>NC_140598.1:29253829-30468829 GCF_057381915.1 Diplotaxodon limnothrissa
AACACGGCTATGAACAAGAATGGCAGTGGCATGTGGAGTGAGAAAAGGACGGAGCTGATTAATGGTGCACAATTGAAAATATGCAGAACGAGTGGCATTATTAATGTGTGAATTGAAAGACAGAGTACTGTCGAGGATGACACCCAAACTTTTCACAGAGGAAGAAACGAAGGTGTGCACCGAGGACAGCATGAGTAGTTGTGACTAACAGGTGCCTACACCATAAATCATTAGAAACTGAAATCTATGCATGTGTTTTTAATGTTTGCTGCGACCTGATGGTCAGTTTTTAGTGCAAACTACAGAGTACAAGTGCAGTGTGATAGAATAAAATTTTATGTCCTCTGTTTGTACAACAAACATTCTGATAGATGCATAGATCAAACACTGCAGTAATTAAAACCCGACAAGAGCAAAGGCCTCTGGATAGAGTCTTTGCAGTTTGCTGATGGCGTCAGTTAAGTTTTTCATGGCTGTTTCAGCATTTTCATCTGATGCTACATAAACTACAGAAGGTCTGCACTGGATAATCAACAACACAATTATCTATCTACATCAGAGCAGTAAGTGCGCACACTGTCAGACATGTGCACCAGGATTTAATGTAGAAGCACAAACCACCTCTCTGCCACATTGTTTGGGAGCTCATTACTTAACCACACATCCATGAAAAACATGTAATGAGCAGCAGTGGATAACCTTGTGAGGGTTACAAACAGAACATCAAATCTCAAACAGTACACTTCATTTTGAAGATCTACAATCTACAGTGTGAAAAACCATCAGAATGAACATTTAAAAGGTAAGTAAACAAATTTGATGTCGAGGACACAAACCCCAAAAGGCACTGAAGAAACAGTAAGACACAACAAGCGAAAAAGGAAGACTGAAGCTATAAGTACACAAAGGCTAATAAGGGTAATCAAAGATGTGAAATCAAATACAAGAAACAAAAGGGTATCAAAGTAAAACAGGAAGCAATGTAAGAAGGGAACAAAAAGAGCAAGATTAGCATTAAAATACAGGAGAATATAGAGGAGACAGAATAAACTGGAACTCAAAGAATTAAAGATAAACTACCAACAGAAACTTCATTTCACTTCAGAAAAGGTAACAAAAACCTGAGATTATAATCATAAAGAAACCAACTAAGAAAAGGTTTGAACAGAATCGTGGATTGTAATTTAATTTAAGTTCATAGCACACAACACCAGGTTCAGTTTTAACTGCCGGTCTCACTGATATAAACTGAGCCAGAGTTTCTAAATGCCCATCCTGCAGTCAGTGTGTGTTTGCAGATGAAAGGTAGCAGTGGGCGGTGTTCTTGCAGGACCACCAGTCTTTTAGCCTGTGGTTAACAGATGTTCCACAGCACTGTAGTCGTTCAGTTTCCTGTTTAACATGAACATGTGAGCAGACTGCAGAGGTGCAGGTGTTTCACACACCGTCACATGTTTTATTACACAACGTTTGAATCTTTTGACAGGAGAATGATTACATGTAAGTGCTTTAAATCCATTAAACTTCCATTACTACTATTCAGTCTTTGACTGGTCCATGTTTTCTTCATTTATTTATTCATTAAAGCATAATATTCCAGTTTAAATATGCGGTGTTGCACATTGTTCAATCACAGAGATGTGACGACCACAATCTGACAGATTAAACAGGAACTCAGAAGTGATGCTCAGTGATCACGCCAACAATGTCATCACAGTCTTCAGCCAGTCTCTCCCTAGCTTGGGTGGGTGGTGCTGTTACCACAGGGATAAGGTCACTTCCTGTCACATGTGTAATCAGAGATTTGTATAAAGAGTCAAAAGGAACTGAGCTTGATAAATAACTGAAGAGACTAAGAGTGTTACCTGTGGCTCTCCATCGATATAAAGATACCATGAGCAGAGTGGAGATGAAGTATGGACAGAACACGACCAGGTGGAGGGAAACCCTGGACACAAGGTGGTGGGAGGAGGGTTCATGGGCAAGGGTTGTGTTTGTAGGTTTGCCTGCAGAGAGAATCTCACATGTTCAGGTGAATATGTGGATGAAAAAAGAGGTGAAATCAGAGTGAAGCTCCTCACCTGTGACAGTGATCCAGCTGGATGGAGACTCTCCATGACCGCTGATGTCACACTTGTAGAGGCCTTCATCAGACCTGGAAACATGCTGGATGGTCATGTGACCTGTAGGCTGCTTCCTGATGAGGGAGCCATCTTTATAGAAAGCAGCTGGGAGGTTGGAGGGAGTGGTCTTTGTTTTACAGAGCAGAGTGACGTCATCTCCCTCCATCACAGGGAGGACAGGACTCTGCAGGATCACTGATCCACCTCAACACAGAGACAAACTACAGCATTTCATCCATTTACACACAGCTTCATCAACACTAACTCCACACACTCAGCTTACCAGTGACTGTCAGGTTAACCATGTTACTGATGGGACCCTCTCTGGACTCACACCAGTAAACTCCACTGTCCAGTGGGTCGATGTAGCTGATGTCACAGGAAGAACCAGCTGATCTTCCCCACTCATCTCCACACTCAGCTCCGGTGTCTCTGCTTGTGTTTCTCCTCAGAGTCCATCCAGCAGAGCTGTCGTCCTCCTCACAGCTCAGAGACACAAAGTCTCCTTTAAAGACCTGAGAGCTGCTGGGACTCACAGTCAGACGAGCTGTGAGGAAGATGCATATTAAGTACAAGCCAGCACTGAGGTCCAAAGCAGACCTGCTGTGGTGAACTTTGTGAGCTCAGTCAAAGCTGATCAGTTTTTTTTTTAATGTGAACCTCCAAGAAAGTTAGAAACGTTTCTTCAGGTGAACATACTTCCTTTATGCTTTTGGTAGCATCGATGAACTTTCAGCAGGCTCCTGGATAGCTTAGCGCAATAACTATGATATCATGCCACAATATAAAAAATGCTCAGAGCTTCTATTACGGTGTAGCTGATATCAGGTTTAAACTGTGACAGGAAAAGGTTACTGACCTTGGTTTGTTGTGCAGATCAGCAGTGAGGTTGAAACTAAAGAGAAATAACAGGTTAGTTTAAAGCTTCACATTCAGGAAAAAAGCAGCAACGCCATCAGTCTGGTCGATCTACAGACTGAAGAAGCAGAAAACAGGAAGTGGTTTTCTCTCTTTTTGTCTTCACAAACTGGATGTTTGTGAAGCAACACAGTGAGAGTCCTTTCTTTCTAATCCTTTTCAGAAACCAAAACACATCACAGCATACTTACAGAGCAGCCAAAGTGAAGAAACTTTCTCCATCTGCAGGTGCTACTGAACTTTGATCGGTCCACACTAGCATCAAGCGAGACCCTCCTCCTCCTTCCTCTCTTACAGGGTGGTAGTTCTGTAGTTTCCACCTCTCATCATTAAGAGAAAAAGTTTTCTTTGGCTGAAACATGTCAGTAAACATATTTTTTAGATTAGGTCATGAGCAAAATGAATGAATAAAATCTAGAAACCAACAGACACTGAAAATCTTGTTCCACAGCTTTATTAAACTCCTCCCAAACCTCAGTTTTTCCTTCAGCCTCAGCCAGATCCATACTTCTCTGTGCCTCTGCAGCTCCACAGACTAACCAAGCCTGACAGAAGTCCTCATTCAGTTTGAAGATGCCCTTCACCTCCAGTCTACACCATCTGGGTCAGGGATTATCGCCACGTGCAGGTACCCTCCGACCAACTAGAGGACCACGCCTCTCTCACTAAAGGAGATAAGAACTGAAGATCTCACAGATTAGGTCCTTTGAAATATATTCTCGTCCCTTTTACCTTTGGACATGTCAGGCCTGTCACCTGCAGCTCTGCTCTGCTCCTCAATCGGGGGGAAAAAAAGGTCTAAAGACAGATGAGGAGAAAAGGTCAGCTTAACATCCATCAGCCACACTACAATGCTCATGAGAAGTCACGTCATCCTTTTACAATTACCAAACTCACCACCAGATGTCGCTCAAACACGACGAATTAGATCACTGCTGTTCAGGATGTCGGCCTGCAGTCTGACCTTCAAAAAACCTGTGTACTCCATCACACAACCACACACTACAGTGGGCAAAGCCATGTTAAACACAGGAGAAACAACTAAACTCTGAACAAAGAACAGGAGGACACAATACTGTTTAAAGTTACGCTCATGTGACACATACAAGTTTAACAGCTCTGCTTCTGAGTGAGCCCAGGATATGAATCTTGTCAGTCAGCTAGGATGCAGTGATTGAATGAAGGCTGCTGAGTAACAGAGTTTCCACAGTGTGACAGGGACTTTCTGTGACCTGCACTGGTTGAGCCATTAAAAAATGTTTATGTCATGTCTGTAAATCATGTTTTCTTTTATTCCAAATGCTTCAAATTTGAACATGACTTTAAATGTAACAACTCAGTTTCTATGGATTTGACTGTGGATCTGACAGAGATAAAGATCGGCCCTGATTTTGAATCGAGTTGGAATAAAGTTGAACAAAAATTCTTATTCTGTCAGTGATTTACCTTCATGGTGAAGTTGAAAATGTAATAACTGCATTCAGTTGCCTTGTATTTGTGACATGTGCAATGACAATAAAGTTGGATTCTATTCTAAAGGTCAAAAGGTCACACATACACACCTTTGTTGGATTTGAAGAATCATCTATTGAGTATTTTTCTGAGTATTTGTATAGAGTTTGAAATTCTAGTTTTAACCCCACTTTTATGTCATAAAAACAGTTAACAACAACAGGCCAGTCTATAATAAGGAAACTGTCATTTCACCTCCCTCTTTCCTATGAAAGCCACAGGCCATTGTAGTACCACATGGCATGACCTGAACTCTGAATGTGTCATAACACGTGTAAACACCAAAAACCACCCTCACCAGTCTGATGACCAAACAGAGAAAACTCTACAACTTGTTGTCTCTCTCCTCTTCTGTATATTTTGTACACTAATGACTGTCGCAGTACACAGGCCAACAGGCATTTCATTAAGTATGCAGATGACACAGTGATTGAAAACCTCCTTCACGGTGAAGAGGATTCCCATGGACCTGTTGTGGATGAGTTTGTTTCGTCATGTGAAGACATCCCCCCATCCTGCTCTAACTGTGTTATAAGTTATAAGTATTTGGGGGTTGTTCTTGATAAGTTTCTGTCCTTTGAGCCACATCTTGCTGCTACAGTTAAAAAGGCTCAGGTTATTTGAGGAGGTTGAGAGGTTTTAATGTTTCATCTGAAATGACTCTTTTTTTATAAAAGTTTTATTGAATCTGTTTTAACCTTCTGTATCATTGCCTGATATGATAATATGTCCTTGAATAATAAGACCAGACTCAGCAACCTGGTTAAAGTGGCTGGTCAGATTTCAGGGAGGTCTCAGGTCCAGCTTGTGGACTTTTATAACAGGCAGGTGCTGAGGAAGGCCACCTCTGTCCTGTTGTGTTCAGATCATCCTCTCTCTAATGATTTTCAACTGCTTCCATCAGGTCGTCGTTACAAAGTGCCTGCAGTGAAGATAAAGAGACATAGATTGTCTTTTGTACCTACTTCTATTATCATGGTTAATAACACTAACCATAAGTGCTGTTGCCACTGCACGTTGCACTTTTTTTTTGATGATAAAATTTAGGTTGTTTTCTCAGGCTTATATTATTTTTGTGTGTGTATGTGATGTATTTGTTTGCCTTCGTCAAAGGAGCTTGCAAAGAAAAGCGTCTGGACTTCTTTAAGTTACTTGAAGACGTTTCACCTCTCATCCGAGAAGCTTCTTCAGTTCTAAGGTCAAATGGTGGAGAGTCCCAGATATAAACCTAGTGGGAGGGACCCCCCACAGAGGGTCAAAAGGACCCCCTGATGATCCTCTAATCGCCTGAGCTAAGGTGTGAAACTGGGTGTGGGTCCCAATCAGCCAGAGTTTCGGGTGAGTTCATTGTGAAACCTGGCCCCACCTTATCATGCGAATTCCTGAGATCAGATGGCCCAGGATGTGAGTGGGCGTTAAGGCGTCTGGGAAGGGATCTCAAAACTGGATTATAGATGGCAGAGAGAAATTAAGGTTTCCTTGACTTCTTTGACTTGACTTGATACCAGCTAACCAGGCCTGTGAAAGTGGACAGTTAAATAAAGCTGTGATGTACTCTCCACCAGGGACTCTCCACCATTTGACCTTAGAACTGAAGAAGCTTCTCGGATGAGAGGTGAAACGTCTTCAAGCAACTTAAAGAAGTCTTGATGCTTTTCTTTGCAAGCTCCTTTGACTACGATGACCTGGATGACTGAGAACCTTCACAGACATATTTGTTTGCCTGTTTGTTTGTTTGTTTGTTTGTTTGTTTTTTATATTTCTGTATGGACATACTGCAAATCAATTTCCTGTTAGGGACAATAAAGTTACCATTGACATTGCCATTGACATGAAACCCACATTTCCTGATGTGAACAAAGAGTGGAACAGGATTTCGGTTATTTAACATGCCGACTCCCTCGCCTAAATGAACTGTCTCCACATGTCTCTTTTCCCAGTCTGTCCCAGGAGAGTGTCCCAGTTGTTTATTGACATGAACTCATATTTGTTAGGTTTATAGCATAAACCTATTCGCTGGAACGTTGAAGACAATATAATTACACAGCAAAGCAAGACACGAAGTAGGCAAGTTCTTCATGTTACTCGTGCACGGGAGAGACTGGACAGAGCGCCGTCCCTTCGCTTGACCCCAGTTGCTCTCGTCCGTTCTCCCATACCACTGTCCTTTTATTGAGGTTACATGAATTTGCATAGGTTCATTAACATATGACGTCTACATACACACAAAGAGTACCTTGCCTGTGTGTGTGTGTGTGTGTGTGTGTGTGTGTGTGTGTGGGGTACTGCTGATCAAAGGGTCATATAACATCCTTGGTCAGGAAGAGGGTAGACTAGACCCCCCCCCCCCCCCCCCCGGTGAGGAAGTCCAGCAGTTCATCTAAACAGAAAAGCACTTAGACTAGAACAAACGGTACGGTAATCCTACCATAAAACAATAATACAAGATGCGAACTTTTCCCATGCCCCCAAGATGCAGGTGTGCATTCCAGGAATGCACACCAAGCCTCTGTAGCCTGTTAAAGATCACACAACTTATCACTACACAATTAATTATACACCTCTTAGGATGAGACATTCTTTCAATCTACAAATGATTATATACTTCTAAGCATATATGAGTAAATGTTTCTAAGCATAAATGACAATCAACAATACTAAACCTATCAATATTATACACAACTGGTCCCATTTCACAGTAGGGCAACTTGCATGTGAGAAATTAAGGTTTCCTTGTCTTCTTTGACTTGACTTGATACCAGCTAACCAGGCCTGTGAAAGTGGACAGTTAAATAAAGCTGTGATGTATAAAGGTGAATTCGAGTTGGTTAACCTTCTGCTCTGCTTATATTATTTTTGTGTGTGTATGTGATGTATTTGTTATTTGTTTGCCTGTTTGTTTGTTTGTTTTTTATATTTCTGTATGGACATACTGCAAATCAATTTCCCGTTAGGGACAATAAAGTTACCATTGACATTGCATTGACGTTGACATGAAACCCACATTTCCTGATGTGAACATAGAGTGGAACAGGATTTCAGTTATTTAACATGCCGACTCCCTCGCCTAAATGAACTGTGTCCACATGTCTCTTTTCCCAGTCTGTCCCAGGAGAGTGTCCCAGTTGTTTATTGACATGAACTCATATTATACACAACTGGTCCCATTTCACAGTAGGGCAACTTGCATGTGAGAAATTAAGGTTTCCTTGACTTCTTTGACTTGACTTGATACCAGCTAACCAGGCCTGTGAAAGTGGACAGTTAAATAAAGCTGTGATGTATAAAGGTGAATTCAAGTTGGTTAACCTTCTGCTCTCATATTAGGGGTCATCACAGTAGCTCATCTGCCTCCTTCACTCAGTCTCTAACATCCTCCTCTATTGTGCTAACCCTGCTGATTTGCCTATTTTCTTTGGTAAACAGAAATTCAAATACGTCTGAGTATTAAACAGCTAGTGGGATGAAACATGAAAATACATTTCTGTAGAAATACCACACAGAATTGTGGTGAAATGAGTCAAACATGAACATCCCTCAAAACTGGGGCACAATTTTGTTTAACTGCAGCTTTAAAAAGAGTAAAGGGGTGAAAAGGTTCAGGAAGACCTTCAGCAGGCTCCATGGATCAATTATTGTATTGTTATTATTGTGTCACACTACAGTGAAGAATGAAAAAAGAACTGGGCACTTAGAAAGTTGTAGTTCACTTCAACAGCCTTCACTTATTAGGCAAATGTGAACCACAACACTCAAGAGACAGAAATCCTGCGAGCGTCGTGTCACAAAGGGCACCTAGCATGAAAATCAGCCAACGTTAAAAACAGTGGAAGTTTCCACTGTGGTAAAATAGTGAGCAGCTGAAAATAACTGTGACGGCAGAAGGTTTGTGTTGCTCAGCGGTGACATCAGAACTAAAGAGAAATGACACTCAGGTTTGAGTCGTAAAAAACATCAGAGGCAAAAAACTTCCACAGACACTGTTGGATCGGTCGGGCTGCAGATCGATGAAGAATAAACAAACAGTTCTGGTCTCACTTTGTGTTCGTGAGGAGGAACGTTGGGGTGATGAACCACGGGTGTGCTTGATGCTGATGCAGAACTGTGGAGAGCTAAAGGTGGAAGAGCCGAAGACAGAGAACAAAGGAGGAACACGAAGAAAGGAAAGTGATGAAAACGATTCTTCACCACAGTGAAGAAAAAAAAATCCCCAAACGTCTGTCAGACAGTTTCAGAGTCTTCATGAGGCACATGAATGAACCTCAAATACAAATGTGCCAGCTTTGACTACAGTTGTGAATGTTTCTGTGAATAACTTATCAATTTATGAGGAATCAAAAATGCTGTCAAAATTTGAGCGTTTAACCCCCTCTCCAATGCACTCTGAGGGCCTGTAACTTTGAAAAACCTGTGTACACAAATTCCAAAGAGTTCTTAATGGTTAGTACCCACATTTCTTTGGTGTGACAGGAATGATTCATTTTACCATCACAATCGTTAACAACAGAGAAGTGAAACTGTGTGAACGCCCCTGCTCTCTTTCCTGCCTCGGCCCTGTTAGGGACACGACCATCTCAGTGATGCCACAGACAAACAGAGAAGCCACCATCAGTTGCAAAAACATCGGCACTGTTCTTAGTCATTTTAAGATAAAGCTACACACACAAAAACCACACACCACAAGATCCATCAACCTCCTCCTGAGGAATTTCTATTTTTCATATTTGTGCCACTTTTAAAAATACAGCAACAACACTAGGAATAAGACCTGAGCCATCAGGATAGCATCCATGAATAAATCAGGAAGACGATACTCCAAGATGAGCTGACGGAGTGACTCTGAAGATGAGACCGAACAGGAACATACAAAATCATGCAGTCTACCACTGACACACAGGCAGATGACAAAACATGAAGAAATCTTACTAGTGTCTAGAAAATGGCCATGTTAAAGCGCAGCACAGAGGCCCTGAGCACCAGATCTATAGAAGCCAACATGACCCTGAAGCCTTTTCTCAAATGCAGCTCGAATTCCTGTAAAAAGCCTGAGAGATGAGAGACATCATCTAAACTGTATGTCAGATTCCTAATGTTTTACAGTTTTTATATCATATCATGTTCATATCATGAGCATTAAATAAGTGTGATCTCACATTCTCTTAAACGCTACTTTCCTTTGAACCTCCCACACTTTGTCCCCCCCTCTGATTCGTGTGAAAGCCTAATGCTTCCTATCATCACGCCACCGTCTACAGCCACCTGTCACAGATGAACACTCTCCAAGTCCTCCTGTTTTTGGCTCTAATTCTTGGATCTGCAGGTGAGTGAAAGAGCATATTTACATTGTTATTATTTAATGGTATTTCTGTGGAAAAGGTTTCATGTTTTTTAAATGGTAATGTTACATTTGTACATTTCAGTTGGTTACCAGTGGATCCACATGTTTCTGTGCTGCAGAGAAATGATGCTGTTAACATGATAATATGAGACAGTGACTCAGAGGAATGTGGGGATTTTTTAATTTTAGGCACACTGACTCTTTGATGTTGCCAAGGTTTTTAATTATTTATTTATTTCTACTTTAACTTTCCTTCACTAGAAAATGTTGTTATTTTAACCTGTGATCTACATTTTTATTTGAAGTTTAGTTTTTACAGTGTACTTAAAGCAACAGCTTGAAGTTAATATTGTTACAAAAGGCTTTTGTTTTCAATGTTTTACAGCATAGTCACAATGGATTCATTAAAGTGATTTCCTCTGTTACAGTGAGGCCCGTGACCTCAAACTATTTAAAGTATTTTTCTCGTCAATGCTTTGCTTAACTTCCCCGAAAAATAACAGCTGTGGGGGATTTCTTCCCTTTCTAGTCGGCCTACTGTTAA
This sequence comes from Diplotaxodon limnothrissa, assembly GCF_057381915.1. Taxonomy (NCBI): domain Eukaryota; kingdom Metazoa; phylum Chordata; class Actinopteri; order Cichliformes; family Cichlidae; genus Diplotaxodon; species Diplotaxodon limnothrissa. The sequence goes on from NC_140598.1 coordinate 29,264,265, forward strand.
TATAGATTCACTCTGTGGTCACAGCTACTGTTATCTGATTTGCATTTGGATTGCGCTCGCACTTTTTTTTTTGCATTTGTGGGCAGATTTTTAAGATTTCTAAGAAAAGGCACACACAAGGTGTGTGTGTGTGTGTGTTTTCATTTTTCAGCTTTCAGTTGAAAAACTGGACTATGACAGTGTGCTGGTTGTAAGTAGCAAATATGAGCCTGTCCAGAATGATTGTAATGCACTAACCAACAACACTAATCCAGCTATAATTTGGGGTGTGCAGTATTTCTGGATTCTTTTCTTTTAGACGAGAAAGAAGTGGAGGTTGGAGAGGATGCAACTCTCGATTGTCAGGGTCCCCATGAAGGGAACATCTTACGGGTAGCATGGACCAAGAGTGACCTGAAAGCAGACGATTACGTCTGTTTCTTACGGGAAGATCGTCTTTACAAAACATACCAGCATGAGTCTTTCAAAGGTCGAGTGGAGCTGGAAGACCCAAACATGAAAAGTGGAAAAATGTCCATCATTCTTCACAACGTCACCGTTAATGACACTGGAACATATGAGTGCCACATCTCATATGAAACAGATCACAGCCAGAGATCTGAGATGAAGCAGGAAACCAAGCTGAAAGTTACACCTGCAGGTGAGTTGAAGCCTCAAGTGTGTCCTCTGTAACCGTTTGTCCGTCGATGAGCAAGACAAGCTGGTTAAATCAAGAGTAAGAATTCACTCTTCCTGCTTTCATCCATTTTATGAGTCATGTCCTGGCTTCAGGTATATACTCTTATGATTATACATTTATTGAACTGGTTTAAGGCAGCACGGTGGCACGGTAGTTAGCACTGTTGCCGCACAGCAAGAAGGTCCTGAGTTCAATTCCACCATCAGGCTCTTTCTGTGTGGAGTTTGCATGTTCTCCCTGTGTCTGCGTGGGTTCCCACCGGGTACTCCAGCTTCCTCCCACCGTCCAAAGACATGCACTTAGTGGGGATAGGTTCACTGATTACTCCAAATTGCCCATAGGTGTGAGTGTGAATGGTTGTCTGTTGTTGTGTGTTAGCCCTGTCCAGGGTGTACCTCTCACCCTATGACAGCTGGGATTGGGTCCAGCACCCCCTGCGACCCTGAAAAGGATAAGCGGAAGCAAATTGATGGATGGATGAACTGGTTTATTAGTAAAATATCAACTTCCATAAATGCCAAGGTATGTGCATCTATCCACTTTCCTCCTGTTCTGCTACTACTGTGTGAAGCACAGCTAAGCAGACAGACAGCTCTTTGACCAGTGACAGGTGTGCTGGCTACTTTATTAAGACGGCCCTTCAAAATGTAAAGTAAAACTAACAGACATCAGGAAACATATACTTCAGTCTCAGGGTCGACGCACTTATGGTATCAATTTCAATATCCTACGTCACCTGACAGGATTTTTTTTTTCATTTGACCTCTGACCTTGAGGTTGATATCCCTGAGATTTATACTTGTCTGAGATTTTTTTACTAGCTACAGCTATGGTATTGATTTTTAATTCCTCTTCCTTCTCAAGTTATCACATTCACAAACCTGGGAGTCCACAACAATCCCTCATGAACATTTTACAGCTGAGTGATAAAAATTAAACAAGGTGCAATGAGACCTGAAGTTACATAGTAGCCTGTTTCTTAAAATTAACATCTGTAAAAATCACAATTGTACTCAAAGTACCAGAAAGTAATAACTGAAAACATGTCAAAAGCTCAAAATACTCAGAGGCAGCGTTTTCCACAAAGTCATAAATAAGGATGGAGTTGGGTTCATTCATGACTCTTTAACCATCACAAGCGCACATGTGAGAAATATTTCTTGCTTCTGACTCTGCCTAGCTGTTACTAGCTATCGCAATGCAACCCATGAACAGACAAAGCAATAGCGCCACCTGCTGGTGAGATTTAACCCAGCCCACTTCCACTCATCAAATTCGAGGTCAAGGTTAGGGTTGAGTTTATCCCAGGTGCCAGAAGGCTACAGACAGGCACACCCTGGACAGGTTGAACAGGTTGCCAGTCGGACAGAAAACCATCAATACCAGTTTAGACTCACCAGTTAACCTAACGTGTGGATGTTCTTCAACTGTGGGAGGAAGCTGTCAAGAACCTACGGCCCCAGCCAGCTGGGCACCACTGTGTTACCCTGAGTGCTTTAAAACAAGTGTTACACTGACAGTAATGACAGCGAGAGTGAAAGAGAGAAGCTGACAGAGTAAGCATCGTCAGAGCTTTCCAGTCACTTTGTGGCCACTCTGACAATCCGCCTGGCAACATTAAACCAGTTCAGGCCACAGTAGATAGATTTAGCTGATGGTTGAAAAGGTTTTCAGCGAGAATCAGGAAACAGGTCATGATTCACAGTGAAGCTGGTTCCTGTTCTGTTCTTCACTCATCACCTACCTAACACACCTGACACCTGTTTCTCTCCTGCAGTTCAAAGACAAGGAGCAAAGAAGGACGGATCTGTTGGACTTGTATCCGGTCTATCAGTTTCCAGCCTGCTTCTCATTGTTGCTGCTGTTGGATATTTGGTGTAAAGAAAACAGCAAAAGAGTCGGAACTTGGGCTGTGATCGGGCTGAACGACAGGTGAACTGATGGACAGAAATTCAATGAGTGTGAAACATGTCCAGAACTTTCCCTGAAAGTCTTTGCACTGGGACAGGGAAAAAAAAGAAAATCCACTGACTAAATGATAATGGTGATAGTATCTGGTGTGTTTGAGGATCAGACTAACAAGACAAAAACTCTTGCACATGAATATATTACCACTTCATAAAATAGTCACAACTTGTAATTTGAGCCATGTCCTTGAAGGCAACTGGAATATTTTGAACTTCTAAAGGGTGAAAAAATGCTGCTGTATTCATGTGAGACATCGACGAGAAGCTTGGCAGTATCACACATGGTGGCGCGACATTCATGAAAAACATTTCAATCAGCCGGCAGCAGGTGGAAACATTCACAGAGGGGATGACCCGGCTCTTGGAAGAAAATTAAATAAGCTTATATTGAGCTCCAGACACTTGACCTGGAGCGATCGTGGCTCAAGAGTTGGGAGTTCGCTTTGTAATCGGAAGGTTGCCGGTTCGAGCCTCAGCTTGGACAGTCTTGGTCGTTGTGTCCTTGGGCAAGACACTTCACCCGTTGCCTACTGGTGGTGGTCAGAGGGTGCCAGTGTCCGGCAGCCTTGCCTCTGTCAGTGCGCCCCAGGGTGGCTGTGCCTACAATATAGCTGCCATCACCAGTGTGTGAATGTGTGTGTGAATGTCGGTGGATGACTGGTTGTGTAAAGCGCTTTGGGGTCCTTAGAGACTAGTAAAGCGCTATACAAATACAGGCCATTTACCATAACATGAGGGATTACTTAGTGTTCTGAGGCATCCCAGAGGAGGCAGAAGACGATCTAGAAGCTTTTCTACTTCAGCTCTGTCTGTTTATTGTCTTTTCTTTTTTCTTTCCGTCTTTTTTTTCTGACTGTCTGCTTTGATGATGTCATAGACTGTAATAATGTAACTAATGGATTCTAACTGATTAAATGTCCTGCATGTGAATACAGCAGGTTTCCTCAAACTAGATGTCATTGTGTGTGCGTGTGTGTGTGTGTTCCTGTCTAGCTATCTTTGTGAGGACCGAAATCTGCATTCTACTATACTTGTGAGGACCAACAGTCACTTGTGAGGACTCACCGGTCCTCACAAATTTGAAGGCCTTTTTGAGGCTCAAAATGTGGTTTTAGTGTCAGGGTTACAATTAGGTTATGGTTAGGTTTAGGGTAAGGTTTAGGGTTAGGCATTCATTTAATGGTTAGGGTTATGGTAAGGGGCTAGGGAAACCATTATGTCAATGAAGGTCCTCACTAAGATAGCTGAACGGGGTTGTGTGTGTGTGTGTGTGTGTGTGTGTGTGTGTGCTGCCAAGTCAGTTATTAAAAGCTAACGAGAGTTTGATTAAATGTGCTGGTTTCAAGATTTACATTAATGTTTGGCACATATTTGCTTTTGTTGCCTCCCCTCTCCTCAAGACTGCATTTGACCTCAAACAAACACTTGTTACACTCAACTGTCTCCAGTTGACCTGGCCTTCTTTTCCACTGTCATCTTCTTCTGAGTTGTAGGTGCTGAATCATCCACACACACTCTTTTATCTTAATTTCTGCTGCAACGTTTAGATAGTAGGATCTAAATGTAGGATGAAAGTATGAATCCATCCTGCTTTGCACCAGTTCAGCCTGTGGTGTGACGTGTGGAGGATTTTCTTGACACACAAACTGAGTGTTATACATCACAGCCGACCTGAGTGTTATATGGTTTCTTTAACATGATAATGAGTTCACTGCACTCAAATAGCCCACACTCCAGAGTCACCAAATCGTAATCTAATACAGCAGCTTTGGGCCATTGTGGAAGTGAGTGATGGACCAAAAATTGCAGAGAAATGTTTCCAGCACCTTGTTGAATCTCTGCCACGAAGAATTAAAACAGTATGAAGGCAAAAAAGGGTCCAACCCAATATTAGGAAGCTGTACCTAATAAAGTGGCCAGTGAGTGTATATTACTTTAATTAAATCAAAAATGTGAACACATATTTGACGTTAGATTTTTGTGGTGTTGTGTGTCAGTTAAAACAGGTGTGACAGGGCGTTTTTTAAAGAGCTGAGCTCTCCTGATCCTGTGTGATGTCATTGAGAATAGAATAGAATTCAACTTTATTGTCATTGCACATGCACAGGTACAGGGCAACGAAACGACCACCAGAGATCACCAGGTGTGAACACGCCTGCAAAAAACTAATTAGAAAAGACATTTTGTGATGTTTATATGTGTGAGTGTGAATTTCCTTCCATATCAGATACAAAAACGGTGCTCCGCATTCATAAAACGCGAGTGATATTAAAGTTTCAGTGGTGGAAGATTAGAGTTGGACAGCCTGTTGTTGCATTTAAGTGTCAGTAGATGGCAGCACGAGACCATGGTTTAATCTGGGCACAGCAGACAGAAGGTTGCAAGCTGGTGACTTTACCTACATACATGAGCCGGAGTTCTGTCAGACTAACAGACTTTTTTCAAATGACCACATGATTATAAACAGATGTATCACTGATACATTTACTCCTAGAGATCATTTCCATTTATTCCTATAAGAAAATCCAACACATTGTGTATAAAGGAGGATTATTGGTGGAGTAATAGGTTTTCCTCACTTTACAGGATCTGAACATCTATTGAAAAAGATCATAACTTAAAGCATGAATGGAGATAATACTAATCCATGTAACACCAGTAAATATTATTCCTCTTTACAGTGTTTACATACTTACTTCTATTGCTGCTTCTCATGAAATGTGTTCATATTTGGATATTGAGTCATGCTCATTTTTATGTCCACTGTAATCATTAAATGAACCCAACCCACGCCCACTATACACCGTGACTACAGCATGGTGAGTTTTTGCCTGCTGGTACCCATCAGTTGCCTCCAAAGACCCACAGGCTGACCAAACCCAGTAAGACTCTTCTTCTTCTTTAGCGTGACGGCTGCCTTCACCTCCGGTGCCCACCATCTGGTTCGGGGTTCCCACCATGACACTCACCAATCACTTTGTGGCCAAAGATTCTTGTAACTGCTTCAGCAATGGAGGGATGTGTGTGTGTGAGTCACCGCAAGGTAGCAAGGTTGGTGCAACACACACAGGAATCACTCTATTTTTTATATATATAACTGCACTACTCTTCTGTGGCACTAATATTACAGGAAATTATCATGGTTGTTCTGTGAAAGAGGTTAAATATATCCACCAGGTGTGATAAAGCACATGTACGTAGGAGGCGCAGGTCCTTAACTTTCCAGAAACGGCACACTTACACAGTCTGTTCTGAAACCGCTGAAAGACGTTCCTGCTGCTTCCAGTCTGTGGCTGAGGTCAAGCTATTTTTACTCTTTGTGGATTCCCCTGTCTCTCTCTCTCTCTCTCTGACCACAAACTATGAGCACAAAAGAAGAACAAAAAGTGAGACCAAAGGTTACTGACCCCGTAAAAGTGCCAGCTCACAGTTGTAGTGTTAACAGCATAGTGCCACACAATAAACTATAAATAACATTATACTTACTGGCATCATTAAAACATTGTGTTCCATCCATACTGTAGTCAAATAATATTTATAATTGTTTTATGTTTGTCAAACAGTGAAAGAGAACAAGATGGAAACTCAATCACAGCAGCAAACATACAAAAATAAATCCACAAAAAACTGAAATAATTGATAAAGACAGATTGTTGCTTAAAATATCTTTTGCAGATGAATCATAAAATATCATTAAATTATTTTTAATTCATTGATTTTGAACAAACCTCTCCTTAATTTGTGTGTTGAACCCTGTTTAAAGAAAAGTGATGTCTGGGCTGAAGCTAGGTCTAAAATATGGCTCACAGTGACAGTTTGACAGCTTCTGTTTGTCAGAGCTGTCGAGTGACTTGAGGACAGAAGAGGAAGATGCACATGATTAACCACAGAGCCGTCAGTCATGGAAAACATAAAGCCAACATGCCAGGATGTTTACAGCTACAAAACTACTAATTATTAACCTAATCAAACTACAGATAGAGTACACAGGTGAAGCGAACAATAAGAATTACATTTACTGTCTGTACAGACACTTGTGTAAAACTTAAGTCTTTCTTTACTTGTCTTATTAACCCTGCAGGGAAACTTTCATCAGAAACAGGAAACTGGAAACCTCAGAGCTGTTATTGACAATTACATGTGGGGGAAAAAGCACTAAAAATAACACAAAAAATCCCACAAAGCATAATAACTACAATGTGCTCATTCATTAAAATATTTCTATATCTACACTATTTAAATATTTAAAGTTGCTAAATATTTAAATAGTAATGATATAGCAAAATTTGAAATACCTAAAGTACTTTGATTATTTCTATATCTCTCCTTGCTTTACTCTGTGGTGAACGAGACCACGTCACATGATACAGTCATGTGACGCGGTCTCCTTTAGTGGTTTCAGTTTTACAGATTTCTTCTTTTTTAATGTTTCTGTGATGAACGATGAACAGTGATGAACGGTCAGTTCAGGAATCCTTTCAACAAAAGACTTTAATTGGCAAATTAGTTCAAACTTATTTGTGGCACGAGGGCTTGATGTGAGCTTGAAAATCTTATTTAAAAAAGAAATATCCCTGTAAGTCATGTGGCTGTCCGTCACTCATAAATCTCCTTGAAGGAAACACCCACTTGAAGTGGGTGTTGTGGGTGTTATAGCCTGTTCAGCTTATCTATTAACAACCTGATCTGGGATCTGTAGAGCAATGAGAGATGCGTTCAGGAACAGCTGCGATGCTCTTCTGGATTCTGCTGTTTGCCTGCCTTCTGTTGTTCGTGTGTACAGGTGAGATTTTACTCTTCTATTAAAGCAGCGGCCTCGTGTCCCTGTGACTGTGCTCTTAGACTGATTCACCTTTACTCTCACTGTAAACACGCACAACAAAATCAAGAGTTTGAAAGTCTTGACTTTGTCAGTGTTACAGTCAGGTGGGCTGTAGGCAGAGGTGATGATTACTACACTTTAGTGTCCACCTTAAACTTTGCAGCAGATTTGCATTTTATTCTCACATTTTTGCTTTTTTGTGTTGTTTTTTTAATCACAAGTTTATCATCGTCATCATCCAATAACGTCTGTGATTGGTGCAGGCAGCAGGGCTCATTTTGAGTCATGTGACCTCATTTTAATGTGACAGTCTGAAGCAGATGAAACCAGAAACTGCAAGAATGAAAGTGTGAAAGCAAAAACATTGCTCATAATCTGAAACTTTGGCCACACCTACTAAGAGCCAGGTAGATGTGTCAGTGGTGTTCAATAAGAAAGAAAGGTAGTGTTGCTTTTTACATTTTAAAAGTTGAAAAAGATTATTTAAAAAATTCGGTGACGCAGGAACATACCAGTGTCGGATTTTATTCACCAAAAACACTGATGAGCTTAAGTGCTTCATCATGCTCAACATCACAGCTTCAGGTGAGTCTGCTTGTTAGGATAGTTGATAGAGGTGGAAGTTATCTAACAGCCTCTCAGCCTAATTGTACCACAGTGCTACAAAGTCCCCAGTGAAACCTGCACCTGCTGTCCTACATAACCTTTAATAACACAAAAGGTTATTAGGTCATGAACGAGTAGAGCATCATCAGATCAAAAAATTCAGCTTGGTTGATTTTTTTTCTTCTCATGTGCCCCAAAGCCTCTGAATGAGCTGCTGACATGTTTCAAAGGGTGACAATACTAATGCAATAAGTACACAACTGTTACATTTGTCCTCACACTGTGTCTGCTCTGCAGGTGTCATGGATGAAGAGGACAAACAGATGTGGAGAGACAAGGACAGAGGGGATGAGGACAGGACTCCTTCAGATAAAGTTGGTGTGTCTGTGTGTGTTACTTTTTATTGTCATTGTTATTCTTGTTGTTCTAATGTACATAAGACAAAGGAACAAAGCAAAAATCCCCCCACTTAAGTACATCATTAGTCATTTATGGATACAAATTCTTCTTCGGTTTTACAAACGCGAAAAATGTGCCATCACTGAGAGTTAGAAATGTTCCACTGAACAAAACTAAAGAGCAGCCGATGTTTGAAGTGTTGTAGAAGTTGGTAAATAATTGTGTCCTGCCTGGTAGCTAGCTTCAGAGCTATGGGGAGGTTATTATAAACACGTTAGCACAATGAAGCTGGAGGATGAGTGCTAACAAGTGTCCCTCATGGGTGGAAACAAATGTATCATGTGACAGGGAGAACAAACGCGGGACTCAAAATTCTTTCCAGTTAATACTTTTTTGAAACCGGTTTGCTGTAAACAAATAAAATGAATGTTTTTTGTTTTGTCTAAATTTGGTAATGTTTGTTTCTTGGCACATCTATGTTTTCATTATCAGACACAGTGGGTATTGCTAACAACCACAAAAATTTGCAAAATCATATTCAAACATTTGATCATATGATATTCAAAAGGATGGGAAGGGCGTAAATGTTCAGGCCTAGTTAAATTTCGGTGAAATTTAGGAGCAACTGAGAGTTTCTCATTACTTCTAGAGCACCTTGTCCTGCAGAGACAGCTCTGACAGGTTCACGTCCATCTGTAGAACATTTCAGGAAAAATGAGCAGCATTTTTAAACAGTAAAAGCATTTTTCACTCATAAGTCTGAGTCTTAGTGACAAACACACCAAGGTGAAGGTCAATCGGGTTTGTAGAGAATCAGAAGGAAAATCATCGAATAAGAGATTCAAGTACAAACAGGTGATCATGATGAAAGGAAAGCTAATCAGCTATAGTGATATTATTTAAACGTATGATTTCACATTTAAGAGTGTTTTAGGCTGAACAGGTATGTTTAATGTCTCGGTTCTGAACTGGTGGCTGTTTACCTGCTTCTAAATTTAGACACTGTTAGTCAAGTCTCTGGTTAACAACTCTTTCAATAGATATAAATCATAATAATAATATTATAATATAGTAATAATATATTAAACATTTAAAGCACACTTTTACTTTTTCAGTGAGCCTCCTTGATTCTTCTTGTGTGAAGTCTGATAAGGTGGCCTGAAAGTGGGAGGGCAGGAGTTTTAGTCTTTCTTTGGCTGTCACACTTGTTTAAATGTTAACTTTGCCAAATAATGAGGCCAATTCATCAGGTTTTCAATAAATCTGGTTAAACGTTACACATTTTGTCGTGATACCAAGTTTCAAGAGGATACCAGAAATATAAACATAACCCAACAGTTCACAAAGATAGCAGTTTCATTGACTTCTGCAACACACAACAACTCTTAAATTGCACTAAATTGAAGAGTGTCTTACATTTTAGTTCCATCTTAAAGCAGTGATTTCACATATAATTCAATCACAGTGATCTGATATCGTGTCTCTGAAGCTCAGAAGTGATGCTCAGTGGTGACCGCCACGATGTCATCCAAGTCCTTAGCTGATCTCTGCCCAGCCTGAGTGGACGGGGCTGTTACCTTAGAGATGAGCTCATCATTTCCTGTTAGATGAGGTAATTAATAATAATAATAATAATAATAATAATAATAATAATAATAACTTTATTTTTAAAGTGCTTTTAAACAAAGTGCTGAACAGCTATTTGAAACTAAAAAGATGAATAAATAAAAGGGATAAATAGCAGTACAAGTAAAAACACAATAGTAGTTAAAAACAGTAAGAATTTAAAAACTAAAAGACATAGATTTAAGACATGTAAGATAGGGTGAACAGATGTGTCTTCAACTTAGTTTTAAAAACCTCCACAGAGCATGCCTGCCTAATATTTTGAGGGAGGCTGTTCCACAAGAATGGGGCACAAAAAGAAAAAGCACGCAATTAAACTTTTTTACATTGAATTGACCACAGTATGTAATCAAGGTAATTTAGACTGTTACCTTTGGCTCTGTGTTGATACAAAGACACCATGAGAAGAGTGGAGATGAAGTATGGAGTGAAAACGACCAGGTAGAAGAAAACTCTCAACACAAGGTCAGCTGGATGGGCAGATGATGGGAGTGGGGTTGTAGAGGTGAAGAGTGAGCTTGTGGTTGTAGGTCTCCCTGCAGAGAGAATCCCACATGTTCAGGTGAATATGTGGATGAAATAAGAGGTGAAATCAGAGTGAAGCTCCTCACCTGTGACAGTGATCCAGCTGGATGGAGACTCTCCATGACCGCTGATGTCACACTTGTAGAGGCCTTCATCAGACCTGGAAACATGCTGGATGGTCATGTGACCTGTAGGCTGCTTCCTGATGAGGGAGCCATCTTTATAGAAAGCAGCTGGGAGGTTGGAGGGAGTGGTCTTTGTTTTACAGAGCAGAGTGACGTCATCTCCCTCCATCACAGGGAGGACAGGACTCTGCAGGATCACTGATCCACCTCAACACAGAGACAAACTACAGCATTTCATCCATTTACACACAGCTTCATCAACACTAACTCCACACACTCAGCTTACCAGTGACTGTCAGGTTAACCATGTTACTGATGGGACCCTCTCTGGACTCACACCAGTAAACTCCACTGTCCCATGAGAGGACACCGCTGATGTTACTTGAAGAACCAGCTGGTTTTCCCCACTTGTCACACTCAGCTCTGGTTTCTGTGCTTGTGTTTCTCCTCAGAGTCCATCCAGCAGAGCTGTCGTCCTCCTCACAGCTCAGAGACACAAAGGCTCCTTCAAAGAACTGAGAGCTGCTGGGACTCACAGTCAGACGAGCTGTGAGGAGGATATACATCAAGTACACAAACTAAATTATCCTCTTGTTGTCAATAAAAATCACACAATAAGTGTCAGATAATCTGTGTCTCTGGTTAACATCAATTACTGGATGATTTAGTGCAACTGAAGCTATAATAAGGTCAAACATTACCATACCCAGTGATAAATCACTGTAATGATTATCACATCATGCTACTGCAAAGCACAAAAAAGGACTTTAGGTGTCGTTTATGTCAGGTTTAAACTGTGACAGAAGAAGGTTACTGACCTTGGTTTGTTGAGCAGCTCAGCAGTGAGATCAGAACTAAAGAGAAATGACACTCAGGTTGATTTGAGTTTGACATTTAACCAGATTACAGAAAACAGGTAACCACCAGACTGTGGTGAGTTACACACTGATGCAGAACAAGCACACTCATGAGGAAATTTCGATGTATATTAAGCATTTTTACTCCATATCTTTTACTTTAGCTAGTTGTTGTTTTGAAGACTGTTGAGTTCCTCTTGACCCTCTTTCCTCTTCTCGGTCCCCCTGATGAAAATTGATCTAATACCTCTCTGATTCTACACCAACCTGGATGTTTGTGGTAGAGAATTGACAAATTTTCATACATAATCCAAGGTGCTCAGGAACTTTTACTCGTGCACCATAGAGAGCATCCTGGCGGGAAACATCTTAACCTGGTTCGGGAACAGCACCATGCAGGACAGACGAGCTCTACAGAGGGTTGTGCGGTCAGCTGAGCGCACCATCCGCTCCGAGCTCCCTGACCTGCACTCAATCTACAGCAGGCGGTGCTGGACCAAGGCCAGGAAGATCGTGAAGGACCTCAGCCATCCCAACAACAGACTGTTCTCTCTGTTGAGGTCAGGAAAGCGATTCCGCTCCCTGAAGACCAACACAGAGAGACTGAGGAGGAGCTTCTTCCCGCAGGCGATACGGTCTCTCAATCACAATCACTCCACCACACAGTACTGACCCACACATATGGTTCTTACACACACACTGGACTTTCTGGACTTTGGTTTTGCACAACACTGGTCACTATATTCTTCATTTCCGGTTAATACTTGTACAGCTGCTGTTATTGTGTATATATTTATTTAGATTTAGATTTCTTCATACATTCTTATATAGTTCTATATTGTGTATTGTGTATTTTGTTGTACAGTTATTTTATTTTCAACTTTAATTTATATATTTATCTTTATCTTATTCTTCCCAGTTAAATTTACCCTTCATTCTAATTTGTGTTGTACAGTTATTTCATTTTTAACCTTAATTTATATTTTATTCCTTCCTAGTTAAATTTACCCTTTTTAATTTTTCATATTTATTTCCTATCTTATTCATAGCCTTTTCCTTTTTTTGTTTTCTTTAGGTCACGAGTAGTTGTCCAAGCATTTCACTACATACCGTACTGTGTATGACTGTGTACGTGACAAATAAAATTTGAATTTGAATTTTGAATTTGAATTTGAATTATAATCATTGCAGTGTACTTACAGAGCAGCCACAGCACAGATGTGTTCTTCATCCTACTCTCGGTGATATCAACACTTTGACACTTCACAGCCACTTAAAGTCAAACCCTCCTCTGTGACAGGATGCCAGAGTTGTGGTTTTCAGCTAACGCACAGGTTTCTCTGTTTTACTGGAATAAAGCAAAGAATAAAGTTTTAAAATGCTAAACCTAAACAGCAGGATGAAGAGAATCTGACCTAAAGGGGAACACTGGTACCATTAAACACACACTGTGGGTGAGCGGCTGAAGTCAGTCAGGAAACCACAGACAGAAGTAAATACATGAAAACATCAGTACCTGAGATGCCTTCACTGACAGTCCCTTTTTTGAGATTTGAGGACAAACTTTTCTTATGTAATCTGAAATAATCTCAACAGTAACTATCAATGATGTTGTATTTTATTTTATATTTTTATCTTAAACAGCGATGATGTTTTTGGAAACAGCTTGCATTATTCTGTACATGACTGTGGTTCAGCTGAGAGGAAGTGATCTGCAGGTGGTTTGATTACTGATGTGTGACTGCAGCAATCAGGCTGCTTTAACCACAGACTTGCTGTCAGAAACAGATAAAACTTCTCCTGCTGAGACAAAGACCAACACTGTGATTGGTTCTTGTCATCAGTGTGGGAGACACACATTTCCAAAGTCTTTGCTTTAGGATTAAAGGTTGACCTGCCACAATCTTTCTCCTCGACTCATCTGCAGGAAACTAGTGGAAGGACGGTGTACTCTTCTGACACATCCTTTTTATATCTTTGTTATGGATTTGTCCAGACATGTTCCTTTATCTCTGGCTCTCATATTTCCCACATTCATTTCCATGCATACACATGTTTCCGTGCACACGCATGAATAAATGGATGTGATAAGAATAGGAAAGCATCTGATGGATGTTCACTGTGCTCACCTGGCCTCTGCAAACACTACATCTCAGTCCAAAAGAGGAGCTCTGGGTGTTTTTAGAACGGGAGATTTATGTCATGGATGTGCAGGCTACAAATCTGCAGCAACAGTGTGATGCTATCATATATCAGCAACCTGTACCCAATAAAGTGGTCAGTCAGTTTTATTAGTTTCATTAAAGAAAGGAAAGAAAGGAGGGGGGGGGGGGGGGGGGGGGGGGTCTGTGAGGATCATAACACAGGAAATATGTACTTCTGTTTCTTCATGTGCTGACGGCCACTTTGGTCTGTCTCCACTAGAGGGCTGTTAAGAATCTGCCATAAAGTTTGGAGTCGTTAAAACATTATTTGTGTACTGCCCCTTTGTCTTGTTATTCTTTGCTCAAACACCTCCTTCTGTGATAAAACGACAGCCACTGGTTCCCCCCCCCCCCCCCCCCCCCCCCCCCCATTCAGTCATTCATTAGCTCAGAAAACATGTTTCTTTATAAACCTGAATATAGAATTAATAAACACAGAGTTATTTGGAACATAGAGACATAAAAACAGCTGGATTGTCAGATTGCTCATGTGAGAATGCCTCCTGTAACAGCTGTATTACTCTGGAATGTAGGACCACTGTTTGTCTTCCTCCTGGAGTTTACCTCTGCAGGTAGGATGTGTCAATAATCCTCTGGATTTAGTTGATCCTGTTCCTATTTAGTAACATGAGTTAAATTTCATATTAGAGATGCTGTAGTTTATAGTGCTTGTGATTGGGATGGTGTTTAGAGGGGGTTGTCTAGAGGCAGAGTGAAGGAACACTGAGAGTGGCCGGGCACGGACAGGTAGACGTCCTGTATGTTGTACTAATAGTTTAATCGTTTAATAGTTTATAATAGTTTAATTATTTATATAGCACATTTAATTGTAACAGGAGCATTGTACTACTCTCAGTCAAGAATATCATGAATTCAAGGCCTATGAGAGCTATTTGAAAATATAACTAGCAATATAAAAATGACGAATATGTAAAATTCTTTAAAATTTCATAAGACATGAAACCAGTTCAGTTGAGTTAAGTTCATTTTTAATGGCACAAATGGATGACAAGATAAAATCAAAATATTCTCTTTAGGATGAAATCTTAAACACAAGCAAACAAATTTTTCAGTGGCTTAATAAATGTAAAACTCGATCACAAGCATAGGAGCCAAATTTTTGGCACATAAGACAACTCGCTTGTCCTTTGATTAGAAGCTCGGGGTCATAAGTATGTCATGGCTCTACTCGCCATAACAAATCTAACTGTATAATCATATATATATATATATATATATATATATATATATATATATATATATATATATATATATATATATATATATATATATATATATATACACAGACATATACATATTATAGTATATATTCATATATACATATACACATATATCGTATTTACATATTTACAGTTTTCTCTAATTAAAGGTCAGAGGTCAAACTAGGCTGCCTAGGCTGAACCTCCTGTGCTGCCACCTGCTGGTGTTGTGCTGTCATGCAAAGTGCTTTGCAGAGTCACTCAGTCACATCACACACCAATCAGTCTTTGTCTGTGATCAGGTTCTGACAGTAACATGAACACGATGATCTCAACAGGACCTTTTTGAACATGAATACAGCTCATATGAAACCGTTTGCACTCCACAAAGCCCTGAGTTCAAAGGTCAGCGAGTCAACTTTCAGAACTTTTGTCTCATCAATGATCAGATTCAGTTAATGTCAAAGTTTCAAAGTTTCAGTCACATTCATTTTATTATTTAACAAGACACAGACATAAGTATCTATAATTCTCTTCATGGTATAAAAACACATCTGAATATCAAAACTGCATTCACTTAGAAAAATATTTGTCCTTGTAAAGTCAGTGACATAAAACAACACAGTGTCTGCGGTATATGACCTGAGAAGACGCCAGAACATGTACAGCTGCTCAATCATCAAATAAATGCTCTTATGAAATAAATAACTTATCCAAGAGAGTGAGAACTTAGATGATCCAAAACCTCAATTAGGCCTACTAAAACTGCTTTTTCTCAGATTTGGATGCATGAGGGCAAAAAGATAAACAACAAGCCTGTGCAACCACGAAAAAGAGACTCAGAATAACAGGTTAGAGAGGCAAAAAGATACAAAAGTATTTCTGTCTGGGCTGTCTTCTTTAAGAGGGGATGGAAAGATGGGAAGTCCAGTTAATCTGAAGTGCAATTTTTGAAGTTCACAGTCCAGGGTGGTGCTGCAGGCAAAGCTGAGAGCAACCACACCACAGATGGCTGACGTAAAGCCACACTAGAAGTTTCCACTGCACCTGAAAGTCGGCAGGCTGTGATGAGTTTGATGTCTGTAGAAAAATGTGCACAGAGAGCAGCAGAGTTGTGCCTTTGTGGATTTCCTCTCATGGTCGAAAAACACGCATGCTACGGTAACTGGTGACACCCTCACGCTGTGAGCCGACAGAACAAAGCAAACTTCAGAGGTTCACAGTAACAAAGCAGGGTTTATGACTTCACACAATGCGATGAGAACCACTAAGGAAGCAGAAACTCTGTGCAGCTCAGAACTGGTGCTCAGCGGTCACCACCACAATGTCATCAGAGTCCTCAGCCAATCTCTGCTCAGCACTGGCTGATGGTGTTATTACCTTGGAGATGAGAAGGTCATTTCCTGTCACATGTGGTGATCAGACAGGTTTTAACAACACAAAAGCAATCAAAATTGATAAACAATCCATTTTGGTGGCGTTACCTTTGGCTCTGCGTCGATATAAAGACACCATGAGGAAAGTGGAGATGAAGTATGGAGTGAACACCATCAGGTGACAGACCAGTCTGATCACAGGATGGAAGGAGGTGGAGTCAGGGGGCAGCGCAGAGGTAGGGGATGGAGTTACAGAGGTGGTGGGTGAGGTTGTGTTTGTAGGTTTATCTGCAGAGAGAATCTCACATGTTCAGGTGAATATGTGGATGAAATAAGAGGTGAAATCAGAGTGAAGCTCCTCACCTGTGACAGTGATCCAGCTGGATGGAGACTCTCCATGACCGCTGATGTCACACTTGTAGAGGCCTTCATCAGACCTGGAAACATGCTGGATGGTCATGTGACCTGTAGGCTGCTTCCTGATGAGGGAGCCATCTTTATAGAAAGCAGCTGGGAGGTTGGAGGGACCAGTCTTGTTTTTACAGAGCAGAGTGACGTCATCTCCCTCCATCACAGGGAGGACAGGACTCTGCAGGATCACTGATCCACCTCAACACAGAGACAAACTACAGCATTTCATCCATTTACACACAGCTTCATCAACACTAACTCCACACACTCAGCTTACCAGTGACTGTCAGCTTAACCATGTTACTGATGGGACCCTCTCTGGACTCACACCAGTAAACTCCACTGTCGAGTGGGATGATGTGACTGATAGTGCAGCAAGAACCAGATGAGCTCCCCCAGTCAGCTCCACACTGACTCCTGGTGTCTCTGCTTGTGTTTCTCCTCAGAGTCCATCCAGCAGAGCTGTCGTCCTCCTCACAGCTCAGAGACACAAAGTCTCCTTTAAAGAACTGAGAGCTGCTGGGACTCACAGTCAGGCGAGCTGTGAGGAGGATATATTATGTAAATGTAATTATTATTTTAGTAATAACTTTATTTGTGTCAAAGTTTCATAAAAAAATCTTAAAGAGACATACAAAACCCAGAACACAGTATATTCAAACATAAGTTCTTTAATTCATTAATTCTTTCACAAGCAATTTTGTGAATCACAGCCAAACATTAGGGGTGAATCTTCAAGAAAATCCAAACCAAACTAAAACATTTCCAGCAGTTCTTTAAAAGATAAATGTTCAGTCTGCTCGGGATTTAAACTAAGGTTGTGATGCAGTTAGAAGGCTTTGATGAGATCAGATAGACTGCTAGAATAATGTCTCTGCAGGAGCCTGATCATCTTCAGCTTTGTTTATGATTAAAATCAAGAGACGCAAGAATTTGGTGATAAGTAATTACTGACGTGTCATATTAGCCTAACAGCAACATTTAAAATGAATAAAAATATAAACATCTCTGAGAAATACACAGGACATAATTCACTAATACGGCATAAAACACAGTCAGTTTTATTTAAGTGAAGCTCTTACTGTGAGGTTACTGACCTGGGTTTGTTGTGTGCAACAGCAGTGAGATCAGAACTAAAGAGAAATGAGAAATCTTCAGGTTAGTTTAAATTTATGTAAAACAATAAATAAAGCTCTGGCGTCCACAGATATGATCAGTTTGGTTTAAATAATGCTTTCTACTTCTACTCCGTTATTTTTGGATGCAAATAATCCCTTAATATTCTGCACCATTGATTTTAAACTTTCTGCAGGCTATGATTACCATGTTACTGTGAATCATTTTCTGTGTGGACACAGCAAAGGTAGCAGCCAGGTGATCAAATGCACTTGACAGACAAACTGATATTTTGGAAGTTTGTTGGTCCGGAGCATTCAGGTGTGTTTTAACACAGTGCCACAATCTTTCCAGGAGTGAATGTCCCAGCAAATTTACATCAAGGTCAGACTCTGCAGCGCTCAGAGAAACTGTAAGAGCTACATGTCAGACTCCACAGGCCTCAGTTAGCATGTTAGATAATAAAGATCATGACAGTGCAAGAACCAAAGAGATGAGAGATGATTGGCTATGATGCTCACAAACCTCAATGAAGTGAAAAGACTGTGAAGAAGAGTTGGCCGATATTCCCCCATAATGATGTTAGAGACTGATGACGTCATACAGAAAAACTAAAGAGGGCTTCAGTAGCTAGTGAATGATGGGGTGTACTTAGTTTTTCACATAACATTAAAGTGACACATTAACACATCATTAAGTGTGACTCATTAACGTAATGGATGTGGTTCTGAATATTGCATTTTAACTATTGTAAGTATGCTTTTACTCTATAACTGTTCCTAAAGAGTCTTATTTTCACCACTCTCATGCAACAAAGTTTCATGCCACACATCTGTATGAAGACTGCACATTAACCTATAAATCAAGTATCTACACTGACTTTACTTATTATGAATTTTTCAGATTTCCTCTTTAACCTTCTTCCTTCTACTTGGCCTCCTCTGTGTCGCCTCATCTATATAAAACTCCTTTGTTTCTACACAAAAATGTATGTTTGTGATGGAGACACATCAGAGAGCTTTTTTACAGCTATAATCATTGCGATGTACTTACAGAGCAGCGTTAGCAGAGGTGTTTTCTCCATCGAGCCTCTTCGTGAAATCAGACCAGCAGTTTACAGTCACTCAAAGTCAAACCCTCCTCCTCTTCCTCTGTCACAGGATGACATGTTGCGTTTTGAAAAAGAAGGGCTTTCTGTTCGATGGCAACAAAGCAGATAAACAAAGTTTTAATATGGTCAAACTAAATGATAAATTAAACTGGAAACTAAATTGGAACAAAATCAGTTGATCCTACATGGAAGAAAAGGTCCCTCCTCATCAGACTAACTCTGAAGACTCTGAGATCTGAGGCAAAACTCGGAGCAACAATTTTGATTAGAGAATATCTTAAAAGTGAAAAACAAAAGAAACCAAATGGCTGAGTTATCTTAAACACTGGGAGGAAAAAGCAGCTTCTTCCTGTGGCTGTGGTTTTGCTGAGCAACTGAAAGGAAGTGAGCTACAGGAGGCATTATTACTGCTCGCCTGACACCTTCTCTCTGCTTTAGCGAGAGTCTTGTCATCAGAAAGTGAAAGTATCCAGATCTCCAGGTTTTCAAAAGTTATATAATTCTTTTTTCTTTCAGTATTGTCTGTTTTTCTCTCATTTTCAATCCAGGCCTTTGCCTGATCATTTTCAGAGAAATGTTTCCTTTTCTGTTTTGTTTAACATTAAAAAGTCGGATAACGTAATGATTATTAATAATAATATTAATAAAATTGAGTTTCAGTTTCGACAGCAGTTAGTTGATGGCGTCCTCACAACATTTAATATGCAATATACATCTTCATGGCCCTTACAAAGGGGCTCATTCCATATATTTTTTGCATTAGATGGTGCATTTCCATTCATGACTGGATGCTTTGGTAAACATGGAGGTTTTACAGCTGCTTATAAACAGGTCCCATTAATTGTCTTTATCCTCCCTCTAACCACTACACACCAACTGAAGGGGTAGTCAAGCTGATATTCAAGTCTCATGACAAACGCGTACCCCTCCCCCTTTCTTTTGTCACTGACACTGCACTTAAACAGGCTCTCTTATAAGCAGGACAACAGAAGCTTAATGTTACAAAGTCAAACATCAGAATATCGCATCCAGCTGCTCGGGCTCCAAATAAAGTTCAGTTTCTTCTTCTTTCTGCTAAGCAACTTCTCAACCTTTGGACTAAAAAATAAAAATTGTCTTTGTTTCTTTGTTTGAGACAAGGGACTTTTCTAAAACACGAGCTCATAATTGACTCTATAAATAGCGTCGTTAAAAGGGTATGGGGCTCATGTGAGTCAGAGCGGCCTGTCACTACCCGATCCGTACCGGAAACCCGATCGGTACCCCGCATGCGCGAAAGGTGTCTACTTCCGGTCGAAGCGTTTTATGGTAGTTATGGGTCAGAGTATCTGTTAAGATGTTAAGAATAACAAGTATCTCTTAAAATGTTTCAATATAATTTATACAAAAACGAAAAATAAAAAGACAGTTACGGATCAGGACTCCCGATCCTTACTGCGCATGTGCAAAGTCGGACCAAATCGGGTCTACCCGATCCGTACCGCGCATGTGCAGGGGT
Organism: Diplotaxodon limnothrissa; assembly: GCF_057381915.1. NCBI lineage: Eukaryota > Metazoa > Chordata > Actinopteri > Cichliformes > Cichlidae > Diplotaxodon > Diplotaxodon limnothrissa. Next base: position 29,284,807 of record NC_140598.1, read on the forward strand.
TTTCTTCTTCTTCTGTTCGTTTAAATGACTATGTGCACGTTAGCATATGCTACTTCCGGTGCGGAAACTCCTGTGGGGAGCTTTGTTTCCAGGGTCCTATTTGCGCCTTTTTTACGGTCCTGTTGCATCTTCAAAAAATAAAAATACAATAACTGAGCCTTACACCGGAGTATCGTTGCACTGGTTTACTGAACCTTTCTTTCAGGGCATGTACAGAACATGAGCATCCATTTTCTACTGCCTCCTACAGGACACACACTTCCTCCACTTCCTTACACATTAATGTAACACAGAACTAATACTGCCTCTCCTGACATTACCATTGTAACAACACACTCATTCTGTTTCTTTCAGAAGAATAACAGGAACTTAGGAGGTAGGTATCTATGAATAATAACTATTATGTATACTCATATATTTATATAACCACTTATTTCTTGCGATACCACATCTCCTCCCCCCTTAAGTCAACAACTCCCTTGACTTACAAAATAGCTGTTTATCTAAAGAATGCTTAACAAGCAATCAACATGTAATTAAGGTAACCATACAACCATACAACTGTACATAGGTTTCCATGTTTCTCTTTTTTTTTTTTCTAACTAGGAAGGTACGTCCTTCCTGTGAGATCAGAGCGCATTGTTGCTCTATTTCTGGAAGATCTCACACTACCTAACAAAGTCCTTTAAAGTCTCTGGTGGACGTCTCTCTCTCTGGGAACGTCGCAACACGGGTGTCACTGAGGAGTCTCCGGGAGCTGGAGTCTCCGGAGCATAAGGCAACTCCATTGCCGGAGGTTGTGGCGATGTGTCCAACTCCAATGGCAAGCAGCACTCAGGCACTGATTCTTTGTCAAGCAATGGCTCCACCTCCCTGTCTGGTGTACTGGGAACAGTGTCAGCCACTCTTGCTCTCACCTGATCCACGTGCCGCTTCACAGTTTGACCTGATCCAATGGTAACAATGTAAAACACTGGACCCGATGCTCTCACAATGACTGCGGGAATCCACTTCGGGCCATAGGAGTAGTTTCTGATGAAGACCTTGTCTCCTGGTGTGAAACTTCTCAGTCTTTTCTTGGTGTCATGATTTTCTTTCTGTTTCAATTGTTTGTGCTGCACTTTTGTTTTCACATCAGGCATGAGCAAGTCCAAAACTGATCTGAGTCTCTGTGACATCATCAACTCTGCAGGTGATAAACCAGTAGTGGCATGCGGTGTGATGCAATAACTGAACAGAAATCGGGACAGTCTGGTTTGCAAGGTATCACCTTTGACTTTCTTCATCCCCTCCTTAAAGGTCTGGACCGCCCTCTCAGCCAGCCCATTTGAAGAAGGGTGGAAAGGTGCTGATCTTACATGGTCAATTCCATTCTGCTTCATGAATGACTCAAATTCAGCACTTGTGAAACATGTTCCGTTGTCTGAAACTAACATTTTAGGTAGTCCAAACACACTGAAACTCTGGCGCAGTTTCTCTATAGTTACCTGTGATGTAGAGGATTTCACAGGGTAAATGTCCATCCACTTGGAATGAGCATCCACAATGATTAGAAACATCTCCCCGAGGAAAGGCCCTGCATAGTCCACATGGATTCTGGACCATGGTGACTCCGGCCACTCCCAAGGGTGTAATGGTGCAGTAGGTGGTGACTTGGAGTGTTTCTGACACTCCTCACATGCCTGCACTTCTCTTTCAATGTTCTCATCCATCCCTGGCCACCATACATACGACCTTGCCAAGCCTTTCATCTTCGACATGCCTGTATGAGTCTGGTGCAGGAGTTTCAATATTTTGTCTCGGCCTTTGGTGGGAATAATTACTCGGGCTCCCCAGAGCACGCAACCATCCCTCACACTCAGTTCCAGCTTTCTCTGTCGATACGGCTTTAAACAGGCATCGGTCTCAGTTGGCCAGCCTTTTAAGGTGTACTCGTGGACTTGCGACAACAAGACAGCCTTAGCTGTCCATCGTTTGATCTGTGCAGTGTCCACTAATGTGTCATCCAGTACATCCATTATCAAAACCTGCTCAGCCATCTCTTGCTCAGGTGCTGAGTCTGGTACCGGCAACCGGCTGAGCGCATCCACGTTTTCATGATGTTTTCCTGGCTTGTACCTGATGTTGTACTCATAAGCACTCAATGTCACGGCCCATCTTTGTACTCTTGGTGAGCCCATCTGAGGTATAGGCTTCTTTTCATTGAACAGTGAGATTAGGGGTTTATGATCTGTGTAAATCGTGAAAACTCGGCCATACAAGTATTTGTGAAATTTCGTGATGCCAAATATTACAGCTAGACCTTCTTTGTCAAGCTGAGAATACTTTTTCTCAGCAGGAGAGAGTGTGCGTGACATGAACCCCAAAGGTCTCTCGCTTCCATCCTCCATCTTATGTGACAATACGGCGCCTACGCCGTATGGGGATGCATCACATGAGAGAACCAACTCACGGTCAGCAGAATAATGAACTAACACCTCTGCTGAGTTCAACAGGTTCTTAGATTTCTGGAATGCTTCCTCTTGTCTCTTTTGCCATGTCCACCGTACCTCGTGTCTCAAAAGTTCATGTAAGGGTGCCAACAGGGTTGCCAGGTTTGGAAGGAATTTGTTGTAGTAATTTAGCAAACCTAAGTATGCTTTCAGTTCAGTGACATTTGTGGGGGCAGCTGCGTCCATGATTGCTTTAACTTTGTTTTCCACTGGGTGGAGCCCCTGGGCGTCCACTATGTGCCCCAAGTACTCCATTTTCTCTTGCATGAAGGCACACTTGCACCTCTTTAACCTCAACCCAGCTTCCTCCAACCGGGTCAACACCTCATCCAGGTTCTGTAGATGGCTTACTTCATCCACTCCAGTCACTAAGATGTCATCTAAATACACTGCTACATGAGGTATCCCCTTCAAAAGACTTTCCATGGTCCTCTGGAATATTGCTGGAGCAGAGGCCACTCCAAAAGGCAATCTATTATACGTGAACAGCCCCCGAGATGTGTTTACTGTCACGGACTTTTTCGATTCGTCATCCAAGAGGATTTGCTGGTAAGCGTGGCTCATGTCTAATTTTGAGAACTGCTTACCCCCGGACAGTGTGGCAAACAAGTCCCCCATTCTGGGTATGGGGTACTGCTCCAGTGAAGCCACGGTATTTACAGTAAGCTTGTAATCCCCACACAGTCTTATTGTCCCTGTGGGCTTCAGGAGTGGCACTACTGGTGCCGCCCATTCAGCATATTTCACTGGCGAGATGATGCCTTCTTTCAACAGTCGGTCTATTTCCTCGTCGACTTTTGCTCGCATAGCAAAGGGGACAGAACGCGGACGGAAGAAGCGTGGGGTGGCATCACTTTTCACATGAATAGCAGCTTTCATTCCTTTCAGGGTGCCCAACTCCTCTTTGAACACATTTTCATGTTTACTTAACACTTGCTGAAGTGTTTTTTCTGTTGTTTTGACTTGGTGCAGCTTTCTGTTGTTAGGACTGTTTTTCACTTCACCCCAGTCCAATTTAATTTCCTCGAGCCAAGCTCGACCTAGCAAGCTGGGGCCGTCGCCTTCGACCACCACCAGGGGCAGATGTTTTTTCTGCTGCTTGTATTTGACGCTGACTCGTGTTGCACCAATCACCTTAACAGGATCCCCTGTATAAGTTTCGAGCTTGATTTTGATGGGCTGCAGGCTGGGGGGCTTGCTGTCTTTCCCTGTTTCTCTGAATGTTGCTTCGTTCATGACTGTTAGGCAACATCCAGTGTCTATTTCAAAGTTCACCTTTTTCCCATCAATTTGCATATCCACAGTGTAGGGGTCTACTCTTCTTAAGTGTACCACACTGCCACGCCCTAACTTGAACAGTTTTCTGTTGTGCCCTTGACTGCACTTGACACAGTTCAACATGAAAGAGTCATCTTCAGAGCTATCAGTTTTGTTGTTATCTGCTTTCTCGCCCACATTGTGAGTACTGTAGTGTGAACTCTGCTTTTTTTCTTTCTTTACATATGTCGATCCATACTTTTTCTGGTTCAGTTTAGTCTTGCTTCTACAAGCTCTAGCTATGTGTCCCACTTTACCACAAGCATGACATTTTTCTTGTTTGTACTTAAAGTCTGCTGCTGTGTGCTTGGTTCCTTTGCAACGATAACACTCTTTATTTTCTGCTTTAAAGGTACGACTCTCCTGTTGTCCTCTAGTGAGACTGAAACATTTTGCTGATGCCCCTGAGGTCTGCAGGTCCTGTGCATTTTTATTTGCAGTCTCCATGGCTACTGCAATTGACAGAGCCTTGTCAAAAGTGAGATCTATTTCTGACAAGAGACGTCTCTGAATTCGGTCATCCTTAATTCTCTCAACATCTGTTGTAACCTGTTGCAATAGTTACAATCCTGTGCCAGGCGACGCAGCTCCGCTATATATTCCATGACGGTTTCATTCGGCTTGCGGGAGCGAGAGTCGAACTTATACCTTTGCACAATTTCACTGGGCTTCGGATCGAAGTGATTTTTCATCAGAAGCACCAGCTCTTGGAAGGTTTTGTCTTTGGGCTTGGCCAGGCTGAGAAGGTTTCGCATCAAGCTGTACGTCGCTGCTCCGACGACACTTATTAATATCGCTCTTTGTTTCTCTGCATCGTCGATCCCGTTACCTGCGAAAAACTGCTCGAGTATTTCCGTATACTCATCCCAAGTCTGATTCTTTGGATCGAACGCTACTAGCGTGCCAATTGTAGCCATTTCCGCTTCGAGGTCACTGCCTTCTATTTCCAGCCGAAAACTTTTGCATTCTTTGAAAAGCTAGCCAAACCTGTAGCCGACTCCATCAATTTTTTTTCTTCTCTTTTCTTTCAGTCCGATCGCCCAAACTCCTTCCCCCTAAACGTCCTCGTCGCCAAAAAGATGTTGCATCTTCAAAAAATAAAGATACAATAACTGAGCCTTACACCGGAGTATCGTTGCACTGGTTTACTGAACCTTTCTTTCAGGGCATGTACAGAACATGAGCATCCATTTTCTACTGCCTCCTACAGGACACACACTTCTTCCACTTCCTTACACATTAATGTAACACAGAACTAATACTGCCTCTCCTGGCATTACCATTGTAACAACACACTCATTCTGTTTCTTTCAGAAGAATAACAGGAACTTAGGATGTAGGTATCCACGTTGGTTGAGTGTGGAGTGAGTGCATATGAGAGCATGAGGGGGGGAATGGATGTTTGTATCTGTGTGTGCCTGTATGTCTGTGTCTATATGTCAGGTTGGGTATCAGACGCCACCTCTCTGGGGACACCTCAGGCCCTCCAAGGTTTGGAGGCCTATCTCCCCCTACCACCACTTCCCCTGCCGGTGGCGGACTCCCTCAGGTGTCGGTGCGTTGGTGGTTCTTTGTGTCTGGGGGTGGGCGTCCAGGTACACACCGGCTCACTCCTTGGCGGCCGCTTATCGGGGCCTGGAGCCTGGGGCTCGCTCGGGCCCCTTCGGGGGTGGGGTGCCCCCGGCCTCTCGGCCTGGGGCTCGGTCACTCAGGCACAGCTGGCGGCCGGCGGAGCTCACGGGCGCGTCACTGCAACCCCCCCTGACTTCTGCTCCGCGGCTGCTGAGTGAGCCCTCATCTGGGACTCTCCTCAGCTCTTACTGGAACAGTGGCGCGGCTGCCCCTCTGTTGGTCTTCCATGGTTTCTTGTGTTCTGGGGGCCTCTGGATGTCTGAAGTTTTGATCTCCTCCATACCTGCTTCACACCCTGGAGGACGGGGCTGTGGCCCCCCCACACTCCCTAGCAGATCGTTACATGGAGAAACCTTTGGAATACAAGCGCGCTGATCCACACAGGTATGCACACAGGTGTTCACTGCTCGTAGACCCAAATTACACCTTTCTTGGCTGCTACTTCGAAGCACATCTGTCCTGCGTGCTGCACAACAACATTGAATATTTAGTATTTACTGCTGTTTACACTTAGCTAGATTAATGCGATGGTGTTGTGTTTAGTATGTTGCTTTGTTTCTTTTTCTTTTTTTTTTGTCTTTTTTTGCTTGTTTTCTATTCTTCTCTCAACAGGTGATCCAGGAGATTTTTATTTTTTTTCTCCCCCCCTTTCTCACTGTCCCTCTCCCCTTCTGTTTTTCCTTTCCTTCCTCTTTCTTTCTCCCTTTCCTATCTCTCACTCATGTCTGTCCCGTCTGTAACATCTGGAAATAAAATATAATAAATAATAAAAACAAAGATCGACCAAATGGACCAATACGGCAATGCCACGATGATCCATTTGGCAAAGTAAATCCATTAGTTATCCTTGTTGGTCTTCAGACAACAATTCTGATGGCTAAAGAACCAAATGGGACAGGCAAAAAAAAAAAAAAAAAAAAAAAAAAAAGGATGTAGGTATCTATGAATAATAACTATTATGTATACTCATATATTTATATAACCACTTATTTCTTGCAATACCACAGGTCCAAAACAAGTTAAGCAAATGAATGAATCAAGCGGCGATTTACATTTCTATAGATGTCTTTGGCATTTACCCAATATATCTGTAAATGATGTTCATCAACTTGTCGATATTTTTCCCCCGCGCCTCAGGGCAAAAGAGAAAAGGGATTCAAATGTTATATTTCTCAGCTGTCCCTCGTTTATCGCGGGTGTTATGTTCTAAAAATAACCAGCGATAGGTGAAATCAAGTAGCCAATTTTATTTTTTGAGGGTGCAAAACGTTTCGTGGACATCGTGGACATACAGTACTGCACTTCAGAGTCACACTGCTAGCGATCGATGCAGCGATTCTGTACTGTACAGGAGAGACGTCACGGAGGAGATTGTCTGCAGCGATCAGGACGCAGGACACAATGTGACGTAAAAAAAAGCATGCAAACTTGAACTAAAAAAATCCGCGAAACAGCGAGGTGAACCGCATTATAGCGAGGGACCGCTGTAATTTTGAAGGTAAGTCACAACATACCCTTCGTAAATAGAAACCGTTACCAGCAATCATTCATTTTTTGTGTGGCTTTTTTCACGGTTTGTTAACATGCTAGGTGTGTACTTAACAAATTTCCCACGTGTGGGACTAATAAAGGTTATCTTATCTTATCTTATCTTACTTGACTAGCTGATATCGACATAATGGGGGAAACATCTGGTTTGACTATTCTTCACCTGTAGTTTGAATGCTGAACATTTGCCTGTTTAAATCATAAGACCAGTCACTATACAGAGATGTGCTTCTGAATGTGGACGATGTGTCTTCTGCTGCAGTGATGCAGTTCTGCTTGTGTTGAGTGATGTAAACAACTGATCAATCTAAACGCTTTAAACGTCAAAATTGATCATTATGTAACCGAGGACAAGGGCTGAGTAAACGGGGCAAAGAAATAAATTGATCATTTATTTATTAAATGAGTTAGACATACAAATTCCCAGTTATTTCCAGACAGGACTTACGACACATCCTGCTGATATCCCAGCTGCACATGAGACTTACCACACAAACTGTGCGAAACAACACTGCAACCCGTCACACCCCGCTTAGCGACACTGCAATCGTGGCCTGTGATCTGGGAGATAAAGGGAAGTGGCACAAACAATTAAACAAAAAACAAAAAGAGAGGTTAGTCCGCCCTTACACAACTTACTCTCAATCAATAACCGCCTTTACGGCTGGACGGACTAACCAAAACAAAATTACAAATCAATCCAAAGAACGAAAAAAGGACAGCAGAGACAGCACATAATATTGATCAGTTTCCCTGCGCGCAGTCGATCTAGGGCTTGATCAATTCTTCTATTAGAATTCGTGGTCACAAGACAGTATACCCACTCGCACCTGAGTGAATTAATTGCCTCTGTTTTTTTTTTCCACAGAAGAGCGCTGACTTCACCCCACACACCCACTAACTTTTCACAGCTCTTCAGCCAATCACCTGGCAGAGAGCAACAACTGCCAGGTGACACTTGTTACAATTAGATTTTTTATGACACAACAGCAGTGAGTGTTCCCAGCTTTGCAGTAGCGATTGACCGCAAAGTAAAGCTACCGGAAATGCACAACCCCACATCCGGTCTCAAACCAGGAAGTTAGCATTTTCTCGTGCACATAGTCAATGGCAGTTTACTCCCCAGTGACACCTTAGGACACTACTACCTTACTTGACTCCTTAGAAGAAAGAATTAATTTCTGGCTCTCCAAATACCCAAATTCAGTCCTCTTAATTGGTGGAGACTTTAACATTGCTTTAGACAATACGGTTGATAGGTGGCCTCCAGGGCCGCAGTCTTCATACAGTGCAAACTTAAAAAATTTCATGGGAAAATTTAATCTTGTGGATATTTGGAGAGAAAATTTTCCAGATGATAGACTCTTTACTTGGAGCAATAAGACAGGATCCAGGCAATCACGTATTGACTTTTGGCTTGTTTCTGACTGTATTGATAAAGATAATATTACCGTTAATATACTTGCCACCCCCCTCACTGATCATAGAGCAATTTACATTAATGTCCAAATGTTTACACTGGATAATATACCTAATAAATTCTCTTATTGGAAGTTAAATAATTCTTTACTAAATGATAAAATGGTTAACATGCAGATTAATAACTTAATTGTTTATTATTGGAACAAAGCGAACAGAGAGAAGTCCTTTTGTACCAATTGGGAACTTTTTAAATTTGAAGCATGCAAATTCTTGAGAAGATATGGGAGTCAAATTGCTAAATTAAGGAAAGCTGAAGAACAAGAAGTAATAAGCAGAATTGCCTCTTATTACCAGAAGTCCCCAGAAGAAATCTCAGAGAAAGATAAATTAAGTTTACTAGAACTTCAAAATAAATTGGACGATTTATATCGACGCAAGGCTGAGGGTGCTTTCATAAGATCCAGGAAGAGGTGGCTGGAGGAGGGCGAACAAAATTCTGCTTACTTTTTCAGACTTGAAAAATACAGATCAAAAACAAACTCTATTCATCAACTAAATATTAATGGCATTGTCTCTGACAATCCTAGAGAAATTTCACATTTCTGTGCCGAATTCTATACTAAACTATACGACTCAAAATATAATGAGGCTGTCTCAACAGGATTTTTCAATAATATTAAAAACCTAAAATCTATTGTTGTGGAAGATAGAAGTTCTTGTGACAGCCCTCTGACTGTGGAGGAAGTTTGTAATTCCATTTTTGCACTTAAGGCCAATAAATCTCCCGGCACAGATGGTTTGACTGCAGAGTTTTATAAATCATTTTCTAATCTCCTGGCTCCGTTTTTACTGCAGGTTTTTACAGAAAGTTTAGAGAATAACATCCTCCCTCCTTCTCTTACTCAAGGTCTCATAACACTTATTCCAAAACCAAACAAAGACTTACTCTTTATTGATAATTGGAGACCCATCTCCCTGCTTAATACTGACTATAAGGTTATGGCCTTAATACTTGCTAACAGAATTAAAGAGGTCTTGGAAACAATTATTGATGAGACACAATCAGGCTTTATGAGAAACAGACACATTTCTAATAACATTAGACTGGTTTTGGATTTACTTGATTACTCTGATCTGGTACCTGACAATAGCTTCATTCTCTTCCTGGATTTTAACAAGGCTTTTGATACAATTGAACATCAATTTATTTTCCACTCTTTGGAAAAATTTGGCTTTGGCAAGTCTTTCTGTAAAGCTGTCAAAACCTTAAACACAAATGGCAATAGTTCTATTAAAATGATTAACGGCTCCACCCCGAGATTTGACCTGAAACGTGGTATTCGCCAAGGATGTCCTATTTCACCATATTTATTTTTACTTTGTACACAAATTCTTGCAACTAATATTTCAAACAGTGTTGTACAAGGAATCACCATAGCTGATAAGGAGCTCGTCATTAGCCAGTTAGCCGATGACACCACACTCTTCTTGAAGAATGCAAACCAAATCCCACCAGCCCTTACTGTGATTAGTGATTTCTCTGAGGCCTCTGGTTTATGTTCAACCAGTGGCTGCAAAGGGACTTGTCTTTGAAAGGTAGAGTGTTAATTACTAAAGCAGAAGGGATATCCCGATTAACATATGCTGCTCTCTCCTTACATCTGGATAAGAAAATTAGTAAAGATATTGACCGTATGCTCTTAAAGTATGTGTCACAGTGAGTTTTATATATTTACTAGGTATGTGTGTTTTTAAAGGGATGTCAAATGCTGTCATTTTTCTGTAAAGCAAATTTACCTTGCCTTTAGGTATAAATAAAGTTACCTTACCTTACCTTACCTTACCTTAACTTTATATGGAAAAACTGTACGCATTATATTAGAAAAACTGTTGTGATGAATAAGTACGAATCAGGTGGGCTTAACGTCTTAGACTTTTCTACTTTAAATAACACTTTCAAAATTAATTGGGCTAAACATTTTCTTAGAAACCCTACCTCTATCTGGAACTTTATACCATATCATATTTTCTCTCGTTTTGGTGGCTTTAATTTTGTTTTAAATTGTAATTACAATGTTGAGAAACTCCCTGTAAAGCTTTCATCCTTCCATAAGCAGGTCCTCTTAGCGTGGACCCTCATTTATAAACACAACTTCTCACCTCACAAATACCTCATCTGGAACAACAGAGATATTTTATATAAAAATAAATCACTTTTCCTGGAAACTTGGGTCCAAAATGGGATTCTATTGGTGGCTCAGCTGGTTAATAAAGAGGGACAACTACTTACTTACAACGACTTTATTGCACTATATAATTTTCCAATCAGTGTTCAGGAATTCTCAATGGTGCTTGGTGCCATACCCTCAGGGACTTTAATATTATATAAAAACACTGACAGCTCAATGTATATATATATATCTATATATATATATATATATATATATATATATATATATATATATATATATATATATATATATATATATATATAGATATATATATAAAATTGTAGGTTGTGTATCCTTCAGGTGTTAATGGGGTTATTGAAAATGTGTATATGTGCGTATGTGTGTATATACGTAGGTATGGATAGATAGAAACATATATGTGTATATATTAAAAAAAAAAAAAAATTACACATAACATATAATGTAATTACAAGGAGGTATTTCTGTAGTCTATTGATACTAGATAGTGGAAAAGGGGTGGGATTAAATAAGCTTATGCTTCTTCCTGCTCCTTTTTGAACATGGACGTTATTTGGAGTTGTGGTTGCTCGTTTTCCTTTTGTTTGCTTTGTTCATTTGTCTCTTTTAATTCTATTTTTTTTTATACTTTTTCAACATGTTCAAAATAAAGATTCAATCAATCAATCAATCAATCTACCTCAGTCACTCTCCCTGATCCAGCTGAGCAGAGGTGGGACCAAGTCATTGTTTTGCAAGTCTCAAGTAAGTCTCAAGTCTTTATCCTCAAGTCTCAAGTCAAGTCTCAAGTAATGTCAGGCAAGTCAGAGTCGAGTCTCAAGTCACTGGTGTAAAAGTCCGAGTCAAGTCACAAGTCTGAAACTTTGAATTTCAAGTCCTTTCGAGTCTTTAAAAAAAAAAAAAAAAACGAAAAAATAATGTTGCAGTTATGCTAAATGTAAATATTAGACCATGTAATTTTTTAATCTGTGTTTTTCTCAACACATGACAAAATAGTGAACGTAGAAAATATACACAAATTGTGAAATTGCACCTCTTTAAAATGCAGCTCAATTAAACTTAGCTCCAAGAATAATTTTCACCGACAGTTCTGAGATAAGCTGCATGTTATTCTTGGATGCGGTTGTAGGACCAGCTTTAAAATCGCATGACAAAAATATCATACACATTAAAAAAAAACTGCATCACCAACGTAGCCTGGACAACATTTGCTAGTTAGATGAAGTCAGCTATCTCATCGTAGCATATTTATATGCATATTTATAATCATACGGTTCTTGGAGTGAGTGCATACACTCATGAAGTTTAGTAACTTCAGGTCACTGCAACAAGCCCAGGTACAGTTTACCGACGGATGGGTACAGGACCTTGAAATGCACCGTGTAGAACGAAAGACCATCGTACGTATCATAAGTTTACCACTCTCACAAATCGTCGTCATAAATACACATTCCTTAACCGTTTATTAATAGGACCTTGGAGCTCAACGGTAATTAATTAGCAGTGGAAATAATTTCTGGTAGCATCACAGAAATGTAGCAGTGACAATAATACTGTATGCTGTAATCGTACTGGGCAATTAGTGATACAAAAAACCTGTTTTATCCTGTGAATAAAAGTATATGTTTTTGTCAATGTACCATAATAACAGAAGCGAAACGCAATATTGTGTCAGGACAATTCACTATTTATGCACAATAAACAAAGGAGCATAGCGCGACCATTTCTGTTCAGCGCCAGACTTGCTTGTAACCTATATCACCAATTATGTTATGAAAATGACGCATTAACTACTAAAAAACACTGACCTTCGTGTAAATGCTTGGAGCAGACTAACCTGTGAGCTGGAGGGTTCTGGGACGTTATATTTGGTCTTTGAATGGCTGCAATCCAGGCCATCCGTCGCGTCTTTGTTACTTCGGAAACATGGCTCGAACAATTTCTCTTCAACGACGTAATCCGATAACAACCGATCTCTTTACCCGTCGGCTTCCCGTGGCTGTCATGCGACCGGCTATTGCAGTTAATAATACAACAGCTTCTTGACATTTTTGTGTTTCTTTTTATCGCTGTGTGACTGATTTCAATTGAAAGCCTGCGTGCGCTAGTACCGCTTGCCACGAGTTCCCAGAATCTTTTGCCGTTCTACCCGTGAATGACGTCACATTTTCAATCTCTATATAATATGCATGTTAAATTTTATATTTGGGGTAAAATATCAAGTCTTTTCAAGTAAACCGGTTCAAGTCCAATTCAAGTCCCAAGTCATTGGTGTAAAAGTCCAAGTCAAGTCACAAGTCTTAGAACATTTTTTCAAGTCAAGTCTAAAGTCATAAAATTAATGACTCGAGTCTGACTCGAGTCCAAGTCATGTGACTCGAGTCCACACCTCTGCAGCTGAGTCACCAATAGGAAAAATCTGCTTTTCACAGGAACTTGGTAACAGCAATAAGAGAATACGTAGTTTATTCCAAGAAGATATCGTCTCTCTCCCATATATAATATCTTATTGGAACCGATATGTTCCAGATATCAAGTGGAAGACAGTCTGGATGGTCCCCCATAAATATTTGATTGTAAATAAGGTGAAAGAAGTCTCTTTTAAAATTCTACATATATGTTATCCAGCCAGTCACTACATGGTAAAATTTAAAAGAGACATTAATACTAATTGTACTTTCTGTGGTGATCATCCAGAAACTGTGACACATCTTTTTTGGTACTGTTCTTTTACACAGAGATTCTGGAAGAAATTTAGCAGGTTTGTTATTGTCCATATTTTAAGGGAGTTTTCTTTACGATGGGAAAATGTTTTATTCTGTTTCTTTAAGTTCCCCAAGAAGTATGATAAAAATTTTTTTATGATAAATTTGTTGATACTTTTAGCTAAATTTTTGATCCATAAATGTAAGTTTACTAACAAAACACCATATTTCTGTCATTATTTTAAGGATGTGGAAATGTACATACAATCAATATCAGACTCCACCAACAAAAAGGCTCTCAAAACAATATATATATATGTGAATTTTTGCGTGTATTCTTATAATTGTTACCTTTTTCTTTTACCCTTGGCTTTTTGTGTTCATGTTCTGTTGTTTTGTATACTTCATCTGTTCGTATGTTGTATACTTATTGTTTGTTAAATAAAGTAAAAAAAAAAAAAAGTTTACTCCCCAGTATACGAGGATACCGCCACCTGCTGACCGAGCGAATGAACCCTATTGTAAACTGAATTAGCGTCATTACAAACGTGTGTTAAATTTAATTTAGTGATGGTGGAGTGTGTTTATGCTTGTCTGTGTGGAGAGGATTGATTGGAATACTGAAGATGATGTCCACTATCACTGTCAATTGTCAGTAAATATGGGCTCAAAATGTGGCCATAAATATTTTGTACTTGTAAATCAGTTTTGTACTTGTAAAAAAGATTTGTGCGTGTGTAAAAAAGATTTGTATGTGTAAAAAAGATTTGTGTGTTTGTAAAAAAGATTTGTATGTGCGTAAAAAAGATTTGTATGTGTAAAAAAGATTTGTGCGTGTGTAAAAAAGATTTGTATGTGTAAAAAAGATTTGTGCGTGTGTAAAAAAGATTTGTGTGTCTTTTTTACAAACGCACAAATCTTTTTTACACATACAAATCTTTTTTACGCACACACAAATCTTTTTTACAAACACACAAATCTTTTTTACGCACACACAAATCTTTTTTACAAACACACAAATCTTTTTTACACATACAAATCTTTTTTACGCACACACACATTTTTTTTTACACATACAAATCTTCTCCCCCCGGGAACGCCTTGGTATTCCCCCGGATAAGCTGGAGGAGGTGGCTGGGGAGAGAGAGGTCTGGGCCTCTTTGCTTAGGCTGCTGCCCCCGCGACCCGGCCTCGGATAAAGCGGATGAAGATGGATGGATGGATGGCATACAAATCTTTTTTACAAGTACAAAACTGATTTACAAGTACAAAATATTTATGACCACATTTTGAGCCCGTAAGTAAACACTTAATCTGGCTGAGGAATCTTTACATGACATATTACAAAGTCTGTATTATTAACTCTGTAATTAGGCGCCATTCTTCTTATTTTACAGCGCTGTTGTTCAATCGGGGAACGCTTTCTGTTGAGGAGAAAAGCATGAATTTGTTTGTAAACGGATTATCCATTGTTTAAATGTCCCGGTAGTAGAAAAGGAGGCAGAGCTGCTGAGAAATGTTAGGTTTTGGGCGTCGTTCCAGACCATACTCCATACCAGTTGGTGGCGGTAATGCACCTTTCACTTGTTTGCCAACCGCCAATATAACTGTAAGAAAGAATGAAAGAGAAATGTTAGGTGCTTTTTTTTTTTTTTTTTTAAACGCCGCCATCACGTGAACCCGGTGTTACTCTACTCTGTGGACGCAGATGGAGTCTCTGGGAGTTGTGCTACTTTTAACCGTAATTCCTGGCCAGACAGGTAAGTGAGAAAGAGCACACTTACACGAACTAAAGAATAAATAAATAAAAGTCATCAGTAAACATGTTAAAAACGGTCACGTGTCGGAGTTTCTCGACGTTTAACCGAGGCTTATGTTTTCTGAAACACGCACACACGCTGATGACAGTGACCGTTTTAAGTTCTCATTAAACGTAGAAAGAGTTTATGAATAACGATCGTTTTCTTCTGTCTTTATTGATCGTAACAGAGCGGAAACGCAACTTGCGTAATCAAAAATGTCACGCGCTAACTTGTTGCCTAGCAACCAGTGTTTAATAAACACAAGTAGGGGAGACCGGTGTTCCAGATCTACTGGCGTTTAGATCAACTGGCGTTGGTCGAACAGATGTGTGGCAGTCTTGCGTTTCAGTGCTACCGACAAACCAGCAAAAAAACGCCAAATGTGTCATCTGTGACACTTGTGAGGTTGTCTCAAACACACTCCGTCAGTCTTGATGCTGTTGAACAACAAAATGTTTAAAAATGTGGCGAGTTTACCTGGTGATATCCTCATGCGCGACGCGATCGCGAAAACAGCAAACAAGTAACACCACGCCGTTGTTGTTCACAGGACAGCAAGAGTAAACGATCGGGAGAACCTTGTCGTCGTTATCGTTCCCCTTGCACGGTTTGTTTCTCCGAATTCAGCGTTTTTGCTTCACAACTAAAGCGAGCAGTTTACTTTGTGCACTAACATGGAGTCGAGTCAACCAGCGCCACCTCTGGCCAAGTGCCACAGCCAGTGGCGGCTCCTGAAAAAAATCTCAGGGGGGGCAATTTTTATGATATCGACTAAAATGACCCATTTAATGAGTACATCAAACAACACAATTTTAATTTAAATTTAAAATGAACAACCATATTCTGGCCATTTGTATAGATTTGTAAAAATGAACAACCATATTCTGGCCATTTGTATAGATTTGTAAAAATGAACATGAACAGATTTTTTTTTTTTTTTTTTTTTGAATGAATGAAAAATAACTATTGAAAACAACAACTGTAAACTGATTGGGGGGGGTGGGCTAAAGAGAGAAAGAGAGAGGGATGGAGAAAGAGAGTAAATATGGTTAAGGGTTCTTATTTGTACAAGAACTTTGCTCGTCTGTCTTTCTGAGTGGCCTGTCAGCCACGACTTGCGCTGGAACCAACTCCGACAAAAAGTCCTGTTGTATGCTTTTGACTTCTCCTTCGTTGCCTGGGTTAGTTGAATTTCGGGCTTGTCAGGTCCCAACTCTTTAACTTGCAGTTTTTCTGCCATTGTCCTTCTGGCAAAAGGGTAGGTTAGAAGCGATCTAACCGAATTTGGGGGAGGCTGTGCCTCAACCGTTAACAATACCGCTGCCATCGTCTCTCTCTGACCTTATAGCTCACTTAGGCTACTGACTGAGGTAAAATTCTAGAACAGCAAATCTTCGCGCGTTTTCTGCAGGGGCGCAATTTTAAGCGCCCCCAAACCATTTAATTCAGCGACGCTGATAGGTCAAATATTTATTATTTTCCCCTGGCAACCATTTAATGATAGGCTATTTCGCTGCATATCAAGGGCGCTTTGACGAGCGCCCCAGAAGAAGAAAAACACCGTTTGTTGGTTGAACTTTAATGAGTCAGCTGGTGAAAATGTTAAAATACGCCTGGCTGTATATGGGCACACACATAGTAAAACTATCATTGATGAATTTTTTAAAAATATATATTTTTACTCCTCCACATTTGGGGGGGCGGAGCCCGAGCGCCCCCTATGGGCCAGCCGCCACTGGCCACAGCCTACAGCCAGATCAACCTGTGACACACATCTGCAGCACGTTTGAATTCGTGTCATGCACATTTGTACCTTTCAATTGTGTCTGTTTGTGTGTCTGTTTTTTAAATTAATTAAATTTAAAAATTTAATTAATTTCATTAGTTGATCCAAAAATCACAGATACATGCATTTATTTCCTTTATTGCAATAAACATAGATAAATAAATGTATTTCTTGTGTTCAATAAAGATATTTGTATTCTAAGACACAGCTCCGGTTGAGTTTGCATGTCCACAGGTTTTGATACTTGATCACACCAAATCGAGAATGTCCAAAGAAACTGGATTTTTAGTAGCATACAAGTATTTTTTTAAAGAAGGGCCTCACGCAATACTAACATTCTTCATGCTTCCTCTGGATTGTGTCCTCCTTCCTTCAGGCCAAGATGAAGTTCAAGTGGAGGCTGGAGCTGATGCAACTCTTGACTGCCAGGGTCCCACTGAAGGGACTATCACAGTGATAGCGTGGAACAAGAGGGGCATGCAAACAGATGGTTATGTCTTTTTCTACCGAGAAGATCGTCCTTACAAAGCCTACCAGCATCCCTCGTTCCAAGGTCGAGTGGAGCTGGGAGATCCACAAATGAAAGGTGGAAATATGTCCATCATTCTGCACAACACCACCGTTAACGACACCGGGACATATGAATGCCACATCTCATATCAGAGTGGCTCAGGACGCGACAAGAGAGTGACCCCTGAGATCATCAGTGAAATTAGCCTGAAGGTTGTTCATGCAGGTGAGTCTGAAACCTCTTTACCTGTTTGTCTCTGGATGAAGCAGAATTGGTGGGTTAAGTCAGACCTAAGGGTCCAACCATCCATCTTTTTCCACTTACTGATATTTTTGATTCATGTATATCTGATAATACAGAGTACTGATGATAAGCCTCACTGTGAGCAGGAAGCTGGGAATCTTTCTATGTACCAGACACCAGACTCAACTTAAACTTTCAAAAGGATGGAAGCTAAAATACATCCAATAATATTCCAGACTTTGCAGAAAGCAGTTGGTCTGAGTGATGTGATCAGAGTGCAGTAGATAATGTCTGACAGCAGTTTGAAGAGGAAATGGATTCTGTTCTGTTCTTCACTCATCACCTACCTGACAGCTGACACCTCACACCTGTTTCTCACCTGCAGGTCAGACAGGAGGAGACACAGAGGATGGAGGGAAGGAGGATGGAGGGAGGGAGGGTGTAAGGAAGGAGGATGGATCTGTTGGGCTCATCGCTGGTCTGTCACTTTCTGCTTTGGTTCTTGTGTTTGGTGGTTTTGTGATCTACAAAAAATGTAATACTCCTCATATTCAGAATTCATACCAGCCTCCTGTTGAACAGCAGCAAGTTTGAAATTCTGTTATTCCAAGCTTGATATTTTCACTCAGCATGGCTCAAGACATTATCTCACGACGTACAGAAATAAATGTTACTTCATATCATTACCATAAAACATTTCTAGAATTTGAAAATCTGACCAACAGGTGGCTGAAACAAGCACAAAACCAGAGTATAATTGCAGCATCATCCACTGCTATGGGCTCTAAAAATGTGGGAGCTTTGAGTTGCTGATAAACAGGTTCCTGGTAATTGTTTCCTGTTTGTTCCCATGCTGCGTAAAACATTTAAATCTGATCCACAGATTTCGTGGTGCTGAATGTGGGATTTCTCTTTCCTAAACTCAGAGCATTACAAGCTTTTTAACACGATTGGTGTGTTCATTGATCAAAGGATGTGAACTCTTATGCATGAACATGTTACCTCAAACAGTCCAAACAGTCTCACAGCACTTTATGAAGCAGTCACAACTTCTAATTGTGCTTCATGTCCCTGAACCCTAAATTAATATTTTCCCCTTTTAAAGTCCACATCCTGATGTTGGAGGGGCTGAAACTGCTGGGTTGGGGTTGGATGGAGATGCCAGTTGGCATTCTTTCAAAGTCAGAGTTTTTAAAAAAAGAGTCTTTATTCTCAGTAAAGAGTTTGACAAACAGATGTGCTACACTCACGAAATACATGATTATGAAGTCATGCTGGCTGTGATGAAGTGAACATTTGTGTCACTGAACACAAACACTGTTTTGTGACTGTTTCATATTTCCTGTGAGACTGGGCTGACTGTGTTTACACCACAGCATTGTTTAGTGCTAAAGGAAGGATCCATTTTCCGCTTTAAATCTGTGCCCTGACTATTATCTGTGAAGTGTTTTTATACAGTGAACAAAGCTTTACATTTTCTAAGCTGATGATTTATTTTGTACATACTGTAATAACTGAATTTAATGTAACACTGGCATCAAATGACTCTTTCTGACTTAAGTTAACTATTTATTTATTTCACTACAAAAGCACCAGCCAAGGTTTGTTATTTGGTGTCAGTGTTGTGCTGCCAACTCCGAGTCCAAAGGGTCTGATAAAAACGCCAATTTTAAAATTTATATTTGAGTAATTTGTTTGTCACCTCTCCTCCAAACTGGACCTCATTCAAGGAACTGCCAAAACAGTCCAGTTCAGTTTCATGGAGGAAGGTGCCAAGTGTAGTAGGAAGTAGAAGTTTGTCAGATTTTTTTTTTTTTTTTTTTTAATTATGTGTTGATTTCATTTACAGAGCAGGTCCTCGTAAATATTATTTTCTCTGTTAACTTATTTCCGTTGTCTTTGAATGATACACTGATCACTTCACCCACAGTGTGTCTTTTATCACATCTTCATCACCTCATCTCCAACTGGTCATGGCAGATTGCCCCGCCCCTCACTGAGGCTGGTTCTGCTGGAACTTTTTCCTTCCCACTGCCGCCAACTGCTTGCTGATAAGGGGTTGTTTGATTATTGGGGTTTTCTCTGTATTTTTGTAAGATATTTACATTACAAAATATTATTAAGCACCTTGAGGCAACGGCTGTTGTGATTTGATGTTATGTAAATAAAACTGAATTGAACTGAATTGCTGCTGTAAGTGCGTTTTGTATTTAATTCATGATTATTGTTACTTCCTGCTTCACTGTGTAAACCCCACGGTGTCTGAACTCACAGAGCTCGACTGAAATGGAGCATAGCTCAGCTTCTCACATCTGTTAGATTTTGTTTTGGATTGTTATCTTAAAGTTAGTCATGCCTGGTTGTTTTTTGTTTGTTCTTTTGTTTCATTCTTTTTCCAACAAAACAAATATCATACACTAATCCACTGCTGTGAAAAAAAAGAATTTAAAAAAGAAGAACTGTGCAACAACAGAAATATATATTAAAAAAAACAAAGACTGCTTAACAGCTTTTGATCTGTGCCTTCACTGCTCGGCCATTAGTGTGTCTTCTCAGAGAAACCCAGCTGAATCTGCACCACACAGCACAGCCTCTGAGCTCACACAATGCCCAGAATATTAATTATTAGCTCAGATAAAATCTAATGTATGCCTATTATCACCGCTTTGGTGACTGTTCTCCTCATGATCACTTCTTGCTCACAGCTAAACCTCCACCATCTCTCCTCACTTTAAGGTCTGTTTCTGTTTTGCTCACATTTTAAAGACTCACGGTTGTTCGGGAGATTCCTGCTGTTCATGCAAAAAAGCACAGAAAAAACAATGCAAGAATTTAGTCAGCTCTCACGAGTGTTGGTGACACAAACATATTCCCCCAGCTGTAGACGCAGTGTCCACATCTCTAATCATCCAACAACAGATTAATTTTACTGATTGCACATTAGAACAAACAAAGTGGTGCTCTGACACGAGGAGAAACAAATCTGCTGATGTGATCAAGGAAGCTGTTTATCTGAAACACACTGTAGGTCTGTGTTATTGTACGGCTGTTTGTTTTTATGTGGCACTAAAATCTTTGGACACCCACAGAAAACTCAAAACTCTAAAGGAAAAAACTGCTGTGGGCCATGTGCGGTAACACACACTTGCCCTTATTGTGGGATGAATGTGTATTTTCCCTGCCCACACAGCCCCACAGTTCACCCACACCTACCCACTGTGGGCCCACACAGGCATGTTTCCTGGTATGTTTCCAATAAAGAAACAGGGAAATGAGATCATTGTGGAGAAGATGAAACCACAGAATATGTTTTATTACCATGTCAGAAATATGAGGCTGAGAGAAGCTGACTGATTTCATGTTTCTATGCAGGACTCAGTTTGTATCAGTAACATTTGTAAATGTCAGTTTACCCTCGTGGATCATATATGCATTTGTAACTCTTAATACTGATCTCTCACTTTATATATGGACCATGGTTCTAGTCCAGAGGAGGGACCAGACAAGTAACAAGAGGATTTAACGTCAAGTAAGCTTTCATAATCACTTCTGCAGAGCACAGATAAAGCATCGCTCACGCATACAAATCATTACACACATTTGCGAATTTCAGCGTACTCTTGGGGCTCAACTCATACACTTTTGTAACTCGCCCAGCACATTGCAACCAGGTGCAGGTGGAACTTAACCGCAGATTAAGATATTTTCTCAGTAAGGTTTCTAATTGCCATAATCAGAGCTTCAATGCAAATCAACTCGGCATGCATACTGGATATTATAGCAGAACCTGTTAATATTCTGGAAACTTTTAAAAGTTTGTAAAACTCAGAAGTGTTACTTTCAGATCTCCTTCATATTATAATGTCTTTCTCTGTGAAGCAGTTTGTGGTGTGAATTTAACAAAGATCATGAGCTAAATGAGATAAAATGGTTAAAGTGGAGAGCATAGCAGTGTAACTCCATCTGTTCTCAGCTCTGGTGTTGTTATATTTGTCTGAAAGTTCTCAGTCATCCAGGTCATTATAGTCTACGGAGCTTGAAAAGAAGTGAGGTGAAACGTCTTCAAGAAACTTCAAGAAGTCCAGACGTGTTGTTATATTGCGGCAGATAACAGCATACAACACCACTTCACATCACATAAAGAGATCTATCTATAATATATTATATATATTATATTATTATATATAATAATATATTATTATATATTATATATCTATAACTATCAAGCAGATTGATACGCTGAAAAGTGTTTAGCTGAAGTCAGAGGAGAGAATTTATAAACTACTTTCAGCATGCAGATTGTCTCATATTCTGGTCTGTTCAATATCATGAAATTACTTCTAATCATGTTGTAAGTTTCAACTGTTTATTTTGTTTCTGTCCAAAGGGGGGGAGGACCACCTGCAGCTGTCAAAGGCGCATAAGTCATGTGAGTACCATGTTTACAGCTACTATGGCTAAAAATATGAGTGCAAGTCAAATCAGTATAAAGGACCACGACAGAGCACTGATTACAACAGGCCCTGTACCTCTGACTGATTTGTATTTTTAGTGTGGGCACAAATTTTCGTTATTATTTTAACGAAAATTGTGTTTGTCTCGGCTGGCGGATAAGGTGAATTTTTTATCTTGATATTTTGTTACTTTAAAGAAAGATGAAACATCTCAGCCTGGTCTCTTCCTGTAATCTTGCTGGTGTTACCAAGTCACAGTGTGTGGTTTAAAGCTCGAAACTCTGCCACACTTCACTCACTCTGTTGAAACCACATTCGTGAGCTTCCTCTTAACTAAAATAAAACTTAAACCTTAAGCCCCAAGGGGGTTTCTGAGCTTCCTGCTCGCAAATGTAATGCCCAAATTTAATTGAGTATTTCTCTGCAATTCCAAACTCTGTACTTACAATCTTGGTATCAAAATAAAGCTAACACTTGTGAGATTTCATCAGAGGTGTAAATTTAGAAGCAGATATTACTGTGTCAAAGTTACTGAGACTGGAACACAGAAAAAGTAAGTAGTTTTTTTTTTTTTTTTAATTTTTAGCATATAACCCTTTTAAAAATATGCCTCAGTTCACATTTCATTCCAGGAATTCAGTAACCAACATATCAGCATCATCTGTGCAAAGATTTATGTTTCTAAAGTGAATCAGTGAAAAATTACAGCCCTGTCAATACATGAATATCCAGACGTTGTACAAAAATGTCCAATTTTGGCACACAATTGGACATCATGCCAGTTGATTTTTTTAGGTATTAAAGAGCCAAAATTAATAAATTTTATTAACAGGCCTAAAAATGCTTTTTTTTAAATATATTTTTGAAGAATTAACCACACATTTACATGGTAATGGCCCTTTTCTGCCGTGCGCATGGAGCGTTTAATTGTCCTCTGGCCCTTTAAACTCTGAGGGGCTGTAACTTTGGTTTCTTTTGGTCAGTTCTTTTGCATGATTGACACCTCGTCGTGGCATCGTTTGAGCCAATAGAATCACAGTAACGATGCCACGTTCACGTCACTTCAACCAATCAGACGTTGCAATGCCAAAACCCACGTGGGCCCAAATTTACTGCATGTGGCGTCTATCTAGTCACGTGTCTGTAGGCGGGTCTAAAATGGAGGTTGTTGACGGAAAACGGCTCCGATGCGGCTAGGTAGGCGTGGTAACTGCTGATAATCACGTGGCTACCGGCGAAAATAACGGAGGAAATCGGGACGGGAAGCCAATTTCTGTCTTAGCGCATTAGCGCCGCTGTGTGTTTTTGTGGTCTTCTTTTGCAGCTCATTCAGTGAATTTTGGTCAGAGTGTGGTGAAACTTGGTGTGTGGAGTCAGTAATAGCTCTGGAAGATAACCAGCATATCTTTAGCCGGTTACATGAAGTTTGAAGAATTTCTTGTTTGGTTTTGTTTGTTTAGCGGACTTCTGCGCTTTTACGTAACTGCTCATTTAATCGTGGCTTGTTTTCGATGTGTTTGGTGGTTGTAAAAATGGTTTATATGACATTTTAGCTGAGATTCAGAGGTTTCTGTGGATACCACACATGTCAGGACTCATGGGGCTTAAGTGGTTTTTAAAAGTAGTAAGATTTTAATCCTGTGTATGTAGGGAAACAATAAGGAAAAATGCTCATTCTCTGTGTCTGGTCAGGTTGATATTTTGATAGTTTTTTTTACTCTTTGTGTACTGTGGTGATAATGGTTGAACATAATTTCTTGGTCTAGGTTCACATCCACACACTCACAAAGGCAGACATTGCAATTTTGTTTTTACAAAACACATGGCAACAAAGGAGTAAAACCTGTGTGTTTCTGTCCAATTTATTCATGTTTACAGCAGAGTTTAGAGGAACACTGAGACATGTCTGTACAGAATGATGCTACAGGAAACTCTGATTTGTCTGTAGTCAGTAAAAACACTGCAAAGAGTTTTGTTTCAGACTGGTTTTTAGTGTTATAAAGATCACCAAAGTAACCATCACACCAAAAACTATCACACCAGCTATCAGTCCTGGACGTCCTCTACTGACTCCATCCTCCTTCTCTCCAACCTCTGTGTGTCCTCCAGCTTCATCTGCGGGTAAGAAACAGGTGTGGATGTCAGCTGATCACAACACTCAGACTAGGCTGGGTATTGTGATTCAATTGCATTTCACAAGACCCCCAATTTCATTCGATCCACGATTTGATTTGAATCGGGAAAGACAGTCAGAAATATTATAATTCTGATCATTTATTAGTACTGACACTTGTGAGACTTGATCAAACAAATAAACAAATAAAGAATCTTAAATCATGAAGCATTAACCAGCAGAAATTAGCTGAGTTTTTCTTGTCGGAGTTTAAAAAGGTGGTATTCAGAATACAGTTACTTTGTTGAAATAAAGGGATTACACAGCGGTATTTTCCTGTTTTATATGTTAGGCTATGCCTTCTCTATTTTTTGTTTCCATTTTGAAAAAATTATTTAATATGAAAGTAATAGGCAGAGTGCTACAGGCATCGTCCTAAAGAATGTAGCCTGATGGGCAGTGTAGTCCGTGCTGCAGAGAGAATGGACTGCCATACCTATTATGTGCCTGTGAGTGCGAAGTAGGGACAAAAAAAGTGGAAAAGTACGAGCTGTCATCGAGCAAAAACGGGAGCTGGAAGCATGTAAATATAATAATAACCACTGCAGCCAAAGAGAGTGCCTGACGAGCCCAGTTGTAAGTAAGCTATTAAGACTCGACTGTACGCTGTGTTCGTGTTTTCCTCCGAAACAATAAGTTCCGTTGGAGCAGCCTTTCAACGCCTCTCTCTGTCTCTCGCTAGCAAGATTGACCCCCGACACGGAACCCGGCGTATTAGCCAGAGGTCCCTTTACTACGGTTCGGAGCCACGGACCTGTTTTATTTACGCACGGATTCGTTTTAAATGCAAGATTGCTGCAAAAAGTGCAGCCTTACCTAATGTTCACCCTACTGGTACTCATTTTATATTAAGATTTAAAAATCTAGTCAGTATTGGCATGGCGAGTAACCTTCAGTTATAGTAATAAATCACACAGCAATAGTACATTCATGTAGTTGTAAAAAGCATGATAATATATTAAGTAATCCAAAGTATTCAGAATAAGTTACTGTCATTGAGTAACGTAAAGGAATACGTTACAAAATACATTTTGGGGCATGTATTCTGTAATCTGTAGTGGAATACATTTTAAAAGTAACCTTCCCAACACTGTTAATAACAAGTATGATTCAGCAGAGAGGTCTATTAATACATAGTGAGTGAGAAAGGTGACTGGAAAGGAAAAACTCAATGCATCATGGGAATCCCCTGGCAGCCTATGTCTATTGCAGCATAACTAAGGGAGGATTCAGGGTCACCTGGTCCAGCCCTAACTATATGCTTTAGCAAAAAGGAAAGTTTTAAGCCTAATCTTAAAAGTAGAGATAGTGTCTGTCTCCCGAATCCAAACTGGAAAATGGTTCCACAGAAGAGTCTTTTTCAACCTTTTCGAGTCGCGACACATTTTATAGATTAAAAATATCCTGTGGCACACCACCAACCAAACTTGTTTCACAATGACACACTGTAGCCCAATACAGTACAGCCTAGAAGTAATAAATGCATGAACTAGTTTTTCAGCGTCACTCTGAGACAGGATATTTCTAACTTTAGAGATGTTGCGCAAATGGAAGAAAGCAGTCTTACATAATTGTTTAATATGTGCGTTGAAGGACATGTCCTGGTCAAAAATGACTCCAAGGTTCCTCACAGTGTTACTGGAGGCCAAGGTAATGCCATCCAGAGTAAGAATCTGGTTAGATACCATATTTCTAAGATTTTCAGGGCCGAGTACAATAACCTCAGTTTTATCTGAATTAAGAAGCAGAAAGTTAGCGGCCATCCAGGTCTTTATGTCTGATAGGTTTGTAGCTTGAATCTATCCGCTGGAACGTTGAAGACAATATAATTACACTGCAAAGCAAGACACAAGTAGGCAAGCTTCTTCATGTTTCTCGTGCACGGGAGAGAACCGGACAGGCACCGTTCCTTCGCTTGACCCCAGTTGCTCTCGTCCGTTCTCCCGTACCACTGTTCTTTTATTGAGGTTACATGAATATGCATAAGTTCATTAACATATGACGTCTACATACACACAAAGAGTACCTTGCCTGTGTGTGTGTGTGTGTGTGTGTGTGTGTGTGTGTGTGTGTGGACTGCTGATCAAAGGGTCAAACATCCTTGGTCAGTGTAACGGTGGACCCAAGAAATACCAGCCGGAGCGACTTTGACAATGCAGAAACCTTTTATTAAACTCGGGGTAACGTGGACACATATACTCCGCGCTCTCTTTCTCTGCTGTCACCTCCCTCTCCGTCTGTCACTGCCAACACATAAAGAGACACAATCACTGTCAGATCCCAGCACACCTGTTCACCCCGCCCCTGCGCCACCCCGGGAGCTCACTGCATCACGCCTCCTCTGCAGCTGGCCAAGGACCACACCCACGCCACACATCCCCACCGCCCGACTGAGGCCGGGGCCCATCCGGCCGAACCTACTCCCCCCCCCGCGAGCGAGAGAGGAAATCGGCCACGACCATCTGCGCGCCCGGCCTATGGATCACCTTGAACTTAAAGGGCTGCATGGCCAGATACCACCGAGTGATCCGGGCGTTGGCATCCTTCATGCGGTGGAGCCACTGCAGCGGGGCGTGGTCCGAGCAGAGGGTGAACGGGCGGCCCAGGAGGTAGTAGCGAAGGGAGTCGACCGCCCACCGGATCGCCAGGCACTCCTTCTCCACGGTGCTGTACCGTGACTCGCGGTCCGTGAGCTTCCGGCTGATGTAAGCGACCGGCCGGTCAACTCCCCCCACCTGCTGGGACAAAACGGCCCCCAGCCCTCTGCTCGAGGCGTCAGTCTGCAGACAGAAAGGGAGGGAGAAGTTAGGTGTGAACAGCAGCGGCTCTCCACAGAGAGCCCGTTTCACCTGCACAAACGCCGCCTGGCACCGCTCCGTCCACTGGACCAGATCTGGGGCACCCTTGCGGGTGAGATCAGTCAGGGGGCTGGTCAGGTCCGCGAACCCTGGGACGAACCGTCGGTAATAGCCGGCCAGCCCCAGAAACCGTCTCACCTCTTTTTTCGTCTTGGGACGCGGGCAGGATGCAATCGCCGCCGTCTTCTCCACTTGAGGTCGCACCTGCCCGCTCCCCAAGTGGTACCCCAAATACTGTACCTCCCTCCGTCCAACCGCACACTTCTTCGGGTTGGCCGTGAGCCCCGCCTGCCTCAGGGACTCCAGCACCGCGGCCACACACCGCACATGCCCCGCCCACGTGTCACTGTAAATGATGACGTCGTCTAGGTAGGCGGCAGCATAGGCAGCGTGGGGCCGCAGCACCCGGTCCATGAGGCGCTGAAAAGTGGCAGGGGCGCCGAACAAGCTGAACGGAAGCGTCACGAATTGGTACAACCCATACGGAGTGGAGAAGGCCGTCTTTTCCCGGGACTCTGTAGACAAGGGAATCTGCCAGTAGCCCTTGGTTAAATCCAGAGTCGTAAAAAAGCGAGCGGTGCCCAACCGGTCCAGGAGCTCGTCGACCCGGGGCATGGGATAAGCATCAAAACGTGACACCTCATTCACTCTGCGATAATCGACACAGAACCGTATAGACCCATCCTTCTTTACTACAAGGACGATGGGGCTACACCAAGCACTGTGTGACTCTTCTATTACTCCCAGCCTCAGCATTTCCTTCAATTCCCGGAAAACAATTTGCCTTCTATGTTCCGGCAGCCTGTAGGGCCGTGAACGCACCGTCACGCCAGGCCGCGTCTCAAAATGGTGCTCTATGAGAGAAGTACGGCCGGGCAAGGGGGAGAACACGTCGGCAAAGCGCTGTTGCAATGCAGCAACATCCGCCCTCTGGGCCTGTGTGAGATGGTCACTGCAATGGAGGGAGGCGGGGATGCTAGACTTTGGCGCCTCCGGCCCCAACTCATCTCTCCCTCTTACCAAGCTCACTAGAGAAGCGGTCTCCGCCTCCCTCCAGGCTTTGAGGAGGTTGAGGTGGTAAATCTGCGTGGCCCCGCCCCTGTCCGACCGTACCACTTCATAATCAACGTCCCCCACTCGCTGTGTGACCACGAAGGGTCCTTGCCACTTGGCGAGTAGTTTAGAGCTGGAAGAAGGAAGTAACACAAGCACCTTATCTCCCGGTGAAAATTGCCTGAGTCTAGCCCCTCTGTCATACAGGCGTCGCTGCCGCTGCTGGGCCTGGAGCAAATTCTCCCGTGAGAGCCTCCCCAGTGTGTGCAGCTTTGCTCGCAGGTCCAGCACGTACTGAATTTCACTTTTCGCAGGGCTCGGACCTTCCTCCCAGTTTTCCTTAATCAGGTCGAGCACCCCCCGCGGCTTCCTGCCGTATAACAGCTCGAAGGGAGAAAATCCCATGGAGGCCTGGGGCACCTCCCGCACTGCAAACAACAGAGGGTCTAACCAGCGATCCCAATTGCGTTCATCCTCGCGAATGAACTTACGAATCATGGATTTTAAAGTCTTATTCAGCCTCTCCACCAACCCATCAGTCTGAGGGTGGTAGACGCTGGTCCGAATAGATTTAATACCCAGTAATTCGTACAGTTCCCGCAATGTGCGCGACATGAACGACGTGCCCTGGTCAGTCAGTATTTCTTTCGGAATACCGACTCGGGAGATGACCTGAAACAGTGCCTGCGCCACGCTCTTCGCTGAAATGGTGCGTAGCGGCACTGCTTCCGGGTACCGCGTTGCGTAGTCCACCAGGACCAGCACAAAGCGATAGCCGCGTGCACTCCGGTGCAATGGCCCGATGAGATCCATGCCAATACGCTCAAACGGGATCTCCATCAGCGGTAATGGGCGCAACGGCGCCTTTGGCACGGCCGGCTGGTTAACCAGCTGGCATTCGGGGCACGACGCACACCAGCGGCGCACGTCGGCCCAAATGCCCGGCCAATAGAATCGGGCCATTATGCGCTCCAGAGTTTTCTCACCACCCAAGTGCCCTGCCATGGGGTTCGAATGAGCCGCCTGGAAAATCATTTCCCGGCGGCTTTGCGGCACCAATAACTGTGTGCGGATTTCATTAGTGTGAGTGTCACGGCTCACTCTATAAAGCCGATCGTTCCGCAATTGGAAATGAGGGTACGTTCGCGCAGCGTCGGGGCGCACCGAGCGACCATCAATATCCATCACTTGGTCATAGGCTGAGCGTAGGGTGTCGTCCCGAGACTGCTCTAGTGGAAAATCTTCCGTGGGGTACACAACGGGAGGCGGCGGGGCTTCCGTGGAAGTCCCCGCCTCCTCCTCCCCCCCAGAGTCAGCGTCGGTCGACCCCGCGTCACCGCCGAGCGCCGCGCAAACGTCACACGAATTTACAGACCACGATCGCATCCCCGCGTACTGCCCCAGTAAGCTGTGGAACCCCGGCCAATTCGTACCCAAAATAAGGGGATGCGACAGGCGCGGGCTAACCGCCGCCTTCACTCTATGCGTTTTGCCCCTGAATTTCAGCAACAGTGACACTACTGGGTACTTGTGAATATCCCCGTGCACACATTTAACCTCCACCCAGTCAGCCTCCAACAATGCCCCGGGGCGAACCAAACTTTGGTGGACCAGAGTCTGCGTGCAGCCCGTGTCCACCAAAGCATGGCGAATACCCCCTTGACACCTTACCGGCACGCGGTACGTCACTCCTGGACCGGGGGCGGGCGCTGGAGCGCCGGCAACGCGGAACACCTGCCCCACCTCCATGAGCGGACAGTCTCGGCGCAGGTGCCCCGGCCGCCCACACTTCCAACAGTCCGGCCCCGGCGTCTGTGCGGCTCCCCGTGGCTCCGGGGCAACCTCGGCGGCCGCCGGGGTTCCGGCGGGAAGCAGCGGCCGGAACGGGTTCCTGGGGCTCCACCCTGCTGCCTGCTCCGTTCCCGCAGGGCCGCCGCCTCTCCTCTGCGACGCCGGTGGCCTGGGCGGCGGAACACGGGCGCCCCGCCGCGGCTCCTTACGGCCCGGTACCGGGTCGGCCGCCAGATGGTCCTCTGCCAGCGTCACCGCCGCCGTCAAATCCGCCGGGCGGTGGCAGCGAACCCAACGGGCCGTCGCCTCGGGCAGGCCTCCCACGAACTGCTCGAGGACGACCATGGTCAGCATCCGCGTCTCCCCAGCCGAGGGGCCCGGTCGCAGCCACCTCGCTGCCGCATCCTCCAGCTGCCGAGCCCAGGCAAACGGCCGCTCCCCCCCCGACATCCTGCTGGCCTGGAACTGATGGCGGTAATCCTCCGGGGAGAGCCCCAAACGATCCAGCACCGCCCGGCACACGTCCTCGAACACCCCCCGCGAGCCGGGGGGCAGGCTCAGCGCCGCCGTCTGGGCCTCACCCGACAGAAGCAGCAGCAGCCGGGCGGCCCACTCCTCCTCCGGCCACCGACAGGCCACCGCCGTGGCCTGGAAAGCCTCGATGAAAACCAGCGGGTCCTCCCCATCCCGCATCCGGTGCAACGTCACCGACAGCGGAGGGGCGGGAGCCGGCGCGGCCGCATTCCCCAGCAGCTGCCCCAGAGCCGCGGTCTGCTGCTCCGATTGCAGGCGAAGCAACGCCAACTGTTGGTCCTGCGTGGCCGCCTGACGAGCCGCCATCGCCGCCATGTCCACCATCATCTGGCCCAAGATCTGCAGCGGCTGGGCGGGCGGTGGGGCGGGCGGCGGCGGCGCCGGGGGAGCAGGGGGAGCCGGCAGGGGACCGGACATCACGCGTGGGTTTCGGCACCAGTGTAACGGTGGACCCAAGAAATACCAGCCGGAGCGACTTTGACAATGCAGAAACCTTTTATTAAACTCGGGGTAACGTGGACACATATACTCCGCGCTCTCTTTCTCTGCTGTCACCTCCCTCTCCGTCTGTCACTGCCAACACATAAAGAGACACAATCACTGTCAGATCCCAGCACACCTGTTCACCCCGCCCCTGCGCCGCCCCGGGAGCTCACTGCATCACGCCTCCTCTGCAGCTGGCCAAGGACCACACCCACGCCACAGTCAGGAAGCCTCCCCCTCACCCTAGATGGTTCATCCTAGATAACACGGTGAGGAAGTCCTGCAGTTCATCTAAACAAAGAGCACTTAGACTAGAACAGACGCAACTACGTTAATCCTACCATAAAACAATTAAACAAGGTACGAACTTTCCCATGCTCCCAGGATGTAGGTGTGCATTCTAGTGTGGAATGCACACCAAGCCTCTGTAGCCTGTTAAAGATCACACAACTTATCACTACACAATTGATTATACACCTCTAAGCATCTATGGTTAAATATTTCTAAGCATAAATGACAATCAACAATACAAACTCTAACAATGTCTTTAAGACATTCCTGCAGTTTAACTAATTGGTGTCTGTTATCTGGCTTCATGGATAGCACACACGATCACACACACACTCAACTCTACTCACTCACCTGGAGGATCAACACTCAGGCTGACAATGTTCATGAGCTTCAAACTGCCTCTCCGATTGTGGACGACATAACACTCGTATGTTCCACTATCAGCAGTCGTCACATTGTTCAGAATCAAAGACACGTCTCCATCCTTCATCTGTCTGTCCTGCAGATCCACCCGGTCCTTAAAAGATGGATGCTGATCATCTGGCACAAACACTTCATCTCGGTACAAAAGCACATATTCTGATTTCATGTCAGCTCTGGTCCACTTCACAACTATGTTTTTGTTGTCAGGAGCGCGACATGTCAGAGAGACGTTTTTCTGTCCAGGTGAAGATGTGATGATTTTATGGTCTGAAAGAGGAAAAAAAAGAAAAAAAAAAACAGGAGAAGAGGAGTTAAAATGTCACCATGCAATTATTAATTTCAACAGCACTGATCAACTGATCAGCAAGATTGTACTACAGATAGAGACCACAAGACTGCTGAATCAGAGGAAGTGCTTCCCACACTGGTTGCTGAATTTTATCTATCTATCTATCTATATAGTGTATAAGTTGTTTAAAGAATTTAGTTATATATATATATATATATATATATATATATACATATATACACACACACACACACACACACACACACACATATATGTATATATATACTATTTACATACAAAATGTTGTCTATAAAACATACAGATGTAAATAATTGCTGTATGTGTGTTGATATCCATACAGTTATCCCCAGGTAACATTATAACTGTTAAGGTGGAACACTGAATGTATCACATATGAAAACATGTGAATATTGTCACTTCTTACCTTCATGGCCATAAACCAGCAGCAGATGGGAAAACAATAGAGTCCAGAGCAGTTTAATGATAAACACATTATTCATGGTCATCCTTTCTCTGCCTCAACAAAACATCAAATCCCTTTCTGAGCATGGCTGTTAAACCACAGATTATTCCTTGCTGTGGACAGCTCGAGTACGCACTGCCAGATTATTATAAACGACACACGAGCACCGTATAAAAGGCCAATTGTGAGTGGTGAGAGTAAAGGATGCGAGAAGGGGTGGGTCTGACTTCAGAAATGAGTAATGTCTCGAGCCATGTGCGGCAAAATACGATCAAAGCTTCCTTGTTTACTTTTTAATCAGGTTTTGCTTCGCGTGTCTTAAAGGTAGCCCTGTGATCTAGAGCAGGAAAACATAAAATATAAAAAGTGACACTGAATATAGTTTAAACTCAACATATCGCAAAATTAACCCTCCTCCATCATCCGTGGTGGGACACAGGTGGTGCACTTGTTCCATTTTACAGGTCTTCAGTATATTCCAAATAACCACATCTAAAAATTTGCCTATTTGCCTATTTGCACTACTCTGCCTGGTTTACACTCAATGTCACTTACCCATTATATTGTATATCGTATAGCTTTCTTGTTATATGTAAAATTGTATTTATTTAAATTTTTACTTTTTAATTATTTTACTTGCATTTTTAATCACTTTTATATTTAAATATATTTAAATGTTCATTTGCTATTTATCTAGGGATTGAGAGTAACGCAATTTCTATTCTCTGTATGTCCTGTACATGTGGCAGAATCGACAAATAAAGTTGACTTTGACTTTGACTTTGAAAATATAAAGGAGTGCTTGAATTGTGCGTATCCTGCAAAATTACCAGGGAAGCCCCTACTGATAAAAAAAAAATTCTAGTTTGACTGGACTGGGAGGAGTTAGAGTAAGATGGTGCAGTCCAATGACTGTTTAATTGTTTTCTACACTCAATGGTCCTGCTTTTTTTTACTCAAAGTAGTTTCTGATATGAAGTGGAAATATGTGCGTGGCAGTCAATATGACATATTACACAGCAGTATAAGTAAAAAAAAACGCACATGTGTAAACTATGAAGCAAGGCTAAGTCCACACGTACACAGGTATTTTTGAAAACTGAGATTTTCAACGCCTCTCTCTGTCTCTCGCTAGCAAACTTGACCCAGACAACAAAGTAAAGCTAGTTTTCAGCTACGAGCCCGACACGAACCGGACGTATTAGCCAGAGGTCCCTTTACTACGGTTCGGAGCCGCTGACCTGTTTTATATACGCGAGGAATAGTTTTCTACACGAGATCGCTGCAAAAAGTGCAGCCTTACCTAATGTCCACCTACTGTTACTCATTTATATTAAGATTTTAACATCTAGTTGGTATTGGTATGGCGAGTAGCCTTCAGTAATAGTAATAAATCACACAGCAATAGCACATTCATGTAGTTGTAAAGTATTCAGAATACATTACTTCTATAATCTTTGGTGGAATACATTTTAAAATTAACCTTCCCAACACTGTCAACAGGTTAGCACCTCATACCACAGTGCAGCAAAGCAGTCTCATGAGTGCTGGGAAGGACGAGCCCAGAGCCCAAAACAGACAGTGCAGGAGATGACAAGGTTAGTAATTGTATGGTGAAAATTATACTTTATCTTGATTGGCAAAAGAAAAGTAAATACAAAATCTGCTTCTCACATTTAGGGCATTTCCAAGATTTTTTTTTTCAAAACTTCTTCAATTTCTTTCATTACAGCTGTCCTGTGCCAGAAGTTCTGTTGACCCACAGTGAGAGGCATCATTTCAGAAACACCAGGAAGACTCGTCGCCAGGATCAAGCAGGGCTCGTGATCTTCACCAGCAGCTCCCTCACAAGAAGGATAAACCCAGCATTTCATGAACACTGATGGAGACCTTTGCTTTGTGTAATGTTAGAAGTACTCAGATAATCCTCAGAGGGTCTGGACTTTTACATAATATAATAGAATAGAATTCAACTTTGTTGTCATTGCACATGCACAGGTACAGGGCAATGAAATGCAGTTTGCATCCATCCAGAAGTGCTTTAGCCATGATATAGATATATTACAATATATATTAGCAATAATATAGATATGTAAGTATATTACAGAAATGGGTCTATTATGGTATGTTACAATGTACACGGTATGAAGTATGTTAAGAATATTCTATAACTATAAGTATGTACAGGCTGTAGTGAGTACAAACTATGTACAGGCTATGAACAGGATATAAATATGAAAAACTACAGAAATCTGAGATATACAGTTATACAGAAATGTGAACTATGCAAGTTATAAACAGTTGTAGGATTAAAAATTATCATATGTACAGAATGATTATTTACACAGAACTATACAGTAGTGCAGTTAAGTAATAGCTATAGCTATAAGCTATAGTAATAGCTTTAAGTCCTGTAGAAAGTTAAATATATGTTGTGCTCACTGGTTACTCTGGTATGAATGACTCTGAATTACTTTATGATAAATAACACACTATTGTCAAAAAACAGTGAAAGAATCCCAGATCACAAGTTTTTAGTTCAAATACAAGTAACAACCTTTGACTTTAATCAGGTTTTATTTAATTGTGTCAGAGAAAACATCATGTGCTCTTCATGTAGCTGAGTACATTCAGTGTTTAAAACAGAAGTTGTGCAGGTCTGAGATCAGCAGTTTTCTGAAACACCAAACTGAGGTACTGTTAATGCTGATGTATAGTGACACAGTTACAGGGGTGATTAATCCTTTTGACTTTTTGTCTTTAAATTTATCAATAAAACAACTGCAGCTTTCACTGACAGCACATGTGGTACTTTAACCTTTGTACTGTTTTCTTCAGTTAATTTTGGAGTTACTACAAAGATTGAAGATATAGGATGATCTGTCTGCTGTCACTGGGTGGTGCTGAGGTCTGAATCTGAGGATGGCTCCTGTAATCTACTAACACATTTTCTAATATCATGTTTACCTTTGAGTTGTTGATGCTTTATAAATGGACATCTGCAAAGATGAGATGATGGAGCAGGTTTCAGTCGAGGTTCAGTCTGCTGCTGCATCCTGGTCACAACATACAGAGGTGTTATCAGCTCAGTATTAAACAAGAAATATTAATGTTTCAAATTATTTGTCCTAAAGGATGCAAGCTGTACAGAGTACTGCACATGTGACTTTGTGAACATAATTCATTAAAAATAATTTGGACAGTTTTTTAACCTGAATATTTGTAACAAACTCAGTAAAAACAAAAAAACAAAAAAAAAAGCTAAAAAAAAATAATCAGGGGAAAAATGTAACATTTTAACTTAAGCTGACAAGCGGAAGTAGTTGGTTTCAGTACATAAGTATCGGGCTTTGCTATTTAATCCGTAGCTATTGACTAATGAGGTGAATTTAAAAGTTGGCGTTAATGTCCTTCCACATGTGGAAAGCGACAGAAAACATGCTGCTGTTTGCACATATTTAATAATCAGCTCTGCACAGGAGCAGAAGCAGAGTCCAGCCTGTTGCTCTTACAGTATAATACTCATAATAAAAGTACACTAACCGTGTGTAACCGAGGACAAGGGATGAGTAAACCGGGCAAAGAAATAAATTAATCGTTTATTTATTACATAAGTTAGACATAATAATTCCCAGTCATTTCCAGACAGGACTTACAACACATCCTGCTGATATCCCAGCTGCACATGAGACTTACCACACAAACTGTGTGAAAATAACAACACTGCAACCCGTCACACCCCGCTTAGCGACACTGCAATCGTGGCACACACTGCAAACAATTCGGGTCTCAGCGCAGCTGGGAATCAGTGCTATGTATGGCCTGTGATCTGGGAGAAAAAGGGAAGTGGCACAAACAATTAAACAAAAAAACAAACAAAAAGGAGGTTAGTCCGCCCTTACACAACTTACTCTCAATCAATAACCGCCTTTACGGCTGGACGGACTAACTGTAAATGACCTCATTAATATTTGGTAAAGTGTTTTGTAAACTTATGAGTGGCTATTATATTGTTGGAGTGAATGCTTTTATTTTGAAAGTCACAGAGCGACAAGGTGCCGTAAATCAAGTGGCGTAAACCATATGGCAGAAGCGCGAGTTTTAATGCACAGAGAGAAGGTGTGCTCTATGGTTAATGGACGGGAATGGGAAAAAGAACGGCTATTAAGGTGCAACACTGAGTCGAAAGCAGTTTCTTAGCACCTGGTTGATGAGGGAACAAGGTTTGTAACAAAGTTTGTCCTGTAGATATGTATTTTGTTGTTTTACGGAGCATATAGCTGCTGACCGCTACTAAGCATAAAGGCTAAGTTTTCACCCACTAGAGGGCGCTAACGTACCTCGTCATGTTTAGGCAGCGATGCAACGATTTCCCTGTTATATGCAATAATTTACAAGTTTTAGTGTTATTTGTTATGTAAGGTAAGGAGAATTAATTTGTGATTAATGAATAAGTCAAAAGGTTAAAGGTAACACACTGTTTGATTTACTAATAGTCTTTTATTCTGTATGTTGTAGCTCTTACGGTGTGTTCACATACACGGCTGTTTAATAAAAGGATTGTGGACCATCTTTTCAACCGGGGATGCTACAGTAAGAGCTTGACCCCAGCTGAGAAGAGCTCCATCCCACGCTCAGCATCGAGGTCCCAGTTCCACAGCTCCACACAAAGTCTTCTGGGATCTGATGATCAACTAAATTGCTCCGTCCTCAGCATGGAAGCATCTGAAGAAGAGACAGAGTTTGCGGAGGATCCCAAGGCCAATGAGGAAGAGGAGCCTCCACACTCTGTTCGTCGAAGGAGGCCTACTGAAAAAATGCAAGCGTATCAGGAGGAGGAGGCCCACAAGAAAGAAAAACGGCTTCTCAAAGTTTATGATGAATGGAAAAAACAAGTACGTAAAACACGAGAGCAATTAAAAGGAGACTTAACAAACAATCAAATTGCTTCACTTATGGACATGTTAGAGAATGAAAAGGAGAATGTCATAAAGTTGTATATGGAAATTAGAGAAAACATTACTCCCTCGAGTGGCACAAGGCGACTCATAGACCTATGTGAAGCAGTCACCAGAGACATTATCAAGATTGCTCATGAAAGACTCTCAGGCATAGATGACTATGATAGGGACAAGGTAAAGATACGTCTCCGTGAGCTTCTTGAGCCAGACTATGCTCAGTCCATTTACAGTTCCTCAGTCACGCACTCAAGTAAAAACTCTTCTGCCAGTAAGTCATACTCTGCAATGTCAGTAGTAGCTGTTAAAAGAGCAGAGGCTGCAGCAGAGTTAGCAGCCAAAGAAGCAGAGTATGAGGTGTTATTAGAGGAGGAAAAACAAAAGGAAAAGATTCAGCTTTTAGAAGAAAGGCAAAGAAAGGAGCTCGAATCTCAAAGGCGTGAGCTAGAGAAACTGAAGGCTGAAAAGGAGTTAAAGGCTGCACGAGCTAGACTAAGGACCTATGACACTGAGATAAAGAGTGAAATCAGTGCCTCTGATGTTGACTATAGAAACACTGCTCAGAAAGCCCCCACAGTTTCTAATCTCAGTAAAGTCCCTGACAACAATGTAGTGTCTGCCTCACTTCCACAAACAGATGTCCTCTACTTAGCACAAGCAGTACTGGATAGTGTTGCATTGAACAGACTGCCAGTGCCAGAGCCCTCCACGTTCACAGGTGACCCAATACAATTCATAGAGTGGAAAGCTTCCTTTACTGCTCTCATTGATAAAAGGAACATCTCACCTGCTGACAAACTGCACTACTTAAAGAAATACATAGGCTCCCATCGATTCCTGTGCAACTACTAATCTTTTTGCAACCAGTCGCTCGCCTGCTGACCATTTAATAGAATGCAGGGGAAACGGGCAGTGCACACAGGAAGAGATTCACAGTGACGTGACCACCAGACACTATAGTGAGTCGATGACACTCGGCAGCTAAAATAACCACCTGTGATACAAACTGGGCAGGTTCCAAGTTAAGTGGATAGACAGTCTGTTGTCTAGCTGTTTATGTCACCCATCTCATTAAGTCCTGATTTGACCCTGATATTTGCTTCATCACCATTTTGGCTGTAAAAAAAAAAGGGGGGGGGGGGGGGGGGGGGCATTTCTTTATATTTTGCTAGGAAATAATAAAACCTGTTCTTTTATAAAAAAAATAAAAATAAAAAAAAAAAAAAAAGAAATACATAGGAGGTCCAGTTCGACAAACGCTTGATGGCATCTTCTATAGAAACGACAGTGAAGCATACAGAGATGCATGGGAGCGTCTCAACCACAGGTATGGACATCCATTTGTGGTACAGAGGGCTTTCAGAGAAAGACTGGCAAAATGGCCAAAGATCCAAACAAATGACTCCACAGGATTCAGGGCATTTGCTGATTTCATTCAAACATGTCACGAGGCCATGCCCCACATTGAAGGCTTAAGCATTCTCAACGATTGTGAGGAGAACCAAAAACTCGTTCAAAAGTTACCAAACTGGGCGGCTGCAAGTTGGAATCGTCAGGCCACTCAGTTTATGAAAGAAAGTGGGAAGTTTCCAGGTTTAAAGGACTTTGCCAAGTTCATGTCTTCTGAAGCAGAGATCATGTGCAACCCATCATTACATCATTTCAGGCTCTCCACTCTGTAAACTTCACCACAGACACT
Source organism: Diplotaxodon limnothrissa (assembly GCF_057381915.1). Lineage (NCBI taxonomy): Eukaryota > Metazoa > Chordata > Actinopteri > Cichliformes > Cichlidae > Diplotaxodon > Diplotaxodon limnothrissa. The sequence continues at coordinate 29,323,965 of NC_140598.1, forward strand.
GGTAAGGGCTGCCAAAAGGACAAAAGGCCCACCTCTAGTGTTCTCCATACCCAGGCGATAACTGAGACTGAAAATAAAGGTCCAAATGTTAAGGCCCCATGCATGTTCTGTCAAAACAACGGACATAAACTTCACAGTTGTCCACAGTTCAATGGAATATTGCTTGAGGAACGAAGGAAATATATAAAGGAGAAAAAACTCTGTTATGGTTGTCTTAAACCCGGACACAGCGCAAAGAACTGTAATTACAGACTTGTATGTGAAGTGTGTAAGAAAAAACATCCTACCTGTCTGCACGACTTCAACTATAACAATGATAAATCAGCCTCAAACCAGCCACAAACTCAGATCAGCACAGAACAGGCTGCAACCACCCTGTCTCTGAATGCAGAAGCCAGTGAACAGTGCGTGAGCACCTCCATGATTCTACCAGTATGGGTTTCTTCAGAGCAACATCCAGGTACAGAAAGGCTTGTTTATGCCCTCCTAGACACGCAAAGTGACACCGTGTTCATTGACCAAGATGTGTCTAATAACCTCCAAGCTAAGGCTACCCCAATAAGGTTGAAGCTCACTACACTGCTTGGTAAGGATGTTGTTGTGCCAAGCGAACGCATCTCAGGTCTCAAGGTAAGAGGCTATAACTCCTCAGAAATGATTGAACTCCCTCCCGCTTACACTAAAGAATGTATACCAGTTAACCGCTCTCACATTCCTACCTGTGAAACGGCAAGGCGGTGGAATCATCTCAAGGAAATAAGGAACGAGATTCCTCCACAGCTAGAATGTGAAGTCGGCCTTTTAATTGGCTACAGTTGCTCTAAGGCATTAGCTCCAAAGCAGGTAATCTTAGGAGGCGAGAACAAACCCTATGCAGTTCGCACAGCATTGGGCTGGAGTATTGTAGGCCCGACATCATCTTATGGTGACTCTTCTAGCATGTCTACTGTGTGTCACAGAGTTGCAGTTAAAGAGCTTCCCCTAGTGACTCCAGCTGATGTAATCAAGGTCCTTGAGTCTGACTTTAAGGATAACGACAAGGATAACAAGTCAGTGTCTCAAGATGACATTCTCTTTCTCAACATGTTAAAGGAAGGCATTTACAAAAACACTGAAGGACATTATGAAATGCCACCTCCATTTAAGGAGAGACCCCTCCTACCAGACAATAAGCAAATGGCCACTGTGCGGCTTCAAAGCCTCAAAACCAAACTGTCAAAAGACCAAAGGTACAAGGAACAGTATATAAAGTTCATGAGTGAAATATTGGAAAGGGGTGATGCAGAGGAAGTGCAGAATGAAGCTAAAGAAGGAGAAAGATGGTATATTCCTCACCACGGGATATATCACCCCCAAAAACCAGACAAACTCAGAGTAGTGTTTGACGCCTCCGCAAAATACAGAGGTACCAGTCTTAATGATCATTTGCTGTCAGGCCCAGATTTGCTGAATAGCCTTAATGGTGTTCTCATCAGGTTTAGAAGGCATCAAGTTGCATTATTATGTGACATTGAAAAAATGTTCCACCAATTTCACGTGTATGAAGCAGACAGAGACTATTTAAGATTTTTATGGTGGAAAAATGGCGCAATGAACACTGAGCCCCAAGAGTTTCGGATGAAGGTGCACCTTTTCGGTGCTACGTCCTCACCAGGGTGTGCAAATTATGGATTAAAGTATCTTGCTAAAGAAAACGAGACACAGTTTCCTCTTGCATCTCAATTTATAATGAAGGATTTCTATGTGGACGATGGTGTGACGAGCACTCCAAGTGTCAAAGAAGCAATACAGCTCGCTCAGGAGGCTCAGACACTCTGTGCGTCAGGTGGCCTCAGACTACACAAGTTTGTAAGTAATGACAAAACTGTGTTAGAAAGCATTCCAGCATCTGAACGTGCCTCCCCACAGCAAGCATGTGACCTGGCGTTTAATGACTCTAAACTTGAAAGAGCACTAGGCATTCACTGGCACATTGGCTCAGACACACTCAGGTTTCGTTTTCACCCCAATGTTCAACCTGCTACAAGGCGTGGCATCCTATCTATGGTTGCATCCCTTTATGACCCATTAGGATTCATCTCTCCTTTTGTACTAACAGGCAAAAGAGTGCTTCAAGAGACATGCAAACAAGGCACAGGCTGGGATGATCCCCTTCCAAGCGAATTAAGGCCAATGTGGGATAACTGGAACAGTGACTTGAAGAACTTAGAGAAAATCGTAATACCACGCTGTTATGTCCCTAAAGACTTTGGCCCAATTGTAAAAACAGAGTTGCATCACTTTTCTGATGCAAGTTCATACGGCTATGGTCAGTGTTCGTACTTAAGACATGTAAACAAAGATGATAAGGTGCATTGTGCTTTAGTCACAGCAAAGACCAGAGTTGCTCCCATCAAGGTAACAACAATACCAAGACTCGAACTGACCGCTGCTGTTGTCTCCATTACTGTAAGTAGCATGTTAAAAGATGAGCTTGGATTGACACAGATAGAGGAGTATTTCTGGACGGACTCTAAGGTAGTTTTAGGCTACATTAATAATGATGCAAGACGTTTTCACACATTTGTCTCCAATAGAGTTCAGAGGATAAGGCTCAACAGCTCTCCCCAGCAGTGGAGATATGTCCCTTCTGAGGAAAATCCTGCAGACATTGCCTCTAGAGGTTCAGGTGCAAGTGAGCTCATCATATCCAACTGGTTCAAAGGGCCACAGCTTCTATGGGAAAAGGAAATACCTCCACCTGCTGACATCGACATGAACATACCACTTGGAGACCCAGAGGTTAAGAAGGTGCAGGCACTGAACGCGCTCAAAACAGAGAAAAAAGGTTTATCAGACAAGTTAACAAAGTTTTCCTCATGGTACAAAGCCACCCAAGCCATAGCTCGACTCATTCGCTGTGCCAAGGGAGACAAAACAACAGGCCACAGTACAGTACAAGAAAGACAAAATGCACAATGTGTTATTCTAAGAGACACACAAGCAAGTGAATATGCAGAGGAGATGAGGTTGCTAAAGAACAGGAAACCACTTCCACACAAAAGTAAACTGTTTCAAATGGACACTTTTCTTGATACTGATGGACTCCTTAAGGTGGGAGGAAGACTTAAAGATGCTTCATTCTCCTCAATACTGAAACACCCAGTGATAGTTCCAAAAGGTCACCATGTCACTCAACTAATAATAGATCATTTCCACAGTAAGGTGCAGCACCAAGGGAAAGGTTTTACAATCAATGAGATCAGAGTGAATGGATTTTGGATTCCAGGCATCAACAAGGCCGTAGCAAATTTTATACACCACTGTGTGAAGTGTCGCAAACTCAGAAGAGGCACAGAGGAACAAAAGATGTCTGATCTCCCAACGCAGCGCTTAGATCCATCTCCACCCTTTACATTCTGTGGAATGGACTGTTTTGGTCCTTTTCTAACCAAACAAGCTCGCAAAGAGCACAAGCGTTATGGACTTCTTTTTACATGCCTTTGCTGCAGAGCAGTGCACATAGAAATGTTGGACAACATGACTACAGACGCCTTTATCAATGCGCTCCGCTGTTTTATAGCCATAAGAGGAGCAGTCAGTGAGATTAGATGCGATCAAGGAAGCAACTTTGTCGGAGCCAAAAATGAGCTACAAGAAGCTTTAAAACAAGTGGACTCCAACCGCATTACCACATTTCTTGCAGAGAAGCAGTGTGACTTCAAAATGCACACTCCTCATTCAAGCCATACAGGAGGTGTATGGGAAAGACAAATCAGGACAGTTCGAAACATTCTGCGCTTCACAGTTTCACTTTCATCTGGCAGAATGGATGACGCATCGTTAAGGACATTCTTTTATGAGGCAATGGCGATTGTCAACAGCAGGCCTCTAACGGTGGACAACCTAAGTGACCCAAGCAGCCCAGAGCCCTTGACGCCAAATCACCTGCTTACTATGAAATCAAAGATATCCCTGCCCCCTCCAGGCACATTCATCAAAGAGGATATTTACGCACGTAAAAGGTGGCGGCAGGTGCAGTACTTATCAGAACAGTTTTGGTCACGTTGGAAAAGGGAGTATCTATCCAACATCGCAACAAGACAGAAATGGCACACTCCAAGGAGAAACTTGAAAGTTGGAGATGTTGTCATGGAGAAGATGGATGATCTACCCCGCAATGAATGGAGATTAGCACGTGTAGTGGACACAGTAACTGACAAAGACGGACTTGTAAGAAAAGTAGGGATTTGCTTCGGAGAAAGGAAGACTGAGAAGGGACAATGTTCAAGTAAACGTTCTATAGTGGAACGCCCAGTGCAGAAACTGGTTTTGCTATTAGAGACTGTTTAACTGTATTCTAAAGTTTAAGGTTCAATGGAACTATGTGTTATCATACAGTTTAATGGTTACGGGTCATTTCTTCATTAGGAAATCATTATCGCTTCAGTTAATTCCCAGTTAAGCTCTTAATGATTTGGTGGGAGTGTAAATGACCTCATTAATATTTGGTAAAGTGTTTTGTAAACTTATGAGTGGCTATTATATTGTTGGAGTGAATGCTTTTATTTTGAAAGTCACAGAGCGACAAGGTGCCGTAAATCAAGTGGCGTAAACCATATGGCAGAAGCGCGAGTTTTAATGCACAGAGAGAAGGTGTGCTCTATGGTTAATGGACAGGAATGGGAAAAAGAACGGCTATTAAGGTGCAACACTGAGTCGAAAGCAGTTTCTTAGCACCTGGTTGATGAGGGAACAAGGTTTGCAACAAAGTTTGTCCTGTAGATATGTATTTTGTTGTTTTACGGAGCATATAGCTGCTGACCGCTACTAAGCATAAAGGCTAAGTTTTCACCCACTAGAGGGCGCTAACGTACCTCGTCATGTTTAGGCAGCGATGCAACGATTTCCCTGTTATATGCAATAATTTACAAGTTTTAGTGTTATTTGTTATGTAAGGTAAGGAGAATTAATTTGTGATTAATGAATAAGTCAAAAGGTTAAAGGTAACACACTGTTTGATTTACTAATAGTCTTTTATTCTGTATGTTGTAGCTCTTACGGTGTGTTCACATACACGGCTGTTTAATAAAAGGATTGTGAACCATCAGTTTGAGAGACCATCTTTTCAACCGGGGATGCTACACTAACCAAAACAAAATTACAAATCAATCAAAAGAACGAAAAAAGGACAGCAGAAACAGCACAGAATATTGATCAGTTTCCCTGCGCGCAGTCGATCTAGGGCTTGATCAATTCTTCTATTAAAATTCGTGGTCACACGACAGTATACCCACTCGCACCTGAGTGAATTAATTGCCTCTGTTTTTTTTCCACAGAAGAGCGCTGACTTCACCCCACACACCCACTACCTTTTCACAGCTCTTCAGCCAATCACCTGGCAGAAAGCAACAAACTGCCAGGTGACACTTGTTACAACCCTCCCCTTCAAAGGGCATCGGCGACCCGACGATGAGCTGAAAAGAGAGCACACTTAAAATTTTGCTAATTTTATAATGGATTGTGGCAATTTAAATGGGTTTGAGTGCTGTCCAGCAGTCTTCCTCATTGACCTATGAGACCCTTGCGCCAAGCTGGCAATATCTTCCTCCCCAGGTTCTAGGTCCCCAGAACAATCCAAATGGGGCACCCCCACATGTGTGGGACTCAACGTCCCTTCCTCCAACACTGCAGAATCGCCTCCATCTCCCTGTTCTGTAAACATCTGTTCCACTTCATCAACCATACTGTTATTTGTGGCCAACATTCCAGTTAGATCATCCTGTTTTGACATTTGTAGGCCACCATCTTGGTCTCCATCCAATTCCCTGATTGGAATGTTTCTCAACTCAGTTCGATGTACTTGTCGAAGTGGACCAGTGTGCCCAGCAGGAGCGACTGAATATACTACGCCATGACCAGGAGGAGGTCGCACTACTTGAAAGGGAGTGGGATCCCAAAAATCTTGAATCTTATTGCGACCTCTTACAGAGTGGTTTCTCATATACACCAAATCGCCCTGCTCCAAATCAGGACTAGCACATTTAGAGGAATTCAAATCTCTCTGAACCCTTCTCCTTTCTAACCGTTGCTGCACAACATCATATGCAGCAGCCAAGGACTTTTGGTGTTCCTGTACCCACTCTTCAAGAGTGACGTCCTCATCAACTTCACTGCCAGCACCCAACCAAAAATCCACTGGCAACCGTGGCTCTCGCCCGAACATCAAGTAATATGGAGTCATACCAGTTGACTGATGTACTGTGGTGTTATACGCATATGTGACTTGGGAGAGATGCCGCGGCCACCGGCGCTTTTGTTCAGGAGGCAGGGCACGCAGCAAGTCATGAAGTGTACGATTAAATCGTTCACATTGACCATTACCTTGTGGATGATAGGGTGTCGTCCGACTCTTCTCTATCTTATAAATTTTACACAGCTGTTGCACCAAAGCGCTTTCAAAATTTCACCCCTGATCAGAATGTATATGGCTTGGAGGCCCAAATAAATGAAACCAATGCTTCACTAAAGCCTCTGCCACTGTACTGGCTCGCTGATCTTTTGTAGGGACAGTCTGAGTATATTTAGAAAAGATGTCAGTCATTACCAAAATATTCTCTTTACCATCAGTTGAGGGTTCAAGTACTGTAAAATCAATTGCCAAAATTTCATGAGGCCGAGATGCAGAAATACTACCCATAAAGGTTTTAATCTTTGGCACAACGGCCTTAGAAAGAACACACCTTTCACAATCTCTGCACCATCTCTCAATATCTGCATACATGTGCGGCCAATAATATCGCGAGCGCACCAACTGCAGTGTACGCTCAACCCCTTGATGGCCATGCTCATCGTGGAGTAAACGAAGGACGCGGCTCTGTAAACACTGTGGCAGCACCAGCTGGTCAACCTCCCTCACTCCATCAGGAGTATGAGTGCAGCGATACAATACAGACTCCCTTTGTTTCATCCGCCCCCATTGACGGACCAATTCCCTCGAACCCTTACCAAGACCATCTCTTTCCTTTGAATCTGGCAACCTGGCCACCTCCCAATACTTTAAGAAAGGACCAATCACAGGGTCTTGTTTCTGTAACCTACAGAGATCAGAGAAAGAACAACCAGGTAAAACACTTATCTCTGCCTGAACACTGGGAATCATCTCACACTGCACTCCAATATCATTAGATAACGGACCATCCAATTCCATTACAGTTCCATGTAGGCGGGACAGTGCGTCTGCATTAGCATTCTGAGCCCCAGGTCGGTATTTTATGGTCAAATCAAAAGCGGCCGGCTCTGATGCCCACCTCTGTTCTGTGGCACCTAGCTTTGCCGTGGACAGATGGCTTAGTGGGTTATTATCTGTAAATACAGTGCAACAATGACCCAAAAGATACTCCCTAAACTTTTCAGTGACGGCCCACTTGAGAGCTACAAGCTCAAGCTTCATGGAACTATAATTCCTCATATTCCTCTCTGTAGGCTTTAAGCTCCGACTGGCAAAAGCTATTGGCCGCAATTTACCCTCATACTCCTGGGAAAGCACTGCCCCTAGACCCCCATAGCTTGCATCTACTTCCAATGTAAATGGCTTCTGAAAATCAGCAAAAGCAAGCACTGGTGCAGAAACCAGAGCAGCCTTGAGCTGATGAAAACTTTGTTCACACTCTAAATCCCAAGAATCCAATAACGGTTTTGGGGGGGTCCTACCTTTTCTACCTGGAGGGAGGAGTGCAGAGACCAGTCTATGCAAGGGAGCAGCCATGCGTGAAAAACCAGCTATGAATCTCCTATAATAACTAGCAAATCCTAAAAAGGAACGCAGTTCTGCTAGATTGCTGGGCGTTTTCCAATCCCGCACTGCAGCTATTTTATCTGGATCAGTAGAGACTCCTTCAGCAGACACCACATGCCCCAAATATTTCACTTGCCTCTGGAAAAACTGGCACTTTGAGAGTTTCACTTTAAGCCCCTCTTTATCCAGACGAGAGAAGATTTCTTCCAACCGCTCCAAATGCTGTTGCACGGAGGATGAAAAAACAATCACATCATCCAAATACAGAAGCACCGACTGATGTCTGCAATCTCCAAACAAACGCTCCATCAAGCGCTGAAATGTACTGGGTGCATTACACAAACCAAACGGCATGCGGTTGAACTCAAACAAACCAAATGGGGTACAAAATGCAGTTTTAATCTTATCCTTCTCAGCCATTTCCACCTGATTATAACCACTAGCCAGGTCCAAAGTGGAAAACCACTGAGCACCAGTCAAATGCATCCTTTCTGGTCTTGGCGTTTAACTGTCTATAATCGACACACATGCGTAGACTTCCATCCTTCTTTTGAACAAGAACTATTGGGGATGAGTACGGACTACTACTTTCTCTGATGATGCGAGCTTGCAGCAGCTGTTTGATATGATCCCTTGCCAGTTCATACTGAGACGGAGGGATTCGCCTGTATGGTTGTCGCACTGGTGTTTCATCTATCAAAGGAATTTCATGAGTGATCAATTTACTACAACCAACATCCAACTCATTCTTGGCAAACACACCGCTATACTTCTGCAATAAAACTTTTGCTTGCCGTTTCTCGCTCTCCTCAAGACTTTCAAATTCAGGCAGATCCAATTCCGCTGCATTGTCTGCCATTGTATGACTGGAAATATAAGCTGTACAACACTGTGAATTTACAGAGACCTGTATTTCAGAGTTACCCTCTGCTAGCACACTGGCCAGTTGAACTGTAGCAATCACCCGACGAGGTGTCAAATAGACATCAGTTTTACCAACATTAGTAACTGGAACAAAAGCCTCCCCTCCTTCTCCCTTTACCAATGAAGGAGACACCAATAGGCCTTCCGGGAGAAAACCATCATCAGGCCCGAGGGGTTCAATCAAGAGGTCAATAGGTGTATTCACAGGCATCTTTGGACAGGTAACAGGAACATAACTTTGCGTTCCAGCTGGAACACAGAAAGACTTCTTACCCTGTACTCTAACACGATGGGGTTCAGGAGAATTTGCCATGGCCTCCATCATTTGGCAGTATCTCAACACTCTTCTCCAACCACGTGGCGCAGTCTTCAAAACTGGAGCTTCCCAGAGGTCAGAACCATATTGTTTACACAATTCAGAGTAAAGGGGGTTCAATACATTCATTCCTAACACACCAGGTACAGATGTCTTTTTCTGTGCCATGTGGCTATCTGTTGGATCTCCCACAATCAACACCCCTCGACGAGGTAGGTGAATTCCCAGGATTGTAACATCCAACTCAATATACCCAGAATAAGGAATTTGTAGGCCATTAGCTGCTTTAAGTCCCAACCAACCACAGTCTTTAAGCTTTTCATCACTGAGATGAGAAAAGTTATTTTTAAAAGAGCTTTCTGTGATTGTTGTGACCATGGACCCTGTGTCCAGCAAACATGAAATAATAACCCCACCCAAATCAACCTCCCCTTCCAAGCATTCACCAACTAGATGACTGAGTTCTACATTACTGGAGCCTTGCAACCCTCCCACCAGTGTGTGGCTCTGTGCACTGGTGGGTACTAGTTTTCCGCCACCCCAGTAGTTTGGCCATCAGCCCTAGCTGCTCTTTCATGCTGATTTCCATCAGAATTGGGTAATGTCGGGCAAAATCGGGCAATATGTCCAATTTGCTCACACCTAAAACAAATGGGTTTACCATTCACCGTCCTTCTACGTCGAGAAGTGTGATTGCTAGAAGCAGCCACCTCCTGTGGGTTTAATGCCTTAATGACCAACTCTAATTGTGTCTGTTGGGCTTTAAAAAGGGACACCAACTCAGCATATTCTGATGTTCTAAAATCTACACTTTCACAAGAAGCTTGCATATCTGCAGAGACTGAAACAGACTGATTATATCTAGACCTAAAAGGCTGATTCTCATACTGTGCCATCCACCTGGTCGCTTCGGCTCTCGCCTCACGAATCGTCCACTGTGGATTGGCATTAATCAAATCTCTCAGCCTGATCCTCAATGTCTGATCTCTAACACCATCACAAAATTGATCACGCAGATCTTTTGAAGCTTTTCTTGCGGCTTCCTCATCCGTTTTAATAATCTGGTCCATTAAGGCCATCAAAGAATGAGAAAAGTCAATTAAGGACTCGCCTTCTAATTGTTTACGATTGAAAAATCTGCGTTGCAAAGAAATGTGGGAGTCTAAGCAGCTGTACATTTCTTTCAGTGTATCAAAAATTTTCTCAACATTTTCTTTCTGTTCCTTTGGCAAAAACTTTATCTCAGTGCGTGCAGTACCCTCTAAATGGTTAAAAATAATTTGAGCTTGCTCTTTTTCTGTTCTGCCTCTCGTGCGCACAAAGTCTCTCATTTGCTCAATCCACTCATCTAGAGTCAGTGAGCCCATATTGTCCAACTTCCCTGAAAATGTTGGCAACTTTCTATCCTGTTGTACATATACCACAGGATTGGGTCTCACAGTCTCTGATTCACTTCCTGTAGCTCCTGTTGATGTAGAGGGTCTCTCTGTATCCACAGATGCTGTTTTCAAGTCTCTAAGTTCATTCTCCAACTCCTGTATACGTTGGGCCATTGTTTGTTGCTCGCTTCCTGTTAGGATGCCTGGGTCGTTGACCCAGGGGTTTTGAGTTTATTATATTATTTATACTTTCTAGTCTTTGGTTTCTTTGAGTTCTGTCTTATAGTTTATGTCTCTGTCTTCTCTAGCTGCTCTGTCTCCCCTGTCAGCTGTATCCCCTTGTCTAGTTCGCGTCTCTGTGTGTCCTTAGTGGCTATATCCCCGTGTCCAGTCAGTGTCTGCCCTGGTCCCACGTCTCTGTTCCCTCTGTTGCAGTGCGTGCGAGTCTGTGTCTTTGTTCAGTTTGTGTTATGTGTTTCCTGTTTTACTTTGAAAGTCCATGTCTGATGTTAATGTGTCTGGTTTTGCTTCCCCTTGTCTCGTTAGGCCTGATTTGCCCCAGCTGTGTTTCCCTCCTGTTACCCATTCCCTGATTGCTCCCTCTGTGTATTTAACCCTTTACAGCCGATCGGAGCGGGAACGCTCTGTTATGCGTAACTATTTTTAAATCCCGGTAGCACTGCAACCACGTAAGCTAGCGCAAAAATTTTTTTTGCATATGAAACCGGAGGAGTTGTACTTACATATTGTGCCATCAGCTTGTCCTAGGTCACGGTTTCCTTTCACATAAAGCTTTGCAAAAACTGCATAAAAAGCGCTTGCAGGAACAAAAACATAATATTCCAGAAATACGCTTTGCCGGTCCGATCAGCTGTTCAAAACACTTCCTACGTTGGAATAGACGTCAGCGCGAACTTTTGCATTTCCGCCATTACCTGGCCGAAACCGGAAGTGACGTCATTTTTGCGGAAATGTAGTCTTTTTTGCGATCAGGGCCTCAGGGCCTATACTGCTCTTTTTAAAAGTTATCTTTGACTTTATGACTTTCTGTGTCGTTTCTGGGATGCTTAGGACTCATATTGCACTGCTGGAAATAGTTTATTTTGATGCATATGCTGCTTTTTTGCAAATTTGCAGTATAATATTTATTTTCGTTTTTCCTGCAGTGTATAAAAATTGGTGTATTTCAAAATTAAAACTATGAAGACACTCAAAATAAATTTCCTGTGGTGGGAAACTATTTTGTGCAACTTTTTTGTATTTACAGTTTTGAGGGATAAGCCTCTTAAATTTCTCTAACTACAAATATATGTTAAAAAATCAAAAACGATTTTCAATTTTTTTGTAGTTTATTGCACTTTTTTGCAATTTATGTAATTACTATGCACTTAATGAATACATATTATTAAAATCTGGGCTATAATGGTTGTATTGATGTATAGCAACTTGAAATGCTCCCAAAAATGGCTCCACAGCATGTAAAAATATAATATAAGCTCTGGCGGACTTGGTTCTATGGTAGGTCTTAAAGGGTTAAGCCCTGTGTTTCTCTGTGTCCGTGTCGCGATCTACCGTTTTCTTAGCTGTGTGTTTTGTCATTCCTCCGGTGTAAGTTTATTTTGATTTTTATATTTGAGTTTAACATTAAAGTTGTTTTGAGTTCACATCTGTTTCCGGAGTCTGCACCTTGGGTCCTATTCCTGCCTGCACACAGCCACACCTAACAGAAGATCGCGACCATACTATGGACCCAGCAGACTTTGAACTCCAGGAGCGACGCCGAGCAGCCTTTGCCCAGCTGGAGGAGGAACTCTGCTGGAAGCCATGGCTCACCCCTGACGTCGGGCGCATTTTCCATGGCACTCGGCTGGCTCTCGGCGGTCCCCGGAGCTGCCAGAAGTCTCCACCTGTTGCTCCGCTAGCACGCAAGATGCGGCCGTTTCAGTTGGGAGTCCTCCGCGTGGCTTCAGGCACTCACGCTGCGGCCTCAGCGTCACCATTCTGTGCACCGGAGGCTCAGTTGCTCACGCTGCCAGCTACCTCTGCCCGAAGGAAACGGCGCTCACGTCGCCGTCATATGGACACGTTTGAGCAACCTCCGGTGGTGAGTCAAAAGGACTACACTTTCCAAACTCCACATGAGCCAGTTTTCAGTGAGCCTGCTCCTTTGCCTTCCGGTGCTCCTTCGCCCAGGGCAACTGTGGTCCAGCCATCTCCTGCACCTGTATCAGTTCCTCAGGTGAGGGGGGCTAGGGCCCAGTTTGTCCCTGCTCCAGTTTCCAGGCCAGCTGAGGCTCCGCTAGTCTCTGCGCCCGTGTCTATTCCGCGGGTGGGAGCGACTACTGCACAGCAGGCCACTGCACCGGTTTCTGTCCTCGCTGGAGGCTCGGGTGAGCCCGTCCAGCAGTTTTCCGTAGGCTCTGAAGACATAGCTCAGCTTAGTGCTCATCCACCACCTCACCCGCCATTACTACCATCTTTACAACAGTCGATACATATTAGACTTCTCTCCATAGCTCAGACATTAGCTCACCTATCTGCTCAGTCACCTGCTCAGTTTCCGCCTCAGTTGTTTGTTCAGCCACCTGTTTCCGCTGGAGGGTCCGAGGGGCCAGTTCAGCCACCTGTTTCCGCTGGAGGGTCCGAGGGGCCCGTTCAGCCACCTGTCTCCGCTGGAGGGTCCGAGGGGCCCGTTCAGCCACCTGTCTCCGCTGGAGGGTCCGGGAGGACCCGTTCAGCCTCTTGCCTCGTCAGCTGGGGGTCCGGGAGGACCCGTTCAGCCTCTTGCCTCGTCAGCTGGGGGTCCGGGAGGACCCAGCCAGCACGTCCCAGTGTCTGCTGATGGTTCTGGCGAGGCCGTTCAGCCACCACCAGCTCCACCACCTGGTCCGGCCTCCGAGTCTGCAGCTCCGCCTGGTCCTGCCTCTGCTGCTCCGCCTGGTCCTGCCTCTGCAGCTCCGCCTGGTCCGGCCTCTGCAGCTCCGCCTGGTCCGGCCTCTGCAGCTCCGCCTGGTCCGGCCTCCGAGTGTTCAGCTTCGTCTGCTCCTGAGGTCTCCATGCTGTCTGTTCCTGCACGTCCTGTCCGGCCTGCACGTCCTGCACATCTTGTCCGGCCTGCACGTCCTGCACGTCCTGCTCGTCCTGTCCGGCCTGCACGTCCTGCACATCTTGTCCGGCCTGCACGTCCTGTCCGGCCGATGACTGGACGTCATTGCCGTCATGGACGGCCCCCTGAACTACGTCGCCGTCGGTGCCTCCCGCCCGGCCGGCCTCCTGATCTGCTCGGTCACCGTTGGTGCCTCCCGCCCGGCCGGCCTCCTGATCTGCTCGGTCGCTGTCGGTGCCTCCCGCCCGGCCGGCCTCCTGATCTGCTCCGTCGCCACCGGTGCCTCCCGCCTGGCTGGCCTCCTGACCTGTTTTCTGGGCTCTTGGACCATCAGCCTCCGGGCCGCCCCCCTGACCTGCCCGGGTTTGGACTGTTGTGCCGTTAGCCTCCGGGCCGGCCCCCCTGAACTTTTTTGAGACTATTGCCTGGGCCTCTGCGCCTTTCGTGAGCTCTTTTGTTTGTTTGCTTTTGGACTATGCCTGGGCCTTGGTGCTGTTGTTTTGGACTTTGTTCCTGTGTTTTGTTCTGTTGCTTTCCAGGCTCCGTTGTTTGTTCTTTTTTTTGTTTCTGGCTCCTTGTTTGGTTTGTTTCGAGCCCTCCATCCTGTTTCGACCGCCGCCCACCCTGGTTGGGTTGTTTTTGGTTTTTTTTGTTTTGATGTTTTGGTTTGGGCTGTCTGGAAGCCAGCCCTTAAGGGGGGGGGGGGGGTACTGTTAGGATGCCTGGGTCGTTGACCCAGGGGTTTTGAGTTTATTATATTATTTATACTTTCTAGTCTTTGGTTTCTTTGAGTTCTGTCTTATAGTTTATGTCTCTGTCTTCTCTAGCTGCTCTGTCTCCCCTGTCAGCTGTATCCCCTTGTCTAGTTCGCGTCTCTGTGTGTCCTTAGTGGCTATATCCCCGTGTCCAGTCAGTGTCTGTGTCTGCCCTGGTCCCACGTCTCTGTTCCCTCTGTTGCAGTGCGTGCGAGTCTGTGTCTTTGTTCAGTTTGTGTTATGTGTTTCCTGTTTTACTTTGAAAGTCCATGTCTGATGTTAATGTGTCTGGTTTTGCTTCCCCTTGTCTCGTTAGGCCTGATTTGCCCCAGCTGTGTTTCCCTCCTGTTACCCATTCCCTGATTGCTCCCTCTGTGTATTTAAGCCCTGTGTTTCTCTGTGTCCGTGTCGCGATCTACCGTTTTCCTAGCTGTGTGTTCTGTCATTCCTCCAGTTTAAGTTTGTTTTGAGTTTTTTCAGTTATGTTATATTTTGAGTAACAAATTAAAGCCTTTTTGAGTTCACGACTGTCTCCGGAGTCTGCACCTTGGGTCCTATTCCTGTCTGCACACAGCCACACCTAACACTTCCCTCCATGATGGCGATCGAGACCTGGCTGCTCCTTCTCTCCAATCTTACAAACCTGTCCCTGCTGTCCTTACAAAATAACAAAACAAAATGGCCACTCCCTTGAATCCTGTTCGTAACAACGCCAAAATGTAACCGAGGACAAGGGATGAGTAAACCGGGCAAAGAAATAAATTAATCGTTTATTTATTACATAAGTTAGACATAATAATTCCCAGTCATTTCCAGACAGGACTTACAACACATCCTGCTGATATCCCAGCTGCACATGAGACTTACCACACAAACTGTGCGAAAATAACAACACTGCAACCCGTCACACCCCGCTTAGCGACACTGCAATCGTGGCACACACTGCAAACAATTCGGGTCTCAGCGCAGCTGGGAATCAGTGCTATGTATGGCCTGTGATCTGGGAGAAAAAGGGAAGTGGCACAAACAATTAAACAAAAAAACAAACAAAAAGGAGGTTAGTCCGCCCTTACACAACTTACTCTCAATCAATAACCGCCTTTACGGCTGGACGGACTAACCAAAACAAAATTACAAATCAATCAAAAGAACGAAAAAAGGACAGCAGAAACAGCACAGAATATTGATCAGTTTCCCTGCGCGCAGTCGATCTAGGGCTTGATCAATTCTTCTATTAAAATTCGTGGTCACACGACAGTATACCCACTCGCACCTGAGTGAATTAATTGCCTCTGGTTTTTTCCACAGAAGAGCGCTGACTTCACCCCACACTAGTGATGTGACGTTCTGTATCGAGGCTTCGAAGCTTGTGTCGAGTAATGGAGGGGGCGTTTCCGCGATGCGCGTATCGAGGCTTGCTTCATTTATGGGAGGAGCTGAAAATGATGACGTCCGAAGCCTCGCTGCCCGGCTGTACCACATGACTGGTTTATGAAGTGGTTCGAACTTTGCCGCGAGATATGACAGCGATACAAACCCCTCAGACTTCATTCAAAAATGTAGGTGTTTGATGGAGAGTTGCGGTTAGTGAGAGTTTGGAGACAGTTTGGAGGTTTATGAGAGTGAGGAGAGAAAGTCAGGAGAGAATGGAGGCAGCTAAGAAGAGGAGGATGTCCTCCCCTGTGTGGGAACATTTTGATCTTATTCCTCCCAACAAGGTATGTAAATTTCTACAGAAGATGTATTTTCATAATACTGATGGTGCGATACAATTTATGTTAAGCTGTCGTTACTTTTGTACAAGGTGAAGTGTTTGCTATGTGCCAGGGAGCTGGGATATAACAACAACACCTCATCCATGCTTAGGCACTACAGAGCTTTGCATGAGAATAAGGGGAACACCGATTGTGGAGCAAGACCAGGTGAGCCATCAAATGCCATGATAATATAGCATGCAGTAATGTTACTAAATGAAACAATATTATACAACTGTAATAAGTTACGTGTGTGATATTTATATCTGTGCTTTGTCTTTATTGTCTTTCCTCAGGAGAACAATCTCAAATAGATGAAAACCTGGTTAGCATGGTGATTGAGGACTCCCAGCCATTTAGCATTGTGGAGGACAAAGGATTCAAAAGATTTGTTAAATCAAAAAGGTCATAAAAGCAGTGAAAATTTAGTTTTTACTGAATAAAATGTGAACAGGCAGGACTGAGACCTCAGTGTGTAGCTGTCCATACCTCAACGTTACAAAAGCACAACTACTGTCCACACCCCAACCACACCTCACCTCACAGTAAATGATCATTTCCATTTTAAGCATTTCCAAATGATCATTTTCCATACTGGCAGTATAAATATACACAGTATACTGCCATCAATACAATATACATGTTTTACACACTCCTTTTGTTGTTGACATTTACAGGCTGTGTGCAAAAGGCCACACTCTTCAAATTCATGCCAACTAATATTTTTACGTCCAGTAGATGTCCTACTAGAGCAAATGAAGCTTCAAGAAGTTTTGCGCTGGGGTGAACCAATTGGATGAAAAGCTTCAGTGCTTCATGAAGCTTCATCTGCCCATCACTACCCCACACACCCACTACCTTTTCACAGCTCTTCAGCCAATCACCTGGCAGAAAGCAACAAACTGCCAGGTGACACTTGTTACACGTGGTTAGTCACTGAACAGCCCGGTGCGTTTCTCTTGATTTCTTTAGTCAGGGTAAATTCATTCACCTGCACGGGTTAGCTAAACGAACTTTACAAAACAAGTTTCCCCGACAGCCGAGTGCTCATTTTAGCTAGCTAGGTCCTTAGGTAGCTAGCTAAGGACCTAAATTATGGATTAGCTTACAAACACATTTAACTTACCAAAAATAATGCGGTGGGGCCTCAGGTCCTCCTGTCCGGTAGTCCAATTTACTGAAGAACACCTCAGGCTGTCACTTTGAAATAGTCGGTAATGTAAACGCTGGACCTCTCGGCATCTGCCATTCCTTAACAGACACGTGCGAGTTTGTCCGTGACCGCAGCCGCGTCGTCAGTGTTTTCTCCAGTCATTGGTCAGCATTATTATAATATATGCAAATACATGCGGGTCGGAATCCCCCCCCCCCCCCCTCAGCGCGCCCCCCGACGCCAAAACAGTGCCAGCAGAGTGAAACTGAAAAATGGTTTGAAACCGGAAAAAAATGGATTGAAACCGAAAAAAAAAAATTGTAAGCGAAAACAAAAAAAAATTACAGTTTCAATTAATTTTTTTTCACTATCAATTTTTTTTTCGGTTTCAATACAAGATTTTTCAGTACATTTATTTCAGTTACAATATTTTTTTTCGGTTTCAATATTTTTGTCGGTGGCATCGTTCTGATTCCATAGTAGTTACACTCAGTTGCACAGGAACAGAGCAGGAGGAAAAGAGAGAGAAAGAGAGCCAGGGACAACAACGTCACATTAGAAAGGTATAGTAATCATCCACAACTATTTTCAGTTGCAGATGATAAAGGATTCAGAAAGTTTATTCATGCAGGCCCATATGACAGAGAATATGCATGTTCTTTTTGTTTTCATATTATAATTTATATTTAATTGTGTTGTGGTTTGCAGTGTTTTGTGTTGTTTCACTTTAAATTTGTAAAAGGAAAAAGCTGAAAATGTAAATAGTTAAAAGTTGAAATGTGAATAGTTGTTTTTTGTATTATATGATTTATTTATTACATTTTATGTGGAGTGAATAAATAAAAGTATATTTACGGTGGCCCCTAGAGACAAAGCACATACAAACTTCAAATCACGTACGAACTCTGAAGCACATACAAACCCTGAAGCACGTACAAACTCCAAAACACGTAAAAACACGTAAAAACATGTAAAACACGTAAAAACTCCAAAACACATAAAAACACGTACAAACCCTGAAGCACGTACAAACTCCAAAACACGTAAAAACTCAGAAGCACATAAAAACTCAAAACACGTACAAAAGACAACAGAAGTGCTCCAGGATGCTAGGGGCAGTGTTGAGCTTTTGTTACCTAGTGGCTACACAAGCCAGCAAGTACCAACGACCGAATTTGGTATGTGGTAATAACAGGTAAATGAACGTTGTTTTTTTAAATTATTTGACTATATATGAATGCTTGTGTATAAATACACAAACAATACACATATGCTTTCAACTGTGTAATTTAAGTGATCTAGGTAGCTCTGTTTTGGAAGTTCAGTTCATGCTAGAAATGTGTTTTGGAGTTTGTACGTGTTTTGTCTCTAGGGGCCACCGCATATATTTATATATAAACATATATAAATAAAACCGCTTTTTTTTTTTTTTTACATTAGTAATTTCTTTTGTGCATAATTTTATATTATTGTTAATAATAAATTAATTAAAGCAACAAAACAACCTGAAGAGCCGGTTCAGAGCCGAAAGAGCTGGCTCTTTTTAGTGAGCCGAACCGAAAGAGCCGGATCTCTAAAAAGAGCCAGAAATCCCATCACTACTTCAAACTGGTTTCTTTTCTGTCAGTGTAACAAAGAGTATTAGGGCATCATATGAGGCAACATGATAAAAAGTACACTCATCACCAGAAAAAAAATATTTTTTTTTACTGTTATTAAAACTCATTCTGAAGTAATTTTCAGTAACTCATAGAGGGTGTAGCATTGTGACAGTTTTTCTTGTTTTTGACTTTATTCTCAAAACAGTATTTTTTTAGGTTAACCTCAAACTTTTCAATTAAACAATTTTTTTTTCTTTTTGTGGCTATAACACTCCATTAGGGGAAACAGCTGAACCGACGTGGAAAAAAGCAGATATGATTCAGCTTGAGTTTTTATATACCATCATTATTGAGCCTTTTTGCAGTCTTGTAACTTTACACACCACTCAGTTACAAGGTATAAGTACTTGTTGACTTCAAGTGATTGAAATCCTGTTGCGTCAGTGCAAACAAACACACAACAAACCCTCTTGGTTTTTTCTTCAGCAACAGCAAGTGGAGAACACAGACCCTATAGTGATAGTGGAAATCTAATGTGTTTCTTTGGACTACACTTTCCTGTCAAATCACGTTGTTATTGTCATGCACAGATAAACAGTGCAGCCACATTTACCTGTAATGAAATTCCTTTGCTCGTGCTCATCAGCTTTACATGAAAATATATATGAGTGTGTAGTTGTATTAAAGAAGAAAATAACCATAATAATAATAAAACTAAAAATAACTAACAAAACTGTGATGGACCGAGTTGAAAAAGTAGGAAGAGTCACAGGAATTATTGGAAAAATAGGGTTGCCATTTATTTAACCCAAAAATTATATTTGCAAAAGTAATACATTTGAGCTCATAAAAGAGGTCAAAGAAACAAAACTGAACTCCAAAACCAAATGACTGCCCTAACAAACATAAATGATCTAAACATGAACTGACACACAAGGGTATATATCAGGGGTCCCCAAACCCAGGCCTTGAAGGCCAGTGTCCTGCAGGTTTTACATGTGTCCTTGATCCATCACAGCTGATTTAAATGGCTAAATTACCCCCTCAACATGTCTTGAAGTTCTCCAGAGGCCTGGTAATGAACTAATCATTTGATTCAGGTGTGTTGACCCAGGGTGAGATCTAGAACCTGCAGGACACCGGCCCTGGAGGCCTGGAATTGGGGATCCCTGGTATATATATATAATGGCTGATCAGACCACTATAACACAGGAGGGATAACTAAACAAAACACAATTGTAAACAAACAATACAAACACTACAGTCTGGTTTATTAATAAACTAAACATCAAAGAAGAAAATCAAAACTACTAAACCCCACCCATATGGAAAAGATATATATAAATCTTATAAAGTTTGTATCTGTCTTGTATGAAACTTGTATGAAACGCATACAAAAGTGAAAACAGATATAAGATCCCTTGAAAAATTATATAATGAAACTTGTATGTTTTGGATACTTACTAAAACAATGTATGAAAGTAATGAGAAAGTGGCCACTTTCATGAGTAAATCATATATGTTTTTACTATTTCTTTTCCATATGGGCAAACTCAATATTTAATTAAATACAAATACTTTGTTTTTAATGAAAGAAAACACGCATTCTACATTTCAACAGGAAATGGTGGTGCGATCCACTTATCCCTCTTTGCATTTAATAGTTTCAAACCCTGGCCACTGAAGGATACAAAAAAACACAACAGCAATAGAATAATATTAAACACAAAGTGAACCCGTCTTCCTTCATTAAATAGGTTCTTTTAGATGTTAAGGAGGAATTGACTTAACCAGGCTGGCGGAGAATGAAGACAACCAGACACCTGCGGCAGATGGGGAATCAGTGAACTTTTATTGAGACAGAGACAACCTCTCAACACAGCTCACATCAGGAGATTCCCCAGATTTGCTGTGAGGATGGGTATATATTCTCTAAAACTTACAGGAGGGGGTTGTGAGGAAAGTGCTGCATTAGCAGAAAAACAACTCCATAAAAGGAAATCGGCCTTGGGTGTTCTAGTCTCTTCGCTTGCAGATATCTTGCACCTGCAGGATGAGGCGATCGCTTCTTATCGCTCTCAAGGCCAAAGTCGTGAGCACATTTTTATTACACAGTTGCACAGTAACTTTAAAGCTGAACAATATTTAAAGCTGAATAATGTTTGATCAGATTATATTTTCTTCAAATCCCCCTTTTGACCCATCTTAAATGGGTCAACACACAAAAATAAGTAACATTCAAAGGAACACAGAGACGTGTCGAAGCCTGGCTCGAAAAACTCCTCGGGTCTTATCATTTGTCTTTATCTGTCATTGCAGATGAGGAGAAAAGAGTCCAGGCACCACCCTGCCCAGGGGTCGGCTGCAAGCAGTCTCGGTTCCCGACGAAAGCAGTAACAGCTGTCCTGCACCCAAGGATACAACGAGTCAGTGCAACCAGGGTAGTGACACAAAATTAACAGTTCCTGTAACCCAGCAACCAAAAAGCATAAGTAATGATAAAAATGTGGAGAGTACAGAGTATACTATAATAATGAGAGATATAAACGTGAAAATGTGAAAGAATAAATCAACCGTAAAATAAACCCAGAACGGTAACTGCTAAGGACATTCAAAAGTGAATATGGTAAAACGTGAGGAAGGGGTGTGGAAAAAAAACAATTTATATCCAGTGGTGGGAGTACACATTCGCTCAGGCTTAAGTCCGGAGACCCTGAGAACATCGCTTAACCCTCACAACCCGACCAGACACAGTTCAACCAGATATATCCTTCAAGAGGAAGTGGGTGAGGGAAACAATTAATAACAAGCCTAATACAAAACACCACAGAGAAACAACCATTCTAGAAGCATTTAAACAAGAGAAAGACGATAATGTTCGTCACCCTCACGATCAGAGTTTTCATCATCCGTTGGCGAGGAGGTGGGAAGTTGACCAGCCAATAAAGGCATCTGCCGGGCGAGATCCTTATCCTCAGGAGTGAGAGCTGTAACAATCAGTCTCTGGAAGAGGGATCGAATGCATGGAATACAACAGCAACCGCAGGTGACTAGGACAGCAACAAAAACTGAGATGGAAACTAGGATGGAAGCTACAAGGGCCTTATATTTGCCAAACATGTTAAGCCAAGAGTCCCACATGGCAGTATCAACGCCCGAGTGTTCCTTCATTTTAACAGTAAGAGCTGTGAGACCAGTAATAGCTTTAGTGAGGGAACCATCAGGAGCTGTGTTATTGGGGATATAGGTACAGCATTCCTGACCAAAAAGGCTGCAGACTCCGCCTCTTTCTGCGAGGAGAAAATCCGTTGCGACCCTGTTTTGGAAAGCCATTAGGGAAGTGGCAGATAACTGTGCATGCACAGCTTCAAAACCATCTCGAGTGTAATTAGCCAACAGTTGCACATTAAAGTGAATGTAGTTAATTCTGTCTACATTCGCATTTATTTCAACCATCCAAAGTATCGAGGCCCATCCTGCTTTAACCTGGTCTCGCAGTTTATATTCATCGGGGACCCCACGGGGTATACCTACAGCATCAATATAGGTTGGATTATGAGCTGAACCTGGGATTAGAGAACGTTTAGAGCGGCGTTCAGAGGAGGATGGGAGGCCAACTTCGTGTACTTCTATAGAGAGATCTACTGGAGTGACTAAAACAGGTAAAATAAGAGTTATGAGAGCGCAAAGACCTGACGCATCCCGAGGGAAACCATCATATAACTTGTTATTGCCACACCACCACCACAAATCAGCCCTAGCCGTAGGTCGGAAGTTTGGTTTCATAACCGTCATCTCAGTGCACCAAGAAGAGTTCAAGCTACCTAGTTTTACTGCATTGCCAGTCAGGTTAATACAAGTGAAATTGTTCACAGCTACATCTGAAGAAAAGAAAGGTGGTTTATTAGAGACCGAGCGTTGAGTTTTAGGAAAGTGGTTTTCCAGATATGAGCAATGACCTCGTTTTGTATTGTTCATAAGATGCAGGAGGCATGCACTATTGACTGGCGCCGGTACCACTCTTAAAGTGGGGCGGGCTCCCATACACACTATGCAGTCGGAAGCCGTCTTGTCAGCAGCTTGTTCAGCTAGTAGTAACCAGTTGTTTGTTGCTCCAGAAATACCGGTTAGAATTTGGAAGAGGTCATCTTTAGACATTTTATTTGTGTCTACAATGCGTATTCGGCCGTTTCTCCCCCCGTTTGTATATGTCACCGGAGGGCCATTAAAGGTGGGGTTATCATCTTTAACTACAGAGCTTGGAGCTGCACCAACGCTAGGGCATATTTCCATTTGCCAATACAGGGCGGTGCGATCAGTCCAAGGGGCAAGTATAAATTGTTGACAGGAGGTCAAGGCCAGATCCTTTAGGGTAAAAATTAAGCCTGAAAGATCCGGTTTTTTTGCTATTCTGAGCATATTTTGGTTTCTCCAGTGCAAAGCCTGACCCCTAGAGTGCTTGGACCAATCGAGGTCCGTTTCTGACACTAAACTGGACCACTTCCACTGATGCCAACCTCCCAGGGTTATATACCACACTGAGGAGGAGAGATGTACTGCAAGGTTAAAAAGATCCCCCCCTTGGTCTTTGGTGACGGGAGTGACTGGGAAGCTAGCGAAATCTATTTCGACTACCCAACTTTTATTGTTGGGGACACAGAGAGTAATCATTCTAGTCGTACTTGGGGTACAGGAGGTAACCGTGTCTCGTTTCTTTCTAAATGGATCGGGCGTGGGCAAAACTGGAGAGGAAGTGGTGGGCAAGACCCTAGGGGCTACATTTGTCAGATTGGGACTGTCAGAAGGGGGCGAAGCTTTTGAACTTGAAGGTGTCAGAAGTGTCGGGGGCCCTTCACAGATCAGGATTATGCCAATGGGAATGAGACCCAGGGCCAGGAAGCAAACAAAGACGCAACATCTTTGCCTGCCTGTCATTTCAGGGGGAAAGGGCCAAGACATGTTTACTTAGCTTGGATGTCTTCTAATAGAGGATGATGGGGCACAGAAAGGTGGTCCAGTTCCCCCCACCTCGCCAAGGGCGTGTTCTAGGAGTTAAAGAGCAACAAAAAGTATCAGTGACACAACTTTAAATGAGCTTTCAGCGGTTAAAACTATTGCAATGTAAAATGTAAATCTTAAAAACTCAAGCCAATATAAAAGCAAAGTCATAAAAGATGTTAAAAATAGAAAAATAAAAATGTTTAGTTCAGTATGAAGAACACCCCCTTTTGTAACCAGCCGGCTTGTAGGTTGAGTTTTGGCTCCCTCAAGTGGTTGGTGATGCTGTTGCAGCTCCTTCTGACAGGTCCTTCTGCACCTCTCTCAAGGTTCTTCCTGGTTCGGTGGCAGCAGCGCACTGTGTGTAATGAAACCAGGTGTCACCTTTCCCTTCGAGCCTGACAGCGTGGGAGGTCCGCTCTGTTATGCGGTAAGGGCCTGTCCAGCGAGGCTCAGCCCACTTTCTCTTTGTGACTTTCAGGAGGACGTAGTCCATTCCAGGTGTAGCCGCCTCTTTCAGCTCTTGCTGGTTTCTTTCAGCGACCTGTGAGGAATACTGGGCAACAAAACTGCGGAGCATGTTATAATATGTCCTCGGATCGAGGTCTGAATCAGCTTCATCCGACATTAACAGGCGAGAGGAGGGGCCAGGAAAAGGCCTGCCATGCTCCAACTCAAATGGAGTGTAACCAGAGGTTTGATTTACTGAGCATCTTATGGACATTAATGCAAGAGGCAATGCCTTAACCCAATCTAATTTGGTCTGTGCACAGATTTTAGCCAATTTAGTTTTTAGAGTTTGATTCATCCTTTCCACTTTCCCCTGGGATTGGGGGTGGTAAACTGAGCCAAACTTATGTTTCAAACCTAATGCGGCTTCAACCCTCTGCAGATCGTGGTTCCTGAAATGTGAACCATTGTCCGACCTTATGACCTCGGGAAACCCATGCTGTGGTATATAATGATTAATCAGACACTTCACCACAGTTCTACTGTTTTCACTTGCTGTCGGCCAGGCTTCTGGCCAACCTGAAAATGCATCCACAGCCACCAGCAGGTACCTGTAACTACCTACTCTGTCCACCATGTCTGTGTAATCAATGATTATTTCTTTCCCTGGGCAAAGTGGGATGGGGAAGTACCCTGCTATTGGCTTGAAGGCGGGCTTGATTCCAAATTGGTTGCACTCCTTACAGGTTTTAACCATGTATTTTGTCATGTCTTTTAGATAAGGGTGCCACCAGGCGGCTAAGTTCCTCATCATTTGTGCAGGTCCCACATGCCCCACTCCATGTGCCTCTTCCATTGCTGTCTGTCTGACCCCTGGCGGTAGAATGGGCCTTCCATCTGGGCCACGCCAAACATCTGTGTTTGTGGCCCCTCTTGTTACCCATAATGATTTTTCCTGGGGGCTGGCTTTGTCCTGTAACTCTCTGATTGTGGCTAGGCCTAGTTGTATGGGTGGTCTTTCTGGAGGGGGTGTGGCTTCTGGGTCCATTACCATAATCAGGGAGGGTAAGTAACCAGCTGTCTGCTTAGCTACTAAGTCGGCCTGTTTGTTACCTAATGCCACTAAGTCCAATCCGGCACTGTGTCCTTTGCATTTTACCACTGCCACCTTAACAGGTAACAACAGTGCTTCCGCTAATTCCCTCATTTCTATCTCATGTTTAATAGGCTTTCCGCTGGCTGTCAAAAAACCAGCTCTTAGCCACTGCTTGAGCTCCACATGCACTGCTCCCACAGCATAAGCTGAATCACTGTATATATTCACTTTCTGTCCCTTTCCCATCCTTAAGGCTTCAATCACCGCTCTCAGTTCAGCTCTCTGTGCAGACTGTTGTCCTGTCAACTGCTCTGCTTTCACTGTTTTCCATCTCATGTCTGTCTGTTCCACTATTGCCCATGCAGCCTTCAACATTCCACTTTCAGTTCTGAAACAACATCCATCTGTGAACCAATCTTTTTCTGCATCCATTAGAGGTTCTGCCTGCAAATCTGGCCTGATTTTCTCCTGTACCTGCACAACCTCTTCACACATATGTGGTTCCCCTGATCCCATGTGATCAGCCATGTTTATGCCTTCATGTGAGTAGGTGATGTGTGGTGCTTCCAAAATGGTACTGAGGCGTCTCTGCCTGAGTGAAGTGAGTGTGAAGGCCTGTGAGGAGACGTAGGCCACCACACTGTGTGATGTCAAAATTTTTAGTGGGTGGTTCATCACTATGTGTGCTGTTTTCTGAATGATTTTTGCAAGTCCAGAAACGTGTTGTGTGCACGGTGGGTGGCGTTTTTCAGTGTTGTCAAGCATTACGCTTACATATGTCAACACTTTTCTCTCTCCCCCTTTTTTCTGGAACAGGATACCATTGATATGGGTTCCAGTTCCAGAAACATCAAGATGAAAAGGCAAAGCATAATCTGGCACAGCAAGGTCAGAGGCGACAGAAAGCTGTTGTTTTAACTTTATAAACGCCTGTTCTGTTTCTGTAGTCCATGAGAGGGGAGCAGAGAGGTTTCTCATGCCTTGTTCATTTACCAAAACTCGCAAAGGGGAAGTAAGGCCAACATAGTCTGGGACATAGGTCCTGCTGTAACCAGTCAGGCCCAAAAATGACAACATGTCTTTTACAGTTAGAGGTTTTGGATGGTGCAAAATGGAGTTCCTGTGTTCTGGGGACAAGGAAATACCGGACTGTGAGACCATGCGGCCTAGAAAAGAAACCTGTTTTCTTGCAATCTGTAGTTTGTTTTTGCTCACTTTAAAACCTGTGTTGGCCAGGTGGTGAAGTACCACTCTGGTGGCCTCCAAACAGATGTCAGCCGTGGGGGCAGACAGCAAAAGGTCATCCACATATTGTATTAACATACAGTCAGATGGTAGTGGGCTGGTTTGTAAAAGTTCTTTCAAACACTGATTAAACAGTCCTGGGGAGAGGGCAAATCCCTGTGGTAAGCGAGTGTAACGCCATTGTCGGCCTCTAAATGTAAATGAGAAAATGTCACGCAGTGACTCACGAAGTGGGAGGCAGAAAAAGGCATTAGCCAAGTCAATGCAGGTGAACCAGGCATGAGATGGTGGGAGGTTGGTCAAGGCAACATAAGGATTAGGCACAGGCAAAGTAGGAGTGCCAAGTAAGGCATTAATCCTTCTCAAATCATGTGCCATTCTGAACTTCCCCGTGCCTTTTTTCTCAACGGGTAGGATGGGCGTGTTCCACTTAGAGCAGGAGGGCTCCAAGACACCGGCAGTGACCAAACCAGAAATTGTTTCTGCAATCCCAGCCTCAGCCTCCGGTCTGTGTGGGTACTGAGGCTGCCACAAAGGGGTAGCAGATGACAGTTGAAAAGAGACTGGCTCCACATCAACTAAACCTACATCTGTGGGTCCAAGGGACCACAAACAATCTGGAAGAGAGTCGAGTAAAGGCGCAGCATCACAGTGGTCTGTGTGTTCTCTTCCATGTGACCCGCTGACCACTCCATGTTGCAGTGTTGAGGAATTAAAGCAATCATTTAAAATTTGGTATGTCTTGGTAGATGGAGAAAACAAAACCTGTGGGAGTTTTGTAGGTGTCCAGTCAGTGGCCGCAAGGGAACGTTTAACCATTCCACCCAGCTCCTTAGCCTGGTGTCCAGGATGTAAGGCCAGTGACACATGGGGAGCTGCCTCATCAGACATCATGTACCACTGTAATTGATCTGTTGTAAAAGTAACCGCAGCTGCCACTCCCTCCGGTGCCGCAAAAATGCACGACATGTTCAGAGACCAAGCCCGCCCCTCACACTGCTTTTGGAACATGTGCTGGTACCAGGTGGTGTCATGCCTGTCATAAAACAGTGTAACATGAGGTGGGTCAGGGGGAGGGACATAAGGATGTAGGAGTGAGAGCCACGGCCGCCATTGCTGAAAAGCAGTCCAAACTCCTGGTTCAGCAGGTGTTTCAACTTCCAATAATGCCCAGTAGATGTCAGCAGAGTCCGCCAAACAGGAGGAGGGTTGCAGCAGAAACTGACCACCTCCCTCTGGCCCATCAGAGCAGGGAAGTACAACCCCAGTAGGGAGAGTCACAGTTAGGCCTTGTGAAGAGCAGAGTATTGTGGCTCCTAATTTAATCAACAAGTCTCTTCCCAGTAAATTCACAGGCGCCTGTTTTGAACAAACATAGCTGTGTAACAAGGTCTGATCTCCAACCGTTGTGGGGAGGGGCACGGTGTAAGGCAGAGTTTTAGGTTCCCCAGATATGCCCACCACTGTAATCACTCTGTCAGTAAGTCTGTCACGAGCAACATCCTTAATGGTGGAGTACGTAGCTCCAGTGTCCACTAAAAAGCTGCTTCTTCTTCTATCTACAGTTATGGACAGCATAGGGTCCGCCGTTGTCCCTTCACCGTCCTGGGCAGTCTGTGGGGTGTCCTATAGCTGGGGACCACCCTCGTAGTACTCCCACCCCATCACAGGCATCTGTGGGGCCGGGGGCACTCCAACTACAGCACCACGAGGTCCACCTCTGTGGCCAGGATGCTGATAGGGCCCACCACGGGCTCCCCTGCCTCTTCCAGCAGCCGGGTTCAAAGGGCACGCTTTAGCCCAGTGTCCAGGTTGTCCACACCGGAAACAAACATACATCTGGCCTCCCCTACCACCTCCCATCTGACCCCTTCCCCTGAAACCACCTCTGTTTCCTCCAAATGGGGAACCTCTCTGCCCATAAGGGGCCGGGGAGTGATAAGCACCATACTGGGGGGGCTGTGGATCAGTTGGCCATGGGTTCGGATACAAATCAGGGGCAACTGGACCAGGAGGGGGAGCCGCAGCGGCCACAAGCTGCTTTTTAGGCTTGTCACCTTTTCCACCCAGGTCGTTTTTAGCTTTCTGCAGCTGAACCTTCAACAGTTGCAACTGTAAATCTTCGACGCTCTCCGCTTTATCATCAGACTTAATCTGCACTTTGTTAAGATTAAAAATCAAATGTTTCTTCCAGATTGCAAAGTCACAGTCCTGCAAATCAGGATTATCCTCCATTTTCTGGCTTACTGACTCCGGAATGCCCCTCAGCACCGCCCTTCTAAACCACATGCTCTGTGAACAAGTCCTACTGGGGTGATGACCTGTATGGTTCACCCAGTCTTCAACAGCCTGATTTAGATAATGGGTGGGATTTTGCTTTCCCTCCCATTTAAATTTCTGTAAGGTGCCTTGATTTTTGGGTGGGAATTGTTTGCGCAGGGCCGGTCCAATAAACCTCAAGGCCTGCATTAGTGGCACCTCGTTCTCATGCATGGTAGTACCCGCATTTTGTTCCAGGTCCGCTGCCTGAGATCGGGATGTGCACCTAGTTATAATAGCTCTAAAATCTCCCAGTGCGAGGTCCTGTCCAGCTGTGTATTTATCCAAACCAGCCAACCAGGCATTCCCTCCCTCCGTTATGTCAGGGAGTTTGTCCACTAGGGCCTGGACATCTCCGAATGAATAAGGTTGATACACTGGTCTACGTTGCGCTTTAGTCTGGACCAGGGGAAATATGCCTGGAGGCTGAGGCACAGGGCCCTTAGATCTAGTCTGATATCCTAAACTGGGAGGGGTAGAGGGGGGTGTATTGTTAAGGTCACTGAGTTCATCATCAGTATCCTCAGTTTCTTCCCCGCCTGGTGGGGTAGCAGTGTCAGCAAAAACGTGGGCTAAACTCATCTGTGTTTCCGGATCCTGACGGCCCACCAAAGACATGGTAACTGTGACATTTGGTGAAGTGCCAGGCTCAGTTTTTGCAGTAGCGGTCAGATCTCCTTTAACAGCGACAGGAGTGCCGGCAAAGGGGTTGGACCGGGAAAGAGGGGCTGACGCAACACGATTATTCACCTGGACCACTGACCTATGTTCATTTAAGCAGCTGCGTAATGCTGCTTCTTGATCAGTTAATTGTTGTTCAGTGGGTTCCTGTCTGTTCATTCGAACCGCAAATGGTGCGCTCGCAGGGGGGTCAGTTAGGCCCTCAGATCCGGTTCCAAAACAATGGGACATAGAAGAGGGGGCTCTACTACTAGCTGAGGATGTCGCCGACAGAGAGGAGCTTCCTGGGCAAAAATGCTTGGTATCTATGGGAGTTGGAGCTACGGGCGGTTCTTCTCCAATAGTCATTATTCCACCAGAGATATTAAGTACCGGATATATGCCTGCTGAGGGAGGAGTTGAGGCAGAATAGGGAGGTGGCTGAGACCTATTTTTCTTCATGTGTGGTTTTGCAGTTTCCCATAAACACACCCAGTGATTAAATTTAGCTTTGCGGCCTGCGTGCTTATCTGCTTCCTTTCTGTGTCTCACCCCGCTCATCACACCTGCACCTGCTGCTGCTGAGTTGGCTTCTTCCTCTTTCTCTTTTGCCTGCATAGCCTTATTCTGCCAAATTATTCCCCAGTTACCACTACTCCCCTCGTCCTTTCCCTTTTCTTTCATTAACCTTTCAGCTGTTTTCCTCAGTGACTCTTTCTGCTTTTTTGCTTCTTTAGGCTGGTGTGTGGAGTTGATGACTGTCTCAACACATGTTAATTGTTCTCCCAATGTGCTAAGAATCACACCGGGACCCCAACCATCATCCTTAGTTTCTCGATCTAATTCTCCATCCATTTTACTGTCAATGGAGGAGTGTTCTTTTATTGATTTTAAAGGAGAATTTGGGCCAGCTGGGTTTCTGCCTCTGTTAGGCACTAACAGCTGGGGCGCTGCTTTAAAGGTGAGTCAGCACTGAAATATCCCTTCAGGTGTTACCAAGCTTCTACCAAACCGGAGTCTGGCGGGTAACCTTGCCTAGAGCTTCCTGATAGGGGTGCTAGTTGGTTGTCACCTTGTTCACACGTCTCATTCACACTTCATACATTACCTGCAGTCACTCATTACCCTCCTTATGTATGTAATAAATGTGTAAAAAAAAATTCTATGTGTGGTGTATTATTTTAACCAAAAGAGGAACCTAGTTCCTTTAATTGTGTAATCTGTGAACAACGGAGAACCAAACTGTCCTGCCCAGTGTTCCACAGCAAGCATTCAGCGTGTATTTATGTGTGTCCAATATCAAACAGAACATCAAAACATTTAAAACACTAAAATCATCGGGGTTTTAAGAAGAGATCCGTTTTCTCCTATTGATCAAAGGGACCCCTCCTTTGGACTCCAACCAGTACTTCTCCTTTTTAAGTTTTAGAGGATCTTTTCTAATAAAGTCCTCTGGGCCTTCCTAACCCTTCTGTAGTTTAGAGAATATTACTAAAAAATATTCTCAAGGCCTTTAACCTTTTAATTTGTTTAGAAAGGCGTTACTAATAAACCCTTTCAAGGTCCCAGACCTGCACTGAGGTATGTATCCGACACCGGAGAGCAACCCGTCGGCTGCAACCGTGGTCAGACCTCAGTTCACTCTTATCTTTATTCACTTATTCACTTATTTCTTATTCACTTATCTCTTATTCACTTATTTCTTATTCACTTGTCTGATTCTCAACAAGCCTTAAGTAAGCCAGACAATTTTGGTTATGAATTACTAGGAGTTTGGACACTAAGTATTTTTATAATGTTCAATATAGCAGAAATAAAAGGTCTGCTTACCTTGTTTTTGTGTGCACACAGCTTTTGTCCAAACTCCGTTCACTCAGACCACGGCCGAAGTCCTCCCATCCGTTCCAGTTGACCTGGAGCGGATCCTGTTCGTGACGCCAATTGAAGGATACAAAAAAACACAACAGCAATAGAATAATATTAAACACAAAGTGAACCCGTCTTCCTTCATTAAATAGGTTCTTTTAGATGTTAAGGAGGAATTGACTTAACCAGGCTGGCGGAGAATGAAGACAACCAGACACCTGCGGCAGATGGGGAATCAGTGAACTTTTATTGAGACAGAGACAACCTCTCAACACAGCTCACATCAGGAGATTCCCCAGATTTGCTGTGAGGATGGGTATATATTCTCTAAAACTTACAGGAGGGGGTTGTGAGGAAAGTGCTGCATTAGCAGAAAAACAACTCCATAAAAGGAAATCGGCCTTGGGTGTTCTAGTCTCTTCGCTTGCAGATATCTTGCACCTGCAGGATGAGGCGATCGCTTCTTATCGCTCTCAAGGCCAAAGTCGTGAGCACATTTTTATTACACAGTTGCACAGTAACTTTAAAGCTGAACAATATTTAAAGCTGAATAATGTTTGATCAGATTATATTTTCTTCACCACCACCTTTTGTCTGGCAACTCGTTATATCATGGCAGATAAGTAGTAAAAGAAACAAAGGTTAGTCAAAAATCAAAGTAATGAACTGGTATGAATACCTAAGTAAACTAAATGTGCACGCTTACAAATAGAACAAATGTATCCAAACCAATCAATAAACTTATTGGAAACTAAAGTGTGTTATTGACAACACAATAACTTATTGTGTTCTAACAAAGGATTGAAAATACAAGAGTTACCGACTTTACAGTGTGGCAACTATGGGTTTGGCCATCACAAAAACACTAAAGTATTAATATTAAGAGAATTTGAGACAATTGTTTGGTATTCACAGTTTCGTATTTACAGTTGTGCAAAAACAAACTTGTGCAGTGAGAGTTTAAAGTGGTTTAAAGTGACAGTGTGTAGAGTCCAGTAGTTGCAGTGAGTGTGTAATGGTGTGTA
Organism: Diplotaxodon limnothrissa; assembly: GCF_057381915.1. Lineage (NCBI taxonomy): Eukaryota > Metazoa > Chordata > Actinopteri > Cichliformes > Cichlidae > Diplotaxodon > Diplotaxodon limnothrissa. Next base: position 29,356,389 of record NC_140598.1, read on the forward strand.
TAGAATGTCAGCAGTTCAAAAGTCTGATGGCTTGTGGGTAAAAACTGTCTCTGTGTCTGGTAGTGCGGGCCTTAATGCTTCTGTATCGCCTTCTGGACGGCAGGAGTGTGAAAAGTCTGTGGCTGGGATCAAAGAGGATCTGCTGCGTCTTCCTCACGCAGCGCTGTCTGTAAAGATCCTGCATGGCTGGCAGTTCAGTCCTGGTGATGCGCTGTGCTTATCTCACCACCCTCTGCAGAGATTCAGAGCATTACAGCTGCCGTAGCAGGTGGTGATGCAGCCAGTCAGAATACTTTCAATGGTGGCTCTGTAGAAGTTTGTAAGTATTCTGGGGTTCATGCCGAATCTTCTCAGGCGCTGTAGGCAGAAGAGCTGCTGTCTCGCTGCTTTTGTGATCACACCAACATGGTGTGACCAGCTCAGATCCTCGCTGATGTTGATGCCCAGGAATCTGAAGCAGCTGAGTCTCTCCACCTCTGCTCCTTCGATGTGGATGGAGGTGTGGCCTCCTCTCTGCAGTCTCCTGTAATCCACAATGAGCTCCTTGGTTTTGCTGATGTTAAGCAGCAAGTTGATGTCGGGGCTCTCACCTCTGCACTGTATGCGGCCTCATCTCCATCAGAAATGCAGCCGATGATGGTGGTGTCATCTGCAAATTTCATGATGGCTTTCTCTTTTATGTAGTAAAAATGAGGTTGTTTCATTTTCACTGCAGTGCTGGGACACTCATATTAATCGATCTGTCAGTGAACACTTTGAGTAATGAAACTGCTGACAGCAAAGGGCAATGCTCTCAGAGTCCAAATCCATGAGTGGCTGTCTACCTTTGTGTTAGCAAAGTGGTTTTGTTTTTTTGTTTTTTTCAATATTTCATTTTGCTAATTTTTTCAAAAAGTGTTACAAAATGTGTATTTTGACAAAACTTGAGTTTTCTTTGGTTGTTAATTTAATTTGTCTTTTGAATGTGTGCCACTGCCACATCTTTGTTAAACTGGTCTGGTCTGAAATTATGAAAATAAAGATTATTCAGGTTTTTAAAAATATAACTCTCTGCTTCTTAATTCAGACAAAACTGAGGTAATTGTACTCAGTAGGGGTGCAACAATACACAAAATTCACGGTTCGGTTCGATGCTTTGGTGTAACGGTTCAATATTTTTTCGATACAAAAAATGTTCATGCCTTTTTAATTTGTCATTTATTAAAATTATAAATATATATTTTAACTCAAAAGTACAATTTTTTAAATTTAATGTTGCTGAAACAACAAAATAAAAAAAAAAAAATCTGTCTGATAGAGAAATCACTCATCTTTGGAAAAGAGAGTTTATTACAGAGAAATGGCTCTTTCCAAAATAAAAGCTATACTATACGCTTCTTCTGGGCTATATTCTCAGCAGCATATTAAACATATCAGGTCCCCATAAGGAGAATTGTGTGCTAACGGCTGTCTAAATGACTCAGGTAAAGTTTGTAGCATGCATGCTTGTTGCTTTTGTCTGCTTCCACTTGTCTTTGCACTAGGATGATGCCAGTGTAAATGTGCCGTCATATTTGTTGTGTTCCCACTAGTGCTGCCAGCATTAATCTCGTTAAAATGACGTTAAAGCCACAACGCGGCAAATCTCCGTTAACGAGTTACCGCGGATCGCCCCGTGCGTGGGGCTGGGGGGCGTCAACACATTAATAAGCTAGCTGCGCTAACGCAGTAGTTCCCACCAATTGAACCAAAATAGTTCCAAACGCCACATCTGAATGAGGGTGGGGGAGGTTCAATTTGCCATGTTGCAATGAGAGCTTAGCTTCTGTCTTGCTAGCTTGCGCTGCGCTCAGTGGATCTGCACTCGACAGTGCAGCCTAGGCGGAGTAGTCGAACGCAGATTCACTGAGCGCTCAACACAGACAGCATCGTCAGAAGAAAAGTTGATAAAATAAATTAAAAATTTTGTATTGTTCATACATATGCGTACCGAACCGAAAGCACTGTATCGAACAGTTCAATATCGATACGAGTATTGTTGCACCCCTAGTACTCAGCCCTGAAAATCTTAGAACTATGGTATCTAACCAGATTCTTACTCTGGATGGCATTACCTTGGCCTCCAGTAACACTGTGAGGAACCTTGGAGTCATTTTTGACCAGGACATGTCCTTCAATGCACACATTAAACAAATATGTAAGACTGTTTTCTTCCATTTGTGCAACATCTCTAAAATTAGAAACATCCTGTCTCAGAGTGACGCTGAAAAACTAGTTCATGCATTTATTACTTCTAGGCTGGACTACTGTAATTCATTGGAGGTTATGATAGGGGACAGCAACAGTTACTAATCCCAGTCCCTCTCTACCCTGACTCTAACCCTAATATAGGCACCCAGCCTCCCCTCCTAACACAGCACTCACCTACCTTGCTGTCTTCACTGTCAGCAACACTAAAACAGCTAACAGCACTTTAAAGCGCTGTAAAGCCACAAGCTTGTTTGCTCTTTCACAAACTTCTTCTTTCACCACTATGATGTTGATGGTTGCCTGATATTCTCGGTTGGATCAATATTACAAGGTAACCTGTGTGAGTGTGTGGTAAGATTCCTCTATAATTTTCAGAATATTCTGACTGAAACGTTATAATACTGTAACACTCATGTATCCTGTGTTCACACATACTCAGTTGTCCAGGTAAGGTTCAGGTGAACTGCAGCTTTAAGTGTCCTAAATGATGTGATGATGTGTGAGTGTAACCCCTGTGAGAAGGTGGCTCACAGGTAAGCTGCAGAGCCTTGTTCACATGGACGTGTTTAAATAAAGTTAGAAAAGGTTTCATTTCTTAATGTGAAGCACAGCTGGAACATCTGGAAGATGCCGAGCATCAGCTGTAGATCCAGAGTCACAGTGACCTCTGCCTGTACACATTTTTTGTTAAAGGTAAAAGATGAAAATATTATTTAAAATAGAAAATGACTCTCATGACCCTGAAATCTCTTTTTTTATGATGACATCACATCCCACAGCTGCTTGTGATGCTAGCACTGACCTGCTGTTACAAGTATATAACAAACATTACAGACATGTAAAAACACAGAAAATATGTGAACCTGAAAAGTGATCTGAGATTTTATGTGTTAATCTACAATCTTTGACCCGCTTACTCAAATTTGAACCCTGCTAGCTTCATTTTTATTAAAATCAACAGAAATGGTTTTCTTTGTAACAGTTTAAATTAATATGTAAAAGTGTATCTGAGCAGAGACCTGGACATAAACTTCTTCATGGTTTATAATTTAATACCTAACAGAAAGGTATGAAGGGCCCATTTGTTAAGGTTGTGCAGTTCTGAAAGCACATGGATCAAGTCCACATTCAGCGGGCTGAAGTATGATGTAACAGCGGTGCATTGATCCTGATTAATCAGAGGATGATCACTGCAGTTCCAGGCGCAGCTCGCACAGAGCAGACAGGTACTCTTCATTGTCCTTGTCACAGTTCAGAGCTTTCTCATAAAACTCAGCAGCTTCCTTCCTGTTGCCCTCAGCTCTGGCCACCTGACCCAGCAGAGCGAGAGCTTCGCCATCACCCGGATTCCTTGACAGACGTCTCTCAGCGATCTTCTTGAGTTTCTGCAGGAAAGATGGAGGAACAAAGACAGATGAATTTCTGTGGATTTAGAGAAACTGACTTTTATTTTCAGTGACTTTCTCAGACCAGGATTAAAAAAATATTTAATGTCTAACTGAAGACATATGAGTACAGCAGCTCCCAGCCTTAAACCACAGAACAGGACTGATTCATGCTGGTTGGCAGGTGAGAGAAAGGACAGCTGTGGAAACAATCCAGACTCCACTCCCTCAGTACTGTGTTGAGACGATGTGTGGAAACAGGTACACTGAGTGTGCTTTATCAGATTACAGCCAGGGTCTATATGAAGGTGCAGGAGAGCCAGTCCCTGTTCAGCAGGTGGGAGGTTTCTCAAAATACTCGCAAACACCTTGTTTGTGTTAGTGAATTTTGGCCCTACACAGAGATAAAGGAGTAATCCTTTGATGGACAAATCAAATATCACATACAAAGTTTTCTGCAAAGGAAGGAGTCTAAAATCATCTTCCACCACCTGGAAGCTGAAAGCTTCCACCTGACAGATTAGCCTCCCTCTGACTTCACGTCCTGCTAATGAAAATGGTCCAGAGGTGCAGCAGACAGGAGACTTGGTCTCAGTACATTTTGACCATAAGCCACTGATTAGACTTTAATCACATAACCTTTAGCGCTCACCTTAGCACAGACTTTCTTCTCATATTTCTTCAGTGGTATCAGGAGACCCTGCAGGCAGGACACAGCAGGAGGCAGATTAATAACACAGATATAACTGATTGTCATTAACAACATTCAAGTGTGAGTGTGTATGTTCTGATTGTTTACTGCCATGTGGCCCTCTAGATTTGGGCTCATTTAGCCTGAATTCCTATTTTAGAGCAGGGGTGTCAAACTCATTTTACATGGTGGGCCAGATGCAGCCCACTTTAATCGTAAGTTGGCCGGATCAGTGAAACATATTTAACTGTTTCCTACATGATGAAAGAAAGGGACCTGTGACAAAGAGGCAAATCTGTAATAGGATCATTTCATTGTTTAGTACCTAATTGCTTTGTGTGAATGGCCATAAGGGAGGTTTTTATCAGCAGTAAAAACTGTAACACTTATGAAAACACAGTTAAAAGTCCAGAATTTCTGCTTGTGCTTGTTTGTGGTGATCGGCAGATCAAACAAGTTAAGAATTATAAATGGCGTCAAGCGCACATTCAGGCCTGTGAAACTCTTTTAGGCAACGTCCACACTGGCCTGGATAGATTTGAAATGGCGTTTTCTTCTGAAAACGCTCTGCGTCCACACTATCGTTTTCAGTCGTTTTCACAGGGTTGCGCGTCCACAATGAAATGGCCAAAAACACTTATGTTCCTGTACTGTACAAGCACCTCTTAACCAACCTTGGTGTAGTGAACGATGGCTTGAGCTTCATTTCTTTTGTGATGGTAATGAAAGTCACCAAAGCGCTGATGGATAGCTTGAGAAAGGCTTTCATCACACTCTGGTAACTTCACCAAGCACTGCTGGAAAATCTCCTCTGCCCTGAGAAACAAAGAGATGATCGTGATGATGACAAACATGCACCGAGCAAAAAGACAGGAGTCACTGCTGCTTTCCACAGAGGAGTACCTTCTGAAATTCCTTTCCTCTGCATACAGCAGTGCCAGGTCAGCCCACGCAAGATGAAAGGACGGCTTTATCTTAACAGCCATTTCAAATTCACGAATACAACAGCGCCTCCAGCACCGCACCGCTCCTGTGGAGCCAGAAATCATGGTTTATCTCTGAGTTTGGGGATAACTGGACCTTTAGACATGCAGTATGTTTGAGCGTACTTTGGTTGCTGAAGGGCTTGTGGCTCTGCTCAGCAATCTTCTTCCTCTTGTAGCACAGCGCCAGCTGGTGGTGGATGAAAGATGACTGGGTGGTCCTCTTCAACGCTCGCTCCAACATATCAATAGACTCGTCCAGTTGATGCTGAAACAACATTTAATGGTCATTTTCACAAAAATTAGTAAAAAAAACTAAAGAAGAATGCCTCAATCCTGGAAGAAGCACCTCAACAATTACTGAATCTCCCGGAGGAACCCAGCCGAGGGTTTAATAAAGTTTCATCTAATCTAATCTAATCTAATCTAATCTAATCTAATCTGATCTGATCTGATCTGATCTAATCTAATCTAATCTAATCTAACAATTTAGTGGAAAGATTAACTTCCTCTGTCTTCACTGAAGGAAGGAACTCAGAACCACTAAATTAAGCATAACAAACTTTAGTAATCTGTCTTTTCAGTCTCAAGCCTGATTCAGGTCACTGGTCAGAATAAAATAATAAAGATTTTACTATTTCTGAATCAGGAGAATTCAGGAAGGTGAAAGTAGAGATAAAAGGACAGAAACAGATCAGAATTAGAGAATGGGAAACCCAGCCCAACCAGCATGGCTCATTTAAGAAAAGGCCAAGTTAGTCTTTAACAACGATCACAGATAATCTAAAATCTCCGTGGAAGCTAAAATGTACAGAGCTGCACATCTTTGACAGCCTTCTTTGGAGCTGATGTAGGGTCAGGGTGCATGCTTTACCATCTTTAAATAAAAGATCTTCATGGACCTGTGCACTGACTCTTATATTACATGACCTTGGAAGAATCACATTGTCTGTGGTTGCATGAGTAGTAAGCATTTACAATATCCTACATTCAGACTTACATGATTACGAAAGTATTTTCCTACGTAGCGGCTGACATGAGGGTTATCAGGATCAGTTTTCAGTGCTTTCTTCAGCAGACCCTCAGCCTCTTTGTATTTCTTATAGGCTCCAAGCTTCACAGCCAGCATGGACTGCAGAACAGCATCATCGGGGTTGAGCTCCAGGGCAAAGTGAAGCTGTTTGATGGATGGAGGCTCCTCAGTTTCCTGTAAATTTTCTAAAACCCACTGCAGATGAGAAACTGGTTAGTCTACTGTGAACTGCTGAGAACCACACCCCAATGAATTGCTGGGGGTTTTTTTTAGAAACTGATAAATTGGCTGTTTTTTAGAACAATATAAACATAATAAATTTATTAACTGATATCAAACTTATAAAACTGACCTCTTCTGTGCGAAAGAGGGCGATGGCGTAGCCAGCATTCCACTCAATGTCATCAGTCTGTATCTCAAGTGCTTTACGAAAACTGTCAACGGCTTGTAAGTAGTAAGATTTTGACAACTTGAGGTAGGTCCAGGCTTGTTCTCCGTAGACCTCTGGAAGGAGACTTGCTGATGAACCAGTGGGATACTTCACCTGCAGAGGGAGAAGGTTCAGCTGCAGTCAGAGGTTCAGAAGCATGTGATCTATAACATTTGATCTGATTGGTGTACATACCAGTATGTCCTCGACTTTCTTACAGTAGCTTTGTGACTGTGCAAAGTCTCCAGCATGATATTTCAGCCAGGCCATGTCTCCATACGTCACAATGAGCCGCCTCTCACTCTCATTCCCATGACGCTCCCTGATGGTCTCCTCTGATTGGTTTAAAAGTGACAGCGCTTCCTCTCGTTGATTCTGAAGATACCTGAGGACCATCAACACATGCTTATAATTAAATCATGTTTTTCTGGAATCATACTTCAGATGTCTACACCTGGCCTGGTCTTCAATAACAGCCCTGCAGCAGGTCTTTATTTGTTGACATTTAGCTAAGGTTCTAGACCCCATGGGTGTTAAGATAAATACTCTACCTGCATTTCCACCAAAATAATCATGCAAACAAGTTTTAGGAGGCAGATTTATATTAAGATCGTACCCACATACAGGATAGGTGGGTACTGTCAGGAAATTCAGCCACAACAACTGACTGATACAATCCATACTGTTTGAGATCAGTTCATATCATGGATCACCACTTCTACTGTCTCCTGGAGTGCTGACTATCTGTCAGAGAGGTCTCAGTTTGTCTGTTGTGGTGATTAGTATAGATATAGATATATATTAGATATAGATACTGGGGCACCAGAGGGGGCAGTCCTATCACCATTTCTGTTTACCTTGTGCTCCTCAGACGTCCAGTGTAACAGTTAAACATGCCACCTGCAGAAGTTCCCTGATGACACTACAGGGGTTGGGTGTATTATGGAGTACAGGGAGCTTGTGAGGAACTTTGTAAAGCGGTCCAAAATAAATCTCCTCTCTTTGAATGTCAGCAAGACAAAACAGATTGTGGTTGACCTCCAGAGGAAAAAAAACTGTGACTAGGTTCATCCACACGATCATCAGTGCCAGAGATGGAGCAGGATCAACAAACTAATCCGTAAGAGTGGAAATATCATTGGTTAGAATCTGGAGGTGTTTGACACATGGAGGGTCACAGGTCACTGAACAAACTGCTCTCCATCATGGACAACCACTCTATCTATCTATCTATCTATCTATCTATCTATCTATCTACCTACCTACCTACCTACCTACCTACCCACCCACCTACCCACCGACAAGATCAGCCTGTTGCTATGTTGCTGGCAGTTGCATCTCGCCAGTAGTTAAATTAGTTAAATTACCCAAAAGTAATTTTTCCCACTACTGTGGAAACTGTACCTGACATAAGCCAAGAAGCTGTATGATCGAGCCACTGCCCCGCGCTGGCCGAGCTGCAGTTTTATGTGGTCCTGTAGTCGAGTGCTGAGGTTCTTCAGGTCCACGTCCTTCTTCAGATCCCAGGTGAAGTGACACTGCAGCTGCTGCAGCCTCCTGAGCAGAGCGCTGCTACCTTCACTTTAAGAGGATCACAAAGAAAAACAAACTAAGTTACCTTTGCATGTCAGAGACTGCACTTTGTTTTTTTACTTTAATCTGTACTTCAGCTCTTACTGGAGTATTTTTAACACTAGTACAGTGGTTCTTAACCTGGGTTCGATCGAACCCTAGGGGTTCGGTGAGTCGGTCTCAGGGGTTCGGCAGAGCCTCCGCCATGACATGCATGGCTCATTTTGTGCACCAGTAAAAAAATCACATTTTATTTTTCACTAAAGAGGGGTTCAGTGAATGCGCATATGAAGCTGGTGGGGTTCGGTACCTCCAACAAGGTTAAGAACCACTGCACTAGTACTTCTACCACCTCGCCTAGTAGTAGTAGTGCCAATATGTGTAGTATTTGGGGTAGTTTTCGAAAGTCGGAAATCAGCTGTGAAGCTAATGCGAACTCACGTCATGTTACAGGAAACAGTCCTCCTCTTCCTCAGAGTACACACCGATGAAGAAACGATTATGCGCCGACTGATCGGTCACTGAGTGGTCGTTCAGTGAGAAACGCTGACCTCAGATCAATCATTTACAGATCAATGGCTGATCAGTGATCTTTGGAGACGCTCTCAGCTGAGATGCAGAAACGAAACCTAACGTCCCCTTGTGGTGCCTTCATGTACCTCTCATATAAAACAGAAAGCCCAGCCTTCTCGTCGGAAAGCTTTCCTCCTTTCTTAAATATGCGCCTTCCGTCTCCTAACATAGTTTATATTTATGGCCATTAAGTTCTCGAGAGGACAGGAGAGGATGAGCGATCTGAGCCGTCAGGCTTTTACCTGTTTTCAGCGAGGCCCTGAAGGCACCACGAGAAGTGTGTGTGGTTTGTGTGACAAAGGTGAGAGCTTCACAGATCGGTCCACGAACTCTTCGTGTTCAGTCATCAGTTTGCTGTGTCTAAGGAGGAGGAGGTCTCTGTGTGCTCCAACATGAGGTCAGTTTGCCAAACCTCTGATCAATAATCGATCATTTATCACACATTACAAATTTATCACCTGATGGACTTTAAATGCAGCAGTAGTTTAGCTTACCTGGCGCTCAGGTGCACGCAGAGAGATACAAAGTAACACAGTCTGTCTACCTGTGCATGTAACAGGGGACTGATATCAGAGGAAGAGGAGAAAGTGGACATTAACAAATTATAAACCTTGTATGTGAAAATAATAACTGGTGCTGCAGTAATCAATTATTTTATTAGTCAAATATTCTATCAGTTATTTAATTGATAAATCAAATAAGAAATACTTTTGTCTTATTAATGAGTAATAATAAATATTTAAACGAGAAAAACAAAAATATGTTTTTATAATGAGCTGCTCGTGGTTTCATATTCTTGAAATGTTAATGTTTGATTAACGGATACTGGATATGACATCACTGTTTTTACAGCCACAATAATATGGTCTGTTATCACACACACACACACACACACACACACACACACACACACACACACACACACACACACACACAGACACACACACAGACATTCACATTATATGTGTTTAAAGATAATGTTCTGATCATTATTGAGCATATTTAACTATCCAGTAAATTCACACATGAATCAGAATTTTATTATTGTTCAAAAGTACAATGACGAGTTAGAGACGCCCATCGTTATCTTCTCAAACTCAGACATGAATAAAAAGGTTGATGATGGATCATCTTGAGGTGACTCCCTTGTTACTTGTCACGGGTTGCACTAACACTTTAACCTCAGGACTCTGACCCTTCAGTTCTTGTGCAGTCAACCTTTTATTTGTTGTTTCATGATCATGCATAGAGTCTTTTTACAGTGACTGAACAGTGTCAAGCAAACAGTCTCAGGTCCTGGAGAGCAATGCATGGCACTGCACTGAGGAGTGCACAGAGTGCTGCACACTTAGTGCTGCTTGGAATGCACTTCATTCATTCTACTACCAGCCTAAACTTCCCAAAATCCACACACTTAAGCCCTGTTTGCTCACAACTACCTAGCATGTACACACAAGTCCATGTTCCTGTTTACCTTCTTCAGTGCTCACCTCTTCAACAATATTAATTCCAGACCATGAACACTGGTAACTGGAAAAACACGGGCAACTGATGCATCTAACATCACTAACTAGACATCTTAACACTGGAATGTGCTCAAATGAGTTAAACGAGAACAAATTGTGTGGTCTCATATCCAAAAATATTTTACAGAACAATATCAAAAATATTCCACAAGTACAAACCTGTGTATCACAACAATAGCTGTCCCCTAACACAAACTCTGTGTTTGTGTCTCACTCCACATCTAAGGTTTCTTCTGGTTCCTCAGTGTGAGATTCAAACCACATTACTGATTTCACTGATTGGTTGATCACACAAAGTGAATTTTCTCAATGAGAGGAGCTGGGAGGTCTGGGTGAGCTGACATGTGCTGGTTGTAGAAACAGGATCCTCAGGTGTGTCAGAGCACTGAGTGAGCCTCGGTTCAGCCAGTCCTGGTTTGATGCTCTCCCTCTGATGCTCCTCACAGCGTTTTCTTTGTGACTCTCTTACAGTGAAGATAGCAGCGCTCTGCTCAGCAGGCTGCAGCAGTTGCAGTGTCACTTCACCTGGGATCTGGACCTGGACGTGGACCTGGAAACCCTGAGCACTCGACTACAGATCGACATAGATTTTCATCAGAGTCAGCATGAGGGAGAGAGTTGCACCTACAGCCTCTTGGCTTATGTCAGGTACAGTTTCTGTAGCTGTCTGATGAAAGAAAAGCTAAAGTGGATTTATTCTGCTCATTCAAATCTCAACGCTTTTATTTCTGGGACTCTGCTACAGAAGAGAAGAGCAGAACTAACATTAGCCAGAAGAAAGACAGTTCTTCTCACTGAAGTCCGTCTGACCAAAGAGAAATTTGACTGTCAAAGGAAACAGTGGTCAGCATCAGCAGGATCTATATTTGAATGATAGAGAGATAGTTTTGTTTTCAGGATCAGATCCAACCCTGAGCTGTGTTTCTTCTGCTAATGTTACCTACCAGCAGTGCTCCTGCTGCTAACACAGATGAATTTTATTTCACATTACAACGTTTTGTCTGGAGTAGATATGGCTGGCTCATTTTCAACTCACTTCACAAGTTAACAATATAAATAAACAATCACCAGATTGATGCAGCATAGCAAAGCTACAGCTAGAAGAAAAACGTCAGCTTGCTTTAAGTTTACCTCATTATTTCAACCTTAATACAAACATGTAATATGAAGAGAAACATTATTGGAGTATTGGACTAAAGTTTCTGATTCTTTAAGAATCTTGATATAAATCTGTTTCCTGAAGCTTGTTTTGACTCTTGTTTTTTCTGGTGGAAATGCAGTAATTATCTAACCCTGGAGTCATGAACCTCAGATAAAAACCTAAATGAATCATCAACAAGTGTTAGTCTCAAGTAAGTTTCTTGTCAGGTGTTGTAAATGCCTCGTAGTTAAACACCAGTTGTAGAACAGCTGTTGATGACCTGTTGGTCCTCAGGCATCTTAAGGATCAACGAGAGGAAGCGCTGTCACTTTTAAACCAATCAGAGAAGACCATCAGGGAGAGATACGGTGATGAGAGTGAGAAGCGGCTGATTGTGACGTATGGAGACATGGCCTGGCTGAAATATCACGATGGAGACTTTGCACAGTCACAAAGCTACTGTCAGAGAGTCGAGGACATACTGGTATGTAAACCAATCAGATCAAACATGATGATCACTGCTGTTGAACCTCTGACGCTTCCTTCTCCCTCTGCAGGTGAAGTATCCCACTGGTTCATCAGGAAGTTTCCTTCCAGAGGTGTATGGGGAACAAGCCTGGACCTATTTCAAGGTGTCGAGGTCTTCTCTCTCAAAAGCCATCGACTGTTTTCATAAAGCACTTGAGGTACAGCCTCATGACACCGAGTGGAACGCCGGCTACGCCATCGCCCTCTTTTGCAGAGAACAGGTCAGTTTTATGATAAGAATGAAGAGTATTTGGATAGACAGCACCAAATGATAAACTAAAGGCTCCTTCAGTGGCATCGGTTGCTTCAGCGTCAGTATGATTTTTAGAAGTTTCAATGACTAATTTTTTTATTCAAGTGAAATAAACTGTAGACTAACCAGATTCTCATCTGCAGTGGTTTGCAGAAAATAAACAGGACGGGGAGGAATCCAAAGCCACCAAACAGCTTCGCTTTGCATTGGAGATCAACCCAAATAACGCTGCTCTGCAGTGCATGCTGGCCGTGAAGCTGGTGGCCTATAAGAAATATGAAGAGGCTGATGATCTGGTGAAGAAAGCACGAGAAAATGATCCTGATAACCCTCATGTCATTCGCCACTCAGGAAATTACTTACTCAATCAGGTAAGTCTGCAACTTTGGTCTTATTAATTCTTACTTCTGCTCACTGGGTCTTGGGCCCAGTAAGGGCCTCAATAACTGCCTTATTGAGGCCCTTATTATTTACTGCCTCAATAACCTCACGCCCGGTGATGGACAAATTGTTCCCTTCGTCCCCAGACTCTGTTTCCTGTACTGAAGGTGTGTCAGTTGGATTAAGGGGCTCCTCAAAGTATTACTTCCACCACCCAACAATATCCTCAGTCGAAGCCAGCAGTGCTCTACTACACTATACACAGTGCAGGTAGAGCACTGCTTTCCATTTTGAGTAGTCTGACGGGCAGAGTGGGACTCAATTAAAAAAATTAATCTAACTAATTAGAGGTTTTGTGCTTAATTAATCTTGATTAATCACATTTAATCACACAAGAAAATTTGCCCCAAATTTAAAGGGTTTTAGTGAGCTGGGGTCTATCACACCAGGCAAGACCCCAGGTGCAGGCTGTGTAAAGATGCTCCAGAGACAATCCAGCACATAACAGCAGGGTGCAAGATGCTAGCAGGCAAGGCATACATGGAACGCCATAACCAAGTGGCCGGCATAGTGTACAGGAACATCTGTGCTGAATATGCCCTTGAAGTCCTGATATCAAATGGGAGACATCCCTTAGGGTGGTGGAGAATGACCGAGCTAAGATCCTGTGGGACTTCCAGATACAGACGGACAAAATGGTGGTGGCTAACCAACCGGACATAGTGGTGGTAGACAAACAGAAGAAGACGGCCGTAGTGATCGATGTAGCGGTTCCGAATGACAGCAATATCAGGAAGAAGGAACACGAGAAGCTGGAGAAATACCAAGGGCTCAGAGAAGAGCTCGAGAGGATGTGGAGGGTGAAGGTAACAGTGGTCCCCGTGGTAATCGGAGCACTAGGTGCGGTGACTCCCAAGCTAGGCGAGTGGCTCCAGCAGATCCCGGGAACAACATCGGAGATCTCTGTCCAGAAGAGCGCAGTCCTGGGAACAGCTAAGATACTGCGCAGGACCCTCAAGCTCCCAGGCCTCTGGTAGAGGACCCGAGCTGCATTTTGCACCATCTGTAAACCTCTAAAACGTTTCTTTGGTAGCCCAGAAAGGAGAGCGTTACAATAATCGATACGTGAAGACACAAATGCTTGGAGACGGACCTCTGCAGTGTTGCTTGATAAATGTTGTCTGAATTTGGGTATGTTCCTTAAATGATAAAAGACAGTCTTTGTTGTCTCTTTTACATGGGACTCGAAGGAGAGCACCATGTCGAACCACACGCCCAAGTTTTTAACCTTGACATAGTCATCAATTTTCAAGATGAAATTTTGGGACAAGTATGGCTTTGGAACAAAGATTCTAAAGGACAAGATGGAGTTATTGGACTGTAGCAAGTTTAACAAGTTCATTTATACCAGTGACATCACATCACCCCACCAACAAACACCTCAGTGACTTCAAGCGTAGGCTTAGCTTCTCTCCTTATATATTTGTATTTGACTGGTGTTTTTAAATCTGTTCCAGAATCGACTGGATGAGGCTATTGTTGTGTTTAAGCGAGGCCTGAGAAGGCGCGATCAATTACCTTCCTTCACCTACCAGCTGGCTCTGTGCTACAAGCAGAAGAAAATTGCTGAACAGCGCCGCGGGCCCTTCAGCAACACAGGTACACAGAAATATACAACATGTTATCCTTTAATCAACACAACTCAAATCATCCTTTAATGCTCCACAGAAGAGGAGGGTAAGTGGAGGCGTTGCTGTATTAGTCACCTTGAAGAAGCTGTGGAGATGAAACCATCCTTTGTCCGGGCGTTGGCTGAACTGGCACTGTTGTACGCAGAGGAAGGGGATTTGAGCAGGTGCTTGTCTAAACAAAGCTGCACGATTTCCTCCTTTATTTCCTCTGGGTGTAAATTCCTAAACATCTCGTTGTTTCTCAGGGCTGAGGAGACTTTCAAGCACTGCTTGGAGAAGTTACCAGAGTTGAAGGAGAAAAGGGTTTGTCTGATTATCCATCAGTACTACGGTGACTTTCATCATTATCACACAAAAAATGAGGCTCAAGCCATCGCTCACTATAAAGAGGTAAGTTTCTAGGTGCCAGACATGTCAGCTGCATGTACAGTGTTAGACATGCAGCTGCCTCTTAATGTTCCATGGTTCAACTATGGATGGACGGATCTAAAATACAGTATTGGTATCAGTGCGATGCTGATGCTGACCTAAATTACTGGACCGGATATTGGGTAGAAATTAAAAATGTAGCCCGATCCATCAAATATCACAAAAGCACCTCACAAAACTTGCGACATGGTGTAACCCAGGTGGTCCCCTTATCATGTTGGAGCAGTTTGCGTCACGTGATTGAGTGACTGTTGTGTACAAGACCTGTCGGCGGTCTGGAGTCACTTCACACTGAAAGCATTTGGAGCCTCGTTACGTGCTGACAAACCAGCATTTCATCTCCAAGCAAACTATCCCAGAAAAATAAAGCAAGAGTCTAAGTTCATCTCTGAATGTTTGTAAAGCATTCCCACGTTAAGCTTAACAACCGATATATGAAGCTGGGACATCTGTCATTGCTAAGTCTGACCGTACAATGGATAGACTCGAGTTTTACTTTGAAAAGAACTGTGTTGCAGGCTAAACAGTTCTGTGGTTCGAAAGAAAAACAACAACAACAAAACAATGAAAACACTTTTTTCATACGTGTTAAGTTTTGTATAGAAATTACACAAAAGTCAATCTCAGGTTAAATGTGACAGAAACTGTCAGGATGGATGTGTATTTATGTTCAGCTTGAAGTACAAAAGCGTCCATTCTACAACCTGTTTTATTTTTTTAAGTTGTTGAATTATTTTGTGCTGATATTGCGCTTCTTTTTTTTTCAGAACCAAAGAGTAGTTGAAATCTACATAAAATTGCATTTTAAATTACTTTTCAATATTACTTTAAATACTTTAAAGTTCTGCTAAAAGTTTAAGTAAAAAGCTCAGTATTGCTGATCTGAAGTATTTTGGGTGCAGTGTTTTTTGCATCCAAGTACAATAGATTAGCTTTAGTGTTTTGGCTTTTTAAACATGAGTATGAACTTATACAAAATGCAGCAAATATAAAAAAAAAAAACAATTTTATTGATTTTAAAATAGACAATATCGGATTCATATCGGTTTCAGCAGATTTTCAAATTTATATCGGTATCAGACTTAAAACAAGAGGTATCGTGCCATCATCATCTCTAGTTTCAACCCAAGAAGAACAAATGAAAGAAGAAAAACTAACAGGCCTTGTTTGGAGGGTGGAGGTGTCGGGGCAGTAATGTGAAACATGTTACCGCTCACATCCACCACATGAACTTAGTATGGATGGATTTATCTTCACCATAGTCTTCTGCTGTTTTCTCTCTGCAGGGGCTGCTGATACCACTGAAAAAATATGAGTGGAGACAGTGTGCTCAGGTGAGCACTAGAGACATAACAAAGGTTACGTGTTATATAAACTCGGTGTTGTTACTAACTCGTGCGGTGTGAGCAAAACCTCATATCAAAGCTCGCTTGATTTAAATGATTTGTTCAATACCACCTACTTGTGCTCCTGAGGACTGTTTTCAACTTCAACTTGAAAACTACTGGTGACTGTCAGCTGTTCTGTCTGTCACTAGGTCTTGTGAGGAGATGTGGCATCAGTCCCACTTTGGATGGTGCACCTGTCATTTCTAAAAAATGTTGTAAAATTGTAAAACATTGGGTTTTTTTTAGATTAAAGCATAATGACTGTAATGTTTTCTCCCACTGAAAACTTTACGTCCAGATGAACAGAATCTACTTCTTTGGAACATAAATTAATCTTTCATTGTTCCTCTATTTTTTTCCCGCAGAAACTGAAGCAGATCGCTGACAGGCGTCTGGCAAAGAATCGGGGTGATGGTGAAGCTCTCGCTCTGCTGGGTCAGGTGGCCAGAGCTGAGGGCGACAGGAAGAGAGCTGCTGAGTTTTATGAGAAAGCTCTGAACTGTGACAAGGACAATGAAGAGTACCTGTCTGCTCTGTGCGAGCTGCGCCTGGAGCTGCAGGGATCATCCTCTGATTAATCAGGATCACTGCAAAAACTGGCTATAACTAACTTACAATCTTACAAGGAGCCAAAAAGTATTTGTGATCTTGTTTTGAGAGAGAGACACTCAGAGAGAGCAGGATGCAATTAATCTTTTACAACATGTATTTTATCTCTTAGCTTTTAAATCCTAAAATGAGTTATTTAATTGCATATTAGGTTAATCGATATCACCAAGGCACTGAGATGATGCACTTGTGAATGTGATCGTGTGTGGTGTAAATGCTTTGTCTTGGTCCTTTAATAAAATTCTTGCTCAGTTGCTCTTGTTTTAAGATATTTTCCCTTAAAGTGAGAAAGAAGTAGAGACATTTTGAGTTTACTTGACATAATTTCTGATGATTTCTCACTTCAATAAATGCAAGACTTTGGAAGTAATGATGTAGAAATACTTAGTGTAACAGTGTTTATGCATATTAAACAGTAACATGAGTACTTCCATACTCTCTCACACAGTTTTCCTCCTACTGATTAAAAATGGCAGCAATCTGTATTTTCACATGGGGCAACTTTGATGTGTTTATATGATCACAGAACAAAACATTTCTGGGGAGTTTTGGATGATGTGTGGAGCAGTAAAGTTGTGGATTCTACTGTAATTTTGAGCTACAGATTTAATTGAAAACATGTCAGTATAACAGACAGTGAGTTGTCTGTATGAACCTTATAACTGATGTTAGATTTAAATAATTTAAAATAAAGTTCATGATAGCTAAAACATGATCAGCTGGTGCTCATTGAGTGTGCTGTTAGGGCCGGGTTGAACTTCAACATTTCTACTTCAGACTTTGTTGTTTTTCTGCTCTTCGGTTTGAGCTGAACCACTTTGACCCTGTTGCTGTGTCCATGTATCATCTGGATAAATTTGTAGTTGGCACAGATTTCCATTCAAAGTGCTGACTGCCAAACTTTTATCCGTGCCTGGTTTTTATCCGGAGGAAAAGTGTTGAATGACTCCCTCACTTTCAGTCAGAGGTTAGCCACTTTCAGTGGAATGTGGAAACACAGATAAGACAGGAAAGACAATAAAATGGAAGAAATTAAATATGGAGTGAAACATTTGTGGTTCTGTTACAGCAAACAAAGAATTTCCTCTTTAAGAAGACTTAACGTGTTATGAAGAGAATCAAGCTGAACTCCATATAATGCAGCTGCTGACTGTTCACTGACCAACAGGAACAGTGCCTCACTTCACTTGTGCTTGCCATCATCTCTATATGCAGTATAAGATAATGCATATGTAATTTTTTATTTTTGGTTATACATCTTGGAGAAACATTGTCAAGTGTTGCACAGTTTTTAAGAGAATTGTATTTAAAAAACAAGAACGACATGTTCTGATATCACAGGTTTAGGACTGGAGACATCAGAGGGTAAAAACAGCTGCTGATAATTTACTGTCAAAGTTCAAGAGGATGCACGTAAGAAAACTAACCTTTATGATAAAAAACAAAGTTAGGAGAACTCAAATTAAAGTTTAAGTGAAGAAATTTATAGACAACACTTTCTTTTTTTATTCTAAACATGTTTTTTTTCTGTAGAACATAATTAATGATGATTAATTTATGAGAATAAGAGAATAAAATGTCCACCTTTCAACTACAGCCAGGAGGTGGCAGCACATCCTTTATCCTCACTTTCTACTCTACTACATGTACCACTGCTCTTATCTCAGTCTACAAGGACGATTGATTATAATGTAGAGGACAGAGTGTGTACAGTGACACACAGTCATAAAGATAAATGGAACGACTAGTAAGTAAAGATATTAGGCATAAAAACACAGAGAAACCTGCAACACATCGTTATTGTGTTATTGTACACAAACAGGAATCCATATACAACACTGAACACAAGCAAGAACGACATTCAAATAACCACAAAACTACTGAGAATTTTCACTCACAGCTGTAAAGTGACTCTACACAATGCTCCTCTTTCTCTTTTTGTTTTTCTGTGCTGATGTCATTATACACTAACAAAACAATGGCTACAGATCATACTCGTACTTGTATTCACTCTCTCTGTGTCACTCTTCAGACACTGTGAAAACTAAAGAACACAAAAGTTAGCAACGTGTGGACATGTTAGTGTCAGTGCCAGGCCACAGCAATGGTTTCTGTCAGGCTCAGGAGGGACTCGGAGGCAGACCGTCACTTAAGTTCGTGATTTATTTACACACACAGACACCAGGTGCGAATATATACAGGTGAGGGGGCACAGGAAGAGGGTCTCCGGGAAGCACAGGCACGGGAAGAAGAGGGCTATGTACAAAATCCCCTGAAGCTCAGGTAGCTCGGACTCCGGCTTTAGCTCACCAACGGCGGTCCTCAGGCTGGCGAGAATCCTGGCACAGAGAGGAAAGGCAGGTGAGTAGTGGCACGACAGAAACTCGAAAAACGGCTCAGATAGATGATGACACTGACGAGTGTTACACAATAATCCAGCGAGGAAGCACTCTCAGCAGCCGCCTTAAGAGGTGAGTGAGATGATTGCTTGCAGGTGTCCGAGCCAGGGGCTGGAGCCGTCATGACTCCGCCCCGGTAGAGCGCAGTGCAGGGGAGAGAGAGAGATGCAGCACAACAAAAACACTTGTAGCCATACAGAGTCAGCCGAGAAGGCACAGGGTCATGACAGTACCCCCCCCTCAACGGGAGCCCCTCGGCGACCCACCCGGCTTACCTGGATGCCGCCGGTGAAACTCGCGGAGCAGACCAGGAGCCAGAACCGCCGACCGGGGCACCCAGGAACGTTCCTCTGGCCCGTAGCCCTCCCAGTCCACCAGGTACTGGACGCCCCGCCCCCGCCGCCGAGAGTCCATAATGCGGGTGATGTTAAACACTTCCTGCCCATCCACGAGCCGGGCGGGCGGAGGGGGCCCGGAAGGAGGGCACAACGGGCTGGAGAGCACGGGCTTGACCTGGGAGACATGGAAAACATTATGGATACGCATATTGCGAGGCAGCTTCAGACGGACGGATACCGGATTGACCAGGGCCTCAATCTCAAACGGACCGATGAAAGCCGGGGAAAGTTCGACTCTGCACGAAGGGGAACAAAGCGTGAGGAGAGCCATACCTGTTGCCCAACTGTATAGGCAGGCGCAGGGATCCGGTGGCGGTCAGCGATCTCCTTATTGCGCTCCGCCGTCCGCAGCAGAGCGGCTCGGGTGGACCGCCAGGCCCGGCGGCACCTGCGGAAATGATGTTGTACCGATGGGACGGCATGCTCACCCTCCACGGCCGGGAACAGGGGTGGTTGGTAGCCCAATGAGGCTTCGAACGGCGACAGTCCAGTGGCTGAAGAGGTCAGGCAGTTGTGGGCGTACTCAATCCAGGGGAGCTGCTCGCTCCAAGTGGCCTGGTTGAGAGAGACGACACAGCGGAGTGCCGCTTCGAGCTCTTGGTTGGTACGCTCGGCCTGTCCATTGCTCTGAGGGTGGAAGCCCGAAGAGAGACTGACCGCGGCGCCGATCTGCACGCAGAACTCCTTCCAAACCCGAGAGGTAAATTGGGGTCCCCGGTCGGAAACGATGTCCATCGGAATGCCATGAAGCCGGAAGACGTGGGTGGTGAGCAGCTGGGCGGTCTCCAGGGCTGTAGGGAGCTTGGGGAGGGCAATGAAATGAGCCGACTTAGAAAAACGGTCAACAATAGTGAGGATGGTGGCGTTACCGGATGACGGTGGGAGCCCCGTAACGAAGTCCAGCGCTATGTGAGACCATGGCCGTCCTGGTGTGGGGAGTGGTTGAAGAAGCCCGGCGGGTGGTCGGTTGGGACATTTGTTCCGGGCACACGTGGTGCACGCCATAACGTACTCCCTGGCGTCCTTGTCCAAGGTGGGCCACCAGAAAAACCGCTGCAGGAAGGTGATGGTGCGGCGGGCTCCTGGATGACAGGTGAACCGGGCAGTGTGGCCCCAGTGGAGTACCTGAGGTCGGACAGCAGCAGGGACAAACAACCGACCAGGGGGGCCCGTCCCCGGGTCGGGGTCAGTATCCTGGGCCTCGCGCACGAGAGCTTCGATCTCCCATGTGACAGCTCCAATAACACAGGTAGCTGGAAGAATCGGTTCTGGATCGGAGTCTCCTTCCGTACTGGAAAACTGACGGGAGAGTGCATCGGGCTTCACGTTGCGCGACCCTGGTCTGTAAGTGATGGTGAAATTGAATCTTGTGAAGAAGAGGGCCCACCTGGCTTGTCGTGAATTTAGGCGTTTGGCGGACCGGATGTACTCAAGGTTCTTATGGTCGGTCCACACGATGAATGGGTGTTCCGCGCCCTCAAGCCAGTGCCTCCACTCCTCCAGGGCCAGTTTGACCGCTAGCAGCTCCCGATCACCGATGCCGTAGTTCTGTTCTGCGGGTGAGAGACGACGAGAAAAGAATGCACAGGGATGGAGCGTACCTTCAAATCGTTGAGACAGAACTGCTCCCACTCCAGAGTCCGAAGCATCCACCTCCACCACGAACGGTTGCCTGAGGTTGGGCTGACGGAGGATGGGGGCGGTAGTGAACTTCTCCTTTAGTAGGGAAAAGGCCTCCTGAGCAGAGAGGTCCCACTGAAAAGGAACTTTGGGAGAGGTAAGCGCAGTGAGAGGTGAGGCGATCTTACTGTAGTCCTTTATGAAGCGTCGGTGGAAGTTGGCGAATCCTAGGAACCGTCGGAGTTGCTGGCGGTTCGGCGGTTGAGGCCAGTCCACCACGGCCCGGACCTTCTCGGGGTCAGGTTTGAGATCCCCCTGAGAGATGATATAGCCAAGGAAGGCCACAGTGTCAACGTGAAATTCACATTTCTCCGCTTTCACGAACAACCGGTTCTCCAGGAGGCGCTGCAGGACCTGCCTCACGTGACTCTCGTGCTCCGCCTGGGACTTAGAGAAAATGAGAATATCATCAAGGTACACAAAAGCACATCGATTAATAAAATCCCTCAGAATATCGTTAACAAGGGCCTGGAAGACCGCGGGCGCATTGGTTAAGCCAAAGGGCATGACGAGATACTCATAGTGTCCGATATGAGTGTTGAAAGCGGTCTTCCACTCATCTCCCTCCCGGATCCTCACCAGGTGGTAAGCGTTTCGCAGGTCCAGTTTGCTGAACACCGTGGCCCCCTGGAGTAGTTCGAAAGCAGAATTAAGGAGGGGAAGAGGGTACTTGTTCTTTACTGTGATCTTGTTGAGGCCGCGGTAATCAATACATGGCCGGAGCGTCTTGTCTTTCTTTGCAACAAAGAAGAAACCTGCCCCCACGGGGGAGGATGACGGGCGAATTAACCCAGCAGCCAGAGAGTCGTTGACGTATCTCTCCATGGTTTCCCTTTCGGGCTGTGTGAGGCTGTAGAGGCGGCCAGAGGGGAGAGGCGCCCCAGGGAGAAGATCAATGGCACAGTCATAGGGCCGGTGTGGTGGAAGCGAGCCCGCCTCATCCTTACTAAAAACTGCTGCGAGGTCATGATAGACGGAAGGAACCGAAGACAGCTCTGGTGACTTTGAAGGCTTCCCGGGGGGGGGGAGAGGGAGCAGATGGCGTGGCGGCCCGAAGGCAGGTCATGTGGCAGCCCACACCCCACCCCATAACTTGCTCCTTCTTCCAGTCGATGTGTGGGTTGTGTTGTGAAAGCCATGGATAACCTAGTACGAGCGGGGTTACTGGAGCCTTAAACACACAGAAACAAACGTTCTCAACGTGGTTACCGGAGAGAGTGAGTGTGACAGGTAGGGTGACGTGCGTTATGTCAGGCAACCGGTGACCAGACAGGGCGGACACGCGGAGAGGATGAGGCAGTGGTCGTGTGCCAATGCTGAGCTTGGAGACTAGCGACGCATCAATGAAATTCTGTTCTGCACCAGAGTCAATTAACACAGAGAGGGAATGGGACAACGACCAGAGGGTGAGTTTAGCAGGCAGCAAGAGACAGGGAAGAGGCTTGTTGCTGGACAGGTCGCCCACCAGTACCCTCTCAATTACTGGCGGGCGCCTCCTTTTGCCAGCGCCGGGCAGGCAGAGATGTAATGCCCCTTGCGACCGCAATACAGACACTCACCCGCGGAAAACCGGCGTTGTCGCTCCGCAGGGGTGAGTCGAGAACGTCCCAGCTGCATGGGTACCTCCTCCTCAGTTCCAAAAGCTCTAGCCTCCCGTGCGTCGGGTTGGGGCTCCCGAAAAGCCAGGGGCTCGCGAAACTGCTGTCTTCGTGAGCTCTGGCGCGCCCGCAGGCGATCATCCACCTGAATACACAGGGACATCAAAGCATTTAGAGAAGCAGGAAGCTCCCGCATCATTATCTCATCCTTGAGCTCTTCGCGGATATTATTTAACAGAGTGGTCTTCAGGGCCTCAGGTCCCCATTTGGTCTGTGCAGCTAGAGTCCAGAAATCAACAGAAAAGTCAGCCATGCTTCGCCTACCTTGCTTCAGATTAATCAAACGATAGCCAGCTGCCTCTGTACTAGAGCCTTTATCAAACACCGACTTGAAGCGCGACAGGAAGTCGTCATAAGACATTCCGGGGCAAGCCTGCAGCTGGGCCTGGGCCCAGGCCAGGGCTCGATCACGTAGTAGCTGGGTGACGTAAGCGATCTTAACCCCGTCAGAAACAAACACATGGGGCAGTAATTGAAAGTGCATAGAACACTGCAACAAAAATCCCGCACATTTTCCCATCTCCCCAGAAAAAGCCTCAGGTGAAGGCAAAAGCTTATCCAGCGAAACCGCGGAGGCTACTGATGCTACCGCGCTAGCAGCCTGGGTAGCTGTGGCTGTTGTAGTGACGGCAGGAGCGTACGTTACCTGGGGAGGGGCCGCGGGAGGCTGGTCCTCGGCCAGCGGAATCCGTTGGGCGAAGGCCTGCGTTAGAGACGCCACGTCTCCGCTGAGCTTCACCAGCATTTGTTCGTGTCGGTGCAGAAGCTCCTCCAGAGACATAGGGGCTGTCGCTGCCGAGGCTGGGCCTGCTGAGTCCATAGCGGTGGCTGGATTATTCTGTCAGGCTCAGGAGGGACTCGGAGGCAGACCGTCACTTAAGTTCGTGATTTATTTACACACACAGACACCAGGTGCGAATATATACAGGTGAGGGGGCACAGGAAGAGGGTCTCCGGGAAGCACAGGCACGGGAAGAAGAGGGCTATGTACAAAATCCCCTGAAGCTCAGGTAGCTCGGACTCCGGCTTTAGCTCACCAACGGCGGTCCTCAGGCTGGCGAGAATCCTGGCACAGAGAGGAAAGGCAGGTGAGTAGTGGCACGACAGAAACTCGAAAAACGGCTCAGATAGATGATGACACTGACGAGTGTTACACAATAATCCAGCGAGGAAGCACTCTCAGCAGCCGCCTTAAGAAGTGAGTGAGATGATTGCTTGCAGGTGTCCGAGCCAGGGGCTGGAGCCGTCATGACTCCGCCCCGGTAGAGCGCAGTGCAGGGGAGAGAGAGAGATGCAGCACAACAAAAACACTTGTAGCCATACAGAGTCAGCCGAGAAGGCACAGGGTCATGACAGTTTCTGCTCAAGCAGCATTAAGATTGTGTCCCTGAGTGGACATTAAGGGTTCTCAGGTGCTGAACCCGCTGCGCTCTGGCAGAAAGCACCATCCTGGGTTCTAAATGCACTCAGAACACCACGCAGCAACACCACACATGAGTGGGCGGAGGGAGGTATAGGGTATAGGTTCTCTGCTCGCCATTCGGGGTGGGGGGCCGGGAGAAGGAGTTGGCCATCTGGTCGGGGTCTGGGATGCTGGGCCTCTCTGCTACTGCGGGACTGGGGGAAACCTGCTCGTCTCCATCGCAGGGCAAAGGGCACCATCTCCTGGGTCTGGGGCAGATTGCCCCTCTGGGGGTGATGGTTCCTGGCCTGGGGGTATAGAGTATGTTTTGGGAGTGTTAGTGTATGTATGTATGTTCTGTTTGTCTCCATGTTGGGCAAGTGTAACTGCATATGAGTGCATGAGGATGGGTGTGGTGGCATCAGCCACACATGGGTAAAATCAGTCCATACCCCCGCCGTGCCTCCACTGCTGTCCCAAATGACTGGCAGTTCAGACAGGTGATACGTTGTGATCTGACCCTCCTCCAGAGCTTTGTGGTCTTGGCAGTTTGTGATACAGACACACAGAATAACATCAATAGAAGTGAGTATACCAAACCACCTCAGCTGCTGCAGAAAGACGAGCTGCTGTCTTGTTGTTTTTGTGATCACATCTATGTGATCAAGGGTTAATATACATTTAAATACTATAAATAAATTACTTGTGAAATCAGTACCTCAGATCTGAGTAAAGGGCCTGTTCTTCTACCTCACTTGACTTTCAAACGTGGATGCAAAGCTTCTGCTGTCTTGTTACTTGTGTACACTTTCTCTGTGTTTCCTGTTTAATTTACTCTCTGATTCAGGATTCTGTGCCAAGATGAGATCACAGCAAACAATTATAAATTAAGCTGTTTGGGATTCAGGAGCTTTCATTGATTATTATAAGTTATAATGAATTTTTCAATAAAGAAAAATGCGAGAAAAAGAAAGTAAAACATTAAGTTTTGTTTTATAAGAACGAAGTTTGTGTGTGTGTGTGTGTGTGTGTGGGGGGGGGGGGGGGGGGGGTTCAGTTGGGAAAGTTTTCGAAAGTCGGAAATCAGCTGTGAAGCTAATGCGAACTCACGTCATGTTACAGGAAACAGTCCTCCTCTTCCTCAGAGTACACACAATGGCGTGTCCAGCGGGGTGGCCCCAACCAGACTGGCCACCCCAGGTGCCACCCCAAAGGCAAAACAATAAAATTCAATCAAATATCAAATGTCCGATTATGTTTTCACGGTGACGCTCAGATATCCGAGTGTAAGTGAATGCAGCATCGGCTTCCGCGCTATGTGCATCACGTTAGCAAAGGTAGGAGAGCCAAGCGCGAAAGACGGCACTGCAGGAAACAATTTTTCGGTGAAAGAAAATGACAGAATAAATGTCCCGGTAAGTAATATTAAGTTTGTTGAGTTTAGTAAACTTCGGTAAAATTAGAATACCAAGGAAAAAATAACACGTAAAGAATTATTGCAGCTGTGGAATATTTCAGACAGTATGCTACTGAGGGCAGCTAACATAAGAGTTATGAGTTATAAGATAATCTAAGTCGTAACATTGCTGTATGGAGCTGCAGATTTGGTTGCAGGTTAACATAGCTGGACTGGCCATCGGGCATACCGGGCATATCCCCAGTGACTTATTTTTTATTTTTTTTTGTAAAGGCATGAACAATGAGGGGTGGTGGATTGGCCAGATGCTGGTCGATGTGTAGAAATAACTCCGTTGTTTGGTGGTGGCTATGGCGGGGCTTCCACAGAGGCAACAGGTGGATGAGGGAAGGGGAGGCAGGAGGAGAGCCCCGAGGCAGCCGCCAGTCCGAGTGTCAGGTGAACTGAACTTCAGGTAAGAAGTTATGACCTGCAGTCTATCTGGGTCAGATATGAACTAAGTTTAGGTGGAGTTTATTTTCATGTTGCTGACTTTTTACTGTCAGTTGCAATAACTCATACTGCGTTTTAGCCAGCTGGGTGGGTGCTATGATGTTACTGATAGTGAACTTTATTTTATTCATAAGGTTAGTAGAGTTGCCAACGGCTCCTTAAAAAAATGGAATGGTCCCTCATTCAGAGAAAATATTACGCGTTTCGTATTGAGCTGAGAAGAGACGCCGTTTGTCCCGGACTTTAGCTAGAATGGAAAAAGACACAAAGCTGGAGTTATTCTGTCTTTACGCTGCACAGCTGCCTCTTCTCTCATTCTCTCCCCTCTCCCTCTCCTGTTGCTACTTCAATCATTAAACTGATCAATGATCAGCTGATCGGCTTTTCTCTCTTGTTTGTTTATCGCCCACTTTGTGCCAGAAAGAGGAAACCAGCAGATGTTGCGCTAAACAACAGCAGCACGTTTAAGCTTGATCAGCTGTTGTTAGAATTTATTTAATATTAATTTCTAGTATCATCTGATGTTTGCTGGAGCCACAGCTGTAAAGCTGCTGGTCATGATGTCGGTTTGGATATGTGGTGAGAGGGAAACATGAAGATGAAACCAGGAGATGTCCTTACTGAACCATCAGAGCTGAACAGGTGATGGAGAAACAGGTTTACCTTTTAGGTGACATGAATGAGTTGAAGTTATCAACTGTTTCTGAGAGACAAATAACACCAGGATCCTTTTTTATGTAGCTGACAGCTGGTAACTGTGCAGGGGCGGGTCTAGGAAAGTTTTGCCAGGGGGCCAGGTAGGGCATTAACAGGGAAAGGCACAAAGAAATACTTTTCTTTCTTATTCTCATTTAAAATATCTCGCTTTTATTAAATAATTATCTAAATCTTACAACCAAAGTTTTTATCTGACGTAAAATGTATAGAAATCATACATATACCAACAAGACTGTACATCACTGTCACAACAGCATTTGTTTTCATTCAAAGGCTTTATGGCTTTAATACCTGGTGGGCCGGTCTGTAGTCAAAATGCCCGATTTTCTGTCCCAGTCCAGCCCTGCAGGTTATACTGGCAGTGTCACCATGCCAGCTGACTGTATTTCATCATCAGCCAGTGTTGTTCTTTATCAATATTACCAAAGTTTACCATAAGGCAGCATAGAAAGTATTTACTTGCTTTCAGGTTTTATTCAAATGTTAGTCTTTTCAGTTGTTTCCCCACTTTTTTCCTGTTTCAAAATCAAACACCAGTTTGTGAGAAGATTATCTTCTTTTTTTAACAGGCAGATAAAGTTTTACATTGGAACTGGCTAATTTGTCAATTGTTTGTTACAAATGTTCGTATTTTAATATTCAAAAATGTTTTTGCCCAAAACATATGTGCACTACATGTCAGTAAAAATACTATGCAAACATTGATGTCCTTGAATGCTGAGTAAACACTGACAAAGCACTGATTGTATCTCTTGTACTTTATCAACGCAGTATCTAAAAACTTTGCACCGTAGTGGTTAAAATCTCATTCTAATAAGAGTTAAAAGCGCATTCGGTTATTTGGTTTATAGGGTTATTGAATTATGGTTAATGGTTGGTAGAATTTTTTTTAACATTATCTGCCAATTACATCTGCCACCCTTCTCCAAATCTGTGCCCCTACCTGGCCCCCCCAACAAAAATTTTCTAGACACGCCACTGAGTACACACCGATGAAGAAACGATTATGCGCCGACTGATCGGTCACTGAGTGGTCGTTCAGTGAGAAACGCTGACCTCAGATCAATCATTTACAGATCAATGGCTGATCAGTGATCTTTGGAGACGCTCTCAGCTGAGATGCAGAAACGAAACCTAACGTCCCCTTGTGGTGCCTTCATGTACCTCTCATATAAAACAGAAAGCCCAGCCTTCTCGTCAGAAAGCTTTCCTCCTTTCTGAAATATGCGCCTTCCGTCTCCTAACATAGTTTATATTTATGGCCATTAAGTTCTCGAGAGGACAGGAGAGGAGAGGATGAGCGATCTGAGCCATCAGCCTTTTACCTGTTTTCAGCGAGGCCCTGAAGGCACCACGAGAAGTGTGTGTGGTTTGTGTGACAAAGGTGAGAGCTTCACAGATCGGTCCACGAACTCTTCGTGTTCAGTCATCAGTTTGCTGTGTCTAAGGAGGAGGAGGTCTCTGTGTGCTCCAACATGAGGTCAGTTTGTCAAACCTCTGATCAATAATCGATCATTTATCACACATTACACATTTATCACCTGATGGACTTTAAATGCAGCAGTAGTTTAGCTTACCTGGCGCTCAGGTGCACGCAGAGAGATACAAAGTAACACAGTCTGTCTACCTGTGCATGTAACAGGGGACTGATATCAGAGGAAGAGGAGAAAGTGGACATTAACAAATTATAAACCTTGTATGTGAAAATAATAACTGGTGCTGCAGTAATCAATTATTTTATTAGTCAAATATTCTATCAGTTATTTAATTGATAAATCAAATAAGAAATACTTTTGTCTTATTAATGAGTAATAATAAATATTTAAACGAGAAAAACAAAAATGTGTTTTTATGATGAGCTGCTCGTTGGTTTGAAATGTTAATGTTTGATTAACGGATACTGGATATGACATCACTGTTTTTACAGCCACAATAATATGGTCTGTTATCTCACACACACACACACACACACACACACACACACACACACACACACACACACACACACAGAGAGACATTCACATTATATGTGTTTAAAGATAATGTTCTGATCATTATTGAGCATATTTAACTATCCAGTAAATTCACACATGAATCAGAATTTTATTGTTGTTCAAAAGTACAATGACGAGTTAGAGACGCCCATCGTTATCTTCTCAAACTCAGACAATAAAAAATGGTAAATGGCCTGTATTTATATAGCGCTTTTCTAGTCCCTAAGGACCCCAAAGCGCTTTACACTACATTCAGTCATTCACACACTGGCGATGGCAAGCGACGTTGTAGCCACAGCCACCCTGGGGCGCACTGACAGAGGCGAGGCTGCTGGACACTGGCGCCACCGGGCCCTCTGACCACCACCAGTAGGCAAACATGGGGTTAGTATCTTGCCCAAGGATATTTGGCATGCAGCCAGGAAGCAGCCTGGGATCGAACCACCGACCTTCTGATTAGTGGCTGCTCTGCACCTGCTCTGCCACCTGAGCTACAGCCACCCCATAAAAAAGGTTGATGATTGATCATTTATGTCTACACACACAAAATCTAAACATTAGAATAAACATTCTCACTACTCAGACTACATGTCTCTGCTAATCTATTGATCAGACTTATATTTTTATCTTTTATTAATATTAAATTTGATCTACTTACCTCTTCTGGTTTACCACTCTGACCATCAACACATTGTTAACACATAAGGCTGAGTGTCAAGCTCAGCTGTGATGGAGCAGTCAGGGGGATTTCAGTTATTCTTTCTCCCCGTTACATAACACACAAGAATGTATTCATAGCCAGCTTTACGGTGTGTTCACACCGAACGCGATGGACGCGAATAGAGCGTCAGGTTTACATGTAAAGTCAATGGAAAGGCGCGATGACGCGCGATTGCGGGTCCCGCGAAAATTCGGAAGCAGATTTGCGTCGCGAAAACGCGAAAACGCGTGAAACGCGCGAAACGCGCGTCAGTGTAGCGCGTCTGGCGCGTTTGACTCGCGAATAAAACCACACGCGTGAGTTTTTGTGTTGCATTTTGTGCATACGCGCGTTTCGCGTCTACCGCTCGAGTTGGAAAAATCTGAACTCCAGCGTCAAATCGCGCCGCGACAACCAATCAGGAGCCTGGTGACGTGGCTGTTACCTAGGTCAAAGGGGCAGATCCAGCCAAAGCCTTTCATACTTCAATGGAGGGGAAGGCTAATCAATGCGGTAGCAAACAACTCGGAGCTGTACAACACCAGCTGCTTTCAGTACCGAGACAGGAATAAAAAGGACCGAGCTTGGAGGAAGATATGTGAAGAGACGGGCAACCTGGTAAGTTCATTCATTTCTCTTTTGAAAGTTTTCACTGACCCGGGAAGCCGCACAAAAGCTAGCAAGCCACCGCTATTTTCCCACTGACGTACAAATACCGTTCTGCTTTTATGCATGTTGTCATTTAGGAATATATTTTATTGTTTATTAATAAACAGCACACAGTGGTCCCGCTGTTCATCCGTCACTGCTTTGCTTTTTCGCTGATTTTTTATTGCACAGTACAGCATTGCATTCTGCAGCCTGATTGACAAATCTCCTGCGCTTGCCAAATTTATCACGTTTGGTTTTGATAACCATCGCGTCCAATAGAAAAAACAGCACAAAAACACCCATAACTATGAGCCTCATTCGGAAATAGACACCTGCACCGTGAGGGAAAAAGGCGCACGAAAGTGGCGGGCAGATGAAGACAAACCGCGGCATAATAATACTTTTACGTTTTGCAATCTACAAAGGTTTGCACTTTGAGAATCAATTGTGAGAACTGTGACCAGGGGCTAGTTATTCTGAGAACCCCTGCAATAAATGAGGGACCACTGTCTACTCTACGATTATTATATCCAACCTGTTAACATTTAATACTGTATTGATAGAACCAACTGATTCTGCAGCAGAGCATCCCCAGTCCCTGAGCTCCTGCTGCTGCACCCACAGATATGTACAGCAAGCACTGATACCTTTTTAGTCGGTGGGATTCCCTTTTACTAAATATCTACAACCAATCTGATTATATCTTGTTATTGTTTTTTTTTTTTTTTTCAATGTTGAAATTAAAATCTAGTAGCAGCCTTCTCATTTCTTTGTGTTTTGTGCTGTTTTACAGGCCCACAGAGGAGGACGGCTCCGAGGCAGATGAGGGACGGGTCCCAGGACGGTCCATCGGCGGTGGAGCTGGCCATCCTGGAGTCCCTGAAGAGGCCACACCAGTCTCCAATGGAGCATTTCCTCCTCAGCCTTGTTCCTGCTCTGGAGAGCAGCTGGTCCTTTTTATTCCTGTCTCTCTGTAAATTCTTATATTTTATATATTTATGTTTAATGTTTTTCTGTTTGAGACTTTTAATATTATTTCAAATAAATGTTTATAATGACTAATGTCTCAGTTCTACTACACAGCAAATGTTGGCACACAACTTGACACATGTAGAATTTATTTCATATTATACTAATGACAAAATATACTGATACAGTGGGATGCAGAAGTTTGGGCAACCTTGTTAATAGACATCATTTTCCTGTATAAATCGTTGGTTGTTACAATAAAAAAATGTCAGTTAAATATATCATACAGGAGACACACACAGTGATATTTGAGAAGTGAAAAGAAGTTTACTGGATTTACAGAAAGTGTGCAATAATTGTTTAAACAAAATCAAGCAGGTGCATAAATTTGGGCACCACAAAAAAGAAATGAAATGAATATTTAGTGTATATCAATGTGTGTGTCTCCTATATGATATATGGGGTGCCTTTGTCTGGATGTGCTTCCCATCCAGAGCTGCACAGCACAGAGGAAAGTTCCAGCGCTCCTGGAATCCCTCTGTGATGGACCGCCAGTCTCCAGGTGAAGGCACAGCCATGAAGTCGTCCACTAGACAGTCCCAGATGGACGTCGCTGCCTGGGGGGTGATCTGGCTCACCGTGGACACACCGACTCTGAAACTGAACGCGATGGTCCTGAAGGAGTCCCCGGTGACAAGGAACCTGGACAAAATTGTTCAAAATCAGTATTATGTGTACTGCAGTTACAAAATACATTATTCAAATTCCAAAATACTTTTGTGATGTCAGATATAAATCACAAAACTTAAATCTTACATAAAACATTTTGTAATTATAAGGATAATTACAAAATGTATATTAGATAATATCTAAAACAGTTGTGTTTTGTTTTAACTTTAACATATCATAATTTGATTGGTAGCAACTTTCACAACTACAGTGAGCCAATCACTCATAATTCCTAAACATGTCAATCAGGTAGGAATGAAGTAAAACATTAATAGAAATAAAGAGTTGTGTGTTGACATGTAGCCCTTTCCTTGCTTAAATCATTAATATTTTTGAAAAATTAATCTGTGATAAGATTGCTTATCAAGATAGAACCATGTAACTAGAGATGAACCAAACTGTTCACAGTTTTATCTAACTCTGTTTTAATAAAGGCTGTGACCCCTGCTATAGAGTCTGACAGCTGCAGGGATTATATACAAATATTCAACTATCCCAGAATTAAACCAGGTCTAAATAAAAAGGAGTGAGTATCACTACAAAGGTTAACTCAGTGGTCCTAATGCTACAGTTTGATATCAGCAAACACCGAGCGCATACATTGATGTGACACCACAGCCATGCTATCATTCAAACACTGATAACAGCATAAATCGAATTAAATCGGGACTTGATGAGAGCTTCTGAGTATCACTAGAAATATTATAAAGAGTCGTCTCTGTACCACAGTTTGCTTTCAGTAAACACCGACAGCATTCACTGTTAGCATAGCACATCCATGTTAGCAGTGTATAACTGGATGGATTAGCATATTAGCACAGATATCAATAAAGGACTACCGTATTAAATAGTTTTACTAACCTCAGGCAGACGGACAGGCGCTCTGCAGGTGGGATTGAGCGTCTGTAGTTGGTGTCTAGGCGGGCGATGCTGGGACCGACGAGGGAAAGCAGGTCCTCAAACTGGCCGACGGTTATAGCGCTGGAATCGGCCGTCATCCAGGCGCAGCTCCTGGAGCAAGTGGTGAAACTCACCAAACTGCTCATGCCTCTGTAGGACCTGATGGACCCAGGTACGGCGAGGACGTCTTTTACGCTGCTGCTCTGCTCTCCACAGTACATAGAGAAGGGAGACTCTCTCTTCAAGCGCTAGCTCGATAGCTGCCATCTTGCAAAGATACCGGTCTGGCACAACTCCCCCCCACATTCCTCCCACATTTCCGGTTGACGCGCGATGGATTTTTCTTGGACACGCGTTGAGACGCGAATGTGCACGCGTCAAATTAGGGGCGTTTGGGGCGTTTTATTCGCGTCCATCGCGTTCGGTGTGAACACACCGTTACACAGATGCCAGAAGATGCCAGATGCCTTTCACTTCATGAGGCTCTCAAAGTTGTTAATTAGAACATTTTCAAAGTCTCTGCACATTGGGCAAAAGAAACCTTAATCATATTTAGAGTCTTTTCTCTGCCTAATTAGCCAAATTTCTTTTATTCTGCTCAACTAAAGAAGTGGACGGTACACTTCTGAGATGGGTGAGGTGACTTTTTGTTTGTGTTACATGGTCTCATTGGTCCATTCAGTCCCAGCTGTCACTTGTCCCTTCTTACTTGTCACAGGTTGCACTAACACTTTAACCTCAGGACTCTCACCCTTCAGTTCTTGTGCAGTCAACCTTTTATTTGTTGTTTCACAATCATGCATAGAATCATGCAAAGATAAAAGATGGCGCCGGTCACGACTGCTCCGACCACTTTTTCTTTGTCTTTGTTTTTTAAGTTAGTTTTCAGCATTTCTAAATCGGCAAAATCATCTCCATTGGGTACATTAGGTATGACAGTGACACTCTTGTTTCTATTGGTATACAATGTACTCACAATTCGAAGTTTTTAACTCCGGACCCGAGCTGGCCGAGTGAGATCTTGAGGGAGAACAAAGGGAAGCGGCGGCGGCCTAGAGGGAAGCGAGCCGGCGTCAGGAACAGGCTGAGAGCTTGTGCACACCGCACACCTCTGCCTAGCATCCTGCTCGCCAACGTCCAGTCACTGGAGAACAAGCTTGACGACCTCAGGGCCAGGGTAAAGTTCCAGAGAGACATTCGGGACTGCAATCTCCTCTGCTTCACCGAGACATGGCTGAGCCCAGCGGTGCCGGACCACGCCATCCAGCCGGCCGAGTTCTTCTCGGTTCACCGCATGGACAGGACACGGGACTCGGGGAAGTCAAGGAGAGGCGGCGTGTGTTTAATGGTGAACAACAACTGGTGCAACAGTGCGAACGTTGTTCCTCTCACACGCTCCTGCACACCAAATCTGGAACTACTGTCCATCATGTGTCGTCCTTTTTATCTACCTCGGGAATTTACATCGGTCATTATAAGTGCCGTTTATATTCCACCACAAGCAGACACGGTCACCGCCTTATGCGAGCTGCATGAGGCACTCACACAGCACCAGACACAACACCGGGACGCGGCGCTTATTGTGACGGGGGACTTTAATAGCGCCAACCTCAAACGCGCAGCGCCGAACTTTTATCAACACATCACCTGCCCCACCAGAGGTGAAAGGACACTGGACCACTGCTACACTACGGTCAAGGACGGCTACAAGGCACAATCCCGCCCTCCGTTTGGCAAATCTGATCACGCCGCCATCTTCCTCATGCCAAAATGCAAACAAAGGCTGAAACAGGAAGTTCCGGTTCAGAGGAAGGTCGCGCGCTGGACGGATCAATCGGTGGCCGCGTTACAGGACGCACTCGATGACGCAGACTGGGGCATGTTCAGGAACAGCTCCGATGATGATGTCAACGTGTTTACGGAAGCGGTTGTGGGATTCATCGGGAAACTAGCGGATGATACCGTGGAGACAAAGACTATCACAACGTTTCCCAACCAGAAGCCGTGGGTGGATAAAACCATCCGCGACGCTCTGAGATCCCGCACCGCTGCCTACAACACGGGACTCACGACGGGGGACATGGACCCGTACAAAGCCGCGTCATATAACGTGCGGAGGGCGGTGAAAGAGGCAAAGCAGCGCTACGGGAGGAAACTAGAGTCACAACTCCAACAGAGTGACTCTAGGAGCCTGTGGCGGGGACTAAGGACAATAACGGATTATAAAGCACCAACAACCGGTATGACGAACGCGGCCGTGACTCTGGCAGACGAGCTGAACACTTTCTATGCTCGCTTCGAGGCTGCAGCTAAGGACTCCAACAATGCTAGTGCTAGCGGCGCTAACGGCTGCAGACAGGAAGATACTGCCAGCACCGGAAACGTGCTCGTCATCTCCGAGCATGAAGTAAGGAGAGCCTTCAAGAGAGTGAACACCAGGAAAGCAGCAGGACCAGACGGCATCCCAGGTCGTATCCTAAGAGACTGCGCATACCAGCTAGCTCCTGTGTTCACGGAGATATTCAACATCTCTTTATCTCAGTCGGTGATCCCCACATGCTTCAAAGAGTCCATCATTGTTCCTGTCCCGAAGAAACCCCACCCTGCTTCTCTCAATGACTATCGCCCTGTAGCCCTCACCTCAGTAGTGATGAAGTGCTTTGAACGCCTGGTCAGAGACTTCATCATTTCTTCACTACCAGACACACTGGACCCACTACAGTTCGCTTACCGTCCAAATCGTTCCACAGACGATGCCATCTCTCATCTCCTCCACACATCACTCACTCACTTGGACGCTAGAAGGGGGAATTATGTTAAAATGCTCTTCATAGACTACAGCTCTGCATTTAACACCATAATTCCCTCCACACTCACCACCAAGCTGGAGCATCTGGGACTCAGCTCATCTATGTGTCAGTGGATCTCCAACTTCCTAACTGGCAGACCACAGGCAGTAAGGATGGGTCGACATATCTCAGCCTCCACCACTCTCAGCACTGGAGCCCCCCAGGGGTGTGTTCTGAGCCCCCTGCTGTACTCTTTGTACACATATGACTGTGTGGCCACTACCAGCTCCACCACCATCATCAAGTTTGCTGACGACACCGTCGTGGTGGGCCTGATCTCTGATAACAACGAGACAGCCTACCTGAAGGAGATTAGGAATCTGGAGAACTGGTGCCAGAGGAACAACCTCCTTCTAAACGTCAGTAAGACAAAGGAGCTGATAGTGGACTTCAGCACTAAGCAGGAGAGGAACTACCAGACCCCTGTCATCAACGAGTGCCCAGTGGAGAGAGTGGACAGCTTCAAATACCTCGGAGTTCACATCACGCAGGACCTGTCATGGTCCTGTCACATCAACACCGTGGTGAAAAAGGCCCGTCAGCGTCTCTACCACCTCAGACGCTTGAGAGACTTCCAACTGCCCTCCAAGGTGCTCAGGAACTTTTACTCGTGCACCATAGAGAGCATCCTGACGGGAAACATCTTAACCTGGTTCGGGAACAGCACCATGCAGGACAGACGAGCTCTACAGAGGGTTGTGCGATCAGCTGAGCGCACCATCCGCTCCGAGCTCCCTGACCTGCACTCAATCTACAGCAGGCGGTGCTGGACCAAGGCCAGGAAGATGGTGAAGGACCTCAGCCATCCCAACAACAGACTGTTCTCTCTGTTGAGGTCAGGAAAGCGATTCCGCTCCCTGAAGACCAACACAGAGAGACTGAGGAGGAGCTTCTTCCCGCAGGCGATACGGTCTCTCAATCACACCACCACACAGTACTGACCCACACATACAGTTCTTACACACACTGGACATTCTGGACTTTGTTTTCACTTCATCACTTAAATCACTGCTGCTGTTATTGTGTATATGCTGCTGTTATTGTGTATATATTTATTTATACTTCTTGTGTATTTTGTTCATACATTCTTATATAGTTCTATATTGTGTATTTTGTTGTACAGTTATTTTATTTTCAATTTAATTTATATATTTTATCTTATTCTTTCCCAGTGTGTTGTACAGTTATTTCATTTTTAACCTTAATTTATATTTTATTCCTTCCTAGTTAAATTTACCCTTTTTAATTTTTCATATTTATTTCCTATCTTATTCATAGCCTTTTCCTTTTTGTTTTCTTTAGGTCACGAGCAGTTGTCCAAACATTTCACTACATATCGTACTGTGTATGACTGTGTACGTGACAAATAAAATTTGAATTTGATTTGATTTGATTTGATTTGTACAGTGACTGAACAGTGTCAAGCAAACAATCTCAGTTCCTGGAGAGCAATGCATGGCACTGCACTGAGGAGTGCACAGAGTGCTGCACACTTAGTGCTGCTTGGAATGCACTTCATTCATTCTACTATTGATCCAGCCTAAACCTCCCATCCTTGAGTATCAAAATCCACACAATTTAGCCCTGATTGCTCACAACTACCTGATTGCTCACAACTTGAGTCCGCGTTCATGCTTGCCTTCTTCAGTGCTCACCTCTTCAACAATATTAATTCCAGATCATGAACACTGGTAACTGATGCATCTTCCATCAATAACTAGACATTTTAACACTGGAATGTGATCAAATGAATTGAACAAAAACAAATTGTGTGGTCTCATATCCAAAAATATTTAACAGAACAATATCAAAAATATTCCACAAGTACTAAGTATAGTACTTAGCTGTCCCCCTGTGTTTGTGTCTCACTCCACATCTAAGGTTTCTTCTGGTTCCTCAGTGTGAGATTCAAACCACAGATCTACTTCACATCACTGATTTCATTGGTTGATCACACAAACTGAATTTTTGTCAAGGAGAGGAGCTGGGAGGTGTGGGTGAACTGTCATGAGAGTTTCTGAGTGAGGATGTTTGATCATGTGCTGGTTGTAGTGTGTCAGAGCACTGAGTGAGCCTCGGTTCAGCCAGTCCTGGTTTGATGCTCTCCCTCTGATGCTCCTCACAGCGTTTTCTTTGTGACTCTCTTACAGTGAAGATAGCAGCGCTCTGCTCAGCAGGCTGCAACAGTTGCAGTGTCACTTCACCTGGGATCTGAAGCTGGACGTGGACCTGGAAACCCTGAGCACTCGACTACAGATCGACATAGATTTTCATCAGAGTCAGCATGAGGGAGAGAGTTGCACCTACAGCCTCTTGGCTTATGTCAGGTACAGTTTCTGTAGCTGTCTGATGAAAGAAAAGCTAAAGTGGATTTATTCTGCTCATTCAAATCTCAACACTTTTATTTCTGGGACTCTGCTACAGAAGAGAAGAGCTAACATTAGCCAGAGGACTTCTCACTGAAGTCCGTCTGACCAAAGAGAAATTTGACTGTCAAAGGAAACAGTGGTCAGCATCAGCAGGATTTATATTTGAATGATAGAGAGATAGTTTTGTTTTCAGGATCAGATCCAACCCTGAGCTGTGTTTCTTCTGCTAATGTTACCTATCAGCAGTGCTCCTGCTGCTAACACAGATGAATTTTATTTTATTTAATAACATAACATATTGTCTGGAGTAGATATCGTTCGCTGATTTTCAACTCACTCAGTTAATATTATAAATAAACAATCACCAGATTTATGCAGTTTAGCAAAGCTACAGCTAGAAGAAAAACGTCAGCTTGCTTTAAGTTTACCTCATTATTTCAACCTTAATACAAACATGTAATATGAAGAGAAACATTATTTGAGTATTGGAATAGAGTTTCTGATTCTTTACAAAGCTGGTACTATCTTGATATAATCTGCCTCCTAAAGCTTGTTTGGACTCTTGTTTTTCTGGTGGAAATGCAGTAATTATCTAACCCTGGAGTCATGAACCTCAGATAAAAGCCTTAATGAATCATCAACAAGTGTTAGTTGAACTCTCAGGTCAGTTTCTTGTCAGGTGTTGTAAACACCAGATGTGGAACAGCTGTTGATGACCTGTTGGTCCTCAGGTATCTTCAGGATCAACGAGAGGAAGCGCTGTCACTTTTAAACCAATCAGAGAAGACCATCAGGGAGAGTTACGGTGATGAGAGTGAGAAGCGGCTGATTGTGACATATGGAGACATGGCCTGGCTGAAATATCACGACGGAGACTTTGCACAGTCACAAAGCTACTGTCAGAGAGTCGAGGACATACTGGTATGTAAACCAATCAGATCAAACATGATGATCACTGCTGTTGAACATCTGACGCTTCCTTCTCCCTGTGCAGGTGAAGTATCCCACTGGTTCATCAGGAAGTCTCCTCCCAGAGGTGTATGGCGCTCAAGCCTGGACCTATTTCAAGGTGTCATGGTCTTCTCTCTCCAAAGCCATCGACTGTTTTCATAAAGCACTTGAGGTACAGCGTCATGACACCGAGTGGAACGCCGGCTATGCCATCACTCTCTTTTGCAGAGAACAGGTCAGTTTTATGATAAGAATGAAGAGTATTAACTTATATGGATATTCCTCTATAAAGCACCAAATGATGAGAGTAAACCTTATGGCTCCTCCAGTGTCAGTATGATTCTTAGAAGTTTCACTGGCTAATTCTTTTATTCAAGCGAAATAAACTGCAGACTAACCAGTTTCTCATCTGCAGTGGTTTTTAGGAAATAAACAGGAAGATGAGGAATCCCAGGCCACCAAACAGCTTCGCTTTGCATTGGAGATCAACCCAAATAACGCTGTTCTGCAGTGCATGCTGGCCTTGAAGCTGACGGCTTATAAGAAATACGAAGAGGCTGATGGTTTGGTGAAGAAAGCACTAGAAAATGATCCCGATAACCCTCATGTCATCCGGCACTCGGGAAATTACTTACATAATCGGGTAAGTCTGCAACCTTATGAATGCTATTTCTTCCTACTGGGTCTTTGGCTTAGTAACAACAGATCAAAGCAAAAGTGAAGAAATCCATCTGTAGAGACTCCTTGGTTTCATTTTTCATTTTCTTCATAGAAAATATTGTAACAATATTTACAGTATATCAAGGTACCTGCAGTGTTATACTTAGAAATTCATTCAATGTTAACAACCTGGTAACAGTGGGGAGAGGAGAACGCCAACAGACTCCAACTCAAGGAGAATGGCTGCCTGTCCTGAGGGTAAAGGTACCAGATAATTGAAGTCCAAGATTGTAGTCTGGAAATCTATCTGGAACCGTCCTTTGTGCCATTAGCTTCTGTTTTTACATGTAAAAAACAGAGTAACTGAAGGCACATGACCCAGTACTGTGACAGTAGTAAATAAACAAGCTTTCATTGTAGCTGCTCTCTCTGGTAGAACAACAAAACAAGCTGTTACCACAGCAGGGCCCGTTCTTCGTACCTCGCTAAGTAAGTTAGCTGGATTTGATTGTTGACGATTTCGCGTGATCCTGGATCGTTCGGTTCCCCGAAGCTCATCCGGGACTTGCTGCCATAGCAACAGAGCCGTAAGCGTAAACCTGCTCGGGAGCAGGTTTACTTTATGTAAACAGGATTAGATCGCGGCCACGCAGGTATGTCCGCTTCATTTATACGAAAGCAACAGCGATATTCCACCACTGTTTCACCATAAATAAATAACATCAATGTAACTAAAGATAATGCAGCACTTGATCCTTTTATTGATTTCACACAGATACATACAGGTCATTTCCTAAAAAAGGGAAATGTACTATTAACATTCTATTACATGTATGTGATTATTACAGATGTAATTCATATTTCAGAGTAGTAATTGCAAATTACTTTGTGTAATCAAGATGAGAGACCATGGCTATAAAAGCGAAGGTGGATTTGGGAAGCCTGTCGCAGCCATGTCCTGTCCGTATACGCGAGCAACCCATTGCGGAAGGTGCAAGATTGATAAGGAGAGTCCTCAGAATCCAGCGTATATTGCGGGACAGACAGGATCCTTTAGCTCAGCGCGACAGTGTGCTCATAGAGAGATATCAATATTCCCGTGAGGGTATTATTTACTTAACCAACTTGTTGACGAGGGGGTGCAGGACCACCACCTGTCTTTTTTTGCTCTGCCCTTTTCTTGGTTGCTGTTATGAACAAACAAACAGATTATTTCAGGGTCTCTGTCCAAGAGACTAAAAGCAATATAAGTGATAAATATTACCATTCTGTAGAATATTCTTATATTTCACTTTTACTTGTTCCCATGTTCTAGTGGGTCTAGTGGGTGTTGTGGCTCTAATGTGTAAGGGGATATAATATAACATAATATAATATAATGTAATATAATATTGGATAATATAGTGTAATATAATAAACTTACCCTGCCGCCTACTGGTGTTGGCCAGAGGGGCCGATGGCGCGATATGGCAGCCTGGCTTCTGTCAGTCTGTCCCAGGGCAGCTGTGGCTACAACCGTAGCTGCCTCCACCAGTGTGTGAATGTGAGAGTGACTGAATAGTGGCATTGTCATGCGCTTTGGGTGCCTTGAAAAGCGTTATATAAATCCACTCCATTATTATTGTTATTATTAAATTACTTACGAGTTTAATTTGTCAGCAACTTTCTGCCAGCCCTCTCTCCTTGCTTTTGCAGCCTTTGCAGTGTTCCCTTGCGTTTTAATTAAACTCTGAAACTCCTGAAATCCCTCACTCAAGAGTTCTTGCTCTGCTGCCAAAAAATACCGAGCGCGCTCCTTCGACATTTTCGCCGACCAATCAGAGGGTTGCCGATCAATGTTTCTACTATCGATGCGTAGCCCCTGTTAAGCCACCCAGTGATCTCACATTACTTCATCCAGCTGTACTAATCGTCAACAGCAGGTGTGTTCGGAGAACCGGATTAGCGAGCTCACGGTTAGCGCGATGATTTGGTCTTGGATGTGTCATTTGATCTTGGATGTAGTAAGCAACGTACGAAGAACGGGCCCCTGCAGGAGACATGTTGAGTACATTTCAGATTTGTTCTGTAAACACTGTGTGTAAGAATACCTGCCTTTGCTTCAAGAACAGCAAAAATGGAAAATGAAAAGAGAAGTTTGAATCCATGAGTTAATTTTCTAGTACTGGAATCTGCTGCTCCTATTGGCTCTCGGTTGTTGAGTGGGATACGTGAGTGGTCTTGTATAGTCTTTGTTCGTTGTAATACACAGTACAATCAGACAGAAAGACCTATGACAAAACTTTACTTTCCAGCAATCACATTACGTTAACATTTAGATTTCTGTACTGCTCAGCCTGATTTTCACTGCACATTGGACCTAGTTACCTTGTCTCTAAATCTCACTCCTTGACACTGCTTTCAGTTTGTTGACTTTCACACCTGGTTCTTTGAGGTGTGCTGCTTGCATTTGTAAGATTTTGCTGTGAACAGACAACATGCAGTGAAAGGAGCTCCCCACGCAGGTGAAGCAAGCCTTCCTTAAGACAGTGCTGGAAATTAATCGTACCCACTCAAAAAAATGACACTTTGGGCACAATTTAGATATTGTCACTTACGGGTATACTCACTTTTGTTTCCAACGGTTTAAACATTAATGTCTGTGTGTTGAGTAATTTAGAGTGGAAATCTAATTTATGTTGTTATTAGAGGTGGGACTCGATTAAGAAAATTAATATAATTAATTTGAGGCTTTGTAATTAATTAATTGTGATTAATCACATTTAATCGCACAAGAAAACACACCTTATTCAACCTTGCAACAATTCAACAATATTCAACCTTGCTTTTCCTTCTAGTTAACATTTCACTTGTGATTTTACATTATGTACTTTTATGTTTTATATGTATCTGCTGCTTCTCCTATGCATCAGTGACAGCGATCTGTTTGGTCCTATTTCTATTTACCTCTTTTTTATTCTCTGTGTTTACTTGTTAAGCACATTGGTATACCCCTGGTTTTTAGGTTTGCTTTATAAATAAAGTTTATTATTATTATAAGAAAATTTCCCCCAAAGTGCAACAGTATTTTTTAATTTATAGGGTTTTAGTGAGCGATAAAATCAAATAATAGACATGGACATGAATATTGTAAACTCAAACTCTTAATAACTCTTTTAATTTATGGGGGGGAAAGCATTTAAACTACATTTCAGTTCAAAACAGAGAAGCAAAAATAATACCCCTGGCCAAAATTGGTCAGACTTAAAAATAAAGTGCCATTTTAAGAACTTTAAGCACATTTTCAAAATGGTATTGTCTTTAAATAATAATACAATAAATTCAACATATTTATGATATCATCTTCTTAAAAAATAAGGCAGAAACATAGAAGGCAGAAATCCAAGAAGGCCTATGACTCAATGCCCCACACCTGGATTGCCTGGAACTATACAAGATCAATAGGACCCTTAGAGCTTTCATCAGGAACTCAATGGGAATGTGCC
Organism: Diplotaxodon limnothrissa; assembly: GCF_057381915.1. NCBI lineage: Eukaryota > Metazoa > Chordata > Actinopteri > Cichliformes > Cichlidae > Diplotaxodon > Diplotaxodon limnothrissa. The sequence goes on from NC_140598.1 coordinate 29,399,651, forward strand.
AAACAACACTAGAGGCCAACCTCAAGCCTATAAAACAAGTCACCATCAAGTGCGGGATCTACCAAGGAGATGCTCTGTCCCCACTACTGTTCTGCATAGGCCTGAACCCCTTCAGTGAGATCATTGACTACTGAATTGAGCAATTGTCAGTCACCTCCTGTACATGGATGCCAAGAGTGAACAAGACATTAAATTAACTGATCCACACCACCAGGATATACTGCAATGACATCGGGATGACATCAGCTGCAACCAACCAGTACCTGGAGAGGGTCAGGCAAGTCCTGAGGAGTCAGCTGAACGGTAAGAACAATGTCTGGGATATGAACACCTACAGCCTGCCTGTGATCAGGTACCCTGCTGGCATAATAAGCTGGCCAAATATGGAGATAGAAGCCACTGACATCAAGACAAGGAAGCTCCTGACCATGCATGAAGGGTTTCACCCCAAGTCCAGCACCCTGAGGCTAAACGCTAAGCTGAAGGGAGGCCGGGAACTGGTGAGTGTCAGCACCACAGTCCAGGATGAGACAACGAACATCTATGAAAACATTGTGAAGATGGCCCCAACTGACCACGTGCTCAGTGAATACCTCAGGCATGTGGGTTTTTTTGGTATGGTGAATGTGTTCAAGGTAGACACACGTAATTAATAGGGGTGCAACGATACACAAAATTCACGGTTCGGTTCGGTTCGATACTTTGGTGTCACGGTTCGATATTTTTTCGATACAAAAAAAATGTTCATGCCTTTTTAATTTGTCATTTATTAAGATTATAAATATATATTTTAACTCAAAAGTACAGTTTTTAAATTTAACCCTAACCCTTGTGCGTGTTTTTTATTTTGACAGCGAATGCGCACCTGTGGACCACTTATGTGCAGCCCTGGTTATTTAGCTCATCATATTGCAGCCACAGAAATTATTTTGTCCATGAAACCATAAAGCTGCACTTTCTTTTTGCCTTATAGTCTGATTTGTCATAACTTCTCCGTTTTGTGGTAAGCTTTTCTTTGGCTGTCACTTCTTCACCCTGACCTGTCTTATTTGGCTCAGCAGAACTGAAATGCTTTTACACACTCACTCACATAAGCTCAGCGATTCTCTGCGCGATCAACCTCTCACATGTGTAAGCTGCGGGAGATTTCACTTGTCATGTTTGCATAGTAAGCTAACGATTAATAAGACGATGTCAGAGGAATTGGTGCACAAATTATCATCACTCACAGATCAGTGCTGTCGCTCTCTATACACAGTTCGCATGATTGCAAAGTGAAAGCAAATTCAAACGCGATTTCAATATGTCACATATTGACAGTGGCTCACCGATGCCAATGACATAATTACCCAGCTACATTTCTGAAAGAATGCAAAAGCATTGACATATATTTTTCCTTCCTACAATAGCCCGACGGGCAGGGAAGAGATAGATTTTGGTAGCCTGACTGAAAAAAATCGCTAGCCCCGGGACGTCGGGCTAGCGATATTGCGAGCCCTGTATCTGATTGAGGAATCACTCATCTTTGGAAAAGAGAGTTTATTACAGAGAAATGTCTCTTTCCAAAATAAAAGCTATACTATCCGCTTCTTCTGGGCTATATTCTCAGCAGCATATTAATCCTGTGCTAACAGCTGTCTAAATGACTCGGCTAAAGTTAGTAGCATGCTTGCTTGTTTTTGTCTTTGCACTAGGATGATGTCGGCGTAAATGTGCAGTCATATTCGTTGTGTTCCCACTAGTGCTTTCAGGTTAATCTCGTTGAAATGACCTTAACGCCACAACACGGCAAATCTCCGTTAACGATCACCCCGTGCATGGGGCTAGACGGCCAACACGTTAACGAGCTAACTGCGCTAACACACTAGTTCCCACCCATGTAATTGAGCATTGCATGGCACATCCAACATACTGTTTTACTTTAGTCCATGACTCGCTTACCTTCAGGGTCATACGTCACATGAAAACCAAAATAATTCCAAACGCCAGATCTGAATGAGGGTGGGGGAGGTCCATGTTGTAAGGAGAGCTTAACTTCTGTCTCGCTAGCTTGCCCTGCACTCTTGCTTCTGACTATGCTGTCTGTGTTGAGCGCTCAGTGGATCTGCGCTCGACAGTGCAGCCTAGGCGGAGTAGTCAAATGCAGATTCACTGAGCGCTCCACACAGACAGCATCGTCAGAAGGAAAGTTGATAAAATAAATTACAAATGTTGTATTGTTCGATACATATGCGTACCGAACCGAAAGCACTGTATCGAACGGTTCAATATCGATACGAATATCGTTGCACCCCTAGTAATTAATGCCAGGTGTTGTTGTTTGGAAGGAAGCAAACAGTTTGTGATCGCTACGCTGTTAAATGGCTTTGGAATAACAATTCTAAAAAACAAGATAGGTACGGCTGGAGTTATTGGACTGTAGCAAGTTTCATAAGTTCGTTCATACCAGTCACCCCGCCAACAGACACCTCAGTGGCTTCAAGCGTGGGTGTAGCCTCTCTCTCTACATATATTTGTATCTGATTAGTGTTTTTAAATCTGTTCCAGAATCGACTGGATGAGGCTATTGATGTGCTTAAGCGAGGCCTGAGAAGGGGCGATCAATTACCTTCCTTCACCTGCCAGCTGGCTATGTGCTACAAGCAGAAGAAAATTGCTGAACAGCGCCGCAGGCCCTTCAGCAACAGAGGTACACAGAAATATACAACATGTTATCCTTTAATCAACACAACTCAAATCATCCTTTAATGCTCCACAGAAGAGGTGCGTAAGTGGAGGCGTTGCTGTATTAGTCACCTTGAAGACGCTGTGGAGATGAAACCATCCTTTGTCCGGGCGTGGGCTGAACTGGCACTGTTGTACGCAGAGGAAGGGGATTTGAGCAGGTGCTTGTCTAAACAAAGCTGCACGATTTCCTCCTTTCTTTCCTCTGGGTGTAAATTCCTAAACATCTCGTTGTTTCTCAGGGCTGAGGAGACTTTCCAGCGCTTGGAGAAGCTCTTGGAGGAGTTACCAGAGTTGAAGGAGAAAAGAGTTTGTCAGACTATCCATCAGTACTACGGTGACTTTCATCATTATCACACAAAAAATGAGGCTCAAGCCATCGCTCACTATACCAAGGTAAGTTTCTAGGTGCCAGACTCTGATTGGTCCTCACTGACAAAAAAGTGACGGTGACAGGCAGCTGATTCATCAGAGGGCAAATTACACCAAGGTGAGGCAGCTGCATGTACAGTGTTAGACATGCAGCTGCCTCTTAATATTCCACGGTTCAACTATGGATGGACGGATCTAAAATACAGTATTGGTATCAGTGCGATGCTGATGCTGACCTAAATTACTGGGCCGGATATTGGGTAGAAATTAAAAATGTATCCCGATCCATCAAATATCACAAAAGCACCTCACAAAACTTGCGACATGGTGTAACCCAGGTGGTCCCCTTATCATGTTGGAGCAGTTTGCGTCACGTGATAGAGTGACTGTTGTGTACAAGACCTGTCGGCGGTCTGGAGTCACTTCACACTGAAAGCATTTGGAGCCTCGTTACGTGCTGACAAACCAGAATTTCATCTCCAAGCAAACTATCCCAGAAAAATAAAGCAAGTGTGTAAGTTCATCTCTGAATGTTTGTAAAGCATTCCCACGTTAAGCTTAACAACCGATATATGAAGCTGGGACATCTGTCATTGCTAAGTCTGACCGTACAATGGATAGACTCGAGTTTTACTTTGAAAAGAACTGTGTTGCAGGCTAAACAGTTCTGTGGTTCGAAAGAAAAACAACAACAACAAAACAATGAAAACACTTTTTTCATACGTGTTAAGTTTTGTATAGAAATTACACAAAAGTCAATCTCAGGTTAAATGTGACAGAAACTGTCAGGATGGATGTGTATTTATGTTCAGCTTTAAGTACAAAAGCGTCCATTCTACAACCTGTTTTTTTTTAAGTTGTTGAATTATTTTGTGCTGATATTGCGCTTCTTTTTTTTTCAGAACCAAAGAGTAGTTGAAATCTACATAAAATTGCATTTTAAATTACTTTTCAATATTACTTTAAATACTTTAAAGTTCTGCTAAAGGTTTAAGTAAAAAGCTCAGTATTGCTGATCTGAAGTATTTTGGGTGCAGTGTTTTTTGCATCCAAGTACAATAGATTAGCTTTAGTGTTTTGGCTTTTTAAACATGAGTATGAACTTATACAAAATGCAGCAAATATAAAAAAAAAAAAACAATTTTATTGATTTTAAAATAGACAATATTGGATTCATATCGGTTTCAGCAGATTTTCAAATTTATATCGGTATCAGACTTAAAACAAGAGGTATCGTGCCATCATCATCTCTAGTTTCAACCCAAGAAGAACAATGAAAGAAGAAAAACTAACAGGCCTTGTTTGGAGGGTGGAGGTGTCGGGGCAGTAATGTGAAACATTTCAACGCTCAGATCTACCACATGACCTTAGTATGGAAAGATTTATCTTCCTGATAGTTTTCTGCTGTTTTCTCTCTGCAGGGGCTGCTGATACCACTGAAAAAATATGAGTGGAGACAGTGTGCTAAGGTGAGCACTAGAGACATAACAAAGATTCTGTGTTATATACACTCAGTGTTCTTACCAAACTTATGGGTTGAGCATAACCTCATATCAAACATCCCTTGATTTAAATGATTTGTTCAATACCACCTACTTGTGCACCTGAGGACTGTTTTCAACTTCAACTTGAAAACTACTGGTGACTGTCAGTGGTTCTGTCTTTCACTAGGTCATGTGAGGAGATGTGGCATCCATCCCACATTGGATGACGCACCTGTCATTTCTAAAAATCCTTTAAAACGTTGTTTTTTCAAAAGAAAAGAAGCATAATGACTGTAATGTTTTCTCACACTGAAAACGCTACGTCCAGATGAACAGAATCAACTTCTTTGGAACATAAATTAATCTTTCATTGTTCCTCTATTTTTTCCTGCAGAAACTGAAGCAGATCGCTAAGAGACGTCGGTCAAGGAATCCAGGTGATGGTGAAGCTCTCGCTCTGCTGGGTCAGGTGGCCAGAGCTGAGGGCGACAGCAAGGAAGCTGCTGCGTTTTATGAAGAAGCTCTGACCTATGACAAGGACAATGAAGAGTACCTGTCTGCTCTGTGTGAGCTGCGCCTGGAGCTGCAGTGATCATCCTCTGATTAATCACCATCACTGCAAATAACTAATTCTTAAAATCTTATATCAAGCCAAAAATAATGTGTTATCTTGTTTGTAGAGTGATACACTCAGAGAGAGCAGGATGCAATTAATCTTTTACAACATTTATTTTATCTCTTAGTTTCTTAGTTAGTTCATCTTCTTTTGCAGTTTCATGTGATCAATGCTCAAATAAAGGTTGTTGTATATGTGCTTTAATTCATGTAGTGTAAAGGCTTTGTCTTGGTTTAATATAAGAAAATCCTTCAATAACATTCTTGCTCAGTTGCTCTTGTTTTAAGATATTTTCCCTTAAAGTGAGAAAGAAGTAGAAACATTTTGAGTTTATTTGACATAATAAAGTACTTGGATCAAGTGTTTCAACACTCATTTCAATTGATTTCTCACTTCATTAAATACAAGAGGTTGGAAGTAATGATGTACAAATACTTAGTGTCACAGTGTTTATGCATATTAAACGTGATGTGTGTACTTCCATTCTCTGTCTCACAGTTTTCCTCCTACTGATTAAAAAATGGTAGTAATCTGTATTTTCACATGGGGCAACTTTGATGTGTTTATATGATCACAGAACAAAACATTTCTGGGGGGATGATGTGTGGAGCAGTAAAGTTGTGGATTCTCCGGTGATTTTACAAATTTAACCTGTCAGTATAACAGACAGTGAGTTGTCTGTATGAACCTTATAACTGATGTTAGATTTAAATAATTTAAAATAAAGTTCATGATAGCTGTTGGGAGAAAACTCTGCAAAAAACCCAGGAGAAATAAAGACACAATGAGACAAAGTTACTTTCTTTGCTAAACGTGTACACGGGTGAGCTGCTGCTGAGAACAACCCACGCCATGCACAGTGGCTTGGCATTTTTTATAGGCACAGAGCACAGAGACAGTGAGAACAGGATAAGAAAATAATAAACAGATAAAACAATCTGAAACAATATGTCCTTGCTGGGAAAGTCTGAAAGACACTTCTAAACTACTTATCTGAACACAGCTTGTACATTTAAAAGAAGGTAAAGTTACATAGAATCATTTTTCCTCTAACATATTCCCTCCTGTTTTAACTTATTTTAAATGTTTACAACAGTTGTCTGAAAAGGTCATTGATTAAGTATGTTTAGCAATTTTTTAATTTTTAAATTGTGAACATAGCAAAAATGTAAATCATGTGGTAAACGATAAAAGAAAATAAAACAATAAAAGAATAAAAGAACAAATGAAAATACAGTAAAAAGAAAGAATAAAAGTAATAATAAAGAAAAATAATAAAACGAAAACTACAAAAAATAAAAGAATAAAAACCTTATGTTGTACCTGCATAACCTACTAACGCGTTAATCAGTGCATGATCACTTGACAAGTCACTTTTAGTCACCACGTCATTTATTAGCAGCTATTACAAGTTCTCCTCTAACAGAATTGCAACGGGATGCTGTTCTTCTTGAGGCACGACAACATAAGTCGTCATTGTAGTTGTTATCATCTTTGAAATCATTACTCTTAGACATGGCACCACACACAACACTAGTATGAGCAGTGCTACCATGATGAAACCTAGAAAGACAAACGGCTTTGCTGCAGCAGCCAACCACGAGCCGCCAAATAGCCAGTCCAGCCAGCCTAGTGGTGTAGCTGCTCCAGATGTGTGGTCAGTGACATATTTCTGCAGAACGGTCAAATTCTGCAAAGCTTCGTAAATGTCTCCTCCAGCTTCGTATCCTTCAGGGATAAACGTGCAACATGTCTCCCCGATCAGCTTGCAAACTCCTCCTTGTTATGCTGCTAGCAGATCTAGAGTCAGTCTGTTCTTCAGCACCATCGTTCTGATGGCCTTCCGCTCCTCTGCTAAGGCCGGTCCCAGGGTCTTTGTCAATGTTGATGTGTCATAGCAGAGCATATCGGTTGATCTCCACATGTTCCCGCACCTCGGCAACTCCAATGCCGGGGATCAAGCTCTGTAAGAATTTCACTCCTCCTCCCCAGATGCGAAACTCTGGTTCCTTTACTGCTTGGTGCCGTCCGTGCACATCCTGTCTGGTATTGAGTCTTTGTTTTTAGTGGCATTCGGTAACTGTAGTTAGAGCGACAGTTGATGCTCATCAGCGTCGTGTTTTTGGCACAGGTTGTGTTGGTTGAACAGGCCATACACTTCCTCTCATTCCTCGGTGGGCAGAAAGTGTATATGTATCTACATAGGTGAGTAGGCAGCTCCCCCACTGCCCGCGATCCATTGTTCATCACACATACTGGCAGTTGCGCTGCGTTCAGTTTGTTCAGTAGAATTACATCAGGCAGCGGGTCTGAGACTTGGGGCCAGGTCAGTAGGTTGATCTGTCCGGAACAGTTCACATTCGTGAGTGACAATTTCCTCCAGGTTGCGTTTGCAGGGATGCTGTAGTTGGCCTTGGACCAAAGAGTACCGTAGCCTGGATGAGTTGCCAGACCCAACAGACACCAACTGCGATCTTCAGGTATGCTGTATGGCCATAGGCCAGACGTCTGCGAGGATAGGGGCATATGGGCACATGCATAGCAGTCAGTTTTATTATTCAAGTGAGCGATAGTGTTCATAAACTGCCACCAGAAATTAGTGGCGTAGCCATGGGGAAACTTGGTGTGCTTTCCTTTGTCGTACAGTGTCTGCCTTTTCTTCATATGGCGTGACTTGTTGTCCCTCACGGAAACAAAGATGAGGAGCCCGGCCAGGGTCAAGCCCGCTGCAGTGATAAGCAGCCAACACCTCATGACAGCAGAACACACCCTCCTGTTGAGAGTAGAACTCTCGGCCAGAAAGGCTGATCCCTCCACCGAGCAGGATCACAACAATTGGGCGAGCCTGTGTCGGCTGAGTTTAGATGGCTTCACTTACTCTCCTGCAGTGGCTCTGATGGATCCAAGATGGTCGTTCCGCTATTTTGCAAGCGGTAGGTGTAGTGAGAAGAACTTGGTATGGTCCCTTCTACCTTGGTGAGCTCCAGTTTTTCCTTTGGAGCACCTTGATCAGAACCCAGTCACCAGGCTGTAATCTGCAAGACACTTGATAGACATCATTACGTTCTTCGTTATTTACAATCATCTCTTTATTTTCCAACAACTTAGACATACATTTTGCTAGTGTGGTTTCTCTGATTGATTTGTCTATTGGTTCACTGGTGATGGGCAGTGGGAATGGCCTACCATGAATGATTTCAAATGGAGTTAGTTTCTGGGAGCCCTGCATTAAACGCATCCACATTTTCACTAAACCCAAACATTCAGGCCACGGCCTTCCTGTTTCTGCCATGCACTTTCTGAGCCTTTGTTTTATAGTGCCGTTAGTTCTCTCTACAAGGCCAGCACTTTGTGGGTGATACGCACAATGGTGTTTTATGCTGAAACCGAGTGCTTCAGAGACCTTGGTGATGACATCATTTACAAAATGAGTGCCGTTGTCTGATCGTATCAAAGCTGGGATGCCATATGTGGGTATGAAGTGATTGCACAGACATTTTGCTACTGAAATTGCATCTGCCCTTTTCACTGGGTAGATTTCTGGCCACTTTGAGAATACATCTATAACCACTAGGGCGTATTTTTACCCTTGGCATTCATTTAGCTCAATAAAGTCCATATGGATTGTGTGAAAAAGATAAGGTGGTGTGGGAAAACAGCCTCTTTTTGGTCTTAGGTTTCCCTGAGCATTATATTTTTGACACGTCATGCACGTTCTGACAACTTGTTTTGCTGAGGTTTCAAAATTTACAGTGTAGAAATGTGAGTTGACAATACTAGTCATTCCCCCCGTTGACAAATGCGTTGAGCCATGTGTCACTAATGCTGCTGTTTTGTGGGGAGATTTTGGCAACACTGGCTTGCCATAGCACATCATTAGATCGTTCTCAGAACTGCGCCGTGTTGTAGCCATTTTTTTCTGTTCGGCTGTGCTTGCTGCTTTTGTTCATTTTTCAACACATCAATCATTCCTCTGTTTTGCCAAATTTTTCAAAATGATGCACAGCAGAGAAAACATACTGGCTGTCTGTATGTATGTTTATTCGCTTATCTTTGTGCATCTCACATGCGCGTATCACATCTATCAGCTCAGCGCTCTGTGCAGAACATAAAGAAGAAAGTGGTTTTGCTTCTATCATCTTACTGTCTGTGGTCACTGCGTAACCTACACAATTCCGGCCTGTGCTGTAAGGTCAAACGCTGTTCTCCTAGCTTCCACACTTGCTGATCATAAGGTGGATCTGGGCCTGGAGTTTGTTTAAATCTCAGAGTGTTGTGATACTCGGTTGGTTTCTGGAAAGTGGATGTGGCGGGTGTGTGTTGACGGGCCACATCGTGTAGTGCTTTTAGCTCTGGCAAAGCGAGAGTCCAGTAATAATGTGGAACACCGTAGCCTTGAGAGAGACACACGCGGCTACTGTTTTCTGTGTTAGTGCTATCTGGCTCTGGTGGGGTGTCATTTAGCATGCACTCAGCAGTCATGCCATTCTTTTCTGGTATTACACCTATCTTAAGTTTTGTCAGAGCGTCTCTACCTAGCAAATTTACTGGACACGACGGGTCATATGCATTTAATAAAGCACCTGCGGCCACTTGCTGTATGTACTAGTTCTAAAGGGGCAGTTAATTGTTCTACAGTTGTGTGGCCTGAAGCTGACTTTACAACTAATTTGTCCTTTGAAAACTGTAAGTTCTTAAGTGGCTGCCTCAAAACTGTTTTGCATTATTTCTCTGTGGCCTACTCCTACAATCTCGTGTGAAGTGACCTTCCTCTCCACGGTTCTAGCAGGCGTTGTCTCTATTTTATCTGCTGTCTCTGCGTGGCTGTCTACAGCCTTGGTGTCTGTGACCTTGCTTGCCTCTCTGTTCCTGATAGCCACCTGAAAATGAGTCTCTTAGTCTATTGTCAACACGTCAGCCTTATTTTTAAGTTACAGAATGCTTCTTCTTTTTTCTCTTCTCTATAGATGCAACACTATATTTTCACTTAAGGCATTTTTAGATAATTTCTAGTTTTTCAAACAATTCATGCATCTCACACATTTCAAACTTTGAAGTTAGGGTTGTTTCCCATTTATACATATATATATATATATATTTAAACTTTGCATTGCTCATAGCTCACAGCTCTAAACCTAGGCATTTTTCAATCATATGCCTAATCACTATGTGTCACTGTGATTCTCAAGTATTGTCACAAGTTCGTTTAAATTCGTTTCCAAAACCAACAAAATAATCAAACAAAAACAAAAAACAAACACGTGTCAGGACACAAAAGAAAAAAGAAAAAAATGCTGCCACCCGAACAAGGCAGAAGTCTGCATATGTTGGCTTTTAATAGCATGCAGCTTCTGCTCTAAAAGAAACAAATAAATAAAAATAAAAGAAAATGTGTAACATGCTCATCAGCTTAGCAGTGTCTACATATTTAATTCAGCTTCTCAATCCTGTAGTTTTAGCTGTTGTCTACAGGGTTTTGCTTATTGGTTGTTATTATAGGTGTGCTCTATATCTCAGCAATGTGTCATTCTAGAATGATAGGTTTCAAGCTGGTCAAGTGCCTCTATGCACTTCATTAGTTTAGTTATTCTCTGTATTGTCTTCATCCCACATGTCACTACACTGAGTTTCAGCAAACCTTAAGCTTGATGCAGACTACTGTTTAACAATTATCCACCTCACATCATAACCGACTAAGGTGCCTCTTCATATTAATATTATGTCATTGTTAATATTATCCTCTTTGTCTTATATAACAGCAATAGCATATTATAATATTTTATTAGTGTGTACCACTATACTACTACTGAGCCAATTTGATAGTTAGGATCATCTTATTCAGCAAACAGATAATTTAGAATTCATCCAATCTGCACAGATTTGCTTTTCCTCTCAACACGTTTGTGCCTACTGTAACAGCGGATATGTAAAGCTAGCTCATATTCACGTAACATACCGTATAAACCTTTTATTTTGGCAACTTCCTGTGTGACCGGAAGTAGAATGGTGTAACGGTGAACAACTTGATGTATAAAAAGACGAAAAAAAAACCCGGAAAACTCATGCTAACGGAGAAAAAGGGAGAGAGGACTATTGTTATATTGTACAAATATGAATTGTTCCAGCTCTTACGTTTGTTCGCTGTCTGATACACTGCAATAAATAATAAAGGTCATTCAACAACCCTCAGTTCTGGCCGTCTCAGTTCGACTGGATGCCACACCTACTTTTTTAGACCGATCTTCTGTTTGCCTCATATCAGACCCAACCTGCGGTCACATTTGTTCTCTCTGTTGCATGGCGGACCAGGCAGGTCTATTATAATGTATTATTTATATTTTATTTTGTATCCATCAAGGGCTTCAGGTGATCTGCAGTTTCACCATTTCCCAAGGTGGAGACAGTTACCTTTTCACACACTGTCCTTGGCTGAACAATGACACAGCCTTAATATACCTTATTTATTTTATTAAAATATTTTCGTGTGAATTATTTGCTTTATATTCATTTTATACATTCTGGGCATGGTCATCATGCCAACTGTGTTTCATTGTTAAGCTGTTTGGGATTCAGGAGCTTTCATTGATTATTATAAGTTATAATGAATTTTTCAATAAAGAAAAATGCGAGAAAAAGAAAGTAAAACATTAAGTTTTGTTTTATAAGAACAAAGTTTGTGTGTGTGTGTGTGTGTGGGGGGGGGGGGGGGGGGGTTCAGTTGGGAAAATATTTGTGATTGTAACTGAAGATAATTTAATTACTCATAATGAAGATTTGATGATTATTTAATAATGTAGTCCATCTGAACCACACAACGTACACAATGTATGTGTGTATCTGAAGGAATAATAAGAAGTTGTAATGTAACACACACGTGTCGTGAGGGCAGATTTCCATTCATGGGGCCATCTGCTGCATTTGTTCATGTGATATTACTCAGCCAGCGGAAAAGAGATTCCTATGCCTTTGTTTTCCCTCAACAGTATGTGGTCTTTCTGTCATTCACACACAGAAACTAATAGTTAAATAAAAAAAATTAAACTTAGTAAACCCATACTGGCACTCAACAATATCAAACAAAAAATCTAAACTTGCACAAGTAAATCCACCTTAGAAGCCACTTGAAATGAAATGATGTGTTACATTCTACACTGCTATGCTTGTGCAGGTTTGGCCTCCAGTATGAATCCATGGTCAAGAAAACTGTAATGGGACTTGTAACAGCTGTTGAAATGCTGGCGTTTCACCACTAGGGGGAGCTTTTGTGATGCTAATGTCATTAATAAAACCAGAGTGGTGAATCAGAGGAGTGTCTCTCGGCATTCAGCATTTAATTGCATTTTTTGTTATTCAAACTTAAAACTGTTTGCTCCTGCCATTCAGCAGGAGCGGGAGGTAAACAAGAGAAGAGCTATCTGCTGTTGCCATTAAACAAACCTAGATAACTCACTTAAATATTATGATCTCAAATACTCGGAGGCTAAGTGTATGAGGAGAGTGGACTCAGCAGGCAGTGGATCAGAACCACAGATCTCTGATTAAAACAGACCCTGTACTGTGGCCTGATTTGAATTTCAAATGTGCAAACAAAGTTTCTCCTCTGCTGTTATCTCTCATCTTATCTGTGTACTCTCTCCTTTGTGTGATGGCTCTGCACAGTCAGAGCAAATAAACCAAAGAAGTTTAACTGAGGCTGTTTCAGATTGAGGGGATTGGTGATTGTAAGTTATCTCTAGCTCTCTTTTGAAGAGGAGAGATGTTTATTTATGGACTTCTACTATTTATGTGAGAAATGCTCTTCAATCATATTTAATAAAAACAGAGTGGTAAATCAGAGGAGGAGCATCTCTTTCTTTTTTTTCCCTCTTTCTGCGTTGCATATATTCTTGAGCATCAGTCATAGTGCTTATTTGGCCTCATCATTATTTTTAGCCTGACATGTGCTACAGGTATGCAGTATTCATCATGCAAATGACACATTCACTTGATATCAACACCACATTATTACAAACAACAGCAACAGCATCACACACACACTGTAATGCATTGACTGCTTTCCTGCAGGGAGTTTCCCTTCTACACTGTTTCTTAGTTTACGTTAAAAAACAACTAGAACATGTGCAGTACAATTTCTTCCCTTGTTCAGTTCATTCACTTCTCTATTGTCTCGACAAAGGAAAACTTTCATTTAGTTAATGGATAAGAAATGGAAATCCAGTCTTCCTAATAACACAGCTGCCGTGCAAACAGACTCACATTCAAACTGCCGTCACTTTGTTTCTGAATGAAAAACATGCTGCATTTGTGTTGGTGTTTGTGTTTTATTCTCAGTCATTACAAAACTACATTATTTGGCTGATAACATTTTAAACAAAGTTGGTGATAACAAGCAGCTGAACCAGCGCTGAGGTTTCAGCATGATGCTGTGTTTATTTAGAAGCACTGCCGACAATTATTGTTCTCAGAAAAATGTCTAACTGCATAATTAAACAATTAAACCATACTAGGTATGGTTCCTACGCGCAAATTTTCATGTATTTATGTATTTAGTTCAGGTTCAACATTGAAATCAGGCGAAACAGTATCAAAGGTTAAAATGCTTTAATAAGTCATAAATCACGGAGGAAACCTCGTAATACGAGAAAACAAACAAGCCCATGAACAACTGTACTCTGATCCACTTCATATGCTTCATAAGCAGGTGTGATGCAGCAGTGTCATGAAGGTTTATTTATTTACAATGTTTGAATGTTCAGGCATCTCTTGCTGAATCACTGAATTTGTAGTATTATTAATTCATATTTGGGATACAGGAGTTATTATAAGTCATTCTGAAAAAGGCTCTATGAGAGAAAAATAAAGTAAAGCTGTTATGTAGAGGCTAAGCCTGGGTTTGAAGTCAGTGAGGTGTTTGATGGGCTGACGCGATGTTATTGTTGTGAATGAAAGTTGTTGTATGGGGAAAGTCCAGCCATACTGATCTTATGAGCTCAAGCATTTATTGCTTACCATGTCACAGTTCATCATCCAATATAAATCAGCATAGCCGTCACAAACAGGACCAACAACAGCCTGATTTAATGTTCCTACCTTAAATACAATTATTTACAAAGAAAACAAAAGAAAGTCACACATAAGTTGATAAAGAAAGGACGAAAATGGAGAAAGTTAGTTTCGTTTTACAAGAAATGAGGGAGGGTTGGGCTCCACCTACTCTGTAGCAATTTGTCAGAACTGATTCACTTTTTTTTTTCAGTTGACAAAAGAAAAAATAAATAAACAAGTGAGCTCATGCTACACATGCTATCAAAGAACATTCAAATAAGACTGACTGACTCACAGCCCTGATCCCACATTTAGTTTTTTAAACCATTTTATCGAGTTACTGAGCTCATGAGTTGCTGCTTGTAAAACAAATTACAGGAAAACAAAAGAACAGGTTCAAACTGGTAACGCAAACCATTGTTAAAACTGACCTGACCACATTTTTAACATCCACAGTTTTCCTTCAGGCTGTTAAATGTTCTTTGGATTCTTAAAGACTTGAATAATGAGCTTGTTTTAAAACAAACAAACAAAAACGATTACACTTGCATGTGATGTCTGTTGTGTCTTAAAACTGCTTCCTCAAACTGAACAGTGGTTTTAATGAACCTGAACACAAACCACAACACTGGCTTGTTAGGAGTTGTGCAGGTTACATTTTAATTGCATTTTCTCTGTATCGTGGTTAAAGGTCAATATTCAGGTTTATTAGCAGCTTTGAATGGATTGAATCATGATGTAAAGTTACGGCTTCACTTAGCCTACACGTCTAACCTGCATGAGATCTCAAATATATTATTAATACATAATTTATTCTCACCAGATAATTATAATATGACAGTCTAAAAAAGTTATATTCATTGTATTAAGAAAATGTTTGTCCTTGCCATTGTTGAGCAAGTTTGACTAGTGTGATCACTGATGTTGTTCCAGGTATAATTAAACTGTGTGGGCACAGCTGTCACTCCTGTGTAGTGTGCACACTGAGTACGATCCTCTTTCTCTGTAGAAACCTAGACACTTAGCATGTGAGACATTAGTGTGTTATCACTTCCCTTATAAAAGACCAGAAAAAGATGAAGACACAGACATTTTGTTGGGGCTGAGCTGAAATAAAAATTCAGTCACTTTAGATCAAAAGATCTTTACTTTTCTTTAAAGAACATGAAAGATTTGAAAAGCAGAGCTTACAAAGTTTCAACACCTGGACATTATTAATAACACACATGAAACACTGAGAATTAACTTTGACATCATTTATTTCTTCATTATTTGAGCATTTCTGATCAATTACATTATGATCTTTTCTGATCTGCTTCTGGCAGCTGAGAATCCCTGAAAAATGTGTCATGGTCTGTTTGTATTCTGCTCTTATAATTTCTGAAAATTATGTGTAATAATGTATCAATACAATAAAGAAACAGAAACAAACTAATGAGAACATTTAATAACAATGAATGTCTAATGTTACTGATCACAGTGTTACCTCTGTGATGAAGAGGCACCTGTCAGACTAGTTGATCTGTTTTCTATAAAAACAATGAAATGACAGTAAATAGATTTTCATGTATCCAGTGCTAAAGCTGAAATAGACTGATTCAATTTTCTACTGAAGCTTCATTAACTAATAGCAGAAGGAACATTAGTTGGACATTTTGTAATGAGGCAAATAAATAGGTTATAAAGCATGAGGTAGATAAAATAGTACTGCAGTAATCTGAAAGCTCAACTGTCAGATTTTAGTTATGAAACATTTCATTAGCTTATAATATAAATATAGCTTAAGACCAGCTTTTGTTCGGTACAAAGAGAAGGTGAAAAAATTGTTTCAGGTTTAAAAATAAGTCACACCAAAAACTGACAGACCAGCTTCCAGCCCAGGGTCTCCTCCTGTCTGAGCTGCAGGTGAGACACAGGTGTGAGGTGTCAGCTGTCAGGTAGGTGATGAGTGAAGAACAGAACAGAATCCATTTCCTCTTCAAACTGCTGTCAGACATTATCTACTGCACTCTGATGTTTCTCTCTGGAAGCAGTCCTGCTGTTTCCTGAGGAGTCAGCAAGTGTCAGAGTGACATCAGGGATCCTTCTGGAGTGTCCGTGACAGTTGTTTGCTTCCAGGTCATTTCTGTCATTGTATTCAGCAGCAGGAGATTCAGAGTTTAGAAAACTCTCAGACATTTCAGTCTGTGGTTCAGTGGGAGGATGGTGTGAGTCCTGATTACATTTTTTATGTTTTCTATAGATCAAAAATAGAACAACAGCAGCAGAAAACACCACAGCAGCAACTGAAAGACCAATGACGAGTCCAAAAGATCCATCCTCCTTCCCTCCATCCTCCTTCCCTGCCTCCTTCCCTGCCTCCTTCCCTCCATCCTCCTTCCCTCCATCCTCTGTGTGTCCTCCTGTCTGACCTGCAGGTGAGAAACAGGTGTGAGGTGTCAGCTGTCAGGTAGGTGATGAGTGAAGAACAGAACAGAATCCATTTCCTCTTCAAACTGCTGTCAGACATTATCTACTGCACTCTGATCACATCACTCAGACCAGCTGCTTTCTACAAAGTCTCATCAACAACATCTTTAGAAACAAACATCAACAACCAGGAAGCAGCTTCACCTCTGATCACACACACACTCAACTCTACTCACTCACCTGGAGGATCAACAACATGAAGGTAGATGACTCTGATGGGGGGAGTCTTCAGATTTGCTCTCTTCCTGCGGTTTGTTCTTTGTACAACACGACACTCGTATGTTCCAGTGTCATTAATCGTCACATCCTTCAGAATCAGAGACACGTCTCCATCCTTCATCTGTCTGTCCTGCAGATCCACCCGGTTCTTAAAAGATGGATGCTGGTGATCTGGATCCAGCTGCTTATCCCGGTACATTAGGACACTTTCTTTGCCCAGGTCAGCTCTGCTCCACTCTACCACTATGATGGGGATGTTGTTGTCTCGAGCTCGACACGGCAGAGTGACGTTCTGTCCAGCTGTGATGTTTTTCTGGTCTGAAAGAGAGAAAGTGACACAAAGCAGAGAGGTTAAAGGGATCAAAGTACAATTACTAACTTCTGGAGCTTTGAAATCACAATCATAGAAACAATTAGGTTCAAAACTAAAGTGACCACTTTGCTTTTTTTTGGTGGGGGGGTGAAAAAAAACCCCACTTGTTCACACTTTTACTAAATAGTAGTAGTAAATAGTAGTAAGTAAACTAGAAGTAACTACAACACAAATATCACAAAATAGAAGTGTTGTAAACATACTACAGTCAAACTCCTGCTTTAACAAATAAAGGATGGGCTGTTCGCTTTAGTTCCTAGCACCTCTCTGCTTTGCTGTCACCCTGGGAGATAACTACATCAGTCAGCTATGTGCAAGGTCTGCTGGGTAATGTAGTTCCAATAAGATATAGGGCCTTTGCTACACAACAAACATAATAACTGTTCGATGGCACAAACCTTCTGCAGCCAAATATGAATAAGACTGAGGTAGTTGTCATTGGCCGCTGTGTATGCAGCGCACTCACAAACACACCTGAGCTCCTGATCTATAAAACTGGACCAATAATGTAAAATCCTCACAGTCATTTCTGATAACAACCTCGACTTAAGTAAGCATGAACAAATCTAGTAATCTGCTTTCATCTTCTCTAGATTAGATCACTGTAATGGCTGAGTGCATAGCAAAGTCAGCGGCCCCATGTGAGGGGGGAAGGTTCGAAGGTATAGTGTCACGGCCAGGAGGGTCACCTGAACGCTGATCAGCGGTTTCTATCTTTCTCTCTCTGCTCCTTTCTGTCACCGGGGCAGAACTCATTGTGGGTTCACGCCCTCGGCCCTTGGAGAAAGGAAACACCTGAGCCTCACCAAGGTGATCAGCATATAAGCCAGAAGATGACTGCTGTTCTTTGCTGGATCGTTGTCTGCTACGCGTTAGTGAACGTCAAGCCACAGCAAGTTAAGTGGAGTGTTTCTTTGTACTTTGTATTTACCAACGTCTCCCTGTCTACAGACTTCCTGGATTCTTCCCAGTGTCATTCCCGAGTGGCGAGTGTTGGAGAGAGAGCCTGCCGTCATGTGTGTGTGGATTGTTTGGATTGCGCGTGCCTCCCCCTGGATTTCCCTGGAGCCTCGTCCCCACCCCGTTGTACATAACACTTCTCCTGCACCTTCTGTACCTGGTGGACTTGTAAATAAAACTTTCTTGCGTGCGAATGATCCTGGAGTTCTGCGATTGAGTCCTCCACGTCAAAACCGTAAAATACTGTATAGGCTCATGTGATGTGTTGAGGAATTTTCTTTGTGAGTTTGGTCAAGGTATAAAAGGATCAGGGCGGTTGCCCATCAGGGAAAGAAACCTTCTCTTCCCTCAGCCTGATTTGTATAAATCCTTTTTCTGTCACCTCTCTTCGTTCGTCTCTTCTCCGACGCCTTTCACTTTCTCGCTTAAATAAATAAATAAAACCTGCACAGAAAAGGAACTGATGTGTTTCTGTAACTCATTATACACATGCTTTTCAACAACAACGTTCGCACAAACTACGGTGCAAGAAAATCATACAGAAACATAAAAGTCCACAGATTACACAACTCCAACTTTGTGTTTCATCGCACCTAGTGTTGTGTGACGTTTCATATCGACACTGCTCTTGATAAACCACAGAATACGGCGCCATCTTAAATCACTCGAAATGTGTCACATGACAACCATCTTACAGGTGGTTTAAGATGGCGCCATCTTAAACCACCTGTGTTTGTCTTTTTTCCTCTTTATAAGGGAACAAAAACAACAACAAGTGTAAACAAATCAACTTAGTGGCTGGAACATGACAGAAAATATAAAAGGAAAACTAATGAATAATTAAAAACATGACTATGTAAGAATTATCACTGATTTGCATGAAATTGTTCAAAAACTGTTTGGCTGCTTTTTAATTTTCCAGTTCTTTGATTGTGGTGCTGTATGGTAAAAGTTGTTGACATAAGTGGTTGTTAATCTCTCTGTCTCGATATGAACTTTTGTCAGGGGCAGCAGTGGTTTTCCGTGTTTCATTGTCCGATGAAGAGAAATGCCGCACAACAAACAACAACACTGCAATTCTGCAGTGCTTGAAACCTTTTTTTTTTAATCTTTTCTATTTTCATATTAACCTTAAAATTGAGTTTCTTTTTCCCAGTTGTGAGCTGTAAGTCTCCGTCCCTGAGAATATCAGATTCAGATCCCTCTTAAAAACATATTGTTTATAAACAGACATTTTCTGTGTCTCCCCTTTGCTGTTTTTGTGTTATAAGCATTTAAATGTAATGTAATAATTTTACACCTGCTCATTACCGTGTCCACGTTTAACGAATAATGTGGGCACAGTTAACGTCACCCGTGTCCACGTTGCGGTAGCGTACGACAAACTCAAATCAGCAACAGAATTGAGGTTTATGATTTTTTTTTTTACATAATTGTTAATATGCATGATGGTGTTCATATCTGCTCTATGACCATTTGAATTGCTTTTAATTTTATTCTGTATTTTAAAACCTTTGACAGCTGGTGTGATATTAAAACCGAACGTTGAACCCTCGATTGTAATATAAAATGTATATCAACATAATAATTTAATCAATTTAAATTAATCAATTTACCTAAGTGACCTTTTTTCTACATGATGTTTTTCCGTTATCACTGCTTAGATGTTTGAGTTTATGTGTGGTTGCTTCTCTGTTTTGTGAAATGTTTTGCTTTTGAACAACGATGTCGTTAATAATGATATTATTAATAATATTGTTAACATCATCAACAACAGCAATAATAATAATAGTAATGATAATAATAATAAAAACAATTTGTTTTAAAAAGGTAGCCCTAGAAGTATGTATACTGTTACGACCACATGTCATCATCACTGGTTAAACACGCAAAGTGCTCAGTTTACATAAGCCTGAACATTTGCTAAGTTTACCTTTATGGACGAATGCCTGCAGTACTCCAAACAGCAGAGCCCAGAGCAGTCCAATACGAAGAATATCCATCATACTTTCTCTGCCTCGATAAACCATCAAAGATCTGTGTATCACGGAGAGTGACAATCAGTGTTGTCTGTAAAGCCAAACTTGTCCTTAATGTGGACAGCTCACAAACCACTGTTTACAAACTAAATGGGCCTCGTCTGATATATGTAGCTTTGATCAGGAGCAATTGGATTGGCCCATTGTTTTCATGGGACTGCCCATCTGTGTTGTCATAGAGTGTGAATATGCATTAACCGGTCGGTCGAGTTTGTTCTGTTGTTCCTTTGTAAGCAGCCACGGGGAAAAGGAAAGTTGGAGTGAAGTAACACAGAGCAGTGAAGAGAAACTGAGTCTTAGAAACAATGAAGCGTCCACTGCAGCTTCTGCCTCGGCTTTTCCTAAATATTGATCTATGAAGTTGTTGTTTTGTTATTTGCTGATTGTCTTTAGATGACATAGTAGGTCGGTAGCTACTACCTGTCACAGGTCCCAGCTAAATTCACAGCAGAGCACAGTTGAAGGTTCAACGTTCAGGTTCACCAGCTTTAACCAGGCGTCCCTGTTTGCCTCACATTAGCTGTGAAGCTCGCACTGTGAACTAAGCAGGTCAAAATAAAAGGAAAACAGTGACAATGAAAACAATTTAAACAATTTAAACACGACCTCACCATTAATCTCCCTCCATCGTCCGTGGAGGGACGCAGTTGTTCCACTGTCTCCTTTAGCTCCATTTAAAGGTCTTCAGTACATTTCAAATATATAATCTCCAAATCTAAAGGTATGAAAAAGCACTGAGGGTGCTTATTGAGCCACTGCGGAAAGTCCCCAAAGTGAAAGCAACAGCTGTGTTACAGCTTATATGTTCTGGAGGAGTGGTTCGGCTGTCACACCCAGGCTTCCTGAAACGAAGCGTCTAAGCAGAGCAAATAAAACAACAACCACAGGTGTAGATCATGAGCTCAATATGACAGATTTGTTGAAATAAACAAGTCTTTAAAATAAAACCAAGTTTTCCTTTTCTATGAGCATAAAACAAAATATTAACGTCACATTGAGGTCACTGAGTGAGTTTCATTTTGAATGCTTATCAAAGGAAGGACAGAGATGGTCCCGCCCAGCAAGCAGTTTGTTGATCAGCGGCAAATTCCAACAGTTATTCTGTGATATTAATGCTTAAATTAAATGCAGAGAAAAGGCTCGAACTTTGGACGAAGGTCAAAGGTCTGGTTAAAACACTCACACTGCTCGTATAAACAGGACACGGTGGGTTTAAAAACACACGGTGTGGAGAGTAAGGAGAAACACGCAAACATTTGTTCATAGTCCTGATACGTACACAGTAAACACATCTGTACTTGACTGGAATGCAGTTCAGCTGCTGTGTGAAGAGAATGATCACAGTCAGTGTTTCATGGAATAGACTGGTTAGAGCTTCACTTCCATTCAACAGATCTCTATGTATACGTCCTCCCTGTGTTTGTACAAACACATTCACATATTTTTGCATATAATCTGGAGTCTTCAGTCTTCACAATGACACAGCTGCCCTGCGAGCAGACTCACATTGAAACTGCTGTCACTTTGTTTCTGAATGACATGACAAAATGCTGCAATCCACATAGATATAAAATACAGTATGTCTGATAAAATTGTGTACTCTCTCCTTTGTGTGATGGCTCTGCACAGTCAGAGCAAATAAACCAAAGAAGTTTAACTGAGGCTGTTTCAGATTGAGGGGATTTGTGATTGTAAGTTATCTCTAGCTGTGTTTTGAAGAGGAGAGATGTTTATTTATGGACTTCTACTATTTATGTGAGAAACGCTCTTCAATCATATTTAATAAAAACAGAGTGGTGAATCAGAGGAGGCGCGTCTCTCAGCATTCATCAGCACTGCCCCACACACACACACACACACACACACACACACACACACACACACACACACACAGTATGTAATCCTGTCTCATCATGTCTGGAATGCAGTTCAACCATTTCTTAGAAAACCATGAGAGTTTATGATGTTTCATAACAACACATGTTGGCACTGACTGATTTGTAGTTTGAGTGTCCTGTTTTACTCTCAGTCATTACAAACATTTTAAACAAAGTTGCTGATAACGAACAGCTCACCTAGTTCTGAGTTTTCAGCATGATGCTGTGTACTGCATAACAAATTAAAGAATAACATTTTATAAAAAATACTGTTTATTAAAACAAAAAATAATTACTTCTTTTTTGTAAATAAACAGGTATTTGTATGGTTCTTATGCACAGATTTTCGTTTATTTATTTATTTCAGGTTCAAAATGTATAAAATGATATTATTGACTGACAGTACATCCCATGCAGATTTAGTTCCTTAAAGAAAAGCAAACAAATAATTTCAACACACTGTAATAACCAAACATGTGTTTGGATAAACATGTGTTTGGTTATTGGCAGCAAGGACTGGGTTGATTATAATGTAGAGGACAGAGTGTGTAAAGTAACACAGTTATAAAGATAAATGGAACGACTTGTTCTGCAAGTATTTTAAATGTAACCCCTTCATAACTCATATTGACTGCAGGCTATTTACCAATACAAGCAAATACATTAGCCATAAAAACACAGATAAACACTGGAAGTGACTTATTGGCTAACACAGAAACCTGGAACACATCATTATTGTGTTATTGAACACAAACAGGAATCCCAGCCATATACAACACTGAACACAAAAATGCAAAAATAAAGGATATTACTGAAAATCTCCTTTAATTGCCAATGCAAAGCATGTATGTGCAGCTGTGTGTGCCTCTTGGACCACATGCAGAGTAACATTACTTTCAGCTGTATCTGTAGCTCTGTATAGTCTAGTTCTGACACACAATGCCATGGTTGTGCTCTCAGATAAATTCTGGTGCATGTGACCATCAAAATCTACCTCGAACAGCACTTTATATTTTATGCCACTTTTAGCAAAATCTTATTTCTTTTAATTACATATTTTAGGCAAGTTTTTAATAAATGCTACATTTTTTATTATCTTATTCAATACATTTTTAACCCTTTTCAAGAAATATATGAACTAAAATATACATGAATCTAACACAGAAACATAAAAACCTTTATTCAAAGGAGCTTGTGAACTGAGAACCTTCACAGACAAAAACCTTTATTGAACTGTCTCAGGGACAGTTACGGGTTGGCTTGATGAGCCACTGAACACCAGGAGTGAGGAGCAGATGTGGTAAGAAGACAGTTTGACCTTATGACAAAATCAGGTTTAAAACCCTTTTGTCCCCTATAACTTTGACACCATTTTTAGCTTTTTAACAGTCACTTAATGTATCTGGCAATCTTCTTTAACACCTGAGCACAGAAAGAGGGCGATGTAAGAGTCATTCCATCTTTTTTTTTTTTTTTTTTAATAGTCACTCTGTAAGTGTGCACATTGCCCTAGAGAAGTCATTTAATTCAGGTTAAGTTTAAAATACACTGAGAGGCAGTTATCAGGGTTAGGTTTGGGTTAGAGGCGTTTAAGGTCAGGGTCTTTAATCGGACTACCCAGTGCGTGTAGACACAACAACCAGTTGCATGAGACAAGCTATTAATGCCCTCTTAATTGTGTTGCTAAATTTATTTTCATGCACAAGAAAAATTACATCTGTACTTGTGAAGTTGTTAAACCTCTTAGTACATTTTAAACACAACCTATATTATAAAACTACTCCAAGACACTGGCCTTTGGAGGGGGGAGGGGGGAATGAAAACTTGGGTTCATTATTTTAATAGATAATATTCTGAGATATTCATGCCTCAAAAATTGAAAGGTGGACAGAACATTTTTCAAATAGTTCTATTTGATATATGAAGGTAAAATCTCACAGAAATCACTATATACATGTATATACATTGTCACGCCTTGAAACACACAATTTTGAGCCAAGTATGATATGGTTCAGCAGAAGTTCCACAATGATTTGAGGTACAGTGACCCATAACATAAGACTCTGATGTGAACCCTTTTTTTGTTTTACCTTTTCATAATGTGTTTCCATGCAGAGGAAGATGGTGTAGGCCGTTAGGCTAGCCAGACAGCCCTCCAGGTAGGACTTCCCCCCGAGTTTTTCTGCTTCTGCATACAGGTTGTTTAGCGTCTGAATGGTCTCTTCAAACTGCTGCTCATCGATCTGAAACCACAGGAGCAGTTTTAAAAACATAAACTTAAAGCAGTCAGGAAACAACCATGGCATGGAGGTTAACTCTGTACATACCCTTGACTCAAGCTCTGAAGGGAACTTGGTCTGGAACTTGCATATGGTGCCTGAGCTGTAGTCTCTTTGGATGAACACCTTGGATGAACACAGCTGGTTGCTGGAGGTCCTGTAAGCTGTGGGTCTACACAAAGAATTTACTCTTATGCATATTAATTTAAGACAAATGTACAAAAGATAAAAGAATATAAACATCTTTATTAAAACAATCACAGCAAAACATAAAAAGTCTGTACACCATCACCCCGCAAACATACAAACATACAGAACATTATAGCTTGATTCATGATACATTACATTGTGACACACAACTCTAATCTTACATATCATTTGATGCTCAGTTAAACTGTCAAATGCAAAAACACATGATTGTGGGATTTTTATAAAATATCTACATACATCATATAAATGCTGTCACTTTTAATTCAGTATTTGTCAGAAGGGTTTGTTGGGCAAAGGTAGCAATGCACTGACAAACAAACAAACCACTGACTAACAAAGATGTGTAAGACTGAAATAACAATGCACAACAAACCACTGATTTTGGCTTATTCAGGTAACTTCTGGGTTTTCTGTACTACACAGGTAGTTTGCTTCTTACTGGGGTAAATCGCCATGGTAACATATGCTGTGCGAAATCAGCATCACAGGTGAGAGTAGGAGGGTCTAAATTTAAATTTTTAAGCAGAACTTTACTCCCTGATCTTCATTTTCTTTTTGCAGCAAACAATTTTACACCTTTTTATTGTTCTTAACAATCAAAAACCGGACACCTGCACTGTACTTGCTGGCTTCATATCAAATTTCAATTTCAATTTTGTTGTTATATTTAAAATGCATCTGAAAGGATAAAAACTAAAACTTCCAGGAGGAGATTATGTTCTTGATGTCAGCTTCAAACGGTCTGGAAGCTCCACGTTTCCACTGATTCTTTTATTTACAGCAGCTTGTTAAGCCACACATTAGCCATGACAGTCCTGGTTTGGTGACTCTACAAATAAGAATCAAGTATAATAATATGTATACATTTTATAAATCACCAAATGAATACACACACACTCCCATGACCGTGCACAGTTTGTGCTCCATTCACTGGATTTAGTAAAGTCAGGCTTAACCTGATCCTGACAGTTTTAGATTTTATTCTTTCAGCTGTTTAAGTGTTTGAGAGTAAAGATTAAATAGAAAAACAGACATTAGGCTTAGTCTATGTACAAGTTTGATATGAGGTCAAGTACAGGAGTCCTGTTTTAGAATAAGATATTGATGATTTTATAATAATGAAATTGTAAAATTGTTTTGCTGCCAACAGCTACTAACTTGCATCTAAGTATTTATATTCAATACTGAAAGTCAACAGGGAAACACAAAGACATCACACACTTATTGAAACTCTTCAGACCTTCTTACTCTCGCCTTCCGTTTGACAAAGTATCAGGGCAACATTAAGAAAACATATTTTTAAATTGTTCATTTTGAGAATATAATTAAAGTGTAGAGATTACAGTTGTTCTTTCAAGTTAAACTTCTGCCAGGCTCCTATTCCTTCTGTATGTACTGTTGACACTGTTCAGCAGTGTTTTGATTGTACATACATCCTCTTCAGTGCACGAGGGTGTAACCATTGGTATCCTTCTGAAGGACATTCCACTTACTGATCTACACACAGCATTTTGTGGAGGCTACAGCAGCTGTGGCAGTTTTTTGACTTGAAATGACAGCTTTAATCTTTGCATATAAACTTTATTCTGAAAATGAACAATAATTTGTTTTTCTTAATGTGGCCCTGATACTTTGTCGTACTCCTCAGAGATCTGAGAGATCTTCCTGGAATGGTGTCGCCACTTTCCAGAGAACTAATTGGTTAGTAGGAGATTTCATAGCTGCTGAACTGCTCAGTCTAAACTGTAGTGGGTGCCAGCTTGTCCTGGTTCAGAGGGCATTAACAGGTTTTCACAATGCAATTCTCACTCACTCCATTTGCCTCTTTAGCTTATCTGAGTTTTTTTTTGGTTTTGTTCTGGGGTTTTTTGGGTTTTCTTTTGTTTTGTTTTGTTTTTTTTTTGGGGGGGGGGGGGGGGAGGGGGGTACTTCCTGGAAGTAAAAATCTTTTGCAAAATCATACTTTGGACTGGGTGCCAAAGCATGATCTTTAATGTCAAAACCGTCACCCAAATTTACATTAGATTTCAGGGTTTTTCATATGTTAAATGGATCCTAGAGGGTCCCATAACTTATACTGTATAATTATTTAATAAATCACTCATATTAACACTCTAAACTACTGAGATTTGTTTTTGTAATCTAACAGCAGGCATGCATAGAAAGCCTTGAACAAAATAAAATAAAACAATGTGCAAGGTGTGCAGTGCTATCCACAGCAGCCTTGTTGATATTTTCTGATCACTAACACAGAAATTTAAGTTTCATCTGTGATTAAAAGTTGAAAAAGCGAGATTCTGCATGCAGTCCTAATAAAATTGCAGCTTTTCAAACACATTCACATCTTTATGGAACAGCAGAACCTCCAATCATTCAGGAGTACGCAGACCTCAGGCATTTTATATCAGCTGTTTAACATTTGCTGTTAGCTACATATAATTTCTATGCTGTTTTCTGTGGATACGTATGCAAATAACAGTAATTATTATAAGGAAAGCAAAAACTAAAATAATTATTATGACAGGAAGAAATTTATCCCTGTCTCTTCCATCCTTGTCTCCTCCATCCTTGGTGTCTTCATCTGTGAAACCTGCAGAGTAGAAACAGGTGTGAGGAATCTAACCACCGAGTATGCTGAAAATATTTCATCTTTCACATTTTCAAACAGTTATATAGCTGCTGGGAGTAATGCAGAACAATCAGAATAATATATATTGATTGTATCTGCTTGACAATTTTACAGCATATTCAGCAGCTAACAGGAGCAAAGAACAGCATCCAGGAGCATAAGACTACACTGGCTGCAGAAAGTATTATTTTCTCTCTCAAACTGCTGCAGCTGCATTTATTATCGACTGACACAACATGATTCAAAACAAAAAGCTACTTCCATTTCACCCAACTTGCTCCAGTTTCCAACTTCAAACTCTTCGTCCTATCTGACACTCTTTCGCCTCTCATATGCGACGGCAGCTAAGGTGAATTTATTTTGTTCTTCTCCTGAGTTTCTTAAACATATTTATTTTAAGGAAATTAACAAATGACTCTCAATTATGTCCTTGGATGACCTTTGAACTTCTTAATTAACAATTGCCCGTACTCCATTTCTCTTTCTGACTACACCACAGTAGAAAAGTTTGAATCCACCTCCAGTGCACCTGGCCTTGCTTTCCTTTCACCTGGTCTCCTACCCACACACTATATCTACCGTCCTTCTCTCCATCATATCACCCTACTCTCTATCGTTACCTGTCATAGTCCCTACACTCATCTCCACACTCTTGCCTTTCCTTCTTTCTCACTGCCTCCTAACACACCATCCCCTCATCTCTTCCTTTGTCTTTGGCCAACAGTTGCACAGTTTCATCCTTTTGGCCAACAAGCACCAGGGGCAGTCAGTGTTAACCCAGACTGATCCAGTGTGGTAAGCTCATTTGCGATGATTTACACGTTTGATTTGTCAAATATTGTATGTCTTGACCCTCCCCATGTATCTGAGCTTGACACTGGCACTAGAAGTACACTGGACTGTGTCCTCCCCATGTCTACGTTCACCATGCAGACTCTAATAAGCAACAAGTTATCAGACAGAGCTGGTGCAATAAGTTTAAATGACCTTGTAGTTCACTGTGCAGTTTCCCACCATCAAGAGGCTAAGCTAAGGAGTAGTTCACTGCTGACACCCTAACAAACAAACACAGAATCACACACAGATCGGACCCTGCGAGTCGAACATCTATCTACAAACTCACCTGAGGTGGTGACTGTGAGGTTGACAGAGTGCTTAGTCTCAGTCACGACACCTTCTGTGTTCCTGACTGTAATCTCACACTCGTATGTTCCCGTGTCGCTGGTGCTGACGTTCTTCAGAATCACTGAAACATCTCCGTCCTTCATGGTTGGATCTCTCAGCTCCACTCGGCCTTTGAAGAACTGATGCTGGTAGTTTTCATATGGACGCTGGTTTCGGAAGAAGAACACATAGGTGTCTGACTTGAGATCAGATCTTCTCCACTCCAGCAGGATGATGACATCACCTCTGGGACTCTGACACTGAAGAATGGAATCTTCCCCAGGCCTCACTTTGAGCTCTGTGGGATATAAACACAAAGAGAACAGAAAAAAACAAATATCGGTAACATGTTACTGCACATCTTTGAGATGTACTGTGTAGATCACAGTGTTAATGTACTGGCTTAATTATGAAAGCTTTGTTTCCTGACTGAAATATTTCTGACCTTTGATGTTTGAAATCCTCTGCTATTGTTTGCTATACTGCTTTAGCATTTTGAACATGACAGCTCTCCTCCACTTATTCTGTCAATAATGCTTTCTCCTGAAAGCCACTCAAACCTGCGACCGTATGTAAAAAGAAGCAACTCTGTCAAAGACTTTAAAGATTAATGTATGAAGAAAGCCAGTAAGAATGTGCATGTTGCTCTAAACACTAAGCTATAGTTTTAAGAAAGTTTTCACTTTTTAAGGAAATTCTTTTTTTCCTCAGAGGTGAGGGTACAAATTAGAGGTTTATATTATGACTATTTTTGTCATATAAAAATGGTGGTGGCATTAGCATTCACACTTTTATGGTTTTCATACATTTTCAAGCAAACATATAAAAAAGGAGAGAAAAATCAACATGAACTATAATTTTACTAATTTTTGACATAAAAATTACATACTAGCCAAAGCTTTAACTTTCATTTAATAAGACCTTCTCTGTAGGATGGACAGTGATACGTGCACTGAAGAACAAATTTAGTGATATCCATGATAGTCTTCCCCTGGCTGACTAGTTCTGTGCAATACTGCAAATTTTTATACTGATTTTTATACTGACCAAGTAAAAACAGGGCCAGTACTGCTAATTATAATACCAATAATTGTAACCTATAAAGAGGGTGTAACAGAATGATGGACCCAACCACATAGCTTACACTTTACCCTTTTTATTCAGTTGCTAGATGTCCTAACACACTTGGCCGCAGCTTTTCAGCTGCCAACCTCAAACACACAACAACAACCTCAGGGCAGGTCTTATGAAGGAGAGGTGTGAGAACTGATGAAGGTCCAGTCTCTCTGTTACCACGCCCCGCCACAGATGGCTTATGTAGGGTAGAGCAGTGTGTCATGATTTATGAGCACACATTTTAATGACCACTAAATCGCTAATTTTGACTTCCTACTTAAACACAAGAAAGCAGATATTTCGGCTTTTCATGTATTTCGTGAAACTGGGCTTTTTTGGAGAACTGGAATTTAAATGTGCCTTTCTCTAAAGCACTGTGGGTAAACTTATGTAAATGTTTTACGGGCTATGGATAAAATAGATGTGACAACCAACACAAATAGGTTCAGACATTTTTCATATTGTATGTTTGAGCTATCTTTTAGTGGTCAAAATACTAAACTTAGAAGAGAAACAAAGTATCCTATTACCAATATCGATAGCAATACCATGACTGGAATTGGAACTATGGATATTTGGATCAGTCCGCCTATCTCTACCAATCATGGCTCAATTATAAATAGTACCTGTGACCTATTTCTCACAGGTATGTGGAAAATGGAATTAATGTATTTCTTTCCTCTAGTACTCTGATCCTAGCATTTGTGAACCAGATTAGTTTCCCCTGCTGGTTGTAAGCAAGATTACAGTGTAAGGTCTGTAATTTGGATTTTAGCAGAGTGGACCTGGTGAAGTCTTTTTCCTGTTGTTCTTATAGTCTCACCTGCTGCTATCATTGTTAGGTTAGTATGCTTTATGCCTGATGTGTTATTTGACTTCAAAAAAAAATCTGTTAACATTCACACACAAGATCAATAAGCCCCCTGA
This sequence comes from Diplotaxodon limnothrissa, assembly GCF_057381915.1. Lineage (NCBI taxonomy): Eukaryota > Metazoa > Chordata > Actinopteri > Cichliformes > Cichlidae > Diplotaxodon > Diplotaxodon limnothrissa. The sequence continues at coordinate 29,430,154 of NC_140598.1, forward strand.
AGAGGAGGGAACACTTTTACATCATATCTATCATATGGCATCATTCATAACCTGTGCTGTTCCAAAAGTATTTCTTTGTTCTGACTTTGAGTCACACTTTGAGAAAATCATATTGATCTCAAAAACCAACAAAAAAAACCAGCTAAACATTTTGATCTACTGCTGCCATAAATGCAGTAAGACTGAAAAGAAAACTTATCCCAGTTTATTGTTTAACTTTATTTCAGCAATTACTTGTAACTGTTACAATTCATTATAGAGGAAAAGGGACATGCCATTTAGTTATGAACAATCACCTTCATTATAAACCCACTCTTGCATTTTTAGCCTCTTTTTATTGCCTGTAACGCTTTCTGTACAAATGTACTTGAGTATCTTGCAGATTTCAAGATGTAACTGAGGTTTCAAGCGAAAAAAAACAACAGTTTAAAAAAATCGTTATTAAATACAGAGTGCCAACACTCCAGGTTTGCAGGAAGTTTTCAGTAACTCAGGATCAAATAAATCACATTTCAACCACTGTTTGAAAAATCTTTACTAACAAACATCTACAAAGAGTAGGTGAAAATATACATGCTTACAGTTTGCAAGGACTGGAGGATGTCTTTGCGCAGAGAAATACTCAGTACCTTTTGAATTCTTGTTCGCCTAATCAACGCCAGGCTTTGAGAAACTCTTACCGCGGGAAGCAAAATCTGTCCTACCGAGCTGCGCAGCTCAGAAACATTTTTGGCCTTTAACTCGTGGTTTCTCCCTCAGCTGGAACCACAGGTTCCTGGCGCTAAGCCGCGCTGCTAATCCACATTCACGTGCACCTTGACAATAAAAAAAAAAACATAACAAATAATAGCGGCAGGAAAAAAAAAGATGAATCCAAGCAAAACTGCCCCCCAAACATATACATATATAAATATATATGTAATAAGAATTTAACAAGATAAACTCGAAGACATTAAAACATACCCTTTGTGCTGCCTGTCTGCACTGTACCTGGACGTCTTCATGTTTCTGCTTCCTCCTGGCTGAAGAGTTGTAAAAAGTTATTATTACTTCTGTAGTTAAATATCTGCTTCATTACCAAATATTATTAACTGTCAGTGACAGTTAATGGTGGAGAAGTTTTTCAAACCATTCCTTTAGGACAGCAATGTCACACTCATTTTAGATCATCAGCTACATACACCCCACTTTGATCTTAGGGGAGCCAGACCAGTAAATTGGCATGATAAATGTGTAAAACTGAAGCAAATGAAATCTAGTAGTGAGTTTTAGTGAGTTTTTAAAAAAGTGCTTTATTTCTTCTTTAAGAAAAAAACTACTAAAACAATATGAAAACACCTCACTGCTGGAAAATTGTGCATGAAGTTTTAAAAGTAAAAACTATTATTCTGCACAAAGTGTTTGATATCAGCATAAAAAATATTAAAATTACTGCAAAAAGTAAAGGTTGAGCTACTTGATACTTTGAATACTTTGTATTCTGTTTCATGCATATTGAGTTTTAATTTTAATTATATAGTGTGAAATCACAACAACAATTAGATCAAGGGACTTTATATTTATAGAGAGAAAACCCCAACAATCATATGACCCCCTGTGAGGAAGCACTTTAGTGACAGTGGGAAGGAAAAACTCCCTTTTAACAGGAAGAAACCTCCAGCAGAACCAGGCTCAGGATTCAAGGTCACCTGCTCCAGTTCTAACTATATGCTTTAGCAAAAAGGAAAGTTTGAAACTGTCTGTCTCCCAAATCCAAACTGGAAGCTGGTTCCACAGAAGAGGGGCCTGAAAACTGAAGGCTCTGCCTCCCATTCTACTTTTAAATACTCTAGGAACAACAAGTAGGCCTGCAGAGCGAGAGCGAAGTGCTCTAATAGGGTGATATGGTACTACAAGGTCATTAAGATAAGATGGGACCTGATTATTTAAGACCTTGTATGTGAGGAGCAGGATTTTGATTTCTGGATTTAACAGGAAGCCAATGAAGGGAAGCCAAAACAGGAGAAATATGCTCTCTCTTTCTAGTCCCTGTCACGGTTGTAGAATGTCCAGCATCATATTCAGTTAATCATGTTTGAAGTGACTGTCCTGTGAGGCCATTGCTGGAGTGGAGCAGACAGCAAACATGCTACCTCTGCTCGATCGTTAAAACAGCTTCAGTTATACTTTGTTACGTTTTACACACACACACACACACACACACACACACACACACACACACACACACACACACACACACACACACAGGCAAGGTACTCTTTGTTTGTATGTAGACGTCATATGTTAATGAACCTATGTATATTCATGTAACCTCAATAAAAGATAAAACAGCAGTATTATGGGGGAGCGGACGAGAGTCTGACGGACCCATATGGAAAAGAAATAGTAAAAACATATATGATTTACTCATGAAAGTGGCCACTTTCTCATTACTTTCATATTTTTTTTTAGTAAGTATACAAAACATACAAGTTTCATTATATAATTTTTCAAGGGATCTTATTTCTGTTTTCACTCTTGTATGCTTTTCATACAAGTTTCATACAAGACAGATTAAAAACTTTATAAGATTTATATATATCTTTTCCATATGGGGAGGTCAAGTGGTGGAACGACACTTGGCTCCAGGCAGGTCTCCCTCATGCATGAGTAACACGAAGAACTTTGCCTACTTGGTGTTCAATGCTTTTGCTGTGTTTTTAAATTGTCTCGTTCCAGCGGTGGGCCTGTGCTAGACAGACCCAACAGTCTGAAAATACTTTATAGGTAACCAGTCCGGTAAAGTAACAGCTATGATAATCAATAACAATAATCATTATGTGATACCCACTAATGTGTGATCACATTTATGTGAATTAATTTAAGTAATTTCACTTTCAATGTAAGTGATATTTCCATTTGGAAATGCCCTAAATAACTACAGTAATTTTAACAGGAAACTTGGTAACTACCCTGGCATATTTGTAGCGGACGCTTCATTTTTGTACCAGTAGGTGGCAGTGTGAGACCATGGTTTGGCCTGTTGTTAGCAGCCTGACGCGCATGCCACGTCTCCCTGTCTGATCATTTCTTTCCTGTTTACAGGTTCGTATCGTGCCCGAAAGAGAATATAATAGCAATCACATCCATTATATAGCATAGACTAACCATTACGGTTGGAAAGTGAAAGCGTACAACATTGTGTAGTACAGTAAATTACACTTTTGTAAGTATTTGTTTACGGCTTTAGCAGCATGCTAAGGTTAGCATGTTAGTTTGGGTCGCACACCTCCTATGCTCTGTGATGTTAGTGATCGGCTCCACCGTTATTCTGTATTGTTTTAGTATCTTGTTTCTGCCATAAAGTGTTTCCGTGAATTCAGTGCACATGTCAAGATGGTGCTGATTATACCATTCTTTCAAGCTATTTGAGATTTATAGATTTGTCCTGTTGGAATTCATTATGAACCACGTTTTACAAGAAAATTGGTCATGTCTATAACATTGGAATGTGTTATGGAGAATGTGTGTGTGAGCTATGTTAAGAATAAGTAAATACACAGTTGTAATACTGTAAAAGTAATGAAAGGAGTGCATAATTGTGAATTTGAATAAATAATGGCAGAGTATTCAGGAAACGGCAAGCCACGTCTCCCTGTCTAATCATTTCTTTCCTGTTTACAGGACACATATATAGCTGTCTACAGGTGCTGCCACCCGGTACCTGTAACAATTACAGTCTCCAGATGTCTAGTTGCTTGTTTTTGTGTTTGTGTAAATTAGAGGTGTTTTCACAGTGGCTCTTCCATTCACACAGCCACCACAGTTCAACTTGTTTTTTCATTAGCTGCTGTAAGATAGCCGCACATGGTCTTCCCTCCCTCTCTGCAGCCTGCACATGTCTGCACAGCCAGAGCAACGTGACAACATCATAACAAAAACAGAGCAGAGGACAAGAGGTGGAGCTAGTGTATGTGCCATAGGAGTCAGTGTTTACACACACTTGATAAAAACAGGGAAGTACTAGTTTCGACGAATAAAACTTATGCGTTGTTGACGAGCTAACCCTTCAGATCAAACTATGATCATGAATGTATTTCTCTGACAATCTGCAGAAACAGCTGTCTAACAATCTTCTCAAATAACACCGTAAAAACTGCATCTGTTTGAAACTACATAACAAAACCTGCAAACTGTTTCACTTATGATTAAGACACACAGAGCTTCACCTGCTCTAGGTTATTTTGCATTGTACATCAAACATGTCCTAAACTCGCTGACATTTTATTCCACTCATACTAAAACACGCACCAACTGCTTCCGTTTTATCCTGCAAACACTGCAACATGCACGATTACAATGTTTACATTCCCGTTTTAAAAACCCCCAAAAAAACCACAGTCGTCTTTTTCATCTTACCGTATGATGACCACTCACCTTCTAATCCACAACCTACAAAGATCGGAAGGGACAGGAAAAAAGCATTAGACCACATGTCTGCAGGAAAGTTGCACAAGTGTTGATCTGCACCAACTGAGTCTGAATCTGTTTGCTTTGATACTTAAACATGTGTGTGTGTGTGTGGGGGGGGAGTCCTACCTCATGTGACAAATATGGCCAATGTGATTGGCTGTGCCTTTCAGGGAGCTTTGTTTAGTTTTAGCAGCGGCAACCCTGCGCTGCGAGGACCTGCAAGGGAACAGTCTGTCTATTCTCTGTCCTCACTCTGGACACTTGCAGTTGTCACACTTGGAAATCAAATGTGTGAGTGGGTGTTCACAGACGCGGACTACAGCTTTCTTGGCTGCTGCCTCAAAGGACATTGTGCGCTGTCTATCTTGCGTGCTGCACAATACTGTTTATTATTTAGTATCTACTGATATCTACTGCTAGCTAGTTTATTGTGATGGTGCCCTCTTTTTTATTATGTTGCTCTTTGTTGTTTGCTTTCTCTTCTGTTTTTTTTCTCCATACAGGTGACCCAGGTGTTTTGTTTTTGTTTGTTTGTTTGTTTTGTCTTTCTCTCCCCCCCCCCCCCCCCCCCCCCCCCTTCTCACCGTCTCTTCTCCCCTTTGGTTTTCTTTCTCTCCCTCTCTTTCTTTCATTCTTTCTCCCTGTCCTATCCCCCAGTCATGTCTGTCCCGTTTGTAGCAACTGAAAATAAAATAAATTCATAATTATAATAAAGGTCAATCAAATGGACCAATATGGCAAGGCCATGATTAAAAGAAAAAAAAAAGGGAAATCAAATGTGTGATAAGCTGCAGGATTCAAACACAAGTGTAATTTATAAATACATTTTCATACTTTTATTCCACAATCAGAGAGAAAGAAAAAGAGAGAGAGTGCAGGACAGACAGACAGGTGACAGTCTCAGGTGTATACACTGCTACAAACAGGAGGATTTAGTGTGTGTGTTATTACGAGTGCTAAACAAGAAGAGTTCCAGATGGTGCAGTGGACACATGTGTGACTGCTGTGATTAAAGCATCTTTCTTTCAGCTTAACGAGTGAACCGTCAGCTCGTTCAAACACACGTTAAAGTCTGTTTGGCTCAACACCACCGAACAGAGGCAGCAATATAACATAGCTAACATTAACAGTGCAGTGAATCCTGCTTGTGCCGTGATATTCAGGACTGCAAACCGAGCAGCATCACTGACTTTCAGCTTGTTGTGTTTGTGGATATATGACTGACTTTAATTATCCATAAAATCATCACATTCTCTGTGTGGCCAACAGTAATGTTTTAATGTTCTTCATTATTAAACATTTGCACATAAATAAGTGACATAATATTCAGTACTTACTTTTTAAACTTTACTCTTCGGCTGCTGCATTCCAAGCAGCCTTTGAATTGGGACAGCCTTCGTCGCGTCACTGTGACGTAATCGACCTTAAAATGCGGCCTTGGGATACAGCCATGGAGTTGGATACCGGCGGAAAACACCTGCAAAGATAGAACAACAACAACAACCGCACTCATATATATTCAAATAATTTAAAAAAAAAAGTTAATTTACCTGTTACTAACACACACCAAATCCGGTCATTGGTATTGCGTTGTTGTGTGGGACACCAGTAGTCCATGTCTGTTGCTGTAACAGTAGTTCATGTTTAGAATAAAAAAACTATGTAACCAACATATAAAAAATCCCAGCTCACTGACTTGATCGGGGCAATAGTGCCTAAAGTGTTGCATAATTTTGCTGAGAGATCTTTTACTTTGTGGTAATCTTAGATGAGTAGTTTTATGGACAAAACCCACCAGGTCATTCAGTGTTCCCTTAGTGCAAATGTATCAGAGATGTTGGTGCAGTATAACTGAAGTAATGATGTTAAGTCCTTAAAGTCATATTCTTTTATTGTCATGACTCTATTTGAAGCTATTTTTATTTTTGTATGATACCTGATTTATATGGAATATGACTGAAGTAAACTAAAGCCTAAAATACTTAGTCAGTCATTTGTTTAATAGTAACTTAACATTATATAATTCACATATAAAACTATGAAATTGTAATTTTAAATAGTTTAAAAGCATGTAGAAAAAGCTGGGTAGGACATTCTGTGACAAACCACTGGTTTGTATTTATGGGAGGGGGTGTTACGGCCTCCTGATACTGCCCTTGTGTGGGCGTGGTGTTTTTCTCCGCCTCCTCCTCTCTTGCTCCACCCCTGTCTCTCTCTTGCTCTTCTCTCTCCCCAGGACACAGCTGCTGCTCATTGGACTCATTTACCACCTGGGCCCAGTCAGCAATCACCTCTCTGAGGTCATATAAGCTGTGTGTATGTATGTGGGCCCCTGGAAGTGCCTCCTCGTGGTGTGGAGTTTTTGTTGTGTTCTTTGTTGTTGCAACCTTTTTTCCTTTTTCCAAGTGTTATTGGTAAAACGGCGTTGCCGGCTCTTTATGTTAAGATTATCTATAATAAAGACTATTTTATTTACTAAAAACACCAGTCTGTCTTCCTTTCCTGCTTTTCTGGACTCATTTGTTACTGGTCCCCTGACTCGCAGGCCTAGACCCCTTTGGGGGGACGTAACAATAGCATATGTAGGCAAGTATATTTCTCCTTTTTTATTAACAAGCAAAGACAAAAAAGGGAAAAAAAGAAACGGGGTGGGGTTTGGTGGTTGAATTATCCGTCCCCACCAATGCCAAAACCAAATCTACACCCTTGACGAGGACCACTGTAAAGTCAGTGCTTCAACACTCACAGACTTGGCAATTTGGCAATTACCATATTTCTTAGTACTTATAATTAAGAAAGCCCAAGTACCAAAATCTACTTCTTGACAGGCAAAAACAATGAAATGAAAATAAACATGTTTTATGTAACTGCTCTTAGAGTTTGTTTTCCCTCTGCATACAGCTAAGGTCAAAACAGTTAAGATGCATTCATGATGTTAAAAATGCATCATCTTTACATTTTTTTTTAAAACTCTGAAGCATATCTATGGGTCAGAACAGCTTTGAAAACATCAGCCTCCCTCTTTCTCCATAAGAAACATTTTAAGGTTTAAAATCAGATTTTAATTTGATAGAGAATTTATTAGTTGCTTTTCTTTAAATCATTTTTCTATTTAAAAAAAAAAAATCAAGTGAGCCACCCTGTTGGTGTTTTCATTCTTTTTTGTTCATTGCTCTAACACACCTCATGAGTCATATCTCAGCTTGAAACTAAAATGTTAGAGACCTTTTTCCCTCTACAACTACTGCAGAGAAACCACAGACCCCCTAAATGGTGCTACTGAGAGGAAGGAGGAGGGTTTAAGTGCTGCAGTGGAACAACAACAATCTCACACCTCTGTGAGGCACGATGGGACAAACAGCTCTTCTGTGGCTGCTCCGTAAGTAACACGTGCTGCCTTTAAATGTTTTTTGTTTTTTGTTTTTTTTGCTGCCTTTAAATGTTAATGTGTTTCTTGAAGTAAACCTAGTAAAGAGTGGCACTGAGATAAAGCAAAATATATTTACTTTTCCTTACTTACAGAGGTGTTTTAATAATCCACAGAGACGTACATGTGACCAACTAAGGTGTTTTAATTCAGCCTATTTCTGTTGATTTTAGAGGTTTAAAGTTTAACTTAATTGAATTAATTAAAAGTTGAGGCTTTCCATTCAGTGATGCAGACTGCAGTGAGAAGTGTCAAAGGGCATTTTCACATATTCACCCAAAGCACACTGCTCATACAAACTGAGATTTGGTGTTTAAAGCAAGAAAAGAAAAAAAAAATACTAAAAGATGACGAATTGTTTTGTTTTCTCATCAGTTCCAAGGTTTCTGCTTTGCCACACAACAAACCAAGGTTAGTGAATTTATTCTGTGACAAACTAACCAACACAAGCTGAGCAATAAGGACCAAAACTAGAGCTAGAATAGAAACCGATTACACCCAGATGTGTCTGCTATGGAGGTCAAAACAGCTTTAATTTGTTTCAGACGGATTGAACTGAGCTGAACTAGAGCTACATCAAGACAACAAAATCTACAATTGGTAGATTTTGTTGTCTTGGTAAACTACCAATGTATAGTTTTTTTTTAACAAATAGAATCTTTAAGGAATAATTATTTATATATTACAGTGCCAGACTGTGGAACTTTCTCTGAGCTTGAGATCTGTGGACTCAGTCATCGCTTTTAAAAAACAGCTAAAAATTCATCTTTTAAAACTTGCTTTTGGTTGATTTTTGTTTTTATGTTTTAGCGTCTGTGAAGCACTTTATGATTTTATCTTGAAAGGTGCTATATGAATAAAATTTTACTTATTACTTTACTTACTTTATGTTTTTGTTCAAAAATATAAATTCTCTCACAGCTCGTCTGACTGTGAGTCCCAGCAGCTCTCAGTTCTTTAAAGGAGACTTTGTGTCTCTGAGCTGTGAGGAGGACGACAGCTCTGCTGGATGGACTCTGAGGAGAAACACAAGCACAGAAACCCAAGCTGAGTGTGACAAGTGGGGAAAACCAGCTGGTTCTTCATGTAACAACAGTGTTTTCCCATGGGACAGTGGAGTTTACTGGTGTGAGTCCAGAGAGGGTCCCATCAGTAACATGGTTAACCTGACAGTCACTGGTAAGCTGAGTGTGTGGAGTTAGTGTTGATGAAGCTGTGTGTAAATGGATGAAATGCTGTAGTTTGTCTCTGTGTTGAGGTGGATCAGTGATCCTGCAGAGTCCTGTCCTCCCTGTGATGGAGGGAGATGACGTCACTCTGCTCTGTAAAACAAAGACCACTCCCTCCAACCTCCCAGCTGCTTTCTATAAAGATGGCTCCCTCATCAGGAAGCAGCCTACAGGTCACATGACCATCCAGCATGTTTCCAGGTCTGATGAAGGCCTCTACAAGTGTGACATCAGCGGTCATGGAGAGTCTCCATCCAGCTGGATCACTGTCACAGGTAAAATTTAGCTTTCTTTCAAAAATATTAGACCCAAAGTGATTCAAACTGGCCACAAAGATTTGCGTTTCTCTTTAATTACAGGTTTGTCCAACTCTGCGCCTCCTTCATCAGCCTCCAGTACCTCCATCCACTTCTCCTCGTTTTTCTCTCCTCCTCCTCAACGATCCTCTCCTCCTCTCTCTGTGATGGTGTCTATTCCCTCCATATTTGGGCTGCTGCTGGTTGTGCTGGTTGTACTGGTGAGACGCTGTGTTCGGAGGAAAGCTGAAGGTAAGACACACATTCTGGTCAGACTCTGGGAGATTTGGGTAATGGGTGTTAAACAATTTTAAAGGGACATTTCACTTCAAAATCAAATCTACAGTTTTTGTCTACTGAGTGCCACAAAGCTGACATATGAAACATTAAACAGCTCAAACTAAAATTTCAAAATGGATACAAACCAAACACATGTAGGGATGATTATAAGGTGACATGTTTTTTTTTTTGTTTTTTTTTTTTTGGGGGGGGGGGGGGGGGGGGGGTTTAAGAGTCACATGACTGCTGAAATGTTGCTGCCTTTGTGAGGACCTTTGCAATTTTAAATCAAAGTTAAATTAGGTTAGCAACTGTACACAAGTTTACTTCAGCATTTCACATTATTTAATATATTTAAAAATGTAACATTTAATAAATTTGAAAGGTATACAGTTTAGTTGTTTTCCTGTGTGTGAACTGTGATGCTACATATGAGACTTTGTGGTCAAAGAGTTTCGATGTGAGGAACATGTGCCGCTGTCCAGTTTCCTGTTTTCTGACTTAAAAAAGAAAAAAAGAAACCCTTTTACATGGTGTTACTATTTATATTGCTATAAAACATTATCAGCTGATTTATAAATCTGAATGTTCCAAATGTTGGAATTGCAGCAGTATCAGTTCTGTTATAAGTGAAATCTTTGGATTTGGTTTTGCAGATAGAGATCGTCCAGCAGCAGCCATCTACTCATCAGTGACAAGAACAGTAGCAGACGACCGATACGGGTCAAAGAGGACGAAAGGTACAGAAAGTTTATGGCTAGATTCATTTCAAGGCAGAGAGGCCCACAGGATATTGGAATATTGAAAAATAAAGCTTCAAAACACTGATGTTGAAACAGCTGTTGTCTCGCTTCACAAACGATCCTGTCATATCTGTCTGAATCAGATTTCAAATGATTAGAAGGAATAACATGACAATACATTTGAACATTTTACTGGTAAACAGACAAAATGTTGCAACACTTTTATGTGTGGACGTTGATTCTTAGAATGAAGAATGTATTGCTTTTGTATTGAAATTTGAATCAATAACATGTGAATCATTTGGAAGTTTGTGGCTGCCATAACTGGACCATCCACCACGTATCAGTGGTCTGTCTTTGAGGTTTGGAAGCTTCGAATCTTTTTTCTGTACAGTCAGGAAGAAGTCTCAGAAGCTTTTTTCTGAACTCCTTTTATTTCTCACATTAAACCGGACCTGTCCTGGTTACATCCATCTGCATATTTTCATTCTTGTGTTCTGTTAGCGTAGCTTTGCATGATTCAGATGTTAAAGTAACCATTGGTGCAAACCCTCGGCTCATCCTCTTGGTTTTTTTTAGCATCCACTCAGGCATTCTTCTGTGAGAACTGAAAGTTTGTGTAACTTGATGTTTAGGTCAATGCTTACAATAGCTAGTTAGCGCTTTGATATCCAAATAAGTCCACAAGATTTTCTTTGAAAAGATTAATGAAGAACTATCAGTGTAAAACTGTGAAAAAAACCCCACCAAAATCGAAACTAATATTACTTTATATACATTACAATAATAGACTCTTCATGATGCAACAAATTTATGTTACTGATAAAGTAAAGCAGACAAACTGCTAGCTTATTGGGGGTAACGCCTTCAAATCAGCTAATTTCTGATAAACCAAAATAAAAATATAAGAAAACCAACAAAAATAGGAAATAATGTCATAACTAGGCAGAAATAATACATCAACTATTTACAGACAAATGTGTACATTAAAATCTGGTGAGATAATCAACTATTTAAATTACAACATCTTTTATCAAAGACAGCACACAGTCCTGATAACATGATACCAACCAGCTAAAGTTTATCCACTCATGTTGAGCAGAAACATTTGGTTTTCTGTGCAGCATTTGAACACAGAACAGTTCAGCTCTGTGATGAGGCCGTACTCAGGATCAGGTACAAATTTACTCCAAAGCCTTTTATTTCATATTGCTTGGATTATTTGGTTTCACGGCTTAGCAACAGCTTTCTTTACATGATGCATTGTTTTGACACATGAGCAGCTTTGTGGTCATTAAGCTTCCTGTTTTTGAAAAGTAAACTCAGCAGAGGTGTTAAAGTCACCTCAGGTTAAAGGGAGGATGTGCCATGTCCTCATGTTTGCAGCTCTAATTCATGAAAACTCCATTTTTATCTCATCCTAAAAAATGAGTTTCATGTGAGTCACATGACTTTGTTTTGTTTTGCAGAGACTGATCCACCTGCAGTTTATTCATCAACAGCTGACGTCAGTTATGGAGAAATCACCGTCAGGACAAACAGCAGGCACAGAGGTACAGCTGCTCAGGTTTGATACTTGCTCCAAAAGTGTGCTCACATGAAGCTGGTTATCGGCTCCACAAGTCAGACTGTCTACATAACAGAAGATAAATTATAACATTAGAAAAATATGAAGAGGTTAAACACATGAGACACAAAGCTACTGGAGAGAAATCTGGGTCTGAGAGGAAAAGTATTTTATGTAAATACAGTTTTAAAAAAAATTGTGTGTCACTGTGAAAGTGGTGTAATCATGTGTGAGTGATCATTAAGACTAGAATAATATTATTACAGGACAGAGAGGAGAGGTGGAAAGAGAAACAGTTTGCCTCCTGACATCTAAACTTTCTGTAATCTGTGTGTTTGTGTTCAGATCTTCCACCAGAGCCAGCCGTCATCTACTCCTCACTGAAGCCGAGCCACACACCTTCACCACAGTTTAACTAGTGTGACCAGTGAAGTCTAGCTGGCTGCCGAACACAACCCTGCTCCCCTCTCTATATTAGTATTTATTTAATCATATTCTCTGTGTGTTTAGTCATACAGCTGCACTGAACCAATGATGAAGTGGAAATAAAACATTTTTTATATTAAGCGGTTCCCCCCATGCTGATGCAACATCAGAGATTCAAAAAGTCTCTTACCTGAAGCAGAATGAACAAAGTTCAGTCTGAAAGTCTGCAGAGCTCATTTCTGTAAACAGCTGCAGCACATTAGCATACACCACTCTTTTATTTTATTCTTTAGCTGATCTGAACCTCACCAAGAATCATTAAGGAGTGTAGGAATGTCATTTCTGCTTTAACAGACTGAGCATCCTCTCTGCTGAAATGCAAACAGGAGAGGTAGCAGGTATCTTGTCCCCAAAGCATAATTTCAAACTGGTGCTGATGAAATATGCAATGTGACATAACTGCATCAAAACTACCGCTGGACTTTATCATTAGAGGCACTGTCGCAAAGCAACAATCACACAATGTTTTGTTACACGTGCACCAGAGTTCATGACACGCTTCGATTTTTGGGCCACTTTTAAATAAACTTACGACATGGTGCAGTGTGGCAGACATCAGTTTCCTCAGCTGATATCTTTCTAACAGAAGCAGTGACGTGCACAGACTGATCCTGATGAAAAACTTGTAGATTTAGTTATTATTTTCAAGTTGGGCACCTAGTTGTTTTTCTTTTCTCTTTATTCATGCTCATAATAAGTCTTCAGTCTGTGCTGTAAATATGTTGCAATAATCCACTGCTGTGAAGAAACATAGGAATGTCAGACTGGGCTCCCGACTGTTTAACGGAAATTAAACCTCCACCTCTCAGCTGCTACATGTCTCTTCTAATGGAAAATCTGCTGAGCGTCATGTTAACAAATGATAGCCGTACAGTAACTTTTATGCTTATTGTAGCTGTTAGCTAAAAAAGCTAATTTAGCATAGTTTGCCCTGAATTCAGCTTTGACAAACAAATATGATCGACTGTTTCTAGTAGAATTCCAAAGTTGTCATCTTGTACCCTCTCAGAGTACCCCCTCTGTATGCTTGCAGTAGGGAAACATGCAAAACGGTGCCCAAACCTTTGTGTTTTAGCTTTATTTATGTCTTACACAGCATCCCAACTCTTTAGCTAACTTAATAACTTTAGCTAAAGTTAAGCTGCGTTTTCTCTGCTTTCCTGGTCCACGCATAAATGCAAAAACGAATTTTTCAAAATTATCCACCGAGATTTTTAAAAACCCTTTGGTTTTTAAAAGTTTCAGTTTTCAGCGACCGAAAAGACTGTTTACGTGCGTGACGTAGAAGGTATCAAGCAACCCCCAACCTCCAGTCAGATGATAGTCCCACCCTCTCCCTGTCTTGGCGGAAATAAAAAGAAACACGCACTTTCTTTCCTTCTTTCATTCAAACTTTACCTCTAGATGCAAGTGTATGTAAAAATCTGAATTCGCACAGTAGATTCGCAGATTAAAAACTAATTTGGAACACCATTTATAGAAAACAGAAAACAAAACTGTGTGATCGGCAAATCTATGCGCTGGGAATGTCTGTTTGGATAACTGCGTCACACTTGTGGATTTTGTTTTGTGTCTTCCTCCTGGAGTGTACTTCTGCAGGTGAGATGTGCTAATAATGCTTTCGATTATGCTGAGCGAGTTCTTACTTGATGACATGTTTTTAATGAGTTTTTGCTGCTTTTATTAGTGAGCACTTACTTGACATATTTTACCTACATAACCCGCCAGGTGGTTACTGACGTCTATTCATTCATTTGCTGATCAGAGAATAAAAATAATCACGTATCAATGCGTCCATTCAAATAGTTATGATGCTTCCCGTGGAGAGAACAGAAACTATGTCCATGGCTGTTCTTTTCTCCTAATCTTAAGGTACTTCATTATTCCTTTATTACGCAGTTTAGCACAGGATGCACAGCAACGCAACGCCCCCTGCTGGACATGGAATAGAATAAAATAGGATAGAATAAACTTTTATTATCCCACAAATGAGAAATTTATAGTCGTAGAAAGTAGTCCTAGTCGCGCGCACACACACACTTACACTGATAAGCACTCACTCATCCCCCCTCCCTTTCCAACGCCTTCGATGCTTGTGCCCTATAGCAGTCTTATAGCAGTATAGGATAGCAGTCAACTGGACCAGCACAGATGCTGCAGGACCGGATGCGCTGTCTACACCGGCTCTCTCTTACCCTTTACCCGCCCCTGTAGCTTGTCTTGTGTTTCTATGGTGTATTGATAGTCATGTGCTTTTTGTGCTGAGGTGTTTTTTCTGTTATCAAACTGTTCTCCCACTAGGAGCTCAGTCTGAGTGGAGTTTTTTTTCTCCTCCTCTTACCTCATCTAGTGTATTTTCGTTGTTTTTTTCCTATCAGCCTACCTTCTGACATGTCTGCCCAATGTGATGTTTGTGTAAAGTTGGTCAGAAGGTTCCTTTGTAAGTGCGCATGCGCCATTAGCGTGCTGCCTGCTGTAACCCTAATTTCCCTCGGGATGAATAAAGTATTCTGATTCTGATTATATACATAAGCAACCGAAATTCATATACACAGATAAAAATGTAGGTAGATTTGTACACAAGTGTGGGTGGTATATAAATGCTCCTGGTGAACTATACAGTGTACAAACAAGCTGTTAACAAGCAATTACAAAACATCAGCTTAGCTTAGACAACATCCTCTCTCCCCAACCTGCTCCATGGACTTCAGTGGACAGTCCAGGACAGAGAGTCCTGTTCACCCCGAAGGATCTCAGCCACCGTAGCAGGTGAAGACAACTTAGACCCTTTTTGTAAAGTGTATTTGTGTTCGTGGACCAGTCCAGTTTGTTATTGAGGTGAACACCCAGGTATTTGTACTCCAAACCCTGGATGTTCACTGGTGTAATAGAGAGTGTCAGTCACCAGCTCCTTTATCTTGCTGGCATTGATGCAAACATGGTTCTGTTCACATCAGTTGACAAAGTCACTGATGACACTTCCTATTCTTAATACATCCTGTATTAAGAATAGGAAGTAGATGTAAAACTATGATGATGATGATAATAATAATAAATGTTTATTTTTATTATTATTAATAAATATTTTCATAATAATAATGGATTGCATTTATATAGCGCTTTTCGAGAGCCTCAAAGCACTTTTACAATTCCTCTATTTATTCACTCTCACATTCACACACTGGTGGAGGCAGCTACATTGAATAACATTTAATACTTGTGTGATGGTTTGACCAGTGTGCATATCTCCAGTGTCTTCTGATTGGCTGCTTTAGAAGTGAACAGTTATACTTGGATCCATCTCTGCTCTGTGTTGTTTCCTCTTTCAGACCAGAAAAACATCACAGCTGAGTCTGGACAAGACGTCACTCTGACATGTCGAGCTCAAAACAACGACTTCAAGCTTGTAGAGTGGAGCAGAACTGACCAGAGCAGAGCTGAACATGTCTTTTCGTGCCGGATTGTTACGAAAGGACACTTTGCTCCAGTTGAGCAGCATCCATCTTTTAAGAACCGGGTGGATCTGCAGGACAGACAGATGAAGGATGGAGACGTGTCTTTGATTCTGAAGAATGTGATGATTAATGACACTGGAACATACAACTGCTGTGTTGTTGTGGGATCACTATCATGTGAACCCATCAACAGCATCTACCTTCATGTTGTTGATCCTCCAGGTGAGTGAGTAGAGCTGAGTGTGTGTGTGATCAGAGGTGAAGCTGCTTCCTGGTTGTTGATGTTTGTTTCTAAAGATGTTGTTGATGAGACTTTGTAGAAAGCAGCTGGTCTGAGTGATGTGATCAGAGTGCAGTAGATAATGTCTGACAGCAGTTTGAAGAGGAAATGGATTCTGTTCTGTTCTTCACTCATCACCTACCTGACAGCTGACACCTCACACCTGTTTCTCACCTGCAGGTCAGACAGGAGGACAAAAGAAGGATGAAGACAACAAAGATGGAGGAAAGGAGGACAGAAGGAAGGAGGATGGACCTTTTGGACTGATAGTTGGTCTCTCAGTTTCTGCTCTGCTTCTTGTTGCTGCTGTTGTTGTTTTGATCTACAGAAAACATAAGAAGCAGAACCGGGATTCATACCAGCCTCCTGTTGAAATGAAAAATCTCAGAGCATTTCCAGATGAGCTCTGAGTAGGGATGGGTATCGAAAACCGGTTCTTGTTGAGAACCGGTTCCCACTGTTTCAATTCCTTGGAATTGTTTGCCATTTTTGCAAACGATTCCCTTATCGATTCCAGTCGCCCCGAATGACGTCACCACGTTGCGGAGCGTCATTTACCTGGCAGGAAACACGGCGCCTAAGCGGCTCAAACGCTCAAAAGTTTGATTATACTTTATGAGAACCGATGACAACAGGGCAACTTGCAAAGTAGATATTTCATTTAAGGGAGGAAACACTACGAATATGCAAAAGCATTTGCTCACAAAACACGCGATGACACGCGTTTTTAATTCCGCTCCGGACTCGTGACTCTCAACCCAGCAGCAGCGGTAACGTTTGCACGTCCTCTCCCGTTAATGCGGCAGGTAAATAATCAACTAACAGTGCATATTATGTTAGCGCGATCTGCCTTATTACAAGACCTGCCATTACTGTACATGTACATGTACTCTGTCTGTCTCTCTCATCATGGTCACCTATAGGTGACCATGATGAGAGAGACAGACAGAGTCTGGCTCAGATGCTGGCAGTTCTCGCTGCAGTCTACCCGTAGCGTCTCCTTTCAGGCCAGGATAGACGAATGTCACCGAGCAGTGTCTAAGTTTGTGGTAAAAGGCTTGCACCCATTTGCCACAGCAGATGCCCCGATTTTTGGTAAGTGAATGTGTTTAATTGTAGGCAGGGACATTACTGGATATTCTTGTGTAATTGCCACAGAACAATTTATGTTATACTTTGTTATTGCTACAGAAGAATATTTATTTTATTATTTTACATTTACAATTTTGTTTCCTGGGGACCCTGTGACACCCCATTGAAGAGCCGTAGGCTGGATCTCTTAAGATCTCACTGTTGGGTTTGTAAGGCCACGTTACTCCTAAATTTCTATCTTGTTCAAAGAGAAGATATAAAACAAAGTTCTAAGCTAATCGACCTTAGTGTTCTCCTTTTTAAAAAAAAAAAAAAAAGAATCGATAAGAGAATCGATAAAGAATCGAATCGTTAAACAGAATCGAAAATGGAATCGGAATCGTTAAAATCTTATCAATACCCATCCCTAGCTCTGAGTCTCCTTCTGTTGCTCCAAATTCCCAGCGTGTCACTCAGCACAGGAACAAACAGATGGCCTGAGGACGTGTTTATCATGAAACGTGTGCTAAATTTCTTTTTCAGGGTTTTTATTTATTTATTTCTGTGACTGAAAAACTGACTGAAATTCTGGATTCTCTTCTGTTCTTTACTCACCACCTTCTTCTCACCTGCAGGTCCTCCTGGAGGACATGGAGGGTTTGTGGGACTGGTAATAATAATAATGGATTGGATTTATATAGCGCTTTTCAAGGCACCCAAAGCGCTTTACAATTCCACTATTCATTCACTCTCACATTCACACACTGGTGGAGGCAGCTACAGTTGTAGCCACAGCTGCCCTGGGGCAGACTGACAGAAGCCAGGCTGCCATATCGCGCCATCGGCCCCTCTGGCCAACACCAGTAGGCGGTAGGGTAAAGTGTCTTGCCCAAGGACACAACGACCAGGCCAGAGAGCCCAGGGATTGAACCGGCGCCCTTCCGGTTACAGATATGCTTCCCAACCCCCTGAGCCATGGTAGTGAGTCTGTCAGTTTTGGTGTGTTTGTTCTTGTACCTAATGATTTGATCTGTAAAAGAAGAAAATGAAATGGTGCTGAATATGTGATTCCTGCTTCTCAGAGATCCTGTTAAAGTCTAAAGACATTGGGAGGGTTTCACACTGTTTGGAGCAGGGAAACAGGTACTAATGGTGCAATACTGACAGATGTGTTTGTGGATATGAACACATGAACATACCTCAGGTTCATATCTGCAAATTTAGGTCCCAGGACACAAACTTTATATTTACTGCTTTTAAAGAGTGAAAAATGTTACATTTGGACATCTGTGGGGTTGGTGATGGAGGGAATCATTTAACAGCTCGCAGGTTTACACTTATGAATAAAAAATGCATCACTTTAAGAATTAAATCTATTACATTAGATGAGGATGAAGGTTTGGGATAAAATTGTTTACACTCTTTAAGCTCTGTTTCTTAGTTGTCATGGTGATGCATCCTGGCAATGTTACAGACATGAAAAATATCTCAGAGTGAAACACTTTAGTTACAGTCAACATGACTGTAACTAAAGTGTCATTTTTATAACTCCCTCTTTATAACTGTCTTTACTATGTAATGTTTCCTAAATTTACACAAACAGGGATTTTAGACTGCAAAAGGCAATTTTGTGCAGCTAAAAATGACAAATTTTGTTTTATGAAAACTGAAGTTAATGCAGCAGTGACTGGAAAATGACCTGTTCTACAAAATAGACCATCTCAGTACCACTGACTTTATGGTAGTTTTCAAATTTATTTATTTCCTTCAGCAGGTACTTGAACTTCCTTCAGTGGAAAATTGAAACAGTGTTACAAAAACTTGTGTTTTACGTTTCCTATTTGTGAAACTTTGTTTTTTGGTGTAAATCAACAATTTAAACAAACTAAGTAATTTATGCTTTTTTTTTTCTCTGGGTTTAGTGTTTTGCAAGATTATGAATGCATAAATGCTGTGATCTGTATTAAAAAATACTGTTGCTGTCTGTGCATGTGCCAAGTCAGCCACGAAATCCTGAAGGTATCAGAGTAAAAAAAGCTGGTTTAGATTTAGTTTGTTTCTCACCTCTCCTCCAGGAGCTGCTGAAACAGTCCAGGTGTCTTTTTTCTGCTCAGTTTCTGGAGGAAATTGTGCAAGGAAGGAGGAATGTTGTGCGACATGTGTTGATTTGATCACTTACAGCAGTTTCTCTCATGTACTGTCTGTGTTCACCTGTTTACATTTTCTGTGAAAGATACATCAACCACTGCCGACTTACGGGGTTCAGCCTGGTGCAGAACTTTCCCCTCATTTGTTCCCTGGTTTAATTCTGTTATTTGTTTGATTTTAATCTCCCCGTGAATCTGATGCACTGAGCCACTGAAGTGGAGAAGCAAAGAAATAAAAAACTGGACTGTTGACTGTTTAACAGAGATTTATTTTTGCACTTTCTCACTGATTCCTGCTGAATCAGCACCAAAGAACACACAGCAAACCCTCTGAGCTTTGCTTCAGGTCATCGTGTTATTCATAATCAGAGCGATCAGTGAGAAAAATCTGATGTGTGTTTACTTAAACTCAGTAAAAGGCTTCTCCTCACTTATGTACATCTTCTAAACCAGAGTGCGTATAGCACACGCTGGATGCTGACATTTATCAAACTGTGATGTCTGTTATCAGAGGATCATTCTGATAACACAAACCCCTCCAGTGTGTCTGAGGCCCACTGAGGAGCTCAGAAAGGACACAAGGAGAGAGGAGTCAAGGAAACAGTCTCAACAGAACGAGACATCAGCGTCTCAGAGCTTCATTTTAAACTGTGGTAGTTAAATAACATTAAATTACAACTACAAACACTCCAGAACTATCATATAAATGAGAAATTCTTCAGCATGAAGCACTGAGATTGATTTTCAGGTAACAGGCAGGAAGACGGAGACCAGGAGGCACAAATTAGAAAGAGTCCTCAGTTTTCCCACCCCTGAGCAACAAGAGCCAATCAAACAGAAGCAGGAAACATATTAGCCTGTTTAAGCCTGACCACTACACTTTTCATAGTGAATATAAATCTGTTATAAAAATGTGGAATTTGATCTATGTTGTTGTCTGAATGAGGTTGTAAACAGCAGAGAAAAAGAAAAAGATCATTTTACAGAAATGAAACAGGATAAATCCCAAAAAGTTGATTCTGTTCATCTGGACGTTTCAGTGGGAAAAACACTCATCCAAGTGACTTCTGCAGTGAAACAGGATATAAATAAAAGGGATGAGTTCTTCAAAGAGTCCTCCTTCCAGGCCTCCTTCTGACACACTGCTCTCCTCTACATAAGCAGCCTTTAGAAGTTAAATCTATCAGTTAAAAAACTACAACCAACAGGTGGCAGCACACCACCTTTCTCCTCAGTAATACCCCACGATAACAGCCACAAAAAGGCCAATACTCCACTTTAAGACCTGTTTCTGTTTGCTCAGTTGTTTAAAAAACACAGAGGACCAAATACAGATTTAACAGCCTCCAACTGTTCTTCTGCTACTCCATCACAGAGTGCTCCACCTCCATCAGTCTGTTCTGAATTTTGTTTTAACGTCTTTCAGACCAGAAAACCATCACAGCTGATTGTGGATGCCACTTTAACACGTTGAGCTCAAAACAACAGGATGGATGTGTCCTTGTATATGAGATGAGCATTTGGATCCAGAAAACCAGCATCCAAGTTTCTTTGATTCAGAGCTAGTGGTGCCACGTGATGCTGTGAAGGCTGAATCTGAGCCTGTGGGTGCTGCAAAGCTTCTTTTAATAAGGAATACGATTTTTTTTCTCTGTATGTATTATTGTAGGGTCTACTTTCCAATATAACACACCTTGAGGTGACTGTTGTTATGATTTGATGCTGTATAAATAAAAAACTGACACATTGAATGTATAAGAGAACACGGCAGGAAGTCTGCTGAGATCTGAAAACAGTCCAGAGGTGGCCGAGGTGATGATCTTGAATGCGAGATGAGCCGAGAAGGTTTCTGATCTTTACATATCCAGTTCAGAACTTTTCACAACTCATATAATAATGGAATATAACCATTATAATAAAGATTTGTATGTGTTTTAAATAAATATTATGGCTACACTATGATCACAAATTAGATTTAAAAGTGCAAAATAAAAGCTTAAAGGAGTTAATAAAGTGCTTAATTAGCTGTGAGACCCTGTTAACTGTGACCCCTATTTTAATGCACTGTCTGAACTGATTTACTCTACGTCTGTGTCCTCCACCTCTCTACTTGCTAAAAGCTCCACTACGCTCACCTGCTGTTCTCCACCTGCCGCCTGTTCTCATCGTAAAATCAGGCTCTGCAGAAAAGTGCACAGAATACATTTCAGATCAGCTCTTTAATGTTCATAAGAGTCACTGTGTTTTGATGATTACGGTTTTGAATAAATAAAGCAACACAGACAATAACAAGAAACATCTGCAACAATAACTATAACTAAAAAGTATGTTTCCTTGTCTCTTCTATCCTTGCCTCCTCTGTCCTTGTTATTATCTTCAGTGCATCAGAAGACAAAGCTCCGGTTAGCTCTGAGCTCACAATCCTCCACTGAGAAGAGAGTGAAATTCAAGGTCACATGACTGAAACTGTCATGTGGACCAAAGTTAATTATATGTCATGAATAACAACAATATCATGTTTACATTTAGGATGTACTTGTGAAGTTTACTATAGATAATGAAAACTACACACTCAAATTAGGTGTGAAAAACCTAACTTGAAATTGAGCACAAACAATCTACTGAGAACGTTTATGAACAATAAAAGTCCCACTTCAGTGATCACAGTCCAGCCTTTGGTTTAAAATTTATTCTAATATAAGATAATATGGTAATGCTATAGACATAATAATAAAGGTAATGTTTATGGATGGTGGCATCCTCTTCTAGATTTGTAGACTTTTAACAGTGAAACAGCCACATGTTCAGTCTCCACTAATAAAGTAAACAGATAAGTAAACCTGGTTCAGGCTGTGGTTGCCTTTCTTGTCCTACAAGCATAGACTGAACTTTAGGAGTTCATCTATGTCACAGAAAAATAAAGTTTACTGTCAAAAATCTTTATTGTTGAAAACTCACAAACAACTGATAAGATGCCTGATTTAAAAGCTTTTATCAGATATGAAGAGATACACATCAGACTGTCCTCACTGATTTCTCTGTGAATGATTGTTTCCATTTGTGTGTTTGTTCTTTAACGCTTGTTCAGCTCCATTACAGCAAGAAGACAAGAATTCAGTTTAGACTAAACATATGTATCAGCGCTAAAACTGACCTTAAAAATTAAACACATTCAAAACTTCTGACGGCGTCAGTTTATCAAGTCAAATGTCACAAATGCAAATGTAGACCAGTTTACTATAAGACACCTGGTTATCCACTGAGGGAAGTTCATTTGGCTCCTGTTAGCACAAAAAATAATGAACGTTAGCTCAACATTTATTACAACAGCAACAACAAACTTTATTGATATAGCACATTTAACAACCAGGGGTAGGCCAAAGTGCTGAACATACAAGAGGCTCAGATATAATAATAGAGACAGATGAAAAGTACCAAACATGCTCGCAGGTTGATGCCGTTAAAAACACCAAAACAAAATAAATACAAATAAAAGCATAACAGAACAATATGTGTAACAGATAAAAGAGTCAATGAACATTTAAAAATAATTAGTAGTTAAGAATAGGACGATTAAATAAATAGGTTTTTAACTGCGAATTGAAGGATTGAATGGAATCGGACTTACGGATCGTAATGGGGAGGTTATTCCACAAATCGGGTGCAGCCAAGGTAAACATGTGGTCACCTCTAGTCTTCAGTCGGGATCTCGACGGTACAAAAGTGACTGGGAAGATGATCTTAGTACCCTAGCAGGGGTGTATGATCTACGTAGTTCATTGAGGTAACTTGGCGCTATATTGTTAATAGTTCTAAAGGTGAGCAGCAGGATTTTGAATTGAATGTGATACTTAACGGGAAGCCAATGCAGGTCAGCAAGGATGGGGGTAAAAGAGACACGCTGCCCGGTACCAGTAAGGAGACGAGCCGCCGCATTCTGAACAATTTGCAGTCTATGGAGAAGAGCAGAGTTAAGACCAAAGTAAAGGGAGTTGCAGTAATCCAACCTAGATGTCACAAAGGCCCCTCCAGGTCCCTATGAGGGACATAATGTCTGGCCTTGCAAATAAGACGCAATTGATGGAAGCAGAATTTGACAACAGAAGACACTTGTTTGTCAAATTTAAATGAGCTATCCAAAAAACACACCTAGGTCACTAACAAGGAACCAAAGGCGTCACGGAGTTGGCCGCGAGGGATATTACTGTCATTTTGGTTTTCCTGTTATTTAAGCTAAGGGAGTTACCAGAGAGCCAATCTTTGACCTCACACACACACTCACAAAAACAGTGCACAGACATGGAACGATCATCAGTTAATTCAAAATAGATCTGTATGTCACTGGCATAACAATGATGTTGTACTTCTCAAAGATTGCGCCTAAGAGAAGCATATACAGTGAGAAGAGCAGGGGACCAAGGACAGATCCTTGAGGCACGCCGCAGAAGACAGGTGCAGCAGAGGAAATAATAAGGCCCCAAATTGATTGAGAAAGACGAAAGAAAAGTATGACATAAAAGATGGTCACATCCATGAAAGAAGCAATTTTACTCTCAGCATTAATCTGCATGAATCTGACAGCTCGGGTTACAGGATACCTTCAAATACTTTCAAAACATGAACATGAGTTAACAAACTTTTCCTTTCACAGAGTAAAACCACAGCATGGCTTAGCTCAGCACTTCAGAGTAATCAGAGGATCACACAATCTTAAAGGTGGAAACTTCTGATTTCACCTTTAACATTAAACACTTCATAACAGCAGAGAAAAATAATCACTGCTTCTGTGTCCAATAAATAAATCATGTAACATAATTGTATGTTCTCTCAGGGTGCTCTACAACCACATCAGACACTTCTGGACCTCAGTTTAACCTCTGAGATTACACAGTAACAGAATCTGACAAAATTCACATGTTCATTTAGTCAGAGCAACTTTCAGAGACACGTGACTGAAACTGATGTCCTGTATGAGAGCCCTTATGTAGCAATAATGAAACGCTTTGTTGTGGTCATATTTAAAGCTGAATCTGCAGGGATGCCATGACATGTGTGTACTGCTACAGTAAACTGGTTTGTCTGAAGACAAAGAGAAAAAAGCCAAGAGCTTCTTCTTTTTAGGCTTGCTGTTGTTCAGGCGGAGCAAGTGAGGAATTCTTGTTTTTCAATTTTCCAGAGATCGCAAAAGCAGCTATAAGAACACAAAACACACCAAAAGCTGACAGACCAGGACGTCCTCTATTGACTCTGTCCTCCTTCCCTCCATCCTCCTTCCCTCCATCCTCCTTCCCTCCATCCTCTGTGTGTCCTCCTGGCTGATCTGCAGGTGAGAAACAGGTGTGAGGTGTCAGCTGTCAGGTAGGTGATGAGTGAAGAACAGAACAGAATCAGAATCAGAATCAGAATGGGTTTATTGCCAGATGTTGAGGTTTACAACATTAGGAAATTGCTGCGGAGCTTCAGTGCAGACAATAAGAATTAAAGTGCTATGTAGAAAGAAAGATATGTGCATGAGATATACATGAGATATATACATGAGAATAAGAATTATGAGTGCTACGTAGAAAGATATATACATGAGTGCAGGTGGTGATCAGTGCCAAACATGAAATGATGCAGTGACACAGCGTAGGGTCATGTGTTAGTGGCGGGGACAGTCATGTGGTTATTGTTCATGTGTCCAACAGCAGAGGGGAAGAAAATGTTCTTATGGTGAGAGGTTCTGGTGCGAATGGACCGGAGCCTCCTGCCTGAGGGGAGCAGGTCAAACAGACTGTGTCCAGGGTGAGAAGGGTCAGCTGAGATCCGGGCTGCACGCCGCAGTGTCCTGGAGGTGTACAGGTCCTGCAGAGATGGGAGTCTGCAGCCAATCACCTTCTCAGCAGAGCGCACAACACGCTGCAGTCTCTGTTTGTCCCTGATAGTGGCTCCAGCGTACCACACGGTGATGGAGGAGGTGAGGATGGACTCGATGATTGCAGTGTAGAATTGCATCATCGTCCGTGTTGGCAGGTTGAATTTCTTCAGCTGCCTCAGGAAGTACATCCTCTGCTGGGCTTTCTTGATGACGGAGGTGATGGTGGGCTCCCACTTCAGGTCCTGGGTGATGGTGGTACCCAGGAAGCGGAATGAGTCCACAGAGGTGATGGGGGTGTCAGTCAGGATGATGGGGGGGAGTGGGGCTGTGTGCTTCCTGAAGTCCACAATAATCTCCACTGTCTTCTGGGCATTCAGCACCAGGTTGTTGTGGCTGCACCAAGACACCAGACGTTCAACCTCCCTCCTGTAGGCAGACTCGTCCCCGTCCGAGATGAGCCCAATGACGGTGGTGTCATCTGCGAACTTGATTAGCTTGACAGACTGGTGGGTGGAGGTGCAGCAGTTGGTGTACAGGGAGAAGAGCAGAGGAGAAAGAACACAGCCCTGAGGGGAGCCGGTGCTGATGGTCCAGGAGTCCAAGACATTCTTTCCCAGCCTCACGTGCTGCTTCCTGTCCGTCAGGAAGTCAGTGATCCACCGGCAGATGGGATCAGGCACATTCATCTGGGAAAGCTTGTCTCGGAGATGGTCTGGAAGGATGGTGTTGAAGGCAGAGCTGAAGTCCACAAACAGGATCCTGGCGTAGGTTCCTGGGGAGTCCAGATGCTGCAGGATGAAGTGTAGGGCCATGTTGATGCCGTCATCTACAGACCTGTTGGCTCTGTATGCAAACTGCAGGGGGTCCAGGAGGGGGGCCGTGAGGGTCTTGAGATGGGAGAGAACTAGGCGCTCAAAAGACTTCATGACCACAGATGTCAGAGCCACGGGTCTGTAGTCATTTAGTCCAGTGATCCTAGGTTTCTTGGGGACAGGGATTATGGTAGAGGACTTGAAGCAGGCAGGCACATGACATGCCTGCAGTGAGGAGTTGAAAATGCCAGAAAACACTGGGGCCAGCTCGTTTGCACAGTGTCTGAGGGTGGCAGGAGACACACCGTCTGGGCCGGGAGCTTTCCGAGCATTCAGACTCCTAAACTGCTTCCTCACATCTGCTTCATGAATATGAAGAGTTGTGGTCGGAGGAGGTGGTGTGAAATCCTCTTTTGTGTGGGGTGAGGGGGCGGGTGTTGCAGGTGAACAGTTTGAAGGTGGTGATGGCTCTATGGAGGGGGGAGAGGTGGGGGAATTAGTGTCCAAATTGCCTCTATTGTTGGGGCCGTTGGAGGTGTGAAGGCTGCCTGATGGCTCGTCAAAACGGCAGTAGAAGTCGTTAAGGGAGTTGGCTAAGAGCAAGTCATCAGTGGAGTGGGGGGTTTTAGGCTTGTAGTTTGTAATATTCCTAAAACCTTTCCACACAGAGGCCGAGTCATTCTCTGAGATCTGCTGCTGCATCTTCTCAGAGTGCTGATGTTTGGCAATGTCCACTTCTTTAGTGAACCTGTACTTGGCCTCTCTGTAGCAGTCCCTGTCTCCGCTTCTGAACGCCTTACTCTTTTCCAGCCACAGCTTTTTGAGTTTAGGAGTAAACCAGGGTTTATCATTGTTATAACTCACCCTGGTGCGTGATGGCACAATGCTGTCCTCACAGAAGTGGATATAGGAGGTGACAGTGTCCGTAAACTCGTCCAAGCTGTTAGAAGCAGCCTTCATTGTGTCCCAGTCTGTAGACTCCAAACACGTGCGAAGCTCCTCCACAGCCTCGTTGCTCCACAGTTTTTTAGTCCTCACGACAGGTTTGGAGAGCTTCAGCCTCTGTCTGTACGCGGGGATTAGGTGGATCATGACGTGGTCAGAAAGTCCGAGTGAAGCGCGGGGCACCGCGCGATAGGCCCCGCTGATCGTACTGTAACAGTGGTCTAATGTTCTCTCCTCTCTGGTCGGGCATTTAATATGCTGCTTATATTTTGGAAGCTCATGGCTCAGATTGGCTTTGTTAAAGTCCCCAAGAGCAATGATGAGAGAGTCCGGGAATGTCCGCTCCGTGTGGAGAATCTGCTCCGCGAGTGCGCACTGAGCTGCCTGCGCATCTGCGTCTGGCGGGATGTAAACAGCGGCCAGGATGAATGAAGCAAACTCCCGCGGAGAATAAAACGGTTTGCAGTGAATAAAAAGATATTCCAGAGAGGGAGAGCAGTGCTGAGCAATCACTGTTACATCTGTGCACCAGCCACTATTGATGTAGAAGCAGACACCTCCACCTTTGGTTTTACCGGAGAGAGCGGCCTGCCGGTCCGCGCGCAGCAGATGAAAGCCCTCCATTTCCTCTTCAAACTGCTGTCAGACATTATCTACTGCACTCTGATCACATCACTCAGACCAGCTGCTTTCTACAAAGTCTCATCAACAACATCTTTACAAAGAAACATCAACAACCAGGAAGCAGCTTCACCTCTGATCACACACACACTCAACTCTACTCACTCACCTGGAGGAACAACAACACTCAGGTTGATGATGTTGATGGGGTTGTTCTTCAACACAGCTCTTTTCCCACGGTTGTTTCCTCTCTGGAGGACACGACACTCGTATGTTCCACTATCATTAATCGTCACATCCTTCAGAATCAGAGACACGTCTCCATCCTTCATCTGTCTGTCCTGCAGATCCACCCGGTTCTTAAAAGATGGATGCTGGTTGTCTGGAACAAACAGATCATCCCTGTACAAAAGGACATATTCTGATCCCAGGTCAGCTCTGCTCCAATCTGCAACTATGATGTTGTAGTTTGGAGCTTGACATGGCAGAATGACGTTCTGTCCAGCTGTGGTGTTTATGTCTGAAAAAGAGGAAACAAAATGAGAAGTTAACAACATCGACAGCATCGCTCACTTCTGGAGCAGAAACCACTGATTCCTGCAGAGCCACAGGCAGTACAGCTCACACAGCATGCTGAAATTTAACACAGTGCGGTTTTGTGATATAAATTACAAGGTGACTCTTTCCCTAGATGCCACTTGTCAACTCAATACACACGCCATTCATCACAATAAACACGGGTGTCTGCTCAATAAAAGATGATGATGCAGAATTGTTTTATCTCACTTAAAAAACAAACAAACAAACAAACATCTTTTATCTTTATTAGTAAGTTACAGGTCACAAAAGCTTACATGCATTTGAACCAGAACACAAAAATGTACACATTATTTAAAAGGATCAGTATGAAAATAGAAACAGGCCAGAGTTGATCAATAGTTTGTCTTCAACAGGTTGTAAGAGTGCATGTGCAGGATGAGCTAACAGATGATCTGTTTCACTCTGAGTGTGTCAAAACTTGAACACACATGGTGTAAATATATATTTATAATATTTAAAATTCCAGATTCACAGTAGTTATTATCACAGCACAGTGAAAAAAATTCTCAACAGTGATCGTGTTGTGAGACAGTGTTTTGGGGTTTTTTTTTGCTCTGTGGTCAAATTTGTCAGGCTACAGTTTTGTGTTCGTGTGCCTTCCTGTGGAACATTCATAACCCCTAAGTTCTGTGCGGCTGCTGTATTTGCAGCAGAGCAGCAGTTCTTTGCTGCGGTCTCCTCTCCTCTCTCTCTCTGGGGAAAAGGGGGGAAGTTTCCTTGAGTTCACATCAGCACTGTTCTTTTTGTTTCACAGCCAGAATCTCCAGAAATTGTGCCAATGTTTTTAACTACTTAATAATAATAAGCTGACAGAAGTTTTGATAAACAGCACAGTCCCATTTAAGGAAACTTGAACTTTATTTACTTTTTCTTGCCTGAAATTCTCACTGAGGGCTCATATTGTCTTTATGCCTGGTCTAGAAGTCAATTTAATTTTTAATGGATATGAAATCTGAAACTATAACATCTGGAATTTGTTCCCATATCACTCAAATGTAAGCACATATGACACATGACCATCCCTTAGAGAAATGCACCCAAACTACTCCATACATTACAACAAGCATGCAGCTACACAGCTTACCTTCATATGCACAGACCAGCAGCAGCATGTAGAGGACTGTACTACAACACAACTGCAACATAGTCGGGCTGTCTGTGTGCAGATGGCACAATGAAAATATAAATCCAAGGTCCGAAGACACCGGCTATCAGGACAGACGCTCTCTGTTAACATCCAAGTCATTTAAGCTACCAGCTCTCTAGGTACTCACATAAAAAGGGTAGGGAGGATGATCCCCCTCCTTCCACCTCAAACTGACTGGCAGAACACACCCACCTGTTCTTATCAGAACAGGAACAACAGCTTCATGTCTCAGCTCTGAAACCTCAAAGACTTTTAGGAAAAGATCTCCAGCCGACAGGAAGATTTATGGCTGGGTGTGAAGAAAAAGAAAAGAGGCTCATAATAACATTCTATGTATGTGGAGAACACGACACGTGGTCGCCTGTTTGCCTTTGGCCATTTAGTCATTTAGTGACCACAACCAAAGGGAGATTGTTTTCTTTAGAGCAGTAGATCTGCTGTAGGCTGTGTGGAAACCATCGGCCAGTCTACAATTCCGTTTTTTAACCAGATGTCACGGATTCATGTTTTCTTGGAAGCTTCCGCGCTGATCTTGACAAACAGTGTAAACTTACCTCTCCATTAATCTCCCGCCGTCCGTGGAGGGACCCAGGTGTTCCACGCGCTCGCTTTGGTCGATTAAAATGCCTTCAGTAAACCTGAAATACAACGAAGAACTAAAGCTAGCTTTGTAGGACTGTGCAGGGTTTGTTTTTTCCTGTTGCTGCTCGGTGCAGGGAGATCGGTGAGGAAAGGAAATGACCCCGTGAACGAGAAAACGCTAACTTCCTGTTTTAAGACCGGATGTAGAGTTGTACATTTCCGGCAGCTTTATATTGCGATCTGCCGCTACTGCGAAGAAGATAGACACCAAAATCATGTCCAAAATACGAAAACGGAAAGATCGCGTTAAGCTACAAAGAGCAGAAGGCGGGAACACCCACCACTGCTGTGTCCCGCTGTGCACCGCTGGGGGGAGGTTCAACAAGATGTTAAGTTTCCACTGCTTTCCCAAGGATCCTGAATTGCGCGCACAATGGCTGATGAAAATCAGAAGGCACGGCTTCATTGTTACCACCAGCTCTAGAGTGTGTAGTCGGCATTTCGAGACTGGAGACATCTTCGTGTCTTCCTGTGGGAAGCGTTGTCTTCAGCCCAAAGTTGTCCCGTCGTTATTCCACTGGAATAATTTTTCGAAAAAGACAGAGCGACCTGGAGTTTTGGAACATCGCGTTAAATATGAAACCATATCAGGGGAGCTCGACGAGCTCAGGCTGCAGCTCGGGTCTTATCAGTCGACTCAGGGACTGCAGCGATTTGCCACATCAGCTGATGACAGTCGGGACTATACAAGGTAAGAAATCCTCAAGTTTTCAACTAGTGACCCATGGCTTTTGTCATGTTCGGAGGCAATAAGACGCAGGGTTCTCAAGCACGAACCGCTTTTTAATTGAATTGTAGCAGCAGTGTACGTGGCTACATCAATTTCTGGAAAACACATATACACACCGGTCTTCTAGCGACCTCTAGTGGCTGCCCTCATGGTAGCCTTACTAGGACAACATAAACAGATTTCACAACAGCTTTATAACATTACCACACAAATGTGCATTTTAATACGAGGCTGAAGTTGGTTTGCCTTTGTAACTTCCGATTAGGGAAATTGATAAAGCATGTTTGATCTGCTGCAGAGCAAAAACTACACAACCCTGACATTTCAAACCTGTACTTGATTATTCCACACTGATAGCAGAACAAAAGCACAACAAAACAACGATTTTATGAAAACTTTCTGTGATTTGTGAAACTTCAATAAAGACAGATTTCAGCACTTTCTTTGAACTTGCTTTAAATGATACAGCATCTCAAATTTCAAATTCTGATCACCTTAAAGCAGACGAAAAGCATTTGATTACATGAAATACACTTTATTGAAGCAAATGAACCCTATTAGTTGATGATATTAACTATCAACAATAACACAAACCGTCAGCTGTTGATTGAAGTCTACTCAGATCTCTGGTCCAGGGAATACAGCTTAAATCCATCAAGAGCAGATAATATAAAGCAAAAGGGCTGCTAACTTTGACTATATATTAAAATACTGACCAAAACAGCAAATGCATATTCTCTTATAATCCTGGCCACTGCTTTCCCCCCTCTCTGTACTGCTTTTTTTAACCTGGATTAATCTTGTGTTTCTTTGCTTTCTGCACAGGTTTTATGACCAATTTCCAAGTATCTCATTCATAGATTTAATTAATTGCATTAATGCAAAAAAACAAACAAACCCCTAAACAATGCAGTGCCCCCTACACAATGTGTAATTTAATATCTCAGAGGAGTTTAACTTAATGTCCTCTCTATGAAGGTATCTACACAGGATGCAGGTCAGATGTACAGTAGCTGGAAGTGAGAACAACTGAAAAAACCCCCACAAAGTTTAAAGTTGCAAGAACGGCTAATAAAGCAAAATTGGACCGTAGTATGAGATCTGTTCTACTGTGGTCCAGATGCATGAAAATGTATTAAATGAACCTTTATTTAAACATTTCACAAATCCAATATATGGTTTTAATTGTTCTGCTCTTAGTGTAGAATAATTGAGTTCAAGTCGATGAGCATCATCTACAGATAAATAAATGGTAAATGCCCAAGACATCTCGAGATATGTAAATCACCGCATGATTCATCCATTGGGTTAACTTGTTTTGGAAAGTTCGACCATAAACAAGGCGTGAATATCACACCGGAAACAAAGTGCTCTACGGGAGTTTCCCCACTGGAAGTAGCAAATGCTAAGGCGCACACAGTCTATTAGAGCCGTTAAAGGTTAAAAAAGTGAGGTTAATATTAGAGATTTGTTGAAACTAACAAATTTAAATTAACATGACTTAAAACATTCAACTTGTTAAGAAAACAAGGTGAAGTATCTGAAAGTTTTATCATTGTTATTTTTCTTGTTATGTGAGACACCTTTGAATGTCCAGTCATTGATGATTTTCTACAACAATCAACAAAAAGAACAAAAGATTAATGTGACATGGGATTTTGTTTTGTTTTTTCTTACTTTTTTTTCCTTACTTTTCAGGGACCCTGAAGCCAAGGATGCACAGGTACGGGTGTAATTTATAAAATGTGGCTTTTGCAATACCCCCAAAATGACAAAAATAATGTCAATATACACAATCACCGAAAAATAAGCTATTTTAAGAAATAAGTGGACCCATAAAAGAGGTCAGCTAAACAGAACTCCTTCAAAAATAATGCTTCGCAAAATCATATCATCACTCAACAAACTCCCCAAATGACAGACAGCCGAGCCTATAGAGACACTGAGAAAACCATTTTAAAAACTAACGGGAAAACCACAGGGACAACAACTAAACATAATACAAAAAATAATAATAATCCCAATTACCCCATGTGGTCACAACACACAGTTAATTTCACTTGGCTGGCCTCTGTGTGTACTGTGTTGCATAAATCAAAAGAAAGAGAAACTTGAAGTGAAATCAGGTATGAATAAAATGTGGTCGTCTGAGTGTCAGGAGGAAAGCTCTGGTCAGAAACAGGATTTCTTTGATAATATTCACATTTACAGTTTTTCCTTCTTTGTTCTTAAAAGGAACCCCGACTATTATGTCAAGTTACTCTAAATATGTTACAAATTATCTCCACTACATAAACATTGTTGAAAATAACTAAAATGTTTTCGTTATCCATTAAATCTTTGTTGTTTAAAACTATTTTGAAGCCTTGGGAGTATGGAATCAGAACGATGCCACCTTGAAACGAAACCGAAAAAAATATTGAAACCGAAAAAAAATATTGTAACTGAAATAAATGTACTGAAAAATCTTGTATTGAAACCGAAAAAAAAATTGATAGTGAAAAACAATTAATTGAAACTGTAATTTTTTT
The DNA here is from genome assembly GCF_057381915.1 of Diplotaxodon limnothrissa. NCBI lineage: Eukaryota > Metazoa > Chordata > Actinopteri > Cichliformes > Cichlidae > Diplotaxodon > Diplotaxodon limnothrissa. Next base: position 29,463,471 of record NC_140598.1, read on the forward strand.
GTTTTCGCTTACAATTTTTTTTTTTTTCGTTTTCAAACCATTTTTCAGTTTCAATCTGCTGGCACTGTTTTGGCGTCCGGGGGCGCGCGGTTTCCGGCCCGCATGTATTTGCATACATTATCCGATTGTTCAGTCTGACGTCACTAGCCGTGTCTGGGCCTAAACTCCGCTGCAGGTCCATATATCAAACGATCACTATGGCATTACTGAGAGTTGAAAAACTGTCTAAAGTCTTTCATCTTTAATAAAATGATCAGCGTTCTGCTCTACCAGGTGTAACAATTGAGTTTAACATCCAGGCATCCATGAAAACGGAATTTATGACATTTAACGGAGTTAGAAGTTAGCAGGGAGTTAGCTCGCTAGCTTCTATCTAAATACAATATGGCATGTCCTGACTGCGGGGTTTTGGAAACAAATTAAAACGTACAGCTCTGTTATCACTTCCAGCATAAATGAAGACAGAAAACTAAACGGCAGTGACGTTTGTAGGGTTACTGAAGTTGGGCTAGCTGGTATATAATGATGTGCTACGTGACCGCTAGCGACACAGCTATGTTAGCATAATATAAACAAGCTAACTTTTTTTCCACTCGATAAAAGTTAACGTGAGTGTTCTCGGTGGTCAGGAACAAATGTAATCGCATGGCAGGATGCTGTAAAAGGACCAAACTTCAGCCAGGAGAACAACTGAGATAATCCATCCACAATACGAGGTTAGTCGTTCATATACTGCTGCATGGGCTGGGCTGTAGTTACATCCTAAGGTTTTAAAAACTGAGCTTAAATAAATGATTAGTGGTAATAAAAGCCGAGGGAGGTCAACAGTGATCACTGACTGTTTTAGGAGCTTTTTGAGATCAAATAGAAGAAAATACATTACATTAAACATGTTAACAACACAAAAGCCATATTAAACACAGACTACTTTAGACCCGGAAGTAGGATTCGTCGCGTCATCACTGAACAACCGGATAGAGGCCACTAGTGCTGACCAAGCTGCCATCTTTCTCTCTTCCCGTCTTTCAATGGCTGCTTCAATTTCAGCTTGAACCTCCAAACCGCAAGTAAGTAATAATTTTTTGTCATCTTTTCTTGCTGTCCCACTGGGCTGGACATTAGTTTAGTTTTTTTAGCTACATCTGGTGAAGTTGTGGTAAAATGCTGGTATTAGCCTATTCGTCGTAGCAAGCTAGCCTGAAGCTAATATTTGCTAAATTTAGGGACACCCGTGTCTCTTCAGGAGTTGGAGGCCCTAGGAGCGGATCTCAGGATCTCAACAGGCAGTGTTGGGCAGTAACATAATACATGCACCGGCGTTACGTATTTAAAATACAAAATATGAGTAAATGTATCCGTTACAGTTACTGTTCAATAGGTGATACTGAGAATACAGTTAGTTTGTTGAAATAAATGGATTACATGGCGGTATTTTCCTGTTTCATATGTTAGGCTATGGTCTCTCTATTTTTGGTAATTCCACGCCAGTGGAAACCCAAACAAAACACGCAATAAGAGCCTCTAAAAATTATTATACAAAAAGTATTTAATATGAAGGCAATAGCAGAGTGTTACAGGCATCGCCCTAAACAATGTAGCCTCATGGGCAGTGTAGTCCGTGCTGCAGGGAGAATGGACTGCCATACACGTTATGTGTCTGTGAGCGAGGGAGGGAGAAAAAGGAAAAGTACGAGCTGTCACGGAGCAGAAACGGGAGCTGGAAGCATGTAAATATAATAATAACCACTAAAGCCAAAAAGAGTGCCTGACGAGCCCAGCTGTAAGTAAGCTGTTAAGACTCGACTGTACACAGTGTTCGTGTTTTTCTCCGAAACAATAAGCAGCCTTTCAACGCCTCTCTCTGTCTCTCCTAGCAAACTTGACCCAGACAACAAAGTAAAGCTAGTTTTCAGCTACGAGCCTGACACGAACCGGACGTATTAGCCAGAGGTCCCTTTACTGCGGTTCGGAGCCGCTGACCTGTTTTATATACGTGCTGAATAGTTTTCTACACGAGATCGCTGCAAAAAGTGCAGCCTTACCTAATGTCCACCTACTGTTACTCATTTATATTAAGATTTTAACATCTAGTTGGTATTGGTATGGCGAGTAGCCTTCAGTAATAGTAATAAATCACACAGCAATAGTACATTCATGTAGTTGTAAAGTATTCAGAATACATTACTTCTATAATCTTTGGTGGAATACATTTTAAAATTAACCTTCCCAACACTGTCAACAGGTTAGCACCTCATACCACAGTGCAGCAAAGCAGTCTCATGAGCGCTGGGAAGGACGAGCCCAGAGCCCAAAACAGACATGACAAGGTTAGTAATTGTATGGTGAAAATTATACTTTGTTATCTTGATTGGCAAAAGAAAAGTAAATACAAAATCTGCTTCTCACATTTAGGGCATTTCCAAGATTTTTTTTTTTCAAAACTTCTTCAATTTCTTTCATTACAGCTGTCCTGTGCCAGAAGTTCTGTTGACCCACAGTGAGAGGCATCATTTCAGAAACACCAGGAAGACTGAAACTCGTCGCCAGGATCAAGCAGGGCTCGTGATCTTCACCAGCAGCTCCCTCACAAGAAGGATAAACCCAGCATTTCATGAACACTGATGGAGACCTTTGCTTTGTGTAATGTTAGAAGTACTCAGATAATCCTCAGAGGGTCTGGACTTTTACATAATATAATAGAATAGAATTCAACTTTGTTGTCATTGCACATGCACAGGGCAACGAAATGCAGTTTGCATCCATCCAGAAGTGCTTTAGCCATGATATAGATATATTACAATATATATTAGCAATAATATAGATATGTAAGTATATTACAGAAATGGGTCTATTATGGTATGTTACAATGTACATGGTATGAAGTATGTTAAGAATATTCTATAAGTATGTACAGGCTGTAGTGAGTACAAACTATGTACAGGCTATGAACAGGATATAAATATGAAATAAAAAAAACTATACAGAAATCTGAGATATAAAGTTATACAGAAATGTGAACTATGCAAGTTATAAACAGTTGTAGGATTAAAAATTATCATATGTACAGAATGATTATTTACACAGAACTATACAGTAGTGCAGTTAAGTAATAGCTATAGCTATAAGCTATAGTAATAGCTTTAAGTCCTGTAGAAAGTTAAATATATGTTGTGCTCACTGGTTACTCTGGTATGAATGACTCTGAATTACTTTATGATAAATAACACTATTGTCAAAAAACAGTGAAAGAATTCCAGATCACAAGTTTTTAGTTCAAATACAAGTAACAACCTTTGACTTTAATCAGGTTTTATTTAATTGTGTCAGAGAAAACATCATGTGCTCTTCATGTAGCTGATTACATTCAGTGTTTAAATCAGAAGTTGTGCAGGTCTGAGATCAGCAGTTTTCTGAAACACCAAACTGAGGTACTGTTAATGCTGATGTATTGTGACACAGTTACAGGGGTGATTAATCCTTTTGACTTTTTGTCTTTAAATTTATCAATAAAACAACTGCAGCTTTCACTGACAGCACATGTGGTGCTTTAACCTTTGTACTGTTTTCTTCAGTTAATTTTGGAGTTACTACAAAGATTGAAGATATAGGATGATCTGTCTGCTGTCACTGGGTGGTGCTGAGGTCTGAATCTGAGGTCAGCTCCTGTAATCACAAACAGAACAGAATCATCACAAACTGAAATATAAAGTTTATCTCTCAAAACTGAAATAGAGCTGATCCTTCTCTGTCCTCACACACTCGGGATCTGAAGTTGTTCAGTCCTACAGTTCTGCCGACAGCTGTTTATTTTTTTTATTTGTTTTAAAGGCCTTATATACTAACACATTTTCTATTATGTTTACCTTTGAGTTGTTGATGCTTTATAAATGGACATCTGCAAAGATGAGATGATGGAGCAGGTTTCAGTCGAGGTTCAGTCTGCTGCTGCATCCTGGTCACAACATACAGAGGTGTTATCAGCTCAGTATTGAACAAGAAATATTAATGTTTCAAATTATTTGTCCTAAAGGATGCAAGCTGTACAGAGTACTGCACATGTGACTTTGTGAACATAATTCATTAAAAATAATGTGGACAGTTTTTTAACCTGAATATTTGTAACAAACTCAGTAAAAAAAAAAAAGCTAAAAAAATAATCAGGGGAAAAATGTAACATTTTAACTTAAGCTGACAAGCGGAAGTAGTTGGTTTCAGTACATAAGTATCGGGCTTTGCTATTTAATCCGTAGCTATTGACTAATGAGGGGAATTTAAAAGTTGGCGTTAATGTCCTTCCACATGTGGAAAGCGACACAAAACATGCTGCTGTTTGCACATATTTAATAATCAGCTCTGCACAGGAGCAGAAGCAGAGTCCAGCCTGTTGCTCTTACAGTATACTAGGGGTGGGTTTTTATAATCGATTCATCGATTAAAATCGATTCTGGCTTGGATAACGTAAAATCGATTCATTAAAATCCTGAATCGATTTTTTTAATATAAATTTATTTTGCCCGAAATGCCAGAATCTCTGGTGACATCTCACAAAATTTCAAGAACCACCAAATAGTTAAGACAGTAAATGAGAGCAGGTACAGGGATTCTGCACATAGACTTAAATACACAGCGCGACCCGCGGATCAGAATCAGTTATGCTGGGCTTACACTGTGCGATTTTTTCAGTCGCGCGATTCAGCTCCTGCTCAAATTGCACGATTGACTCGCAGGGGTTAGAAGTTGGTAGGTCACGATGCAGGGTCTCACACTATACGGCCCGATGCTCTGATGCGACCCGAGTGCTCACACTGTGCGTCCATAAAATGAAGGTTATAACAGAAATTCTGCCGCTCGCTCTCCCTCTCCGTCTTTCACTCACACAGACACGCACACCACCACCATCAACTTTGCTAAATTGCTAATGAAAAACATTGATCAGGCAGCTGTGATTGAGCAGTAGTGTAAATCCAACTATTTTCACGGTTGTTGTGGTCGTGATAATTTTGTGAGGCCACACCGAAAAGGCTCGGATGAACTTTCCAAAGTTCTACAAATTGTGCCTCCATCGCTTGTGTCCACATCACACGCTACACTGCTGTGCTGCGCCGTCTTTTTCGCTGACATTTGTGTTTGCGCGTGCGCAGTGTGAGAAACTGCGGTGACACCCTCACGACCAAGCGATTGATGATCGGGAGCTGGTCGTGAGGTGTTAATTGCTTCTCGTTACCCCAGGTATACTACAAGATGCACGACGCACGATGAAGGCCAAAATCGGGCCGATCGCCAAAACGGTCGCACGACTCAAAAATCGGCTCAAAAATGGGCCAAAAATCGCACAGTGTAAGCCCAGCATTAGATGTCGCCTTTCTCACGGTCGGGGCTGAAAGCCGACAGCTCGCTGATTCTGATCTGTCGGCGGGTCCGCGCTTTGTGTTCACACCCTTTATGAGCCGATTCTAAAGCTGTTAGTTTGATGTCTCTCCAAACAATATTGACCGTACCAGCAGCAAAAGAAGATCCAAACTACGCTTCACATAAACATCGTCATGAATTCACTCTGACTTTTACTGTTTTGCTTCCACCGTGATGCACAGCTCTCCCTCTCTCTCTGTACTTCAAGAACAGTTTCCCTTTCTCATTATTCGCTTGCTTGTTACGCACAAGCCTACTGTTGTTTACAGCGCTGTCAGCCGCTGTTTTTTTCCCTTTTACATTCTTCCGAAAACCTCATTTCTGCTGTTCAATACTGAACAAATTTAAACTTTTTAAAATTATTCAAAATGCAAAACACTTAACCGTGTCTCTAATAAAACCGCTGTAACGTCAGAGGTAATGTTCATATGTTGATTAATGGTTTTCTTTCGTTTTTGATGTACTGCAGAATATTTTTATAAAATCCCAGGCCAGGAAAATCACCTTCATGTTTTTCTGTGTTTTATCTTCAGCTACTTTGACACAAAGGCATCTGCTGTGACGCTCACACCTGTGATAAAGTCTTGCGTGTGTCAGCTTCCTTTTTATTGATACAAAAATATGTAAATGTACTGATCTGAATTATAATATTTCTGACTGTCAAAATTTCCCAGATTTAAATCGAATCGAATTAAATCGAATCGTGGATCGAATCGATTTGGGACCTTGTGAATCGGAATTGAATCGATTCTAGAAATCAGTGACGATACCCAGCCCTATATAATACTCATAATAAAAGTACAGTAACCGTGGTTAGTCACTGAGCAGCCCGGTGCGTTTCTCTTGATTTCTTTAGTCAGGGTAAATTCATTCACCTGCACGGGTTAGCTAAACGAACTTTACAAAACAAGTTTCCCCGACAGCCGAGTGCTCATTTTAGCTAGCTAGGTCCTTAGGTAGCTAGCTAAGGACCTAAATTACGGATTAGTTTACAAACACATTTAACTTACCAAAAATAATGCGGTGGGGCCTCAGGTCCTCCTGTCCGGTAGTCCAATTTACTGAAGAACACCTCAGGCTGTCACTTTGAAATAGTCGGTAATGTAAACGCTGGACCTCTCGGCACCTGCCATTCCCGAACAGACACGTGCGAGTTTGTCCGTGACCGCAGCCTCGTCGTCAGCATTATAATATATGCAAATACATGCGGGTCGGAATCCCCGCCCCCCAGCGCGCCCCCGCACGCCAAAACAGTGCCAGCTGAAAAGTGGATTGAAACCGAAAAATGGATTGAAACCGAAAAAAAAAATGGAGTGAAACCGAAAAAAAAAATTGTAAGCGAAAACAAAAAAATTACAGTTTCAATTAATTGTTTTTCACTATCAATTTTTTTTCGGTTTCAATACAAGATTTTTCAGTACATTTATTTCAGTTACAATATTTTTTTTCGGTTTCAATATTTTTTTCGGTTTCGTTTCAAAGTGGCATCGTTCTGATTCCATATGGGAGCGGCCATGTTTTTGTTCACGCAATGCATTCTGGGACGATGATGTATATTGGTTGTGGGCAGGCGCTTTTGTTCAGCTAACCTGTTGTTGCAGGAGAGGAACTACTATGCCGCATTGTGCAGCTTTCGGTTGTAATTTCCAGTCGAAGTTCAACAAAGGAACAGATGTAAGTCTGCACAGCTTTCCTCATGAGAAAACAAGAAGAAAGCAATGGGAAGATGCTTGCGGTCGAGTACAACTCCCCAAAGACCCGCGGCTGTGCTCTAGCCATTTTAGCCCTGATGCGTTTGAGGCATTTAGTCGACCACGGTTGATAAAAGAGCTCACAGGTGCTTCTGGTTATAAGCGAAGACTAAAATCAAATGCAGTCCCGACAATTTTTCGCTATGAGGAGACCACGGGTCTGGGAAAAGCGAGTAAAAACCGCGCTAAGAAACGCATAAGACCAGAGATGCTAAACAGTTTCCGGGATGGTTGTAAACAACAACCCGCTTCTACAGTAGCCAACATGTTCGTGGATGATGGTGACCAATCAGACACCGTGTCAGTTATGGAGGAGACAAGCAATGAAGCAGCTGAAGCTACTAAAGTATCCGTGAGTGTTCAGTGTTCTTCAAGTGAAACTGATGCATCAACCCAGACTGAGATAAGTCCGATGTAGCAGTACAATTTTTCCCTTTATTGTCAAAAAATTACAATACAGCGCTTATTTTACATGTCAACAAAAAGTTATATACAGTTATAAGTGGTTAAGAACAAAGCAGTCGTCAAACAAAGAACATTTAAAGAATATTATAGGACAGAAATACCATAAAGCAGCATAAAAGTACAGTAAGGTGACCTATCATATAAAAGTAAAAACAAAAGTACGCACATACAATCTAGCTATATCAATTGAAAAGCTGCATCAAAAATTCAAGTAAGGTGTGAGCTTTAAGTTACACTTGTCTAATGAAGCCTTCCACAGCAGGACTTCATTTTTAAAGCCAACAAAAATCGGAGTAATTTTCATGAAGCGACATTTGTGAATGAAAAATTTTGCTACTATAAATAAGTTTTGGGGTTTTTTCGGTTTGTAATCCAAATCTAATTACTTGAAAGGTTAGAGAAGGGCAGTCAATGTTTTTAGAGGTTAACCAGTACAGAAAATCATCCCAAAAAGATCTGGAACTTTCACATGAATAAAAAAGATGCAGTAGTTTCAATATCAGTATTACAGAAAGTGCATGCGTTCGTATCTATATTTAATTTCTTGTGAAGATAGTCATTGGACAGATATATGGCATTTACAATTTTAAAGTGATTTTCTTTTGCTTTAGGTGGACTTGAAAAAGAAAGATATTTAGTCAAAAACTTCAAATAATAGTCTCTAACCATTTTTTTTCTTTTTAGTTGTGAAGGGAAAATTGTCCTTAAATGTATTATTGCATTCCTTTCCTTTAAATTGGTGTTTAAGAATAATAATACTGTGATCTGTCAACGGGGCTGCTGAGATAGAAACATGTGAAACATATCTATATAGTAAAGTCGAGCCCAACCACAGATCTAGACATAAACATTTACTAGAATCACAAATGAACCATCAATATTCAATAAAACTACCAGCCAGTGTCCTGAATCATCAGCCTGAAAAGTCACGACCTTCCCTGGACATTGGTAGAAACAGAGAGCTACTCCAGCAGAGTGGTTGGATCAGTGGCCGAAGAGGATTTTTCACCCCACTCATTTGACCAGAAGGTGGCATCAGCGTCACTTGAATGAGTTTCTTGTAGTAAGGTGCAATTAGCTTTTAGCCCTTTGATAAACATAAACATTGCTTTTCTTTTAACGTTATCCCTGAGACCTTTAACATTCAACGACACAAAGGATAAACATGTGCGTAGCATTAAAAATAAAGAATTCAAAATATTAAGAATATCAAACTTGAATAGAAAAAAGAAAAAGTTAGTTTACTTTCCTGTTTAGAAAAAGGTGAAAGAACAGCGGTGCTGGCACCTCCCATCACATTCAAAACTGTCAAACGTCCCTCTTTATGTAGAGTTCAGAGAACAAGTAAGAGTGAACACTTTTCAACCATCCGCCAGAACGCGACGGCCATTAATATAACAGACAGCTCCTCTGTAGTAAGCCTATAAATATAAGTATTTATAATATAATCAAAATATAATCAAGTATTTAATATATAATCTGCTGACTGGAGCAGTCAGGATCTCCATGCATTAGCATGCTGCTTTTGCTCCCAGTGAAAATGATTCCTCTTGAGTTTTTAGTGTATTTAATTCAGAGTCAGCTGTTTAAATAAAAACAGAACATTTTACATCAGGGGATATGACGGGTGTAGTTCAAAATACAATCACCGCTCTCTAAGTAAGATTTCAGTATTAAATAAAACCGTCCAGTTATGAAGCTGAACTTTAATCTCAGCCAAACTGACTCAGGAACAAATAAAACACTAAATTAAACCCAACATTAAAATTTAGAAGTTGCCTAAGAGACTTAAATATCATGTTTAACCTGAGTAGCAAAAGACCACGGGCGGTTTAAAAATGATATGCTGGGATTTCACTCATCTCACCTGCTGTAGTGATCCTTGACCTCCCGGTCAGCTATTGCTGGTGGGTAACAGATGTCTCAGAAAACATCAGAGTACTTTTGCAAATATGTGACGTCTTGGTAAATCAAGCAGCTATTTGAAGTTCATATAGCTACATTCTTGCCTGAAAATATCTCTCAACAGCACAGTGTTACAAGAGATCATGACTACTGCTCAGTCCCTGAGCCATCAGCAGAAGACCTGTCCAAAGACGTGGAGAGTCTGAGGAAGGAAATACAGGAGTTACGTGTCCAGCAAAAGTTTGGGTTACAGCGGTTTGCTGGCTCTGACACTGACATCCAATTCTATACCAGGTACATCGAAGTTCAAGTGTTTCCAGTCTTCATGAAAACAACAGATATTTACTTTTTATCTGCTGACTGTATGTTTCATGAGTGATGTTAATTAATGATTGACACGATGTTTGTCTCTCTTGTGAATAGATTTCCAAGCTATAATCATTTGATGGCATTCTGGGTTTTGATTGAGCCTTGCATCTATAAAATGATCCGGGCTTCAAGAGCCAAGTCAGCTGCCAACACGGACGAAGAAGTGTTGACACCTGCACGCACACAAACGGTATGCTATGGCTTTGTTGGTAGTTGGAACTAGAGGTGCGATGTCATTGTGTTTATGTAGATCCTAAAGGGCTCAGCATCCTTTGCATACTTAAATCTGTGTACTACAGAACCTGTTTTCCCCATCGTTCTGTTGTGTTCATGACATGGGAGAAAAAAATAAAGATGAACTTTTGCGAGATCTGGCAAATGTTTTGGCAGCATCCTTCGGAGGGCCGCCAGCTCAAAGCCGACTAGGAGGTCGAGGCATGATGTGCCTGGAGTGCGGTGTTCCCCCCGGCTGTAGTGGGCCTCGACCTGCTGTTAGCTTTCAGCTGGTGGGTAACAGACATCTTCAAAAACAAAAAAATTACCACTTTTGCAAATATGTGATGTCTTGATAAACTGAGCAGATACTTGAAGTTTACACAGCTACATTCACGTCTGAAAATATCTTAAAAGTTTATTTTGTGACCCAGAAAGAGTCATATTAAAACTAAGTAGCTGCTGCCATTGTTGGAAACTGATTGGCTGGTATGAGTTCTCGGATAGGTTGGGTCACAAAGGATACGCCAACTTGGCCTTCAAATGCTACCTACTTTTGAGAGATCCCGATTTACTTTTGCGAGATCTTGCAAAAGTTAATCTTATTTTTTTTTTTTTTTCCCCCATGTTCCTTGCGGGGCTCCATACTCCATGGTACTGTTGTGTGTGTGTTCAGAAGGAATTTCAGGAGAACGTTCTGTCATTTAAAAAGATTTAATTTGTGTTAGCAATTCAAATTACAAGTTTACTCAGCGCTGTGGACCTCTATGTGAGATCAAGCATCTGGTTCACAAAAAGGATAACCCTCCACAACTTTATATAGTGAGACAATAACAAAGATTGTCATGGCTATCGTGCTCTCACACAGAGATGGCAGTCCTGCTGTCTCCCTGCGAATCTTCCTTGTACATTTGTGACCTCCTCTGGTATCTGCTCTCTCCTCTGTAAGAGAGAAAAGAAAAACACCTCCCCGCCTAGTTTTGATTATTTCTTGATTATTTAATTCTGTCCCACTGCTACTTGCAGACATATTATTTGGCCCTGTGAACCAGAGAATATCCCTGTAATCATGTGTGTGTGAGCGTGTTGCAAGCAACCCTCTGCACTCTACATCATTCCTACAATAATCAGTCCAGACAGTCACGTTGAACTTCGCTTTTGACCTTCAAGAGATGGAGTGTCAACTCATATGAACACATTTGCAGTGTGTATATAAAGATAATAAAAACAACTATTTTGTAGAAAAATTAAAAATGTACGATATGATATGCATAACCATTACAACAACCAATTACATTGACAGCGTAGCATTTTATTCTATTGTACACAGTGTCTTATTCTTATTATATTATTATTCTTATCCTATCTCATTGTTTTTCTGAATTTTTGCCACTTTCTGCTGTAACTCAACAAATTTCCCACATGTGGGACTAATAAGGGTCTATCCTGTCTTATCTTACAAAACATTTAGCCAAGAAAAGCATGATCGTACTAGTTCATAGATTAAGGAGTAACCTTTTCCCTTTTGTTTCAACCTTTCAGAGGCAGCTGCTCCAGCCAATCGACGAGTTCTTTCTTTTCCTGGTTTTCCTGTCTGTTGGTCTGAAGGAGAGGGACCTGGCTCATCGATTCAACATACACCAGTCCACAGTGAGCAGCATCATTGCAACATGGACAAGTTTTCTTGCCACTGCACTGGGGTCTCAGTGCATCTGGCTTACACGTGCAGAAGTGCAGGCTTACCTCCCTAAGGAATTCAAAGGTTTCTCAGACACCCAGGTGATCCTTGACTGTACAGAGCTGAGGTGTCAGACACCATCCTCACCACTTCTCCAGAGTGAAACGTACTCTTCATACAAATCCCACTGCACGATGAAAGCCCTGGTTGGCATAGCTCCACATGGTCCAGTCACATTCATCTCTGATCTGTACGCAGGTTCGGTTACTGACAAGGAACTATTCAAACAATCAGGCATTGCTGAGAAGTTGACTGAAGACATGGCAGTGATGGTGGATAAGGGCTTCCTGATCACAGATGGTTGTAAATGCAAAGTGTACCGCCCCCCTTTTGTATCTAAGCAGAAGAAGAACCAGGTTAAGGAGATGCAGGCCACAGTCAGACTCAGGCTGCATGTGGAGCGAGTCATTAGGAGGATCAAACAGAACAAACTTTTTGATGGCATCATCACCATGTCACCTGTTTACAATATCAACCAACTGTTTGCAGTAGCATGTATGCTGTCAAATTACCAGAACACAGCATTAGTTAAAAAACGGGTTAAGTGAGACGAGATGGAGTTGTCCCAAGACACCAGTGCAAGTAACTTATGCTAGGCATGGAGCTTTAAATACTTACTATGTAAATAAGTTCTGCAAACATTCAATGTGTAAAATGTTTTTGATATTTTTGCTAAAATAAGAGTTTATTGGTTTCACACAACAGTAAAATGTTTTTTAAAAATTCATTAAATGTAGAAACTTAAAGAAGTCCAGACGCTTTTCTTTGAAAGCTCCTTTGACTACAATGACCTGGGTGACTGGTTCTCAGTCATTCACAGACATTTAGATGTTGTATGTTTGCAGTATTAACTTGATGTATATTTGCTTCTGATCACCCAAACACATGTTGATTAAACTATCTGACCAGTCAAATTAGGTGTGATAAAGCAGAGAGGAGTAACGCAATGTTTAAATTTGACGTTAGCCAACGTTATTTTTTGTCGGTTAATTTCTGTTTTCTTACCCTCGTAGTTGTGTATCTGTGATGCAGCATATAACGTAAATCCTTTATCTAATTTTCTGGCAGTTGTTCAATTTTGGGAGCTCTTGTAGGCAGCGGGTGTAGAACATCGCCACTGTTTAACCACTGCAGAAACAGTGGGGCAAGGATGAGTATAACGCAGAAGTGATTGTGCAAGTGGCTGCTGTAACAACCAAATTTCCCCTTGTGGGACAATTAAAGGATTATTCTAAGTAGGACTACACATTGGTGGGACCATTTTAGATGGTTCATGTTTTATAACTACAGTGATGCACATTGCTATAAGAATATGTTTATTTCTCTAACACTATTTTAACCAAGTAGTTAGAGGATACTACATCCCATTCTTCATATGTTTAAACATGTCAGAGGTTTATTTTTTAAACAGTTGGTTATGTCAGCAAATAAAAACAAAAAGTAGTCCCCATCCCCACGTTTGAAGTATAGATTATTAAATTTACAGGGTGTAAGTTAAGGCAACACAAAACTTTTGCCACATGTGGAACCGTAAATAAAAATGAAGATGCACAAATTATTTTCAAGAATAGACTGCGTGACCATGGTACGTGTTTTACTGCAGGTTTGAGACGGACAGACTCCCCGCCTCACCCTCCCTTCCCCAATTCAATTCAATTTTATTTATATAGCGCCAAATCACAACATAAGTCGCCTCAAGGCGCTTCATAGATACAGAGAAAAACCCAACAATCATATGACCCCCTGTGAGCAAGCACTTTGGCAACAGTGGGAAGGAAAAACTCCCTTTTAATAGGAAGAAACCTCCGGCAGAACCAGGCTCAGGGAGGGGCGGCCATCTGCTGCGACCAGAGCAGATGGCCGCTTCAGACATTGACCCCCAACACATCTTCCACCTCTCCCCCCTTCACCCTCACCCTCTCCAATCCAGTCTCAACGACCACCACCACCCTCTCCAATCCAGTCTCAACGACCACCACCACCCTCCCCATTCGAGTCTCAACGACCACCACCACCCTCTCCAATCCAGACTCAACAACCTCCATCACACCTCTCACCCCCCTTTCCTCCTCCCTGAAACTCAGAATACACACTGAGGATGTGAGCCGACTATTTCAGAAACAGAAGCCCAGGAAAGCCCCCGGACCAGATGGTGTCTCACCCTCCTGCCTCAAAACCTGTGCTGAACAGCTGGCTCCCATCTTTACTTGCATCTTCAACAGATCTCTGGAGCTGTGTGAAGTTCCCTCCTGCTTCAAACGCTCAACCATCATCCCTATTCCCAAGAAACCCACCATCACAGGACTGAATGACTACAGACCCGTCGCCTTGACGTCTGTGGTCATGAAATCCTTCGAACGACTGGTGTTAGCCCATCTGAAGGACATTACAGGCCACCAGCTGGACCCTCTGCAGTTTGCCTACCGGGCAAACAGGTCGGTGGATGATGCAGTGAACATGGGGCTGCATTACATTCTGCAACACCTCGACCGCCCGGGAACTTATGCCAGGGTCCTGTTTGTGGACTTTAGTTCGGCTTTTAACACCATTGTGCCTGAACTTCTCTCCTCCAAACGCTCCCAGCTCAGCGTGTCACCAGCTACCTGTCAGTGGATCACCAGCTTCCTGACAGATAGAAAGCAGCAAGTGAGGCTGGGGGAGATCACCTCTGAAACTCGGTCCCTCAGTATTGGTGCCCCTCAAGGATGTGTCCTCTCACCACTACTGTTCTCCCTCTACACTAACGACTGCACCTCGGCTGTTAAACTCCTAAAGTTTGCAGACGACACCACCGTCATTGGCCTCATTCAGGATAGTGATGAGTCTGCATACCGGCAGGAAGTTGAGCGGCTGGTACTCTGGTGCAGTCAGCACAATTTGGAGCTGAACACTCTTAAAACTGTAGAGATGACATCCCTCAACTCTGCGGGTTAAATCCATCAACCCATGTTTCCCAATTTATTAATGGTTTCTGTAAAAGACCCTCATCCCCAGTGTTATTAGGAATTGAAGCACACATGCATCACCAAACATCACACACACTCCTTTGTGCCATTTGCTTTGCTCTGTCCAGATGTTTGCCATAAAGGACAGCGACTATATTTGTACCTAAGTGAATACCACAAACATAAACTAACTTCAAAGTTAGTGCTTCCCAAAGTCTGGGGTAAAACCCAGAAGTAGCCATGAATTTCCACACAGCCAACATATATCAAACACTTCTGAGCTAAATTTACAACAGAGAGATCGATCTTTCCTCTCTATCTATGCATTGTGCTGTACTCTTTACTACTGTAGACCCATTTAAACAGTGTAAACCCTCTCAAAGGCATTTGCAATTATCTTTACTGTCCTCACATCAGTGATTGGGGAAACCAAAACAACCACATTTAACTCTAGAAGAACAACCTCATTCTTTAGGTGCTTCCAGCATGTTTGAGACCTATCAAAATCCCTCACTGAAATGTGATGAACCCAAAATCCTACTTTAGGGTGTCAAACAACATGTCAAAGCTGAGTATACATGTCAAAAGAACTCACAACTGTTGTTACTATGTTTACTCGGACAGTGAGGGCCTAATGCACTTACACATCAGGAACTGACATGCTAGAAAATCAGTCTACAAAATATACACAAATAATTATTAGTTAGGTTGCTGTAAAACGTGCATGCTAAAACTACTCCAGTCACTTCTGCTCAGGACTCTAACAGAGTTTGTGATGTTCACAGTCATGTAAATGCATATCAGTTATAAGATGATTAGAAATGTCACACCAACGACCCCCTTAACACAAAACCACACGGAACTACTTCCGGCACAACTGCCTGATTGTTTAATAAGGTGTCATCTGCATTCATGATCCCTCTTAGGTGCCACAGAGTCTGCTCTGCAGTCGCTGAGTTGGAGCTTGGCATGCTCTTTTTGGAGGAGGGCGCTCTTTTCACCCCTCACCCTCTCGTTCCAGTGCAGCTTTATGGTTATTGCTGTGGTTCTGGAACCTTCTCATAATGACTAGTAGGGCCCCAAACCGCACGACCTTTGACCTTAACTACTGCCTGGGCTTTCAGCTCTGCCATGAATGTTTCTTACTTCTCGCTGGGTCTCTGAAGACTTCTGATCAGCACCCAGTCTCAATCTCTGGAGATTCCACCCTTGGGATGATTTCTTCCAGCAATACTCTGGCCACTGCACCTGTATCTCCCTACTAGAAGGAAAAACTTCTAACCATTTGGAAAATATATCAACCAACATCAATCCACATTTTTCCTTTCAGTTTTGTGAACTTCACTTATAAGTTTTCAAACACTCATCCGAACATGGGTGTATCACCTGTAGAAGTTTAATACCTGTCCATAACATGTTAATCCCACAAGTCACAGTAAAAAGCCGTGGAAAAAATCGTCATGGAAAACACAGAAAACATTGTTTCATGTTAAACCTGGAATTCCTCCTCTTGACGCATCGACACTCCCATGAGTCAACTCATCAGAACTAGGCTCCTTTCTTAAAGAAAAGGGTTAGTTAGATCATTGCCAATGCAACATCAGGGCGTCTCCTCCGGAGTAGCACATGGCGGGCCCAATTCATGCATTCAACAGACCCGTCTGTGTTTTGATTAAAATTTTGTTTCCTAATGAAGTCAGCAGTGGGTGGGTGAAAGCCGTTCATCAGAGCATAGCTTAACTGCTGCTGATGTGGGCTGGCCTTCTCTGCACGCTCTTCAAGGCCGCTATGCTTTCTGCCAACTTCTAACATTTGACATTTTCCAACAATACAGAGTGTTACTATAACCAACAAGCAGCCAGTAAAAACAGTGTTCTTCACACAAAATCAGTAAAACAGAAAAGTAGCAGCTAAAGGGTTTAGTCTGCCCACACTCATGTAAACCTACAGTCTCTCCTCCTCTTGTCTCTGTCATCCTTCTGCTTCTGCAAAAACAAGCAAACAAAAACACCCACATCCACCTTTTTTTTTTTCACTGTTTGGGGTGGATTAGGCATTAAAAGTGACCAATCCTAGAATAGTTACCGTCTTCTGAATTTCAAGTCAGTCACATTTAGTCCACATCATCAGTCCAGCCACAGTCCTTTGCATTTGCATTTATACCAATCACATGCATTCATCTAGTCACATGCATTCATAACGATCATTGCTGATAGTGGAAAACCGCGCACAAATTTAAATGTCCACTGACAGCAATATTTCATCATTCCAAAAACAAAAACAATTCTTCTTGCCATTGAAATGGATTGAATCGCTACAATCCTTTTAAACACAGGATTTCCCATCTAATATGGTCAGCATCTTATGTAGGTGAATTTTCTCAGAAGCCAATTGTCATCTAGAGAAGCTCACCTTATATTTGCTCTCAATTAAAGTATTTTATAGCACTTTTGCTCCCAATCTTGCAGGCCTGCTTTTAACATCAACACACAAAATATCACACCCAGAGGGATGATACCACTTTTTCCCCTAAGTGCACTGTTACAAAAACAAAAAAGATTTTAGGCCCGGACATGTCTAAGTGTAAAAAATAAAAACAACAAAAAAAAACAGTCTTTCTCTTAGGTTTAGGTTGTTTTTCTTTTTCTAACTGGCAGAATCAGCCAGTTAGGTTTAGGTTGTTTGCTGCAGTCACTGCTTCTGGCTTTAATTTAACAACTGATGCTTACATGGTCTGAAATCAGACTTAAGTGTCACTACCTTTGTTCATTTTCCCCACATCATATTTACTGGTTGCCCACAAGTGCTCCTGAATATTTCCAATTCTGGAAAGTCTGGGGCCAACTGACCTAGTTTCACCTGCTAAATACACAGAGAAAATGTTTTTCATTAGCAGCTGCAGAGTTCACACGACACAAATGTTCACCATTAAAAACTTCCTAAACACTTCATATCAATGTTTTATCACAGGAATGTGGATTTCTTCCCCAGGTCTGTGCTTTTTTTTTTTTTAAACTTATTTTTCATTTTCACAGACCCAATCATTTCATTTAACTTTTCTTTCCTTTTTTTTCGTCCCCAAACATAAAACGTGTAACATGTCATCATGTATTTCACAAAACAAGTTTGTTCTCGTGTAATCAGAGTGTGTATCTGGGTGCAAGCTTCACCCATACATCAGAAACAGGAAACTACCCTCTGCTACATCTTATTCACTTGTTTTATAATACTGTCATCCTTCCCTGATCTAGTAACAATCAACTAATTTGCAAATCAGCTATTAACCCACTAAGTTGACAGGACAACAGAAATGCATGTTCAAAATATTATCACAAAAGAGAATTTCCTTCATACAGTAAATTACTTGTGCTGCACCAATAATGCAGAAAGCATCTCACAATTTACTATATTAATAACTAAATTTATTGTCTGATCACTGGTTGGTCAAACCAGAATCTCTTTTTTTCCCTTCACAAAAGTTAAACTCTTGTCCTGCAACCCTAGAGGGTTATTTGTCAGCAGTGGATACACTCAGCGTTTGATAACAAGTGTCTGTGAAATTTGCACAATTTTAACACTGATGACAGATAACAAGCTGATCTTCATTGCATGTGTGTGTTAGTAGGCAGGTTTAATGGCTGTGTGCAGTGGAGCTGCAGATTCAGCAGGACGTGTCCTTAAAGCTGCCTTTCCTTCACATTTCTCTGTTTATGTGTGTTTGTGTGCGTTTTATTTTTACCTTTGTTGCAATCCTACGGACTCTTTATCAACCTCCACAAGACAGCCGGCCACAGTTTTCCAACCCAATTTTCATGTGTTCTCACATTAACAACAACAGACTTCATTTTTCCTCCATGCTCTCCACTTCTCACAGCTTCTGTCTCTCTCCTGAATCTGCAGCAGTTCACAGTTGTGGCGTGTGAGGGGCCCAGTGGGCCATTCTTCTTCAGCTTTGCCTTTTGTCTTTCACTCTTTTCAGTCTCTTCCTTTGCCTTTTCAGCTCCCAGTATGGCAAATGTGAAACTCAGACAGTCTTTTCAAGTCCATTCACACACAGTGATGTCGCTGGCAAACCTCCCAGCTTGTGATTGGGAGCGCATACTTCCATCCATCCATGGTATTTGTACATGCTGCTGAACCCTTTAGGGCAGTGTTGCTGTGTGTTCACATTGTTGAGTCTTGTAGTTGACGCTGTTGATCTCGAACTGCATTTTGTCTTCAGGGAGAGATCGGTTGCCCTCGAAGCTTGTTCTTCAGTGTAAGGTGTACATGGAGTGAAGCTGTGTAATATTCAGTCAAAACACGGGCTGGGTGTAGTTCCAATGATGTTAATCTATCATTTTGCTCCGGCCGCTGTGCTTGTGGAGGACGTTGATCCAGTTCTGTAGCCACCTGTACAAACACACTAAAACATTTATTTAAGGATGATACTCAGTTATTTAGTCATGTATTTAATTCATTCATTATGGCAGTCCTGGCGTTCCATAAGATGAAGCCTCGTGATGAACTGAAGCTTTCCATCACACTGGTCGACTCATGGTCAAAGCATTGGGATGATTCATTTGCTCTACTGCGCCATCAAGTGGACGATTCAAGTGAAACGGACTCTTTGATGTGATGTGTAAACCTCTAAACTGAATAAATGAATTGTTTTCATTGTTATTTATCCCGAATATTGTCTCAGTATGTCTGATACAAAAGAGAAAGTGGAAACTATCAGGACAGAGTTTTGGTATGATTGTGTAACTGTGTAATCATGCTTATGTACATCTGGATAATCACACAAACTGTGTGGCGCTTCACTTTTTAATAAACTAAAATACAGAAATCAGATTATAGGATCTATAGTTTTATTTATATTATGGTACTTATCATTTGTGACATTTATTACTGTGTGCATACTTTATTAGGAGATTAAATTTGAAAAAAATCTCTTCCTTGCTGGTTCCATCGAAGAAGAAATACTCAACTATGTAGCACGTACGTAGTCCAATTCCACAACAGTGTGATGGGGAATCAGCTGTGTTTTGCTGCCCATTTTATTTCGAATCTGGCGCGAACCGGCGAGCCAGTCCCTGAATCAGTCACGTGGTACGGACTGCCCGCGAGGCCTCGAGCGTCACTGCACACGTAATCAAAGCAAGCCTCGATACGTGCTTCCCAAAAACTCCCCTGACACACGCTTCGACACACAGGACATCACTATCTTACAGGGCTTGGGCGCGTGATGTCACGGGGTGGGCGTGGAAAGTCTTTTGGGCTGATGCGCCATATTTCAGGGCTCAAGCGAAAGAGGAGCGAAAGCACACACATCAGCCATGGTTCGTAACTGCTGCGTGATCGGCTGTAATGTTCGATCACACGACCGGCAAGGGAAGAAGCTTGGAAATGGTTTATCTTTTCATTCTTTCCCCACCTGGAAGCAGCATGAGGGAGCTCATATAGCGGACCTTACCAAAAGAAGGCGTCTAGCCTGGATAGCAGCCGTGGGACGACTTGATCTCCAGTTCTCTTCCATCTCCAAATATCTGTTGGTGTGCTCCCGACATTTTCACTCCGGTAAGTGAAAATGTAGTATGTTTACATCACTCTTTATAGCTTAATGATTTTTATTGTTGATGCGCTCGGAGGTTATACAATCCGAACAAACATCGTATTGAGTGACTTTGCAGACACGTGCAATTCTGTCGCACCACTGTAGGGAAGCCTGCCTATGAAATGGATCAAACAAATCCAGACTGGGTACCAACGCTACACATGAACTCCGAAAAAAGACGACGAACGCAAGGACAACAACAAAGAGCACTAGTCGGAGGTAAACACACCCCAAACCCCAATCCCTAATTCAAAAAATTGCTCTTAGTGTCCGGCAATCGCCACATAAAGTTTTGAGGATTCAAACGGCCTTAATGTGAAAACCGCTGAAAGTTTCCCCTGTGTGCATGGAGGACAACAATGGGTTTAAAGTAATATCTTGCCCGATTGTCAATGTAGTAGTTTGCATCTACTTTACAATTATGGACACATAATATGACAACGAGATATTTGCAGTTCATTGATAAATGTATAACATAAATTGTGGTGGAGGGTGGACAACAACACTAAGTGCTATACTCCTTTCTGGCATCGTTGTATTTTCACTCAGTTGTACATAGAATTTGTATTCTGTTTCATCCTATTGTATATCTTATTCTATTTATTCTACTGTATATAGTATTTTTATTTTGTTCTATTCTGTACAGTTGTGTACAGAATTTTATTCTTATTGTATTCTAATTTTTGCTATATAACTTTTGCACTGTCCACTAACTGCTGTGACAAAACTAATTTGAGTGGGACTGATAAAGGTTATCTTATCTTGGCTATTATACTCCCACGCACTCCAGCTGACTTAACGTGGTTTGAATGACGACGTACTCACAGTTTAGCGGCTTGAAAACAGCCAGATTTGCACTCAGCCATTAGTAAACTGGATGCGATTTCTTATTTCGAAACTGGTAGTATTTGTGGTACTGCGCAGGGAGCAGCGACCTCTGTTCAGGCTCCAGGAGATGACGTCACACAGGCTCGCCCCCTCCAGGCGTCGCTATTTTGGCAGCATCCGGCTGCCGTGGTGAACGCCGTTAACCATTGTTGATAACTGTTGCGCCCCAGGTTGTACAAATAGACGAGGAAAATAGAAAATTACTTCCTTTTACCGCATTAGGTGAACTAAACTGAGTAGCACCATTGAAGGAGGAGTAAGCAAAACAAGACTGAAAGATGGGACCTTCCAGCCGGCGTATTCCGCTTGTGCAGCGATCATTTTGTATCGGGCAACTTTTATATAAGCTTTCTAACATAAGTGTTTTCATTATTTACTAGACTATCGTTGTGGTTTCTGATGATGGAAAACCACATAGCTGCATGCATAGTGGGCTTTATGTCGTGTTTTCTTAGTTAGCAAGCTCTAAAGTAGAAATAATGAAATGTTTATTTTGTAGGCAGAAAGGCAGAGAAGGCATCTGCAGAGAAGATAAGAAGAAAAATGAGACTGGATGTGTTCAACAGAAGACAGACAGCAAAGCTACAACGGATAGCACAAATCAAGCTATCTGCAGAAGGCATCCCTGCAAGGTGAATATATCAAAGTCTTTCTCTGGGTGTGACTTAATTCCGAGGAGTGCTGTCAAGTAAGCATATTGAGGCTGGGTGAGGTGAGACTAACGCTACATGATAGTGAAACTGTTACTTTAACCCTGCTTTAGGTGGTGGGAAAACTTAAAAAAAAACTACAATAAACACATAGAAATGATTTTAACTTTAAAACTGTTTTAAGTAGGTTCTTCTAATTCTTGGAGCTGTTTAAACCCTTAGCAAATAATGCACTCTTTATTAATCACATTTTCACCCACTGTGCATTTATACACCTGTCTGAATTGAATCATTAGTTATTATTAATCTTGCCACAGCGTGCCTTTTGTTCTGTCTTCCTCGCCTCCCCACCCTCTCGATTCTGACTGTTATAAGGGAGTTTTTCCTTCCCCACTGTCACCAGAAACATGGCCCATTTTCTACAAAAGTCAACAAAAAAGAATGAACATGATTTTGTTTTCTCTCTTATCAGGGACCCAGCAGCCAAGGATGCAGGACCAACAACCCTTGATGGTCGAAGGAGGCTTATTAAAGGTGCTGTCCCGACACTTTTTCAGTGGAATAATTATAAAGTTGAACCAACGCAGAGTAGTGTTTGGGAGAGAACGGAGCGAGAACCCCCTGAACTAGTTCATCCTGGGGATCAAGGTCAGCACAGTGTTACAGGAGATCATGACTACTGCTCAGTCCCTGAGCCATCAGCAGAAGACCTGTCCAAAGACGTGGAGAGTCTGAGGAAGGAAATACAGGAGTTACGTGTCCAGCGAGAGTTTGGGTTACAGCGGTTTGCTGGCTCTGAAACTGACATCCAATTCTATACCAGGTACATCGAAGTTCAAGTGTTTCCAGTCTTCATGAAAACAACAGATATTTACTTTTTATCTGCTGACTGTATGTTTCATGAGTGATGTTAATTAATGATTGACACGATGTTTGTCTCTCTTGTGAATAGATTTCCAAGCTATGATCATTTGATGGCATTCTGGGTTTTGATTGAGCCTTGCATCTATAAGATGATCCGGGCTTCAAGAGCCAAGTCAGCTGCCAACACGGACGAAGAAGTGTTGACACCTGCACGCACACAAGCGGTAGGCTATGGCTTTGTTGGTAGTTGGAACTAGAGGTGCGATGGCATTGTGTTTATGTGGCATAATTTTTGGGCTACAAGCCACTACTTTTTGCACAAGCTTTGAACTCTGTGACTTTCAGAGGATTTGTTTTGTTTGTTCCGCTGTTGTACGGCACTACGTTGGCTGGCAGAAGGGCATGTGATCAGACACACAGTATCGGGGGACAAGAGTGGTATGTTGTCCGTCCGAAAGGCAACGTAGTCCCGTACGAAGTAGCGCGAAAAACAAACTTGATTAGCAAGAGGAGTATTACAGGAGCAAAGGAAGCTTTCATTCACAAACCCTCAGTATGGTAAACACAAGAAATGCATATGATGCAGCTTTCAAATTAAAGCTCTCAGCGAGGGGAAGTAGAGCTGCTGCACGTACCCTTGGCATAAACGAATCAATGGTGAGACGTTGGAGACTCCAGCGTGATGAACTGGCTCAGTCCAAAAAGACGACAAAAGCTTTCAGAGGAAATAAAAACAGATGGCCTAAATGTATTGAAGACCGGATGAACACACAGAGAGCAAATGGGCGAGGTGTTTCAACTGTGCAGATCCGACTGAAAGCCAAAATAGTCGCCAACGAAAAAACGAAAAGGACTGTCCATCAGGGCGCGGACGACTGTGTGTCAGCAACTCCCCCCCGACTATGCAGAGAAAATAACAAACTTGCGCAAATTCACACAAAGAAAGTTAAACGAATATTCCATCGGACCGGACGCGATCATAAACATGGATGCAGTGCCGTTGACATTTGACCTGCCCCTTAGTAGGACTGTTAACAAGTCCCACTAAGACTTGTCCTACAACTCATATGAGGACGTTTGCAGTTTGTATATAAAGATAATAAAAACAACTTTATTTACTAGAAAAATAAAAGAATTCAACCCTGACAGTACAGTATGGTGTGCATAACCATCCCAGCAACCATTTACTTTGACAATATCACATTTTATTCTGATCTATAAAGTATTTTATTCTATTGTACACAGTGTCTTATTCTTATCCTATCCCATTGTTTTTCTGAATTTTTGCCACTTTCTGCTGTAACTCAACAAATTTCCCACATGTGGGGCTAATAAGGGTCTATCCTGTCTTATCTTACAAAACATTTAGCCAAGAAAAGCATGATCTTACTAGTTCATAGATTAAGGAGTAACATTTTCCCTTTTGTTTTAACCTTTCAGAGGCAGCTGCTCCAGCCAGTCGACGAGTTCTTTCTTTTCCTGGTTTTCCTGTCTGTTGGTCTGAAGGAGAGGGACCTGGCTCATCGATTCAACATACACCAGTCCACAGTGAGCAGCATCATTGCAACATGGACAAGTTTTCTTGCCACTGCACTGGGGTCTCAGTGCATCTGGCTTACACGTGCAGAAGTGCAAGCTTACCTCCCTAAAGAATTCAAAGGTTTCTCAGACACCCAGGTGATCCTTGACTGTACAGAGCTGAGGTGTCAGACACCATCCTCACCACTTCTCCAGAGTGAAACGTACTCTTCGTACAAATCCCACTGCACGATGAAAGCCCTGGTTGGCATAGCTCCACATGGTCCAGTCACATTCATCTCTGATCTGTACGCAGGTTCGGTTAGTGACAAGGAACTATTCAAACAATCAGGCATTGCTGAGAAGTTGACTGAAGACATGGCAGTGATGGTGGATAAGGGCTTCCTGATCACAGATGGTTGTAAATGCAAAGTGTACCGCCCCCCTTTTGTATCTAAGCAGAAGAAGAAGAAGAACCAGGTTAAGGAGATGCAGGCCACAGTCAGACTCAGGCTGCATGTGGAGCGAGTCATTAGGAGGATCAAACAGAACAAACTTTTTGATGGCATCATCACCATGTCACCTGTTTACAATATCAACCAACTGTTTGCAGTAGCATGTATGCTGTCAAATTACCAGAACACAGCATTAGTTAAAAAACGGGTTAAGTGAGACGAGATGGAGTTGTCCCAAGACACCAGTGCAAGTAACTTATGCTAGGCATGGAGCTTGAAATACTTACTATGTAAATAAGTTCTGAAAACATTCAGTGTTTTAATATTTTTTATACCGTTGCTAAAATAAGAGTTCATTGATTTCACACAACAGTAAAATGTTTTTTAAAAATTCATTAAATGTAGAAACTTAAAGAAGTCCAGACGCTTTTCTTTGAAAGCTCCTTTGACTACATTCACAGACATTTAGATGTTGTATGTTTGCAGTATTAACTTGATGTATATTTGCTTCTGATCACCCAAACACATGTTGATTAAACTATCTGACCAGTCAAATTGGGTGTGATAAAGCAGAGAGGAGTAACGCAATGTTTAAATTTGACGTTAGCCAACGTTATTTTTTGTCGGTTAATTTCTGTTTTCTTACCCTCGTATTGTGTATCTGTGATGCAGCATATAACGTAAATCCTTTATCTAATTTTCTGGCAGTTGTTCAATTTTGGGAGCTCTTGTAGGCAGCGGGTGTAGAACATCGCCACTGTTTAACCACTGCAGAAACAGTGGGGCAGGGATGAGTATAACGCAGAAGTGATTGTGCAAGTGGCTGCTGTAACAACCAAATTTCCCCTTGTGGGACAATTAAAGGATTATTCTAAGTAGGACTACACATTGGTGGGACCATTTTAGATGGTTCATGTTTTATAACTACAGTGATGCACATTGCTATAAGAATATGTTTATTTCTCTAACACTATTTTAACCAAGTAGTTAGAGGATACTACATCCCATTCTTCATATGTTTAAACATGTCAGAGGTTTATTTTTTAAACAGTTGGTTATGTCAGCAAATAAAAACAAAAAGTAGTCCCCATCCCCACGTTTGAAGTATAGATTATTAAATTTACAGGGTGTAAGTTAAGGCAACACAAAACTTTTGCCACATGTGGAACCGAAAATAAAAGTGAAGATGCACAAAATATTTTCAAGAATAGACTGCGTGACCATGGTACGTGTTTTACTGCAGGTTTGAGACGGACAGACTCCCCGCCTCACCCTCCCTTCCCCAGAGACATTGCTTCAGACATTGACCCCCAACACATCTTCCACCTCTCCCCCCTTCACCCTCACCCTCCCCAATCCAGTCTCAACGACCACCACCACCCTCCCCACTCCAGACCAACGACCACCACCGCCCTCTCCAATCCAGACTCAACACCCTCCATCACACCTCTCACCCCCCTTTCCTCCTCCTCCCTCAAACTCAGAATACACACTGAGGATGTGAGCTGACTATTTCAGAAACGGAAGCCCAGGAAAGTCCCCGGACCAGATGGTGTCTCACCCTCCTGCCTCAAAACCTGTGCTGAACAGCTGGTTCCCATCTTTACTCGCATCTTCAACAGACGCTCAAACATCATTCCTGTTCCCAAGAAACCCGCCATCACAGGACTGAATGACTACAGACCCGTCGCCTTGACGTCTGTGGTCATGAAATCCTTCGAACGACTGGTGTTAGCCCATCTGAAGGACATTACAGGCCACCAGCTGGACCCTCTGCAGTTTGCCTACCGGGCAAACAGGTCGGTGGATGATGCAGTGAACATGGGGCTGCATTACATTCTGCAACACCTCGACCGCCCGGGAACTTATGCCAGGGTCCTGTTTGTGGACTTTAGTTCGGCTTTTAACACCATTGTGCTTGAACTTCTCTCCTCCAAACTCTCCCAGCTCAGCGTGTCACCAGCTACCTGTCAGTGGATCACCAGCTTCCTGACAGATAGAAAGCAGCAAGTGAAGCTGGGGGAGATCACCTCTGAAACCCGGTCCCTCAGTATTGGTGCCCCTCAAGGATGTGTCCTCTCACCACTACTGTTGTCCCTCTACACTAACGACTGCACCTCGGCTGTTAAACTCCTAAAGTTTGCAGACGACACCACCGTCATTGGCCTCATTAAGGATAGTGATGAGTCTGCATACTGGCAGGAAGTTGAGCGGCTGGTACTCTGGTGCATCCAGTACAATCTGGAGCTGAACACTCTATGCATTGTGCTGTACTCTTTACTACTGTAGACCCATTTAAACAGTGTAAACCCTCTCAAAGGCATTTGCAATTATCTTTACTGTCCTCACATCAGTGATTGGGGAAACCAAAACAACCACATTTAACTCTAGAAGAACAACCTCATTCTTTAGGTGCTTCCAGCATGTTTGAGACCTATCAAAATCACTCACTGAATTGTGATGAACCCAAAATCCTACTTTAGGGTGTCAAACAACATGTCAAAGCTGAGTACACATGTCAAAAGAACTCACAACTGTTGTTACTATGTTTACTCGGACAGTGAGGGCCTAATGCACTTACACATCAGGAACTGACATGCTAGAAAATCAGTCTACAAAATATACACAAATAATTATTAGTTAGGTTGCTGTAAAACGTGCATGCTAAAACTACTCCAGTCACTTCTGCTCAGGACTCTAACAGAGTTTGTGATGTTCACAGACATGTAAATGCATATCAGTTATAAGATGATTAGAAATGTCACACCAACGACCCCCTTAACACAAAACCACACGGAACTACTTCCGGCACAACTGCCTGATTGTTTAATAAGGTGTCATCTGCATTCATGATCCCTCTTAGGTGCCACAGAGTCTGCTCTGCAGTCGCTGAGTTGGAGCTTGGCATGCTCTTTTTGGAGGAGGGCGCTCTTTTCACCCCTCACCCTCTCGTTCCAGTGCAGCTTTATGGTTATTGCTGTGGTTCTGGAACCTTCTCATAATGACTAGTAGGGCCCCAAACCGCACGACCTTTGACCTTAACTACTGCCTGGGCTTTCAGCTCTGCCATGACTGTTTCCTACTTCTCGCTGGGTCTCTGAAGACTTCTGATCAGCACCCAGTCTCAATCTCTGGAAATTCCACCCTTGGGATGATTTCTTCCAGCAATACTCTGGCCACTGCACCTGTATCTCCCTACTAGAAGGAAAAACTTCTAACCATTTGGAAAATATATCAACCAACATCAATCCACATTTTTCCTTTCAGTTTTGTGAACTTCACTTATAGGTTTTCAAACCCTCATCCGAACATACCTGTCCATAACGTGTTAATCCCACAAGTCACAGTAAAAAGCCGTGGAAAAAATCGTCATGAAAAACACAGAAAACATTGTTTCATGTTAAACCTGGAATTCCTCCTCTTGACGCATCGACACTCCCATGAGTCAACTCATCAGAACTAGGCTCCTTTCTTAAAGAAAAGGGTTAGTTAGATCATTGCCAATGCAACATCAGGGCGTCTCCTCCGGAGTAGCACACGGCGGGCCCAATTCATGCATTCAACGGACCCGTCTGTGTTTTGATTAAAATTTTGTTTCCTAATGAAGTCAGCAGTGGGTGGGTGAAAGCCGTTCATCAGAGCATAGCTTAACTGCTGCTGATGTGGGCTGGCCTTCTCTGCACGCTCTTCAAGGCCGCTATGCTTTCTGCCAACTTCTAACATTTGACATTTTCCAACAATACAGAGTGTTACTATAACCAACAAGCAGCCAGTAAAAACAGTGTTCTTCACACAAAATCAGTAAAACAGAAAAGTAGCAGCTAAAGGGTTTAGTCTGCCCACACTCATGTAAACCTACAGTCCCTCCTCCTCTGGTCTCTGTCATCCTTCTGCTTCTGCAAAAACAAGCAAACAAAAACACATACATCCACCTTTTTTTTTTTCACTGTTTGGGGTGGATTAGGCATTAAAAGTGACCAATCCTAGAATAGTTACCGTCTTCTGAATTTCAAGTCAGTCACATTTAGTCCACATCATCAGTCCAGCCACAGTCCTTTGCATTTGCATTTATACCAATCACATGTATTCATCTAGTCACATGCATTCATAACGATCATTGCTGATAGTGGAAAACCGCGCACAAATTTAAATGTCCACTGACAGCAATATTTCATCATTCCAAAAACAATTCTTCTTGCCATTGAAATGAATTGAATCGCTACAATCCTTTTAAACACAGGATTTCCCATCTAATATGGTCAGCATCCTATGTAGGTGAATTTTCTCAGAAGCCAATTGTAATCTTGAGAAGCTCACCTTATATTTGCTTTCAATTAAAGTATTTTATAGCACTTTTGCTCCCAATCTTGCAGGCCTGCTTTTAACATCAACACACAAAATATCACACCCAGAGGGATGATACCTGGCAGGTTTTTCCCTAAGTGCACTGTTACAAAAACAAAAAAGATTTTAGGCCCGGACATGTCTTAAGTGTAAATAAAAAAAAAAACAACAAAAAAAAAAAGTCTTTCTCTTAGGTTTGGGTTGTTTTTCTTTTTCTAACTGGCAGAATCAGCCTGGTACTAAAACAAAAACCCCAAAATCTACCGGAAAAATAACAGGAAAAGTTTTGCCTTCAGGTGAACTAACAGGCTGTAGGGGTTAGAACCTGCCATGCAGTGCTGCAGTCACTGCTTCTGGCTTTAATTAACAACTGATGCTTACATGGTCTGAAATCAGACTTAAGTGTCACTACCTTTGTTCATTTTCCCCACATCATATTTACTGGTTGCCCACAAGTGCTCCTGAATATTTCCAATTCTGGAAAGTCTGGGGTCAACTGACCTAGTTTCACCTGCTAAATACACAGAGAAAATGTTTTTCATTAGCAGCTGCAGAGTTCACACAACACAAATGTTCACCATGAAAAGCTTCCTAAACACTTCATATCAATGTTTTATCACAGGAATGTGGATTTCTTCCCCAGGTCTGTGCTTTTTTTTTTTAAACTTATTTTTCATTTTCACAGACCCAATCATTTCATTTAACTTTTCTTTCCTTTTTTTTCTTCCCCAAACATAAAACGTGTAACATGTCATCATGTATTTCACAAAACAAGTTTGTTCTCGTGTAATCAGAGTGTGTATCTGGGTGCAAGCTTCACCCATACATCAGAAACAGGAAACTACCCTCTGCTACATCTTATTCACTTGTTTTATAATCCAGTCATCCTTCCCTGATCTAGTAACAATCAACTAATTTGCAAATCAGCTATTAACCCACTAAGTTGACAGGACAACAGAAATGCATGTTCAAAATATTATCACAAAAGAGAATTTCCTTCATACAGTAAATTACTTGTGCTGCACCAATAATGCAGAAAGCATCTCACAATTTACTATATTAATAACTAAATTTATTGTCTGATCACTGGTTGGTCAAACCAGAATCTCTTTTTTTCCCTTCACAAAAGTTAAACTCTTGTCCTGCAACCCTAGAGGGTTATTTGTCAGCAGTGGATACACTCAGCGTTTGATAACAAGTGTCTGTGAAATTTGCACAATTTTAACACTGATGACAGATAACAAGCTGATCTTCATTGCATGTGTGTGTTAGTAGGCAGGTTTAATGGCTGTGTGCAGTGGAGCTGCAGATTCAGCAGGGCGTGTCCTTAAAGCTGCCTTTCCTTCACATTTCTCTGTTTATGTGTGTTTGTGTGCGTTTTATTTTTACCTTTGTTGCAATCCTACGAACTCTTTATCAACCTCCACAAGACAGCCGGCCACAGTTTTCCAACCCAATTTTCATGTGTTCTCACATTAACAACAACAGACTTCATTTTTCCTCCATGCTCTCCACTTCTCACAGCTTCTGTCTCTCTCCTGAATCTGCAGCAGTTCACAGTTGTGGCGTGTCAGGGGCCCAGTGGGCCGTTCTTCTTCAGCTTTGCCTTTTGTCTTTCACTCTTTTCAGTCTCTTCCTTTGCCTTTTCAGCTCCCAGTATGGCAAATGTGAAACTCAGACAGTCTTCTCAAGTCCATTCACACACAGTGATGTCGCTGGCAAACCTCCCAGCTTGTGATTGGGAGCGCATACTTCCATCCATCCATGGTATTTGTACATGCTGCTGAACCCTTTAGGGCAGTGTTGCTGTGTGTTCACATTGTTGAGTCTTGTAGTTGACGCTGTTGATCTCGAACTGCATTTTGTCTTCAGGGAGAGATCGGTTGCCCTCGAAGCTTGTTCTTCAGTGTAAGGTGTACATGGAGTGAAGCTGTGTAATATTCAGTCAAAACACGGGCTGGGTGTAGTTCCAATGATGTTAATCTATCATTTGGCTCCAGCCGCTGTGCTTGTGGAGGACGTTGATCCAGTTCTGTAGCCACCTGTACAAACACACTAAAACTTTTAAGGATGATACTCAGTTATTTAATCGTGTATTTAATTCATTCATTATGGCAGTCCTGGCGTTCCATAAGATGAAGCCTCGTGATGAACTGAAGCTTTCCATCACACTGGTCGACTCATGGTCAAAGCATTGTGATGATTCATTTGCTCTACTGCGCCATCAAGTGGACGATTCAAGTGAAACGGGCTCTTTGATGTGATGTGTAGGCCTCTAAACTGAATAAATGAATTGTTTTCATTGTTATTTATCCCGAATATTGTCTCAGTATGTCTGATACAAAAGAGAAAGTGGAAACTATCAGGACAGAGTTTTGGTATGATTGTGTAACTGTGTAATCATGCTTATGTACATCTGGATAATCACACAAACTGTGTGGCGCTTCACTTTTTAATAAACTAAAATACAGAAATCAGATTATAGGATCTATAGTTTTATTTATATTATGGTACTTATCATTTGTGATATTTATAACTGTGTGCATACTTTATTAGGAGATTAAATTTAAAAAAAATCTCTTCCTTGCTGGTTCCATCGAAGAAGAAATACTCAACTATGTAGCACGTACGTAGTCCAATTCCACAACAGTGTGATGGGGAATCAGCTGTGTTTTGCTGCCCATTTTATTTCGAATCTGGCGCGAACCGGCGAGCCAGTCCCTGAATCAGTCACGTGGTACGGACTGCCCGCGAGGCCTCGAACGTCACTGCACACGTAATCAAAGCGAGCCTCGATACGTGCTTCCCAAAAACTCCCCTGACACACGCTTCGACACACAGGACATCACTATCTTACAGGGCTTTGGCGCGTGATGTCACGGGGTGGGCGTGGAAAGTCTTTTGGGCTGATGCGCCATATAGGGCTTCGGAGCGTGATGTCACGGGGGTGGGCGTGGAAAGGATTTTGGCCCGATTCACCATTTTGGGGGTCTAAGCTAGGAGCGATAGCATAGCCATGGTTCGTACTTGCTGTGTGCTCGGCTGCAATGTTCGATCTTACGACCGGCACGGGAATAAGGTTGGATTGTCTTTTTATGCTTTCCCAACCTGGAAGCAACGTGAAGGAGCTCATGTATCGGATGTTACCAAAAGAAGGCGTCTAGCCTGGATAGCAGCCGTGGGATGACTTGATCTCCAGTTCTCTTCCATCTCCAAATATCTGTTGGTGTGCTCCCGACATTTTCACTCCGGTAAGTGAAAATGTAGTATGTTTACATCACTCTTTATAGCTTAATAATTTTATTGTTGATGCGCTCGGAGGTTATACAATCCGAACAAACATCGTATTGAGTGACTTTGCAGACATGTGCAATTCTGTCGCACCACTGTAGGGAAGCCTGCCTATGAAATGGATCAAACAAATCCAGACTGGGTACCAACGCTACACATGAACTCCGAAAAAAGACGACGAACGCAAGGACAACAACAAAGAGCACTAGTCGGAGGTAAACACCCCCCAAACCCCAATCCCTAATTCAAAAAATTGCTCTTAGTGTCCGGCAATCGCCACATAAAGTTTTGAGGATTCAAACGGCCTTAATGTGAAAACCGCTGAAAGTTTCCCCTGTGTGCATGGAGGACAACAATGGGTTTAAAGTAATATCTTGCCCGATTGTCAATGTAGTAGTTTGCATCTACTTTACAATTATGGACACATAATATGACAACGAGATATTTGCAGTTCATTGATAAATGTATAACAATTGTGGTGGAGGGTGGACAACAACACTAAGTGCTATACTCCTTTCTGGCATCGTTGTATTTTTACTCAGTTGTACATAGAATTTGTATTCTGTTTTATCCTATTGTATATCTTATTCTATTTATTCTACTGTATATAGTATTTTTTTTGTTCTATTCTGTACAGTTGTGTACAGAATTTTATTCTTATTGTATTCTAATTTTTGCTATATAACTTTTGCACTGTCCCCTAACTGCTGTGTCAAAACTAATTTGAGTGGGACTGATAAAGGTTATCTTATCTTGGCTATTATACTCCCACGCACTCCAGCTGACTTAACTTGGGACGTACTCACAGTTTAGCGGCTTGAAAACAGCCACATTTGCACTCAGCCATTAGTAAACTGGATGCGATTTCTTATTTCGAAACTGGTAGTATTTGTACTGCGCAGGGAGCAGCGACCTCTGTTCAGGCTCCAGGAGATGACGTCACACAGGTTCGCCCCCTCCCCCTCCAGGCGTCGCTATTTTGGCAGCATCCGGCTGCCGTGGTGAACGCGGCTAACCATTGTTGATAACTGTTGCGCCCCAGGTTGTACAAATAGACGAGGAAAAAAGAGAAGTACTTTCTTTTACCGCATTAGGTGAACTAAACTGAGTAGCACCATTGAAGGAGGAGTAAGCAAAACAAGACTGAAAGATGGGACCTTCCAGCCGGCGTATTCCGCTTGTTCCCATCATTTTGTATCGGGCAACTTTTATATAAGCTTTCTAACATAAGTGTTTTCATTATTTACTAGACTATCGTTGTGGTTTCTGATGATGGAAAACCACATAGCTGCATGCAGAGTGGGCTTTATGTCGTGTTTTCTTAGTTAGCAAGCTCAAAAGTAGAAATAATGAAATGTTTATTGTGTAGGCAGAAAGGCAGAGAAGGCATCTGCAGAGAAGATAAGAAGAAAAATGAGACTGGATGTGTTCAACAGAAGACAGACAGCAAAGCTACAACGGATAGCACAAATCAAGCTATCTGCAGAAGGCATCCCTGCAAGGTGAATATATCAAAGTCTTTCTCTGGGTGTGACTTAATACCGAGGAGTGCTGTCAAGTAAGCATATTGAGGCTGGGTGAGGTGAGACTAACGCTACATGATAGTGAAACTGTGTTACTTTAACCCTGCTTTAGGTGGTGGGAAAACTTAAAAAAAAAACTACAATAAACACATAGAAATGATTTTAACTTTAAAACTGTTTTAAGTAGGTTCTTCTAATTCTTGGAGCTGTTTAAACCCTTAGCAAATAATGCACTCTTTATTAATCACATTTTCACCCACTGTGCATTTATACACCTGTCTGAATTGAATCATTAGTTATTATTAATCTTGCCACAGCGTGCCTTTTGTTCTGTCTTCCTCGCCTCCCCACCCTCTTGATTCTGACTGTTATAAGGGAGTTTTTCCTTCCCCACTGTCACCAGAAACATGGCCCATTTTCTACAAAAGTCAACAAAAAAGAATGAACATGATTTTGTTTTCTCTCTTATCAGGGACCCAGCAGCCAAGGATGCAGGACCAACAACCCTTGATGGTCGAAGGAGGCTTTTTAAAGGTGCTGTCCCGACACTTTTTCAGTGGAATAATTATAAAGTCGAACCAACGCAGAGTAGTGTTTGGGAGAGAACGGAGCGAGAACCCCCTGAACTAGTTCATCCTGGGGATCAAGGTCAGCACAGTGTTACAGGAGATCATGACTACTGCTCAGTCCCTGAGCCATCAGCAGAAGACCTGTCCAAAGACGTGGAGAGTCTGAGGAAGGAAATACAGGCGTTACGTGTCCAGCGAGAGTTTGGGTTACAGCGGTTTGCTGGCTCTGACACTGACATCCAATTCTATACCAGGTACACCGAAGTTCAAGTGTTTCCAGTCTTCATGAAGACAACAGATATTTACTTTTTATCTGCTGACTGTATGTTTCATGAGTGATGTTAATTAATGATTGACACGATGTTTGTCTCTCTTGTGAATAGATTTCCAAGCTATGATCATTTGATGGCATTCTGGGTTTTGATTGAGCCTTGCATCTATAAGATGATCCGGGCTTCAAGAGCCAAGTCAGCTGCCAACACGGACGAAGAAGTGTTGACACCTGCACGCACACAAACGGTAGGCTATGGCTTTGTTGGTAGTTGGAACTAGAGGTGCGATGGCATTGTGTTTATGTGGCATAATTTTTGGGCTACAAGCCGCTACTTTTTGCACAAGCTTTGAACTCTGTGACTTTCAGAGGATTTGTTTTGTTTGTTCCGCTGTTGTACGGCACTACGTTGGCTGGCAGAAGGGCATGTGATCAGACACACAGTATCGGGGGACAAGAGTGGTATGTTGGTCACATGTCCGTCCGAAAGGCAACGTAGTCCCGTACGAAGTAGCGCGAAAAACAAACTTGATTAGCAAGAGGAGTATTACAGGAGCAAAGGAAGCTTTCATTCACAAACCCTCAGTATGGTAAACACAATAAATGCATATGATGCAGCTTTCCAATGAAAGGCAGTCTTTTTGTCTCTCAGCGAGGGGAAGTAGAGCTGCTGCACGTACCCTTGGTATAAACGAATCAATGGTGAGACGTTGGAGACTCCAGCGTGATGAACTGGCTCAGTCCAAAAAGATGACAAAAGCTTTCAGGGGAAATAAGAGCAGATGGCCTAAATGTATTGAAGACTGGATGAACACACAGAGAGCAAATGGGTGAGGTGTTTCAACTGTGCAGATCCGACTGAAAGCCAAAATAGTCGCCAACGAAAAAACGAAAAGGACTGTCCATCAGGGCGCGGACGACTGTGTGTCAGCAACTCCCCCCCGACTATGCAGAGAAAATAACAAACTTGCGCAAATTCACACAAAGAAAGAAACGAATATTCCATCGGACCGGACGAGATCATAAACATGGATGCAGTGCCGTTGACATTTGACCTGCCCCTTAGTAGGACTGTTAACAAGTCCCACTAAGACTTGTCCTACAACTCATATGAGGACGTTTGCAGTTTGTATATAAAGATAATAAAACCAACTTTATTTTATTCTGATCTATAAAGTATTTTATTCTATTGTACACAGTGTCTTATTCTTATCCTATCCTATTGTTTTTCTGAATTTTTGCCACTTTCTGCTGTAACTCAACAAATTTCCCACGTGTGGGGCTAATAAGGGTCTATCCTGTCTTATCTTACAAAACATTTAGCCAAGAAAAGCATGATCGTACTAGTTCATAGCTTTAGGAGTAACATTTTCCCTTTTGTTTTAACCTTTCAGAGGCAGCTGCTCCAGCCAATCGACGAGTTCTTTCTTTTCCTGGTTTTCCTGTCTGTTGGTCTGAAGGAGAGGGACCTGGCTCATCGATTCAACATACACCAGTCCACAGTGAGCAGCATCATTGCAACATGGACAAGTTTTCTTGCCACTGCACTGGGGTCTCAGTGCATCTGGCTTACACGTGCAGAAGTGCAAGCTTACCTCCCTAAAGAATTCAAAGGTTTCTCAGACACCCAGGTGATCCTTGACTGTACAGAGCTGAGGTGTCAGACACCATCCTCACCACTTCTCCAGAGTGAAACGTACTCTTCATACAAATCCCACTGCACGATGAAAGCCCTGGTTGGCATAGCTCCACATGGTCCAGTCACATTCATCTCTGATCTGTACGCAGGTTCGGTTAGTGACAAGGAACTATTCAAACAATCAGGCATTGCTGAGAAGTTGACTGAAGACATGGCAGTGATGGTGGATAAGGGCTTCCTGATCACAGATGGTTGTAAATGCAAAGTGTACCGCCCCCCTTTTGTATCTAAGCAGAAGAAGAAGAAGAAGAACCAGGTTAAGGAGACGCAGGCCACAGTCAGACTCAGGCTGCATGTGGAGCGAGTCATTAGGAGGATCAAACAGAACAAACTTTTTGATGGCATCATCACCATGTCACCTGTTTACAATATCAACCAACTGTTTGCAGTAGCATGTATGCTGTCAAATTACCAGAACACAGCATTAGTTCAAAAACGGGTTAAGTGAGACGAGATGGAGTTGTCCCAAGACACCAGTGCAAGTAACTTATGCTAGGCATGGAGCTTTAAATACTTACTATGTAAATAAGTTCTGCAAACATTCAGTGTGTAAAATGTTTTTGATATTTTTGCTAAAATAAGAGTTTATTGATTTCACACAACAGTAAAATGTTTTTTAAACATTCATTAAAAGTTTTGCCAATAAAATATCACTTTGTTCAGTCCAGCCTGAAGGATCTGTTTTTCTTTTTGCTGTTGCTTTCACTGTTCATTTTTCAAACACCAGTATATGTAGAAAAAGAAATAGTCAGCTTATGCACATCTGTATCATGTATATTCTTTGCACTAGGTAGTCCTTCGATGCCCACACAACTTAGGCTCACAACAGTCATTGTTTGCTACATGGATCATTTTAGTTCAGCTGGGCGTCTTTCCTTTTGTTATATTTCTTTAAGAGTTCAAAATGTGTTCATTACATAAATAAAATGTATTTTTCTCTGTAGCACTTCATGGATTTCATAAGCAACACACCTTAGTGTTCACACAAAGCATAAAGGTAATAAGAAATATACAGTGTTATCTTCATTTCTTTGGCGTGGAAACCGGGTCCAAATGGCTCTTTGGATGTGAAAGGTTGCAGACCCCTGATCTGGACCAAAACACAATTTTCTTAATATCCATGTACGAGGACATTAAACTGCTACTTTATCAAAATGTCAAACAAACGTATGTGGATAGAATTAAATAGAACAGAATAGAATTAAATAGAATTCAACTTTGTCATTGCACATGTCACAGGTACAAGGCAACGAAAAGCAGTTTGCATCCATCCAGAAGTGCTTCAGCCATGATATAGATATATTACAATATATATTAGCAATAATATAGATTATACAGTAGTGCAGTTAAGATAAGTGAAACATGGATAATTAAGCGATCTCACTTTTCTCAAAAACAAAAATAAAGAAAAAAAAAAGGAAATCAGGTAATTCTTTGTTTTTACATTCATCAGGTC
The DNA here is from genome assembly GCF_057381915.1 of Diplotaxodon limnothrissa. Classification (NCBI taxonomy): domain Eukaryota; kingdom Metazoa; phylum Chordata; class Actinopteri; order Cichliformes; family Cichlidae; genus Diplotaxodon; species Diplotaxodon limnothrissa. Next base: position 29,501,390 of record NC_140598.1, read on the forward strand.
CCAATCAGCCCAAATAGCAACGAGAAATTAAAAATGCCATGAAAAAGTTTAGGTCTTGGCAGGTTAACTATGTGAGACAGCCTCACCTCAGACCTCAGAAAAATGCTTTTTCTCCCCAGACTGTCAGTGAAGTCAGGGACCTTTGTGGGGTGTTGGTGGCCTCTGTGCGTTTTTAGACGATTTCTGTCTCTGTGATCAGCAGCAGGAGATTCATAATTCAGCTGTAGAAAGATCTCAGACATTTGATTCTGCGGTTCACTGCGAGGACAATGTGAATCTCGACTGTGTTGTTCAAAAAAAGCAACAACAACAAAACCAGTATTGCACCATTAGCACCTGTTTCCCTGCTCCAAACAGTGTGAAACCCTCCCAATGTCTTTAGACTTTAACAGGATCTCTGAGAAGCAGAAATCACATATTCAGCACCATTCCCTTTTCTTTTTTTAGAGATCAAATCATTAGGTACAAGAACAAACACACCAAAACTGACAGACTCACTACCAGTGCCACAAACCCTCCAAGTCCTCTAGGACCTGCAGGTGAGAAGAAGGTGTGAGCTGGTGGTGAGTGAAGAACAGAATCCAGGATTTCAGTCGGTTTTTCATTCACAGAAATAAATCCCCTTTATAAAAACCCTGAAAACCAAATGTTGGGCTCTTTTCATGACAAACACGTCCTCAGATCTGTTTTTGACTGTGCTGAGTGACAACGATGGGAAATTGACGCATAACAAGGAGACTGAGAGCTCATTTGGAAAAGCTCTGAGACATTTCAAACATGGTGCATTTCAACAGGAGGCTGGTATGAATCCTGATCCTGCTTCTTATGTTTTCTGTAGATCAAAATCCAGAAACAGCAGCAACAAGAAGCACAGCGGAAACTACCAGACCAGCTATTAGTCCAACAGATCCACTCTTCTCTCCTCCATCCTTCTTCCTTCCATCCACGATTACACTTGCATGTATGTCTGTTGTGTCTTAAAACTGCTTCCTCAAACTGAACAGTGGTTTTAATGAACCTGAACACAAACCACAACACTGGCTTGTTAGGAGTTGTGCAGGTTACATTTTAATTGCATTTTCTCTGTATCGTGGTTAAAGGTCAATATTCAGGTTTATTAGCAGCTTTGAATGGACAGAATCATCCTGTGATGTTAGCCTACACGTCTAACCTGCATGAGATCTCAAATATATTATTAATACATAATTTATTCTCACCAGATAATTATAATATGACAGTCTAAAAAAGTTATATTCATCGTATTAAGAAAATGTTTGTCCTTGCCATTGTTGAGCAAGTTTGACTAGTGTGATCACTGATGTTGTTCCAGGTATAATTAAACTGTGTGGGCACAGCTGTCATTTCTGTGTAGTGTGCACACTGAGTACGATCCTCTTTCTCTGTAGAAACCATTTTGTTGGGGCTGAGCTGAAATAAAAATTCAGTCACTTTAGATCAAAAGATCTTTACTTTTCTTTAAAGAACATGAAAGATTTGAAAAGCAGAGCTTACAAAGTTTCAACACCTGGACATTATTAATAACACACATGAAACACTGAGAATTAACTTTGACATCATTTATTTCTTCATTATTTGATCATTTACAGAATATAAAACATTATGATCTTTTCTGATCTGCTTCTGGCAGCTGAGAATCCCTGAAAAATGTGTCATGGTCTGTTTGTATTCTGCTCTTATAATTTCTGAGAATTATGTGTAATAATGTATCAATACAATAAAGAAACAGAAACAAACTAATGAGAACATTTAATAACAATGAATGTCTAATGTTACTGATCACAGTGTTACCTCTGTGATGAAGAGGCACCTGTCAGACTAGTTGATCTGTTTTCTATAAAAACAATGAAATGACAGTAAATAGATTTTCATGTATCCAGTGCTAAAGCTGAAATAGACTGATTCAATTTTCTACTGAAGCTTCATTAACTGATAGCAGAAGGAACATTAGTTGGACATTTTGTAATGAGGCAAATAAATAGGTTATAAAGCATGAGGTAGATAAAATAGTACTGCAGTAATCTGAAAGCTCAACTGTCAGATTTTAGTTATGAAACAATTCATTAGCTTATAATATAAATATAGCTTAAGACCAGCTTTTGTTCAGTACAAAGAGGAGGTGAAAAAATTGTTTCAGGTTTAAAAAAAAGTCACACCAAAAACTGACAGACCAGCTTCCAGCCCAGGGTCTCCTCCTGTCTGAGCTGCAGGTGAGACACAGGTGTGAGGTGTCAGCTGTCAGGTAGGTGATGAGTGAAGAACAGAACAGAATCAAACTGCTGTCAGACATTATCTACTGCACTCTGATGTTTCTCTCTGGAAGCAGTCCTGCTGTTTCCTGAGGAGTCAGCAAGTGTCAGAGTGACATCAGGGATCCTTCTGGAGTGTCCGTGACAGTTGTTTGCTTCCAGGTCATTTCTGTCATTGTATTCAGCAGCAGGAGATTCAGAGTTTAGAAAACTTTCAGACATTTCAGTCTGTGGTTCAGCGGGAGGATGGTGTGAGTCCTGATTACATTTTTTATGTTTTCTATAGATCAAAAAAAGAACAACAGCAACAACTGAAAGACCAATGACGAGTCCAACAGATCCATCCTCCTTCCCTCCATCCTCTGTGAGTCCTCCTGGCTGACCTGCAGGTGAGAAACAGGTGTGAGGTGTCAGCTGTCAGGTAGGTGATGAGTGAAGAACAGAACAGAATCCATTTCCTCTTCAAACTGCTGTCAGACATTATCTACTGCACTCTGATCACATCACTCAGACCAGCTGCTTTCTACAAAGTCTCATCAACAACATCTTTAGAAACAAACATCAACAACCAGGAAGCAGCTTCACCTCTGATCACACACACACTCAACTCTACTCACTCACCTGGAGGATCAACAACACTCAGGTTGATGATGCTGATGGGGTCAGTCTTCAGATGAGCTCTCTTCCTGCGGTTTGTTCTTCTCCTGAAGACACGACACTCGTATGTTCCAGTGTCATTAATCGTCACATCCTTCAGAATCAGAGACACGTCTCCATCCTTCATCTGTCTGTCCTGCAGATCCACCCGGTTCTTAAAAGATGGATGCTGGTTGTCTGGAACAAACAGATCATCCCGGTACAAAAGGACATATTCTGATCCCAGGTCAGCTCTGCTCCACTCTACCACTGTGATGGGGATGTTGTTGTCTCGAGCTCGACACGGCAGAGTGACGTTCTGTCCAGCTGTGATGTTTTTCTGGTCTAAAAGAGAGAAAGTGACACAAAGCAGAGAGGTTAAAGGGATCAAAGTACAATTACTAACTTCTGGAGCTTTGAAATCACACTCATAGAAACAATTAGGTTTAAAACTAAAGTGACCACTTGTTCACACTTTTACTAATTAGTAGTTAATAAGTAAAGTAGAAGTAACTACAACAAAAATAACACAAAATAGAAGTGTTGTAAACATAGCACAGTCAAACTCCTGTTTTAACAAATAAAGGATGGGCTCCTCTCTGCTTTGCTGTCAGCTCGGGAGATAACTACATCGGTCTGCTGGGTAATGAAGTTCCAATAAAATAACATGGCCTTTGCTACACATCAAAGACAGTAAATGCTGGATGGTACAAACTTCCTGCAGCCAAATACGGATAAGACTGAGGTAGTTGTCATTGGCCGCTGTGTATGTAGCGCACTCACAAACACACCTGAGCTCCTGATCTATAAAACTGGACCAATAATTTAAAATCCTCACAGTCATTTCTGATTAAGTAAACATGAACAAATCTAGTAATCTGCTTTCATCTTCTCTAGATTAGATCACTGTAACTCATTATTCACATGCTTTACAACAACAACGTTCACACAAACTACAGTGCAAGAAAATCATATAGAAATACAACAGTTCACAGATTACACAACTTCAACCTGCTCTTGATAAGGAAAGAGCGAAACGGCACCGTCTCAAATTACTTGAAATGTGTCACATGACCAACATCTTACAAGTAATGTAAGATGGTGTCACAGTCTCTCTTTTTTCCTCTTTAAACAACAACAACAGAAAATCTGCAGTGCTTGAAACATTCTTTCTTTTCTATTTTTGTATTAATCTCAATATTGAGTTTAGGACTTTAGTATTGAGTTTTACTGCCTCCTCTGGACTAGATATATCGTGCTATCTCAGATCTTGTAAGCTGTAGTACTGAGCTAACTCTCTCTTCCCGAGAATATCAGTTTGAATAATCATTACGGTCTTTCAGATCCCTCTTAAAGAGATATTTTTTTAATAAACAGGACACTTTCTGTGCCTCCACTTCATTATTTTTGGGTTATAAATATTTCAAGGTAATACAACTGTTAGGTATTTTAGTACCATGGTAGCATTTACTGGATATTGTTTTATAGTGACATTATGCAGGAAAACTCTGTTACTCAATAAGGCCCATCTACTAGTTGTTTTTCTCTTTCTCTGTGACCCAAGAATTAAGGTGTAAGACTCACAAGCTGGTACCAGAAGGTCGAAAACACCACAGAGATGAGACCACTTCCTTACTCCCATCCTCCCTTCCTTATCTCTTAGAAGGAGGCTCGTTAAAGGCCAGGTGGTTTGTTTCAGAATTCACTGATGAAAGAACTCTGTATTCTATGTCTAGGAGTGTATTTTGCTGGGATGATCATAAATTGTAGCTGAGCTGATAAACTACACACAGGATACTTCTTTGCTCACAAGGCAGGAAGACGTTTCCTTATTTGGTCTGTACCGGTTTGAACTGGGAAAGCTGACACACGAACCTTTTTTTCCTCTATATAAGCTGTTATGTACTAAATAAACCTTTGAGTCGATTTGGGAAGACAACCTGAAGCAGTCTGTGTTTCCTTGTTCTCCCAAGCTGCTCCCGACGTCGTAACTAACCCAGCTGAATGGCATACCTGAGTGTTACTTTAAATAATTAGGAATCTTAGAAGGAAAGGACAGAACTCTGCTTATCGCTCACGCCACGGAGGAAACCCGGGAAGGCAATTTCCTTCAATTTTGGTGTCAGAAGTGGGATCCCTGACAGAAGGTAAATATGCGTCTTTCATATTTATATAAAGACCTATTATACCTCTCTCAGTGATTGATCCATAAAGAAACGGGATATGCTGACGAAGTTTCACTTAGTGATCCAGAGAGATACACTGACGACTTCCTCAGTCCCCGAATAAAGTAAATTAACCCTTGTGTGGTGTTGGTGGACACAGGAAGTTGCCTGTTGTCTTGAATATTTTAATTTTGTTTAAAAAAATAATAATAATTAATTGTTTAATTAAACGTACGTTAAAAAGTGAGAAGTTGCTCACTTAGAAAAGTGACACAGAAAGTTGCCTGTTGTCTTAAATACTTCTCGTTAAGAGAGAAGTTGCTCACCAAAGAGTGACACAGGGAGTTGTCTGTTATCTTGAAACGTACGTTAAGAAGTGAGAAGTTGCTCACTCACAGAAAGCTAGTAAATAATTAAATTTAATTTTGTTAAAAAAAAAAAAAAAAAACGAAAGAAAACTGAAAACGGGTCTCACAGACCCGATTACCATACAAGGGTTAAAAGCAGTAAATTAAAAGCAGAAAGACACAGGAAGTTGCCTGTTGTTTTACGAGAAGTTGCTCGTTAAGCGAGAAGTTGCTCGCTAAGTGAGAGTTGCTCACACAAACAAAAAATTGCTAGCAATAAATTTAAAGTGACCTCAGCTGTGCCGCAGCGAAAATACTAACCTAAATCCTCCTAGCGTGTAAACCCCTCTGGAAATCACTGAACATGAGTCAGAATTATTCAAAGACCACAGACAGGTCCGATAAAAATCTAAAGTACCTGTAAAACCAAAAATTAATAAAATACAAAATAAAGTCTCAAATAACGGCTCAGTACAACTCCCATTTCCGGTTACGTGTAACCTACGTCCGCGAATCGGTGAAGACGTCCATGATCACGTATCCAGAACATGCGGGAGTGCTTATGTGACTGACTTTGTTTACAACTTAAGAAGTTCAATGCATTCTAATTTCTTTTCGGAGCCTTATCCCGAACGATTATCGCCAGAAAACAGGTCAGTAGAAATGTTGAATATCATTTGTGATAAGAAAAGTAGTCTGCTTAAAAAGTCCTGTAGAAAATATATGATAGAATGCCGCGACGTGATGCATCAAATGTTACCGCTATGGACAAAAGGAGGGTAAATAATGACAAAGTCGCCGATTTCTTTAAGAATCTAAAGAAATTCCTGCTAACAATGTCCAGAGACAAAATTGACTTAAATGCAGTAACTATGTGTAAACAGAAGCCTGATGAATCTATCCTAGTATTCATAAAACGCTTTATGCACTGTTGGACAAGCTAGAGGTGCAAATTTAGCTCAGTTTTCCAGCAGCCGCAGACACCCAAAGCAAAAATGAATTTGTGTATTTCATTTAACATAAAGGGTGAAATGTTTGCTGACACTGATAACAGCTTATGTTTTCTCTGCCCTATGTACCGACATGATGGAGAAGGAACATCCTCTGTGTCAGCTGGACCCTCAGCAGAGAATGAACTCAACATCCTTTTTGTCCGATACTCTATGTCACACACTGTGCCCAAAAAAAAAAAAAACGTGTACAGACGCCACTAACAGGTAATCCCATATCTGGGAGCCACACTTTTGTTTCTCTCACACTGTTCAACAACATGATAACTGCTCACACAAGTGAAGGTCAAACAGTGATTTTGTCACATAACTCAGACATAGGTTATGACATAACTACACCATGTCGTCACATAGATCTAACCTACCCTATCCACTGTACTATTTCTGCAGTTACATTGCCAGCTGAATACCAGAATATGACATTGTGGTCTAAAAGTGAGAATGATATAGGATTTATTGACTGTACACTTTATCACGTACACCTATTAAAACACAACAAGCTAGTATATGTCAAGCAACATCCCCTTTCCACGGAAAAAGCCGCAGCTCTAGATGTCATGATAGGAGATTTATTGACTACAGGAGTAATAAAGCCCACACTCCTGTCAATCCTGTGCCAAAGCCTAACAAACCTGGCGTATGGCGTTTCATACAAGACTTAAGGCAAATTAATGCAGTCAACATTCCTCTGCCACCTCTCGTTTCAGATGTTCACAGCATATTGACATGCATTGCATACACATTTTACCGTGGTGGATTTATGCTCCGCTCCTTTTTCTCAGTACCTGTGACACACAGCCGTTATTTGCATTCACACATAGAAATAAGCAGTACACTTGGACTCGTTTGCCCCAAGGCATGATAGACAGCTCTGCTGCTTTCTCAATGGTGCTCCACTCCTCCAGGGCTGCACCCTGATCCACATGTGGATGACCTCCTCCTCTGTGCTGAAAGTGAAAAAACTGTGTCAAACTGCTACACACATGCTTCTCCAGCACCTCCAAAAGACTGGCCACAAAGCATCTGCAAAGAAAATGCAGTACTGTCAGACTTCTGTTCAATATTTGGGATTCACACTGTCTCACGGAAAACGTTCCATGACTGCAGACAGGGTCAAAGCTGTGACCTCCGTCCCTCGTCCCACTACACAGAAGGAAATGTCGTCCTTCTTAGGCATGGTGAACTATTGCAGACAGTGGATACCAGACTGTTCTTTTCATGACCACATTCTGCGTGAATGCTGCAAAAAAGACAAGCCTCCTCGAATACTGTGATCCACAGAAATGACTGTCTCTTTCAATGCATTAAAGGGAGTGCTGACCTCCGCCACTCAAAGGTGCTGCCTGAATTGTTCAGGGAATGCCGGCCTGCCTGAGGGCAGTAGCAGCTTGCTCTATCATGATAAGGGACTGCGAGAAGCTCACACTCTCACATGACACTATTCTATACACCAATCACCAGGTCACGACCATTCTAGCAAACATAACTAAACAGCATATGCAAATCTCACTATAAAAGCGAGCAGCACACCTGATTCGCCAGCACATTTATTGATCCTATGCTGTGTTCTTATGACCGACAGGATGGCTCAGACAGGCTTGACTATCATGACTGCATGACACGTATACAGGAATCCACAGCACCACATCCAGATTTAGAGCAAACACCTATCCCAGACTCAGCCACGGTTTATGTGGACGGGTCCTGTTCAAGGCCGAGTGACAACTCATTTCTTTGTGGCTATTCAGTGGTAACAGTGCCTGACATCATACTAGAGGCTCACTCATTACCATTTCACTCAGCACAAAAAGCAGAGCTCATGGCTTTAATACGCGCCTGTGAGCTCCATTTGGATAAGCATGTGACAATTTACGCAGACAGCCGCTATGCATTTGGCGTTGTGCATGACTTTGGCACATTGTGGAGACAGAGAGGATTTAGATCTGCTGATGGAAAATAAATTGCTAAATTCTGATTTTGTTCAAAGACTTTTTCAGGCTATACAGCTGCCATCGGCCGTTGCAGTTGTAAAAACGAAAGGACACAGTACAGCTGACACAGACGAAGCAACAGGTAATGCCTTAGCAGACGTGACAGCCAAGGCTGCAGCTGCATCACAGCTCCCACCTCCGCAGGAAGTATTATCTGTGCCCCTACAGCTGCCACTTGTTACACTCCCAGACTATTTAGACACAAATGTTGATTTAAAATTCATACAAGAGCAAGCCTCTGCATAGAATAATGACTGTACCTTAGAAGACAGAGATGGCCTATACAAAAATCTTAAGGGTTTGATTGCCCTCCCATATTCCCTGATGCCAGTCCTTGCCCGACATTTTCACTGTGTGAGTCATGTCGGACAAAGAGGGGTAATAGGGGCAATAAAATTAAGATTTGTAATTGAGAAAACATTGCATGCAGTAAAAAGCATATTAGCAACCTGTCTAACATGTGCGCGAACTAATGTAGGTAGCTCAAAAGCAAAACATCAGCATTTACCACAACCAGATTTTCCATTTCATACATTACAAATTGATTTCACACATATGCCAGCACAAGGAAGCATCAAGTACTTACTGGTAATAGTGGATCAATTTAGTAAATGAGTAGAAGCTTATCCAACCTCAAAAGAAACTGCAGAAGTAGTCTGTCAAAAGTTGAGCAATGAAATAATACCCAGATTCGGAATACCTCACCAGATTAACAGTGATAGAGGATCTTCATTCACATCAGAAGTAATTCAAAAGTGTGCTAAAACTTTAATGACCTGGGTCAAATTACTTACTTAAGTCCTGTGTGAGATTAGAAGGACTCAATCTGCAGTAACCAAATTATCTCCATTTGAAATAAGACTATTTCCAAGACCATGGTCAGCTTCCAGAGGGGCACCGCTAGTAGAAGGTGATGTATATTGCATTGTCCACTGATGTTCACAACCTGATAGAAAAACTGAATAATAACTATCAGAAAGTTTGTCTCTCTCAGCTTTTCCCCTCCACAGTTCCACCAGTGGAGACAAGGAGATGCATGTTGGAGAAGCCACTAAAACCAAGGACTCTCTGGGAGGCCGCGCGTGTTCCAGCCCCCAGACTGTACTGGCAGTGACGAAGAACCAGCATCCTCACAGACGGACAACCTCAGTGGATTCATGCCAGCAGGGTTAAGACCAGCCCAATCGGACCATCTCAGGCGTCAGATCAAGCAGACGACATCTCCGGCGAGCCAGCGCCCGGAACTAGAGCAAATAAACACACACGGGTAGATGACATCTCAGGCGAGCCAGCGCCCGGATCCAGTGCACACACGCAATCACTGATTAACACACAACGTCTGAAAGAGCCACAACAAGGTACTCAAACATCCAGCAGGAACAGAAAGCCAAAAGTACCACATGATGTCTAACCTGATAAAGCCAGACTCATTTCATCCTGATAATGGAGAAAATGAAATGCCCATTGTCATCATACGACGCTTATTCTGTGTCTCTCGAACCTGGGACCAGGCCAGGAGACAACTGAAGAACTGTTTTTCTTATATATTGTCTTATATATTTAGGTTATTTATCATATCTATCGCATTAACCTTAGGATTTCTCTTTGCTATTTTGTATTGTAAACTGCGACCATGTTCACATTTCTGCAGGTCATATTTTGCTGACTATACCTCATGCTCCATTTTGCAAGACACCTACTTAATGCACTCCTCACGTTCCCTAAAATCAGTAAATAGCAACATAGACGCCACTAATAAACCATCTTATGCGCCCTCTAGAACAGGAGCTAACGCCTGGTTTGAAAATGCCAGAACAGCCGCTCGTGATTTAGGAAACAGTAACTGTTATGTCTGTTCAAAGGCTAATCCAGAACAGGTAATAGTAGGATACCCCATATCCGGTTTCCCCCTCACTGAGGGACTAGAGAAAATCGGCGGAGATAATGCTCTCTTTAAAGACGCTTTACAGTTGACTCTGAGCCCTCTCGACTGCCTACTTAGACACACACACACACCAACTAACCCTGAGACTCCATTAGGCGAATTATTGAAGTTATCTAATGACACCGCAGGGACCTGCGCCCCAATGAAACGCCCTAAGAATAGGTTAAAGCCCTCACTGCCCTTAGGACAGATCCCTCTCCATTTTAATACTAGTATGATATGCCTGCGCAGACTAAAGTTAACTGGCCCAGACACACACATAGATTATACAAAGGATAACTATACATTCTTCTCTGACTCCCCAGGTGCACGCTGTAATGAGACATGGCTAGCTGTCTCTATGGCTGAAGTTGTATCATATCTGGAGGAACACACACACAGTTCAAGTTCGAGCGCAGAATCGATCATTGTTCCCCCAGAGGGTGTCTTAAATGATACTGACTGGGGGGAGTTAGTTAAATCACACATGGTCACGCGCCTGACCAGACCAATCCCACATGCTTATTGGATGTGCAATAATACTCTTAGATTAGCTTTACCTGTTAATTGGACCGGTACCTGTGGTCTAGTAACCGTTGATGTATGCTGTACTTTCATTCCCAATAATACCGCTCCTAACGGTTCATTCACACAAGCTATGAATAAACTTGAAGCATTGCAGATAGAACTAATTGCCAATACAGGTCACGGTCAGTGGCTACATAAGTGGCTACAGGACACGTTTGGGAGATGGAAGGAACTAATTGTAGCCTTTGTAACCGTTGCAGCATGTTTTTGATGATTATTGTCTGTTGTGTGGTACCCTGTGTACGTTCAATGATAACCCGTATAGCTGTTAGTACAGCTACTTCAATGTATTTGCAATTGGCACAAATTGACCCAGATTATGTGTCAGATGTCACCAATGATGTTCCTGATGTGTATATTGAACATTAGGTTGTGAACTATTACATTTTATGATTTGCTTTTTATATTATGTTATTACATTTGTGATTTTTCCTTTCTATTTGAGTTATTATTTTTAAAAATAATAAAAGAGGGGAACTGTTAGGTATTTTAGTACCATGGTAGCATTTACTGGATATTGTTTTATAGTGACATTATGCAGGAAAACTCTGTTACTCAATAAGGCCCATCTACTAGTTGTTTTTCTCTTTCTCTGTGACCCAAGAATTAAGGTGTAAGACTCACAAGCTGGTACCAGAAGGTCGAAAACACCACAGAGATGAGACCACTTCCTTACTCCCATCCTCCCTTCCTTATCTCTTAGAAGGAGGCTCGTTAAAGGCCAGGTGGTTTGTTTCAGAATTCACTGATGAAAGAACTCTGTATTCTATGTCTAGGAGTGTATTTTGCTGGGATGATCATAAATTGTAGCTGAGCTGATAAACTACACACAGGATACTTCTTTGCTCACAAGGCAGGAAGACGTTTCCTTATTTGGTCTGTACCGGTTTGAACTGGGAAAGCTGACACACGAACCTTTTTTTCCTCTATATAAGCTGTTATGTACTAAATAAACCTTTGAGTCGATTTGGGAAGACAACCTGAAGCAGTCTGTGTTTCCTTGTTCTCCCAAGCTGCTCCCGACGTCGTAACTAACCCAGCTGAATGGCATACCTGAGTGTTACTTTAAATAATTAGGAATCTTAGAAGGAAAGGACAGAACTCTGCTTATCGCTCACGCCACGGAGGAAACCCGGGAAGGCAATTTCCTTCAACAACAATTTTATACCAGCACCCGCGGCTCTATATCAGTGTTCATTTCAGATATAGTGCTGACTTAAACAAACTTCAGCCGTGGACACGCAACATGAACTGTTAAACAGAGAGCATAATATTGCACTGGGCATGACAAACTCAAACTGAAATCAGGAAAATCAATACAATTGAGGTTTATGATGTTTTTAAAAAAAATACATGCTAATAGTCGTATATACGTGATGGTGTACGTGCAAAGTTTATATCTGCACTATGATCATTATATTGAAGAGAATATATATATATATATATATATATATATATATATATATATATATATATATATATATATATATATATATATATATGTATATATATAAAAATAAAATTGTTGTTAACATTAACAACAGCAATAATAATAATGATGATGATGATGATAATCACCATCTATTTTGAAACACTAACCCTAGAAGTATGTATACAGTTATGACCACAAATCATCACTGGTTAAACACGCAAAGTGCTCAGTTTACCTTTATGGACGGACGCCTGCAGTACTCCAACAAACAGCAGAGCCCAGAGCAGTCCAATACGAAGAAAATTCATCATACTTTCTCTGCTTCGATAAACCATCAAAGATCTGTGTATCACGGAGAGTGACAATCCGTGTTGTCCGTAAAGCCAAAATTGTCCTTAATGTGGACAGCTCACAAACCACTGTTTACAAACTAAACGGGCCTCGTGTGATATATGTAGCCTAGATCAGGAGCAATTGGATTGGCCCATTGTTTTCACTTATAGGGACTCCCCATCTGTCGTGAGCAGTTAGGGACTGCCCACGACAGACTCTATGCTGTCACACTCTTTGTCACATATGCCTAAACCACCGGTCGGTCGAGTTTGTCCTGTTGTTCCTCTGTAAGCAGCCATGGAGAAGAGGGAAGTTGAAGTAAAGTAACACAGAGCAGTGAAGAGAAACTGAGTCTTAGAAACAATGAAGCGTCCACTGTAGCTGCTGCCTCGGCTTTTCCTAAATATTGATCTATGAAGTTGTTGTTTTGTTATTTGCTGATTGTCTTTAGATGACATAGTAGGTCAGTAGCTACTACCTGTGACTGTCAGGTCCCAGCTAAATTCACAGCAGAGCTGAGTTGAAGGTTCAACGTTCAGGTTTACCAGCTTTAACCAGGCGTCCCTGTTTGCCTCACATTAGCTGTGAAGCTCGCACTGTGAACTAAGCAGGTCAAAATAAAAGGAAAACAGTGACAATGAAAACAATTTAAACACGACCTCACCATTACTCTCCTTCCATCGTCCGTGGAGGGACGCAGTTGTTCCACTGTCTCCTTTAGCTCCATTTAAAGGTCTTCAGTATGTTTCAAATATATCTGATAACTTAAATATAATCTCCAAATCTAAAGCCATGAAAAAGCACTGAGGGTGCTTATTGAGCCACTGCGGAAAGTCCCCAAAGTGAAAGCAATAGCTGTGTTACAGCTTATATGTTCTGGAGGAGTGGTTCCCGCTGTCACACCCAGGCTTCCTGAAACGAAGCGTCTAAGCAGAGCACATAAAACAACAACCACAGGTGTAGATTATGAGCTCAATATGACAGATTTGTTGAAATAAACAAGTCTTTAAAATAAAACCAAGTTTTCCTTTTCTTTTTTTTTTTTTTTTTTTTACTCTTTATTTTGTACTTTTTCCTTTGTATTACATACGGACAAGACATTAATAATAATAACACAACAACACAAACACAAAAAAAAAAAAAAAAAAAAAGAAAAAAAAAAAAAAGAAAAACCACGAGAGGTCCCGCCCTATAAGGCTGACTGAGACTTATAAATTATCCATTTTGTCCACTGTTTCCGGTGTTTGTCAGATTTCAGTCTCAGAGTGTAAGTCATTTTTTCCATTGTATATATGTCCTCGATTACGTCCATCCAGTCTTCCAGTTTTAAAGGATCGCTTTTCAGCCAATTCTTTGTTATCACCTTTTTGCTTGACAACAACATAATCTTAAACAAATACCAGTCCTCCTTTTTTACATTTTCCCATATTCCAAAATACATTACTCGTGCCTCACACAGTACTTCATACCCCAGCACCTTCGTCATTGTTGCCGCGATTCTTTCCCAATATGATTTAATATATTTACACTTCCAAAACACATGTGAGTGATTGGCGTTCCAGTCTCCACATAATCTCCAGCATTGTTGGGGTGTTTTCAACTGCTTGCTTTTGATATATGGAGTAATAAAAAACCTAATCACATTTTTCCAGCCATATTCTCTCCATCGTCTAGAGCTGGTGGAGTTATGCTGTGTGAGACATAAGGATCGCCAATCATCCTCTGACAACTCAATTTGTAGTTCCAATTCCCACTTTTGTTTAATATATAATGTTTCATTCCTATTCGAATTTTGTAGGCCATCATATAATTTCGACAAAATTCCAAGTTTTCCTTTTCTATGAGCATAAAACAAAATATTAACATCACACTGAGGTCACTGAGTGAGTTTCATTTTGAATGTTTTACAAAGCAAGGACTGAGAAAGTCCCGCCCAGCAAGCAGTTTGTTGATCAGCGGCAACAACAGTTATTCTGTGATATTAACGCTTAAATTAAATGCAGAGAAAAGGCTCGAACTTTGGACGAAGGTCAAAGGTCTGTTTAAAACACTCACACTGTATAAACAGGACACGGTGGGTTTCAAATTTCAAATTCAAATTTTATTTGTCACGTACACAGTCATACACAGTACGATATGCAGTGAAATGCTTGGACAACTGCTCGTGACCTAACGAAAACAAAAAAGGAAAAGGCTATGAATAAGATAGGAAATAAATATGAAAAATTAAAAAAAAGGGTAAATTTAACTAGGAAGGAATAAAATATAAATTAAGGTTAAAAATGAAATAACTGTACAACACACTGGGAAAGAATAAGATAAAATATATATATTAAATTGAAAATAAAATAACTGTACAACAAAATACACAATATAGAACTATATAAGAATGTATGAACAAAATACACAAGAAGTATAAATAAATATATACACAATAACAGCAGCAGTGATTTAAGTGATGAAGTGAAAACAAAGTCCAGAATGTCCAGTGTGTGTGTAAGAACTGTATGTGTGGGTCAGTACTGTGTGGTGGTGTGATTGAGAGACCGTATCGCCTGCGGGAAGAAGCTCCTCCTCAGTCTCTCTGTGTTGGTCTTCAGGGAGCGGAATCGCTTTCCTGACCTCAACAGAGAGAACAGTCTGTTGTTGGGATGGCTGAGGTCCTTCACGATCTTCCTGGCCTTGGTCCAGCACCGCCTGCTGTAGATTGAGTGCAGGTCAGGGAGCTCGGAGCGGATGGTGCGCTCAGCTGATCGCACAACCCTCTGTAGAGCTCGTCTGTCCTGCATGGTGCTGTTCCCGAACCAGGTTAAGATGTTTCCCGTCAGGATGCTCTCTATGGTGCACGAGTAAAAGTTCCTGAGCACCTTGGAGGGCAGTTGGAAGTCTCTCAAGCGTCTGAGGTGGTAGAGACGCTGTCGGGCCTTTTTCACCACGGTGTTGATGTGACAGGACCATGACAGGTCCTGCGTGATGTGAACTCCGAGGTATTTGAAGCTGTCCACTCTCTCCACTGGGCACTCGTTGATGACGGGGGTCTGGTAGTTCCTCTCCTGCTTAGTGCTGAAGTCCACTATCAGCTCCTTTGTCTTACTGACGTTTAGAAGGAGGTTGTTCCTCTGGCACCAGTTCTCCAGATTCCTAATCTCTTAAAAACACACGGTGTGGAGAGTAAGGAGAAACACGCAAACATTTGTTCATAGTCCTGATACGCACACAGTAAACACATCTGTACTTGACTGGAATGCAGTTCAGCTGCTGTGTGAAGAGAATGATCACGATCAGTGTTTCATGGAATAGACTGGTTAAAGCTTCACTTCCATTCAACCTACATCAGATCTCTATGTATACGTCCTCCCTGTGTTTGTACAAACACATTCACATATTTTTGCATATAATCTGGAGTCTTCAGTCTTCATAATGACACAGCTGCCCTGCGAGCAGACTCATATTGAAACTGCTGTCACTTTGTTTCTGAATGACATGACAAAATGCTGCAATCCACATAGGCATAAAATACAGTATTTGTCTGATAAAATTTTAAACAAAATTGAAGATAACAAGCTGGCTGTTATCTTCAACTTTGTTTATTCATCAGATGAACACCACTAGGAGTTCTTTAAATCTAACCTTTCTTCTTCCTCCATTTTTCTGAAATCAGTTTGATTTTTGGCAGCTGAAATAATAACTCAACCAACACAAGTGAAAGCAAAAGTAATGAGTCTGTTTGAGTGGAGAGAACCGATATTGGTTTTAAAATGTAGGGAGGAAAAGTAAAAATCAAGCAGAACAAAAAAAACAAAAACTAGTCAACTCAAATTCAGATACCTGAATTTGATTTCAGCATGGCTGTAGCTCAGGCGGTAGAGCAGCTCATCGACTGATTGTAAGGTTGGTGGTTCGATTCCCAATACATCCATCTGTGTGTGAATGTTAGATAGGCACTAACAGCTTAGCAAAAGTGCTTGGGTGAATGAATTGGTTATAAAGTGCTTTGAGTGCTCAGATAGAGTAGAAACGTGCAACATAATTTACCATACTTGAAGTTCTACTTAAGTACAGTAATGGAGTATTTGTATCTCGTTATTTCCCACATCTGGTCTCCTTGTCAGGGTCTTTGATGCAGTTCTTGAGTTTAGTCTGAGTTTGTTATTTCTAGTTCCTGTTTTTTGTTTTATTATGTTTGTTTTGTGTTCAGTCTTTTCTTACTCTGGTCTCTGTGTCTTGTCATCAGCGTCTCCTGCTGTGTTTTACTGCTGTTTCATGCCATGAAATTGTTTCAAATTATACTTCTTTCAAACTTAAAACTGTTTGCTCCTACCATTCAGCAGGACAGGACAGTAAACAACAGAGATCTGCTGTTGCCATTAAAAAAAAACCATATAAATATTATGATCTTAAATACTCGGAGGCTAAGTGTATGAGGAGAGTGGACTCAGCAGGCAGTGGATCAGAACCACAGATCTCTGACTAAAACAGACCCTGTACTGTGGCCTGATTTGAATTTCAAATGTGCAAACAAAGTTTCTCCTCTGCTGTTATCTCTCATCTTATCTGTGTACTCTCTCCTTTGTGTGATGGCTCTGCACAGTCAGAGCAAATAAACCAAAGAAGTTTAACTGAGGCTGTTTCAGATTGAGGGGATTGGTGATTGTAAGTTATCTCTAGCTCTCTTTTGAAGAGGAGAGATGTTTATTTATGGACTTCTACTATTTATGTGAGAAACGCTCTTCAATCATATTTAATAAAAATAGAGTGGTGAATCAGAGGAGGCGCATCTCTCAGCATTCATCAGCACTGCTACACACACACACAGACACACACAGTATGTCCTGTCTCATCATGTCTGGAATGCAGTTCAACCATTTCTTAGTCAGTCTGATTCCACAATTTCTGATGATTGCTCCCACAGTTGATTTTTTCACACCAAGCTGCTTGCCTATTGTAGATTCACTCTTCCCAGTCTGGTGCAGGTCTACAATACTTTTCCTGGTGTCCTTCGAAAGCTCTTTGGTCTTGGCCATGGCGGAGTTTGGAGTCTGACTGTTTGAGGCTGTGGACAGGTGTCTTTTATACAGATGGTGAGTTCAAACAGGTGCCATTCATACAGGTAACGGGTGGGGGACAGAAAAGCTTCTTACAGAAGACGTTACAGGTCTGTGAGAGCCAGAGATTTTCCATGTTTGAGGTGACCAAATACTTATTTTCCACCCTGATTTACGAATAAAGTCTTTACAAATCCTACCATGTGGATTCATGGATTTTTTTTTCACATTCTGTCTCTCACAGTTGAAGTGTACCTCTGGTGCAAATTACTGACCTCTGTCATCATTTTAAGTGGGGGAACTTGCACAATCGGTGGCTGACTAAATACTTTTTTGCCCCACTGTACATCGGGGAAACCAAACAACCTCTGGCGAAGCAGATGGCACAACACAGAAGAGCTACCTCGTCAGGCCAGGACTCTGCAGTCTGTTTACACCTACAGGCCAGTGGACACTCTTTCTATGATGAGGATGTACACATCCTGGACAGGGAGGAACGCTGGTTTGAGCGCGGAGTCAAAGAGGCTATTTACATGAAAAGGAAAAAACCATCACTGAATCGAGGAGGGGGCCTAAGGGTACATCTTTCGCCATCTGACAATGCTGTGATTGCAGCCATTCCCCAACTCTCTGTGAATGGTACTCATGGCCATTGATCAGTGGGCTTTGGTCAGTGGGTTTTGGTCAGTGGTTGTTGATCAATGGTCATGAGAATTTGCATCGTTATAATTTGCATCCCAGCCCATTGTTCCTTCAGTGGGCTGGTTTCAGTCATTATGCAAATGTACTGTTTATAAGATTTGGGGAAACCTGCAGTCAGCTGAGACTAAAGAAGTCACTTGGATGAGTGATGAAACGTTTGTCCCACAAAATGCTATGCCCAGATGAACAGAATCAACTTTTGGAGATGCTAACTAAAATGCTCATTCATAACGAAGAAAGCTTTATAACTATCCCCATAGGAAGGCGAGTCTTGGAGGTGAGTAGAGGTCTAGGTGAGGCTTAGCCAGTTCGCGTACACTCACTGTGAAGTGTTGGGCAGGGAGGCAGGCAGTCGTATAGCGCCAAGAACAGAAAACAAACCAGCGACAGGAAATTGTTATGGTTACTGACAACAAGATCCAACCCTCAGAGAAGCTGCAGTGGAGACTAGACAGGATCAGCTTGAAGAGAAAGAAAAAAACACTGAAGAGTATTTACTGAGCTATGACTCTCACTAACGTGGGTTAGCTGACATTCCGGCGAGCAACGTTCGAGAACGCTGGTCTTAAGAGTCGGCCAGCTGATTGCAGGTGCCACAAACGAGGGGGTGTGGTGACTCTGCCCAGTGATGGGTAGACTGGGTGGGTTTACTGTTACCTGTGCTTATGTTGTTTGTTGCTGTAGTTTTCCTACTGTGCTCTTTTCATTTTGCTTGTTTGTTTTTCAGCAGTTGGCGAAGCAGATTTTTAGTGATTTTCTCTCTATCCCTCTTCTCCCCTCTTGTTCTTTCTCTCTCCTTCTGTTTACTTTACTCCCAACTTTTCTTCTTATTTCTCTTTCCTGTCCCCAAGTCCGTCCGTTCTGATTGTATTAACTTGAAATAAGAATAAATAATAAAGCTTGAATAAACTATGACAATCAAGTGGACCAGTATAGCAAAAGGACCACTTGTGGAAAAAATGAGAAGAAAAAATAATTAAATGTCGATGTAATTTATTAAAACTGGAAATAAATACTTTATTGCATGTTTTCAATAAAATAAATAGACATTTAATTGTTTATCTATTTATTAATTAATTCCAGTTTCAGTTAATTATTATCATATTTTATTCATTCATTTTGGAACTCCTGGCCCTCTTTTTCTACCTTTTAAAAAAACTTATTTTTTTACTTGAGCAAAGAAGTTGAATCTGTACTTCAGCTTTTACTTGAGTATTTTTACTGCTGGACTACAGATTGTCTGTACTTTTGCCACCTCCGATGGTATCTGTATTATTTGTGGTGGTTTTCAGAAACTAGAAAGTTGCTGCGAAGCTATTGTGGACTCACGTCATGCTACAAGAAACAGCCCCTCTCTTCCTCAGAAAAAATACAGATAAATCGCTTATTTACAGATCAATGGCTGATCAGTGATCTTTGGTGACGCTTTCAGCTGAGATGCAGAAACGAAACCTAACGTTCCCTCGTGGTGCCTTCAAAAACAACTCCTGAGGTCATGTAAAACAGAAAGCCCAGCCTTCTCGTCGGTACGCTTTCCTCCTGTCTCAAATGTGTGACTCCCGTCTCCTAACATCCTTTATATTTATGGCCATTAAATTCACGAGAGGAGAGGAGAGGAGAGGAGAGGAGAGACACGAGCAGATGGATTCTCACTTTTACTTGTTTTCAGCGGGGCCCTGAAGGCAGCAGGAGCAGGGGTGTGTGGTTTGTGTAACTGAGGTGACAGCTTCACAGATCGGTCCACGCACTCTTTGTGTTCAGTCATCACTTTGCTCAGTCTGAGGAGGAGGAGGTCTCTGTGTGCTCCAACATGAGGTCAGTCTGCCAAACCTTTGATAAATAATCGGTCATTTATCACAAATTGTCCACCTGATGGACTTTAAATCCAGCAGTAGTTTAGTTTACCTGGCGCTCAGGTGCACACAGAGGGATACAAAGTAACACAGTCCAGGAGTCTGTGAATCAGAGGAAGAGGAAAAAGTGGAGGTTATAAAATTATAAACCTGTTATGTAATAATAATAATCTGTGCTGCAGGTATCGATTATTTTAGTAAACAAATATTCTATCAGTCAAATAAGAAACAAAATAAAATTAATAACCTCCCACTTGGGTATCAAAATCCACACAATTTAGCCCTGATTGCTCAACACTACCTTGCATGCATGTTTGAGTCCGTGTCCCTGCTTGCCTACTTCAGTGCTTAACTCTTCAACAATATTAATTCCACATCATGAACACTGGTAACTGAAAAAACACGGGCAACTGATGCATCTTGTCAGGGTCCTGGGTTTTTTTGATGAAGTGTTTTGAGTTTCCTGTGTTTTTTGTCACTTTGTGTTGTAAGTTATGTCCTCATTGTTGGTCTTTAGTTACTCCCTTAAATTTAGTTTTCTTGTGCTCCATGCCTAGTATTTCCGTCTGTGTATTTTGGTCCTTAGAGTGCTCTGCCTTATGGTTTATATCTCTGTGTTTCTTAGTTGCTCTGTCTCCACGGTGTCAAGTTCACGTCTCAGTGTTGTACTTCCTGTTTTACTTTGAAGGTCTGTCTCATGTGCGTGCATCCTGCTTTGCTTCCTTGTCTCGTCAGTTCTGATTTCTCCCAGCTGTGCCCTCCTTCTGTCTCATTCCCCTCTTACTTCACAGTGTATTTAAGCCCTGTGTTTCTCTGAGTCAGTGTCGTGTCGTCCCTCATGTTGTGTGTTACTTGTGTGCCTCACTGTGAAGTTTAGTTTTGTATCCTTTCCTCAAGTCTGAAATAAAGCGGTGCTTTTGAGTTTATTTCCCGTGTCCCCGTGAGTTTGTGTTTGGGTCCTCTCCTGCCTGAACACAGCTGAAACATGACACATCTTACATCAATAACTAGACATTTTAACACTGGCATGTGATCAAATGAATTAAACATTGTATCACAACATTAGCTGTCCCCCTGTGTTTGTGTCTCACTCCACATCTAAGGTTTCTTTTGGTTCCTCAGTGTGAGATTCAAACCACAGATCTACTTCACATCACTGATTTCATTGGTTGATCACACAAACTGAATTTTTGTCAAGGAGAGGAGCTGGGAGGTGTGGGTGAACTGGCATGAGAGTTTCTGAGTGAGGATGTTTGATCATGTGCTGGTTGTAGTGTGTCAGAGCACTGAGTGAGCCTCGGTTCAGCCAGTCCTGGTTTGATGCTCTCCCTCTGATGCTCCTCACAGCGTTTTCTTTGTGACTCTCTTACAGTGAAGATAGCAGCGCTCTGCTCAGCAGGCTGCAACAGTTGCAGTGTCACTTCACCTGGGATCTGAAGCTGGACGTATCCCCGAAAAAACTGATCACCCGAACAGAGATCGACATAGAGTTTCATCAGAGTCCGTATAAAGGAGCAGGTTGCTTCTACAGCCTCTTGGCTTATTTCAGGTACAGTTTCTGTAGCTGTCTGATGAAGGAAAAGCTAAAGTGGATTTATTCTGCTCATTCAAATCTCAACACTTTTATTTCTGTGACTCTGCTACAGAAGAGAAGAGCTAACATTAGCCAGAAGAAAGACAGTTCTTCTCACTGAAGTCTGTCTGACCAAAGAGAAATTTGACTGTCAAAGGAAACAGTGGTCAGAATCAGCAGGATTTATATTTGAATGATAGAGAGATAGTTTTGTTTTCAGGATCAGATCCAACCCTGAGCTGTCTTTCTTCTGCTAATGTTACCTATCAGCAGTGCTCCTGCTGCTAACACAGATGAATTTTATTTCACATTACAACATTTTGTCTGGACTAGATATGGCTGGCTCACATTCAACTCACTTCATAAGTTAACAATATAAATGAGCCATCACCAGATTTATGCAGCTTAGCAAATACAGCTAGAAGAAAAACTTTAGCTTGCTCTACGTTTACTTCATTATTTCAACCTTAATAAGATAAGATAGAACTTTATTAATCCCTCGGGTGGGTTCCTCTGGGAAATTCGATTTCCAAAAAGCACAGCACAATAGATACACCTGATAGAAAGAGAAAACTTATTGGAGTATTGGGCTGAAGTTTCTGATTCTTTAAGAAGCTTGATATAAATCTGATACCTGAAGTTTGTTTTGACTCTTGTTTTTTCTGGTGGAAATGCAGTAATTATCTAACCCTGGAGTCAAGAACCTCAGATAAAAACCTTAATGAATCATCAACAAGTGTTAGTTGAACCCTCAAGTCAGTTTCTTGTCAGGTGTTGTAAACACCAGATGTGGAACAGCTGTTGATGACCTGTTGGTCCTCAGGTATCTTCAGGATCAACGAGAGGAAGCGCTGTCACTTTTAAACCAATCAGAGGAGACCATCAGGGAGAGTTACGGTGATGAGAGTGAGAGGCGGCTGATTGTGACGTATGGAGACATGGCCTGGCTGAAATATCACGATGGAGACTTTGCACAGTCACAAAGCTACTGTCAGAGAGTCGAGGACATACTGGTATGTACACCAATCAGATCAAACATGATGATCACTGCTGTTGAACCTCTGACGCTTCCTTCTCCCTCTGCAGGTGAAGTATGCCACTGGTTCATCAGGAAGTTTGCTTCCAGAGGTGTATGGGGAACAAGGCTGGGCCTATTTCAAGGTGTCGAGGTCTTCTATATCAAAAGCCATCGACTGTTTTCGTAAAGCACTTGAGGTACAGACTCATGATGTTGAGTGGAACACCTGCTACGCCGTTGTCCTCTTTTGCGGAGAACAGGTCAGTTTTATGATAAGAATTCTTTATTTATTCATAAGGAACCCCATCAACTTGAACAATAGTGGTTGCTAATCTTCCTGGGGCCCAAGCCATCAAGTATAATATAATAAAACATTATAAAATAAAGATGATTGTAATACAGATGCAAAACATCCACATAATTTGGCTCTTACATCCACAATAATCGTAAAAATATAAGCATTGAGGCACAATACATGTGGAAAACAGGTCACAACATTACCCACTTACAATATTTACAATATTTATTAAAACTGTATAAATAGGCTTTTAAATGTTTTTTTAATTATGAATAGTCACTAGTTCTCTAATTGCATAAGGCAGTTTATTCCACTTAAAAGATGCTCTGAATGTAACAGAGTTTTTCAAAAAGTTACTTTTTGCTCCAGGAATCACTAAATTGCTAAAAATGATGTAGCATAATTATGTAGTTTATCTGGATACTGCAGCTGAGCACAGAAGAAATGTGGTGTATTTAACAGTATTGCTTTCTTTACAAATAAAAGTAAGTCATAGTTTAATTTAGCTTTTACTGGAAGGCAAAAAAGTTTATTGTGCTTTTAAAGGATACTGGTATAGTATCAACATCTTAACACTAAGGATGAAGAGTTTATTATCTTATATGGGTCCTCCTCAATTCAATTCAAATTCTTTATTGTTCCACAAGGGGAAATTAGTTTAGCAGCAGGATAAAAGTAAACAGAACAATAATATGAAATAATAATGACAATAGTGATAGAAAGTCCAAGGACAGTTATTTGCCATTAAGGAGACAAGATGCAGTGGGGATAAAAGAGACCTGGAGTCTTTTGGTCTTCCTCTGAGGTGCTCTAAAACAGCGCCCAGAAGACAACAACTCAAACTCACTGTGAAGTGGATGGTTCACACAATTAATAATAGAATGAGCCTTACTCAGCACATTTCTATTGTAAATGGCCAAAAGTCCATCGTGCCAATGCCCTGAAATTTTGCGAGCAGTTTTTACCAGAAGTCCCAACCGATTCTTATTCCTCACCGTCAGGTTACCAAACCAGGCAGCGATACAAAAAGACATCACAGATTCGATAAAACTTCTATAAAACAAGGACAACATCTGAGAGGAGACATTAAAAGATCTCATTTAACTTAAAAAGAACAGTCTTTGTTGAACCTTTTTAGTAGTGGCATCAGCATGAGATTCAAAACACAGTTTATGGTCAAGTCAATCAGCAGCTTTAATGACAGTAGGTGATGAGCTATAAGAGGACTTCCTAAAATTGAGACAGCACCAAATGATGAGAGTAAACTTTAGGGCTCCTTCAGTGGCCTCAGTTACTTCAGCGTCAGTATATTTTTTAGAAGTTTCAATGACTGTTGGGGGAAAACTCTGTAAAAAACCCAGGAGAAATAAAGACACAATGAGACAAAGTTACTTTCTTTATCAAACGTGTACACGGGTGAGCTGCTAAGAACAACTCACACCATGCACAGTGGCTTGGTAATTTTTATAGGAAAGACAGTGAGAACAGGATAAGAAAATACAAAACAAATAAAATAAACAATTCCATATGTGGCGCTAGTCTCGTCAGCAGAGAGCTGGGAGAAGGCTGTGAGAGATAAAACAATCTAAAACAATATGTCCCAAAACAGTATGTCTTTGCTGAGAAAGTCTAAAAAGATAATTCTAAACTAATCTAACCATAGACAAAAGGGCATGCTTGCACATTTAAAAGAAGGTAAAGAAACATAGAAACATTTTTCCTGTAACATTCCCTCCTGTTTTAACTTGTTTTAAATGTATACAACAATTGTCTGTGAAGGTTATTTATTAAGTATCTTAAACAATTTTTTTAATTTTTCAAAATGTCAGCATAGCAGAAATGGCAGTCATTTGGTCTAAAGAATAAAACAAAAGAAAATAATACAAAGAAAAACATAGTAAATGAAATAACAAGTGGAATAAACAAGAAAAAATAATAAAACTAAAACTACAAAAAATAAAGGATATATTTTAAAACGAAAACTTACAAAAAATAAAAGGGTGAAAAGTAAAATGAAAACTTTATATTTAAAAATGATGAAAACCTAATATGTAAAATGAAAACTTCAAAAAATACAAGGATGGAAACCTTATATTATAAAATGAAAACTTCAAAAAAACAAGCATGAAACCTTATACTTAAAACGATGCAAACCTTAAATTGAAAACTTTATATGTAAAATAATGAAAACTTCATATTTAAAATGGAAACTTTATGTTTAAAACTGAAGACTTCAAAAAAAATAAAAGCATGAAAACTTTATATTTAAAATGAAAAACTTTGTTTAAAACTCAAGACTTCAAAAAAATAAAAGCATGAAAACTTTATATTTAAAATGAAAAACTTTGTTTAAAACTCAAGACTTCAAAAAAATAAAAGCATGAAAACTTGCATAACCTACTAATGTTTTAATCAGTGCATGATCACTTGACAAGTCATTTTTAATCACCACGTCATTTATTAGCAGCTAGTACAAGTTCTCCTCTAACAGAATTGCAACGGGATGTTGTTCTTCTTCAGGCACGGCAACATAAGCAGTCATTGTAGTTGTTATCATCTGTGAAATCATTACTCTTAGGCATGGCAACACACACAACACTAATATGAGCAGTGCTATCATGATGAGACCTAGAAGGAAAAATGGCTTTGCTACAGCAGCCAGCCATGAACCGCTGAACAGCCAGTCCAGCCAGCTTTGTGCTGTAGCTGCTCCAGGTGTGTGTTCAGTGACATATTTTTGCAGAGCGGTCAAATTCTGCAAAGCTTCATAAATGTCTCCTCCAGTTTCGTATCCATCAGGGATAAAAGTGCAACATGTTTCCCCGATCAGCTTGCAAACTCCTCCTTGTGATGCTGTTAGCAGGTCTAGTGTCAGTCTGTTCTGCAGCACCATCGTTCTGATGGCCTGCTGTTCTCCTGCTAAGGCGGTTCCCAGGGTCTTAGTTAAGTTGATGTGTCGTAGCAGAGCATATCGGTTGATTTCCACGTGATCCCGCACCTCGGCAACTCCAATGCCGGGGATCAAGCTCTGTAAGAATTTCACTCCTCCTCCCCAGATGCGAAACTCTCCCGGCACTCCAGTGTCCACGGTAATGCCGAAAGAATTGGGGGAGGCGGTGTCCACTTCACGTCTCTGCCGGCTGCTTGGGTGATGTGCAACACTTTGCATGAAGAAAACGTGATCTGATAATTCCACCAGGGCGCACAGACCTCCCCAACCTTCAGGGAGTGACAGATAAGCCTTGTTGCCACATAGGAAGTACCAGTCAGCCAAAACTCTGGTTCCTCTGCTGCTGGGTGCCGTCCGTGCACATCCTGTCTGGTACTGAGTCTTTGTTTGTAGTGGCATTCGGTAGCTGTAGTCGGAGCGACAGTTTAGGCCCATCAGCGTCGTGTTACTGGCACAGGTGGCGTTGATTGAACAGGTCATACACTTCCTCTCGTTCCTTGGTGGGCAGAAAGTGTATATGGACTTACATAGGTGAGTAGGCAGCTCCCCCACTGCCCGCGATCCATTGTTCATCACACATACTGGCAGTTGTGATGCGTTCAGTTTGTTCAGTAGAATTACATCAGGCAGTGGGTCTGAGACTTGGGGCCAGGTCAGTAGGTAGGTCTGTCCGAAACAGTTCACATTCGTGAGTGACGATGACCTCCAGGTTGCTTTTGCTGGGATGCTGTAGTTGGCCTTGGACCAAAGAGTACCGTAGCCTGGATGTGTTGCCAGGCCCAACAGGCACCAACTGCGATCTTCAGGTATGCTGTACGGCCACAGGCCAGACGTCTGTGAGGATAGGGGCATATGGGTACATGCATAGCAGTCAGTTTTATTATTCAAGTGAGCTGTAGTGTTCATAAACTGCCACCAGAAATTAGTGGCGTAGCCATGGGGAAACTTGGTGTACTTTCCTTTGTCATACAGTGTCTGCCTTTTCTTCATATAGCGTGACTTGTTGTCCCTCACGGAAGCAAAGATGAGGAGCCCGGCCAGGGTCAGGGCCGCTGCAGTTATTAGGAGCCACCACCTCATGACAACAGGACACACCCTCCTGTTGTGAGTAGACCCCTCGGCCAGAAAGGCTGATCCCTCCACCGAGCGAGATCACGACAATTGGGCGAGCCTGTGCCGGCTGAGTTTAGATGGCTTAACCTGATATGGTCCCTCCCACCTGGGTGCGCTCCAGTTTTTCCTTTGGAGCACCTTGATCAGAACCCAGTCACCGGGCTGTAATCTGCAAGACACTTGATAGACATCATTACATTCTTCGTTATTTACAATCATCTCTTTATTTTCCTACAACTTAGACATACATTTTGCTACTGAAATTGTATCTGCCTTTTTCACTGGGTAGATTTCTGGCCACTTTGAGAATACATCTATAACCACTAGGGCGTATTTTTACCCTTGGCATTCATTTAGCTCAATAAAGTCCATATGGATTGTGTGAAAAAGATAAGGTGGTGTGGGAAAACAGCCTCTTTTTGGTCTTAGGTTTCCCTGAGCATTATATTTTTGACACGTCATGCACTAGTGCTTTTAGCTGTGGCAAAGCGAGAGTCCAGTAATAATGTGGAACACCGTAGCCTGGAGAGAGACACACGCGGCTACCGTTTTCTGTGTTAGTGCTATCTGGCTCTGGTGGGGTGTCATTTAGCATGCACTCAGCAGTCATGCCATTCTTTTCTGGTATTACACCTATCTTAAGTTTTGTCAGAGCGTCTCTACCTAGCAAATTTACTGGACACGACGGGTCATATATGCATTTAATAAAGCACCTGCGGCCACTTGCTGTATATACTAGGTCTAAAGGGGCAGTTAATTGTTGTACAGTTGTGTGGCCTGAGGCTGACTTTACAACTAATTTGTCCTTTGAAAACTGTAAGTTCTTAAGTGGCTGCCTCAAAACTGTTTTGCATTATTTCTCTGTGGCCTACTCCTACAATCTCGTGTGAAGTGACCTTCCTCTCCACGGTTCTAGCAGGCGTTGTCTCTATTTTATCTGCTGTTTCTGCGTGGCTGTCTGCAGCCTTGGTGTCTGTGACGTTGCTTGCCTCTCTGTTCTGCAAATGAGTCTCTTAGTCTATTGTCAACACGTCAGCCTTATTTTTAAGTTACAGAATGCTTCTTCTCCTTTTTTTTTTTTTTTTTTTTTTTATTTATTTATTTTTTTTCTCTTGGTTTGGGAGAATAGATGCAACACTACATTTTCACTTAAGGCATTTTTAGATAATTTCTAGTTTTTCAAACAATTCATGCATCTCACACATTTCAAACTTTGAAGTTAGGGTTGTTTCCCATTTATACATATATATACCGTATATATATATTTAACTTTGCATTGCTCACAGCTCATAGCTCACAGCTCTAAACCTAGGCATTTTTCAATCATATGCCTAATCACTATGTGTCACTGTGACTCTCAATTTACAGACACTGTTTTGTCCGGCGTCTGGACTTTTTTTTTCTCACCACTACTCGTCAGCAGGAGTGAGTTTTAATTTCACTTGCTTGATTACCCATCTTATTTATGTATTTACTTATTTTTGTTTAAGTAATATATACACGATACAGCTGCTATGACCTTCGCTGGTATTAGAGACGAGAGTGGTTGCTCACACGCCCTTCGACTTTCGGACTAGTTCCGAAAGCGGTGTGAACTTTACGAGACGGAACTCGACCATTCTCTCAACTCACCAGCACGTCAGTGAACGGCAGTAAAAGAAAAACACAGTAGGAGCAGCTCAGTCTCTTATTGGACCGTGAAAATTCAGCTTGCTCCGTTAATTAAAACAATACACACACACACATTCACATTCACATTCACAGCTTTGACGCGCGCGCGACCGGAACCCTTATCATAAGGGGAGCTCCCAGAGCTACTTACTCCCTAGACCCAGTCTAGACCCAGCTGGGGGAGCTACCCAGAGCTCCAAAGCTACCAGTCGACGAGCTTCCAAAGCTACCAGTCGACGAGCTACGCTACCAGTCGACGAGCTTCCAAAGCTACCTGTCGACGAGCTACTTCCGCTATTTTAAATTCCCTGAATTTAAAATGCGCTTTTACGCAAGATTGTGTCAGTGTGTCTGTATCTACCTGGTCAGTGTCGCCGGGTCTGGTCCACCTCGATCGGGCCCCACCACCGTGGGTCGCTTTCTAAGACGTTGGCCAAGACCCGAATTTAACGCTCTTGGACTTTTATCACACACCTGGTGTGTGAGCTGTCGACAGGCGAACAACGTGGACTGGTCACGGAGATGGGACACGATGGAGGCGCTCCGGCTCTCGAAGGACCAAGAAATGTTGGGGGAAAACTCTGTAAAAGACCCAGGAGAAATAAAGACACAATGAGACAAGATCACTTTTTATGCTTTAACGTGCACACGGGTAAGCTGTTAAGAACAACTCACACCATGAACAGAGGCTTGGCACTTTTTATAGGAGAGACAGTGAGAACAGGATAAGAAAATAATAAACAGATAAAATAAACAACTCCATATGTGGCGCTAGTCTCGTCAGCAGAGAGCTGGGAGAAAGCTGTGAGAGATAAAACAATCTAAAACAATATGTCCCAAAACAGTATGTCTTCGCTGGGAAAGTCTAAAAGGATAATTCTAAACTAATCTAACCATAGACAAAGGGCATCTTTGTACATTTAAAAGAAGGTAAAGAAACATAGAATCATTTTTCCTGTAACATTCTACAAGATGGTTGTGAGACCTGCTTTGATGAACGGCTTAGAGCTGGTTCCACGAAAAGGCAGGAGGCTGAACTGAAGATGCTAAGGTTTGATTTGGAGTGAACAGGATTGACATAATTAGAATGAATATATCAGAGGTTTGGAGACAAAGTCAGAGAGGCAAGTTTGAAATGCAATGGCATAGTCCTCTTAGGAGTTGAGATGACAGACACCCCAAGCCCACTGTGCAATGCCCCCAAACTGCAAAAAAACAACAACAAACAAACAAAAAAAAAAAAACACAGGAGCGATAATTAGCATGTTAAATGTTAAGCTTTCTGAAATTCATTCATGCGATTTCATGAACTGGAGACAAATGTGAGATTTGATCATTTCAGTTATCACTTACATTGTATAAACAGCAGCTACACGTATTAAAGTAACAGTAGAGCAAGATAAACTTCATACTTACCGATTGTTCTCTTTCCTTCAGCTCTGCAGCAGGATGTGCAGGTGAAGTTTGGAGCAGACGTCACTCTTCAGTGTCAGATTTCCACAGATGAAATAATCTCAGTGCTGAAGTGGAGCAGAGCTGACCTGAACACAGACGGCTACGTCTACTTCTACAGGAACAAACGATTCTATGAAAACTACCAACATCCATCTTTTCATGGCCGAGTGAAGCTGAGGGACCCGGAGATGAAGGATGGAGACGTTTCTGTGATCCTGAAGAAGGTCACGTTTAATGATGCTGGGATGTATGAGTGTCACGTAGCTGTGAGGAACCCTGTGAGAAATAAAAGAGCTCACACTGAGATCAGTCACTTCATCAACCTCACAGTCACAGGTGAGTCTCTTCCCCAGCCCGGAAATTGCAGCACTTGCTCACTTTAAGAAGAATTTTCTGTACTTGTGTGATATAGTAAATGACCAACCAATATGTGTGTAGGTAAAATAACTCACCCACTGTCCCCTCTGCTCACTTCTACTCCGATGGCGAGTGTGAAGGGTAAAGTCATAGCAATCTTCTTCTTTCAGCTGCTCCCTTTTGGGCTTGATACAGAATCTCACTCTGATCATCCTTAGCATCCCCTTCTGTCACACCAACCCTCTATGGATGATCTGATATCCTCGTGTTGGTGTTGTTCCCAGACCATCATGAAAATGTTGTTCCAGGTTCAACATTGCAAGTGACCAATCACATTGTTGTGACGTTATTCTTTTGCGCGCCAAGCCATTCGTGCATTTATGAAATTCCAATGTTGCAATGTTGCAATTCTACTTACTGTTTATTAAAGGGTTACGGTTAAGGTTAGGATTAGGGTCAGGGTCTGTTGATCGGCGGACAGAGGCGGTTTCACGCAGCTTAAGTACAGTTTTTTGTTTTACGCCGGTTTTTCCCGAAGTCGCAAAAGTATGACGTCATAACATTCTGATTGGTCACTTGCAATGTTGATCCTGGAACAACATTTTCATGATGGTCTGGGAACAACACCAACACGAGGATATCAGATCAACCAACCCTCTATATGTCCTGCTTCACTACATCCATGAATATTCTCTGGACATATTCTCTCACACATGGATACTAAATGTACTTTGGTGGACATTGGTCATTAAAGCTATATTTTAGCTGTATATTTGAAAACTTTTTGCTGTTTTCGCAGCTGTAAAATATAATTTGCTCCAGATGAGTAACTGAAGCTGTTGTCAGTAGTTTCACCTGCAGAACACACACTCTTGTTGGTTTCTTATTTTGGTGTCTCAGCATTTCTGCTCTAACAATTCATGTTTTCTCTGCAGGTGAAACACTTAACAGCATGTTTGAGCAGCCCATCACTGAAGGAGAACATGGAGGTGGAAACATGCATTTCGTTCAAGAGAAAGAAACTCCAACTGTCCTGATGGTTGTTCCTGCTGTTGTTGTTGCTGCTGTCCTTGTTGTTACTATAGGTGGTTCTGTGCTTCTGTGGACGTTTAAAAGAAAGAAGCAGCAGACTACTGAGGCAACCACAGCTGATTTGAAATGTCCTGCTGCTAAAATTTAGAACTGAAACAGGTTTCATGGAGTGGATAGCCTGTCAGCACATCATAAACTGCCAACTGTCTCCACCTTCAGGTTTCTGGGCTCCCACATCTCTGCCTATCTCACTTGGACCCACAACAGCAATACCCTGCTAAAGAAGGCCCGGCAGCGGCTACACTTTCTGCTTGTCCTCAGGAAGAACAATCTGGACAGAAGCTGCTCCTGGCCCGTTCCCGCTCCTGAGTAGAGAGCATGCTCTCCTACCACCTGAGTGTTTGGTACACAGGAGCCACAACTGAGAACAGGAAGGCTGGCCAGAGGGTAATTAATATTGCCCAGAAACTCATTGGCTGCCCTCTGCCACCCCTGGGGGTCATCATCAGCTCCTCCTATATCCTCCTAATATATCTATATCACTAAAGCACTTCTGGATGGATGCAAACTGCATTTCGTTGCCCTGTACCTGTGCATGTGCAATGACAATAAAGTCGAATTCTATTCTATCAGGAAAACCAGGGACATCACAGGTGACCCCTTGTGCACTCTGGTTGGTGCCACAGGTCAATGACGTTCAACACCTCCAGACTCACTAACAGCTTCTCCCCTAGGCTGTGAGTAAACACGCTGTACATGTACAGTAACAATAATGGTCAATTCTATTCTATTCTATTCTATTCTATTCTATTCTCCATTCTTATAGCATTATTCATGATTCTCTTGCTCTTGACGGAGGTGGTCACACTTTTCTCCTTCTCCCTCTCCCTTATCTTTCCTGCTTGGCTTCTCGTGTCTTTTGTATTGTCTCGCTTATTCTCTAACCCTCAAAGAGTTTCTCAGTTTTGTTCTCTAAAACCTAAATAATTATGGATTTGATCAACTGGTCCAGTAATGGAATTAACACCTTCCGGGGCTTGGGAGAGCTTGATTGTCCTGAGGAGACGTTTGCTGCCGCATACTCGATGGTCGGTTGCGTCGTGTGTCTGGCGACACTCTCGATGGAGGACATTGAACGACATCTACCAATTCGGAACCACGATCTGACTGATTGGAGCTGGCTCGGACCTGGCTTATCGAAGTACAAGAAACGGCTACAGCTGTTCAAAATCCCACAAGGCTGGCCGACATTATAGATGATGGGCAGGGCTGTGAGTACTCAGACTGTGTTTTGAACTCAATATGGATAACATCTTGGAGAGAAGTCTTCCCCATGTGATGTTTGTGTAATGTATGTATGGTTGGAACGGTAAGATGGCGCTGGCAGCCTTAACCCAATTTCCCTCTGGATGAATAGTATTATCAATCAATCAATTCAATTCAATTACCTCTTTTGAAAAAAAGCAGGAAAGGAGCTCAGGCAAAACTCATTGAAAAGATGCTAAAGACATCTTTGAACATACGTCTAAGGAACGCCAACCATTTCTTCACGGGTTGCTAGGTGACAGTGACAACGCCTCAGTTAACTGCTATCCTGAGAATCGCAGCCACTTTGAGGTGGCAGTTCTAACCACTGTAACATCAGCACACTCTGACATTTCCACCCGCCTCAACTGAGGAGTGTGGCTGTAGCTCAGGCGGTAGAGCAGGTCATCTACTGATCGGAAGGTTGGTCTAGTCTGCATGCCATCCTTGGACAAGATACTAACACCAAATTGCTCTCCGATGCATCCATCGGAGTATGAATGTGTGTAAATGTTAGTTAGAAAGCACTTAGAAACATGTGCTTGTGCGAATGGGTGTGAATGGGTGAATACACAAGTTGTATAAAGCGCTTTGAAGCGCTCAGAAGAGTAGAAAAGCGCTGTATAAGAACAAGTCCATTTACCATTTACCAAAGGAAAGGCACCCAGCATAAAATCTTTGTCAAATCTTTGTTTTCTTTTAACACATCTTTTTCTATTCGTACCTAAAGCTTCTATTGTTTTATTTGTCTGTATGTATTATTTTTCAATAAATTTAACTAAAAAATTGAACTCATTATATACCAGTACTGTCTTTCTTCTACTGAGTGAGCTCACTGAAACTTTAGGATGACTGAATCTTTTCAAGCATCAAACAAAGTCTGATCAGGAAACTTGTCTTGAAAACTATTGTTAGCATTGTGTCACTTTTTTGTGTGTTGTTTTGTTTTTTAAATTTGTTGTTTTTAATCCTGTGATTAACCGTGTGAGTGAAACAATTTGTTTCCGTAATCTGAGAAAATAAAGAGGAAATCACTTTTGCAAAAGAGTATACATTTTGAAATCCTTCAAAAACATGTCAAAATATCAGCTGAGAACGACACCTCGGGTCTTACAGCAACAGGAAATTGATTTATTTCATCATGTCTGAAAATAAATTCCCACCTGACCCTTCAGAAAAAGCTGATGTTTTACTCAGTAACAAGGCAATAAATTTCCAGAACATGGGCTGTCATATGCAGTTTGTTTTCCTAGTAATACCATGTACATATACAATTTTCAGGGTAGAAATTCTCATTTAAACTCTGTTCAAAGCTGCTACCAGATCAGCTTCTCCCTCCAAGTTTTGTTAAGCGTTGTTTCTATAATGAGTTTTGAGCAACAATATCATGGGATATACCAGTGGGATGGTCCCTGGATTTCTTGAAAGCATCTGACTTTAGGTTTCTGTCTAAGCTTTTTCTTTTCTTTTCTTTGTAATAATAATGGGGAGACTTGTGTTTTGAGGATTGTATGTTTTTTTGGGTCTTTGTTTTGGTTATCCATGATCCATCTATCGACCTTCTTCTGCTTATCCGGGGCCGGTCAGGGGGGCTGCAACCTAAGCAGAAAAGCCCAGACCTCCCACTCCCCGCCCACCTCCTCCAGCTTGTCCGGGGGGATACCAAGTCGTTCCCAAGCCAGCCGAGAGATATAATCTCCCAGAAAACCGCGCCCAGGAAGCATCCAGATCCCCAAACCACCTCAACTGGCTCCTTTCGATGTGACGGAGCAGCGGCTCTACTTCTACACCCTCCCGGATGCCTGAACTGCTCACCCTATCTCTAAGGGTGAGGCCTCATTCTTTTGGTCACCACAGCTCATAACCATAAGTGAGGGTAGGGACATAGAGTGACTGTAAATCGAGAGCTTTGCTTTTACACTCAGCTCTCTCTACACCATGACAGACCAGTACAGTGTCCACCTCACTGTAATCACAGCAACAATCCATCTATCGATCTCCTGCTCCCGTCACTTGTGATCAAGACCCTGGATACTTAAACTCCTCCACTTGGGGCAGGAAGTGGAGGAGTATCCTCTTTCATTTATTGGGCATTTTCTAGTCGGTTTCACTCTGACTGTATGGTCTCACTTCAGTCTTTAAGGTTCCTTTACCTTCAGTTTTTTCAGTTGGCTCTTTGATTTATCTTGACTTACGAAAGCGAAAGCGCATCAAATCCAATTTTTTTGACCCTATGCGACCCATATCCGATCATGGTATGACAGTGTGAACGGCACAAATCCGATATTTTCAAATCCGATCTGGTACTGAATCCGATACATATCCGATGTTTCAGAAAGCGACTGCTGTTTGAACGGTTATGTCGCATTAAATCCGTCTTTTACGTCACTGACACAAGACAGACGCCAATTATCAGCTGTCACGGCGAGTGAGGTGAGCCGTGTGGAGGAAATGAAGGAGGATCCAAATGCAGGCAGTCGTGAAGGTGTGAAGGTGGTTTATTGAACATGAAAGTAAACACAAACGGCAAATGGAGCTAGAACTAAACTATACTGGGATAAACTAAACTACAGAGCACAAACCTGAACATGAGCAGAAACACTTGGCGGTTGACAGCAGGGAAACACACAGATGACGCAGGGTGGAATACACAGACGGACCAGCAACAACAATGACGGAAGACATGACTTAAATACACAGAGAAACACAGGGGAATTACACACAGGTGGTGGACACAGCTGGGAATAATCAACAAGACGAGACAAAGGTAAAACTGAACACACTCACATGAGACCCAGACCTTCACAATAAGACAGGAAATGAGAACACCACACCAAGACGCAGACCTGACACTGAGAGACAGACAGGAAATGACATAAGAAACTAAACCCACATCGTAAACCCAGATAAACAGAAACATGGAACTCTAATAATAGAAATCATAATCATCACCATAACACGACAAGAGAACAAGAACACAATCCCTGATGCAAACTTAAATCAAAACACAATAAACTCAAAATACTGGGTCCAACGGACCCAGAACCGTGACATCAGCGGCGGAGAAGACATCGTGAACGCTTCCTGGCCATCCAGTGAAACAGTTGGGAAGACAACGTGAACATTTTATTTGTACTGTATAATCTGCAGATTCTGACAGAAGTCTGCAACTATCCTTTTAAGCACCGTTCCTCTCTAAAACAGCAATAATGATCATTATTAGGTTATTTACATTATTATGTAAATAACAAAATAACCTAAAGCAAAAAATTGGGAAACGTAAAGTCAGAAGTCTTTATATTAAGGGCCATCAGTCAAACTATATTGTTTGCTCTGGGTTTAAACAGAGTGCGTCGTGTGTGACGACTTCTTTTGCGCATGCAGGCCGCTTTGAGCGTTCACACAGGAGCACGTTTGCTGTCACATTTTAGTTGTAGTGTGAACAAGCAGACAAAAAATCGGATTTGATCAAAAAATCGGAATTGAGCATTAAGACCTGCAGTGTGAACGTAGCCTTAGCCTTAGATCCTAAGGCTAAGGCTACGCCCAATTCATGGCGCATTGGGCGCCATGAATTGGGCGATTTCTTTTCTCTTCATCCAGGTAAGAAAATCGAATAAAATGGATTCTCTTTATCTGGATGTAGCAGGCAGGGCTATTTGGTTTCATTCATTGTGTTGTGCTTCATGAATCACCCAGAGTTCCCCTGTATCCTGTTCACCGTGCTTCCTGCCTTTGTGTTTAGCAAATTATTTAACTTTCAGTTTTACTTTGTCACTTTATTTTATTTTTTTGTCCTTGTCTATGATTGTTTAGTCTTTAGTCTCAGTCTGCCTCAGTGTCTGCCTCCCATGCCAGTCCTGTTATATTCTCTTTGTTTCCTTACACTTTCACATGAAAGGGGTGGTGTTGGCAGCATTAGACTAATGGGACTAAGGGGCTTTTTACAGACGATGAATCATTTTCCACAAATCTCTATGAGTGCTGCCATAAAGAACCAAAAATAAATAAATAAATAAAAATGCTACAGTGTTTCAAAAAGACAACTTATTAATGGTGAAGAGAATCAATACTGGTTTGTTAAAAAAACAAACAAAAAAGAAAAGTCATGGTGCTCCTGCATCGGCTATTTCATTCTAATTTTCTTCAGTTATATTTTTATAACAGCAAAGTCTAGCTCTTGCTGCTTCCTGTGCTTCAGCTCGATGTACCTGGGGTGAGACTTTTTTTTTTTTTTTTAACAATTATTGAATTATTACTGCTGAAATTTGCACATTTGTATGCTTTGGCTCTGTGATCTTAACTTCTGTTCTTCTCTCTGCTGAAAACCTGGATCCCTTGAGTGATTTACCTTTAGAGAGAATTTGTGGATCTAAATTGGACCAGTTGTGTGTGTGTGTGTGTGTGTTTCCCCTTTTTTGTGCACGTAGTGTGGCAGCTGCACCCTTGGACAAAAGTGGATTTATCCCAAAGACAAAACTCCTAGTTAGATAATGTGTGCGCTGCAGCGAGGAGTGTTCAGCCCTCAAAATTGGAGATTCCTCCGATGTAAGGGCCCGCATCTTTCCTCATGATTGATAGAGGGGCAGCAACCACCTCTCAACTCCTGCCGTTCAAGAGAATAACTAAAATATCATTGACTTCTACCTTTCGACCTCTCAAAGTACTTTAAATATCCGTATGACAGCTTTGACCATCATATGTTTTTGTGAAATTCTGAACCAATAACTGGATGTGCCCGCCTTGTCAGGCTCAGGAGAGACTCGGAGGCAGACCGTCTCTAAGTTTCACAATCTATTTACACACAGACACCAGGTGCAGATATATACAGTTGAGGGGGTACGGGAAGAGGGTCTCCGGGGAACACAGGCATGGGAAGGGGACACACGGGGCTATGTACACAATCCTTCGCTGATGCTCAAGTTAGCTCCGACTCCGGCTTTAGCTCACCAAACAGCGGTCCTCAGGCTGACGAGAAGTCTGGCACAGGGAGGAAGAACAGGTAAGTTGCGGCACGAAAGAAACTCGTGGAAAAGCTCAGACTTGCAATGACACTGACGAGTGTTACACAATAATCCAGCGAAGAAGCATTCTCGGCAGCCGCCTTGAGAAGTGAGCGTGGTGATGAGACGATTGCTTGCAGGTGTCTGAGCCAGGGGCTGAAGTCATCATGACTACGCCCTGGTAGAGCGCAGTGCGCAGGAGGAGAGTGAGAGACGCAACACAACAAAAACTCTTGTAGCCATACAGAGTCAGCCGAGAAGGCACAGGGTCATGACACGCCTACTTGAAATGGAGTCTTTTGCCAGCAGTTCTGTATAAGGATTATCAGGATTCTTTGCTTTTCCAGCAGAATAACTTCCAGCAGGCTGTTCTGTAACCAGAACAGCCTGCTGGAAGTTTGTCTCCGAAACACTTGCTAAAAGTCTTATTTTTTTTAATTCATATGGGAAAAAAAGTGTTTTTATTTGTTAGTGTAGAGAAACAAATTATGTGGGAATTGTGAAAACTCCGTCATTGCAAGTCACCTATGACTGAAACTGAAAAAACTGACATAAACCTTTAAAACTTTAATTTCAAAAACAACAAATTAAATCCAAATTGGGTTTTTTTTTTGTGGTTAAAAAAAAATTGGAAATATCTCAAATTTATCTTTACACAATCAGGGAATTCTGTCCCTCTATGATGCAGTATAGATATAATCTGGAATGATATTCAGTTTTTCTCACTGAGTGTCCTGAGTCAGTGTGAAACTGAAGTATTTATTTTTTATTGTTTTCTGCTTGTGTTATATTCATAGTTCACAGTCTTTAGTTTTGTCACTGTCTTCCTCGTGTTCCACATTTAGTTACTATTGTCTCCATGATTCATGTTCCCTCTCTGTTTCCCTAGTCAGTCATGTCTCCTGTTTTATTTTATAGTCCCTTGCCTAGTGTTCAGTTTATTTAGTTTTGCTTCCTCCCTGTCTCATTGTGTCTGATTAGTTCCAGTTTCCCTCCCGTTTCCCAATCCCCTCATTATCCTTTGTGTATTTAGTGTATATTTGTCTTTCTTTGCCTGTCTGTATAGCTCCCCCTCTGTTTCCCATGTTCTCTTTCACCAAAAATCACAATAATTTTTATCCATGCGCAAATACTACTAGTAGTAGTAATATTCACAGTGAGTGGGCAATTCAGGGTTCAGTATCTTGAACAGAACTCCTCAAGAAACTGGTAAATTTCATGTACCAACCAACCAGGCCATCTTAGATCTTCAAAATTAGTTAATGTTAATTTTCAAAGTGTTATTAGTCTTCATAGCTGTCACGTTAGCAGACTGTTTACCTGTAGCCTTTATTCAAAATGGTATCTTGAGCCAAAAATTATTTTATCAGACCTAAAAAACACACAACTCAGACATGAGGATTGATGTATATGTGAATATACATTATTAACCTTTCTGTCTTAATTGTAAAGTCATTCTTATTTGTGTAGCAGATTTAAATCCACAGAATCTGTCCCAAATGCTTTAAAATCAGGTAGATTTTGTCACGGTCCTGGGTCAGTGACCCAGTGTTTTGAGTTTCTTGTGCCTCTGAGTTTTCTGTATTATGTTCTTAGTTCTCTTTGTTGTCCCAGCTTATTCTTTAGTGTAGTGTCTTAGTTTGGTGTTCTTGTATTCTGTTTAGTTCTCTGAGTATTTGGTAGCTGCCCTCTGTGCTTCTTAGTTGCTTTGTCTCCCCTAGTCTAGTTTGCATCTGTGCTAATTCCTGTTTTACTTTGAAGGTCTGTGTCTCATGTGAGTGTATCTTACTTTGCTTCCTTGTCTCGTCAGTTCTGATTTCTCCCAGCTGTGCCCTCCTTCTGTGTCTCATTCCCCTTGTTACTTCCCAGTGTATTTAAACCCTGTGTTTCTCTGAGTCAGTGTCACGTTGTGCCTCATGCTGTGTGGATCGCCCTGTGTGTTTTAGTTTGTATGTTTTTTTTTCCTGCAGGCCAATAAAGCTGTGACTTTGAGTTAACACCTGCAGTCTGAGCGCCTGCATTTTGGGTCCACATCTCCTGCCTGCCACGATTCATGACAGATTTACACCACATTTACAAAAGACACGAAGAGTAACATGTATTTTTGTACTAATTTAAATAAGAGCTTTTGTTTTATCCCATAGTTGTGAAATACAGGCTTAACAGTGAAACAGTTGGTGATACACTTCATACCTAATTGCATAAACATTGCTCTCTCCTACATAAGCTCCATTATAAGTTAAAAGAATTGGTATTAGTACTTGTTAAATGCAGTACTGGCCTGTGTAGTGATCATGTGTGTCACACACACACACACACACACACACACACACACACACGACTAATCATCCTCTTTGAGATTGATTGACTTGTGTTATTATTGTGCAATAGCATGTCAAAATGCTCCTAACTGCTGATATTTGTCCGCCTAACCTGCTTACATCTCCTTGTTCATGTGAAAAAATAATTTCTGCATTTTAAACAGCTCGAATCGCATAACAAGGCAGTGACATCATTTCAGAGAAACTGAGCCTTTGGTCACGAGATATTCTAAAAACAGACACAGGCTTTATTTGGACATGCGACTTTACTGGACCTTTACTCGACACAGGCTTCAGTGTCAGACGTAACATCACTAGTCCTGTATTTACTTCTTATTGGATCAGCACCAGTCACACGTCACTGCACTTTGGGGCCCTAAAGGTAGGAGGGGCCTATTGAAAATGTCTGATCAAAGTAGCTTCCCCTCTACCTTACACTATATGCTGATATTCACAGTATTACGGTAAACACCATTACAAGAGATCCACTATATGTTTAAGCCATGATTTTATTTTGTGAACCAAACTGGACAAATTTCCTGAAACACTTTGCTGGAAAAGAGAAATGCTTATACTTCTATGAGTCACTAGAGGGAACCAAAGGACAACCAAAAACAGCTTCTTCAAAACACACAACAGTCTCAATCTATTGTAATCTAGAGTTTTAGCTTATTACCTGCAGCTGTCTGTTGTGTTTTTTTAAAGAAGACAGAAATATACAAACAGTATTTATAAAATATGAACATATTTTTCTAGTCTATGAACATGTTAATTTCCCCAACCATGATGTGGTTAGCACACAACCCTTACTAGCCGGTACACACAGAAACAAATTAATAGTAAGTTCGTGAGTAAATTTCATTGATAACACATTTAAAACCAAAGTGCTTTTATAATTCTGTC
Source organism: Diplotaxodon limnothrissa (assembly GCF_057381915.1). Taxonomy (NCBI): domain Eukaryota; kingdom Metazoa; phylum Chordata; class Actinopteri; order Cichliformes; family Cichlidae; genus Diplotaxodon; species Diplotaxodon limnothrissa. The sequence goes on from NC_140598.1 coordinate 29,542,682, forward strand.
TAGAAAATAAAAAAGAGAATATACATATTCAGTCTGTATATGAAATAACCCAAGAGCACCCAATCCTTCAATCACAGTTCCAGAAATGAGAGGTCTAAAAACACAGAGACAGAAAAGGTTCATCTTCAGCTGAGTCTGAAACTGTTATCTGAGGTCTGTTGGGAGGTGATTGAAGAGACTGTGCAACAATAGCAACAACACCCACTTTTGAAATGAGCTTAAACTGCAGGATGATCACAAGTGATTAAGAAGGCCTTAATGATCTGGAGGGAAAATACAGACACACTATTTCTACCACATATGCAGGTTTGACACCATTTAGGCTTTAAACACAAACAGCGTCTTAATACTGAATTCTATCATTCACAGGGAGCTAGTGCAAGCCTGCTGACACTGTACTAATGTGATCTCTTCTCTCAGTCAATGCAAATGGATAAAAGATTAATGAGTAACTCTGGTATACAGTGTGTAACAATAGTCCAATTGAAATCAAACAAAGCTATGCATGAGCCTTTCCAAATCAGAAGACCAATCAGAGAGCACAGCACTAAAACATTAAATCAAACCTTAAAGAGTATCTGCATCATTATTCAGGGTGAGTTTGATACTAAGAGTGTGTTAATGGGTCATATAGTACTTTGTGACTTCCATGCTTCTGCTGTGTTAATCAGAGATGAGCAGACCAGTGAGAATAAATAAATCTACAGTCAAACTTTTGTGAACCTGCTCTGGAAGTATTTCAACAAAAGCAACATAGAGTAAAAAATGAGGCATGACACTCCCTCTGTCTTTGTGACATCATCAATCTCCTGGTCCAGTCCCTGTTAAGCCTGTGTAGGCGGGATCATCACTGTCACAGGAGGCATTTCATGGAGTCCAGCAAGGTCAGAAAGGAAAGTTTGATTTATTCTATTTAAAGAATTAAACAATAAACAGCTGCCAATCATTAGGTTATTAGGTCATTGATTATTGATTATTGGCTCTGGATAAATATAAAGACACCATAAGGAGAGTGGAGATAAAGTATGGACAGAACACCACCAGGTACCGGAGCAGGGTCAGCGTGAGCTGTGAGTGTGTTGAGGCAGAGGGTGGAGCTCCAGATGTGGGCTGGACAGAAACTGTGCTCAAGGAAGAGATGGGTGGTTTTAAGGCAGGAAGTGGAGCTTTGATTGGAGGTCTACCTACAGAGAGAATCCGATCTGTTCAGGTGAATAAATAAATAAAATAAAAGGTGAAATCAGAGTGAAGCTCCTCACCTGTGACAGTGATCCAGCTGGATGGAGACTCTCCATGACCACTGATGTCACACTTGTAGAGGCCTTCATCAGACCTGGAAACATGCTGGATGGTCATGTGACCTGTAGGCTCTTTCCCGATGAAGACTCCATCTTTGAAGAAAGCAGCTGGGAAGTTGGAGGGAGTGGTCTTTGTTTTACAGAGCAGAGTGACGTCATCTCCCTCCATCACAGGGAGGACAGGACTCTGCAGGATCACTGATCCACCTCAACACAGAGACAAACTACAGCATTTCATCCATTTACACACAGCTTCATCAACACTAACTCCACACACTCAGCTTACCAGCGACTGTCAGGTTAACCATGTTACTGATGGGACCCTCTCTGGACTCACACCAGTAAACTCCACTGTCCAGTGGAAAGACATAACTGATGTTACAGGAGGAACGAGCTGGTATTCCCCACCGAACTCCACACTGAGTCCTCTGTTGTTTTCTTGTGTTTCTTGTCAGATTCCATCTCGTAGAGCTGTCGTCCTCCTCACAGCTCAGAGATACAAAGTCACCTTCGAAGAACTGAGATTGGTTGGGGCTCACAGTCAGATGAGCTGTGAGGGAGAGGAGAATACAACCTCCATATTTCTTAACAATTGCAAACCTTTTAAAACCTCTAACCACTGTGATTGGCTGCTTCTCTGTATGACAGCTTGTGACTCCTAGCAGTGTGCAGGTAGCACCATTCCTAAATTGTCAATTATTGACTTGGATTGACATTTCATTTATGGTTTTCCAGATTGGTTTGCTGCTTTTTGGAACATCTGACATTCCCACTCATTTGAATTAATGGGAGAGCATTGGAGCTCTATATCCACTGGCTGGCTTAACTTAATTAAGTTTTTTTTATATATATATATTCAAAACACAACAGTGGTTGCCTTTTTCACACACACAAAAAAAGTTAATCATGGAGTTCCACAGGGTTCTATACTGAGACCATCACTTTTCACTTTCTTGATGCTCCTACCTGCACTATTATTAGAAAATAGTGACTAAATTTCAAATTATACGCCAATGATACATGTTGTCACGTTACTGTGTTATATTCTACCATGGATTGTACCATACATGCGTTTGTGTATGATACATACACGATACATACAGTAACTATGTATATTTTTAAAATGTACTAAAATTAACTTAATAGTTAACATAAACTGGAGAACTTACATACTTTGTAATGATGTACAGAACAATACTCAAAACAGACAATCTGAAGAGCATTTTTACAGATGACCAATTCATTACATTTCCTGATCAACAAACTAGTTGTTATTGTGCTTGACAAGCACAATAACAACAATCAAGATGCCAGGTCAGATCAGAATGAAAATTCTCAAGACCATTAGTGCAACCTCTACAACATTTAGTCATTTATACACATCATAGTTGCAATTTCTCCTTCCTCTGAACAAATTGCAAAGGCTCTTGGACAGTTGTATCAGTTGCTTTCATACAGTTCTCTGCTGTCGACAACATTATTATTTGCTTATGTCATGTCAGTCAAAATGAACTATACTTTTGGATGCTGAATAGTTGTTCCCAATAAAACTAATAGTCTTCATTTCATTGCTTGAATCATTACATACAAAATTGGTAAATTAGTTTTCAAATGCTCTCCAGCATTATTATTTTTTCCTGGAAATGTCCCCTAAATTGAACATTTTCTCTCAGGTGAACTGGAGCTTTCCCTGACAATGAGGTGTGTGAAGTAATAGTTGTAACCAATGACAAGCCACTTGTTCACAGTCACTCATGGATCGATCCAAAGAACCCTCAATTGGCAAGCATATATGAACCAAACAGGACATAGTGTGTACCATGTCTACAATTCTGTGACACAGAAATGGAAGGTCAGCATCGTGGAAGAGGGGTGGGGAAGAGGGAGAAGACGCCAAATACATAGGCAGATCCCTAATGAAATCAGGGCAAACTTGTGGACCATGTTGTCAATCACTGTCTCAAAATGGATGAGGCTGGTCGGAGGATCCAACCAAATGTTGGAAGAACACTGTGAATTTAATCAGTCAAAAATTTTGTAGGGAGAACAGGTATGTATAGTGTTGGACAGTAATCCAACATCTCATAATATCTCATGTTTAGTGTACATTACTGTAATTTTACTGTACACGGCTGTACAAAAAGTGTATAGTGCTGTCTTGAGCACTTTCAGGTAGTGTCACCAAGTTCTGACCTTTTTTGGAAAACACTGAGAGAATACTGTACACTGTCATAATGGAAACATGACAAAGCCACTTGACTATCTTGTTCATCAAGATGGTGTCAAGACTTCTCATTTTGATGACACTGGCAGTTTCATTGACATGAATACTTGCTTTTGAGGAATGGATTATCGATTTTGAGCAAGTGAACTGCTTTTGCAGGTTATCCACTAGGATTTGCAGCTTGCACCAAATGTTTCGAGAAACAGTTGGTTCCACTGCTGTGCAAATGTTAATAGTGATGTGAGAAAAGCACCAAAGTGACTGAGAAAAACTGTAATATCCAAATCTGGGTGCATCAAAACAAACACAATGTTTCCAAGAATATCATGTTTGTTTGTTTTGTTGTGTTTTTTGAAAAAAAAAAAGGCTCTGGATGTTAAGCAGTTAAAGTTGTACTGTCTCAGTATGACATGAAAGTGGGACAGGATGTGATGTCTCTGAGTTTCACCACAACATGCACAACAGTAACATGTAACTACTTCTCTTTTCTGGATCCCATTACTTTGAAAAATTAAAAATGTGACAAAGATCCAAAAAATAATGCATTTTCATATGGAGTTAACTGCAGGCAAGATAAAATCTGATCTATCCCACCAATGAAAAGCCTCTATGAGCTCTTCTAAAGCACTTTACAGACTTTTCTTTTATTAGAGCTGCTGAGTTTCCAACTTTGACAGACGTTTACTGACCTTGGTTTGTTGTGCAGATCAGTAAAAAGGTCACAACTAAAGAAAAATGATACTCAGGTTAGTTTCAGGTTTTAGACTCAAGAAGGCATGCACAAAGCATAAAAAGAATTTTTAAAGTCACTAAACTCCACTTTTAAAGCTTTTAACTCCACAGTATCGCAGATCAAATGCAGTGGAGAGTTTGGTCTTTGGCATCTCACCATGAACCTATTTCTATTTCACAGCAAGCATGCTTTAAACGTCATCTTTCAAAACTGGAAACACTTTAGTTTAAAAGCAATCTAAGCTGACAGAAGTGTTTTAATAACATCCTTTTTAAAAATGTCAATTTAAAAAAATATAATTTTACATTAAAAACACAAAATGAAGCTAAAATGTTGTTTAGAGTTTGTGGGGACCTTAATAATATTTAACATTTTAAGCCCCAAGCCTAACTGATCTCCTGCCTTTTGCCCCCGTATCAGGCTTAAGAGGTTAAGACTGTTGTTTCTTAAATTCTCTTTTTTAATCTATTTAGACTTTGTTAAAGAATATCATGGGAGCTGAAAAATGCTATAGGAGTACCAGAACAACTTAAATGAAATTAAATGTTATTGGAATCAAACTCAACAGAACTGCAGTGCAGATGTCAGCTAGTGTAGTAATAATTCATTATGTTGTACTTACAGAGCAGCCACAGCAGTGGTATTTCTTCCATTCTTTCTCTTAATGGTGTTATTGACATTTTGATCATAGTTAAACATCATAGTCACATCTCGTTGGACACTCCTCCTTCCTGATTCTGTGAGACACTGTGGTTTGGCTTTGCCCCCCTTTAGCTTTATGAGAAATGTTCCTTTTCATGATTCTATAAAGTGAGGAAATGAGAAATGCTTCGTTGTTTTACGAACCAGAAAGACCCAAACTACTCTTGTCATGATAGTCTTTGTTTTAATATTTATCCTAAAATTTAAACTGCTTGTTTCTTTCCACTGTTTGTGACGTCAGTTCAGCTAAGAGGAAATGAGATTGAGGTGTTTTTTTTAACCTGAAGCAGAGAGCCTCTCTCTGCTTTAACCACTAAAATGTGGTGAAAAAAAAGGGTACAGCTTGTCTGGTTCAAACTGGTTTCAACCTTTTTGCTCAGCTGACCCACATTAAACATCCTTTTCCCGTCTATTGTCGCAAACCAGGCCGCATGGTATCATTCAAAAAGCTATTTATTTGAAATGAAGAAATAAAACAGAAGCCTTATACAAACCATGGATTTTGTGGTCAGTACAAACAGTGGTGTCGATAAGTTCATCGGTGGAATAATGGCATACACAACATTGTTTAGTGCTAACCCAAACGAAACAGAACGAAAAACCACAGGGTATCTCAGAGGAAAGCACCACATAGTGACTAGAGACCCTTTTCACTCCCAATGCATAACATACAGTACCAATGATTTGTCACATGGCGTCGGTATGTTAAGTTTTGGGATTAGAACATGTTAGTGACTGAGCTCAGATGGCCTTTATAGAGCACTGGCACGCTAGGCCCAGTTCTTGCCATTGTCATTAATTGGAAATGAACTACTCTACTCCTCTAATACCTGCAAACGAGGCACAAAATAGAAAAACAAACAGGCCGACAGAAGGGCAACATGGAGTGGGTTGTCACACTATCCAAAGTTCTTGGGCAGTGGCGGTTATCCCAGCCTACTTCAGGCTATTACACAATAAAGCCTGAAATAGCACTGACCAGAGCTAACACAGCTTAGAATCACCATTTAACTTAACTTGCATATTGTCAGCCTGCTGGGGGAAGCTGAAGTACCTGCCATAAATCCATGCAGGAATAGGTTGAACATGTTAGGTGGCAGTGTAAGCCACCGATTAAGAACATCACATAGAAGTAAAAATGATTTAAGATAAAGGTGCTCATCCTCCTGCTCATCTGGGGGAACATCAGCGATTTCCCAGGCCATCCAAGATACATAATCTCTTAGGCGTGTCCTGAGTCCACCTCAGTGTCTCCTTACTCTATGACAGGCTCAGAACACCTTGCTCAGGAGATATCCCAATGAGATGCCCAAACCATTTTATCAAAGATCAAAGACATTCTTCTATTTCAATTCCCCTCCCCATCCTGTTGAATGGTGTGGGAGGCAATTAGCTGTAGTTTTAACTCCAGACATTGCAAATAAGATTCTGTGTGTCCTTATTTGGTGAGGATGTTTTACTTCCTTCCCTTTACGTCCTCACCTGTGTATATGGTCAACTGTTAAGGGAAGGTAAGCAATGTACAGGGTGAGGGGAGATGACCCTTTTGTCAGCATGAAGTTGTGTGTGTGTCTGCACTCACGTGCAGACACACACACACACACACACACACACACACACACACACACACACACACACACACACACACACACACAGTGTTTTAACCTTTTGTGACCTTTTGTGGGTGTTACAATGGGTGGTGCTTGTATTCACCGAATAAAACGCTGCAAGTGTTTCTTTGAAGTTGGCTAGGAGATAGGTGAGGAGCGTTCAGCTCCAAGAGTTCCGACCAGCCTTCCCTTGCTAGCAAGTAAAAAACCATTTTCGCCGTTGTCTTGCTTTCTTCATGAGTAATGAGTTTCTGAATTAGTGGGCCTGCTGAAGCACAGGCCCACTAGATATTATTGATTTTTGCTACATGATATTATTTTTGCTCTTATCCAATACCATGTGGCAGTTACTCACCACCAAAAAGCAAAGAAACAACTGGGGTGTTACTGTCACTTGGTGTTTGTTCTCTGCGGTAGAGTATCATTTACTATTTCTGTTCCAATACACAATGGTGTTTTTGTGTAACTGAACAGCTTATAGATAACTTCTTATTTTATACTGTAATCTTCATATGCTTCATGCAAAGATCTCTATGTATAGACTCTCTAACTTATAGTCACAGTATTCACTCACTGTGTCTTTAGGGATTTGCTAGCACATAGCCAACTCGCTAGCAGCATTGCCTCCTATCCCTCCTACACTTTCCTGCTCATTGTGTTTAATTGCTCCTCATCCTACTTCAGCAGTAATGGCACTTTTACTAAATGTAGGTAATGACACCTGGTTAGATCATCGGAAGGTCACTAAAATCAATATTGAATCGGTGTGTAACTTTGTCAAAACAATGTTGGACTGAAATCAAGGGTTGTTCTTATGGTTCTTATTTCTTCAATCAGTGATAAATAGTAAGATGTTCTAACTTTACGTGGGACTTTCTTATAAAGCAGCAAACTATTTCTCCAGGCTAAATGATGTTCTTCTAAATTTGTTATTAATCTCTGGCTCTCTTCCCCAGCATATCTTTTAATGTAAATTAACGTAAAATCACTGTAAATGTAATAAAACATAATTTTCTTGTTTTTTATGTATTTGTCTGCACATATGCATATTTAGATTGTTAAAATACATTTACAAATGTATCATAATTTCACAAATATTTGTCCGTTATTTGAAAGATTGAACTGTTAAATTCAAATGTAATAATATGGAAAAATGTATAAAATTATTCTTATAAACTTTTTTTACATCAGATAATAATAATAATTATTATTGTTATTTAGGGCGTTCGTGGCTCAAGAGTTGGCAGTTCACCTTGTAATCAGAGGGTTGCCGGTTCGAGCCCCGGCTCGGACACTCTCAGTTGTTGTGTCCTTGGGCAAGACACTTCACCTACCACCTACTGGTGATAGTCAGAGGGGAATTATAAAGCGCTTTGAGGGTCTCATAAAGCGGTATATGAATGCAATCCATTATTATTTAAACCAATTGTTAACTGTATATTTCTGTACATTTAAGTATTATTATTCATATTGCCGCATTCATTGTTTATAAGTAATTTCATTGTTTAATCACGTTAAAATGTTCCTAATTTAATGTTTAAAAGCACTTGAAAAAGGCAAAATCCCATGTAAAATTAGGGCAACAAACTGTATTGTCATTACTGAAAATAACCGTATTTTCATGGGAAAGTTATTTTCTGGTATTATTTTGGCGCCCCAGCTGCCGGGATATTACTGTTTTTTTAGGATTTTTTTTTTTTTTACGGTGTAGATTGTTTCTTTGAACCATTACCGAGGCACTAAATATGCCCACAAATCCAGCTACAGCATCATTTCATTGTGTATTTATTAGGATTTGGGTCCAGTATAAACAAAAAAATATATATTTTCTAACCTTAACCGAAAAATAAAATAAAAAAGTGGACTTACAAAGCAGTTGCAGTAGAAAGGCGTTGAAACCAAGCACACCATTGTTTTTTTGTGACATTACCAATAAGTTTGATGTGTCACATGGCCCTCTTCCTATTGAAAAAACAAAAGTTGTATCCAAGATGGCCGACTTCTAAATGGCCACCATGGTCACCACCCATCTTGAGGAGTTTGCCCCCTCACATAATATGCCACAAACAGGACTTTATTATCACCAACCATTCCGGTGTTATTCCGGTGTATCCATATAAATGGCCCACCCTGTAGATTTACAGTGGGGCAAAAAAGTATTTAGTCAGCCACCGATTGTGCAAGTTCCCCCACTTAAAATGATGACAGAGGTCAGTAATTTGCACCAGAGGTACACTTCAACTGTGAGAGACAGAATGTGAAAAAAGAATCCATGAATTCACATGGTAGGATTTGTAAAGTATTTATTCGTAAATTGGGGTGGAAAATAAGTATTTGGTCACCTCAAACAAGGAAAATCTCTGGGTCTCACAGACCTGTAACGTCTTCTGTAAGAAGCTTTTCTGTCCCCCACCCGTTACCTGTATGAATGGCACCTGTTTGAACTCACCATCTGTATAAAAGACACCTGTCCACAGCCTCAAACAGTCAGACTCCAAACTCCGCCATGGCCAAGACCAAAGAGCTTTCGAAGGACACCAGGAAAAGTATTGTAGACCTGCACCAGACTGGGAAGAGTGAATCTACAATAGGCAAGCAGCTTGGTGTGAAAAAATCAACTGTGGGAGCAATCATCAGAAAATGGAAGACATACAAGACCACTGATAATCTCCCTCGATCTGGGGCTCCACGCAAGATCTCATCCCGTGGGGTCAAAATGATCATGAGAACGGTGAGCAAAGATCCCAGAACCACACGGGGGGACCTGGTGAATGACCTGCAGAGAGCTGGGACCACAGTAACAAAGGTCACCATCAGTAACACACTACAACGGCAGGGAATCAAATCCCACAGTGCCAGACGTGTTCCGCTGCTGAAGCCAGTGCATGTCCAGGCCCGTCTGAAGTTTGCCAGAGAGCACATGGATGATACAGCAGAGGATTGGGAGAATGTCATGTGGTCAGATGAAACCAAAGTAGAACTTTTTGGTATAAACTCAACTCGTCGTGTTTGGAGGAAGAAGAATACTGAGTTGCATCCCAAGAACACCATACCTACTGTGAAGCATGGGGGTGGAAACATCATGCTATGGGGCTGTTTTTCTGCCAAGGGGACAGGACGACTGATCCGTGTTAAGGACAGAATGAATGGGGCCATGTATCGTGAGATTTTGAGCCAAAACCTCCTTCCATCAGTGAGAACTTTGAAGATGAAACGAGGCTGGGTCTTCCAACATGACAATGATCCAGAACACACCGCCCGGGCAACAAAGGAGTGGCTCCGTAAGAAGCATTTGAAAGTCCTGGAGTGGCCTAGCCAGTCTCCAGACCTCAACCCCATAGAAAATCTGTGGCGGGAGTTGAAAGTCCGTGTTGCTCGGCGACAGCCCCAAAACATCACTGCTCTCGAGAAGATCTGCATGGAGGAATGGGCCAAAATACCAGCTACTGTGTGTGCAAACCTGGTAAAGACCTATAGTAAACGTTTGACCTCTGTTATTGCCAACAAAGGTTATGTTACAAAGTATTGAGTTGTATTTTTGTTATTGACCAAATACTTATTTTCCACCCTGATTTACGAATAAATTCTTTACAAATCCTACCATGTGGATTCATGGATTTTTTTTTCACATTCTGTCTCTCACAGTTGAAGTGTACCTCTGGTGCAAATTACTGACCTCTGTCATCATTTTAAGTGGGGGAACTTGCACAATCGGTGGCTGACTAAATACTTTTTTGCCCCACTGTACACTGTCACCAGTTGTATACATGCCCACCACAAACAGGCCTTATGCTCTATCACACCTACACATAGTGGGGCATTATAAGTACATGGGAGACATTAAACTGAGACGCCTTCTGCTTATCAGGGATGTAAATGATTAGGCCATGGCTAAGCAGAAGACAAGGTCATAATTCTCTCTTTTTCAGGGAAGGTTTCAAGGACGTTTTGAGCTGAAGGTATAGACTCATGTGACATGCTGAGGAATTTTATTTGTGTGCGAGTTTGGTAAAAACAATATAAAATGAGCAACCCCACCCAAATTTCAGAGATCACCCTGGTGTTTGGCTGGGATGTTTCTCTCCATGTTGCAATGTGTTTATTAAACCCACTTCAAATGATGTTCATGAAGGGAGTGCTGCAGGTTATTGTGAACATTTCTATAACAAATCAGTCTAAAGAAAATTAAACACTGATGTTTGGGGATGTGAATGAACCTGCAGGTAACAACAGGTGTAACACAGAAACCTGAAAAACAATGTAACTGAGTGAAAGTGAAACCTGTCTGAGCCTGTCCCTGTGAAACAGACGGTTTGAAGCCTGCAGCGTTGTTGCAGTCAGAATAAAGTCTGAATAACCAAATGTTAGAGGACGGGACTTTTTTAGGGCCCAAGCAGATTCAGCAGTACTGAGAACAGGGGGTGTATTTGTGGGAGGTGCTTAAATGAAAAGAGCCCAGGCAGAAGGTTTAACAGGTCTTTGAACCCAAACATGAAGTCTGATTCAATACAACCTCAACATACACCCACCGTATACCATTACTAAGCTACATTTTCAGTTCACTCCTCTGTGAATGTTTTAAAAGAAAATTTAAAACAGTAATTTCTAGTAGACTGAAGTTGCTGATAACGTGGGACAGGATTTTTCCAGAATGTGTCATAATATTTGAATTCCTGTTTGATTTACTGTTTTATTTTTCTTCTCTAGAAACATTAGAGCATTTTATCAGGAGGCACAAACCTGAAGCTGCCTAGATTTGTGATTTCATTAGTTTAAAATAAACCATTTTATATTTCTATAGTGTGTATGTCATAATCCTGGGTCTGCTGACCCAGCGTTTTGTGTTTAGTTTATTTAGGTTTCTTCCTGTTAAAAGGGAGTTTTTCCTTCCCACTGTCGCCAAAGTGCTTGCTCATAAGGGGTCATATGATTGTTGGGTTTTTCTCTGTATCTATGAAGCGCCTTGAGGCGACTTTTGTTGTGATTTGGCGCTATATAAATAAAATTGAATTGAATTGAATTGTTTGAGTCTAATTGTTTTTTAAATTCGACTCTTAATTTCAATCTGATCCTCAAAAAGAACTCCTTGAGGAAAAACAGCAGTGGGTTTAATTTCTAGCTTGATGGTAAAAAACAAATGTGGTCCTTCATGGCAGCTACTTTTAAAACTTGATTTTTCATTTAGATTTAAAAACATCTACAAAAGTCTGAGGCAGTGAATTAAAGATAAAACATGTTTGTAAAAACAGAGAGTAGAAAACATGACGTGACCAACAGCTGAGACAGTGGAAAAACTCACTTCCTTCTAGCTGTCCTTCCTCTTACCTGCTCACCTGTGACTTCTGTAAACAGGCTGTGTCCACTTTGATGTCTCTTCCACCTACCCCTGACCACACCTCAATCTTAGCGCAAATACACACACTCAACTCAACTTCTGATTATTATCCACTAAGGCTTCAGTGTTTTGTCATCTAATATTAATCTTATTTTAAATCAGTGAGTGATTTATGATATTGTTCTGTTAATTATTTTTCTGTCTTAAATGCTTCTTGGGGACACATGACATGTAAATGAATGAATGAATAAAAAGAATTCAATTTTTAACTTCATTTTTTTCCAATGTTTTTTTTTTTTTGGATTGCACCCTTCATCACAGTTAGTTGTCGACTCTGACCAAATTTTTTAGAGGCACACAATCACAAATTTAGCCTATTATCTTCATGTATACTCATCTTCTCTTTTATCTTTAAAAGCAAACACTAGACTTTAGAAAATAAAAATAAAATCCACTAAAACCATCATTTGACCTTACAAATCATGAAAAATAGTTTCAGTTTGGTTAGATTTATCAACCAAACATGGGTGAGAGGATCTGCCCTCAAACTGTGTGTGGTTGTAAAGAAATATCTTTTTTCTGAACTTTTGAATCCAGTATATACACAAAGAAAGAATACTGAAGAAAACTTGAACTTAAAGTGACGCTAAACTGCAATAAAAACAAAATAATTTTTACAGGATGGCCAGGATGGAGCTGTTATCATTTTGGGGTGGCATACATGTCTCACAAACAATGCATTGCAATTTAAGCAGCTTAAACTACACACCTGTACAATATTTGAATGTAGGTAGTGTAGCAAAGAAGCACTATACAAATGTAGCAGTGTTAATAGACAGTAGTACTTTGTATTACTACTGTGCCGAGAAGAGATCTTCTTCAGTTTAGCAAAGTAAGTTTATTACTCGAGTGAAAGTGAAAAAGAACATGCTCTGTAATGTAGTCAAAGTAAGAAAGTAAAAAGTGATCCTTGAAGGAAGATTGAAGGAAGACCATATTGTACAAAGGTAACTAAACCTGTGCAATATTAATATAATAATGTTACTACTTAAGAATACAAATATTGTTACAAGTTAAACTATAATTTAAATAAATGGGGCTAGTTTGTAGGAGACATGCAGTAAACAAAAATAATTTACTGTTGCCTACATGGCAAAGGGTGACTTCACCTCCACACCTAAACAGTAAAATTACAACAGTCAAGGTTAAAATTGGGATTCAGCAGATGGGGAACCCTAAAAAAGGGAAAAAAAATCACAACTCATAATAATTTCTAATGTGAGCTTCAGTAGTTGGTCTTTTTTGTTTCTTTGTTTTTTGATTTGTTTTTTTAATGTACATGATGTGATCACAAGACCAGTGGCTCTTTGTGAATTTACACCATTAAATTCAACAAGATGTCAGCAGATGTTTCACAGCCATCCTGGTTGATTTCCATCCTCTACACTGACACTACACTGTTTACTTTCTCTGTGCTAGATATTTGGTTTGGTATAAAGTTGGAGTTCAAGACAAAAGTCTCGCTCGGTTTTGTTGCATAAAAAGTCCAGATTATGTTATTGTGACTTCATTACCCAGCAGCCCTTGCTCAGTCATGGGATTGCATCCTAACACACTGTCCGACTCCAAAGAAGAGCACTGTTGTGAACTAAGTGAATCTCTATTTTGACACTTTAGTTAAATACAAATTAGAAATTATCACTAAAATTGGCTCATTATTTGAGCTTATTTATCTTTTGGGGGGTTTGTTTGTTTCCTTAAATATTGAATGTGTTTTTGAACATTATATTGTGTGGCTGTGTAAAGTGGAGGCGTTGTGAAGCCATGTTTCTGCTGCGCAGAGGTTAATTAGATGTGTAGTAGTGACTGCTGACCTGCCTGAGCAGGAATGATTTCAGTCCTTGTGTTCGATCACGATCTTGTGCTGCTTATGAGAATTGTTGAGAATTTATATTCTGCCCCCTTAAAGCACAAATAAGATAATGTAATTCCTTAAAGTTGTAACATTTTTAACTAGTGCTGTCAGCGTTAACGTTAACGCTAATGCTGACAGCAGTATTTAACCAGTAAAGAGTTTCCTTTTTTGGTTAAAAAAATGTGTGTTGCATTTTTAATTAATTTTATTAGGACACGTTAGCATTGTGAGATGTGAGGATACACTGAGAGGAGGAAAAAAACTGCTCATCTTGTAAAGATGTCTATAATTTAGCATTTTCATTGTGATAGTTATAAAGCTTTTGTATGAGTTCAATAACAAAGATCTGTCATCACTCATCTGCCTGTTTGTTTGGGTTGCTTTTCCATTTTCTACATCACTACCATGTGGTAGCCGTCAGTGTCAATACTGTCATCATTACTCTTGTGGAATCATCTTCTTGCCTGCTTTCTTTGGAACCATCAGCCTCCACTTTTCGTAGTTTACATTTCTGCTCTCCATCATTCTCACTTTCAGACTCTCATTTGTGCAACCCACCTCCTCCTCACCTCCACATTAGTGACATTTCAGTTAGAGCTCCACCCAAGCCTCAGTCTTCATTTTCACTACCACCAGAGTCTAGACTCCAAGTGCTCCTGACCTAAATCCTATCACTGCTGGGATCCCTTTCTGTATCTCATTGGAATCTAATCTCCAAATACATTAGTTTCGCTATCTCAATAAATAAACAATAAATAATGTTTAATCCTTCCAAGTTCTTAAGTTCTCTCATTATTAAACCAGTTGTCTTGATTACAGATGTTATTCTTCTTTGATGAAGGAACAATATTATTTTTACAGGATTTGCAGCATCCATTTAAACATGTAAGAGTAGCAGTAAAATATAAACAAGACTCAAATTTAAATGAATGGTAAATTCTGGTGTCATTGTACATTGTTTTCAATTATCACTAATCCTCAGGTTTAGAGTCAGACAGTATGTTATTACATCTTTCAATACTTTGTAGCTTTAACACTTTTCTACAAATGATCTCTACCAACCGTATCCACCAATAAAGAACATTTTCTTTAAGTGGTTCTTAAATTAAATAGTTTTATATTGTACATGTTGTCTTTCATGTGCATGGCACAGTATTCAAGTTTAAAAAAGGAGTCTTTATGTGGCCCTGCTAACAGTCTCCCTTTAAAATCTTTTATTTTGAAGCTCATTATTCAGACATGAGTGAGACACTGAGACAGCAAACAAAGAATGTCTTCCTAAAATGAGAAATAAATAAATCTGCAGTCAAAGGGTACGATAGTTGCTCAGAAAATGTGTTGTCTTTTCCAATATGATCTGAAAACAACTGCAGGTTTGGTTTAGAAGTAAACTAACTGCCTTGTACATTACTTATTGCACAGAGCTACAGTGATACATAGGCAGCACATTATATAAATCCTTAGCAGGAATACGTTTTCATCAATATCAAGTTGAACATGAGCTCTGCTTCAGAAGTGATGCTCTATAGTGACATCTTCATAGTCATTATTCAATCCCTGCTCAGCCTCGTCGAGTGGGGTCTTTACCATTGAGGCGTGCATGTAGTTTCCTGTAAATGTTAGAAAGTTAAATCAGCTGCTTAAACAGGAAGAAATGATCAGTCTGATCAATGACCAGCATATTGACCGATCAGAGTGTTACCTTTGGCTCTGCATCGATACAAAGACACCATGAGAAGAGTGGAGATGAAGTATGGACAGAACACCACAAGGTGGAGGACCACTCGGAATACCAACTGGAGGGAGGAGGAGTCAGGGGACAGTACTGAGGAAGAGGGAGGAGCTGAGGTGGTTGGTGAAGGTGTGGTTGTAGGTTTTTCTGTGGAGAGAATCCCACCTGATCAGGTGAATATGTGGATGAAATAAGAGGTGAAATCAGAGTGAAGCTCCTCACCTGTGACAGTGATCCAGCTGGATGAAGACTCTCCATGGCCGCTGATGTTACACTTGTAGAGGCCTTCATCAGACCTGGAAACATGCTGGATGGTCATGTGACCTGTAGGCTGCTTCCTGATGAGGGAGCCATCTTTATAGAAAGCAGCTGGGAGGTTGGAGGGAGTGGTCTTTGTTTTACAGAGCAGAGTGACGTCATCTCCCTCCATCACAGGGAGGACAGGACTCTGCAGGATCACTGATCCACCTCAACACAGAGACAAACTACAGCATTTCATCCATTTACACACAGCTTCATCAACACTAACTCCACACACTCAGCTTACCAGTGACTGTCAGGTTAACCATGTTACTGATGGGACCCTCTCTGGACTCACACCAGTAAACTCCACTTTCCAGTGGGTCAATGTAGCTGATGTTACAGGAAAAACCAGCTGGTTTTCCCCACCCATCTCCACATTGAGTCCTCTGTTGTTTGCTTGTGTTTCTCCTCAGAGTCCATCCAGCAGAGCTGTCGTCCTCCTCACAGCTCAGAGACACAAAATTGTCTTTAAAAAACTGAGAGCTGCTGGGACTCACAGTCAGACGAGCTGAGAGGAACAATAAGAAATATACAGTGCATTATTTCCTTTTTGCAGCAATCAGACACCTTTCAGATCAACTGAAGTTATGAAACTTTGTGACCCTGCTGACCTGAGTGTTTTGAACTCAGTTAGGGAGAGTGGATTATGCAAATCAATAAGAAGGATTGCATTTCTAATATTTTACACTCCCATTTAATGCATCAATTTGTGCTGTTTAACAGACTCCATGTTTGCAATCTATCTATAGTAACTACTTGGTAAGTTTACACCTGCTTACTTTTACCAATGCAGCAGTATAAATTTCTACTGTGGCTTTGGCATCAATGAAAACAACTAACTCATCTATACCACAGCAACAGCGATCTTTGAGATGCTTGGCTACAAGATGAACAACAGCCACAAGGAGCTGTACCCTCCATAGAGATTGAGACCACAGCCTAAGGTCAAGGCAGCATGGAGGGAAGTTAGCCAACTATCAGAACTACAGAAAGCTGTGATAAAGAAAGGGGTGGCTCAGAGAAGACCACAGCAACTCCCCGAACAGGGTCCAGTATCCATCACAGTGGCAGACATTGAAGAAAGAGTCTAAAGCATGAAGGCTGGACAGCCCCAAGGACCTGACTTGACTAATGCCTACTGGCTAAAGAAGCTAATTGCACTAAATGAGCACCTCACAGTGTGACACCTACAAATGTATGGTCACAATTGTAATTTCTTTTGAGTATTTATTGTTATAAAATGACTTATTTACTGAATTATTGCACTGATTCTTAGTTAGGGTTATACAGATGTAATTGCATGGCTTTGCCACAAAAGGGACACAACTGAATGCAGTAGCTTGCTCCAAAGCCCCCATCTGTTTAATGAGGAAGTTACTCTAGACTGAAGGCAACAAATGTCTCCTGTCTCTACTTTTTCTGTTGGTACTCTGAGTTGTCAAATTGCATATTTAAAGGCATAAAACCTTGTTCATGTTAGTTCAATGAAAGTTGAATTTTGAAAGAAGTATATTTTCACAGATTCTCTGCTGGTTGAAATGAGAGTTGCTATTATCTAACAAAATGATGGGCCACACTGAATATGTGTTATTTATTTAAAAATGTAGCTCCTGGACAAGGTTCTATGATTGATAACATAACTTCACCCTGGTCCATTTCTCACTCATATTGTTTATGGACTGTATAGTAAATACTGATTTGGGGAGATGGGAGAATAAGACATGTTTATGGTTTTCTGATGTGAAGTATTTTTGCATATGTTAAGATATAAAGAGAGTTTACTAAGATAACAATAAGTGGATTAATCACAGTGTTAATGCTATGAAACTGGACAGCAGAATTTAGTTATAGTGCTTAAAAATACAGATAAAGGGTATTTATTATTTTGTGTATTTATACCTCAAAAATGTAAACTTGATTTAATGTCATGGTTTGTGTTACAAGAGAACGTATGGAGAAAAGATGGAGGAACATGTAAATGAGCAAAGGATTGGTCTAAAATTCTGCTTAATGAACAGCTAAGGAAGAGCCTGTAAAAGGAATACCCCTCATGTCTCCTGTACCTACTTTTCCTGTATAACACAGCTAAAGGCCTGTAACATAGTTTTGGAGATCAGCAAGCTGCACAGGCAGCTGATCCTGATCCTTTATTTAACAAACCTGAGGCAGACATCACTGTACAGGTATGTTGGAGCAGAGCAGCAGACAGCTAACTATGGAGGACTACCCTTGCAACTACACAGACACCTTAGCCTAGAGCTGGGAGTGAAACCAGTTAGCGACTTTACAGCAGCCATGGGACACTGTAAGCCTGATCATACAGTCATACATGAGAAGGACCATGAGTGCCAGAAGGAGTGTGGCTTGTGAATAGAAGAGGAGCGTAGCGTGTGTGGACCCACTGGGGGCTCTGTGGGTCTGCCCACATTGCCCCCACACATTTGTTAGGTAAGGCACAGAAGCAGCACCTGCCTGTCTTTCAAGCTTGTGTTTGATAAGGACAGCTTATTTTAAAGTGAGTTGGTTTAAAGGGGAGGAGCTAAAAAACAGCTAGTTTAGGACAGAGGATGAATTTAGAGAATACAGGACCAAGGCCCTGTATAAAATAAAGAATTATGAAAATGAAAACTTTAGAGTGTGACAGAAGAAGGTTACTGACCTTGCTTTGTTGTGCAGCACAGTAGGGAGATGACGGCTACAAAGGAAGACAGCTGGGTTAGCTTGAGGTTTTGCAGCAGTGTGTGCAACATTCAGAGGAAGTAAAACCATGCAAACCGCAATCATGTATGTACAAAGCAAAAAGCATGTATGGAAAAAGTGCAGACAAAGTCTTTTTTTAAACGTACACACAGTTTTCTTTCACAGACTAAACTGAGAGAGCCACTTGACAAAAAAAGAACAGTTTATTTATTCAATTTATTGATTCAAGGGTGCAATGTATTATCATCAGTAGTGTTCCCTGGTTTTGTAAAAACACATTAACTCTGTTAATCTCCTTGATCTTTGAGCTACTCATTTTTTGGGGATCATCATAGCAGGTCAGCTTCCTCAATCTCTCCCTATCCCTAGTATAGTGGGGATATCAGGAATAGACACGGTTGGCACTGATTCACCCTGGTGTGTCGGCCAGAACACCACTTAAGGCCAAATTATCCCAGAGTACAGAAGAAGGAGCTTGATGTTTGGTTTGAGGATCTTTATTCTCTCACAGCTCAATTCCTGTGGCTGTGTGGTTTTCTACAAAAGAAGTACACAATACCAATAAATGTGTGTTTGTGTTACCAATACCAATACAGTGTAGAGATAAATGACATACTCAGATGTCATTTATCATTACATACAACATCCCAGTGTATTTCAGACCCAGCAACACGCTCAGACAAAAACTGGTTCACCCGAAAGACAAAACGCCAAAACACAAACTTAACAACGTGGTGTATGCTGTACAGTGCAGCGAGGAATGCCCAGACCTCTACATTGGAGAGACCAAACAGCCACTTCACAAGCGCATGGCACAACATAGAAGAGCCACCTCCACAGGACAAGACTCAGCTGTCCATCTGCATCTTAAGGATAAAGGACACTCTTTCGAGGATGCCAATGTTCACATTCTGGACAGAGAGGACAGATGGTTTGAAAGAGGAGTGAAAGAAGCCATCTATGTCCACTGTGAGCGACCATCTTTGAACAGAGGCGGGGGTTTACGACACCAACTCTCTGCCATCTATAATCCAGTTTTGAGATCCCTTCCCAGACGCCTTAACGCCCACTCACATCCTGGGCCATCTGACCTCAGGAATTCGCATGATAAGGTGGGGCCAGGTTTCACAATGAACACACCCGAAACTCTGGCTGATTGGGACCCACGCCCAGTTTCACACCTTGGCTCAAGAGATTAGAGGATCATCAGGAGGTCCTTTTGTCCCTCTGTGGGGGGTTTCTCCCACTAGGTTTATATCTGGGACTCTCCACCATTTGACCTTAGAACTGAAGAAGCTTCTCGGATGAGAGGTGAAACGTCTTCAAGTAACTTAAAGAAGTCCAGACGCTTTTCTTTGCAAGCTCCTGTTGTTGCGACAAATGCGTCCTTCATTTCCCCAAATTTGAAGGATGGGTCGGTGTGTCCTTCGTGGCCCACCATATCCCAGAATTCATAGCGCGGCCCAGCCAAACTGCAGTTTCCAACAACTACTAAGTTTTAAAATTACTCTTATTAATCCTTCTGGGTCACAAAATAAACTTTTAACATATTTTAAGGCGAGAAAGTAGCCGTGTAAATTACAAATATCTGCTTGGTTTATCAAGACATCGCATATTTGCAAAAGTGTGCCGACGTTTTCGGAGACGTCTGTTACCCACCAGCTTGATAGCAAGCCGGGGGGTTCAATGGTCACTCCAGCCGGCAAGAGCAGTGGACTCCCGGCTTCATCGATTTCCGACCCCCGGTCTTTCGCTACTCAGGTTAAACATGATATATAAGTCACTCGGATAACTTAAAAATGTAATTGTTTGCCTTTTTTCTGTGTTTTATTTGTTCCGGAGTAAATTGGTTTGGCTGAGATCAAAGTTATTAGATTATTAGATTAAAAAAAAACTTTATTAATCCATCGGGTGGGTTCCTCCGGGGTTTTCACACAGCTGAATAAACGTTAAACAGAAAACTGATTAAACAGAAGTGTGAGGCGGTTGACAATTTACGCCAGTGTCCTGATATATTTTAGATAGCAAGGAGCAGACAGCCGAGTTTATTAAATTCCACCGACACAGCGGTGATGCCAATCTGAAGGCTAGACCAGACTCATGTCCAGACCATCTCAGCCTTGCCTCTTTCACTTTGTCTGTAAATTGATCAACCTAAGCGTTCCCTCTGATGCATTCATTTCTTTTCTTGTCCACCTCGGTCATTCCCTATGAAACCCTTAACATCTTCAGCTCAGTCTCCTTTCTTTTTGTCAGTGTCAACATCTCCAAACCATACATTATAGCAGGTCTCACGATCATCTTGTAAATGTTCCCTTTCACTCTTGCTGCTATCCTTCTGTCACCCCTGATACTCATTTCCACCTATACCACCCAGCCTGTACTCTCTTTTACACCACTCTTGTGCACTGTCCATTGATTTGAGTGGTTGGCCCTAAGTATTAAAACTCTTGTACATCTTCACTTTTTCACCATCCTCCCTCTCACCCACACAAGTATTCTTTCCTACATCTACTTTCTTTAATTCCTCCTCTCTCCAGAGCATATGGCCACCTCTGCAGGCTCTCTTCCAACTGCTCCCTGATCTCACTACAGGTCAAAATGTTGCCTGCTAACATCAAAGTCTAGAGATTCCTGCCTGGCCTCAGCCTGGTTCCAGCAGATTGCCACTGCTCCCCGAGTCTGGTTCTGCCAGAGGGTTCTTTCTGTTAAAAGAAAGTTTTTCCTTCCCACTGTCAACTTGGTTATAGGGGTTATCTGATTGTTCAGGTTTTCTCTTTTCTCTGGAGGGTCTTTATGTTGCTATATAAAGCACTTTTAGGTAACTGTTGTAATTTGGCAATATATGAATAAAATTTAATTGGTTTTGGTATCTTATTTCTTTTACTGCTGCAACATGGTGAGTTAGATTTTTTCTGTGAACCAGTGCTGAGTCACTAAATATATTCATAAATCCGATCAAAGCATGGTTCAGTGGCATATTTATTAGGATTTGGGCCCAGTATAAACGGAAAATGTATTTTCTAATCTTAACCCAAAAATAAAATCAAAAAGTGAACTTACAGAGCAGTCGGAGTAGAGAAGCTCTGTTCATCATGCTGTTTATGTCTTTGATCAGTTCACATCAGATAAGACAACCCTCCTCCGTCCTGACCGAGCATCGCTGTCAGCACTGTGGTTTCCTTTTCAGAGAAAATTCAACACCTTTCTTTTTTTTTTTTCTGTTTGTTTCTATAGAGATGAGATATTATTAAAACAAGAGACTGGAATATGTCACAAAGATGAAAATATTTAGAAGTTGAAATCAAAATCAAAGGAGAATATTTGTATAACCAGTATATGTTTATCGTTAATGCTAAAATGACACATATCTGCACTAAAATTCAGATTAGATAGTTCCTGTTTCATATTGGTAGAAACAAGTTTTGTCTTGCGGTAGCTGTCAGTGTTTCAGCTGTACACAAGGCCTTTTGTTTCTGCATTTCACACAGACCTCTGCTCTACCTTAACCACAAACTTTTTTTTAACTACATGCTATAATGCTTAACTATTGAAAGTCCACCCATCTATCACCCATCTGCTTTCTGCAGCTTATTCAGGTGGACTTTCTCCAGAACTTCTGTAGGTTCATCAATGCTTTCTTAACCCAGCCAAGAGACAAGTAATGGTGCATGAAGAACCAGCTGGTTTCCCTCATGGCTGTGTTTCTGGACATGGTTTTACAGTTTTTTTCTTCATTTGTGAGTTCTCATCAGTCTGGACTAATATGCCCTTCATATATATGCCAGAATGTAATATTTGCAACATTTACAAAGCAAATTCTGTATATTCTGTAATGAAGCAGATCATCTAAACTGTCATGCTATTTGTGTGTACTGACCACGTAAGATCCCCTGTACATCTGGCTGAGGATCTTACGTGGTCAGTACACACAAACAAAACAGTGAAGAAGGCGCAGCAGCGCCTCTTCTTTCTCAGGAGACTGAAAAGATTCGGCATGAGCCCCCGCATCCTCAGGACCTTCTATCACTGTGCCATTGAGAGCATCCTCACTGGATGCATCACCACCTGGTATGGCAACAGCACCGCCTACAACTGCAAAGCTCTCCAGAGAGTAGTGCGGTGCTCTGAACGGATAATTGGAGGTGAGCTTCCCTCCCTCCAAGACATCTACAGGAAGCGCTGCCTGAGGAAAGCGGGGAGGATCATCAAGGACTCCAGTCACCCCAGCCATAAACTGTTCAGACTACTTCCCTCAGGAAGGAGGTTCTGCAGCATCCGGTCCCGAACCAGCAGACTGAGAGACAGCTTCTTCCATCAGGCCATCAGACTGCTGAACACTTCATAGACACCTCAGCTTCACTACTGGAACTTCAACATTATGCACTCCATACTGTACAGTAATGCCACTGTTTTGCACATGTCTCAACTCTGTATATTTTTATATATTTTATTTATTGTTTACTCTATTTAATTTGTAAAATATGTGTATACACACACACACACACACGTAGAAAAATATTTAGTATACACATCCAGAAATGCATATACTATTATATATTGTACATATATTTATTAGTTTCAGATGTAGCCATTCTTGTATTTTGCTTGTTTACGTTATTGTATTTTGCACAACTCTGTTGCTTGTGAAGCTCGCACACAAGAATTTCACTCACATGTACTGTACCAATGTACCTGCACATGTGATGTGACAATAAAAGTGATTTGATAAAAGTGATTTGATTTGATTTGATTTGATTTGCTAGAACCTCAAGGTTGACTCATAACATTTTTTAGTAATTTTTTGTATAATTTCTAATTTTGACTAGAGACCGGCCCACCATTATAGGAAAAATCATTAAGCTTTTGAATGCACACAAACGCTGTTGCGACAGTGATGTACACTGTTTTGATGGTATATATGCATCAATCTATCAATCGTTTATTGTAAGATTCAGATAATTATTTTTTAAAAGCTTGATATTTTAAATGAGAATAAGAAAGAAAAGTATTTCTTTGCGCCCCCCTCTTCCTGTTAATGCCCTACATGGCCCCCCTGGCAACACTTTCCTAGACTCGCCCCTGCACAGTTACCAGCTGTCAGCTACGTAAAGAAAAAAACGATCATGGGGTTATTTGTCTCTCAGAAACAGTTCATAACTTCCCTTCAACTCATTCATGTCACCTAAAAGGTAAACCTGTTTCTCCATCACAACTCTGATGATTCAGTAAGGACATCTCCTGGTTTCATCCTCATGTTTCCCTCTCACCAGATAACCAAACCGTATCATGACCAGCAGCTTTACAGCTGTGGCTCCAGCAAACATCAGCTGATACTAGAAATTAATATGAAATCAATTCTAACAAAAGCTGATCAAGCTTAAACATGCTGCTGTTGTTTAACAGACCTCCGCTGGTTTCTTCTTTCTGGGGCAAAGTGGGCGATAAACAAACAAGAGAGAAAAGCCGATCAGCTGATCATTGATCTTTTTCATGATTGAAGTAGAAACAGGAGAGGGAGGGGGAGAGAATGAGAGAAGAGGCAGCTGTGCAGCAAAGACACAGTAACTCCAGCTTTGTGTCTTTTTCATTGTAGCTGAATTACGGGACAAACTGTGCTCCTTTTCACCTCAATACGAAACGCGTAATATTTTCTCTGAATGCGAGACCATTCCGTTTTTTATGGAACGGTTGGCAACTCTAATAATTAACCTTATGAACAAAATAAAGTTCAACATCAGTAACATCATAGCACCCACCCAGCTGTATAGAAACTCCGTCATGCTAGCTAGTACGCAGTAAGAAAAAGTCAGCATAATGAAAATAAACTCCACCTAAACTTGGTTCATATCTGACCCAGATGGACTGCATATCATAACTTCTTACCTGAAGTTCAGTTCACCTGACACTCTCGGACCAGCGGCCGCCTCGAGTCTGTCCCCTTTCCCCTATCCACCTGCTGGCCTCCACCACTTGCTAATGTTACTGAATCTGTGGAAGCTCCGCGATAGCCACCACACGAAGTAACGAATAACGACCCTATCTAAATCCCAGTAACGACTAACGCGTTCTTGGTTTTGGCATAATAACTAGTTACCGTGCTCGTTACCACAATAATAACGTAGTTACTGTAAAGCGTTACTTAATAACGCGTTAGTCCCAACACTGACTATAACTTGGTTAAGGTTAGGGATTAAAAACTACTGGATTAAGTGTATACAAAGATCCCAATTTGGGTTCAAATACAACAACTGCCACTTCTTTCAAAGCTCAGAGCTACTGGAACAAGATGGAATCAGTGGGCAAGAGTTGAACCCATCCAAGATTGGGTACCAAGTCCCAAATCCAATGGAAGAAGGATCATTGAGTGTGAAAGGAACTAACTTGAAAGACAGGATCATGGCGAAGCTTGAAACCTGGATCCTCTGGAGCCGGTTACCAAGACTACATGAAGTACCTTTTCTACTAGATGATGTGAATGCAGCACTACAGACAATATCTGCCCACTGCACTTCACGAGCATCTGGCAGCATAAATGAGCCAGCTGCTAGTCAATAAGAAACACCCAGAATGGCTAACTGAAGGCTGGACAGTCCTGATCCACAAGGATCCCCAGAAGGGACCGGTCACATCCAACTACCAGCCAATAACCTCCCTCGGTACCACATGGAAACTCCTGTCAGGTATCATAGCGGCTAAGATGAACAGGCACATGGCTCAATACATGAGTTGGGCACAGAAAGGAATTGGCAAGAATACCAGAGAATACCAAATCACCAGCTTCTGGTAGACAGAGTAGCCGCCCAAGACTGCAAGACCAGGCTGACCAACCTGTGCTCTGCCTAAATTGATTACAAGAAGGCCTATGACTCAATACCCCACACCTGGATCCTGGAATGCCTAGACCTGCACAAGATCAACAGAACCCTAAGAGCCTTCATCAGGAACTCAATGTGGATGTAACGAACAACACTAGAGGCCAACTTCAAGCCCATAGCACAGGTCACCATCAAGTGTTGAATATATCAAAGAGGTTCTGTCCCCGCTGCTGTTCATGCATAGGCTTGAACCCCCTCAGTGAGATCATTAACAAGTGTATAGGAATTTCTTTTACTTATGTATTCATCACATTATTTTATTCTATAATGCCTTGGTGCCACTGGATTGTCTCACACTCATACAGTAAGACAAATGGTGGGGGTCTAGTAAGGAAGTTGGGGGAAGCAGACAACTCCACAGGAAGAATATTTTGTCTCTTTGAGGTCTCTGGGAGGTAGCAAGGGAGTGTGAATCTTAAGGTGTGAAACAGCCGTGTACTGCCTTTTGTTCCTGGAGAAGGTATTTAACTGAGAGCCATGGTAGGCTCAGGAGAGTTTCTGCTGACCGTTTGTCCCGCGATCATGCAGCCTCTCCACAAGCTTGGTTTTTCTGTTCTTTGTGTTTTGATTAAAGAATGTTAGCTACCGCTCACCGCTCGTCTGCAGGCTTTATTTAACGGAAAACTTCCACAACACAAGACTGGCTACGGATACCGACCATGGAATGGAGCAGTTGTCAGCCACCTCCTGTACATGGATGACATCAAGCTGTATGTCAAGAGTGAACGAGACATAGATTCACTGATCCACACCACCAGGATATACAGCAAGGACATCAGAATGTCATTCGGACTGGAGAAGTGTGGTCAGATGATAACAAAGAGAGGGAAGGTAGTCCGAACTGAGGGGAAAGAACTACTAGAAGGCAACATTGCAGACCTGGAAACCAAATGGGAACCATGAAGACACTGCTAGGAAAGCTGCAATCACCAACTACCTGCAGAGGGTCAGACAGGGGTGGCTGTAGCTCAGGAGGTAGAGCAGATCATCTACTTATCAGAAGATTGCTGGTCTGCATTTCAAATATCCTTGGGCAAGATATTAACCCTTTAAGACCTACCATAGAACCAAGTCCGGTGGTGTAGTGCCATTTTTGGGAGCATTTCAAGTTGCTATACATCAATACAACAATTATAGCCCAGATTTTAATAATATGTATTCATTAAGTGCATAGTAATTACATAAATTGCAAAAAAGTGCAATAAACTACAAAAAAATTGAAAATCGTTTTTGCTTTTTTAACATGTATTTCTAGTTAGAGAAATTTAAGAGGCTTATCCCTCAAAACTGTAAATACAAAAAAGTTGCACAAAATAGTTTCCTACCACAGGAAATTTAGTTTGAGTGTCTTCATAGTTTTATTTTTGAAATACACCAATTTTTATATACTGCAGGAAAAACAAAAATAAATATTAAACTGCAAATTTGCAAAAAAGCAGCATGTGCATCAAAATAAACTATTTCCAGCAGTGCAATATGAGTCCTAAGCATCCCAGAAACGACACAGAAAGTCATAAAGTCAAAGATAACTTTTAAAAACACCAGAATAGGCCCTGTGGCCCTGATGGTAAAAAAAAAAACTACATTTCCGCGAAAACGACGTCACTTCTGGTTTCGGGCAGGTAATGGTGGACATGCAAAAGTTCGTGCTGACGTCTATTCCAACGTAGGAAGTGTTATGAACAGCTGATTGGATCGGCAAAGCGTGTTTCTGGAATATTATGTTTTTGTTGCTGCAAGCGCTTTTTATGCAGTTTTTGCAAAGCTATATGTGGAAGGAAACTGTGACCTGGGACAAGCTGATGGCATAAGATGTAAGTACAACTCCTCCGGTTTCATATGCAAAAAAAATTATTGCGCTAGCTTACGTGGTTGCAGAGCTACCGGGATTTAAAAATAGTTACGCAAAACAGAGCGTGCCCGCTCCGACCGGCTCTGAAGGGTTAACCCCAAGTTGCTCACTGATGCATCCATCGGTGGATGAATGTGTGTGAATTGTAGTTCGTAGGCACTTAAAAGCATAGAAAACAGTGCTCTTGAGAATGTGGTATGTTGTATAAAGCACTTTCAGTACTCTGGGTGAGTAGAAAAGGGCTATATAAGAATCAGTCCATTTACCATTAACAAGTCCTTAGGAGTCAGCTGAATGCTAAGAACAAGATCTCTCGCTTTAAGCCGAAAGACTCCACCAGCCA
Source organism: Diplotaxodon limnothrissa (assembly GCF_057381915.1). NCBI lineage: Eukaryota > Metazoa > Chordata > Actinopteri > Cichliformes > Cichlidae > Diplotaxodon > Diplotaxodon limnothrissa. The sequence goes on from NC_140598.1 coordinate 29,570,307, forward strand.
AGTAAGCCAAGTTCCTCCCTTAACCTTCATTTCCTTCTGGATAACTTTCATATGACTACTATCTCCTCTGTTAAGGAATCCTTGCAAAGTAGGATTTTGAAATTCATAACATATATACTAAAGTCTCAGAGTTTGAATCTGATTGACTTTAAGGTCAAGGTTAGAGGTCAAGTGCCAGGTTCAGGGAAAGAACAGTAAATAACAGGAAAAACAGGATCCAAACGCAAGACTTCCTGGTTAGGGTTAAGTTTATTTATAGTGAATAAAGAACAGCATATGTGAATTGCAAAATCAAAATGTTTCATTGGTTTTCCAGTCTGGCTTTAAATCCTTACATGGCATCGAATTAGCCCTTTTAACAATTCTTATCGACATATTTTTAGCTACTGATGCTGGCAACTGTGTTGTTCTCATGCTTTTAGGTCTGACAGCTGGACTTTGATAAAGTGGATCATGCTATTTTACTGTCTCGTTTGCAGCAGTAGGTTTGTATTAGGAACACAGCACTGCAGGTCCTACTTGGCAGAGTGACCTCTTTGTGTCAGTCTCTGTGACTATACCAAAAATTAATGGAGTTAATTTTTGGTAGACCCACTGAGACCTGCAATGTGTATTTAGATTTTTTTGGCCCAGTATAATAAGCTAACTATCATGAACCTGGGGGTCAAACCAGGGGGTCTGAACTGAAGCTTAACAGTCAGATTCAGGCAGTAATAAAATCAAACTTCTTTTTGGCGAGACAGTTGGCTAAAATAAAGCCAATTCTTTTACGGCAGCACTATGAGGCAGTTATCCACGCCTTGGATTACTGTAATGCCCTTTATATAGAGGTCAGTGCTTCATACATTACTCATCTGCAGAGGGTGCAAAATTTTCTTATCTCTCTGAGCTGCCTTATGTTGATTTTAGTGAGATGTTGCTTTTTAGTTTATTTTTCTTAGTTTATATTAATTGAATCTATATTGTTTTTTGTTGTTACAGCCCTGGACCTCTTAGGGAGTGAGATCGCCTTTCTCTTCAAGCAAATCCAAGAGTGCCAGGACTCACCGATGATTGGCTAGCTGGAGACCCGTGCCAGCCCTCCTATATGCAGATTGCAGTGTGTCAACCCTCCTAGACAATTGGCTACCTGGATCCTGTAGTGCTCTAGGAAGCAATGAGTGGTTGATTGTACTTGCCTTTGGCTACAAAAGGCTGGAGATCCTTCACTTAATTGCTGATGCTTAGGGCTGAACATGTAGTTTGCCCTTCGTGCCTCTGGCACGGTTGGGTGTACGTCACAATCAGCCAAGGTTTCGGATGAGCTCATTGTGAAACCTAGCCCCGCCCTATTATGTGAATTCCTGAGGTCAGATGACCCAGGATGTGAGTGGGCGTTAAGGTGTCTGGGAACGGATCTCAAAACTGGATTATAGATGGCAGACAGTTGGTGTCATAAACCACCACCTCTCTTTAAAGATTGTCGTTCACAGTGGACATAGATGGCTTCTTTCACGCCTCTTTCAAACCATCTATCTTCTCTGTCCAAAATGTGAACATTGGCATCCTCGAAAGAGTGACCTTTGTCCTTTAGATTTGGATGAACCGCCAAGTCTTGTCCCATTGATGTGGCCCTTCTATGTTGTGCCATGCGTTTACGAAGTGGCTGTTTGGTTTGGTGGGGCTAGGTTTCACAATGAGCTCACCAAATATTGGCTGATAGTGACCTATACCCATTCTCACACCTTAGCTCATGTGATTAGGTAGAGGATCATTAGGGGGTCCATTGTCCCTCTCGGAGGGTTACTCCCACAGAGCTTAAATCTGGGACTCGGATGAGAGGTGAAACGTTTTCAAGCAACTTAAAGAAGTCCAGATCCTTTTCTTTCCAAACTCCTTAGACTACGATGACCTGGATGACTGAGAACCTTCACATACATACTGTTTAAAGATAGTCTACCCTACCCTAAAAAGAGATATGTTAGATACCAAATGCACTCTGATGGCAGTATGCTGGTATACTTTGAGTGTGTTTAATATTCTTTTGTTTTATATAGTTTGTCATCCTCTTGTGGTCCCAGTTGGAACTTGGAAAGCTTGTTATACCCAACTAGCTCATGTCTGATAGAGGATTCTAGCCTCTCAATACATCCATGTCTTTGTCCGATTTTTCATTTAATTATGTTTTTGGCTGGTAAAAGTCATAGGTCAGTTTGAGGTAGGTCAGTTTGACACTTGAACTTTTAACCTATGCTGTTGTAATAGATGCATTAATATGGTTTAGGATCGTGCAATTGAAAAATGTAAGGCCTTCCCAGAAAGGGACATTTGTCAGGGACATGTCTACAGGCTATTCTGCTCTAAAACCTGTATGTACTTTTCAACATTAATGGTGCTTTTTCAGATATTCAGCCTGTGACTCCAAAGGTATATCTGGCTTCTCCTTTGTATGAGAGAGCTTTAACCTACATCTGTGGAAGTTTTTTCTTAAACTGTTCCTGAGCCCATGCAGTGATTTCTTTAACAGAATCATCCCAATTTTCAATACAGCATTGCCTGAGGGCCTAAAGATCATAAGCCTCCAACTGTGATCTTTGGTCCCTTGTGCACAGAGCTTTGTCAGATTACTAGAATCTTTAGTGGTCAAAGGAGCTTGCTAAGAAAAGCGTCTGGACTTCTTTAAGTTGCTTGAAGACGTTTCACCTCTCATCCGAGAAGCTTCTTCAGTTCTAAGGTCAAATGGTGGAGAGTCCCAGATATAAACCTCGTGGGAGTAACCCCCCACAGAGGGACAAAAGGACCCCCTGATGATCCTCTAATCACCTGAGCCAAGGTGTGAAATCTTTAGTGAACTTCTACCCATCCTTACTTTTGAGAAGCTTTGCAACTTCTCTGAGGAGGAAACCACTAAAAACCCAGTCCTTCCTGACGGTATGTTTCTTGTCACACATGCGAACGCAGCTAAGATCTTATAGCATCATCAATCAGCATGATGGAGGGAACATATCTGCTGTGGCTGCTCTGTAAGTTGTCTTTATTTTTATATCCAGACTCAGATTTGAATAAAGCCTTTTAAATTACTCTAGATTTAAACTACATTACTACATTAGGAAATAAAGCTGCAGTTGGTTAGTAACTGGGCATATTCAGTGCTTTAGTAGGGGATTACAGAACGACTCTAAATGATCATGTGACAATAAGGAACATAAGAAAGAAGATGCAAATAACACACTCTTAGAATATTTTTTATTGCTGGTAATATAAGTTCTTTAGGTTTCACATAGGTCTTTTAATTTGATAAGTTACAAATCAACCACATATTCGGTGATGGTGATTTTTTTGAGGAGTGGCAAGTCATAAGATGTGGAAAGAAGAATTCTAAAAGGTTTACACAATTACTAAGACACTTTCCATTATTCTTTTATTCAAAATATATATATAATATTGAGAGATTTTGATTTGTGCTCAAAACCACACAGTGTTTTGTTTAGTTTTTTTTTTTTATGTTAGATCGTGTGCAAGGCCAGGAAAACACTAACAGAAATTAATTGCACACTTCAAGATGAAATGGAACAACAAAAATATCCAGTCTACTGTCTCGTGTTCTTTGGCCAGTAAAAGAAAAACAGGTTGATATAAACTGTTTAAATGTGAAGAAGCCTTTCTGCCTACTTGTTTTTTGTAATTGCAAACATCCGGCCTGCTCTACGGAAGACGTTTCCTGCTTCTTGTCAGTCGCCTTAACCTCAACTAACGAAACGCACGCATGTTATTCACACTTGTTTGTTGCTCTTTCTTTCTGTGAAAATTCACCTGACTATCCTTCTTCTATCTTTCTTTGCAGTTCTGAACTCAGTGCTGACTTGTTCAACAAAGCAAGGTGAATAATCTTCTTCAATCACAGTTTCAAGTTTTCCTTTAAATATTTTTATCATTGGACTCTAATCGAGTAGCTTTGCAAATTTCATATCCCAAAATAGTTCTTATTTATCTTATACTGGGCTCAGGACTAGAAAGAAAGTTCAACATATCCAGAATATTGCTAGATGGTTTTACTTAGCCTAATTACCAATGTTAAGGATAAGTAGTTACATGATGGTGAGCAACTTTATAAGTTAGCTCAGAATTTGTCATTGTGTTAGAGCTACAGGCCTCCAGGCAGGTTTGCTCTGTGTGTGTGTGTATGTGTGTTTGGTGCAGCAGTAGTGTCCAAAATAGAGATTCAGGAGATGGCTGAAACTACAGAAAACATGGCTGGTGTTCGGAGAGGCTATTTAAAACTCAGAGAAGAGCTCACTTCTTGAGTGCTAACAGAAATTCATTGCACACTTCAAGATGAAATGGAACAACAAAAATATCCAGTTCTCGCGTTCCTTCTTCGTGTTGCTCTCATTTGGGATCGTTACATCTATCACTACGGCCGTCTTCTTCTGCTTATCTACCACCATTAAAACTGTTGCTGGGCAAGGAGGGCTCCCACTATCTTTGCTCCAGGAAGCACCTGGCACAGGCCTCCCTGGGAATCCTCACACTCACTATCTCCCTCTTCTCTATCTGAGTCTAAACTTTGCAAAATATGCAAAATATTATTAACGGTACAATGGAAAAATAAAAACTTCCAAGAATATCAGATTACACATGGAAAAAGTGTGAAACAGTGTTAGTTGTTCACCTGCAAAAAGAGAGAGCTTTAACATTTTAGTTAAATGAATTTGTTCATTAATGAAAAACTGTTTTTTTTTTTTTTTTTTTCTTTTTTGTCCCGTTTGGATCTATAGCCATCAGAATTGTTGTCTTAAGGCCAAGAAAGATGCCAAGCGGATTTATTTTATCAAGTGGATCATCGTGGCCTTGCCATATTGGTCCATTTGATTGACCTTTATTATAATTATGAGTTTATTTTATTTTCAGTTGTTACAAACGGGACAGACATGACTGTGGGATAGGACAGGGGGAAAGAATGAAAGAGAGGGAGAGAAAGAAAACCAAAGGGGAGAAGAGACAGTGAGAAGGGGGGGAAGAGAGAAAAAACAAACAAACAAACAAAAAAAACAAAACACCTGGATCACAAAACAAAACAAACAACAAAGCGCAACATAATAATAAGAAAAAAAAAGCACCATCACAATAAACTAGCTAGCAATAGATATCAATAATTACTAAATAATAAACGATATTGTGCAGCACGCAAGATAGACAGCGCACAATGTGCTTTGAGGCAGCAGCCAAGAAAGCTGTAGTCCACGTCTGTGAATACCCGTGTGTACACCTGTGTGCATACCTGTGTGGATCAGCATGCTTGCATTCCAAAGGTTTCTCCATGTAATGATCTGCTAGGGAGTGTGGGGGAGCCACAGCCCTGTCCTCTATGGTATGAAGCAGGTATGGAGGAGATCAAAACTCCAGACATCCAGAGGCCCCCAGAGCACAAGAGACCAAGGAAGACCAACAGAGGGGCAGCCGCGCCACTGTTCTAGTAAGAGCTGAGGAGAGTCCCAGATGAGGGCTCACTCAGCAGCCGCGGAGCAGAAGCCAGGGGGAGCTGCAGTGACCTGCCCGTGAGCTCTGCCGGCAGCCAGCTGTGCCTGAGTGACCGAGCCCTAGGCCGAGAGGCTGGGGGCACCCCACCTCCGAAATGGCCCGAGCGAGCCCCAGTAAGCAGCCGCCAAGGAGTGAGCCAGTGTGTACCCGGACGCCCACCCCCAGACACAAAGAACCACCAACGCACCGACACCTGAGGGAGTCCGCCACCGGCAGGGGAAGTGGTGGTGGGTGGAGATAGGCCCTCCAAGGTTTGGAGGCCTGAGATGTCCCCAGAGAGGTGGCGTCTGATACCCAACCTGACATATAGACACAGACATACAGGCACACACAGACACAAACATCCATTCCCACCCTCATGCTCTCATATGCACTTACACCACACTCAACCGACGTGGAGACAGACATAAAGAGACGCTGTACACACGATCACACTCCCCAAGCGTACTCTACCAACCGGGTCTAGGTACCCTTGCCCCTGGAGGGGGGAACTGCACCCAGACCCAGGTGGTGTTACCCTTTTCCCTGCGGTGGGGAGAGGCAGACCGCCCCGACTCCGCAGCAGCAGGGAGGCCCCACACCCCAGACCGCAGTCGGACGGCCAACTCCTCCTAGCCCCCCCGCTCCAGCAGGTCGCAGAGAATGGGGGTGGGAGAAGACTCCAAACCTCCCTCCACCCGCTCATTGTAGTGTTGATGCATATGTGTTCTAAGGTGCAATTAAAACCCAGGAGGGCATGGAGCTACCTGCCAAGGAGCAGCAGGTAAGCGCATAGTCCCTCCTGCTAGCCCTGTGAGACTTGTTTATCAAACTCATCCATTATCCAATGTTTCCAATTTAGTGATTGTTTCCATAAAGGAGCAATTACCAGCAGTATTTTTTAGTGATGAAAATACACATGCATCACCAAACATGACACACACTCTTTTGTGCCGTTCTATTTTGCCATGTCTAGATGTTTGCCGTCAGGGACAGTGAACACGACTCAACCTGTGGATGAATTATTCCAACATACATCTAACTTTGATATTAGTGCCTTTCAAAGTCTTTGATAAACCCCTGAAGCAGTCCCACATAGCAAACAGGTCTGGCCCAGATCTGGTATCAAGCCAGCACAGCTGGCTGACTTCTGGCATGATAAGACGTATGTCATCCAGATATGGGCCAGGCCTGGCGTAGATGGCACTGTTTATGTTTAGGGATGGGTATCGTTTAGGTTTTATCCAATACCAGTACCAAACCGGTACTTTTGAAATGGTGCCGGTGCTTAAACGGTGCTCGAACTGGTGCTTAAAGAATGGAGAACACACACTTTGTCCAAAAACCTCTCATGTTTAGCTGTTTTTTTGTAAAAAGGTAACAATGTTAGCCTTTTCTGCAGCTATACGGCATATATGGTATCACTCTTGGCTGGAAGCAGTGCATAAACAATGGAAAAAACACCAATTTTGCCTAAACACCTTTAGCTGTTTCCCACTTTTTCTTTGGTCATTTTAGCCATTTTGGCCAGGGTGAACGGAGTATCTGCCATCAAACAAGAAGACAGCCGCATGTAGCTACGACGGTGTTTGCTAGTTCACCTTACATGCATTAATTTAATAACGTGGTTAGCCTACTCAATGTAAATTACACACGAACAACATTAAGCTGCTCACGCAGAGAAGAACGGCTGCTGCTGCATCATCATCCGTCATCATTTCTGCTACACTGGCAGGGCTAGGGGCCAGGACTCTACTCTTCGGGTTCTTGGGGGATATTGCTAACTCCGGGTCCGATAACAGGCACCACACCTGCAGTAGATGTGCTCGGTGTGATATCTTGCAGCAAGCTATCAAATACAGTGCATTTCTCGGCTTTTAACAAAATGCTATATGTCGCCAGGTCAGATTTGAGGTGTTACCTCCTTTGCACAGTATCACCTTAAAGCACTTGTTGCAGGCTGCTGAGTTTGCATCTTTTGCTGTGAAGTACAGCCAGACTTTTGACCGCTTTGCCTTGGGCATTTTTAATCTGTAGGACGTACGTACCTGGGCTTGCCTACTATGCTTGCAAAGGTAAAATGATTGGCTAGAATCCAAAGTGTATGACATCTCAGGGAAAAAAATGTGCGCTGCTTTTCGGTCTGGTTACTACCGTTTATGTCAGAACCAGTGCCATAATGGCACCGGATACCGGTACCCATCCCTATTTATGTTCCCATTTTCCTATTTTGGTTGGAAGACCCAAATGCCATGTTGCAATACTATACTGCTATGGTAGCCAACGTTTCAAATGCAGGTTTGACAGTTTTGTGAGTATGCACTTTACCACTGGGTGGCTGTAGCTCAGGTGGTAGAGCAGGTCACCTACTTGTCAGAAGGTTAGTGGTTTGATCCCTGGCTCCTTCACTCTGCATGTTAAGAGAGTGTGAATGTGTATGAATGTAGTTAGGAAGCACTCAGTTTAGAAAAAGTGTGTGATTGGGTGAATGTGGCATGTTGTATAGAGCAGCGGTCCCCAACCTTTTTTGCACCATGGACCGGTTTATGCTCGACAATATTTTCACAGACAGGCCTTTAAGGTGTCGCGGATAAATACAACAAAATAAAACTAGTACCGGTACCAAAATAAGAAGATTTATTCATAACACACGTGAAAAGACCCAGGAAAACCGAGTTATGTTAGGTGTGGCTGTGTGCAGGCAGGAATAGGACCCAAGGTGCAGACTCCGGAGACAGACGTGAACTCAAAAAAGGCTTTAATTTAATACTCCAAATATAACATAACTGAAAAAACTCAAAACAAACTTAAACTAGAGAAATGGCAGAACACACAGCTAAGAAAACGGTAGATCGCGACACGGACACAGAGAAACACAGGGCTTAAATACACAGAGGGAGCAATCAGGAAATGAGTAACAGGAGGGAAACACAGCTGGGGCAAATCAGAACTGACGAGACCAAAGAAGCATAAACTGAACACACTGAGAAAAGACAGAGACCTTCAAAGTAAAACAGGAAACACATAACACAGACTGAACAAAGACACAGACTCACATGCAGGCACTACAAAGGGAACAGAGACGTGGGAACAGGGCAGACACAAACACTGACTGAACACGGGGATATAGGAACTTAGGATACACATAGACGCGAACTAGACAAGGGGATGCAGGTGATAGGGGAGACAGAGCAACTAAAGAAGACAGAGACATAAGCCATAAGACAGAACTCAAAGAAACCAAAAACTAGAAAGTATACATAATATTATAAACTCAAAAAACCCTGGGTCGACGACCCAGGCATCCTAACAAGTTAACGATAAAATCGATAACAAAATAACGCTGAAAAATGATAAAAACCCTGAAAACCATACATTTCACACCTGAGCCTAAACTCTTGCGGCCCGGTACCAAACGACTCACGGACCGGTACCGGTCCGAGGCCCAGGGATTGGGGACCGCTGGTATAGAGCACCTGAGCTACAGCCACCCACTGGCAAAGATGAGTAAACCCTCACTAGGTTTTGGATAAAGTGTACACTAACTAAACTAACTAGCTAAAATAGGAAAATAGGAACATAAATAGTGGCGTCATTGCCAGACCTGGCCCACATCTGGTTGACATACACTCTGCCATGTCACCAGTCTGTCAGAAGTGCCAGCTTGATGCCAGATCTGGGCCAGGCCTGTTTTCTATGAGCCTGGGTTATAGGTTTGTAGCTTAAACCTATTAGCTGGAATGTTCAAGACAATTCAACTACACAGCAAAAAGCATTGACACCTAGAAGAGCTCTTTATGATTCTCGTATAAGAGGGAGACCAATTGGACAAGCGCCGTTCCTTTGCTTGACCCCAGTTGCTCTCGTCCGCTCCCCCATAACACTGATCTTTTATTTAGGTTACATGAATATGCATAGGTTCATTAACATATGACGTATACATACAAACAAAGAGTACCTTGCCTGTGCGTTGTGTGTGTGTGTGTGTGTGTGTGTGTGTGTGTGTGTGTGTGTGTGTGTGTGGGGTCAGATTGTGATCCCATAAACGACTTCCCTAAACCTGCTGGTCTGGAAGTCCAGCAGTTCATCTAAACCAGGGGTGCTCAATACGTCGATCGTGATCGACCAGTCGATCGCAAAGGTAGTATTGGTAGATCGCATGGCATTAAAAAAAATAGATGCCAGCCTATCATCCATCCCGTCACTTGATTGATACAGGGAAGCCAGTCAGATGACATCAGATTTTTTCTGACGCTTAGGTCGCTGCGCATGCGCAAACAGCGGCGCGAAGTGTAGTAAAACTGACAAGCTAGTCAGCGAGTTAACTCCAATTTTTAGCTCTCGGTTTTTTCTCTTAAACCTAAGAAAGGGTTAAAAATGAGTGAGGGAGCTGGACCAAGTAAGAAGACAAAAATGTATCACTTTCATACGGAATGGGAGGAGGACTTTTTTTTCTACGATGTCATTTTCGAAGTGCGTTTGCCTCATCTGCCAGGCTACCATCGCAATGCCAAAGAAGGGAAATGTGGAGCGGCATTTTCGAACTGTTCACGGAAAATGACAGGTAATGACAAAAAAAATTTACATTGTTAATTGTGTTGTGAAATATTGGATATTGCGGTTATGCATGTATATATATTGTAGATATAAAGAATCCTCAATATATTTATAAATAAGTATATGTTTTGGATTTTTGTAGTGGGTAGATCATTTTGACTTGGTCATTTTATAAGTAGCTCACATGCGGAAAAAGTGTGAGCACACCTGATCTAAACAAAAGGCACTTAGACTGAAACAGATATAGACACCACAAAACAATAAGAGAAGGTACAACCTCTCCCATGCTCCCAGGACGTGGGTGTGAATGCCAGAACACTCTGGAATGTACACAAAGTCTTTGCAGACAACTAAGGATCAACCCTCTACCAACATGACATTGATTATACAACTCTAAGCATATATGAGTAGATATTTCTAAGCATAAATGACAATCAACAATACAAATCTAACACTGGGCCACATAAACCAAACCACAGTCGAGCCAGATGTGGCATGCCACCACATTGACAGTGCCATCTATGCCAGGCCATATCTGGATGACATACATCTTATCATGCCAGAAGTCAGCCAGCAGTGCTGGCTTGATACCTGGTCCTGGGCAGACCTCCTTGCTATGTGGGGAGCAGAGTTTTGTCATGTTACTTTTACACTATTGCACATGTTGTTATTGCATGGCTTGATTAAGGTACACATTAGTCTGACATCTGGGGCCAGAGCTGAAACTGTTCTGGGCCAGCAGAGAGCCAGCTGTGTGTCTCCAACTGGCCCGTGGCTGCACATGACTTACACATGGGCCACATACCGCAAAGAATGACGGCCCTTTGGTGGCCCAGATCAGATTTACCAGAGGTAATCCATACACTGGCCAGCACAGGACCAGCACTGTGTCTGCAACTGGCCTTGTGCTGGCCCATGCGTAGGCCACCTCTGGCAAACCTGATCTGGGCCACCAAAGGGCCGTCATTCTTTGTGGTATGTGGGCCATGTGTAAGCACATTGTGTGGGCCAGATCCGGGCCATACCAATTTTGCTATGTTGGGTCAGACAAAGAGCGATTCAGAAGACCCTTATGAAAAGAATATCGAGGGAACAGTTTACCCTGCCCGGGATAGGGTTACCGGGGCCCCGCCCTGGAGCCAGGGAGGGTGCCCGAGGGCGAGCGTCTGGTGGCCGGGCCTTAGTCCATGGGGCCCGGCCGGGCACAGCCCGAAGAGGAGACATGGGCCCATCCTCCCGCAGGCCCACCACCCGCAGGAGGCGCTATAAGGGTCGGGTGCATTGTGTGCCGGGTGGCGGCCAGGAGCGGAGGCCCTGGCGGACTGACCCCCGGCTGCCAAGACTGGCAATAGGGACATGGAATGTCACCTCTCTGGTGGGGAAGGAGCCTGAGTTAGTGCGTGAGGTTGAGAGATACCGGCTAGATATAGTTGGGCTCACCTCTACGCATTGCCTGGGCTCTGGAACCAGTCTCCTGGAGAGGGGCTGGACTCTGTCTCAGTCTGGAGTTGCCCCTGGTGAGAGGCGGCGGACTGGGGTGGGTATTCTAATATCCCCTCGGCTTGCTGCCGGTACGTTGGGGTTTTTCCCGGTGGACGAGAGGGTTTGTTCCCTGCGACTTAGGGTCGGGGAACGGGTCCTGACTGTCATCTGCGCTTATGCGCCGAGTGGCAGCTCGGAGTACCCAGCCTTCTTAGAGTCCCTGGGGGGGGGGGGGGGGGGGTGCTGGAAGGTGCTCCACCTGGAGACTCTGTTGTCCTGCTGGGAGACTTCAATGCTCACGTGGGTAATGACAGCGAGACCTGGAGGGGCGTGATTGGGAGGAACGGCATCCCTGATCTGAACCCGAGCGGTGCTTTGTTATTGGACTTCTGTGCTAATCACAGTTTGGCCATAACGAACACCCTGTTCGAACATAAGAGTGTCCATAAGTCACTTAGAAAAAAAAAAAAAAAAAAAAAAGAGTGTCCATAAGTGCACGTGGCACCAGGATGCTCTAGGCCGTAGGTCGATGATCGATTTTGTAATCGTATCACCAGACCTGCGACCATATGTTCTGGACACTCGGGTAAAGAGAGGGGCTGAGCTGTCAACTGATCACCACCTGGTGGTGAGTTGGATCAGGTGGCGGGGGAGGACGCTGGTGCACCTAAACGCGTAGTGAGGGTGTGCTGGGAACGTCTAGCAGAGGCCCCAGTCCGCGAGATCTTCAACGCACACCTCTGGCAGAGCTTCAACAGCATTCCGAGGGAGACTGGGGACATTGAGTCCGAATGGACCATGTTCAGCGTCTCCATTGCCGAAGCTGCTGCATTGAGCTGCGGCCGCAAGGTGGTTGGTGCCTGCCGTGGTGGTAATCCCCGAACCAAATGGTGGACACCAGAGGTGAAGGGAGCCACCAGGCTGAAGAAGGAGTCCTATCGGGCTTGGTTAGCCTGTGGGACTCCGGAGGCAGCCGACAGGTATCGACAGGCCAAGCGGAATGCGGCTCGGGCAGTGGCTGAAGCAAAAACTCGGGTGTGGGAGGAGTTCGGAGAGGCCATGGAAAAAGACTTTTGGACTGCCTCGAAGAGATTCTGGCAAACCGTCAGGCGTCTCAGGAGGGGAAAGCGGTGCTCTACCTGCACTGTGTATAGTGCTGGCGGAGCGCTGCTGACGTCGACTGAGAAAATTGTCGGGCGGTGGAAGGAATACTTCGAGGACCTCCTTAATCCCACTGACACGTCTTCCGAGGAGGAAGCAGAGTCTGGGGTTTGAGGGGAATGACCCGCCAATTTCCGGGGGCGAGGTCACTGAGGCAGTTAAACAACTCCTTGGTGGCAGAGCCCCTGGTGTTGATGAGGTCCGCCCCGAGTTCCTGAAGGCTCTGGACGTTGTAGGGCTGTCCTGGTTGACACGCCTCTGCAATGTTGCGTGGAGATCAGGGGCAGTACCTGTGGACTGGCAGACCGGGGTGGTGGTCCCCATCTTTAAGAAGGGGGACCGGAGGGTGTGTTCCAACTACAGGGGGATCACACTCCTCAGCCTCCCTGGGAAAGTCTATGCCAGGGTGCTGGAAAGGAGAGTTCGTCCGCTAGTCGAACCTCGGATACAGGAGGAACAATGCGGTTTTCGTCCTGGTCGTGGAACACTGGACCAGCTCTTTATCCTCTCGAGGATACTTGAGAGTGCATGGGAGTTTGCCCAACCAGTCTACATGTGTTTTGTGGACTTGGAGAAGGCATTCGACCGTGTCCCTCGGGGTGTCCTGTGGGAGGTGTTGCGGGAGTATGGGGTGTCTGGCCCATTGCTACGGGCCATCCGATCCCTATACAACCGTTGCAAGAGCTTGGTTTGCATTGCCGGCAATAAGTCGGACTCGTTCCCGGTGGGTGATGGGCTCCGCCAGGGCTGCCCTTTGTCTCCGGTTCTGTTCATAATTTTTATGGACAGGATTTCTAGGCGCAGCCAAGTGGCGGAGGGCTTTCGCTTTGGTGGCCTCAGAATCTCATCTCTGATTTTTGCAGATGATGTGGTTCTGTTGGCTTCATCGGGTGAGGACCTCCAGCTCGCACTGGAACGGTTCGCAGCCGAGTGTGAAGCAGCGGGAATGAGGATCAGCACCTCCAAATCTGAGGCCATGGTTCTCAGCCGGAAAAGGGTGGAGTGCCCACTCCGGGTCGGGGATGAGTTCCTGCCCCAAGTGGAGGAGTTCAAGTATCTCGGGGTCTTGTTCACGAGTGATGGGAGAAGGGAGCCGGAGATCGACAGACGGATTGGGGCTGCAGCTGCAGTAATGCGGACGCTGCACCGGTCAGTCGTGGTGAAGAGGGAGCTGAGTGTAAAAGCGAAGCTCTCGATTTACCGGTTGATCTACGTCCCTACCCTCACCTATGGCCACGAGCTGTGGGTAGTGACCGAAAGAACGAGATCGCGGATACAAGCGGCGGAAATGAGCTTCCTCCGAAGGGTGGCTGGCCTCTCCCTTAGAGATAGGGTGAGAAGTTCGGCCATCCGGGAGGGGCTCAGAGTAGAGCAGCTGCTGCTCCACATCGAAAGGAGCCAGCTGAGGTGGTTCGGGCATCTGACAAGGAAGCCCCCTGGGCGCCTCCTGGGCGAGGTGTTCCAGGCATGTCCCACCGGGAGGAGGCCCCGGGGCAGACCCAGGACACGCTGGAGAGATTATATCTCTCGGCTGGCCTGGGAACGCCTTGGTATTCCCCCGGACAGGCTGGAGGAGGTGGCTGGGGAGAGGGAGGTCTGGGCCTCTTTGCTTAGGCTGCTGCCCCCGCGACCCGGCCTCGGATAAAGCGGATGAAGATGGATGGATGGATGGATGGGGTCATGTGTTTTCATGGAGCCACCACACATCAAACATCAAATTTTACAGCAGAGTCATAGATCACCATTTTCTATCTATACAGTGCTTTGTGATCTTTACTGTTAAGGTAATCAGTTTGTTTAAAGTATCCAAAAGGTATTTACAAATATCATTTCACCAGCTGGGACTGGCTCCTCAGTTACAATGAGCGATGGTGGATAGAATAGAATAATCCTTTATTCGTCCCACAAGGGGAAATTTGGTTGTATCAGCAGCAAAAACACACATATACAAACAGAACAGGACACGGAACAGAAACATACTCTATTTTTACATATTTATATCATGGACATTAGTTACCAAACAGTGTACTGTACAGTTAATAAAATTAAAGTACAGATAAGTGGCAAACTTAGGTTGTAAGTGTGCAAACAGAGCAGGATACTGAAAGATGTTTAAATAGTTAAGAATATTTAGAATAATTAGAAAAGTGCAAATTGTGTATTGTACCTGTGCATTAAAAAGTGGACATGTAACTTCCATTAAGTTAGTGTATATATATAAACTGTGAAAAGTAATGTGCAAGTTATAGCAGTAGAAGTTGTTACAGCACTGATGTAAACATCTATGTTTGTTGGGAGCAGTTTTGATTGTACAGTCTGACAGCTGCAGGGAGGAAGGACCTGTGGAAACGCTCCTTCATGCAACAGTCTGTCACTGAAGGAGCTCTGCAGTTCAGCAACATTTATATACATGGGGTGGGAGAGATGTTATTTTGGCCAGAGTCTTTTTGTCTCCCACCACCTGCACTGGATCCAGGGTGCATCCCAGAACAGAGCTGGTCATCATGATGAGTTTATCCAACCTCTTCCTCTCAGCTGCCAATAAACCGCTGCTCCAACATACAACACTGTAAAAAAATGACAGATGCCACCAGAGTCATAGAAGGTCTTTAACAGCGCTCCCTGGATTCCAAATGACCTCAGCTGCTTCAGCAGGTAGAGTCTGCTCTGACCCTTCCTGTAAAGAGCATCAGTGTTGTGGCTACAGTCCAGTTTATTACTCAGGTGAACACCCAGGTACATATAAGAGTCCACTATCTCAATCTCTACTCCTTGGATGTTCACCGGTGTCAGTGTGGTGGGTCTACATCTCCGGAAGTCCATCACCGACTCCTTGGTTTTACCGGTGTTGATCAGCAGGTGGTTCTGCTGACACCAGTCCACAAAGTACAGAGTCCACTGTCTGTACTCTGAGACATCCTCACCTGTGATGAGGCCGACTATGGCAGAGTCGTCAGAGAACTTCTGTAGGTGGCAGCGTGGGGAGTTGATGAAGAAGTCTACAGTGTAGAGGGTGAAGAGGATAAGATAAAAGGATAAGATAAAACGCCAAAACACAGACTTGTGGTGTATGCTGTACAGTGCAGCGAGGAATGCCCAGACCTCTACATTGGAGAGACCAAACAGCCACTTCACAAGCGCATGGCACAACATAGAAGAGCCACCTCCACAGGACAAGACTCAGCAGTCCATCTGCATCTTAAGGATAAAGGACACTCTTTCGAGGATGCCAATGTTCACATTTTGGACAGAGAGGACAGATGGTTTGAAAGAGGAGTGAAAGAAGCCATCTATGTCCACTGTGAGCGACCATCTTTGAACAGAGGCGGGGGTTTACGACACCAACTCTCTGCCATCTATAATCCAGTTTTGAGATCCCTTCCCAGACGCCTTAACGCCCACTCACATCCTGGGCCATCTGATCTCAGGAATTCGCATGATAAGGTGGGGCCAGGTTTCACAATGAACCCACCCGAAACTCTGGCTGATTGGGGCCCACACCCAATTTCACACCTTGGCTCAGGCAATTAGAGGATCATCAGGGGGTCCTTTTGTCCCTCTGTGGGGGGTCTCTCCCACTAGGTTTATATCTGGGACTCTCCACCATTTGACCTTAGAACTGAAGAAGCTTCTCGGATGAGAGGTGAAACGTCTTCAAGTAACTTAAAGAAGTCCAGATGCTTTTCTTTGCAAGCTCCTTTGACTACGATGACCTGGATGACTGAGAACCTTCACAGACATATGATTGCTCAGATTTCCGGGAAGGTCTGTAGGCCTGAAGACGCAATCAGGAGTGGAGATGCGCTGCAAACTTTTGCTGGTGTAATCTTCCTCTAATCAAAGTTAAAAGGTTATAGTTTTGGGGGATCAAGAGTGAATCGAGTGGAGAGAGGAATTCTGAGAAATGGATATAGCAGACTGTATAGCTGAGCGGGTAGAATGGCTGCTGGAAGGCTCCCCAGGCAGGCCAGAATTCATTAGATATGTCAAAGTAACTTACTGTTGAACGAACTGTTGTTGATACATACAATATAAAAAAAATAAGTGCATACACCCACCCTTTTCCCAGTGTCTGGGTGAATTGTTTAACTAAATTTATTTTCTAATCAGTGGTTGGTAACACCAGAGTCACTTCCCTCTGTCTCAAAAAATTAATCTGTTGTCCTCCAAACTGAAGAGTTAATTGTCATTTCTCATCAGGACATTCTCTCCAAAAATATCTCTCTTTCCCACTGCGGTAGTAATTTTTTTTTTTTGCCACCTTGGTAAATGGTAAATGGCCTGTATTTATATAGTGCTTTACTAGTCCCTAAGGACCCCAAAGCGCTTTACATATCCAGTCATCCACCCATTCACACACTGGTGATGGCAAGCTACATTGTAGCCACAGCCACCCTGGGGCGCACTGACAGAGGCGAGGCTGCCAGACACTGGCGCCACCGGGCCCTCTGACCACCACCAGTAGGCAATGGGTGAAGTGTCTTGCCCAAGGCTGTCCAAGCCGGGGCTCGAACCAGCAACCTTCCGATTACAAGGCGAACGCCCAACTCTTGAGCCACGATCGCCCCACCTTGTGGTGTTTCACTGAGGACTTGCCTCACAACTCCCCATTTTTAAAGCTTTGGTGAGACAGAGGGTTGATTTTTTTTCTCTCGGGGACATCAGCCATCTTGGAGTTGTTCCTCAGCACCCACACTCAGACCATACTGTTTGTGACGCCAAGCTTGTGGTGGAATTTTCTGTTAATAAATTCTGCAAAGCGGGAGAGCAAACAGCAAACATCCCATTTCTACAGCCATGAGAGCTCTGCCCTTGAGACATCGCAGCGCCTCTTTTATACTCTCACACACGACTCTCTGTATCTTTTCAGTTACAACAGTTCTTTGTCCCACCTGGGCTGTTGCTGGGCAGGGAGCATTCATGAAGCACCTGACGCTGGTCTCCCTTGGAATTTTCATACAATTAGCAGATAACATAGTTAAACGAGCAACACCAGGTCATATTGACCTTTACCTAAGAAAAAAAGGCTAGATTTTGTCAGTGAAATTCTAACCACCTAAATCTAAATGTTAAAATAAACTAGAGTTTTGCCATCACTAGCTCAAGCTCGGGACCTCCCAGAAGGTACCAAAGGCCTGGAAGCTTGAGGGTCCTGCACAGTATCTTAGCTGTTCCTAGGACTGCGCTCTTCTTGACAGAAATCTCCGACGTTGTTCCCGGGATCTGCTGGAGCCACTCGCCTAGTTTGGGAGTCACTGCACAGAGTGCTCCGATTACCACTGGGATCACTGCTATCTTCAACCTCCACATCTTCTTGAGCTCTTCTCTGAGTCCTTGGTATTTCTCCTGCTTCTTGTGTTCCTTTTTTCTCATGTTCACCATGTCTAACACTATGGGTGTCTTCCTCTGCTTGTCCAAAGTTATTAAGTTAGCTAAAGAGTTGGGATGCTGTGTAAGACATAAATAAAGCTAAAATACAAAGGTTTGGACACTGTTTTGCATGTTTCCCTACTGCAGGGGTCTCTGCAAGCATACAGAGGGGGTACTCTGAGAGGGTACAAGATGACAACTCTGGAATTCTCCTAGAAACAGTCGATCATATTTGTTTGTCAAAGCTGAATTCAGGGCAAACTACGCTAAATTAGCGTTTTTAGCTAACAGCTACAATAAGCATAACAGTTACCTTACGGCTATCATTTGTTAACATGACGCTTGTTCTTATGCATGTAATACATTTAATACCAACCTGAGAGTTTATCCGCTGGTCATTCGACATGACGAATGACTTCTGAAGTCTTAATTCAGCTCAAGACGCTGTAGATTCCCGTCAGTAACACTTTCGGTCCGCCAGTAAAACGTAGTTCTATTAATCTGCGCTTGAACCGGAACCGGATGTAAGTTCCAAAAAACTGAATTTTGGAACTGAAATTGAATTGTAGAACTGAAACTGAATGGTGAGAAGTGAAACTGAAATTATTCGAGAACTGAATTTTTAAAGGATAAAATGCACAGATTTCTGCCCATACGACATGTTGTTGTTGTTATTATTATTATTATTATTATTATTGATCCAGCACAGTCCTACAGCTTACAGTGTGTACTCTAAATAGGTAAAAGTAATCCTATGGAACAGCCCAAAACTGGTAACTTGAAATATTCACAAAATGATGCATTTGGGAATATTAGGGATAGTCAGAAATCTAATTGCCAGTGCTAATGTATTGGACTGAATTAAATATGAAATGCTTACTTTAAAAAAAGTGGCTGTAGAGTGTGTTTCATGTGAACCATTTTTTTCTTAATAATTTGCATAATCCGCTCTCCCTCACAGCTCGTTTGACTGTGAGTCCCAGCAGCTCTCAGCTGTTTAAAGATGAGTTTGTGACTCTGAGCTGTGAGGAGGACGACAGCTCTCCTGGATGGACTCTGAGGAGAAACACAAGCAGACAGCAGAACACTCAGTGTGGAGATGGGTGGGGGAAACTAGCTGGTTCTAACTGTAACATCAGTTACATTGACCCACTTGAAAGTGGAGTTTACTGGTGTGAGTCCAGAGAGGGTCCCATCAGTAACATGGTTAACCTGACAGTCGCTGGTAAGCTGAGTGTGTGGAGTTAGTGTTGATGAAGCTGTGTGTAAATGGATGAAATGCTGTAGTTTGTCTCTGTGCTCAGATAAATCAGTGATCCTGCAGAGTCCTGTCCTCCCTGTGATGGAGGGAGATGACGTCACTCTGCTCTGTAAAACAAAGACCACTCCCTCCAACCTCACAGCTGCTTTCTTTAAAAATGGCATCTTCATTGGAAACAAGATTACAGGTCACATGACCATCCAGCATGTTTCCAGGTCTGATGAAGGCCTCTACAAGTGTGACATCAGCGGTCATGGAGAGTCTCCATCCAGCTGGATCACTGTCACAGGTGAGGAGCTTCACTCTGATTTCACCTCTTCTTTCATCCACACATTAACCTGAACATGTGGGATTCTCTCTGCAGAAAAACCTCTAATTACATCTGGAGCTCCGCCCCCCGCAATATCCCTCCTGCATTTTGAGTTTACTCTGATGGGCTACCTGGTGTTTGTTGTTCTGTCCATAGTACATCTCCACTCTCCTCAAGGTGAATCTCTAACATCACACAGCCATGGGCAACACACTGACCTGTCAATCAGTTATTAACAACCTGATGATTATGAGCTGTCTCTAACTGAAACCATGATAAAGTTAAATCCTTTCTATTCCAATTTTAGGTAACTGAGCTGCCTGCCCCCAGATGATAACCAGATCCACCAATGGTGAGCAGGATTTGGGCAAGGAGGTTAATGATGTCACCTTATGGCTCGTGCTAATCTATTTCTGTGTTTTATCAACTGTTTCCACTTTGCTTTTGTTCTCTGATCCAGTTCATAAACTTTTGACTGCAACTCTGTTCCATATTTATTTACGTTTGGCTCTTCTGATTAGATTGTATATGGGTGTTAATGCACCCATCGTTGCTGTTCATTGTTAGGATAAAGGATTTTGAAAAAGTCTTTGTAAATCATGAATTGTAAATGTTTAACCAAATTCTGGGTTCTTTGCAATAGGGGTGGGGTTTCAATTATCAATTTTCCAATTAAAATCGATTCTAGCTTGAATAACTTGTTATTGATTCATTAAAATCCTGAATCATTTTTAAATATAAATGTATTTTGCCAGAATCTCAGGTTAAAGCTGTCATTCCAAAACCACCAAACAGCAAAAACAGTAAATCAGATAAATGGATTCCACACAAAGACGTAAACACAAAGCTGTTTTTTTTCCGTCTCCTTCATGTTTTTCTGTGTTTTATCCTCAGTTACTTTGACACAAAGACATCTGCTGTGATGCTTACACCTCTGATAAAGTGTCAGCTTTGATTTTATAGATATAAAAATATGGATATGTACTTACTCATAGGTGATCAGAAATATAATATTTCTGACTGTGTGAGGCAAAAATTTCCCAGATTCAAATAGAATCAAATTGAGTTGAAATCAGGGATCAAATCGATTTGGGACCTTGTGAATCGGAATCGAATCAATTATTATGATACTTTGCAGCAGTAGGAGTAGCTTTTTTAAAATTTTGACTTCCAATCGTTGCAATCCACTAGTACCGCCTGTGGCAACGTTTCACAGTCTACGACGGGATTAACTCGTGACACACCGGCACCTGGCTCTATCATGACACTTCCTTCATGCACAATAATGTTCTTCTGTTCTTGCTTCTTGCAAATAAACTGTTACCTAAATAAAATGTCCCTGTGTATTTATTTTCAGCTTGATGAAATGTCCAATTATGAAAATTAAATTTTAAAAATCACCACTACTTTTGTTCAGGATGATTTTCAAATTAAATAGATTCAATAACAAGAAATTATGTATTCATGAAAAGTTTATACACTAATGTTTGGCATTCAGCACAATGTCTGTTTTTGCTTATTAAATAAATTTGAAAATCATCTGAAATGAATGAGTAGTGCCTTTTAATATTTCATTGGTGTAATTTCAGTCATGTGAGACAATCATAAAGTGTGTGTCAGGAACATTTGGGGCAAATACACATAATTAATCAGCACACTTGGAGTGGATTGGTAGTTACATACTGGCTCAGCTAATGTAAACATTTTGGATTTAGTGAGGAGACAGCAGAACAATTAGAGACATCGTGAATGAGTATTGATTGTGTGTGTGACATGAGTGATGGAGGTGTGCTGAATGGTTAGTACTGTGTTTTTATTTTTGAGTTTGTTGTGCAGTGGAGCATAAGCTGTTCTTGATAATGGATAATGAATGGATGCCAAATTTGTGAAAGAGCTTCTGAAATTTAAACTCCAGAAGTTAAAAGGTCAACCAGAAGGGAGAGATTTACAGATTTACATGAGCCCTGAGGAGCTCCTGTGCTCACCCTGATGGTGCTGGAGATGTTGTCACCGATTCGGATGGACTGAGGACAGCTTGACAGAAAATCTAGTATCCAGTTGCAGAGAGAGGTGCTCAGTTCCAGCTTGCTGAGTTTGTTAAACAGTTTTTGGGGGATAATGGTGTTGAATGCTAAAGTCTATGAACAGCATTCTGACATAACTGTTTTTCTTGTCCAGGTGGGAGAGAGAGAAGTGAAGCATCCTCGGTCGACTTGTTTGGCCAGTATGCAAACTGCAGCGGATCCAGTGAGCAGGGGAGGTTGCTTTTCATGTGTGCCATGACAAGTCTCTCGGAGCACTTCATGATGATGTCAGGGCGATGAGATGGTAGTCATTCAGGCAGGATACTGAGGATTACTTTCTGCGTGAGGAAAATTCTTGAGAGTAAGAATTGTTTGTAGAGCAGCATCTGCATTACAAAGGCAGTGGTGTGTAAAGTGCAATTGTGTGTGCGTGTGTATGTGTGTGTGCGCGCGTGTGTGTCTGTGTGAAAACAGAAGCAGTTGCATGAAAAAGATTAATTCAGTAATTACTGATTACAAAAAATGATCCTGCCGCCTCACAATGATGAATCACAATAAATCCAGGGGTGTCTGTTTAGTCGTGATGACGTGAGTTGTGGGCGTTTCAAACCAGGCTTCGGAGCAGTGTTTCGGAGGCTCGACACACCGTCAAAACGCCATAAACATATTAAACTTCCCATTCTCGGAAGAAGAAGTGAGAAGAAGAAGAAAGCAGAGTTGAGTTGAGTCCGATGTTTCTCGTGAAAGTTGAGCCTGGATGACCAGCGCCCCGATGAAATTTCTGCTTCTTTCTTTCAGGTAACCGCATTAGTGAAGCCCACTTGTTACCTGGCGTATTTTGTCAGCGATGTGTAACATCGGTAATGCTCCATTGTAAATATCAAAACAAACACGTTAACTTTCGGTAACATTTGTTATAGAGTCCCTTTCGACTGTAATGGCGGCGTTACGACCATGGACTGTCCTGACGGGAGTATTTATCTTCTATCTGCTGGGACATCTTGACTGTGAAGGTAACCTGGGTTTAAACATCTGCTATCCTTGTAATGTGCGGAGTTGGGAGGTTTATATAGTTACTGTAACAGTTCGTGGATCGATGTAACTCTGTAATGGTGAAAGTCACAACTTCTAAGTCAAAGTCTAATTCAAGTCGTGGTTTCACTTTCACTTCCAATGGCGCAGCTGCTGAATAAAATAAGTTTAAAAGTGGAATTTTAACTTAAACTTAACAGTAGATTTGTTTTAGAGCTGAGTGACTACATTATTAAGACAATTACCGCAAAGCAACTTTTTAGCTAGAAATATAGAAATACAGGCCATTTACCATCGATATAAAATCAAAGACCAATGCTCCACCCCAGAAGAAAGTCCCCTCTTCACCATCGCCACGTGATTTATTTACATTTCAGCCATTTGCCATAAGAGGCCAGCAGGCAGTTACAATATGTGGGTATAGGAAGACAGAGTAATAAATGCATTTATCCAAAATAGTTTTTTTTAATATATCACAGTGAAGTGTATGTAGTTATACTTTTGTGTGTATATTTCTAAGTGAAAAAGGAAGTGTGTATTATCACTAGTGTTATCAGCGCTAATTTTCCACAGACGGAGATGCTTAAAAAACAAACAAAAACCAGAGTGCATGCTAAACACCAGTCAGTTTTATTTATTGCTGTTTTGATGGAATATAAATAATATTAATATAGTGTTATAAATCTATCAAATTAATTATTTTCTACCTGCCTGTTTTTATTCACAGTGCTTTCAGTAATGCCTTAAAAACACAGACTGCAAATAATCTTAATAAAAAAAAAAAATGTAAGTAACAGACTGAGTGCAGGTCTCCAGGTCCGGCTGTTCAAAGATGTTCAAAACAGTCCTGTTTTAATGACCCGGGTGCTTGGAGGGGTTTGTTTCCTAAGAGGGGTGCAGGGAGGGATGGAGATGATCAGCTTGTCCAAGGTGGGGGTGGGCTATCACTTCATAGGCCTGCTTGATGTTATTGTACACATGTTACACATCCCATGTTGTAATTTCTGTGGATTTTTGCCTCTAATTTTTCTAAAACTATATTTTTTGAGACACCACTATTCACAGGTAGAGTCTGTTTTTCTTAGGGCTCAGGAAAGTCTTAACACCAGTCTGCTCTTGTAGGTGAAACAAGTAGCAAACTGGCATGTCATTCCACCAGCTACATATTGAGACATCGCTTATCTTGTATTATTAGAGTGGGAACATGTGAACTTCCCAATATCTTTTCTCTAATATCCAAGCCATCTATTTCTCTTCAAAAAGAGTTGTTGAGAGTACACCACAGTGAAACCAAGAAACCAAACAACCAAATAAAAGTTACAGAACAAGAGTTAGGAGAAATAAACAGACATGTTCTGGTCCTGTAGCTGAAGCAGGTTGCAAACTGACTGCAATACAGTTAGATCCATGATTATGTGGACAGAGACAACTTGTTTCTAATTTTGGTTTTGTACATTACCAGAATGAATTTTAAATGACATGACTCAGGCGCAGTTGAAGTGCAGACTTTCAGCTAGTGATGGTGAGATGAAGCCTCATGATGAACTGAAGCTTTCCACCCAATTGGTCGACTCATGGTTTGAAGCATTGTGATGATTCATTTGCTCTACTGCGCCATCAAGTGGACAATTCAAGTGAAGCGGGCTCTGTGATTATAATGATGTGTAAACCTCTAAACTGAATAAATAAATTGTTTTCTTGGTTATTTATCCCGAATATTGTCTCAGTATGTGTGATACAAAAGAGAAAGTGGAAACTATCAGGACAGCGTTTTGGTATGAAACTGTTAGCCTCAGACAGTCTGTCAATAGTATAATTCAGATCATAGATCAGTACATTTGCATATTTGTATAACTATAAAAAGAAAGCTGACACTTTCGAGACTTTATCTAATGTGTAAGCATCACAGCAGATGCCTTTGTGTCAACATAGCTGAGGCTAAAACAGAAAAACGATTCTATAAAAATATTCTGCAGTAGATCAAAACCAAAAGAAAACCATCAATCAACAAATGAACATTACCTGATGCTGCTGAACTGAAGCAGAGCAAATAGAGGTTTTATTAGAGACACACCTTAGCGTTTTGCAATTTTGCATAATGTTAAAAAGTTTAAATTATTTTAGTAGCCTATTGAACGGCAGAAATTAGGTTTTCTTTTCGGAAGTATTTAAATGGGAAAAAACAGCGGCTGACAGCGCTGTAAACAACGGAGGTCTTATGCGTAACAAACAAGCGAATAATGCAGAAAACAGATTTTTAGACGGGAAACTGTTCTTGAAGTATTGTGTGTGTGTGTGTGTGTGTGTGTGTGTGTGAGAGAGAGAGAGAAAGCTGTGCATGAAGTGTGATTTTATCCTGGTGAAAGCAAAACAGCAAAAGTCAGAGGAAATTCATGACGATGTTTATGTGAAGCGTAGTTTGGATCTTCTTTTGCTGCTGGTTCGGTCAATATTGTTTGAAGAGAAATAAAACCTGCAGCTTCAGAATCAGCGCAAAAAAGGCGTAAACACGAAGCCCGGACCCGCCGACGGATACTTTATTAGGATACTTAATATTAATATTAGGATACTTTATGTGCATACTTTATTAGGAGAGACAAAATTAAAAAAAAACATCTCTTCCTTGCTGGTTCCATCGAAGAAGAAATGCTCAAGTAACTATGTAACACGTACGTAATCCAATTCCACAACACAGTGTGATGGGAAATCAGCTGTATTTTGCTGCCCATTTAATTTCGAATCTGGCGCGAACCAGTGAACCAGTCCCTGAATCAGTCACGTGGTACGGACTGCCCGCGAGGCCTCGAACGTCACTGCATACGTAATCAAAGCAAGCCTCGATACGCGCTTCACAAAAACGCCCCCGAGATTACCCGACACACGATTCGACGCTTCGACACACAGGACACATCACTACTTTCAGCTTTAATTCAGGTAGTTAAACAGAAAGGTACATAAGAGATGCATAAACATGTGAGGAACTAAAGCATATTTTAACACGTTCCTTTCTTTTCAGGGGCTCAAAGGTAATTGGACAAATTAAATAACTGTCAGTAAAATGTTCATTTCTAATACTTGGTTGAAAACACTTTGCTGGTAATGACAGCCTGAAGTCTTGAACCCATGGACATCACCACATGCTGGGTTTCCTCCTTTTTAATGCCCTGCCAGACCTTTACTGCAGCTGCTTTCAGTTGGTCTTTCCAAGTATTCGATCCTGAGTATCTGGTTCTCTTCAAAGAGATAAGACTACACCACCATGAATCCTAGAAACAAAACCCCCAAGCAACGATTTAGAAACATGCAGAAATAACAGGCAGTGTGGTGATTTACGCTGTGCGGACACCCTCACACCCATCAGTGTCACCCAGATTAAAAGAGTCAAAACAGAATGGTGATGAGAACCCACATGAGTCCAGAAATCCAAACTGACTGTAGGTGTTGTGGGCTGAGATGGTGGTCACATCGTGGGTGTGACTCCAGACAATAATGTTCATTGCTGTTTTTGCTCAGCACACTCGTGTCTACTGCAGTGAATATAATGGGACCTTAAGAGAAATGACTACTTGGCTGTTGGCTCTCCACTGTACACAAAGGTGTAACTAAAGCTTATGCTTGTTCTATGGTATTGCAGATGTCGCTGTTTCCATAGGTAGGGCATTTGCTGCATTCTCTATTGATGTTGTGTTTTTGTTGTTGTATAGCACTTTGTGACTTGTGCTTGTGAATATAAATACATTTTATAAACTTCCCTTCATTATTGAGCTGTTTGATATTCATCCTGTCAGGGATTCAAATCTGTGCAGACATTATTTTATTAGTCCTTCCTGGATTTTCAAGCAAGAGGAACTTTGTTTTTAATACAATTATTAGTAAAAAAACAAACAAAAAAACAAAAGCAAAACAAACAAAAAAACACATTAAAAGCAAATGGGTGCATCACAGTGGCTACATCTACATTTATTACAATCCGTGAATAGAAGAGACCACTACATGGACTCAGTCAAACATACAGACTTTTCACGTGGGGGCAGCTTCTGCTTAAAACTCTCTACAAACTGCGAGTCTCATGAAACTGATCTGTGAAACAATCCAATTAATAGTTCATAGATGGTACTGTAACATTTACACTGGATATCAGTATTTTAACTAGGGATGGGTATCGTTTAGGTTTTATCCGATACCGGTGCCAAACCGGTACTTTTGAAATGGTGCCGGTGCTTAAACGGTGCTCAAACCGGTGCTTAAAGAATGGAGAACACAAAATTGGTCCAAAAACCTCTCATGTTCAGCTGTTTTTTTGTAAAAAGACAACAATGTTAGCCTTTTCTGCAGCTATAGGGGATTTATGGCATCACTCTTGGCTGGAAGCAGTGCTTAAACAATGGAAAAAACACAAACTTTTGTAAATTTGTAAACACTGAGAATCACTGTTATAATGGTTTTTCATTTCTGAGACACGAAATGATTTATTCATGTAGAATTTTTTTTTTTTTTTAACATTTGTTTGATTTCTTTTTAAACTCAAACAAATGTTAATCTCATTATGGTTCATAAATCACATGGTTCCGTTTAGGCGAGCACTGTTCAACAAACCGAATTTTAACTTGATGTCATGGCTCCATCCTGTGTCTGTGAAAACACCTGAAAGCACTATGACTGTGACTTTGACTTCATGACTTTATGGAGCACTGTAACAAAAAAATAATTTCCCCAATAGATCAATAAAGTATTCTGATTCTGATTCTGATTAAAAGGTACATTTTAAGTGTAAACCATTTTTAATATGCATTTTATATTTATTTAAATCAGCAACAACATGTTTAAAGTTAATTTTCAAAAATGTCTCTAGATTTAAAGCAAAACATTAGTTTTTAAAGGTTAGACATTTTTTTCATCATCTAAAGACAGAAACATATATCATCACTGCTTTAAAAGTAAAGTAAAGCAAGTAAAGCTTCGTTATTCACTTATCAACTCTCATACATATTTTTCTTTTTCCATCATCTTATCATCCTTTTTGTGGTACGTTCAGTTTAAAGTGAGAAGACTGCTTGAATTATTGCATTGAAATTAAATAGTTTGTTAGAACTGTGTTACTGATTTTTCTTCCTTTTTTTTCTCATCTTTTCCTTCTGTAGGCCAAAAGGAGGTCAAAGTCAGACGAGGAGAAAATGCCACTCTGGAGTGTTACGGCCCCAGTGATGCTACTGAAATAATGTTAAGGTGGACCAAACCTGACCTGCAGACAGATGATTATGTCATTTACTTAAAAGATGGTCATTTTCAGAAAGACTTCCAGCATAAGTTGTTTAAAGGTCGGGTGGAGCTGAAGGATTCAAAATGGATGATGAATGGAAACTTCTCAGTGATTCTCCAGAATGTCACCATGAACGATTCTGGAACATATGAATGTTATGCAGCATACAACAATCAGGCTGCTAAGCTTTTGAACAACATCAGCCTGAAGGTAGAAGAACCAGGTGAGTGAGTAGAGTTGAGTGTGTGTGTGATCAGAGGTGAAGCTGCTTCCTGGTTGTTGATGTTTGTTTCTAAAGATGTTGTTGATGAGACTTTGTAGAAAGCAGCTGGTCTGAGTGATGTGATCAGAGTGCAGTAGATAATGTCTGACAGCAGTTTGAAGAGGAAATGGATTCTGTTCTGTTCTTCACTCATCACCTACCTGACAGCTGACACCTCACACCTGTTTCTCACCAGCAGATCAGAGAGGACAAAGTGGAGATGGAGGGAAGGAGGATGAAGGAGAGAAGAGTGGATCTGTTGGACTGATCGTTGGTCTGTCAGTTCCTGCTGTGCTTGTTGTTATTGTTGGTGTTGGTGCTGTTTTTATCTACAGAACATGTAGATGTAGACAAAATCAAGATTACCAGCCCCCTGACGATCAGGGGCTTTGAAATTCCATCAGTGGCTTCCAAACTGAACTGTGAGTCCTGCTGCTTGTTTCAGATTCATGAATAGCCAGTTCAACATTCAGAGTGACTGATGTTGGTCCAACAGTGGACTCACAGACACCTCACACCTGTTTCTCACCAGCAGATCAACCAAGAGGACAAAGTGGAGGGAAGGAGGATGAAGGAGAGAAGAGTGGATCTGTTGGACTGATCGTTGGTCTGTCAATTTCTGCTGTGCTTGTTGTTGTTGTTGTTGTTGTTGTTGCTGTTGTTGGTTTTGTGATCTACAGAAAATGTAGGAATTCAAAGTACCAGTCTCCTTCTGAACAAGGACAGCAGATGGAAATGTCTTAATAGCTGACCTGTGAGTCCTGCTGCTGTTCCAGGTTTTTATCATTACGTTTAACACTCAGAGTGACAGATGTTCTGAGGAGGAGGATGGGGGAGAGAATAGTATTAGGGTTGGGTGATATGTAAAAAATTTCCAACCGGCAATCGTAAGTCCAATAACCAACGGTGGGTGATACATTCGCGCATGCGCAGACTTTTTGATGGGCGTGGCCCACCATATCCCAGAATTCATAGCACGGCCCAGTTTCCTACAATGGTGGCAGCTGCTTAGTTTTAATATAACTCTTATTACTCTTTCTGGGTCACAAACTAAACTTTTAAGATATTTTCAGGCAAGAATGTAGCTGTGTAAATATCTGCTCGGTTTATCAAGACATCACACATTAAATGTCTGTTACTCAACAGCCTGATAGCTCGCCGGGGTTCAAGGGTCACTAGAGCTGGTAAGAACAGCAAACTCCCGACACATCGTTTTCAAACCCAGCCTATTAATTTGGACACGTCTGTAATCATGCACAGTCTGATTTGAGCATTTACAACACAGAAAAAGTCCAAACACGAACTAATTGCCAAAAAAAGTAGCCAGTTTGGATGCATGAGCATGTACGTGTCCTCCATCCAACTGGTTTTTTCTGAGGCTACCGCCTTTCTGTTATGAGATTGAGTAAATGACTCGTTGCATATGGGCGCACTCTGAGCATTTGCTTGCAGATGAAAGAGGGTCCTGTTAAAACAGCGCTTTGATTTTATTTTTCTGTTGACTGCTTCTGTTAGCTCTATCATTATTAGCAAACGTACTCATGGGCAAATAAATAAACAAATCGCTCTTGTAAAAACTATCGACGATGGGATAGTCGATATATTCGTCCAATCACCCAACCCTAAAAGGTAGATCTGTTGGAGTCATAGTTGGTCTTTCAGTTTTTGCTGTTAGTGGTGTTGTTGGTTTTTGGATCAACAACACATTCTGTCAGTGTCTTTACCAGCGTGCACTGCCTTATTATTTCTCTGTAATTCAAGTTAATTGTAAATTCAGAAGAATGCTGTGAAATGACTTTGCAAACACTGTGATCTGTAGTGAGAACAGGAAGCAAGTGGAGTTATGCACTGGTGAGAAGACGAATGAAAGTCAGTATAAACAACACAGAATACATGTGAGTGAATGACAGAGAGACATACAAGGAGTAGAAGTAGTGACTGTTTGCCCCAAATCAAAAGTGTTTTGTTTGTTTGTTTAGAAACATGTTTTTATAAATAAAGTTTTAAGATGTATCAGTGTTTTGTATTTCTTTTTCAGTCCTTAGTGTGTTAGTGGGAGGTGCTTAAATGAAAAGGCCATCAAACTTTTGTAATTTGAAGTAAGATTTGATAAAAGTAGCATTTGAGATTTTTTTTTGTATGCTTTATCAATTAAGTTAATTTACTGTGGTGGTTTGTGGCTCAGCTGCAGGGTGACCCACACAGGTGACCTCCATCATGTAATCATGCCGCCCTATTGGAGCAGGATGCTGAGCTGTGCTGCACTGGAGGGCTCGAAAGCTGTAGAAGCAAGAGTGAACACACTGTACATAAAATATTCACGTGCCTGCAGTGTTATGTGCCTCAGGTCCTTTCAGTCACAAATACAGATTAGAGTAAACTAATAAAGAGTACAATAAAAAAACACAATGGCTAACACACAAATAATTTTATTATGAAAATCCCAAATGAATTTATGTGTGTAGGTGTGAAACAGATTAAACAGCTGATTGCCAAAATGTTAAAACTGACCTCACAGCTGGATACAAAAACAAGAACATTGAATTGTGTGACTGTTAAGCAGAGGAGTTATGGAGCTGTATTCCTGGTGCACAGAGGTTAGTTGGAGGACCTGATCGCTGACCTGCCTGAGCAGGTATAATTTCATTCCTTGTGTTGGAGTGCCATCTTGTGGAGCTTTTTAGAATTTGTTTGGTACAGCACAATTTGGAGTTTGAGGCCTGTTTTTATTCCTTATTTATTTTGTAATGAACCTTTTGCGAGATCTCGGAATAGTTCATCTTTTTTTTTCTCTCCAATGTTTCTTGTGATTCTCTGTTAAACTCAGGCTTTGGAACTCAAAGATCAAAAATATGTTTCATGTGTTTTTTGTGTGTGCTCCTGAATCTGCTCCTGAAAGATGTCTCAGTGAGTTTATAGCTTTGGAGGGAGTCATGTTTCGCTCCCTCTAATTTAGCAATGAGAAGCATTCAATAATTTATTAACTTTTACTTTCAAAAAGATCCAGACTTGGTGTGTTTGTTACTTCAGTTTAAACTTGATTAGAAGAGCTGTGTTCCCACCTGGAAGCTAAATTATGTGAGGACCTTCAATGTGATCACACAAATTGAGAAAAGACAAAAATCACAGTTGGCATACGTCAGTCATTCATGTTCTTCTATCCAGTCACAGTCTTTACTTAATCATCTATATTTGCCCAAAGTGTCCCAGGTGACTATAGTTACACAAAAACAAAAAAGTTCAGTACCCCATCATTTTAGAGGCATTTAAAATTTAATTTATTTCCCAAGCAAAAACAGAAGCAGTCTATGCCAACAGAACATGATAACATACAGTGGGGCAAAAAAGTATTTAGTCAGCCACCGATTGTGCAAGTTCCCCCACCTAAAATGATGACAGAGGTCAGTAATTTGCACCAGAGGTACACTTCAACTGTGAGAGACAGAATGTGAAAAAAAAAAATCCATGAATCCACATGGTAGGATTTGTAAAGAATTTATTCGTAAATCAGGGTGGAAAATAAGTATTTGGTCAATAACAAAAATACAACTCAATACTTTGTAACATAACCTTTGTTGGCAATAACAGAGGTCAAACGTTTACTATAGGTCTTTACCAGGTTTGCACACACAGTAGCTGGTATTTTGGCCCATTCCTCCATGCAGATCTTCTTGAGAGCAGTGATGTTTTGGGGCTGTCGCCGAGCAACACGGACTTTCAACTCCCGCCACAGATTTTCTATGGGGTTGAGGTCTGGAGACTGGCTAGGCCACTCCAGGACTTTCAAATGCTTCTTACGGAGCCACTCCTTTGTTGCCCGGGCGGTGTGTTTTGGATCATTGTCATGTTGGAAGACCCAGCCTCGTTTCATCTTCAAAGTTCTCACTGATGGAAGGAGGTTTTGGCTCAAAATCTCACGATACATGGCCCCATTCATTCTGTCCTTAACACGGATCAGTCGTCCTGTCCCCTTGGCAGAAAAACAGCCCCATAGCATGATGTTTCCACCCCCATGCTTCACAGTAGGTATGGTGTTCTTGGGATGCAACTCAGTATTCTTCTTCCTCCAAACACGACGAGTTGAGTTTATACCAAAAAGTTCTACTTTGGTTTCATCTGACCACATGACATTCTCCCAATCCTCTGCTGTATCATCCATGTGCTCTCTGGCAAACTTCAGACGGGCCTGGACATGCACTGGCTTCAGCAGCGGAACACGTCTGGCACTGCGGGATTTGATTCCCTGCCGTTGTAGTGTGTTACTGATGGTGACCTTTGTTACTGTGGTCCCAGCTCTCTGCAGGTCATTCACCAGGTCCCCCCGTGTGGTTCCGGGATCTTTGCTCACCGTTCTCATGATCATTTTGACCCCACGGGATGAGATCTTGCGTGGAGCCCCAGATCGAGGGAGATTATCAGTGGTCTTGTATGTCTTCCATTTTCTGATGATTGCTCCCACAGTTGATTTTTTCACACCAAGCTGCTTGCCTATTGTAGATTCACTCTTCCCAGTCTGGTGCAGGTCTACAATACTTTTCCTGGTGTCCTTCGAGAGCTCTTTGGTCTTGGCCATGGCGGAGTTTGGAGTCTGACTGTTTGAGGCTGTGGACAGGTGTCTTTTATACAGATGATGAGTTCAAACAGGTGCCATTCATACAGGTAACGAGTGGGGGACAGAAAAGCGTCTTACAGAAGACGTTACAGGTCTGTGAGAGCCAGAGATTTTCCTTGTTTGAGGTGACCAAATACTTATTTTCCACCCTGATTTACGAATAAATTCTTTACAAATCCTACCATGTGGATTCATGGATTTTTTTTTCCACATTCTGTCTCTCACAGTTGAAGTGTACCTCTGGTGCAAATTACTGACCTCTGTCATCATTTTAAGTGGGGGAACTTGCACAATCGGTGGCTGACTAAATACTTTTTTGCCCCACTGTAGATATAAACAAATATGGGACATGATCATGGATCATAATAAAGTCTTCCTGAAAACACATAAGAAATCTAGAGTCAAAAGTTGTGTATAATTTTTCTATTGGTTTATTTTTCAGAGGCAACAATATTTGAACTGAACTAAAGAAGAAGGTAACATGGCAATAACAATCTCAGTGGACTGCGTCAGTAGGACGTATAGTTATATTTCAAGGGCATACAGCTGTGACATACCTACAGCAAAGATTTACTATAGAAGCATAAACCCTTTCTTAGACCCAAGCCAGAGTGAAAGCCTGTACAGTTCAGTTCATCTGATGTCCACTTAGGACTTTCTCCAAAACAGGGTCCATGCCCACAGAAGCATCTAAGAGAGAATTCATCTATCTGGATACCTGATGTGACCTCTTTCACTGACAGATACCAGTGTCAGTTGTGCTACCCAAAACTTAAACTTGACCTCTGTACTGTTTATGTGCTTCTGGTGTATTTTAGAACATTTTTAACTGCACAGCAGTTAAAAATGCTGATTTTCTATCACATTTATGACTTTTTTTCCCATGATGATTTTTTACCAGGATAAATAAAGGACTAATGATAAAAAATTATTTTGTTGCGGTTGATTTTCAAAGGTTCACATAATGGGGTCAGTGTTTGTGAGCCAAACAACACTGCTTGGCTGTGTAAGTGGGGCTACCTGTCATTTGGGCCGGTCATTTTTTTGAGTTATGATATTTTGTTAAAATTTTTTAAGTAGAATTCTGTTCATTTCCCCTCTTTTATGGGCCGACTTAGTTCTTAAAACAGCTTGTTTCTCTCATTTAAAATGTTTGTATTAACTTTGTCTTTTTGGGGTATAATGAAACCCAATCACCAAGCATCTGAACTGTACATGTGAAATAATAACAAGAGCACTCAGAGCACAACTCCCTTTGAAGAGCAATAATGAAACGGAAACATCCAGTTTTAAGACGTTATTACAGTATGCTGATGTCTGACCTGTGACCTATGACTGTTGCATACTAAAATGACCTATTTTATTATGTTTACCCATATGATTGGAGCAGAATTAAAATTTTCCATATCTACATCACACAAAATCTAAACGTGATATCTTTAACTGTGGATGCTAGACTGCTAATTGATTGCCCCTCTACCTTAGAGGGGCGAATAAAAGACAAAAATATACCATGTAAACAAGTGTTCACAGCATTTTCCGTGAGACTCACCTGCTTACAGCCTGACGCTGCTTTTAACATGTTTGGTGCTAAGGTAAAGAATGCAGTTATCTGCATAGGTCACCGTGGTGGTGCGGTGCTTAGCACTGTTGCCTCACAGGAAGTATGACCTGACTTTAAATCTACCTTTCTGGCCTTTCTGTGTGGAGTTTGCATTTTCTCCCTGAGCTTCATTATTTAGTGAGTAAAACTGGCTGTGATTGGAAAAATGGAAGAACAGGGATTCTAAAGAGGACCAGGTATTCACCACATTTTATACTGACAGCAGTGGAAATGTTAAGGAGGTTAAACTGTTGCCATTTATAAAGCAGCTACTGTGCTACCAGTTTCACCAGTAGATGGCAGCAAAATGTAAATGTGGCTCATGTCCAACTCTGGCTTTACAGAGCCAGAGCTTTAGGAGGGACTCTGTGCTGTTTCTGGAGATGGGAGTCAGAAAATACCCAGCCTCAATTATACATATTCATGAGTTTTCAGTTTATGACTGAACGCTTATGTTAATAGACCTCTCTGCACTGAATCATATCTGTTATTAATCTCTGTCTCTCTTCCACAGCATGTCTTTATCCTGTCTTCCTTCTCTCATCCCAGCCGGTCGCAGCAGATGGCCCCGCCCCTCCTTAAACCTGGTTCTGCTGGAGGTTTCTTCCTGTTAAAAGGGAGTTTTTCCTTCCCACTGTTACCAAAGTGTTTGTTCATTGGGTCATTTGATTGTTGGGTTTTTGTCTGTATGTATTATTGTAGGGTCTATCTTACAATATAAAGCACCTTGAGGCAACTGTTATTGTGAGTTGGCGCTATATAAATAAAATTGAATTGAAAGCTCTTTGTTTTCATCTTAAACTATCAAGTGTGACACTAGAAAGTTTCCATGAGAAAGATTGATACAAATACTATGATGTTTTGTAAAAGTGAGGTTAACTGTAAAATGATGATCACCCAATCATAAAATTAAGTTTCTCTGAGAATACATCATTTAATTTATCACAACTCATGTCATTAATTATTCACTAAAGTTCAAAATAACTTGTTGGAGTTGGGTTTTTTCTTTCTCTCCAGAGTTTTTCCATCATACAAATCATGAAAATCAAGAAAAAAAAAAGTCTCAAAATGTTTTCTTTGGTCGGTTTACTTGGAATATTTTTGTACATAAAGATGAGATCTTTTCAGTCTCAAACACATATGTCATGCACTGAGGCTTTCTGCACAGTTTGCAGCCACTCAAGCGTGCCCATGCTGTTCTTAGTCTGTGGTTGTGGTTTATTCTTTATTTTTTGCTCTGAAGACACAAGTGTATCGGTTAACCAAAATGGAACAACTCCAATTTTTTTTTTATCTGACCCTTTGGTGAAACCTACACAGAGCCACACGAGAAAAACTAGTGAAAAAATATTTTACTGAACATGATCTCTACACCTCTACTGTGGGAAGAAGAGCAGGATCTAACAAACATGAAAAAAACACAAATAACAGTGATTAACTGCATGTTTGTATTAGTCTTAAATAAGTGTGTGTGTGTGTGTGTGTGTGTGTGTGTGTGTGTGTGTGTGTGTGTGTGTGTGTGTGTGTGTGTGTGTGTGTGTTTGTGCCTTTAAGTGATATGTAGGTTTTGGTTAGGTTCACTGTAATTGTAATTAGGCAGGTATAGACATAAAATATACTTTTGAACATGTTGATGTCCTCTGGTTTGAGGTGTTGGCGGGGTCTGTTGGAGACCAGCAGCTGGATTGCGGCTGTGGTTGGACTGGTGGACTACTGCAGCCCAGAGTAGATGACGTTTGGCACTAGTTTAAAGCCTGAAAACAAACACACAGTCCAAAGAACAGGACACACGATTACAATCTTTGTAGTTCAATCAAAACCTCAAATCCATCCATTTTCTACCACTTATCTGGGTTCAGGTCCTCGAGGAAGATCAGTCTAAGTAGAAAAACCTAGACACAGTATGCCCACACCTAGAGTGTGGGCATACTGTGGGTACATTGCGGGCCCACAGTGGACCTCATTGTTGGCCCCCCTCTTTGATTAGTGTAGGTAGCCTACAGTAGTGTGACACCCACATTGGCCCACACAGCCCTAGCCTGGACCCCAAAGGGGCATATTGCTGGATACATCCCAGCTTTGGAGAAACCTTAGCTTAACACGATTCCCATGTTCCAAAGAATCTGCAGTCCATAACAAAACTTCAGGGTGAGCATGGCAGAAACTGCAAATGAAAACATTCTCACATATAATGATCTAACTTACATCAAATGAAAACAAAAGGAAACACAGGCGTCTTATCTGCCCCCCTGATATAAACAGGAGAGAAACATTTAAAAAAAAGCTTCCCATCAGGCCATTTTCCA
Organism: Diplotaxodon limnothrissa; assembly: GCF_057381915.1. NCBI lineage: Eukaryota > Metazoa > Chordata > Actinopteri > Cichliformes > Cichlidae > Diplotaxodon > Diplotaxodon limnothrissa. The sequence goes on from NC_140598.1 coordinate 29,607,046, forward strand.
TTTTCATAGTTTAAAAATTACAATTCAAGGGTAGCACCTGTGCTCCAGTGAGTGGTAGAAGCTGCACTTCTTAACAGATTGGAGATGTAATGCATTCAAAATCAGAAACTGTGAAAACTGTATGGCTTCCCTCTTTTGCATAAACAGCTTTTTTTTATAGAAATGATTTTTTCTGTTTTGCTTTAAAAAATAAATTGACATCCAGACTTTGGTGAGCCATGAGATTTGTTACAAAGTTATATGTTTTTTTTATTTGGTTGGTTTTCCTAAATTCAGCACAAATTCAAACATTAAGACGTGGAACTGACTCCTGTCAGAATAACTAATTTTAAAGATGTTTTGTTAAAATAAATAGGTCATGTCAAATTGTTTGAAGTGGACCTAATATGATTTCAGCACAACATTTTTATCTTTAAATTACACTGGTCCATTGGGATCCTCAGTCCATCCTGGTGCCTACGTTGACTGCTTTATTTGAAGCTTTAAACACACTTAATATGAACATCCAACAGTGAAAAAGGATATATATGCCAGGGAATAAGAAAAGTAGAATAGGTCCATTTTTACATTGGCTATACCTCTCGTACCTCTTGGTCTGTTGGCTATTTGTCCTTCACTGACATCTTCATATATTCTCACTGTTGAGTAGACTGCATCTGGATCACTTCCTGTTCAATGAATAACATTTAGATTACTGCAGGTACAAAAGCTGCAAATTTAGCAAGAACAGTGTTATATTAGAAGGAAATAACAGGAGTTGCAATAAGGGCAATAAGAGAAATCTAACAATGATTATACATAAAATGACATAAAACATTCAAGTCCAGGCACCTATGCTAGGTTTGAAAAAAAGAAATGATTTGGTAAAATACATTAAAAATATACCAACACATATTGGATTACTCTTCCATCCCAGTGCAGAGATACAAAGATACAACAGAGCAGCTTCACTCACCATGTGCAACACTATGTGCATGCTGTTATGGTCTGTTAAAAGCACTTTTGTAACAGAAGATTGTGTCAACAGAGGACATTTAAATCAACTTTATAATCAACATAATAACAATAAACAACACTGTTAGTAAAGCAATTGAAATAAATACACAACAAGCCAGTCCAGAGATATAAAACCTCCACTGTGTCCTGGATCTGCCTCCAGTCCCAAACCTCTCGCCTACTGTAGGAGGTGCCCAGGAGACATCCTGGTCAGATTATGAGTCACCTTAAATGAATCCTTTCCAATGTGGAGGATTAACGTCTCTACTCTGAGCCGTTTCTGAATGACCAGATCAAGCTGTAAATCATCAACTCTCTCTTTACTACAACAGGCAGAGCAGCATCCCAGTTACTGTAGCTGCAGTGACTTCCAGTCATGTTGCAGTTTATGAAACTGGTGATATGATCTATTTTATTGCCAAACATATTTAAAGTGTCAGCTTTCATGTTCTCAAAATAACTGCAGTTACCACAGTCTGTAGGCCACCAAAGCCAAGTTCTAGGTTTGAGAGCAGAAAGGTGACTTTGACAAGTTTGTCTCTGATTAGCAGGGATTCAGTAAAAATCTCTAAAAGTGTTTCTCTCAAGAATGTCTCATTTTTTTTCTTTAGGAAGTTTTGATCAAGACAGCCTCTCTGCTTTACCATGTGACAATGCAGTTATAGTCGAGCTATGACTGCTCTGTCAATATCTTTGTCTCTACACCCTGAAAAAGGCTGATCCGTGATGGTATTTTCAAATGTTTTTAGCTCTTTACTTTAGTTTAGATTACTTTTCATAACCTACATCAAATGCCTGGACTTGGATCTTCACCTGTGTCAGGCCCATCAGGGTTCAAGTAATTCAAGGAGCCCTATTTGTGACTGTGGCCCAGGTGGTAGTGGTTCATCTATGAGTCAGGAAGTGTGTGGATCAATCCATGACTCCCCCACTCCATGTGCTGCAGTATTCTGGGGCAAGATACTGAATCCTGAGTCTCCCCCAATGCATCTGTTAGAGCAGTGGTTCCCAAACTTTCTTCGCTGGGCCCCCCTTTGTTTTACAGAAAAAGGTTCGCTCCCCCCCCCCCCCCCCCCCCCCCCCCCACACACACACACACACACGCACGCACTAACACATCCTCCAACCACACACACCCATATTTTGCTCAATTGCGGTTTATTTCACACCTCAAACATTTAGTCAACAATTAAGCAAATATAAGTAATCTGCAGGTAGTAAGAAAATAAACTACTAACTCTTTTACGCTGCGTCCACACCTACACGGGTATTTTTGAAAACGCAGCTGTTTCATCCACACGTAAACGGCGTTTCGAATCACCGAAAACTGAGATTTTTTAAAACTCCTTTTTTGCGTTTACGTGTGGACGAGGAATACAGAGTTTGTCATGCAATGTCACAGGTATGTGCCTTTATTCACGTCAGCTGTGCGCCACGTAATTGTTTACATGAGAGGAATTGCAGAATAGCAGATAAACAGTATTTTGTCTCTATCTTCAGGTTTTACACGCAGTTCCTGTCCCTCCATTTACAGAGGCAGAGGCATCACGGTGTGATTATTTTACATGCAGTTGTTTTTTTCCTGTGTAATAATATTCAACATTGCTATTAATAAATTTTTTTTAAAAAAGGCCTCTCTGTGCAAAATGCGTTTAAAAATATAAACAGCTGTCGGATACTGTTTGTCCGTGATTTAGACAGGGGGACAAATTGTGGCAGGATCAGCCTGATATTATTTGTATCCCACTGTAACTTTACTGTATAAAGAGCTAACATCTCCAAAATGTCAGGAGTAGTTAGTCATTACAACAATTTTTTCTGAACTAAAAATCAAGAATGTGGGATCCTGTTTGTCCGTGATTTGAACAGCCCAGCGCTGCTCCCTACGAAGGGAAAACCAATCCTGCAGGGGAGACCTACCTCGGCACTTGTGCAGGTGAAGCCAAAGGGCAGATATGCTTCACTATATTTTCTAGTCTTTGGCTTAGAATGAGGTTGGTTTGGAAACATATTCATTGATGCTTCATCTCCTGCTTTGCGTTTCTGTGGGCGCCCGTGCTAGCAGTTTCCAAGCGTTTTGTCCCGGGGGGGGGGGACACACACACACTTTGGGAAGGTCTGTGTTAGAGTGTTATACACTTAGGCATAAATAGGCCAAGTGGGGCTTTCTCAGCGCTTCAGGACTGTTTTGAGTGCACAGACTGGAACATGTTTAAAGAGGCAGCCACCCAAAATGACTTCTTGGACCTGGACGAGTTCACTGAATCCGTGACCTGTTACATCAGTAAGTGCACAGAAGATGTAACTGTAACTGGAGATGTCACACTCCCTGAGGAGCTGAACAAATTCTACGCGTGGTATGATGCCCTGAACAACACACAAGCAAAGAAAGCCACGCCCCCCACCACCGACCAGACCATCTCTTTGCCTGCAGCCGACGTGAGGAGATCTCTCACCAAGGTCAACCCACGAAAAGCTGCTGGTCCAGAAAACATCCCAGGTCGTGTGCTGAGAGAGTGCGCTGATCAGCTGGGTGATGTCTTCACAGACATTTTCAACTCATCACTGAGCCTGATGATCGTCCCAGCGTGCTTCAAGTCCACCGCCATCATCCCAGTGCCAAGGAAATCCTCAGTATCCTGCCTGAATGACTACTGTCCCATCGCACTGACCCCCATCATCATGAAGTGCTTTGAGAGACTTGTCATGGAACACATGAAGAGCAACCTCTCCTGCTCACTGGACCCGCTGCAGTTTGCATATCGGCCAAACAGATCGACCGAAGATGCTATTTCCACTGCACTTCACCTCTCCCTCTCCCACCTGGACAAGAAAGACAGTTATGTCAGAATGCTGTTCATAGACTTCAGCTCAGCATTCAACACCACTATCCCCCAAAACCTGTTTAACAAACTCAGCAAGTTGGGACTGAGCACCTCTCTCTGCAACTGGATACTAGATTTCCTGTCAGAGAGGCCTCAGTCCGTCCGTATCGGCGACAACATCTCCAGCACCATCAGGCTGAGCACAGGAGCTCCTCAGAGCTGTGTTCTCAGCCCTCTGTTGTTCATCCTCCTGACACACGACTGCACCGCCCTACACAGCTCTAACCACATCATCAAGTTCGCTGACAACGCAACCTTGGTTGGACTCATCAACAGCAACGACAAGTCAGCGTACAGAGATGAGGTTCAGCAGCTGGCGTTCTGGTGCAGCGAGAACAACCTGTCACTAAATGTGGACAAAACCAAGGAGATGATCGTTGACTTCAGGAAAACTCGCTCCACCCACACACCGCTCAGCATCCACGGTTCCATTGTTAACTGTTAACTGCACCAAGTTCCTGGGAGTTCATACCTCAGACGACCTCACCTGGACCACTAACACCACTTCCATCACCAAAAAGGCCCAACAGCGCCTCCACTTCCTGAAATGCCTGAAGCGGGAGAACCTCCCTCCTCCCACCCTCACCATATTCTACAGGGGCATCATAGAGAGCGTTCTGACCAGCTGCATCTCCGTGTGGTTTGGAAACTGCAAAGTCGGTGACCTCAACCAGCTACATCGGATCATCAAAGCAGCTGCCAAGATCATCGGAACATCTCTCCCTCTGCTACAGGACATCTTTCACAAACGCTGCATCAGTAAGGCCTCCTGCATCGTGTGTGACCCCTCACACCCCTCACATGGACTCTTTTCCCTCCTGCCATCTGGCAGACGCTATCGCAGCATTGGCGCCCGATCCTCCTGACAGATAGCTTTCTCAAAGTGTATACTCACTCCCCTTACCTCAGTCTCAAGTGTGTATATATGTATATATATTCTTCTTAACTTATTTTTCCTATATTTATTGTTGCTCTTTTGCACTGTATGGAACTGGAGCCTCGTCGTCTTGTCTCTCTATGTACTGAACTGTACATAGCAGAGATGACAATGAGGTTGACTTTGACTTTGACTAAAAGTGCTTTATAAATGTGTGAGTGAGCTATGCAGTAATAAGCACTTTGAGTGCTCAACTGAGTAGGAAGTTACTAAATAAGTTTATTTAACATCATGCCATCTTTACATTTTTTCTTAATAAGACTGTTTTAATACACTATGTCTATGACACACACTTTTATTATTTGTAATTTCGCATCATGAAGAGAATAATAAATGATATTTATAAACACCATCAACTGTGAACAGCTTTATTTCCCGTAACGCTGTGAAACACAGAGAACAGGGGGCTGTAAATAACCACAAAGCTGCACAAAGTTCATCTGTTAATGCAAACTGACACTTGTAGGAAAACACCTTCTTACTACATGAACCCTACTATAAGCTAAACCAGAACACCTAGCAGTGCAAATTCTTTTTTTTCTTCTTTTTTTTGTGTCCCGTTTGGATCTTTAGCCATCAGAATTGTTGTCTTAAGGCCAAGAAAGATGCCAAGCGGATTTATTTTACCAAGTGGATCATCATGGCCTTGCCATATTGGTCCATTTAATTGACCTTTATTATAATTATGAATTTATTTTATTTTCGGTTGCTACAAACGGGACAGTCATGTCTGTCCCGTTTGTAGATGTGCAAATTCCGATCAGCGTCAGACTACAGTTAACTGGAAACAACAAGAGGGAAGAGGTGCTGTGGTCTTACACAGAACTTTAAAGTGGTCAAAATGATTGAAGGTCAGTTTGAGCTACAGGTAATGACAGTTAATGATCTTTTGTCTGTTCAGTCTTTCTAACAACTTGTTCAGCCTCTTCTAGGCTGCTTTATTTTCCCCTTTGTGCACTGCTGGAATGTTCAAAGGCCCAGATGTGGTTTAAAAGTCACAACACGCCTGACTTTATAAAAGCTTTAACACATGAAACCCTTGGTGAATAAGGGCTTGCCTGCCTTTGCAAGAAAAGAATGGATATAGCAAGCTCTGCATCTTATCTTGAAGACCTCTTAGTACCGTATCATTCCAATAGAGCTCATCGCTCTCAGACTGGAACTGTTGTTCCTAGAGTATTTAAAAGTAGAATGGGAGGCAGAGTCTTCAGTTTTCAGGCCCCTCTTCTATGGAACCAGCTTCCAGTTTGGATTTGGGAGCCAGACGCCATCTCTATTTTTAAATTTTCCTTTTTGAGAAAGCATATAGTTGGGCTTGATCAGGTGACCCTGAATCCTCCTTCAGTTATGCTGCAATAGGTGTAGGCTGCCGGGGATTTTCATGAGTGTTTCTCCTTTACTTAGAATGCGTTTATACACCTCTCTGATTTAAATCATTCATTATTATTAATCTCTCGCTCTCTTCCATCTTTTTTCTGGTTTCACTCCCTTCACCCCCAACTGACAGTGGCAGATGGCTGCTCCACAATGCAATGTAATGTTGGACAGACCATCACACCATAGTTTGAAGTAACAACTGAATTTAACGGATTGTATTTTGTTAGATCATGAAGCATTCATGCATCAACCCCCCACCTCCACGCCCCCACAGTCTGAATCTCACCTTCACGTTTCCTGTAAACACATCGTCTCACCAGCAGAACCAGTAACACCAGTAGAGCCACAACACAGACTGATCCAACACATGACAAAACAGAGAGAACAGCAGGAGAGAGTGATGGAGGAAGAATGATGGAGGTGGATGTAGGTGGAGGTGTGGTGGTGTGTTTCCCTAAAATAAAGCAAACACAGTCATTAAGTTGTCGTCACATTGTGAATGTTGAAACCTGCAGAAACACAGACAGGTGAGTGTGTCACCTGTGACAGTGATCCAGCTGGATGGAGACTCTCCATGACCGCTGATGTCACACTTGTAGAGGCCTTCATCAGACCTGGAAACATGCTGGATGGTCATGTGACCTGTAGGCTGCTTCCTGATGAGGGAGCCATCTTTATAGAAAGCAGCTGGGAGGTTGGAGGGAGTGGTCTTTGTTTTACAGAGCAGAGTGACGTCATCTCCCTCCATCACAGGGAGGACAGGACTCTGCAGGATCACTGATCCACCTCAACACAGAGACAAACTACAGCATTTCATCCATTTACACACAGCTTCATCAACACTAACTCCACACACTCAGCTTACCAGTGACTGTCAGGTTAACCATGTTACTGATGGGACCCTCTCTGGACTCACACCAGTAAACTCCACTGTCCAATGGGTCGATGTAGCTGATGTTACAGGAAGAACCAGCTGGTTTCCCCCACCCATCTCCACACTGAGTCCTCTGTCGTGTCTTTGGGTTTCTCCTCAGAGTCCATCCAGCAGAGCTGTCGTCCTCCTCACAGCTCAGAGACACAAAGTCTCCTTTAAAGAACTGAGAGCTGCTGGGACTCACAGTCAGACGAGCTGCCAGGAAGAGGATATGATGTGAATCAATTTTCAAAAGAGAACGACCAACTGAGTTTCAAAATCTTTTACTGTTTCAACAACAGTAACACAGCCACCCAAAATAAAACATATTTTGGGTGGCTGTGTATATTGCACTATAAACATATAATGCAGTAAACATCACGTGTCTTCAGTATTCCTAAATCACTTTACATTTAAAATGTGATACTGATAGTAAAGACAGTAGCCAAGCATGCAGTCAGATCCTGGCTGGTCCAGGTTCAGTGCTCTCAGATGCACAGTTATAATTAATGTTATTAAAAACACCAAAAAAAAAAAGGTGGTTTTGGATTTAATGCCTCAGTTTTTAGAGACAAGCTTTATTGAAAGTTTATACGTGGCAGACAGCATTAAAAATAAGATGCAGAAAATGTCTATTTAAGACTCTTTGAGATGTTTTGGATTATCACGATGAGGTCACTGACCTTGGTTTGTTGTGCAGCACAGCAGTAAGTTCAGACCTAAAGAGAAATGATATCAGTCAATCTGAGTTTTCAGCTGGTTCACATTACAGCAAAGCTCCTTCTGGTACCACGTCTCCCCTTTAGGGGACTTTTAGCTTCTGCTTAGGCCTTTTCTAGCTGTTCGTTTGTCTGTTTTTGTTTTTGTTTTTAAAACTATATCCATAAATATCATGAATGTGTCACAGAGACACAGACAGCTGCTAATCAGTGTCAGTAACAGACAAATAAAAGAGGTTCAGTTTCCCACTTCTGGGATAGCTGAGGTGAACGGCAGCAGACAGAAGGTACAGCCCCTGTGTCAACATCCGCCTGTCAATCAAACAGGCCACACCTACAATAATATCAACTTTAAGCCTTCATTCCTCAAGATACAAATTAAAAATACACACTTTAAAATATGTTCTTTCCTGATTTCTCTGTTTTATGTACAAACAACACTGGTTCATCTGTGATTCATAAGTCAGTGTTAAATAGCTTAACACTTAAAACTGTGGCTCAAGACTTTTGCACAGTACTCTGTCTCACAACATATGTCACCACCCTTGTATAACTCAGCTGATATGCTATAAAAACAGTTAACTGCATTTGGAAGTGAAAGATTGAACTTACAGAGCAGCTGCTGAAGAGATGCTGGGTTCATCTTGACTGAGCTCAGACACAGCAGTTAAATCAACTTCCTTCTGCATGCAAGGCTACATTTACTGCTTTGTGGTTTTCTTGTTGCCATTACGACAGCTGATTTAAAATAGCACAGATGATCAAACTCCATGTGACCTTTCTATGTTATGCTTTAAAGCGTTGTACTTTTGTTAAAATGGTAAAAAACAACAACAACCCTGTTTTTCAACTGTCAACTTGAGAAATAATGTTTTATAGCAGGTAGCTGTTGTGTGTTTGGGGCTAGTATGAGACCCTCTCTCTCCCACCCTCCCCCACTAAGTGAGTTGGAGGAAGGAGCTGTTGTTAAGGAAAGAGGGCCATACAAGCAGGAGGCCTAAAATAGTTAGTGCATACCTTTGTCAGTGTGTTAACTCCAAATATTTGTAATTCACTTCTTCAGTCAGCAAAGTAGAACTCTTTGAACACAACCATTTTTCACCCAAGCCTTTGGTGATTGCAGAGATACTCAGAATTCCACCTTAAGGCATAGTAGACCCTAAATTTCATCACAGCACCCCTAAAAATAACTACAGTAATACTAGTACTGATGATGTATTTTACTATTATTTTGATATTGTTTTCTAATGTTATATTTGCCAACTGGAGAGAGTGAAAAGCGGCCAGTATTATTGATGTCTTAAAGAGACAGTGACCTCACACAGAGGCGTTTCTGCTTGTTGATGATGAAGAGGTAATTTAATGACACAAATCAGTGATGCCGATTTAAAGAACACTTTAACTACGGCAAAAGTTCAAATTGTTCTGATGTTGTGACTTTGTCTGCTTCTTTATATTTGTTCTCTAAACACCGTCAAAAAAGTGTTGCAAAGCACGAGACATAATCCACATGTAAACTAAGCTTTGCAAATGTGTGCAATGATTTGCGTGTAAATTTTGAGGACCCACACGCAGGTGCTTCAATCCACACACATATACGAGGCAATCTGACCACCACGTAAAACTATTTTACAAACGTGCAAAAGCCAAATAATTACTGATCGTTTAAGCACAGTTTACTAAGTTCAGCTTCCTGAATTTGAAAATTTTACCTTTTGAAAACCTTTCTGAACGTACAAATATCTAAAAGTACACACGACATCACTCTTGCCCACAAAAGCTTATCCTCCTAGGACCCTGCGTCCACATATGTGGACATCACATTTTGGGTTATTTAGACCAAAATACTCAATTTTGCTCTACATGGGCCTGATAGCCACTTACGAGGACATTATACTGCTACTCTTGTATCAAAATTTTAAATGAATATCCTCATATGTTGCTCTTATTTTTCTTAAAAACAAAAATAAGGTAAAAAAAAAAAATCTGGTAATTCTTTATTTTCACATTCATCGGGCCCCAATCAGCCCAAATATCAAAGAGAAATTAAAAATGCTGTGGAAGAGTTCGGGTCTTAGGAGGTTAAATATGTGTGTGCGAATCACCGCACGGATCACTTCTCACACCCATGAGGGGTTTGAGACAAATGTAACGCTGGCAGCTTCCCACAGAGCCACATATGTAAGATGCGTTCAAGTCCCAGGGTAAAACTGACATCTGGGCTTCCACTGCATGTATGTGTTTTTTCTTTCAAATAAAATGCACGCTTCTTTTTCTACATAAACGGAAGATAGATTTACCATTATCAGCTTTATTATTTTACTTTGTTAAACATTTCTATTCCTATTGAAGATCAGGGGTGTGTGAGTATACCCACTCCTGTTTCTTCACATCCCAACTCTGGATTAAAATGTAAAGGTGCAAAAAAACGAAACTGTCACAGCTGTCGAGGAGAGCCGTGTGGAGGTAAAAGGACCCTAATGCAGGCAGTTGACTGATAGTGCAAGTGACGTTTATTTACAAGTAATAGAGTGACGGAACAGGCAGTGAGGAATAGTGATGTGACTTTCTGTATCGAGGCTTCAAAGCTTGTGTCGAGTAATGGAGGGGGCGTTTCCGCGATGCGCGTTTCGAGGCTTGCTTCATTTATGGGAGGAGCTGAAAATGATGACGTCCGAAGCTTCGCTGCCCGGCTGTACCACGTGACTGGTTCATGAAGTGGTTCGAACTTTGCCGCGAGCTATGACAGATATAAACCCCTCAGACTTCATTCAAAAATGTGGGTGTTTGATGGAGAGTTGCGGTTAGTGAGAGTTTGGAGACAGTTTGGAGGTTTATGAGAGTGAGGAGAGAAAGTCAGGAGAGAATGGAGCCAGCTAAGAAGAGGAGGATGTCCTCCCCTGTGTGGGAACATTTTAATTTTATTCCTCCCAGCAAGGTATGTAAATTTCCACAGAAGATGTATTTTCATAATACTGATGGTGCAATACAATTTATGTTAAGCTGTCTGTACTTTTGTACAAGGTGAAGTGTTTGCTATGTGCCAGGGAGCTGGGATATAACAACAACACCTCATCCATGCTTAGGCACTACAGAGCTTTGCATGAGAATAAGGGGAACACCGATTGTGGAGCAAGACCAGGTGAGCCATCAAATGCAATGATAATATAGGATGCAGTAATGTTACTAAATGATATAACAATATTATACAACTGTTATAAGTTACGTGTGTGCTATTTATATTTGTGCTTTATCTTTATTGTCTTTCCTCAGGAGAACAATCTCAAATAGATGAAGACCTGGTTAGCATGGTGATTGAGGACTCCCAGCCATTTAGCATTGTGGAGGACAAAGGATTCAAAAGATTTGTTAAATCATTAAATCCTAGCTATGTTCTCCCCACTAAAAAGGTCATAAAAGCAGTGAAAATTTAGTTTTTACAGAATAAAATGTGAACAGGCAGGACTGAGGCCTCAGTGTGTAGCTGTCCATACCTCAACGTTACAAAAGCACAACCACTGTCCACACCTCACCTCACAGTAAATGATCATTTCCATTTCAAGCATTTCCAAATGATCATTTTCCATACTGCCAGTATAAATATACACAGTATACTGCCATCTCAGGAGACTGAAAAGATTCGGCATGAGCCCCCGCATCCTCAGGACCTTCTATCACTGTGCCATTGAGAGCATCCTCACTGGATGCATCACCACCTGGTATGGCAACACCACCGCCTACAACTGCAAAGCTCTCCAGCGTGTAGTGCGGTGCTCTGAACGGATAATTGGAGGTGAGCTTCCCTCCCTCCAAGACATCTACAGGAAGCGCTGCCTGAGGAAAGCGGGGAGGATCATCAAGGACTCCAGTCACCCCAGCCATAAACTGTTCAGACTGCTTCCATCAGGAAGGAGGTTCTGCAGCATCCGGTCCCGTACCAGCAGACTGAGAGACAGCTTCTTCCATCAGGCCATCAGACTGCTGAACACTTCATAGACACCTCAGCTTCACTACTGGAACTTCAACACTATGCACTCCACACACTGTACAGTAATGCCACTGTTTTGCACATATTCAACTCTGTATATTTTTATATTTTATTTTTTTTTTACTATTTAATTTGTAAAAATGTGTATACACACACACACACACACACACACACACACACACACACACACACACGTAGGATAATATTTAGTATACACATCCAGAAATGCATACACTATTATATATTGTACATATATTTATTAGTTTCAGATTAGCCATTCTTGTATTTTGCTTGTTTGTGTTGTTGTGTTTGCATATCCCTGTTGCTTGTGGGGCTCGCACACAAGAATTTCACTCGCATGTGCTGTGCCAGTGTGCCTGCACATGTGAGGTGACAATAAAAGTGATTTGATTTGATCACTACAATATAGATGTTTGACACACTCCTTTTGTTGTTGACATTTGCAGGCTGTGTGCAAAAGGCCACGCTCTTCAAATTCATGCCAACTAATATTTCTACGTCCAGTAGGTGTCCTACTAGAGCACATGAAGCTTCACGCTGGGGTGAACCAACTGGATTAAGAGCTTCAGTGCTTCATGAAGCTTCATCTGCCCATCACTAGTGAGGAATGACAAATGACTGGAAAACCTAAACTGGGAAAACTAAATGATAAACATAAGAAACGGGGTGCAGCGCAGAGCGCCGCAGACAGAGGAACAAAACACCATGAAACACAGACGAACAGGCAGGAGAACACACAGGGCTTAAATACACACAGCAGTAATCAGGGGATGAGAGACAGGAGGGCAACACAGCTGGGAGAAATCAGAGCTGAGGGGACAGGGGAAACGTAACCTGAACACACTCACATGAGACGGAGACCTTCAGAATAAAACAGGAAACTCAGACACAGAGAACCAGACAAGACAATGAACCACACAGACAGATTCACAAACAGACAGTGTGACACCAGAGGCAGACAGAACACAGAAGTGGGACCAGGGCAGGCACAGAACAGAAACCTAACAAATGGCAAATTATAACAGAATACATACTCAGAATAAACAAAAGCATAAAGAAACACAAAACACTGAGTCGGCAGACTCAGGACCATGACAGAAACAAACAGCCTCAATGTCCTGTCATCAGTGACAGGACCGTGATGGATGCCTGGTGGAATTCTGACTGACTGTCAGCTGGTGGGTGACTGTAACCATATCCCCCACCTGTGACCAGGACGATGCAACCATGATTATTAAATCCCATAATAGCATCATTTACATCATTTACTACATTTATAACTTTCAAATGTGTTCAGGGATTTATAATTATCACAGAATCACAATGTTGAGGCTGACTATAAAATATTGATGTACGCTTACAGCAAATAAAACACAGGTTGTGCACACCTGACAGAAAGTGATGCTTGCATTTTATGATTTTATGATTATTGCTGACTTGTGTTTCTGAACATGAATGAATATTTTATTGCACAGCTCATGGTCTAATGTTCAAATGTAAATACTTTTGTGTATATGCTGACAGCCTCCTGCAGCAGCTCACCCACACTGGACACCTTTTGAGAAGAGAACTGTTTTCCCTCCCGAGCAACCTGACAGTTTGCTAATTTTTTTTAGAGGCAGACCAAAAATCTTTTTCAATTTTTAACATCTTCATCATGTTTTGTACAATACGTCCACCACCCCTCCTGTGGACAAGTCCTTGCTTTTCTTCCATCTATTGTCCCTCACACCCAACATATCTGTCCTCCTCCTATCTTCATTCTCTCTGGTGTGATTTTACAGAACATAAAAACATTTACAGTGACTGCTCTCATCAGCACAATCCTGCCTTTCCTGCTATCCTGCTGCCTCCTAACATTCTTTTTTAATGACCTCCATGTTTTGCAGTTGCTTCCTGACACATTTCCTTCCTGACAAAGCCCTGCCCATGTATCCGGGTTTGAGATCGACAGTAAGAGTGCATACTGGGCTGGGCTTCCCTGTCGTGTACACACTCTGTACTACAAACATTTATCACACTTTCATTGAGAGTTTTAATGCAATTAAGCATTTATTTTCTGCTATACAAAGACTCTACAGGTGCCTAGAGCTCTACACCTGTAGATTTTTTTTTTTTTATCAAGCTAAGCTTCCTCGTGTGTTTAGTGAAATACTTCCATGCTTACCAAGTGTAGCTTATAAACAATGTAAGCTGCAAAGAGAGGGAAGCAGTGGTTTGTGTTTTTGGAATGATAGATAAAAGTCCTCATCAGTGTAGTAGGACTTGACTTAAGCGGCCAAAGAAATGCAGGAGACTGATGCTGTCACCGTTTTGTGACCCAAACAATATTTACAAAGAAACAAATAAGAAACTCAACTCCAAATTAACTCAGTTCAAATAAACATAACTGAACTTAAATCAATGAAAATTACGGTCAAACTGCACACAGCTACACTGACCTGGTCCTTTCTCCTCAAACACCTGAGTTCTGCTTAAATAATAATAATGGATTGCATTTATATAGCGCTTTTCGGGACCCCTCAAAGCTTTAAAATACCACTATTCATTCACTCTCACACACTGGTGAAGGCAAGCTACAGTTGTAGCCACAGCTGCCCTGGGGTAGACTGACAGAGGCGAGGCTGCCATATCGCGCCATCGGCCCCTCTGGCCATCACCAGTAGGCGGTGGGTGAAGTGTCTTGCCCAAGGACACAACGACCGAGACTGTCCGAGACGTGGCTCGAACCGGCAACCTTCCGATTACAAGACGAACACCCAACTCTTCAGCCACGATTACCCCAAATAATCCACTTAACCAAACAATTTCACCACTGGACTATTCCATTCAGTAGGTAGATAAGATGAAAATGATTATATTCAAACCTCTACTGCCACTCTTTACTAGCAACATAAACTCTGGTGTAATCAATACACATGACAATAAATCTATTTCTCCATAAACCCTCTAAAATCAACTTTCTTAAATTACAAGAGTTTTCCCCCTTCGCTTGGTCTCTTCCTGTGACCTCAGATGAACCCAGAAGGTATAAAGCAGGAAGTAAAACTACTTTCCTCCTTTTGTTTCTGGAAGACAGGTAGGTAAGGTTAGTTCTAACTAAACCAATTAACAGTTGAAATAAATAACATGTTAACTTAACAAATTTGTAGGAATTGATTTAAACCAAAATGTTATATTATATAATCTGTAAAAGTGCAAAACATAAACAAACCCGGGATAGTAGACGTTTGCCTATTGCAGACTACATATGAAATATGGTTAAATCGTGATCGTGTGGAAACGCAACCTGATCGTGGCTCAAGAGTTGGGAGTTCGCCTTGTAATCGGAAGGTTGCTGTTTCGAGCCACGTCTTGGACAGTCTCGGTCGTTGTGTCCTTGGGCAAGACACTTCACCCACCGCCTACTGGTGATGGCCAGAGGGGCCGATGGAGCAATATGGCAGCCTTGCCTCTGTCAGTGCGCCCCAGGGCAGCTGTGGCTACAACTGTAGCTTGCCTTCACCAGTGTGTGAATGGGTGGATGACTGGGTGTGTAAAGTGCTTTGGGGTCCCTAGGCGGGACTAGCAAAAGTGCTATATAAATACAGACCATTTACCAATATTATCATAAAATAAATAATGTATTAATGACTTAAAAAAATCACACTTTTTAAACTCATGTAATGGTTTATTTAACTCCTGGTAAAGGTGTATAAACTCTTAATTTAGCCTTTGAAAACCAGTTCTGAAGTTCATGATTTAACATACTAGATGTGTGACTGTAGCTGGGTGTGAATATATAATAGAACTTATAAGTTAAGTTATATAATAAGTTATAACTTATAAAATTGTAAAAATTATCGTAAAGTGTATAATTTATTAACAACTTTTTTTTAATCACACTTTTTAAACTCGTGTAAATGTTTATTTCTGACACCCCTGGTCCTCCATACTGATCAGGTGAAACAGTGGTTTATTAGCTGGTATGACATCATACCATCCAATGAAGGCCTCACATTATTATTTTACATTCATTATTAACATTTAACCTTCACACCTTTAGAAGCTTTTACATTTTAAACTATGATATTTTTGAACTCGAACCTAAAACAGAAAAAATCTTTTTACTAGATTCTAAACACTTGATTATACAGACAGACGAATAGGCGCCACCTTACCTCATAATTTCCTGT
The DNA here is from genome assembly GCF_057381915.1 of Diplotaxodon limnothrissa. NCBI lineage: Eukaryota > Metazoa > Chordata > Actinopteri > Cichliformes > Cichlidae > Diplotaxodon > Diplotaxodon limnothrissa. The sequence continues at coordinate 29,623,057 of NC_140598.1, forward strand.
AATTTCCTTTTTTTCATGCAGTGGAATTTCCTCTCACAGGGGCACAGGGATATTGCTCAGGGTATCAGTCATACACCGCATAAAATAACTTTAGGTAAATTTAATAGCTTTAAAGAGCATCTGTATATTGTTTATTATTGTTTTTTTAATCCAGGAAACTACAACAATGAAGCTGTGGGAGATAAGAAAGGAAATGCTGTTAAAAACAGCTTTAACCGCGTTTGTCCTCTCATGTTTCCTGGGACGTCTGGACTGTGAAGGTAAGATGTGTTAATCCTGTAAAACATTAAATTGTAGTTAAATTCAAATGCTAATATACAGTACAGGTTCAGTACATCAGCCTCTCAACTGTCTGGCCTTATGTACAGGTCCTTTAGAAATAAACTATGAAATAAATAACAAGCCATCGCTGTCTGGTACACAAACATCAACAAATTTCTGTATTAAACACCCTGAATGTGACTGACAAGTACAAACAGGTTTTTATACCTTTGTTTTATCATTTTGTACAGACTCTGGGCTTTTCCACAGAGTATGTGAAGCCATTTTACCCATTTTAGCTCAGTAAAACCCACACCACAGTCTACAAATGTTAAAAAAAGCGTATAAACTCTGAAGTTAGACATTCAAAACCCACTGAAGTTCATGATTTAACATGCTTGTGATGGACCGAGTTGAAAAACAGGAGGAGCCCAGGAATTATTAGAAAAATATGGTTTCCATTTATTTAACCCCCAAAAATTATATTTACAAGACTAATAAAGGTTGAGCTCATAAAAGAGGTCAAAGAATCAAAACTGAACCCAGGCAAAGACTGCAAACTTAACAAACCAAATGACTGCTCAAACATACATAATTGACTTAAACATGAAATATGTTTAGGTCATATATGAAAAATGACATACAAGGGTATATATAATGGCTGATCAGACCATTGTGACACATGAGGGGTAACAAACAAAACACAATCATAAATCACAAACGATGCAGTACAATCTAGTTTGTTAATAAACTAAACACTAAAGAAGAAAATCAAAAACCCCATTAAACCCTAAACTCAAATATTTAATTAAATACAAATACTTTGTTTTTAAAGTAAAGAAAACACATCCCCCCCCCCCCCCCCCCCCCTTCTGCAGGAAGTGGTGGTATGGTCCAATTATCTTCCTTTGTATTTAATGGTTTCAAACCCTGGCTACCATATTTTTGTCCGGCAACTCCCAGGGATGATAGCAGGTAAGAAATAAAAAGACAAAGGTTAGTCAGAAAGCAAAGAAATGAAGTAGTATGAATACATAAGTAAACTAAATGTGCGTGCTTACAAATAGAACAAATGTATCCAAACCAATCAATAAAGTTATTGGAAACTAAAATGTATTACTATGTTCAAATGAAGAATGAAAATACAAAAGTTACCGACTTTAGAGTGTGGCCACGGGTTTGGCCATCACAATGCTGGATGTGTAAACATATCTGGGTCTGAATGTAACGCAGTAAAGCTTTTTTTACTCGCTTATAAATTCCCACAGAATTTACACAAAAATAAAAACTCAGGTTTCTGATATTTGAAGCACAATAATAAGCGTGTTTGAATTATTGGATGCATATTATCTTTATGACTGACCTGTTTTCTTCTTATTTTAGAGCTAACAGTCAAACAAGCAAAGGATGTAACTCTGGAGTGCTATGGCCCCAGTGATGCTAACATAATGATAAGCTGGCAAAAGCCTGACCTGCAGTCAGAGTATTATGTGTTCTACTTCAGCGATGAACACATTCACAAAGACAAACAGCATGAATCATTTAAAGGTCGAGTGGAGCTGAAAGATCCAGAGATAAAGGATGGAAACTTTTCTGTGATTCTCAAAAATGTCGCCATGAACGACGCTGGAAAATATGAATGTTATGCTGGATACAACAGACAGAGACCTCAGCTTTTGAAGAGCATCAACCTGAAGGTAAAAGAAGGTGAGTGTGAAGTTGAGCTGCTTCCTGGTTGTTGTTTGTTTCTAAAGATGTTGTTGATGAGACTTTGTAGAAAGCAGCTGGTCTGAGTGATGTGATCAGAGTGCAGTAGATAATGTCTGACAGCAGTTTGAAGAGGAAATGGGTTCTGTTCTGTTCTTCACTCATCACCTACCTGACAGCTGACACCTCACACCTGTTTCTCACCTGCAGGTCAGACAGTACTCGATAAGGACAAAGACCAGAGGAGTGGAGCTGATGGTGTAGAAGTTGACATGTCGATTTCCGTTGTGCTTGCTGCTGCTGTTTTGTTGTTTTAGCCGTCTGTTGAACTGCAGCCAGTTTGAAAGGCCACAGATGGAAATATCACAGTGTATATTCACTCCACCCACCCACTCAGCATTCACAGTGACAGATGTGCTGAGGACAGACAGAAGTTAACGATGCACAATTAAACTGGAATTTAGCACCTGGAGGAAACATTAAGTTATGTTTGTGTTTGTGATTATCTGAAGTTTCCTGCTCAACATACATGTTTGTTTACATTGTTATCTGCTGCCTTTTTTAGTCACCATCAAATATCACTGAGCTATTATGAATTCTGAATTTTACATTTTGATATTTTTGTCCTACATATTTTTCATTTTACATTTTATTTTTTATATTTTACATGTTTTTTGCATTTTTAAAGGCTTAAAATACTGTTGAGAAGGAAGGTTACATTATATGTAAAGAGGGCCAAATATAAGCCCTGACGGCCATCACTAGTCCACTGGATGTCTTTGAAAAATATAAAATGTGAATTAAAAAAGAAAAAGTAAGATGTTGGACTATTTACTGTATTTTGTCATTAAAAGTGGATAACATCATGAGAATCGATCATAGATTAAATTTTTTTTAAACTATTAGTATAAAGAACAAAGTTTTTATAACAAATTTTCAGGATTGATGAATCTGTAACATCAGCAAAATGTTTTACACTTGGTCATGTGCAATAAAGGACATGTGAATGAATCCAGTGCATGTACGAGCAGATTAACACCAGCCTGGCTTGCAACAAACACTCTGAGAGATATCGTTGTATTATTGTTAGATATGCTGTTTCTACTACTTTACTTTCAAACCATCTGTCCTCTCTGTCCAAAACGTGAACATCGGCATCCTTGAAAGTGTGACCTTTGACCTTTAGGTGCAGATGTAGAGCTGAGTCTTGCCCTGTCGAGGTGGCGCGTCTATGTTTTGTGGCTGTTTGGTCTCACCAGTGTAGAGGTCTGAGCACTCCTCGCTGTACTGCACAGCACACACTATGTTGACTGGCTTGTGTTTGGGAGTTTTGTCCTTGGGATGAAACATCTGTGAACGACCATCTCTGAACAGAGGAGGTGGCTCACAACACCGACTGTCCGCCACCTACAACCCAGTTTTGAGATCTTGATCACATCCTGCAACAGCTGATCTCAGTATCACATGACAGGATGAGGCAAGATCTCACAATGGTGGTAAATGTGGTATTGGAACCATTTTACCGGTTGTAGGTTGATTGGTGGGTGTGATTGCAGACCTGCTTGATCAGGGATGAGTTCATTCCTTGTGTTACAGTGCCATCTTGTGGTGGTTTTGAGAATCGTTGCGAATAGAGTTTGTGCAGTACATTTAAGAATGGTGCGCTTCTTTAATCGGACTGTTAAGAGGCCCGTTCCAATAATTTTTATTCCATATTTATGCTGTAATGATTTTTGTCCTTTTTCAGAGAATCCACATATTATTTAACACTCATCTACTATCACACTACATATAAAATGAATTGCATCTCTTACAGCTCGATCCCGTGGTGTAAGCCTCTCCTAATGACCGAGGATAACCAGAGTAGCACAAAGTTGAACAGACGCGCCTCATTCTGAGCAGAATTATTCAATTATGTTTTCATACATGTGCGGATGCAGGTGTGTGAGTGAGAGAGCAAGAGAAGGACTGAAAGAAAGCATGGAGGACTTGACTAAACCATGTAATCAAGATGTAAATCAACTTTGGGTTTGAATCAGCTCCAAGTACACAGCTGAGTGTGACAAGTGTTGTTGGCTTGTTTAGAAACATTTTGTGTCCTGATAGAATCAAAATTGTATTAACATAAGCTTCTTTTCAGCAGTTAGTAAGTTTGTGTCTCTTGACACTGTGGGGAAAATTGTATTTTCTTATTTAACCTCACTGTATAAGGCAGGTACCTACATGACCACGACAAAAAAACAAACAAAAAAAAACCTTCCTACAGCTGATTCTATCCACTCATGAGTTTTTTTCTCTTCTTAAGAGATAAGATAAGATAAGATAAGATAGAACTTTATTAATCCCTCGGGTGGGTTCCTCTGGGAAATTCGATTTCCAAAAAAAGCACAGCAACGACCGAAGTTACAGTTACAGAATTGTTATATATATATATATATATATATATATATATATATATATATATATATATATATATACACACACACACACACACATATATAAATACAGAAACAAATATAAATAAAATATACAAAGGGGATAAATAGAATAAATAGGAATAAAAAATAAAAATACAAGTGAATTGCACATTTCAAGTATTGAGTCTATTGCACTGTTGACTATTTACAAAAAGTATTGCACAAGGTATTGTACAGTGAGGTGAAGAGGCACTACAGCTTAGTTGTTCCCCCCTCCTTTCTCCTCCCTCTCCCCTCCAGAGAGGAGTTAAACAGTTTGATGGCGTGTGGGACAAAGGAGTTTTTAAGTCTGTTAGTTCTTGTCTTTGGGAGAAGCAACCTGTCACTGAACAGACTCTTCTGGTTGTTAATGGCCGTGTGCAGAGGATGCCCAGCATTGTTCATAATGTCCAGCAGTTTCTTTAGTGTCCTTTTCTCTGCCACTGTCACCAGAGTGTCCAGCTTCATGCCGACCACAGAGCTAGCCCTCCTGATCAGTTTCTCCAGCCTGGATGAGTCCTTCTTTGCTGTGCTGCTCCCCCAGCACACCACAGCATAGAAAAGTACTCCAGCAACCACCGACTGGTAAAACATCCTCAGGAGCTTCCTGCAGATGTTAAAAGACCTCAGCCTCCTGAGGAAGTACAGTCGGCCTTGGGCTTTTTTATACAGGTGCTCTGTGTTGCATGACCAGTCCAGTTTATTGTCCACCCACAGCCCGAGGTACTTGTACTTGTTGACCACCTCCTCCCCCTCTATCTGAACCGGCAGGGGACCTTCTCTGGACCTCCCGAAGTCCACAACCAGTTCCTTAGTCTTTGAGGTGTTGAGTTGCAGGTGGTTTGTGTGACTCCATGCGACAAAGTTCCTCACCAGACTTCTCTACTCCTCTTCCTGATCATCCCAGATACACCCCATGATGGCTCTGTCATCTGCAAACTTCTGAATATGGCATAATTCAGAGTTGTAGCAGAAGTCAGAGGTGTACAGGGTGAAGAGAAGAGGGGACAGCACAGTTCCCTGTGGTGCTCCTGTGCTGCTGACCACTGTGTCAGACGTGATGTCCTTCAGCCTGACGTACTGTGGTCTGTCGGTGAGGTAGTCGGAGATCCAGGCCACCAGGCAGGGGTCCACCTCCATCCTGTTCAGTTTTTCCTGAAGCATACAGGGCCGGATGGTATTAAAGGCACTGGAAAAGTCAAGAAACAGGATCCTGACCGTGCCTTTTCCCCCATCCAGGTGTGAGTGGGCTCTGTGTAGGAGGTACAGGATGGCATCCTCCACTCCGACACCCGCCTTGTATGCAAACTGTAGTGGGTCCTGGGCATGTTGTACCTGTGGTCGGAGGAGGTTGAGGAAGAGCCGCTCTAGAGTCTTCATAAGATGTGACATCCTGCATTGATTCCTTTGCAAATGATTTTATTAATAAATCTGAGGATATCAGTTTTGGTTTCAATGGTCAGTTTATTTTTCCACAGCAGATGCCAGCTGGATTGGGAATTATGACCATGTTTAGTTAGATCTGGTGACTACTCTTTGCTTCTTTGCCTCTCACTGGCAGGTCACAGTATATGTTAAAAACAGTATATGCTAAAAGTACACAGGGGTCAAAATTTGACCACCTTTCACAATTTTTTCCCATCATGTTGGAGGCTTCGTAGCTTCATTAGTACAGATGATAAACTGATTAAGTGCTAATCAAAAACTGCAACCAAAATAGTTTTATAATCCCAATTCCAAAAACAGGATCCCGTGTAAAATGTAAAGAATCACATAATGCAATGATTTGCAAATCTCAGAAACACAACTTTTAATCACTGTAGAAAATAAAATCGTCAAATGTTTAAACTGGTAAAATGAACTGCTTTAAGAAAAAAATGTCTGCTTAATTTGTATTTAACTTATAGAGAAAATTGATGTAGAAAACATCAGGCAGGATCTTTTAGGCTGTGTTTGGCCCTGTGTCATCACACAGACAAGTATCTGCCTTTTTCCCTAAAGCCTCTTAAGATCCTGCTGAAACAGGTCATAAGATTGGGACCGGAATCTCTGTGGTGACAAAAGAGCCTAGAGAAAGTGTGTAAGCAGCATCATACAGTCAGGAGGAGTGAAATGTATCATTAAACTCACAGCTCAGCTCCTGGAAGCAGTCTCCTATAGACGGGCTGGACTTAGACTGGAGTTTCCCTCAGTGAGAGGCAGCGAGAGGGCATGAGTGTTTCTTCGGTTCAGTACCTGTAAACTGAGGTTTCCTGTGATGGATGAGACAGTTGTCTTATTTCACTTTGAGCTGAATGTTTGTAAAAGGACCCAGAAATACTATTCAAGTGCACTGAAACCTGGCAGTTCATCAGTCACCATTACAGGTCTGGGACCCTGCATTCTCACGCTGTATAATCTGCTGCTGTCACTTCATTCGGCTTGGTGCTCTCCTGCCTGCCATTGTGTAATAATGACTCTTAGCTTCTTTGTTTGTTGATGTTTTCTGTTCCATAAATCTGTCTGATACAACACCCTATGTGACCGATCTCCTTTCCTCACTCGATTAGTTTCTATTTCGGTGTAATTAAAAAGCAGTATGTCCAAAACCAACAACAGGCCACCAGGAAACAGATTTAAAGGCTGCTCTGAGAGTCCTGACAGGGACTAGAAAGAGAGAGCATATTTCTCCTGTTTTGGCTTCCCTTCATTGGCTTCCTGTTAAATCCAGAATTGAATTCAAAATCCTGCTCCTCACATACAAGGTCTTAAATAATCAGGCCCCATCTTATCTTAATGACCTTGTAGTACCATATCACCCTATTAGAGCGCTCCGCTCTTGCTCTGCAGGCCTACTTGTTGTTCCTAGAGTATTTAAAAGTAGAATGGGAGGGAGAGCCTTCAGTTTTCAGGCCCCTCTTCTGTGGAACCAGCTTCCAGTTTGGATTCAGGAGACAGACACTATCTCTACTTTTAAGATTAAGCTTAAAACTTTCCTTTTTGCTAAAGTATATAGTTAGGGCTGGACCAGGTGACCCTGAATCCTCCCTTAGTTATGCTGCAATAGATGTAGGCTGCCGGGGGATTCCCATGATGCACTGAGTATTTTTTCTTCAGTCACCTTTTTCACTCACTATGTGTTAATTGTCCTCTCTGCATTAAATCATACTTGCTATTAATCTCTGGATGTTTTCCACAGCATGTATTTTATCCTGTCTTTCTCCCCTCACCCTCAACTGGTCACAGGCCTCCCTGAGCCTGGCTCTGCTGGAGGTCTCTTACTGTTTTCCTTCCCTTTGTTGCCAAGTGCTTGATCATAGGGGGTCTTCTGATTGTTGTGTTTTTTCTCTGTATTATGGCAAGATCTTCACATTACAATATGAAGCATCCCAAAGGAAACCGTTGTTGCGATTTGGTGCTTTTGTATTGACATTATATTGGATGGGTGTTCTAAACCAGAATTTGTCTTATACTGTCACAAGATACATCATTTCGATGAGGCCTTTCAGGTGAAGCTCTTTTTTAAAGATGAACAGCTCTGAAACAGGATCCTGTGTTTTTTAGAACTCCACCCTTGTTTTTCTTTTTCGTTCTGAAACAGATTAACTCCACCTTCCTTGAAAGGCAAACACAGCGAGCTGCTGAAAATAAACACACCAGTCATCCCACTCACTTTAGTTCAACAACTTTGGGGTAATGTAGGCAGATTTAAAGTTTAATGTTTTTAATGTTTGCCTCAGCAGGTGAAATCTAGCTTGTACACACACACACACACACACACACACACACACACACACACACACACACACACACACACACACACACACACATGCTCATTTTCATATCTTAGTGAGGATATCTCATTGACATAATGCTTTCCCTAGCTGCTAACCCTAACCATCAAAAATGAATGCCTAAACCTAACTTTAACCTAATTGTAACCCTGACACTAAAGCAACATTTTGTGCCTCAAAAATCCCTTCAAACTCATGTGGATCCATATTTTGTGCCCATAAGTGACTGTTGATCTCCACAAGTAGAGCTGTAGAGTAGCATGCCAATTTTCTGTTCTCACAAATATGTCTAAACATGACCACACACAGTACAGGTCAGTCTGGGAACATTCCTGGAATGCATTGTTGTGTTGTTATCTTAGTGCTCTCCCAGAGTATACTACCAAGCCAGTTTACTTATACTGACAAATCCAAGCCAACATATATGGGAGTAAGGGCAATCAGTCTTTGGCAGATCCAACATCCTGACTCTAAATTTCAAAACAACACCACACACTGATGTGACCTGTGCTCATTGATTCATTCCCGTGGCTTGACACTGCGCCACAAATAAAGAGTTAAAGCAGCCTAAAACTGATCTGTTTCAGAAAGGAGGTTCAGCGCAAAGTCTGATAACCTGGATATGAGTGTCTGTTACCACCTGACTCCTCCCCTTCTTCTATACCTGCTCTATTTACTTTTTAGCTACACTCAAAGCTTTTGTCTGCAAGTTTATTACTTTACAAACATTGAAATCAGGGTTAAATCAGTTCTTAGACAACAATCTCTCATCAGTGTGAAGGCAGGGAGGGCTCACAATGAAATCTATACATTTTTTCAACTCTGTGACAGTGAACGGTCCAGCTGCTGTTCCTACTGTAATAATTGCTGTTTAAATAAAGTCTGTTTGCTTATGACTCATTTGTTATTTTGGGATCTGTCACACTGAAGGAACAGATCACACCATACCTGTGCTCTCTGTTTGCTTCTCCCTGTGAGCTGAGCAGTTTGTCCCCTTACCTCTCTGCTCTGTGTTGTTTCCTCTTTCCGACCAGAAGATCTTCACAGCTTAGTCTGGACAGAACGTCACTCTGACATGTCGAGCTCCAAATATCAGTGTTCCCATCAGAGCTGTGGAGTGGTTCAGACTTGACCTGCTGGAAGGACATGTTCTCATGTACCGGGGTGAGCAGTTTGTTTCATTCAACCAGCTTCCATCGTTTGTGAACCGGGTAGATCTGCAGAACAGACGGATGCAGGACGGAGACGTGTCTTTGGTTCTGAAGGATGTGACAAGAAATGACACTGGAACATATCAGTGTTATGTCATTCAGAGAGGAAAGAACCACAGGAAGTGCACTGTGGAACATATCAGCATCATCTACCTGAGTGTTGTTGATCCTCCAGGTGAGTGAGTAGAGTTGAGTGTGTGTGTGATCAGAGGTGAAGCTGCTTCCTGGTTGTTGATGTTTGTTTCTAAAGATGTTGTTGATGAGACTTTGTAGAAAGCAGCTGGTCTGAGTGATGTGATCAGAGTGCAGTAGATAATGTCTGACAGCAGTTTGAAGAGGAAATGGATTCTGTTCTGTTCTTCACTCATCACCTACCTGACCGCTGACACCTCACACCTGTTTCTCACCTGCAGGTCAACAAGGAGGACACACAGAGGATGGACCTGCTGGACTGAATGTTTGTCACTTTTTGCTTCTGTTGTTGCTTTTTCTATGACCTCTTTTCACAGAAAAGAGGTCCCCGTGTCATGGTCCCCGTGCCTGCTCAGCTGGCCCTGTGTGGCTACATGTTATGTTTTGTCTATTCTCTCTCTCCTCTCTCTCTGCTCGCTGCCTGGGCGGAGCTCATTGTGAGCTCCCGGCCTCCACCACCTGTAGGCAATCACCTGTGGCTCCTCACCTTGTTTGGTAAATGGCCTGCATTTGTATAGCGCTTTTCTAGTCCATAGGATCCCAAAGCGCTTTACACTACATTCAGTCATCCACCCATTCACACACACATTCACACACAGGTGATGGCAGCTACATTGTAGCCACAGCTGCCCTGGGGCGCACTGACAGAGGCGAGGCTGCCGGACACAGGTGCCACCGGGCCCTCTGACCACCACCAGTAGGCAAACATGGGGTTAGTATCTTGCCTAAGGATATTTGGCATGCAGCCAGGAGGCAGCCTGGGATCGAACCACCAACCTTCTGATTAGTGGCTGACCTGCTCTGCCACCTGAGCTACAGCCACCCATGTTTGCTCCCGCTACTTAAGGCAGTGACTGAGAGCACCTCGCCGCTGGACTATTGAGTAACGCTCGTCAGTGCTACTTTAGCCTCAGCCAGTTTTGAGCTCCGTGAAAGTTCCGTGCTAACTCTTGTTCTCTGTATGCAGATTTCTCGTGCTTGGTTTGGGGACTCTGGACGCTTTTCCCGACTCCTCTCTGCACCCCTGGGAACCCTGGCCCCCTTCTCCTTCACCTGTATATAGTGCACCTGGAGTGTGTAAATAAATCTGTTTTTCTGAGATTTCAGTCTGCGCCGAGTCCTCCCTGCTCCTCCGTCACAGAGGTAAAAACAAATCTTTTTTACGAGTACAAAATATTTATGACCACATTTTGAGCCCATAGAGTTTTCCTTTTTTTGAGTTGTTTCTGTATGTGGCATCCCTGTCCCCCCACTGGTAAACTCATCTATATTGATGCGCCTGTTTGTGCTTTTATGTGCTATTTTAAATAGTTACTAATAAATTGACAATTTGCTTTATCACTAGACCACGGCCCTCTATTGAGTATAACAGACCTGAGCGTCTTCCTGGTAATTAGCATTACTTCGATCCAGTGTTCTCCGGGTGAAATTCCAGGGTGGCGTTGTCGGTTGTCTGTTAAATTGTGAAGAGTATTTATTCCATCCCAGCCTTGTGCTGCCACGTTTAGTTTAAGATCTACATTCTGATATTCTGATGAGAGAGAGGTTGAGTCTCCATGAACAGCTTTACTGCTGCTGTTTGACATCTTCGATCCAGCTTAGATTATTCCCACTGATGATGAAATGCACTAGCTTAAAAAAAGTCAGAATGTGGAGTATAAGATGTCATATTTAAATCCAGTAACTTGAAAAAATGATGAAAAAATGATTTATTGTAAATCTCTTCTTTTGGTCCATCTGTGCCTCTTTCTTGGACCAACAGGGGGGCCGTGATCCACACTTTGGGAATCACTGCTATAGTGACTCAATGATCTATTTTTTTTCTGGGGTAGCATGTAGATTACTTTATATTCCTGTAAGAGTATATTTGTTTTATTTGTTTGTTATTAACAAATTTTCAACATGTATTATTACTGAGTGACGGCTTTGCTAAATCCAGCTGTGAGCTTTTTGACTGTTTCTGGGGACACTGAGCAGCAGCACAGATCTATACTGTGACAGTATAATGGATGGTATGTGTGTTTATTTATTTAATCACTTAGTCTCAGCTCAGCCTTTTTGCATATAAATATCTTCCAGTCATACAATATGCCAGCATGATTTCAAGATAGTAAGTTTAGACTGATCGAAGCAGGAACTGAGTAAAAATGTGACCTGAGTGTGAGGTATGTCTGAAAGACATACCTCACACTCAGACACTCAGGTTAGACCTGACTAACCCACAATAAATAAATAATCAAGTAACTAAAAATTATTTTTACTCAGGCCATGGTGTAATAATGATCACTAAACCTTTGAAAATAGTCCCTTTAACCTTCCTAACATTAAAAATAATATTTTAATAACACCGCAACATATTTACTTTTACAAATAGAGACAATATGAACCAGAAAAACCTGTGTGGGCCTGTCACTGTGAAAATTTGAAGCCTCCAGTTTTTGTTTTTTTGTTTTATCTGAACCAGGAGGTGTTTTGAATGCAGGGCAGAGCTCTGACTCTGCAACCAAAGGGTAAGGTTGAGGGTAAAAACCTGTTTCAGTGTAGCGTACAGGTGTTCAGCAGTACTGGGAACAGTGGGTGTGTTAGTGGAGGCGCTTAATGAAATGATCCCAGGAAGCAGGTTGTGAGATTTTTATACTATCCTATGCCACCTTATACTTCTAATCAAAGAATTGTCGAATCATTATACAGCTATAGGCCACATTATGTCTTGGATTAAAGATGTAAAATCATTACTGTTTTATGATGCACTATACTGCTGATTTATAAGAAATACTGTTTGTGAAGAATCATGGCCTTCCTTTTCTGAGTACAAAGAGAACAGAACATACCGTAGAGCTTTTCTGCCCTATCTCATCAGGAGGAGATAAAACAGGAAGCCAAGGTCGTCACGTAGGTGCCGTAAGAGAGAAAGAATGTGAATGCTTAGTGTGGCGGAGGGCTGAAGCTATAAGACTGTGAGAAACGGTCAGACACTTTGACATTTTGCAGGAAACCCCACCTTGCTCATCTCCTGTCAGGACGTTTAAGCTCAAAGTGTGTAAGGAATTATGAGAAGTGTATGGAATAAAGAGATTGTTGATTGAGCATTTATATACTGAGTGTTTATACACCCACACACCATCAGGCTGTTTAACTCCTCTCTGGAGGGGAGAGGGAGGGGAAACAGGAGGACAAAGGAGGGGGGAACAACTAAGCTGTAGTGCCTCTTCACTGTGCAAGGCTTTTTGTTAATAACCAACAGTGCAATAGACTCACAACATTTGAAATGTACAATTCCCTTGTATTCTTATTCCTATTTATTCTATTTATCCCTTTTGTATCCTCTGTATTTATATATGTGTATATATGCTATTCTGCTCACATTCTGTAACTTCTGTTGGTGCTGTGCTATTGGAAACTGAATTTCTCAGAGGAATCCACCCGAGGGATTAATAAAGTTTTATCTTATCTTGTCTCTCTTGTTGTTCTTCCTTCAGCCCAAACAACAAAGATTTGGGATATTTAACAAGGTGTAGCAGGCCTGCTATTTTCATTACAGATAACTCGGTTCAAACTTTAAATGTTGTTTGACAACATCTCACAGCTGTGTTTCAACATGTTTTTTGACAGCATTTCCTTTATAACCTTTTAACCTTTATAACAGGATTAAATATGCTGGGATCAGTGAAGTAGAAAAAGTTCACAGTGTGACATTGATGAGTGTTTCTAACTCAAACTGTGAACTTCTGCTGATTAAAACACTTTAATGTTGTATTGAGTGACTGTAATAATAAAAACAGGTGCAGCAGGAAGAAAACGGGATGGAAAACAAAGCGGTAACTGACTTGAAAATCCAAACATAGCTCTCAGTGCTGCGTTACTATTTGTGAATCCAGCTGAATTTAAAGCGAGTTCAGTGTCACCTGTAGAGGCAAACAGGAGGCAGGGAGTGAAATCCAGCAAACAGACACACATGTCCCAGCAGGCATTTCATCCACTTCTGCTCACCAAAACTGAATAAAACTATTCTGAATTTCCAGATGATGAACAGAATAATCTCTGTGTCTTCTGATGATGGATGTGTTAAAGTTCTTTATTATGAAACCTGAGACTAATCAAAAAACACGCCTAAGGGTTGATGGTGCACCAAAACATAAATACAAATAAGTGCCTCTAATTATTTTATGGTGTCTGTTTCCACACGTGCCCCGACTGCAGCGAGAAGTATTTGTTACTTCCGCCGCGGGGGTTGTGTTTTTAGTAGCGTTTGACACATGTGCATTTAAACATGCTACTCCCTTGAAATTAAAGATAACACAGAGAAGGAAGACAGGAAAAACTGTTTGTTACTCTACCTTTATTTCCAAACTTTATAGTTAACACACACAGATCCTGTTCGTTTCTGCTGTTTCCTAAGCACAGAATGTTTTTCATACCTTTTCTGCAAGAGTGTGTGGAGATACAGAAATTCTTTTATTGCTGCCATATAACCTACAGCATTACAATTGGATTAATAACATTCTTTACAGCATTATTCCATTTAATAATATTTCTCACAGTATTGATATTGCATTAAAGTCGTTTATTGAAGATGTTAATTTAAGGATCCTTTTATTATGTTAACTTTTATTACAGGTACGGCCAGGAGTATTTCGTACACATTGCATATTTGTGCTTATTTCGAGTTGATGTTCGGTTCATTAAAGGTTTTAAGCTTCACTGGTGTGACTGTCCACGTGATCCATGGTGTGGGAAACTAGAACATAGAAGGATGATTGGATGCATGCTTACAATACATATAACACAGATAATCTAGGAATGTGTCAGGCCTGAGGCCTTAACTCATTTAGCTTCCAACTGCATTTTGGTCTACTTGGTAACAGATGACTGGAGTCGACAACCAGCCCTCAGAGACCTTGAAGGCTTGAAGTTATTACCTTGTTTGGAAGGTGTTATAGAAAAGAGTAGTTCTATGTCTGTTTATAGCCATCTAAGATGTACCATTTACTGTAACTGCCGTCTTTAACCTATTTTTACGCCATGTGGGGGGGTGTACCTCACTGCTTTATAAGTGTTCTCAACATGTATTTTTGTCAGAAGACGTATGCTGATGTTTTCTCCTGGGTGTTAATAAACTCACCGTTTGATTGCACTTTTCTGGGGCCTCCGTGGTTTGTGACACTGCTCTACATTGATTGATTTCACGACAAGTGTTTTTTTTATGAGTATGTGGGTTGTGTTAGTAATGAGGGTGTTTACAGAGTTAGACTGACTCTAATGAGAAGGATGTTAAATAAATTAGAATGGGATTTTCTATAAGTCCCAAATGTTGACATTTTGCAGTGTTTTCATGAGAAACAGGGAACATGAGAGCTCGTTGTAGCTGTTGCAGGCCTTCAGATGGGCCTGTTTTATACAGAAAAACACGAGCAGGAGACATAAGTTGTGTTCAGTCTGCAAACTCTTCCTCATCTATTTATTAAACAGAATTTCACCATCTTTTTTTGTCCATGTACACACTGTCATCTTGTCGTCACATAAAAACACAACGTTAACTCAGGTTAAGATCTTTAAACCCACCTGGTTACCTTGTTTGTTTAGGTATAAATTTACACAATAATGACCTTTTATTGATCCTGTTAAGGTTCAAAATTGAGGAAGGAGAGTACAAACCACCCTTGGTCCAGAAGCTCTTGGTCAAACTATGATTTTTAATGAATACACACGTGTGGGAAGAACACTCTGTACGCAGACAGCAAGTGATCTTCGACTTACTAAAGCACAAACAATTATTTTATAACATCAGGGCTTGATTTACTGACGCCCCTTCATGCGTCACAGACAGGATATATACATACGTCAATATCAAAACAACCATGACTTTTAACACAGAAGATCATCTTCTATTTTCATGGCCGATTCCTCTGGTCAACCTTTCAGTTCCTCTTTCTTGCCGAGAAGACAAGGACTGTTCCTCTTTTACCGAGACACTTTCGCCGTTACAATCCAGACATGACTAATCTCTCTCTCCTCTAAATAAATCTAACTCATGTGTGTGTGTCACGACCTCACATGCTCTTTCTCAATTCACCTGTTGCACTTCTGACCTTTTACCAGAACAGAGGCTCATCCTTATGTGTTACAACCTAACTGGGACTATGTATATGTCCTCTACTAAATAAATGTTTTAACCAAGAACCTCTACTAAAAGTTTAATACAAGAATATGAACATATAAAAGATATTAAAATGAACTGTTGTGTAAGCATGTACTGCAATTCCTTCTATGTTCTAGTTTTCCCTCAGCATGGATCATCTAGACACACTCACTAGGTGAAGCTTTAGACCATTAATGAACCTGAACATCAACTCAAATAAGCACAGATATGCAATATGTATAAAATAGTTATAACTGCACCTGGAATACAAAGTTAACATCATCATAAACATCTTAAGGCCATCTTAAAGCTATCTGTTACATTGTTAGAGCAATGATCATATTGCAGATTATATTATGCTGGTAATAATGATTTTTAACAATAGCAGTAAAATAATTTCCCTGCTCCACAATCCCTTTTACATGCAGTGTAACTTACAACTAAATCCTCCTGCTCTGCAGCTTCAATAATATATCTGAGCAGATTCACTAACACTGATTAACCTGCTTATTATTCACTTTGTAAACTCTCTTTATCTCTGAACACATACAACAATACACAACGTCTGACAGTGACAAACATATTCCACCGTCTCCCAAAGAAATATATACCAGGCTGTATGTACAGTATAGAAACAAAATGAGTGAGGACTAGATCATGTAGAAATCCTGTTTCAACATGATGTATGTTATCATACATTTATAGGTGTCACACACTGCTTCCCAAAAAATTTAATCATCAAATTAATAAATGAAAACATAATGATATAAATAATTCTGGAAATAAAAAATAAGTTTTGGTGAAAGTGGATTGTAGCAGTCATTTGGGACTGGCTGCTCTATGAAGACTTGACTACATCCAGCTTTGATTTAAATGATTGCTTTTTAACAGCTAAACAATCTTGGAAAAGGAAACACTTTGTTTCATTCATTTATTTTTTTTAATCTTTTTAATAATGTTTCTAAAGAAACACTAAAGACATTATTAAATAAATTCAGGTGTTAGACATCTACAACCCACTGAGCAAAGTGACCTCGGAGTGACTTTTATCTGCCATTTCTGTAACACCAGATGAGGTCTTTCAAGTTGTGGACCTAGTTTGGATATATAGATGTTCAGAATTGGTCATGGACTGATGGACCCAGTATAGACATGATCTGCACGTCTATCCCATGTCCAATGTTTAGTGGGTAGGTGACTTAAGGTTCACCTGTCGAGTCATCTGAGGTCTGGATCAAATCTTCTTCTCCTGTGTTTTGGGTATTGTGAAGGTCATAAAAAAAGCAAGAGCTAGCGTAACAAGTATAACACTAACTGTTAAACAAAAGTCCAGTCCAGAGGATACATCCTCGTTCCCTTTGCCTTTCCTGTGTCCTCCTGTCTGACCTGCAGGTGAGAAACAGGTGTGAGGTGTCAGTTGTCAGGTAGGTGATGAGTGAAGAACAGAACAGAATCCATTTCCTCTTCTAAATGACTCACCTGGAGGAACAACTCTCAGGTAGACGGTGCTGATATACTCAAAAATGCTTTTCCTGCCATTTGTTCCTCTCTGGACCACGTAACACTGAAATGTTCCAGTGTCATCACTCGTCACATCCTTCAGAGTCAAAGACACGTCTCCGTCCTTCATCTGTCTGTCCTGCAGATCCACCCGGTTCACAAACGATGGAAGCTGGTTGAATGAAATAAACTGCTCACCCCGGTACATGAGAACATGTCCTTCCTGCAGGTCAAGTCTCAACCACTCCACAGCTCTGATGGGCATGCTGATGTTTGGAGTTTGACATGGCAGAGACACATTCTGTCCAGACTCAGCTTTGATGATTTTCCCATCTGAAACAGGGGAGAACCTTATTAGTTCACAGACAGAGAGCCCGCAGAGCTCAGCTGAACTAAAAAGTCTTTTTAATCTGAGATATGGTGAGAGATAGAAGTATCTGACACACCGTGAGTTCCTGCAGTATGTAAATACATTCAATTAAATCAGAGGGAACATTTATAATAAATAGTTAATACTGAGTATTCTAACAATTACCCACAAAAATGTTTACTTTAAGTTTTCATCTCAGATAAGTGTGTGTTAGCTTTGGCAAGCATGCATACATCATTGATTAGTTTATGTGTAGATTTGCCAAAGTGTTGAAATATATACCTTATTTTAAATAAAACCGTTTTAAAGCCTTATTTCAGACTCACTGTTGCAGTAAGATCAGAAGGACCTGTTTTATTATTATTATGAACAAACAGGATATGTTGACAAACCAGACTTACAACAACAACACAGATAGGAAACAGTCATTACACATTCAACAGCTGTACACAGATCTGCATTTTAAGGATAAAGGTCACTCTTTCGAGGATGCCAATGTTCACATTTTGGACAGAGAGGACAGATGGTTTGAAAGAGGAGTGAAAGAAGCCATCTATGTCCACTGTGAGCGACCATCTTTGAACAGAGGTGGGGGTTTACGACACCAACTCTCTGCCATCTATAATCCAGTTTTGAGATCCCTTCCCAGATGCCTTAATGCCCACTCACATCCTGGGCCATCTGACCTCAGGAATTCGCATGATAAGGTGGGGCCAGGTTTCACAATGAACACACCCAAAACTCTGGCGGATTGGGACCCACGCCCAGTTTCCCACCTTGGCTCAGGCGATTAGAGGATCATCAGGGGGTCCTTTTGTCCCTCTGTGGGGGGTCACTCCCACTAGGTTTATATCTGGGACTCTCCACCATTTGACATTAGAACTGAAGAAGCTTCTCGGATGAGAGGTGAAGTCCAGATGCTTTTCTTTGCAAGCTCCTTTGACTATTGTAGAGACACTGACGCTGCCCTCAATATAATAAAGGCCTGACTCTGTCGTGAACTTAGGAGTAGATTGTAGGAGACCCCTCCCCCACTTGAACTGTGAAAGTAAAACAGAGAGGAGTTAATGCTGAGTGGAAATTCCCCAGAGAATGTTTGGGTGGGGGTCTCAACATTTGTAACTGGATAACTGTGGTCTGGAAGGGAGAGGGGTTTTATGACCTCTAGGGAGTCACCTACACCCACAGTGTTTTAACTGTCACGCACACACATCCACATGCACACTCACTCATGTGCACTCACACATACACACAGGTATGCGTACACAGTCACACACGAGCGCTCACATAGACACGAGGGAACGCGCACATGTAGGCATTCATGTGCTCGTGCACATAGACACAGACAGAGTTGGCAGCACACTGTGGGGGGTTTTATGATGGGGACGCCTCTATAAAGCTGGCTGTAACGAACAAAGGGGTGAAGATTTTGCAGAGGGGCACCGGCCTGGCAAGTCTTCCCTTCTAGAAGATGCATGCTTAAATGAGGATAAATGAAGATGAGTAAAGATGAGTAAAGATGAATAAAGGTTTTGTGAAAATGACTACTGAGTCCGGTGCCATCTCTGGATGCTCGAGGAATAAAAAGAACCGGGGTAAAACTGATTTCGCAACACTATCAGCGTGGTAGATAACACAGTTGGGGTCACTATACTGAATACCTGGTATGAAATGAATTTTCTTACTCTATAGTGTTTGAAAGCAGAGTTTTTTAGTTAATATTTCTTAATATTCTGTTTTAATTGTTTATTTTTCAGTGTTGCAATTTGTAGACAGTCCCTTAAAACTTAGGCTCATGTATGTCTGAGATCAACTCCTTTGAATGAAAATGAGGTTGTAGATTTTTTAATAACATGAAACGATGGTGTTATTGGAGCTCTGATGAAATTTCTGATAGAAGTTCAAAAATGGTGAATTTCAAGTTAACCTTAAAAAGGGAAGCGATGCAACTCTAATTGAGAAAAACAAGAACTTGATTTCAACATGTGTTTTGATAGCATTTTCCAGACCTCTCATTCATAAACCTTTGACATAAACGCCATAACCATATTAATGCGGCAAATCTCGTTAGCGAGTTAACGTGAATCGCCCCGTGCATGGTGCTGCACAGTGCTAACGAGTTAAGGAGCTAACGCGTACAACATTTACTAAAATATTTGTTACTTTGTATATTTAAAACACAATTTTAAATGTAATCTAAATATTACAGGAAACTAAATATTTAGCTAACATGCAAATTTATATTACCGGTCAATGGAAATACCAAAATAAAAGCTTTACAAAAACCTCCAGTGCTAAAGTGTGCAGTAGTGGTCCGGTTCTTCTTACCGCCATGAGCTGCTTCACTTCTTGCCTACCAGCACAAACACGATTTAGCTGAAAACATCAAAAGAGCCATCCAAAGGTTCAGCAGTAGTGCACCCTCAGCAGCTGCAGTCTCTGGAGTTTAAATGAACCCATTTTCTCAACCATATCTAAGGGTTAACAGAATCAGAACTTTCACTGACTCTACTTTCTGGAGCAGGGGCTCAGATCTTTAAAAACTCCTCAGTAGCATCTGATCGTGTCATGTACTCATAGACAGCAAGAATCCAAACATGGCTCTTCATTGTGTGTTTCTATTTGTGAATCCTCTTGAATTTACATTTTTTTTACAGACGCTAGGACACATTTCGCAATACTTAGGTCACGTTTGCAAAACTCCTCACACAGTGAGCACAACAGAAGTCCATGTGGGCTAAACTGAGGACCAGTTATCATTGTTTTGGCACAAAATGCATTCAATGACTACATCTCTCAAATTTCATGAATCATCTTCTCACTCAGACACAACAACTGCCAAAAATCTTTGTACATACAGGACATTTTGCATGTGCTTACATACTGTTTTCAAAACTGTTAAACTCATGGTCAAAACAATAACACAATGCAAAACTTGAAAAGACAGCAAAATCCAACAGCAATATTTTATTGAAACATATTTTAAATCTAAAAATGCAGTTTAACCAGCCACAGCTTATTCTCATCGTAGATGAACATCTACACAGGTGTTACTCCTTCAATTCTGGCAGCCAGAAGATTATTTCCTAGGTGTATTGCCCTAGATGACATAAGATGTGATGTGGATGAGAACCTGTGGCCAAATGGAGGAGACCGAGTAGATTAGCATTACTATTGTATGTGTATCAGTGGATGGTGTGTATACAAATTCTTGTATTTTGGGATTACTGGTGGTGGTCAGAGGGCCCGGTGGCGCCAGTGTCCGGCAGCCTCGCCTCTGTCAGTGCGCCCCAGGGTGGCTGTGGCTACAATGTAGCTGCCATTACCAGTGTGTGAATGTGTGTGTGAATGGGTGGATGACTGAATGTAGTGTGAAGCGCTTTGGGGTCCTTAGGGACTAGAAAAGCGCTATACAAATGCAGGCCATTTACTTAGTGCAAAAACATAAAAATACATAAACAAATATTAACGAATTCTGCATGATGTCTGATTCATTCCAGTAACATATATTGAAATCATAAACAGAGATGTGTCCTTGTTTTACACAGGAAAACACTGTGTAATGCTACATGTTGTTAGTGTTTTTTAGGTCATTGTTTTGTGGGTGACAAAGTGTGTTTGTCGGCTGTCAACCTTTGCTAGTGTTCTGGAGGAATGTGTTTATTTGAGACCTGAATGAAGTGTTTTGGTAGTTGTAGTGCATTTTGAATGTGAAATGAACTGCTTTGCCAAGCTGAGGGTCAGTTAGGAGAATTGTGTGAAGAGTTTTGCAAAAGTGACCTAAGTATTGAGAAATGTGTCCTAGCGTCTGTAAAAAACTGTAAAGCAAGTTCAGTCTCACCTGTAGAGGAAAACAGGAGGCAGACAGACAGTAAAATCTGGCAGAGAGACGAGCTTTTCCCAGCCAGCATTTCATCCACTTCTGCTCATTCAAAGCTAAATAAAACTATTCTAAATGATTAAGCCTTTTTCCCCCAGGAAGAACAGAATAACTATGTTTTAAATCTGACTAGGTTAAATACTGGTCAGTGTCATATCAGCTCTGCATGCTTATTTTCAACCTCTCTCTCTGACTGTCTCATGAGGAAAGAGGAGTTGATGTTGATTATGAAATCTGGGACTATTTAAAAAACAATACCAAAGATAATGACGTTCGTATATAAAAATAACAGGGAGTGCCTTTGTGGGAGAGCAGACTGACTTCTTTTCTTTCATTAGTTATTTGAGGTGTGTGTTTTAACTGATGCCCTGATGAATGCATTGTCTCCACCCAAGAATTACATGGGTGTCATCCTTTCTGTCAGTAAACACTATTACTCAAGTACTTTTGATTTAATTCTAAAAAAATTTAGGGCTGTAGAGTGGGTTCATATTAACAGTCAAAACATTTGTTTTACATTGACCAAGTCTTCCAGGTCAACTTGATGATTTATTGTCCTAAAACTGAAAAGAAAAACCGTAAAACTGCTATTAGACTTGCAAGTGCGTTAAGGAGATTCTTCGTCCCCACTGGGGAGTGATCATTACCAAGACTGGCTACAGATACTGTCAGCAACCATGTCTATATGGATGACATAAAGCTATATGCAGGAGTGAATGAGCCCCCCCCCCCCCCCCCCCCCCCCCTTGTGAGTGCCAGAGCCAATATCCTGGATGAAACAACAGAGATCCATGAGTACATTAGGAGGGTGGCCACAACTGGCCATGTGATTAGTTATTGCATCAGGCAGCAAAAACCTGAGAAAGAAGAAGGAGCGAGGAGAGGAGTCATCATAGAAGGACAGGTCCCTGTATGGTATGTACCACCAACAGAGAGAAGTAGTGAGACAATCCAGCGCAAAGCAGCTGGTACATGGTGCTAGCAGTCAAGGCATACAGGGAACACCATAACAAAGGTGCTGTGCATAATATACAGAAACATCTGTGACAAGTATGGCCTGGAAGTCCCGAGATAGTTGAGAATGACCAAGCCAAGATCCCATGGGACTTCCAGATACAGATGTGGGAGTGATGACAACCAATAAAATTCAAAAAGATAATTTATTAGGACAATGATCATAAAAATGAAGGGCTAAAATAGTCCAGTTTCGCACTTGCAATAGGGATCAAACACACAGTCCAAGAGTCAGCTACACTACACATGCCAACAGCTGTAACAGTGAACAGCAGTTGTCCTCCACCCAGCACCCTGAAAGTAGTAATCCAGCAATCACCCCGGCCTCAGCAGACAAACTCTGCCTTTAGGCTGCAGCATATACTAGGCCCTGGCCTACACAGAGAGACAAAATATCACATCAGTGTTTGTAGTGTGGACTATAAGTAGACCAGAGGATCAGTACAATCAAATACACCTGCCTTCAATTAATCCAACACACAGCTTGCTCACAGCAGTTGTGAAACACACAAACAACTCCCATACTAGTGCCCATTTCCCACAGCAAACACAGAGATGAGTTAATATAGGCAATACTGGTCCACCATGTTACTGACTTTCCCTAATCATGAACATTGTAATAAAGTATTTTTTATTTTATTTTATTTTATTTTGAATAACATAATATGTTTATTTATATTGTAAGTAAGTATCACTAAGTAAGCAAGTAATTACAGTACTTACTTATTTATATAGCACCAACTTACAACAACAGTTACCTCAAGATACTATTATTGTAAAGTAACTATGTTACAATAACAAAAGGTGAACGATAAATGATAAAAGCTGAAGTTATTTAAAACTCGTGCACATATGCACACATCACAGGTTCTGTTCATGCTCCTGCAAAGTATAACAACAACATCTCATTGATGACGCATGAAACACGTAAATACCGTGATAAAAATCTTATACGTATATTCTTTGGACTGATTCCAGATCAGATTAAAGCTGCACCAACTGGTTTAACAGGACAGAAAGTTCTTGCCCTCATTCACTCCACGACGAAGCAAAATCTCTCTCAGATACATACACACACACACAGCAGCTGCAGCACCTAGTGCCAAGTACCGTATCATTTTTACATTTGTTTAAAAATATTAATGTCCTTGCAGTGGATTTCTTAGTAAGCAAGGACAAGCAAGTAGCTGTGGGACCTTCCTGGTAGTGGGTCCTTTTGTCCTTTCCCCTTTGTTGTACAGCACACAGGGTTTACAGTTTTTCTCAGTTGCTTTGGTGCATTTCTCACAACAGAATTAAACTTTGCACAACAGTTAGTTCAACCTCCACAACATGTAGTCGTTTTGGCACAACCTTGTGGCGGTTTCATGTTCATTGCGTCCAAAGGCAAATGCCTTTGGACATGAAGCAGTTGAGTAAGTACAAATATCTAAAGAATGGTCACTTTTGACTTGCTATTCATCACTATCTCCTTTCTTTTATCATGAATGTCACAATTATTTATACTTGTACCGGCTGAATAGTCATTGTCCTTACAACTAATAGTCTTCATTTCATTGCTTGTGTCAGTGCACTCAAAATTGTTGAACATCTTGTCAAACACTTTGTACACCCATTTTGAAAACCCTATTTTTAAGGAGTTTCCATGAAACCCCTGCAAACGTTTGTATATCTTGACGAAGCGGGATTCAATCTTGCAAAAGGCGTGAACGAAATCACATTGGAGAAATAGCCACCATTGATGTCCCAGGCCAACGAGGAGGAAATATTACAATGTGTGCAGCAATCTCAGAAAATGGCATTCACACCCATATTCCTCGTATTGGTGCATACAATACACAACACCGGTTGGCTTTTCTGGACGCTCTTTATAGGGACCTAATCCCACAAAATGAAAGGGATGATCCTGGTGACAATCGGACAATGTATGTAGTGGTTTGGGATAATGTTAGCTTCCATCACTCTGCTGTAGTCGGGCAGTGGTTTGCAGCACACGACAGGATGCTTATGGAGTTTCTTCCTCCTTACACTCCATTCCTAAATCCAATTGAGGAGTTTTTCTCTTCCTGGAGGTGGAAGGTATATGACAGGCATCCACATACCCAAATGACCCTGCTAGCAGCTATGGATGCAGCTTGTGATGACATCACAGCAGAGTCCTGCAGAGGGTGGAGTTGACACTCCAGAAGATACTTTCCCCGATGCATCGATAGAGCTGACATTCGCTGTGATGTTGATGCAAATATGTGGGCAGACAGACGGGAGCGTCTAGATATCAATGATTGATATGCAGCAGTGTCTGTTTTTCAGTTTTGTTTTTTTGTTTCATAACCACTGGAGTGAGGTTTACTGTCTAAGTGAGTTTATGTTTGCTGTAAAATGTTTGATTTACTGTATTTCCCCAGTTTGCACAATGCTGTGAACAGTTTCAATTAAATATTATCAAGAGTGCATATGGAGTGTCTTGATTTTCCTTTACAATTTATGGTTTTCAACATGCCATGCATGCTGTCCAGACTTGACATGTCATTGGGAAGCACCTACAAAGAAATCCGTCACAATGAGAACATGTTCAAACCATTTGATTTTGTGACCAAAGGTGCTGGTGTAATGACTTGTAATTGTGACAGCCCTGACACTTTGATTGATATAAGTACTTGCTTTTGATGAATGTATTATCTGTTTTGATTAAGGGACTTGCTTTTGAAGCATTGACTACTTATTTTGAACAACTGACTTTTCTTTTTGATGAAGTGACTCACTTTTGCAAGTTATCCACCATGTTTTGCAGTTTGCACTAATTGTTTTGAGAAGAGCCTTAGTAGTGGTGCAGAGATCAATTCTGTTGTGAGAAATGCACCAAAGCAACTGAGAAAAACTGTAAAGTTGGTTTGTTTGTACGTGTGGTCTTTCTCTTTCTGTTACAGGCTTCAAGCACAGGTAAGTAAGTATTTAAAAAGTTACAAATCAGTGTTATGACAAAGTGTTGATGATGTCACTTCACTGAACCCCTAAACTCAACTTCACCTGGTAAATCAATTATTAAATTACAAATAGAGTATATTTGTAATTGTATATGTTTAACTATTTAAACATATACTTTATGTGTCTGGACAAAACAGATGACAACGATTACAGAATTCTTATGTTTGATTCTATTTTATTTTTCATTTGGGGTGCTGAAATTGTTATCAAAAATTTTTCAAAACATTTAACCCTTGTATGGTGTTCGGGTCTGTGAGACCTGTTTTCAGTTTTTTTCAAAAAAAAAATTAAACAATTATTTTTTCAACCTGAAATTCATTGGCTTTGGCTTATTTTCTGTGAAGAACATAAATCCGAACTAATTTTCAATGACCTCATACTGTACCTCCCCCCACGCATTTACATTACATACAAGGTGCTCGGGTCCACTGGACCCAGGTCTAATAAAAGTGTTGAAAGTGTAGGTCCTGTGTTCCCACACTCTGTCTTTCTCCTTTCTGGTGCTGCTGATAGTGTTTTCTTCCCGTCCTGCTCTCGCACAAAGTTGCAACATTGTTGAAAATTCAACTACCAACACCGTCTGCTCTTACATTCCTGCACATTTTACCCTCTCTCTTGAGGGATCCAAATTTTATTTTCTCATACCCTGTCCCACCTGCAAATTAGGGGCATAATACTATAAATAAGACTTTGCCAGTGTGGTTCTTTATCACAACTGATCAAGATGGCAAAAGATTATCTGCTGCGAGGGCCATCCAATTGATTTTGGAAGAGAGAGGAGCTTCTGATGATGATGTTGACAAAGAGGTTTCAGAATATTTCACATTTCTGAAAATTCAGAGTCTGACAGTGACTTTGAAGAAGAGGATGAGGTTGAGCACCATTTAGTAACAAAACGAAGACGAGTACCCCATCTGCAGCCAGCTCCAGGACCAGAACAAGCCCACCAGACAGCAAGTGAAGAAATATGGATGTCAATAACTGGTGAAATTGAATGGTCTTCTTGCCCAAGAAATGAGCCACCCTGCAGAGCTGTTACTGTGATAAGCCAGGGCCAACACGACTGACAGGTACTCATGTGCAGGACATCAAGTCTTCATTTGAGCTTTTCATCCCAGATTCCATCCAGAAAATTTTTCTGGATTGCAGTAATCTAGAAGGAAGGTGTGTTTTTGGAGAGAGGTGGAAGGAGATGGACCAAATTCATCTAAGAACCCCAAAGGCCTACTTTGGGGTTCTTATCCTTGCAGGAGTTTTCAGGTCCAAAGGGGAATCCACAGAATCCCTGTGGGATGCAGAAACCGGCAAGAACCTTTCCATGCATCAATGTCTCTGGAAAACTTCCACAAAATTTCCAGGATTATCCGTTTTGATAACCGAGACGACAGACCAGCTCGACTGCAGAGAGACAAGCTAGCTGCCATCAGGACAGTGTGGGATAAGTGTGTGCACCATGCACCTCCCCCTGTTTTACAACCCTGGGCCTAATGTCACCATTGATGAGCAGCTGATCCCATTTAGTTGTGAAACATATTGCTTCACGTGTAAATGTGTTGTGTCTTTCCACTCATTCCACTTGATTATAACTGATTTATTTTTTTTATAACATTTTATAAAAAAAACCAAAAAAAAACCACAAGAAGCACATTAATTCATAAATGTGATCTAACAAAGGTAAAGGGAAAAAATTAACCATGTTTGCTGTTCATATGGCTTGTAATGGGGATGAAGTAAACATCTGTTGAGTAATTTAACATAAAATTGTTTGATAGTGTTAATTTGGAAAGCCAAAACTCTCGCGGGTCCACCAGACCCATGAACACTGGCTGAGTAACAAAAATATGAACACCACAAGGGTTAATTACTCTAATTATTTACTGGTGATAAAAATGTGTCACTAGTCAGATCGACGGTCTGTAACCCGCCTGCTCTGTAGTGTAAAGTGACATTTGACTGAGCCTCCTGCTGCTCTGCTCAGGCAGTGTCGTCTCCTAAATGGAGTAATTCCAGCAGTGATGAAGCATGATTATTTCCTGATGTGTGCCAAATGTGGGAATTAAGTTCAAGTCATTCTGTCATGGTGGATTTGAACATCTTTTTCCATGCGCTGATCTAACTTTTAAGTATGAAAGTGTTAGAACAACTTAGAAATTAAAATCCCATGTGTTATTTGTCTGAGGATGCTACATCACATTGCAGCTAATAAAAAAAATCTTTGAAATCTTTTATGCTGGAGGGCATCAATTGACCATAAACAACAGTGTAGCCCTCTTATAAATACAAATAAACTCAAATCCAGTTTAAAGCATTCCTAAACTGTCAGTGGAACCTAAACACATGCATGGTTGTGTGTGTGTGTGTGTACATAGTGTATATATATAAATATAGATACATACACTCAACAAAAATATAAACGCAACACCTTTGTTACTGCTCCCATTCCCCATGGGATGGACGTAGAGACCTAAAATTCATTCCAGATACACAATATAACCATCCCTCCCAAACAGTGGTCACAAATCAGTCCAAATGTGTGGTAGTGGGCACATCTGCCATATTGAGATAATCCATCCCACCTCACAGGTGTGCCACATCAGGATGCTGATCTGACATCATGAGTAGTGCACAGGTGTACCTCAGACTGCCCACAACAAAAGGCCTCAAAGGAACTCAAAGAAATGGCAAGTCTTTGAGTTCCTGTTTTGCCGCCACTATCGCTTCTGGGCAAAGCGCAACCCTTCCCCGTTTTTTACTGCAGGATGGCCTGCTCACGAGGTGGTGGTCCTCAGATTAGTGGAACATTGAACGTCATGCAGGTGGTGGTACCATCCCATCATCGTGATCGGGTGCTAAGCTTAGCACATGATATGGGCATGGCATCTCGGAATAAATAAAAAGTATTACTTTTTTTTTTTTGCCTGTCCCGTTTGGCTCTTTTGCCATCAGAATTATTGTCTAAAGGCAAAGAAAGATGCCCAACGGATTTACTTTACCAAATTGACCAACCCAGCCTTGCCATAATGGTCCATTTGATTCACCTTTTATTGTTTATTTTATTTTCACTTGCTGTATACGGGACAGACTTGACTGGAGAAAGAAGGAGAGAAAGAAAGAGGGAAAGAGAAACAGCTGAGAAGAGGGACGGGGGAGAAGGGCAAAAAACAAAAACCAACAGAATGGGCAGGAAAAAAAAAATAATATAAAAAATAAAAAAAAAACAAAAAAAGGAAAAACAAAATGCATATATCGATCACCTGGATCACCTGTTGAGAAAGAAAAAAGAAAGCAAGCAGAAGAGAACAAGAGTAATAGAATAAACAACATCACAATGATATTTGGGAATATGACAGTAAATACTAAATATTAAACATTATTGTGCAGCACATAAGATCAACAGAACACAGTGTGCTTTGAGGTAGGAGCCAAAAGGGGTGTAGTTTGTGGGTGTGATCACCCGTGTGTACACCTGTGAGCATGGACGCGCTTGTTTTTTTAAAAGGTTCCTTCATGTAACGATCTGCTAGAGGGTGTGGGGGGGCCACAGCCCCGTCCTCCAGGGCATGAAGCAGGTATGGAGGAGATCAAAACTCCAGACATCCAGAGGCCCCCAGAACACAAGAGACCAAGGAAGACCAACAGAGGGGCAGCCGCGCCACTGTCCCAGAAAGAGCTGAGGAGAGTCCCGGATGAGGGTTCACCCAGCAGCCGCGGAGCAGAAGCCAGGGGGAGTTGCAGTGACGCGCCCATGTGCTCCGCCGGCAGCCAGCTGTGCCTGAGTGACCGAGCCCCAGGTCGAGAGGCCGGGGGCATCCCACCTCCGAAGTGGCCCGAGCGAGCCCCAGGCCCCAATAAGCGGCCGCCAAGGAGTGAGCCGGTGTGTACCTGGACGCCCACTCCCAGACACAAAGAACCACCAACGCACCGATGTCTGAGGGAAGTGGTGGTGGGTGGAGATAGGCCTCCAAACCTTGGAGGGCCTGAGGTGTCCCCAGAGAGGTGGCGTCTGATACCCAACCTGACATATAGACACAGACATACAGGCACACACAGATACAAACATCCATTCCCACCCTCATGCTCTCATATGCACTTACTCCACACTCAACCAACGTGGAGACAGACATAAAGAGATGCTGTACACACGATCACACTCCCCAAGCGTACTCTACGAACCGGGTCTAGGTACCCTTGCCCCTGGAGTGGGGAACTGCACCCAGACCCAGGTGGTTTTACCCTTTTCCCTGCGGTGGGGAGAGGCAGACCGCCCCGACTCCGCAGCAGCAGGGAGGCCCCACACTCCAGACCACAGTCGGACGGCCAACTCCTCCTCCTAGCCCCCCCGCTCCAGCAGGTCACAGAGAATGGAGGTGAGAGAAGACTCCAAACCTCCCTCCACCCGCTCATTGTAGTGTTGATGCATGTGTGTTCTAAGGTGCAATAAAAAGTATTACTGAGTGCTGAGCAACTTCTTTTGGCCTGGTTTTAAAAAAAAAAACATGTTGTTGCTTACAGTCGGTCGTGCGCCACATGCATCATGCAACCATCACCTACCTTGGAAAGCAGGTGGGTCAAGGGTGATGTGTCGGTCGTGAACGAAACTGCTCTTAGAGCCGTATCTTTGAAGTGAGCAGTTTTGGGTAAGTTACTTTAAATTAGTAGCTTAGTTACATTACTAGTTACTTCTATCAAAAGTAACTCAGTTACTTCAAGTTAGTCATTACTTTCAGAGTAACTAGTTACTCAGGAAAGTAACTTTGGTTTTACTCAGAATTCTCTTGTTAATGTGTTGCTTCCGTAACTGGATACCCAGCAAGAGTGCCAGTCTTCTAGCTTGCTTACTTGCCTCAAGTGCACTGTGCCACCTACGATTAGAAAGGAAAAAAATAATGTCCATATTTCCACAAGAGAAATAGTACTGACTTTTTCGTAGTTATGCTACAGAAAAGTCAGCATAACTAAAATAAACTATACCTGAACTGACCCAGATAGACTGCAGGTCATAACTTCTTACCTGAAGTTCACCTGACACTTGGACAGCGGCCGCCTCAGGCCGCCTCACCATTTCTCTCATCCACCTGCTGCCTCCACCACTTGCTAATGTTACTGAATCTGTGGAAGCTCCGCAATAGCCACCACACGAAGTAACGAATAACGAGCTGTGTTTCTTTTCCCCTTTCTCTTACCCGCTCTGTCTCACTCTTTTCACTTCACACCGCACTTGAGCCTTGTGTTTGCGCTGAGCAGAGGGGGGAGGGGCGGTGGTGACACTCGCAGTAGCATAGGAACAGAGTGTGAAAGAGAGAAAGAGAGCCAGGGGCAACAAGACACAACATCAACACATTAGAAAGGCATGGTAATAAAAATGAGTGACACCAAGAAAAGAAGCAAAATCTGGAGCAATTTCAACTTTACTGAAAACAAAGACAGAGTGTAAAGTCTGTAAGAAAAAGATATCATGCAGAGCCGGCTCCACAAACAACCTGCACAGGCACCTGAGAACTGTCCACCCATCAGTGCAATAGGAATATAAAACAGTCAGTTGAGTGTGATATTAATGAAGGTGCCAGTGTGTCTACTGCAACTGTTGCTGCCACTGCATCTACAGCATCTTGCAGTATACCTCCAAAACCACCTAAACCAACCCAGAGTTCGATTAGACTTTTTGCAGAAGTCTGCGACCCCAGCAAGACAGAACTCAAGTGATAAAGACCTGGCAATGTTTGAGAACACCTCACAGAGGAGAAAAGGTGCAAACGCATAGAAAAATCTGCGTTTTCAAAAATACCCGGGTACGTGTGGACGTAGCCTCAATCTCTACAGAGTCACAGAGTTAGAAAATGATTTAAATAAAACAGTATGAATGAAACAGGAGTAGCAGGAAGCATCAGACAGAAAACTGGTGCTCCTAGGGTTGTGTTGTGAATCCTGTTGAACTTAAAGCAAGATCAGTCTCACCTGTAGAGGCAAACAGGAGGCAGACAGAGAGTAAAATCCAACAGAGAGATGCCCATGGCCCAGGAGGCATTTCATCCACTTCTCGTCATCTAAAGCTAACTTGATGCACCTTAAAACTGTGCTAAATTTCAAAACGACAATGTTTTTTTTTCCCTAGGAAGGACAGAATTAAACCTGACTAGATCAAACACTAGTCAGTGTGACATCGGGTGTTTTTTTTTTCCATGAGCTGCTCTCTCAGTCTGTATTCCGTGTCAGTCTTCAAATGACACCCCAAAGGGCAAATGATGCTCCGGTACATAAACATGTGGGAGTGTCATTTTAGAGAGCAGACTAACTTGTTTTTAGGTATTTGCAGTGTGTATTTCCACATGTGCGCTGACTACAGTGCTTTCTTTTTTTTTTTTTTTTTTGCCTGTCCCATTTGGTTCTTTAGCCATCAGAATTGTTGTCTGAAGACCAACAAGGATACCCAATGGATTTACTTTGCCAAATGGATCATCGTGGCATTGCCGTATTGGTCCATTTGATCGACCTTTGTTTTTATTATTTATTATATTTTATTTTCAGATGTTACAGACGGGACAGACATGAGTGAGGGATAGGAAAGGGAGAAAGAAAGAGGAAGGAAAAGAAAAACAGAAGGGGAGAGGGACAGTGAGAAAGGGGGGGAGAAAAAAAATCTCCTGGATCACCTGTTGAGAGGAGAAGAATAGAAAACAAGCAAAAAAAAAAACAAAAAAACAAAAAAACCAAAGCAACATACTAAACACAACACCATCGCATTAATCTAGCTAAGTGTAAACAGCAGTAAATACTAAATATTCAATGTTGTTGTGCAGCACGCAGGACAGACAGCGCACAATGTGCTTTGAAGTAGCAGCCAAGAAAGGTGTAATTTAAGTCTACGAGCAGTGAACACCCGTGTGCATACCTGTGTGGATCAGCGCGCTTGTATTCAAATGGTTTCCACATGTAATGGTCTGCAAGAGGATGTAGCGAGCCATAGCCCCGTCCCCCAGGGCATGAAGCAGGCATGGAGGACATCCAGGCCCCAGACATCCAGAGGCCCCAGAGTGCGAGAGCCCAAGGAGGACCACCGGAGGGGCATCCGTGCCACCCTCATGGGAAGGGCTGAGGATCCCCAGATGAGGCGTCACCCAGTAGCCACGGAGCAGAAGCCAGAGGGGGCTGCACCGGCGTGCCCGCCGGCTCTGCCGGCAGCCAGCTGTGCCAGAGTGAACCGAGCTGCAGGCCCAGAGGCCGGAGGGCACCCCGGAGGAGGCCTGACCGAGCAACAGGCGCCAGGCCCCGCCAGGTAGCCACCGGGAGTGAGCCGGTACATACCTGAGTGCCCAGCCCCGGACACCAAGAACCACCAATGCACCGACCCCTGAGGGCATCAGTCACCGGCAGGGAGTGTGGTGAGGGGAGATAGGCCTTGGAGGGCCTGGGAGTTCCCAGAGAGGTGGAGTCTAAGACCCGACCTGACATATAGACACAAACAAACAGGCACACACAGACACAAACATGTGTTCCCACCCTCATGCACACATATACAAACACTCAGCACTCACCCAACGTAAGGATTGACATAAATGGACATGTACACACAATCACACTCCCCAAACATACTCTATACCCCGGGTCCAGGTACCCTCGCCCCCAGAGGGGGAAACAGAACCCAGACCCAAGAGATGTTACCCTTCCCCCCGGGGTGGAGGCAAGCAGACCGTCCCAGGCTCCGCAGCAGCAGGGAGGCCAATCGGACAGCCAACATCTCCTCCCAGCCCCCCCGCCCCGATGGCTAGCAGAGAACGGGGGTGTGTGAAGACCCCATACCTCCCTCCTCCCGCTCATGTGTAGTGTTGCTGCGTGTTGTTCTAAAGTGCATTTAAAACAAGGGAGAGCATGGTGCTGCTGCTAGAGAGCAGCAGGTGTTAGCATGGCCCCTCCCGAGAACCCTCAATGTCTACATGGATTTAAAATTGAGAGGTGGGCTACAGTGCTTTCAACAAAAGTGTTCATTATGTAAGTGGAAAGATAAATTGCCATATTTAAACTTCAAATAAAAGAAAAGTAAATAAATTCAGTTTGTTACACTCTCATTCCAAAATGTGATAGTCAAACACAAAGAGGACGATGAGTTCACTCAGCAGTGAGAACATGTTGCAACATTATGCCAAATTCAATTCAATTTCATTTGAAAAAGAAATTTGAAAGGTTGCCAGAGCAGATGTGTTCATATACTTTCAAATTCATATATTTCAACTTGTACTGTAAATACTTGATGTGAAATATTATTAGACCTCCAACAACTCCACCTTTTCCCAGTCATATTATTAACGCAGACAAAAATTGTAAGCTCATTTTCATTCGCGTGTTTAACACACGTCAGGCCTTTGGACATTGGGGAGATACTCAGAGGAGAGTCACTACTCCTCCTCACCTAAAGGAGCCAATCGAGGTGTTCTGGGCATGTCCCACCAGGAGGAGGGCAGACCCAGTGTGGGATTAAATAAAGTCTGTTATGTCTTAATGAAAGCATAATGTGTTCTTCGTCACAAGCAGATTCTCTTCGTTTCTGGTGTTTTGCTAAGCACAGAATGTTTTTTGTACCTTTTCTGCAAGACAGGTTTTCTTTTGTGTGTGTTGTGTTAGTAATGGGAGTGTTTTTATAGCAACTGTCATCTAAAGGATCTGTTATTCTGTCTGTGTCCCTGTCGCCCACAGGTAAATTCCACATGATGCTTTAAGGCCACCCCCACCATGTACACTCCATCTTACAGCTGAATTCTGCAGCTCTCCAGCTTCAAAAACAAGATTGTCTAGAAATCCTGTTAGTTGATCAGAAAACCTTCAGTAAGCTTTGGAATACAAGAGGTGTGGCCTGGAGTTGTATTTGCATGACAAAAGCATATACAGTAAGGTGGGCCATCTTGTTACACTACATACATGTGGAACAGCAACTGTGGCAAAGTTCACATTTGTCTGTCTGTGAAAATGTATTTTAAAAATTCAAGATCATCAGGCTAAAACACATCTTCTACGTTGTCATTTATTCATTGTGCTTCAGTAACTCACACTACTGAGCTGTTTTATAGAGAAGAAGAAGAGACAGGAGACATGAACTGCATTCAGTCTGCAGGCTCTTCCTCGACTGAGGTAGAGGAGCCTTGGCAGCAGCTGCTATCATATCTTATAGCCGCTGCTGTCATAAGGACTGTACCTCTGGGTGACCGGGACACAAACAGATCCATCGATCTTTCTCATGATAGTCGGTCTCTACAGACATTAAAAAAGCTGACAGCTATGAAAACACCTTCAGAATTAATGAATGTTCAACACACACACACACACACACACACACACACACACACACACACACACACACACACACACACACACACACACACACACACACACACATAATTTGACACATCTGTATTACATTTTCATCCAGTAATGGCACAAACTCTCTATAAACTGAAGGTTTAATGCTCACATTTACATAAAATGTTCACAGAACATTTAAAAGATGGATTTTTGGCTTTTTGCAATACCATTTATTTTTGCTTATGTACTTCAGACTTTTCTTTTGTTGTTGTCCTCATGGCCCATCTCTAAGTAAACTTATCTCCTTTTATCAAGAAACATGGGCAAGCATGCAGAACTCAGCTACCTGTCAGTGGATCACCAGCTACCTGTCAGTGGATCACCAGCTTCCTGACAGACAGAAAGCAACAAGTGAGGCTGGGGGAGATCACCTCTGAAACTCGGTCCCTCAGTATTGGTGCCCCTCAAGGATGTGTCCTCTCACCACTACTGTTCTCCCTCTACACTAACGACTGCACCTCCAAGAACTCGGCTGTTAAACTCCTAAAGTTTGCAGACGACACCACTGTCATTGGCCTCATTCAGGATAGTGATGAGTCTGCATACCGGCAGGAAGTTGAGCGGCTGGTACTCTGGTGCAGTCAGCACAATCTGGAGCTGAACACTCTTAAGACTGTAGAGATGACAGTGGACTTCAGGAGACATCCCTCAACTCTGCTCCCCCTCACCATATCAGACAGCCCTGTGTCAACTGTGAAGATCTTCAAGTTCCTGGGTACAACCATCTCCCAGGACCTGAAGTGGGAGACCAACATCAACTCCATCCTCAAAAAGACCCAGCAGAGGATGTACTTCCTGAGACAACTGGGGAAGTACAGTCTTCCACAGGAGCTGCTGATCCAGTTCTACACTGCAGTCATTGAGTCTGTCCTGTGCTCCTCCATCACAGTCTGGTATGGAGCAGCCACTAAACAGGACAGGAGCAGACTGCAGCGGACTGTACGGGCAGCAGAAAGGATCATCGGCGCCCCCCTGCCCTCCATCCTGGACCTGTACCTCTCAAGAACCAGGAAACGGGCAGGGAAAATCATCACAGACCCCTCACACCCTGGACACAGACTTTTTGATCTGCTGCCCTCTGGCAGACGGTACAGAAGCCTGCAGACCAGGACCACCCGACACAGGATCAGTTTCTTTCCCCTCACCATCTCCCTTCTTAACAGTTGACCTGCCACACTGCTCCCACTGCCAGACTGCAGCTGCACCTTATGTACATTTTGTGGTATTCATTCCACCTCATTCATTTCTGTATTTTATGTATATAAGTTTAGATTGGTTATTTACAGTTTGTTTACACAGCTTTGTGTATGTATGTGTATGCATGTGTAATGTATATATAGACACGTGTGTGTGTGCGTGTGTGTTTATGTGCGCGTGTGATTTGCATGGCTGTGCTTGCCTCTACTGGAACCAAATTCCTTGTATGTGTCTCCACATATACTTGGCCAATAAACACGATTCTGATTCTGAATTAATAAAGTATACACTAATATTAATTACAGACATCATTAAGAACAGCACTAACCAGAGTGCATCTTGCACATGCACTTCTTTTGTCGGTGCACTTCTATGCACATATGTTAGTGATGTTTTTCTGCAACACACAAACTATCCTCATGATCCATGAAGCCAATGTGAACTTTGAAAGGTTGTCTGAGGATGAAGTTGTTTATTAAAGCAGCAGTTAAAACCTTGCTGGTCAGTGATCTGTTTATCTCAGTCGCTGGAGTCGCTGCATCTGTCTGCTTGGACTCTGCTCCCTTTTTTATTCATAAATCAAACACAAATCAATGAAAGAAAGGATCAAAAGGATTAAGATTAAAGGTACAAATTTACCTTCACTTTACTGTGTATTCAAATATATTGAAAAAGAGACCTAATAGGATCCGGAACAGAACTAAAAATCAAATGAACGTGGTGAAAGAAGAATGAAAAGAAGCAGAAAGTCACTTAGGACAATAACCAAAGAAGTATTGTGTTATTTAAAGGGCCATTTCATGAAAAATCATTGAAAACCACCAACCTGATCCCCCAGAATCAGTTTATATTTTTTATTTTTTTTGTTTTTTTCGTGCAACACCTTTATTATTTTCATTGAAGGCATCTAGAATTTAAATTTGTAACCTTTGCGATGTTGTGCTTTCCTTTCCAGCATTTTTAATCCCGTATAAGTTATTTATTGATATTATAGATATTATATCCTAGTTGGTATTTCAACAAAAAATTATATGTGTAGTATTTAATTCTTAACATTGTCCCCTTTGTAACCTCCCCGGCACCATTTTATTCCCTTCTATTGAGAAACCGGAGAAATTCTTGAATTTACTGAAATTTCCAGACTTTGTAAAGCTGCCCAGAGGGTTGGGTTGGACCCTTTGATGGGATGGTTGTAGCCCCACAACTCTCCCTTCTTCAAGAGAAAAAGGCAATGAGCTGCTGTGAACGGACACACTGGTTCTCACAGGCTGACACTTTGAGGTTAAAGAAAAATTTTCTAATAATCTGTGTGTGGGCTAGATAAGCAGAAATGTGTGCTGTGACATCTGCGTCTCTCTGCTGGACTTTGCTCTCTGTCTGCATCCTGTTCGTCTCTGCAGGTGGGACTGAATTTGCTTTAAATGCACAATTAATTTCTTGTGGAATTCTCTTTATATTAAAAGTTCCACTGTGAATATGAGTAGCTAATGTGATCTCTCTGATCTCAGGGCCGATGAAGTTAAAGCTGAATTAGAACCGATCAGGAATCTTTAACATTTGTGTGACTGGTTGAACATGCAGTCATATAGATTTTTAATGTTTTTATTGCTTGTATTCTCCCCTTATGTAAAAGTACATTTAATATTTGCCTATAAAAACTGTAAATAAAGCATGATTTCTTCATGTGTCCCTTCACAATTGTAGTCTACAGTGAGATTGATAATAATTAATAGTAGTCGCAGTGCGCCACCTTTACATTGTACTTTATTTCTGCATTTCCAGATCAGCAGAGCTCAGCGGGCTGCAAAACTTGCTCCTCACTGTGAAGTCTTTAATTGTATGTTGGACTCTTTAACCTCTCTGCTCTGTGCTGTTTGCTCTTTTAGACCCGATAAGCATCACAGCTGAATCTGGTCAAACTGTCACTCTGTGTCGAGCTCAAAGCAGATCTGACATAACAGATGAAAATGTCTTGAAGTACCACGGTCAGCAACTTCTTCTATCATACCAGAATCCATCTTTTAAGAACCAGGTGGATCTCCAGGACAGACAGATGAAGGATGGAGACGTGTCTTTGATTCTGAAGGACGTGACGATTAATGACGCTGGAGCGTACGAGTGCCGTGTCATTCAGAGAGGAATAAACCAAGAGAAGCTCATCAGCAGCATCAAACTGACTGTTGTCAGTCGCTAGTGACAGAGGAAGATATAAAATACATTCCAGGCTCCTTCTTTGCCACAAACGATGAAGGTAGGCAACTAATTTGTACATGCAGGTAAATGTTTTAATAATGTCTGTTTCTGTTTTCATGTTGGCTTGAAATAATATATCTCCCTCTGCTGGTTCTGCATCCATGTACATTTCACACTTTGGAGAGGCAAACCCATGAGATGGACATGGTGGATCAGTGTGTCTGTTACACGCCGTGCAGGAATGCTGGGTTGACCTGACAGCTGACACCTCACACCTGTTTCTCACCTGCAGGTCAGACAGGAGGAGACACAGAGGATGGAGGGAAGAAGGATGGAGGGAAGGAGGCTGGAGGGAAGAAGGATGGAGGGAAGAAGGATGGGTCTGTTGGACTGATATCTGGTCTGTCTGTTTGTGCTGTGCTTCTTGTTGTTGTTGGTGGTTTTTTGATCTACAGAAAATGTAAACAACAGAATGATGGTTCATACCAGCTTCCAGTTGAACTGCAGAAGGTTTGAAATGTGAGTCTCCTGCTGTTTTCACTTCTCAGTTTTGTCATTCAGCACTGCAAGATTATCTGAATGGCATTATTATTTTATAATATTAATACATTATTATAAAATTCGGCCAGAATTATTTTTTTCTTTCTTGAAGGACAAAACAAATGTGGAAACATCACAGTGAAGATGACAGTATTGTGATACTTGTGTATACTGATGAAGTCATTAACAGATTCTGAGTATTGTGATTACGTATCCTGTACATTACAGTATCACAAACAGAGAATGTGTTTGTTTTATCTTCTGGTTCAGCAACTCTTTGTAAGATCAAACTTGTTTAAACCACACAAACTGATCCTCACGTTGCAGTATAATTACATGGGCCAAACCAAGTGACGAGATAAACACAGCATATTACAGCCTAAGTCTGAGTGTACACAAAGTTGTGTCAATTATACTTGAGTTTAAGACCCTTTGATTTCTGGCAGAGATCAAAGATCTCCAAGGGAATCAACTCAGACACTAAAGAGTGTTATAACAGTTTCATTTATCAGCTAGTAAGTGGTCTTTAATGTGGTCTTTGTGGAATTTAATGTGTGTACTCTGAATTTGAAAGTTGTTTTATTTGATTTTTTCTGACCTTGAAACAACTGCTTTGAATGTAAATAAATTTTAAACAGCTGAATTAGAGAAGTGAATGTTTGGACTGAAATACTTTATAATTGGAAGTCAGAAGTGATCAAATAATGTAAATGTTCATGCTGAACTTGTCTGTGCAGTTTGCTGTTCAATAAGAATGTGGCAGTGTTACAATGCATATTTCATTTGTTTAAATGGACAGAAATCATTTTTAAAGACTGCTGCCATCTACTGCTAATACTTGGTGCTTACAAGTGTTTCCACCAGATTAACAGTGCATTGTTTTGGCATTTTCACCATATGCTGAGCCTTTGTTTCAGAAATTAAAACCGTTAAAATGTTACAAATTGAAGGGATGTCATCATCTCATCTGGCCTGTGAGCCTCACAGGACATCTCGG
Source organism: Diplotaxodon limnothrissa (assembly GCF_057381915.1). Classification (NCBI taxonomy): domain Eukaryota; kingdom Metazoa; phylum Chordata; class Actinopteri; order Cichliformes; family Cichlidae; genus Diplotaxodon; species Diplotaxodon limnothrissa. The sequence goes on from NC_140598.1 coordinate 29,662,823, forward strand.
GGACACTGCTGGGAGAAAAAGATGGATGGTGTACCCCATTCAGTTCTGTAAATATCTGGTTGGACACCATATTTCTGGGATTTTTAGGGACAAATACTGCAACTTCAATTTTGTCTGAATTTGGAAATTTAAAAAAATTTAAGCACATTCAGGCATTTATAGGTTTAAGGCACGCTTGCAGTTAAATAGGCCTTTCTTCATACATAAATATACAATTATCTCTGCATAGCGAAGAAAACGTAGTCTGTGTTTTATTATAATGTTACCTAATTCATGCACGAATAGCAAAAAAAAAAGTAAAAAAAAGTAAAAATAAACTATTGATCCAATTACTAATAACCATTACTCCAAAACCATGCATAAAAAGAAAAGAATGTTTTCATTTCTCCTTCCAAAGAATTGTTGTGCTTGGATGGATAAACAGTTGAAACCAAGCGAACTGAACACTGTGCTGTAAAACAAAATGGAACAAGTTAATCGCCTACCAGCAGGTCTCTCTCACCTGCATGCCGCTTTGTGCTTGTTTCAGCCATCTTTACACTGAAACAGGGCCGTGCAGAGAGGTTTAAAGGGGCGGGTGCTCAAAGTTAAAAAGGGGCACATTGAACCAGGCTGAATAACAACAACACACATTCATCAAGAATCTAATATGGGAAGGGCAGGGCTGTGTTGATCTGAGACTGTAGACAGTAAAAAGTCCATAGGAGAGATGGTAGCTGATTAAACAAGTGTCATGAGATAATAACAAAATGCAAAGATTGGTGACAGCGCTTGGAACCATAAGGCAACAAAAAACTGTGAGAAATCATTTAGGCTCTGCCTGTGAATCACTCTTTGCTTCTCTTCTTCCTTCCATCCCATCATTTCATATATATCTCTCCACTTGCTGTCTATCTGAGAACAAAGCACAACTTGCTATTGCAATAAACTATAATCTAATTATCCACATGCGTAACAGACGTCTCCAAAAACGTCGGAGCACTTTTGCTAATACGCAATGTCTTTGTAAATTGAGCAGATATCATGACTAGTCGACAAATCGTGGCAGCCCTAGCCACCAATTTACTCAAATTGACTTTACTAACCAGAAGCTTTTTATGCTCAGAATGGAATCGTTTTCTTATTAATTAAAGACATAATAAATTTAGTGTATATGTACTCCTGAATTTGATGAAAGTGATAAAAAAATAGACTGCTCTCTCTCTCTCTTTGTTCTGACATTTAACTAATTCAAAAGTTATTTCAATATTAATCTAAAACAAAAAAGTTTAATCTAAATTAATGTTCAACTTGACTCCTTTAAAGAAATAAAGTGTATGTAACTATCTGGTTTCAACAGTGCTGTGAACTGAAAATTCTCTTATTTTGCATAGAAATATACTGAACAACATACAAAGCATAATATATAAAATAACATTTACCTGAGTTTTTCTCTTTCAAAGAACTCTCTAATGTCAATGTACATCAGTACATAACTGAAACCGATTTCGTGCTTTATTTAGCCGTGGAGGGTAACAACTGAAAATATGAAATAAGCACACATGTAAGCTAAGACTCTAAAGAAACCAAACAGTATTGTTGTTGTTCGACTTTTCATTTCGCCATTTGTTGATTCACTCGACCCATATTACATTAATATGTAATATGGGTCGAGTGATCAGTTTGATATCAATCTTTCGTGATACACCGTCATATTTACATTATTTGTACAGTACGAATGATTTGCTTTGGTATCTGGTCAAACTTAAGCTCTCCTCTGTCTACCTGTCTGCGCTTCTTGCAGGCAGCAGCGTCTCCCCCCTCGCTCACATGCGTAAGTGCTGTGTCTCCCAGTGCCTGAGCTCGGATCATACGAAAATTAGGGGGAATTTACGCACAGTGATAAATTCCCACTGTGTGCGCTATTTGCTTTGAATATTGTGTGTAGTTTTTGGTTTATGCAGTTGTCAGGCATCTAACTATGAAACAAATTACCCGGGCTTAAGCCCAGTAAGCCACGCCCCCGCTCCGCCAACGTCTCAAAGGCATAAACCACTAGTTTGGACTCTTAGCATCCTTTATATGTTGACTTTCAGGTGTTTCCATCAGAGTTAAGGTTTAATTTCTTAATTTAAACACGTTATTTTTGTGGTGATTAAATCTTCACACTGTGAAACACTCTCATGATTCCAAATAGAAGCTTAAATATTTGAATTCATTAATTTTAATACTGTCACATACAGAACATTAATTCATGGTTGAAACACAATTTTACTTCCTCTCAGCAAAAACCTGATGAAATGAAGACAAATTACAGACAAAAGAGAGACGATAGAGAGAAACACTGACAATAACACCTTGAGTTTGATAAATTTATGACTTTTCAGATATGATTTTGTCTGATTAATAAATTAGTCCTTATTGATAATGTGGAAACAACACCTTATGTCTGATGAGAGTGAGCATGGTGTGATGATTGTATATCCATCGCTACGTATAACTGCTCAGACAAGAAGCACAGAAAGCTCACAGTTCAGTTATTGAATGATTTGTTTTAATTTTCAGATTAACAGCAAGATGGTTTGAATTCTGATAAAACTGCTCTTTGTGTTTTCTTTACCTCACGAAAGCATCCAAATACCACCCCCATTCAATGCGAGGAGAGCTGCAGCTCCTGCTGACGCACCGATTACCACTCCAACAGGTAAATCTTGCTGAGCTGCAGGTGAGAAACAGGTGTGAGGTGTCAGCTGTCAGGTAGGTGATGAGTGAAGAACAGAACAGAATCCATTTCCTCTTCAAACTGCTGTCAGACATTATCTACTGCACTCTGATCACATCACTCAGACCAGCTGCTTTCTACAAAGTCTCATCAACAACATCTTTAGAAACAAACATCAACAACCAGGAAGCAGCTTCACCTCTGATCACACACACACTCAACTCTACTCACTCACCTGGAGGATCAACAACACTCAGGTAGATGATGCTGATGGGCTCGACACTGCGATTTGCTTTCTTCCTGCAGTTTGTTCCACTTGTGAACGCACGACACTTGTATGTTCCAGTGTCATTTATTGTCAGATTCATCACAATCAGAGACACGTCTCCATCCTTCATCTGTCTGCCCTGCAGATCCACCCGGTCCTTAAAAGATGGATGCTGCTCATCTGAAACCAAGTTCCCACCCCGGTACACAAGGACATGTTTTGGCTCGAGGTCAGCTCTGCTCCACTCTACAATGTCATTGTTGTTGTTTGGAGCTCGACATGTCAGAGTGACGTTCTGTCCCGACTCAGCTGTGATGTTTTTCTTGTCTAAAAGAGAGAACAACACAGAGTAGAGAGGTTCAAGGTCAAAGTACAACTGTTCACTTCTACAGCAGCCAGACAAAGATCTGTTATTAGATGAAAGCCTTTTATTCTATATGTGTTCTTTAAGCTGCTCCCTTCAGAGGTCACCAAAGCAAATCTTCTGCCTCTTTATCTCTATCTTGTTCTTCATCTTGTGACAAAAGGACAGCAACTCAAATCAAAATATATCCTAAAGCTGGGCATACAGTGTGTGATTTTTTTTCAGTCCCATTATTCAGCTCCTGATAAAAACTGTACGACTGAATCGCAGGGGTTAGAAGTTCATAGGTCACAATGCAGGGTCTCACACTATACGGCCTGATGCGACCTGAGTGCTCACACTGTGAGCACGTTAAATTTGATGTGAGCACTTATCACACACACAATCACACACACACACACACACATAATTTTGTGAGGCCCCATTGAAAAGGCTGGGGTCCGAGACGTGGCTGGTGACCAACACTATTACCAGCAAAATAGAGATCTTCATCAACAAGTGCCTGCGACACATCTTCAACATCAGATGTCCTGAGAAGGTCTTGAACACAGACCTGTCGAAGAGAACCAGACAGAACCTGGGTGGTCAAGACATCAAGAATAGAAAATGGGGCTGGATAGGCCACACATTTCGAAAACCATTCGACAACGACACAAGGCAAGCACTGGACTGGAACCCACAAGGAAAAAGGAAAGTGGGGAGACCCAAACAGATGTGGAGAAGAGCAAACTATGTCCTATGCTCCACCAGGAGTCTACAGGCTTAATGATGACATTGAAAAGGACGAACTTGCCAAAGTTCTACAAATTGGGCCTCCATCGCTTGTTTCCAGATCACATGCTGCCCTGCCATGCTGCTCCGTCTTTTTCACTTCCATTTCTGTGTTTGCGCATGTGCAGTGTGAGAGGTTGTGTTAAATCAGCTCATGGCACTGCTTCAAAAGTGCGATACCTCCACGAGGGGTGACCAGGATTTCAAACAGGTTTGATTTTCTTGCAATCCATACCATTGATGATCGGGAGCCGGTCGTGAGGTGTTAACCGCTTCTCATTACCCCATGTATACTACACGATGCATGACACACGATTAAGGGGAAACTCAGGTGGATCCCCAAAGAACAGACAACCAAGCTTGTGGAGAGCCTGCATGACCGCGGGGCAGACGGTCAGCAGAGTCTCCCTGAGCCTAACATGGTTAAATACCTTCTCCAGGAACAAAAGGCAGTACTCAGCTGTTTCACACCTTAAGGTTCACACTCCCTTGCTACCTCCCAGAGACCTCAAAGAGAAAAAAGACTCTTCCTGTGGAGTTGTCTGCTTCCCCCAACTTCCTTACTAGACCCCCACCTTTTGTCTTACTGTATGAGTGTGAGACATGTTAAAATCCAGTGGCACCAAGGTATCATACAATAAAATAATGTGATTAATACATAAGTAAAAGAAATTCCTATACATAGTCGAGTTCATTGAGACTCTGGATGTCCCTGCTTTTTATTGTAATATGTGGACTGATGCTCCTAAATCTTGCCTCTGACACAAAACCTCCAGACAGTAATAATAAAAAAGAATAAAACTATTAAAACCTTTAAAGCAATAAATAATAAAACTTGAACTGAAAGAAGAAAATCATCTGGAAACTAAATTAAACTAAACACAAAAAGTCAAAACAGAATAAAAACTAAGTAGGAAAAAAAACACAATAACTCTGTTCCAAAAACAAAAACACGTCCTGATAATAAGTGAACATAATGTGTGAGACAAGAGAGGGTTTTCAGGAAATAATGTTAATAATAATAACAACATTTTTAGCATCTACATGGCTGTTAAAATCAGCCACAATTATCATTTTATCTGAGCTGAGCACTAAATCAGATAAAAGTCTGAGAAATCAGACAGAAACTGTGAGGAAGGGCCAGGTGGACGAGCAGCCCTCTCATTATATAACACTGTGAGTCTCTGCATGCTGCCTTTCTGTAGCTACAGCTGTTTGTTTACACTGAACACAAAGCTTTGTAGCTGTATACTGACTCCTGAAACTACAACACATCACACTTCTTTGTCTCTGTGGGCTCTGATCACACCGACATGTTAGGTCCACACAGACTCCACCCAGCCTCGTGTCTCCATCACAAACACGGAAAAACTGAATCAATATGAAAATAACTCGTCAGGAAATGTTGTTAACATGTAAAGAGACTGATGCTTTTCCTCTCTGTCCCACAGAGTGAATCTCACCTGCAGAGACAAACACAAAGAGGACGACAAACAGCAAGAGCAACGCAGGCACAGCAGACATTTCCGTGTTCTTGAACTCATGTCATGTGTATGTCGCGTTAGAGTGACGTTCAGTAGGTTGGACTGGAGGACGATCTTAAATAAGTGCGTCATAACTAAAGCGATGAAATCTGAAGCAGGTCTCTGTGTTTAACAGGTTCAGTTCTTGAATGATCTCCACAGAACAACACAAACATAACCTCATCATCAATCATCAGCTACGTACTAAAGACCATCATCAGCCAAAGGACTTCAAAATGACGTCACTGTATAAACATGTATATTGTACTATGGAGGAGGCAGCATTTAGCTGTAACCTGTAGATTACATTAAATGATTAAAGCCAGTCGCTGGCTCTTTCCTATTTTGTGGCATTTACTTATAAAAAAGAAGAAGAAGAAGAAGAAGAGGATGACGTTAAATGATAAACCACATGATAATGAAAAAAAAAGGGTGGTCCATGTTTCGTTAACATAAACACCCCAGTTATAGGGCTATCAAACACAAAGAAAAAGACAAAAGGAAGGTGGACTAAATTTTTCCTTTGTTTTATATCCTCTAATCTTACCCAGCCAGCAGCTATCCTATCCTACCAGCCAACAGGCCAGCAAACCACCTGTTTGCCATTCATTATCCACCAGGTTATCCTGTGCCCTCAAAAACCCCCGATGGGTCAGGAGGTGGCTGTTCAGAGGTGAAATAAAAACAACGGGCAACAACACCACCCTTAAAGGACCAACAGCTGTTTACAGCAGGTTTGGCTTCTGTAAATGTGAATAATAATTTAATATTTACATAATAAATGTAAATAATTCAGCCAATATTAGCCAATAAAAAGATTAAACAGGACACAGTAAAAAAAAAAAAATTAATTCAATAAAATATCAGTTATTACTCACTCACATATCCAATCAGAAATATCCACCCGAAGATGAGAAAAGTTTGAATCTATTTCCAAAGCTGCTTCTCTGTTTCCCAATCAAAAGGAATGGCAGCCTTTATAAGAATGACTCTAGGCGGTGTAGCCCTGTGATTGGTTAGAGCAAATGTGATAACATCAGAATGCTACCATCTGTCTACCATCTGTTGCTGTTTATAAAGAAAAATGAATGGAAAATAGCTGAAAGTTGCTATTGTAGAAACAACATCCCAAATTACCTTATATCACCTAACTGTTTTCTACTGATCTTGAAGGCCATGAGGTCAAATAATGATTATAATGTTTAAAGTGCTATGAGCAGAAGATGAACCTCAGCATCGTACGTCACCATAGTGTTTTCTTACCCTGTGGTTTCTGCATAAACAGACTTTAAAAGGTGCTGGATTTACTTAAGAGACACAGTATAAGTTTTATGACTCAACGTTGTAGACAGGGGTATTTTTGTGGCTGGCTATACAACATCTGTGTTTGTACAAGTTTATTTTTCAAAAGGCAGACATTTAAAATAAACATACAAATGGCATTTATAAAGGTTTGCTGCATGTGTTTTATTCCAAATTGCCAGAAAAGTCAAAGAGCATGTGCTGTGCCTAATGTGAATATGATAATTGCTTCTAGGAGTGTTTATCCTTTCCCTCTCATTTATCTGTTAGATATTATCATAGCGAGTGCGTAACAGGACATTTGGGTGGTTGTCTCAAACCTGAGACTCGTAAACAAACTGAGCTGGGTCCGGAGCCATCAAGAGCCAATCTCACCATCACCTTCATCACGTCAAACTATGTTAGTGTGCTGGATTCATGTCTGAATGTTTCAATATAAAATAAAAGATTTTTAAAACCTGCGCACGTGGCACGGTAACAGTACTAATTAACACATATCTATTTGCAAATAAAATTTTGCAAAGATTTCAGGTTCCTTCCTGTCATCATTTTATTATACAGGGAGTGCAGAATTATTAGGAGAGTTGTATTTTTGAGGAATAATTTTATTATTGAACAACAACCATGTTCTCAATGAACCCAAAAAACTCATTAATATCAAAGCTGAATGTTTTTGGAAGTAGTTTGTTTTTAGTTTTAGCTATTTTAGGGGGATATCTGTGTGTGCAGGTGACTATTACTGTGCATAATTATTAGGCAACTTAACAAAAAACAAATATATACCCATTTCAATTATTTATTTTTACCAGTGAAACCAATATAACATCTCCACATTCACAAATATACATTTCTGACATTCAAAAACAAAACAAAAACAAATCAGCGACCAATATAGCCACCTTTCTTTGCAAGGACACTCAAAAGCCTGCCATCCATGGATTCTGTCAGTGTTTTGATCTGTTCACCATCAACATTGCGTGCAGCAGCAACCACAGCCTCCCAGACACTGTTCAGAGAGGTGTACTGTTTCCCCTCCTTGTAAATCTCACATTTGATGATGGACCACAGGTTCTCAATGGGGTTCAGATCGGGTGAACAAGGAGGCCATGTCATTAGTTTTTCTTCTTTTATACCCTTTCTTGCCAGCCACGCTGTGGAGTACTTGGGCACGTGTGATGGAGCATTGTCCTGCATGAAAATCATGTTTTTCTTGAAGGATGCAGACTTCTTCCTGTACCACTGCTTGAAGAAGGTGTCTTCCAGAAACTGGCAGTAGGACTGGGAGTTGAGCTTGACTCCATCCTCAACCTGAAAAGGCCCCACAAGCTCATCTTTGATGATACCAGCCCAAACCAGTACTCCACCTCCACCTTGCTGGCGTCTGAGTCGGACTGGAGCTCTCTGCCCTTTACCAATCCAGCCACGGGTCCATCCATCTGGCCCATCAAGACTCACTCTCATTTCATCAGTCCATAAAACCTTAGAAAAACCAGTCTTGAGATATTTCTTGGCCCAGTCTTGACGTTTCAGCTTGTGTGTCTTGTTCAGTGGTGGTCGTCTTTCAGCCTTTCTTACCTTGGCCATGTCTCTGAGTATTGCACACCTTGTGCTTTTGGGCACTCCAGTGATGTTGCAGCTCTGAAATATGGCCAAACTGGTGGCAAGTGGCATCTTGGCAGCTGCACGCTTGACTTTTCTCAGTTCATGGGCAGTTATTTTGCGCCTTGGTTTTTCCACACGCTTCTTGCGACCCTGTTGACTATTTTGAATGAAACGCTTGATTGTTCGATGATCACGCTTCAGAAGCTTTGCAATTTTGAGACTGCTGCATCCCTCTGCAAGATATCTCACTATTTTTGACTTTTCTGAGCCTGTCAAGTCCTTCTTTTGACCCATTTTGCCAAAGGAAAGGAAGTTGCCTAATAATTATGCACACCTGATATAGGGTGTTGATGTCATTAGACCACACCCCTTCTCATTACAGAGATGCACATCACCTAATATGCTTAATTGGTAGTAGGCTTTCGAGCCTATAAAGCTTGGAGTAAGACAACATGCATGAAGAGGATGATGTGGACAAAATACTCATTTGCCTAATAATTCTGCACTCCCTGTAGAACAGTTTGCAATATTTCAGCTCTAAATCCTGAGCTCCACCTGAAACTCAGTCACCAAGATCACGGGTACAGACTCATCAGTTTCTATATGAAAAGTTGTCTGTTAACATATCGATTCTTCTTCAGCCTCCTCTCTCTGATCTGAATTGCTTCACTGTTTTTAGGGAGAACTACATGCACATAATCTATGGTTGCCCTGCTTAGCAAATGTGCTCTGCAGCCTGTAATATTTAATATATTTTATTTTATGTTATATACCTTATATAATTTTATCATATATCATTATATAATTTTATATCATGTTGGATACTAAGAAATCCTTTCCTCCTATAATATATGAATCTGTTTATCATGCAAAAGAACAACTGGACAAGAATTCATGATGAGAATTAAGTGGCCAGAATATGTCTGGAAAATGTGGTTAGCTGTCCATTTGAAGAGATTTTCCCTTACACAAGTCATCATCTCTCAACTTGTGCACATAGTCACCTAATTTTGCCACTTAGATTGATGTAATAGCAGAGGGCTGATTCATATGTTGTCATATGTTCTTTTACAAACTCTAAGTCCTTACACACTCCCCTTAAATACACAATAAGGGTTTTTGAATTAGTACCAGTGTATATAGAGATCCTCCAGTATCCACTAGGGTGTGCTCCAGCATGCTCAACACAACTGCTATCCCTGACTTTGTGACATTTTAGTGTAAACATGTAAAGATTTTTAGTTATTTTTAGTTATTTGAATCAGTACTTTTTCTTTCTTTATATATTGTACATGCTTCCTAGTCAATATTATAGTAAATGACTGCAAACAGTTTAACTTTTATGCTGATGCTCAGTTATATGTATCTATGAAGCCTTCTTAGTGTGAGTGCTAACCACCGGGCCACCATGCTGCTCTCTCCACTAGATGTCCCCATTTAAACTAAATTAATATTTTTATTTAACATAATATAATAGAAATTCTAAAAGAACAAATGTGAGGATATAGGATGAATGCAAGATCTTCTAGTGGTGTTGCTGGTGTTTTTAGTCTGTAGTTCAATGCTTACTGTTTGTTTTCTCCACCAAAGTCAGGCATGTATCAGTTAGCTACAACCAAACTGGAACAAGACAATTTCCCATCACACACAATCATTAAAACTGACACAACAACACGAAAAATACAAACGAGAGCAAAGTTTTATTTACCAGATAGCTGCTGTGGGAACAAGAACAGGATCGAATAGAAATAAATAACATATGAATAAAATATACAGTAAGTAACAGTAAATTTACTGAATACATATAAACAACAATAGAGGAGCTTGAATAAAAGGCGTGTGGACTTTAAGTTTAAGTTTTTTTGAAGATGTTTCAGCTTCATCAAAAAAATTGAGCATCCCAGGTACAGGCTTTTCCTTAGGAGGTGGTCATTGACCCACTACTATGCGGACCTACAGTGACAGATTGCCTTCCCGGGATTCCTGAAACTCTCAATCTTGTAGTTTTAGAACTGAAGAATCCTCGTGAATGAGAGGTGAAACATCATAAAAAACAAAACTAAAAAATTAAATAAAGCAGTTGCGGTCTGTTTTCAAGCTCCTTAGACTACCATGATATTCATAACTGAGAATTTACACAGACTTTTAAAAATTCCATTAAAAAAGAAGATTGTTTTTTGAGGTGATGGGGAGACCAGTAGGGAATGTCAGTGGTTGGACTGGTGGACTACTTCAGTGAAGCTTCGACAACGTCTGGCTCTGGTTTAAAGTCTGAACACAAACATGCACAGTTCAAACAACAGGAAACATGATTGCAAGCTCAATCAAGACCTCCAATCTCCATTGATATGTCTGTGATGCACACAGTGTAGATTCACACTTTATGGGAACCAGCTCAGCTACAAATCACTAAGCTTTCATACTTTTCACTGTTTAACTATTTCTTGAGACGTCCACTAAATTCACAAATTTTAAACCTGGAACTACATAAGATAAGATAAGATAGAACTTTATTAATCCCTCGGGTGGGTTCCTCTGGGAAATTCGACTTCCAAAAAGCACAGCAATGACCGAAGTTACAGTTACAGAATTGTTATATATATATATATATATATATATATATATATATATATATATATATATATATATACACACACACACACACATATATAAATACAGAGACAAATATAAATAAAATATACAAAGGGGATAAATAGAATAAATAGGAATAAAAAATAAAAAATTACATTATTACATTATTATTATTACATTATTACATTATAAAAATTACAAAAATTACAAAAATTACAAAACATTAAATTACATCAAAACATTTGTTCCTTTCTGCTTTTCTTTCTCTCTCTTCTCTCCACCCTGACATACAGGCAGGCCAAGCAGCATCATTTGAGGTTTGAATGGAGCTTTGTTAACCTCTTAACATCTGTCTAGGGTTAAAACTCAGTTTTATTTCATGCACCTGCTTTCTTTCAAATAGTCCCTTATTTTATAAGGAGTGATTTGTCACTACACACAGTTCTCTGGACAAGCACTAGGGGTACACTAGCTAGCAGTAAGAGTGATTTTCCAATTCAAAATTTAAGACTATATTTGAAGATTATTATTTTAACTGTCATATATGCCAAAGACGATGGTTTGGAGTGAGGTGAATGTGGACCAAAATACAGACACACAGAGATGAAGTGGGTATTAACAAAAGGCGAAAATAAGGCAATAGGGCACTGAGATAAACAAAGAAAACCCTAATCTGGAAAAGCTAAACAAGAAACCTGAAACTACATCGGAAGTAATGGCAGGGGAAACACAGACGACCCAATGAGAAACAAAGGGAAACACACAATATATATACACACAGAGGGTAATGAGGAAAATGGAAACAGGAGGGGAACACAGGTGAGACAAATCGTAGATAACGAGATGGAAAGGAGAGCAAAACTGAAGGCACGGGAATGTCAAAGGAAAACAGGAAATACATGAACATAGAAACCTAGACGCTAGACGTAACACATGGAACGCAAGGAAGGCACAGTGACAAAACCAAAGGACTAGAAAATAACTAAGGAATAACTAAGGAAACTAGCAATACAAACACTAAATCACAGAACCTAAAATAATCAAGAGTCCAAGTAGTAGTAGTCCAACTTAATTTGTGCTGAACAAAAACATTTTGCCTTTAAATTCTGAGACTTCAAATGAGTGTAATATTGACTTGGTTGCATTTTTAACAAAGATTAAATTTGTGTTTTTTGAGCTCTGATATGTTTATCTGTTTATCTTCTGTATGTACCAATGTATTAGAAATTGGTACTGATTGGAAAATATTACATTTAGAAATCACCGATGTACTTTAAGGGCGTCTAACTATTATGAAAGTAATAGTTTTTTGCTGAATGAGTAGTGGAGTATGGAGTATGAGTATCTCCATGACATCAGCAAGAATGAAATTAAAACGACTCCTTAAATTATATTATATAGGACATAAATTACACAGTTTCTATGAAATAAGAAAAAATATCATACGGAGTTGTGCCCTTAAGTATCATCTCAAAACTGGGGCTTGTTGTCTGGTATCTATCGCTTTGAGTCAATCATTAACTACATTCTGCTGCCCATGTAGCTCTAAATAAACTGATGTCTTTCTAAAAGACAGCAGAGAAGTTTGATACGGACTCAGGACATAGTTAGCTCAGCTTAGCATCATAAAACAGGTTGTGAGGCTAGCTTGGCTTTGTTCAAAGTTTAAAGTAAAGGGCAACTTTACCTCTTTTCTTTACCTCTTGTCCTGTAGTCTGATGATATCCACAAGTGATGTCTTCTATGCTCACTGCTGAGTAGACTGAAGCTGGATCACTCTCTGCTTAATAAAACACATAGAGATTACAGGGGTCTGTGCACAACATATAGTTAATCTGACACTGTGTTGAACTCCATTTTCTTCTCAAAACAGTCCTGAGCTATCGAGTGATGGACTCCACTAGGCCCCTGAAAGTGTGCTGGTTTATCTGGGACCAAGATGTTAACAACAGATTTTTTAAACCCCGTAACTTGCAAGGTGGGACTCAGCTTTTTGTGATTTACTTTTCAGTTTGTTGACCAACACCTGGGTTTTGTTGTTTTCTTTCTTTAAAAGATGATAGCAGCTTGTCCGTCTCTTTTAGTTTATTTAGTAACAGGAACGTTAACCCTTTAATTTAACAATTGTGCCTCCCTATCTCCTTTTTTCAACCTGGAGACCTTTTGTTGCTTTCCTTCATCCCCTGGACCTTTTAGGGGAACGTAGCACCAGCCCTTCTTCTTCCATTCGTCTGAGGCTCATATGCCCATTGCACTGCCGGGTACAAAACAAACTGTGATGCTCTCTATATTTTGACACCTTTACACCAAAGGCAGCATTAGATTGTTTGGCACTTTGAGGTAGAGTAGCTTATGTTTTGGATTGGACAACAGAAGCCACACTTTGCTCCCTACATGCATCAGTGAGCCTTGACCACCCACGACCCTGTCACTGGTTCACTATTTTCCTTCCTTGGACCAGATGTGATAGATACAGACCACTGCAGACCTTGAGCACCTGACAATAACTTTAGTTTTGTGAGATTCAGTCATTTAGCAATCACAATGTGGCCTTTGTACAACTCCCTCAAAGTTTTACACTTGGCCACTTTTTTCTGTTCTAACACATCAGCTTTGAGGAGAAAATGTTCACTTGCTCCTTAATATATCCCATCTAATAACTGTTTCCATGATGTGTCATAGTGAGTTATTTCACTCAACAGCTGTCATAATATTATCCTAGTGTATGGAAATACATATAAGGGTCTGACTGATTAGCGGGCTTGATTTATTAGCATTTAATGTTCAAACAAATGAATGACTACTTTAAAATACCTAGAGAAGGCAGACGAGGTTTGCATTTGGCTTATAAATAAAAATACCCTGACCTAAGTGCATGCACCTCTCTGTGGTATACAAACTATTTACCCCCCCCACACACACACACACACAGACAACACATATTAAGGACTGAACATTAACATAAAACTGTTGTACACAGACACACATATGAAGAGAGGGAGAGTATGCATAGTATGCAAACGGCTACCAAACAGCCATCATAATTCATCATACAACGAGAACAGGACAAATCAACAATTGACAATGACTAATTAATATTAAAATCTGTAACATATTGTATTGTTTGGAGTTTAGTCTGTTACTGTTACTATTTTTATTTCTTCTTGGAGCAACTGTAACCCACATAATTTCCTTAGGGATTAATAAAGTATTCTGATTCTGATTGTTTCAGGATGACCTGCCATTATCCAATCACACATCTGCTGTATCTTTTGCTCGTTTCTCCTCCTCTTCTTTTCACTTTTTTCTAAACTGAGCACCTGATGGCTTTGAACTTTTCTTGTCCATCTTGGTTTTAATTTTGCACTCCAGTATGAACACCCATCCCTCAACCCAAAGATCACCACAGCATAACCTAATAGACCTACACCTTAGTTCACAGATTCACTTTGTCTAGGGTTTATTTCTGAGATTTCACACAACCCAGGATTCAGATCGTGAGTACATAATGGGCTTAGATTTACATCATTATAAATGAAATGTGCTCTATTTGGAAGCAGCCGGCCCCTCCCCTTTCGACGGGTTGTGTGTGAGACTTTAAATCATCAAACTGTAAATTTTAAATTGTTATTGATCCCTTTACCCCGAGTCCTAAAGCGTATATTTATCCTCTTACTCTTCTTATATTTATTGTTTGTTTACTTGCACTTAACTGGAGCCTCGTCTCTCTATACTGGACTGTATGTAGCGGAGATGACAATAAAGTTTACTTTGACTTCAGCAGTGAGCAGGCGCACCGAGGGCTCTCGCGCTCACTTTTCATGTACAGAATTTCGAAAAAACATCGGTGCAAATTATAAGTCTGTATCATAATGTCTGATGTTTACGTGTTTGTTAGTTTGTTTTTATTTTGTTTTATTTTGCGAGCTGATTATTAGATGCTGCTCCAGCCGTTCAGGGAATCTCCCGCCATCCCGCCCTCTCCTCCCTGTTCCGCAAGCAGCAGGCGCACCTCGCAAACGGAGGGCGCCCTTACTCGCGATCGGCGATAGAAAACCGATCGGTGCCTATGCCATTCCCAATATGCGCTGGCTGACGTCGGGGCAGCATGAGTACGAGCATTTTTTTTTTTTTTTTTGCCGATGCCCGTGATGCCGCCCCGGGCAACCGCCCGTGTCGCCCGTATCTAAAACCGCTACTGTTTGTTACCTTGTATTTACATATTCTAGCTGTCTGCTATAAAACTTCTGAAGTATTTCAACTCTACATGAACCACACTCTGAAGCCCTCTGACTTCCAAAATGTCTCTGCACAGAGCACAAAGCAAACCTGTTTCAAAACTAGGCCATACTGTGGTAAAAACTCTTATCAGTTTCAGAGTACAGTAAACTGGAGTCAACAACAGGAAATAGCTGCTGTGGTTACATGCCGATGTTTGAAAATGAGTCTGTATTAAAGAACAGGTTTGAGGGGCTGAGAACACACAGTGAAGAATGTTTGGTCTGTTCAGATTTTCTCTGTTCATCCAGCTAAAAACATGTGTTTGTACCAAAATCAGACAGCAGACACACGTGGGGCTAATTTTGATTCGCTTATCTGCATTTACACATATGTGAACTTGAATCCATAGGATTTAATATGATGTTTGGTCACCCTTTAAAGTTAAAACAGCTTTACATCCTCCAGGAAGGTTTCCAGCAGGGCTTAGGAGTGCTTTCATGGGAAATTTTACCATTCTTCAAGAAGTGCATTTCTGACATCAGGCACTGATGTTGGAAGCGAAGGCCTGGCTCACAGTCTCCGCTGTTATTCCCAAAGGTATAACATTGTGTTGAAGTCAGGACTCAGCACAGGCCAGTCAAGTTCTTCCACACCAATCTCACTCATCCATATCTATGTTTACCTTACTTTGTACATGTACAAATTGTCTCAGGATGCTGAAGCATTGGGAGTTTCTTTCACTAGAACTAAAGGGGCAAGCCCAACTCCTAAAAAACAACCCCCCTCATAATCCCCCCTCTATCAAACTTTACACTTGGCACAATGCAGTCAGGGAAGTACCGTTCTCATAGCAACTGTCAAACCCACACTTGTGTGTGAAGTTAACAGACAGATGAGTGTGAGGCTCGGTTTGGCTCACTAGGCTTTCCAGATCACCACATGGTGCATGGCTGAGAGCAGCTGGCTTGGGTTCGAGCCTGACCCATGGCCTAAGTGATTTGGATGGGTGACTGAATCCTTTTGGCAATATAGTGCATGCAATGCAATATAGTGCACTATATTTTGTGGGAATTAGTTTCTATCATGGTTTCCCAAAATAATTCACTTGATAATCATAATTTTGAGGATTCACTTTCTTTAACCATCAAGCACAAAACCTCTCGTTGGAGACTAAAGCTGATGCACCACTTAGGTTATTTTTCCTTGCCATTGATGATGATATAACAATTGATGTCTACTATCCTCATCTCTGAGTAGACTTGTGCCTACAGCAATTGCAATATTTTTATTGTGCAGAAAGTGATCCAGCTCAACTGTATAACAGTAATTTATATTTTAACACTAATGGTTATTAAATATTGTTTTATGCAGCATAATGATAATGTTGTTTAATGGCTTTTATGAACAGTTTCAGATTTCTTTTATTAGTTTTTACCTCTGAGGTGACACTGCATCTCCCCCACCCCCGAAACCAAAAAGAGTCGAGAGTATATCCGTGAAAAAGATAATTGAACGACCACAAAGATGCCATCATATTTCCATGCAGGCTGACACACTTCTGCACAGAGTGCAAAGCAAAAACGTTCTACAACGAGGACAGGCCATGGTGAGAGTTTTTATCAGTTTAAAACTACAGTAAGCTGGAGTCAAAAACAGGAAGTAGCTGCTGTGGTTTTACATGCAGAACTTTGAAAATGAGTCATTGTATTAAAGGTCTTTTCCTCCTTACACACATCTCAAGACATCAACAAACTCATCAAGCTAAAAGCTTGTGTTGCGCAATCACACAAGTCAACGTCAAGTCTGGAATATACCAAAGTGATGCACTCTCCCTACTGCTGTTCTGAATGGACCTCAACCCTCTGGACCAGCTCATCAATAAGAGCAGATGAAAATGTAGACTTGGGATTGGATCTCCTGTTCAGTACATAGATGACATCAAGCTTTATGTGGTGGTTGACAAGGAGCAGAAGACTGCAGTTGTGATAGATGTGGCAACCCCAGCAGACAGCAACATCAGGAAGAAGGAGCACAAGAAAATAGAGAAATGAAAAATGGAAAGTACACCTTTAGGAAAGACTTGAGCAGGTGTGGAAAGTCAAAATTGGTGTCAGTGATTAAACGATGTAATCCTCAAAATAGAAGTGTGGCTCAAACAGATTCAAAGTACAACACCAGAGAAGTCTCTCCAAACTCCTAACTGGTTGCAGCAGATGGCTGCTCCTCCCTGAGCCTGGTTCTGCTGGAGAGTTCTTGCTCTTGAAAGGGTTTTTCCCTTCACACTGCCACCAAGAGCTTGCTCAAAGAAGTTTGTTTAATTGTTGAGGTTTTCTCTGTATTATTGTGCAATGTTTACATTACAGTTTAAAGGGACTTGAGATGGCTGTTGTTGTGGTTTGGTACTATAGAACTAAAACTGAACCAACTGAACGCCCAACAACCCTGAAGTGGATAAGTGGATGCAATATAGAAGAGTGTAGTGCTAGGAAGAGAAGACTCAGTAGAATCACAATTAATGAAAGTTTACTAAGCAGTTAGTTAAATTAGGTGAGCAACAGTTCCTGCATTAATTAACTGCAAGACAAAGGTTCACAGCTCTGGCTCTAGAACTGAACCATGACAAAAAGGAAAGAAGACCAGGTGTACCTCTTATCTGCAAGTTTTTGCTCTTATCTTTGATGATGATTTGTCCATAACTGACATCTTCAGATCTCGTTCCCGAGTAGATTGCAGCTGGGTCATTCTCTGCATATCAAAAGGCATACAGAGGACATCAGTGCAGGTAATATATCTGACCAAAGCTCCAATAGATTTCTATCCAGAATTCTTATTCTCTCATAATATGTCCAGCTCAACTCATTTTTAAGTACTTGCTTTCCAAACAGCTACAAATTATACTGTATAGTTCTAAAATTCCTCACAATATTTCCCTAAATATGTCCCAAAATACCTAACCCACTAAGTTCATGTCTTTGGACTGTGGGAGGAAGTCCAACTCCACACAGAAAGACCCCAGCCTAATGGTGGAATTAAACTCAAGACCTTCTTGATGTGAGGCAACAGTGCTAACCACGGTGCTTGGGTAATTGAAAAATCTAATTGCCCAAAGGTGTGAATCCGTGAGTGAATGTGAGCGCGCATGATTGTCTGTCCCTGTGTGTTGGCCCTGTGACAGACTGGCGGCCTGTCCAGGGTGTACCCCGCCTCTCGCCCTAAGATAGCTGGGATAGACTCCAGTGCCCCCCGTGACCCTGAAAGGGATAAGCGGAAGTGAATGAATGGATGGATGGATGGATGGATGGATGGATGGATGGATGTCCCAAAATATTCCCATTTTATAAAAATTACATGACAGTTGACAGTTTGACACTTTATATAAGCTTTAATCGGTCTGAAACTACATCTCTGTAACTATTATCCGTAAAAATAACACAAACATAGAGATGACAAAATCTGCACAAAATGTAAATACAAAAGTATATAATGACTGGTAGAAATTTTTTGATTATTCTGCAAAATAAAGGCATACATGCAAAATCCAGATGTTTGAGTCTCACCTTCAGGTTTCCAACGAACACATCGTATCACCAGCAGAACCAGAAACACCAGCAAAACCACAAAACAGACTAATCCAGCAAGTACCACTACAGCAAGAACAGGAGAGGAGCCATAAGCAGATGAGGATGTTGGGATCGATCCTGACGTAGGTGGAGGTGTGGATGTAGGTGGAGGTGTGGTGGTGTGTTTGTCTAAAACAAAGCAAACACAGTCATTAAGTTGTCGTCACATTGTGAATGTTGAAACCTGCAGAAACACAGACAGGTGAGTGTGTCACCTGTGACAGTGATCCAGCTGGATGGAGACTCTCCATGACCGCTGATGTCACACTTGTAGAGGCCTTCATCAGACCTGGAAACATGCTGGATGGTCATGTGACCTGTAGGCTGCTTCCTGATGAGGGAGCCATCTTTATAGAAAGCAGCTGGGAGGTTGGAGGGAGTGGTCTTTGTTTCACAGAGCAGAGTGACGTCATCTCCCTCCATCACAGGGAGGACAGGACTCTGCAGGATCACTGATCCACCTCAACACAGAGACAAACTACAGCATTTCATCCATTTACACACAGCTTCATCAACACTAACTCCACACACTCAGCTTACCAGTGACTGTCAGGTTAACCATGTTACTGATGGGACCCTCTCTGGACTCACACCAGTAAACTCCACTGTCGAGTGGGATGATGAAGCTGATGTTACAGGAAGAACCCTCTGATTTTCCAGCTCCACACTGAGTCCTGTGTCGTTTACTTGTGTTTCTCCTCAGAGTCCATCCAGCAGAGCTGTCGTCCTCCTCACAGCTCAGAGACACAAAGGCTCCTTTAAAGAACTGAGAGCTGCTGGGACTCACAGTCAGACGAGCTGTGAGGGTTGAAATGAAAATAAATAAATAAATAAATTAAAATCTTTTAATTGCTCAAACTGTTACAACTGTGACAGAAGAAGGTTACTGACCTTGGCTTGTTGTGCAGCTCAGCAGTGAGATCAGAACTAAAGAGAAATTGACACTCAGGTGGATTTGAGGTGAACATAAAGAACAACTCCACACAAACAGCTGAAAAACGCACAAACTCGCATTGATGCAACATGCTTCAATAAAGTTTGGCTCTATTGTGAGTATATACAAACTCATAAATACATACATAGATACTTTTAATTAACACAATAAAGTCACATGTCCACCGTCCAGCTGTGTTCATGTAATGAGTTGAATGATTTGAGATTTTCACTGCCTGCTGTTTTTACCTTGAATTCAGCCTGATTTGTTTTTCATGTCTTCTCCTCCATCATCAGTTATCAGGAGAGCAGACAGTCAAAGTACAAGAATGCAAACAAACACAGAGATTCTACTTACAGAGCAGACACAGCACAGATGTTTCCTTCATCGTCCTTCTCACTCATTTGAGCTTTTCTTTTTGTCAGCGATATATAGCAAAGCCTGCCCTCTTCATCTGATTGAGGGTTTGCCCTTTCTTTACAAATACACTGGTAGGTAGCTACCATTTTTAACTATGTAGGGATGTCATTTATAAAATAGTTTCAGAAAATATGCATAAAAACACACAGCATCATAATTTTTTTTAGTAGCAGTTTGTATAGCAGCTTTCAGTTACACTGTAACCCAAGCAGTCCAGTATGCTCAGTCCAGTATTAGAAAATTCCTTTCTGACTAAAGGGCTTAAAACTATGAGTTCATCAAAACTTCACAAAATTGGAATATGCAACATTCCAATGGAAGGATCGGAATATGGTGTAAACAACACCAAAGTATGAATCCATTCTTCTTAAGGCTGGTGGTGGTGTAATGGTGTGGGGACATTTTTACTGCCGCACTTTGAGCCACTTAGTACCACCTGAGGGTCATTTAAACACTGCAGCATATCTGAGTATTGTTAATGACCATGTCTATCCCTTCATGACTACAGTGTCCATCAGTGTAGTCAGCCATCTTGTGTGAGCCATTTCCAGCAAGATGATACACCATGCCTTAAAGCTCAAATCATCTGAAATTAGATGACTGGACCAGATATCAGTCCAACAGACCAGTATGTGGTGGAGCAGGTGAGCCCCCTTATGGACAAATCTACAGAGACTATGTGACGTGTATACCTAATAAAGTGGCCGGTAAGTGTAAATGGATAGAGGCATCAGTCACTGCATGATAACAGCCAGCAGGTGGTAGCAGTGGAGCATTAGTTTTAGCAGTGCCTGACAGTTTTAATGTGACCTTTGACCTTAAATGCTACAGGAGATCAACCAGACATTTCCACCTGAGACCTAAGCTTTTGAGACCTCATCTCCTCCATCGTCCTGTCTGTGACACAGAATTCAGTCTCACTGTTCCATGCTGAAATATCCTCCAGTTCCTAAAATGTATCTGGAGGATGGATGAAAGGGGGAGACTGTGGGAAGAGCTGATGGAGGATGCACAGGTTAAAGCAGGTGTGGCCACAGCTGGAATATAGAGACCATGGAGGTAGGAGGACTCCTTTAACAGCTTGTCCTCTTTTTAAAATTATTTCAGTTCTCTAAGATGATCAGAGTTTCTGCCCCTCACTTTTTCTGTGTGATTGAAGAAAAAAAAGAGATGTGATATCTGTCACACGACTCCAAGTTGCAAATTTAATCAAAAGTGTCTCTAAATAAAAACATGTTTTATTTGATAATAATATGATGTGTGCAGTTAATAAAAGGACAGGTAATGTTTGTCGCGCTGTTGCACACACAGCAGGCTCGTTTGTTTCAACTCGCCAGTTGCCACAAGACAACTTACCAACGTGTCCATAATAAGCTAATACTCCTAACCAGTAAGTACACTTACTTACTGGTTTTGTCGCATCAGTCTGCGTCTCTGAGTTAACTTGTGTTTCTCCTACAGCCCCAGACCGCAAAAAATGCGCGTGCTCTTTGTGAGCTCGTTCCCAGATCGTAACCAGCGCGTTCTGCCGTCAAGGGCGATCATTGGTTAATGGCGATCATGTGACTGAAGCAAGCCAGATCCTTTTATTTAGTAAAAATGTGATTAATTGTTAAATGGTATTGTTGAGGGGCACAGACAGGACTCGCACACATACATTTTTAAAAAAATAAAAAATTAAAACAAAGTTGCCTCAACAGAAGGGCACTTTGGGCACCATCAGGAAAGGGTCGGGTGCTCAAGCCCCCCCCCCCCCCCCCCCCCCCCCCCCCCCGCACGTGCCTGCAGACAATCCAGATATAACTCAAGCAAAAGTTGCTCAGTCTCTGCACATTACCGAGATATGACATTTCAGCTCTATTGTCGGAGGTATAATAATAACAATAATAATATTAACGATACAATATGACTGACCCACCATGATTCCTTTTCTTAAAACAAAAATGTTTTACCGCCTGTTCTGGCTTATATGACGTGCTAATACCCCCCTCCCCACCCCCTCCAAGAAACGTGTTTAATAACTTTGTTATGACTGGTCAGTGGTATGTTGTTTGTGTGCATCTCTTTCTCGGAGATGAAAGCGTGCGTCAGAGTGCGTCAGGGATCGCAGCAATCAAGCTGTAAGGGTAAAGATAGGCATCTGTGACTTTTAGTTCAACCCAAACAAAAATGATAAAAGCTTAGAATTTAGATGATCGTGTAAGGTTTCACAGATCAAACTCTTTGGAAATGCACTGTCGGACATTAAGAGCAGTAGTTGTGGAACAGCCCAAATACTCGGTGCGGTGAATGTCTGCTGGAGGATCAGCGCCACTTTGGCGCAATTTACTGTTTGTCTTCTTCCTGCTGGTCTCTTCAGGTGAGGTTTATCTGATTAATTAAAACAAGCAGTTTTTCGCTCTGTGAAATAGAGGAGGAGAGCATAACCTCTCGACTAGGTTTGAATGTTTAAATAAAAGAGCATGCTGACGTTTAACTGACGTGGTTAAAATTCGGCTGAACTTCGTAGTCTTACACATTGGTGCTCTTGGAGCTCATGAAGCAAGTTTAAACCTTTTCTTCACACACGCGCACACATCCGCTGTTTTTTTTTAAGAGTTTTATTCGTAAAATCACCCGCTGTGCTTCAGTTTCTGATGGTTACGTTACCGTATCCACCAAGGACGGCCACAGCAAGAAAATTTTTTGTTATTATTATTATTATTATTATTATTATTATTATTATTATTATTATTATTATTCATTTTGAGGAAAAAAAATAGTCACCGTGTTAAAGTATATGGACATTGAAGAAAAAGTGCAGAAAGTTGCATCTGGTCAGAAGAAAGAAAAACACAAACGTGAAGGAGTTTGTAGGATTTCTCTTCAGATTTATTCTTCGGTTTCAAATTCAAATTCAAATTCAAATTCAAATTTTTATTTGTCACGTACACAGTCATACACAGTACGATATGTAGTGAAATGCTTGGACAACTGCTCGTGACCTAAAGAGAACAAAAAAGGAAAAGGCTATGAATAAGATAGGAAATAAATATGAAAAATTAAAAAGGGTAAATTTAACTAGGAAGGAATAAAATATAAATTAAGGTTAAAAATGAAATAACTGTACAACACAAATTAGAATGAAGGGTAAATTTAACTGGGAAGAATAAGATAAAGATAAATATATAAATTAAAGTTGAAAATAAAATAACTGTACAACAAAATACACAATACACAATATAGAACTATATAAGAATGTATGAAGAAATCTAAATATAAATAAATATATACACAATAACAGCAGCTGTACAAGTATTAACCGGAAATGAAGAATATAGTGACCAGTGTTGTGCAAAACCAAAGTCCAGAAAGTCCAGTGTGTGTGTAAGAACCATATGTGTGGGTCAGTACTGTGTGGTGGTGTGATTGAGAGACCGTATCGCCTGCGGGAAGAAGCTCCTCCTCAGTCTCTCTGTGTTGGTCTTCAGGGAGCGGAATCGCTTTCCTGACCTCAACAGAGAGAACAGTCTGTTGTTGGGATGGCTGAGGTCCTTCACGATCTTCCTGGCCTTGGTCCAGCACCGCCTGCTGTAGATTGAGTGCAGGTCAGGGAGCTCGGAGCGGATGGTTTTCTTCTGCTCTTTTTCATGTGTTTGTATAAATTAGACTGTTGCCACAGTTTCTCTCCTACAAACTCTGCAGTATTGTCAGTATTTTCATTCACAGTTATCACGGACATCTCATAGTTCTCTCTGTCACCACCTCAGTGGGTGGAGTTTGTCTGCGCAGTCAAAACACAAAACACAGCAGAGCAAGGTAGCAGGACCAAAGTGGTCACACGGGTTGTGAGCGGAGTGCTGTTTGCACAGACATGTCTATTTTGTGATGTAACAAGAAACATTAACCTTGATAATCAGTCCTGTCACACTGGTACTGATCATATACCAGTATCAGTGCTGTTATCTTACCAACATTTTTACAGCAAAGCTTTTGTTCCTCATTTACTTCTTTCTCATGGTTACAGAAAGGGCAGCAAAATATGTTTGCTCACAAAAATGATGAAATAAAAACACACAGTTAACTTTTTGCGCATCATTTGTTAGAAAAGTCATTCTTACATATCCACCGAATTTAAATTCCTCATGTTGCAGTTCAGCAGAGCTTAGTAGTCACACTGATGGAATGCTGTACAGGTGAACAGTTGTACTTTCGTCCCTTTAACCTCTCTGCTCTGTGTTGTTTCCAGTTTCAGACCAAAAACACATCACAGCTGAGTCTGGACACAGCGTGACACTGCCATGTCGAGCTCCAAATGACGACATAACCATCACAGCTGTAGAGTGGACTAGAACTGATCTGAAGAACGAATATGTTTTTTTTTACCGCAACAAGGGTTTTGATCCTGCCAACCAGCATCCATCTTTTAAGAATCGGGTGGATCTGCAGGACAGACAGATGAAGGATGGAGACGTGTCTTTGATTCTGAAGGATGTGACAACTGCTGATAGTGGAACATACGAGTGTCGAGTTGCCCAGAGAAAAACAAACGAAGAAATAGCAACTTTGAACCTCATCAGCAGCATAAACCTGAGTGTTGTTGTTCCTCCAGGTGAGTGAGTAGAGTTGAGTGTGTGTGTGATCAGAGGTGAAGCTGCTTCCTGCTTGTTGATGTTTGTTTCTAAAGATGTTGTTGATGAGACTTTGTAGAAAGCAGCTGGTCTGAGTGATGTGATCAGAGTGCAGTAGATAATGTCTGACAGCAGTTTGAAGAGGAAATGGATTCTGTTCTGTTCTTCACTCATCACCTACCTGACAGCTGACACCTCACACCTGTTTCTCACCTGCAGGTCAGCCAGGAGGACACACAGAGGATGGATCTGCTGGGCTGATTGTTGGTCTGTCAGTTTTGGGGGTGATTTTAGCTTCTGCAGCTCTTATATCTGTTTATGTTTATTATAACAAAAATCAAAATGAAAGCTTCATATCTATGTTCAAGCATTTGAAACAATGTAAGGGAAGGTGAGATGTCTTTAAGCATCAGGAAAGGCAGATGATGTGACACAGACAGAAAGAAAGATGCTAAACACCAGCAGATACACATCAGCTGTAGATAATCAAACACATCCTGAATTTGGTGTCCAGCATCTTTGTGAAAAATCTCTTTAATTATTTGGTGAAAAAGGGAACATATACATAAAAACTGTTTTTATGTTTGCACATTAAGGGGACATGTTACTTTTCATTAAACACATTTAAGCTATAACAGTACAGTTACAGCTGCTGTTTTTGTCTTTGTGTTTGTAGGAGGTTTAGATTCATGTGTGTAGCAAATAAAATTAGTTGGTTTCAGGAACACATTTTATTTCAGTACTGTGGAAATTATATTACTGTAAACATATTGTTATATCTTATATATATCTGGACAGATGACAAGTTTCTTTTTCTCTAACAAAATCTTGTTGGGAATCTTAAATCTTGCTTTACGTGGCGATATCATCTGAATTTCAGGAGCGGGACCTCATTCACGCCCCTTCCAGCCGTCATTCACTTCTTGCTAGTACATGGGGATCTGCCTGACCCGGGAGTCGCTTCCAGTCCCCTTCGAGGCCTTCCCCAAACCGCAGCACCAGTTCATAGTTTCATAGATGTGGTCCCAGCTAGTGAATTTTTACTATATGACAATGGATTGATTGTGTGACTATTTGTATGTTGCGGCTTGATTCAGCGTTGCATGCTAGGTTTAAAAAGACAAAGACTCTGACACACCATTGAATTCTTTATGATTTGGTGGGTTGGCCATCACTGACCACTCACAGAAAACAGATTTGGGATATTTTTCTCAATAAAGTGACACCAGGTAAACTTCCAGTTCACCTTTGTACCCTTCTGCGCACTACTGCCAATAGTTAAAGTTAATCAGCCACTCTGAATGAGGGACCTACAGTAAATCTGGCAAAAACAGCATTTTCTTACTATGTACGTTGGATATGGAATCAGTTACAGAGAGACTCTGATTTATGGAGACTTTACGTGCAGCACAAGTAATGCAGTAAAGAAGATCTGTGGGTGGTGTACTTGGGGTCACATGTTTTTGTATATTATGCTGTAAACCTGTTATATTTTATTGCTGTTATATTTTTTGTTGTATTTGTTGCATTTCCTTTCTTTATGACTTTTATTAACTTTGTGTGGGTTCTGCTTTGATCAGGTAATCTTGATCTCAGTGGTACTTTCTGGTCAATGACAATAATGATGTGAGTACTCATCTATGAGGATGCTGTTGTGTCCATGTCTTCTAATGTGCTGCAACATTTGGCAATTCATTCTGTACCAGTGTGTACTTCGTGTATGACGAGATATCTGCACTTGATCAGCAGCGTGTGTGTTCTACACAGCTGCATGTATCAGCAGCAGGGAAAGTTTTGAAATTAAGAAAATTTCCACTCCTCCCTGATGTGTTTAAAACATAATGTCCATCAAATGATTTAAAACTGTTTTGAATGCATTTTTTAGTGATGGGGAGAAATAAGCAGGGTTCAATAGCTCCATAATGTTTGTGTAAGACATGAAGGATCACTAGTTCAATACTGGGATGAGACACAAGTCCCTGGAAGGGTTGCATCAAGAAGGGAATCGGGTATAAGATTTGTGCCGAATTAAATGTTGTGACTTCTTGTAAATAAGTAAGCAGCTAAAAATAAAGTCACAATAAGCCGGGGTTTCTGTTTGCGCTTGTAAAAGCTATTTTTATCACAAATATTCTGATCTGGTAAACAAGTTGATTCAGGTATGTAGTGTGAACACCCTCTTTCATGAGAAACAGATGCAAACAATAACAGTTCAAACAGCTTTCCGAACATGTCGAGACAAGTTTCTGAAGGAGGAATGTTCGCTGTGTGTAGATCAACAAGAAGGTGGTTATAGATCACGTGACAGTAAGTCACACGAAAAGTTACGTTTTCCCACATGAGTCATCACTTCTAAGTAATCTAACAATGAGCAAATTTCCAAATATTTGACTTTTATTTAATTTTTTTGTCATTGGTTGTTATTTATTTACATTTTTGTGCATGTTGTAAAACACTGCTTAAAATAAAAAAAATGTTTTAATGATTAAACATGTTTCTGATAAAATTCTGTCATCATTTATATAGTGTTTAGATGAATCTCGAGGCTGTATTAACCCTGGAGGCTGAGTGTTTCTGGGCTGAGAAGATCACCTGTAACCATAACTGTACAGAAGCTTTACTAAAAGATCAGTTATTAGCATAAATATGTGTTAACAGCATGATCCTAAAATTCACTCAGAATACTCATATCACTCTCTCTCACACACACACACACACACAAACGTATAAAGCCAGCATGCTAAATAATTAGTCAAATAGAGAGTGAGGATAGAGCGAGCTCAAACTTTCTTTTTATTTTTTTGTCTGCTTATTTAGTTGTTTCTTGTTTTTTTGCCCTTTATCCCCGTCCCTCTTCTCCGCTGTCTTTCCCCCTCTCTTCCTTTCTCCCTTTTCTTTTCCTCATTCAAGTCTGTCCCGTATCTAGCAAGTTAAAATAAAAAACAAATTAAAAAAACAATAAAAGGTGAATCAAATAGACCATTACGGCAAGGCTTTAAATCATTAAAAATACCAACCATGTGATCTATTTTTCTACATCACATGATTAACAAAAGAAAAACACTTTATCTCATGACTCTAGCTTCCTTAAATGTGCACGTTTACTTGCTTCTTCCTGGTTGATGTCACCAGGTTTCATCTTTTCTTTCTCTCTGCTTCAGTTTCTGTCTCTCCTCTCGTCTATCTGTGATCACTTGCTGTTGTTTGTTCCCTTGGATTCCCGCCCATGGCTTTATGCACCTGAGGAAATCCCCGACCGGTCATTGATGATCTCATCAGCATTGAAGAAATTCACCTCGTGTTTCCCTGTGTACAGATGTTCACCGAGTCACCTCCCTGGAGTGTTTTGAGCCTACCTGAGCTGAATAGAGTTGCCTGTTCCCTTTTCCTCTTCCACTTTGTACGTAGCACGTTTTTGGTGACCACTATAAATAAACACACTGAACTCTGATTCCTCTGAGTCCTGCTCTCGAGTCAACTGCAGTGTTTGTGACAGTTTTTCTCTTTACTTTTTTTCCAATGAGGTAAAATGAGACTCAAAATGACTTAAAAGATAACAGTGCAATTGTGATAAATCTAGAAGACTAGTGGAGCTTTGGTGAAGGAAACTCTCTGTTTGGTTTTGCTTTCTTTTTCTGTGCTGACAGTGACTGAACACAGGAAAATAAATTGTTTACAGTGAGGTCAGTTGAATTCAATTTTATTTATAGAGGACCAAAACATGATAACAATCACCTCAAGACCCTACAATAATACAGAGAAAACCCCAACAAACAGACGCCCCACTGTGAGCAAGCATTCAGTGACAGTGGGAAGGACAGATTTCTCTTTAACAGGAAGAAAGCTTAAACGCATTTTAAGCCTACCATACAGCAGCATTATGACAGAGATACGAAGCTGCCACCATGAGGACAAACTGGAACACTAGCATAACTTAAAAATGTCACTTATTACAGACCTCCACACACTTTCTGAACCTTCTTGAGAAAAGAAAAGCTTTGAATCATTTTGACTACAGAACATTGTTAAAGATTAAGCAGCATCTTCAAACAAAACACATGAACACACACTGAAGTTCACAGAGCCACTGACAAACAGAACAAAACAGGTTTGACAGAGATGAAACAGATTTTACATGTTTGAAGTCTGCAGCTCATTCTCTACTGTGTGTCCAGACTGGTATGGCCCTGTTTGTCTTTTGTAGATCAAAAACCCAACAACAACAACAGCAGCAACAAGGAGCACAACTGACACTGGCAGACCAACTATCAGTCCAACAGATCCATCCTCCTTCCCTCCATCCTCTGTGTGTCCTTCTGTCTGACCTGCAGGTGAGAAACATCTTTAGAAACAAACATCAACAACCAGGAAGCAGCTTCACCTCTGAACACACACACACTCAACTCTACTCACTCACCTGGAGGATCAACAACACTCAAGTTTACTGTGCTCAAGAGCTTCACATCATTGTTGTATCCAGCATGACATTCATATGTTCCCGCGTCATTCATGGTGATGTTTTTGAGAATCACTGAAAGATTTCCTGTCTTCTTCCACTCCGGATCTTTCAGTGTCACTCAACCTTTAAGAAATCCATGCTGGTAGTCATCATGAATGTGGTCATGTCTAAGGTAAAATACATGGTGCAACTGCAGGCCGGGCTTTTTCCACTTTAACATTATGATGGCTGCAGAGTGGCATCTTCTCCAAGTGTGACTGATACTTTTCTTTGATCTGAAAAAAAAAGAAAAGAAACGACTACAGTTTTCAATAATCACACAGCTAAATCAGTAAAGTTGATATATCACAGAGCACAGACACTGACAGAAAACAAAAGGTCTGTGTGAATTCAAAGAGTTTAGCTAGTTTGGAGTCTTCTCTCACCCCCATTCTCTGCGACCTGCTGGAGCGGGGGGGCTAGGAGGAGGAGTTGGCCGTCCGACTGCGGTCTGGAGTGTGGGGCCTCCCTGCTGCTGCGGAGTCGGGGCGGTCTGCCTCCCCCCACCGCAGGGAAAAGGGTAACACCACCTGGGTCTGGGTGCAGTTCCCCCCCCCTCCAGGGGCAAGGGTACCTAGACCCGGGGCTTAGAGTACGCTTGGGGAGTGTGATCGTGTGTACAGCGTCTCTTTATGTTTGTCTCCACGTTGGTTGAGTGTGGAGTAAGTGTATATGAGAGCATGAGGGTGGGAATGGATGTTTGTATCTGTGTGTGCCTGTATGTCTGTGTCTATATGTCAGGTTGGGTGTCAGGCGCCACCTCTCTGGGGACATCTCAGGCCCTCCAAGGTTTGGAGGCCTATCTCCCCCTACCACCACTTCCCCTGCCAGTGGCGGACCCCCTCAGACATCGGTGCGTTGGTGGTTCTTTGTGTCCGGGGATGGGCGTCCAGGTACACACCGGCTCACTCCTTGGCGGCCGCTTATCGGGGCCTGGAGCCTGGGGCTCGCTCGGGCCACTTCGGAGGTGGGGTGCCCCCGGCCTCTCGGCCTGGGGCTCGGTCACTCAGGCACAGCTGGCTGCTGGCGGAGCTCACGGGCGCGTCACTGCAACTCCCCCTGGCTTCTGCTCCGCGGCTGCTGGGTGAGCCCTCATCTGGGACTCTCCTCAGCTCTTTCCGGGACAGTGGCGCAGCTGCCCCTCTGTTGGTCTTCCTTGGTCTCTTGTGTTCTGGGGGCCTCTGGATGTCTGGAGTTTTGATCTCCTCCATACCTGCTTCATGCCCTGGAGGACGGGGCTGTGGCCCCCCCACACCCTCTAGCAGATCATTACATGAAGGAACCTTTTAAAAAACAAGCGCGTCCATGCTCACAGGTGTACACACGGGTGATCACACCCACAAACTACACCCTTTTTGGCTCCTACCTCAAAGCACACTGTGTTCTGTTGATCTTATGTGCTGCACAATAATGTTTAATATTTAGTATTTACTGTCATATTCCCATATATCATTGTGATGTTGTTTATTCTATTACTCTTGTTCTCTTCTGCTTGTTTTCTTTTTTAGCAGGTGACCCAGGTGATTGATATATGCATTTTTTTTTTCTTTTTTTCTTCTTTTTTTTCTTTTTCTGCTCATTCTGTTGGTTTTTGGTTTTTGCCCTTCTCCCCCGTCCCTCTTCTCAGCTGTTTCTCTTTGTCTGTCTCAAGTCTGTCCCATGTTCAGTAAGTGAAAATAAAATAAACAATAAAAGGTGAATCAAATGGACCATTATGGCAAGGCTGGGATGGTCAATTTGGTAAAGTAAATCCGTTGGGCATCTTTCTTTGCCTTTAGACAACAATTCTGATGGCAAAAGAGCCAAACGGGACAGGCAAAAAAAAAAAAAAGTTTAGCTATTTAAATCCAAGCAATTTCAAACATCCAGGGTATCAAATCATTAACTTCAAAGTGCTTTAAATGAAGCCAGATGAATCCTGACTTTATAGACTTTTTTTAAAGTCTGTAACCAAGGATGATGCATTTTGTAGGTGGAGCTGAACGGGTTAAAAAACCTTCATATACCTTGTGGAAAAACCAAGCATCTATGCTAAACAATAAGCAAAGACAAACATACCTCTGTGTGTACTTCACAGACTTTTATATATTTCCTGTATGAGTGTTGATTGATTTTTTCATATAGCAGTCTGATGTACTCACTACCTGTTGCTTGAGGTGATGTTATAACCTGCAGCAGTCAAAGACATGGTCTGTGACAAACATGTCAAAATATAAACCGACTCTCTGCAGTGAATTGTGCAATATGTATGCCAGCTCCTGATTCATTCATTTCTACGCCTCCACTAGATCCCCAATGATCCACTAGATGGCATAAATGTGAACCTAACTATAACTGTTAACAGGTCACACACGCACAGGCCTGTACTACAAAGCAGGATTTTGTCTCATGCAGGGTGAATCCTTGGTTTTCTTAACTATGAAGACAGGGTGACTGGGGTAAATCACCATGGTAACTTATTTACTTGATTAACTCAATTGTATTTTTTAAATAGCATCTGGTGTCCTTGTGTTATGAGCTTCAGTAAGCTAGATTCTTAGACACAATTTCCTGTTTGTTTGTTTGTTTGTTTGTTTGTTTGTTTGTTTGTTTGTTTGTTTGTTTGTTTGTTTGTTTGTGTTTAATTTCATTGTATTCCTCTATAATTGTAGTGGGGTGTGGTTAGTTGCTCTGCTGCAGGAGATGGGTGGAGCACTAATCATGCCTGAGTAGCCACCGAAAGCATAGAGAAGCAGGAGCAGCAGTAGGAAGGCACTGCTAAGAGATGAGGAGCTGAAAAGCTGCTCCTGAAAAGCACAAACTTGTTGAAAAAGCACATTGAAAGTAAAGAGTTTGCAATCACACTGCAGCGTGTGGGTCATTTATATATAAAACTAAAATAGTTTTATGGTATTTTAATATTAAACTAATAGAATACTATTATACTTTATTATAACTGACTCTCCTATGTCTTAATGATAAAGTTTTGATATTGATAAGTGCTACACTGCTTTTCCTCTCACACCACAGGCTTATCCACAGCAGTTGTGTTACTTGTATTTTGTATTTGTAACCTCTTCATGTTTTCCTATATTATTATTTACTCTGTCTTGGTAAAATCAGTCACTAGGCTGCTGGTACATTAGTTGGCCAGAGATTTCCAAATTCATTCCTTACGTGAATGAGTAAACCCTGGGTTAACTTAGAGAGCTGATAATCAGCTTTGTGTGATCATTTATCCCGATCACCACTGTTAGGGTAAGAGAATCCAGATAAGGCAAAGATGCCCTGGGTGTGCTGAACTTTCTTTCCAATTCAAGTGTATAATCGCAGCTACAGTGGCTCCTATAAGACATGTTTTAGGCAACTAAGAACAGAAGTAATCTGGACTGCAGCATATGTTGCTCTAAAAGCTTTATAAACCTTTCAGCATTCATAGTTCCTTCTAAAACATGCAAGCTGCCCTTACTGCGCTTACGCACCTTCATACCATAAGAGATGCTGGCTTTTAAACTAAGCGCTGATAACACACTGGAAAGTCATCCTCCGTTTTAGCACCGGGAAAGCAGCGTCCATGATTACCAAAAATAATGTATATTTGGACCATTATGAGCAAAGAACACTTGCCCACTATGAAACAGTTCATTTCAAATGAGTCTTTACCCACAAGACATGACGGCACTTCTGGACTATGTTTAAATATGCATCATAGAGCTTTAGTTGGCATCTGCAGGTGGCACAGTGGATTGTGTTAACCTACAGAGATTTCTGGAAGTATTCCTGGGCCATTTAGTAATGTTAGAGAGACAATCAGATGAGTGATGCAGTTTGTTCTCAGGGCTCGAAGACCATGGAAATCTAATGAATGTCTTCACCCTAGTCGCTTACACACAAAGACATCTTCAGTTTCTCTGACTCTTTTGTTGATGATGTACAGTAGGTGACATGAATGAGTTGAAGGGAAGTTATGAACTGTTTCTGACAAATAACACCAGGAACCTTTTCTATGTAGCTGACAGCTGGTAACTGTGCAGGGGCAGGTCTAGCAAAGTTTTGCCAGGGGGCCAGGTAGGGCATTAACAGGGACCAAAGTTTTTATCTGATGTAAAATGTATAGAAATCATACATATACCAACAAGACAGTGTACATCACTGTCACAACAGCGTGTGTTTTCATTCAAACTGACAGACAGAAGCGAGGCTGCCATATCGCGCCATCGGCCCCTCTGGCCAACACCAGTAGGCGGTAGGTGAAGTGTCTTGCCCAAGGATATTAACAGAATATTAACGATATTAACGATATTAACAGAATTAAATTTTAAAAAGAAAACAGCTTTATTGACTAAATGCTGGGAAAAAAAGATCAATACAGATCAAATCATCTAAGAGGAAAACTGACAGACAGAAACTGTAAATACAGTGAGGGGGATGTAGACAGTATATACACACAACACCCACACTCATACTAATTTGTGAGCTTAAATACATGAATATCTCTATGTCAACACAATGTATATGCTAGAAAAGAAATAGCATGAAGTTCACACTGCTTTGGTTGCTGTGTGTTTTGTAACACTGGCATGATGTTTATGGTGAGGTTGGAGTTTAGGCTACAGTGAAACTGCATTACTCCTGTTGTTTTTGAGGTATTAACAAATGGAGCATCAGTGAGAAAAGAAAAAAAACATTTGTCATAAAAAATGTTAAGAAATACATCCCCTGTAATTGATAAATGTGTTTGTTTAGCATTTTTTTTAAATTTATAAATATATTCTTTATGTGTGTAGAACATCAGAAAGTAGAAAAAACTAGAGCTGCTCTGCTGATGGGAGGGGATGAAGCCCACCCACCAGTCTCTGTCTCTAGCTTTCTCTCATCTATGTGCCAGTAATCATTAAAGTAAAATGTTTATATATTATTTCTATCTATTTAAATAATGTTTGTTTAATTACACTTTGAATTCCAGTGTTTCAGTGAGTGGATAGTCTATTTTGGTCTTTACAGTCCACAGCAAAAATAATAATGAGAGAGTGCAACATTTTGTTTCATGCATTCACAGTTGTATCATAAGCATTAATTCAATAAATACAAGTCCTAAAGACTCTGGTTAATAGAAAAATGTGAATCCTTGTGACTGGCTATGCTTCGAAGCAGCAGGTAAAACACCTGCCGAAACTGCAGTACCAACACTTCATTTAGTTGCAGTCATGTGTCCTGTGTGCTTTGAACCAGGCTTTGGAGCAGTGTTTCAAAACATCTGTGCTCCAGAAGCTTAACACAGTGTTGAAATGTCTGTTTCGTAGGCATGACAAAGACACCGAGGAAAAGACAGAGAGATGAGCCTGGGAACAGGAAGGGAGAAAATACAGGGATAAGGTACAACAAAGGTATTCACGTAGACAGAGCATTAAGGCCAGACACAGACAGGGCACTCAGGAATCAGAGGTAGACAAATGGACACTGACTGGTAAATGGACTAGTTCTTCAAGTCTGAGCATTTAAAATGATTTTGCACAATTTACTTCATCCATACACTTGTTAAAAATGCTTGTCCTATGTAAGTGTATTCTATCTTACATGTACATGCTTTCACATTCATATAAAAGCAACTTGGGGTTACTATCTTGCCCCAGGATATTTGGCATGCAGGACTGCAGCAGGTGAGGATTAAACCAAAAACCTGATTAGTTGGTGACCTGGTTAACCTCCTGAGCCACAGCCACCCAAAAGACAGACTGAAGAGAAACAAACATAAACCAGAAATCAAGTACTTATAAAGTTAGGGCCTGAAAGGTTAAGGTCAGGAATTTCATTTTCTTTCTTGAACATGGCTAAGATTTCTTTAGAAATTGTAAGTTCTGTCTCAGCGCTGTCACTGTCATCGCTTTTTTGATATACAAATGTGACATTTTCTCCTTGGGAATCGTCATGGTGACCACCCTCCTGGATCTGCATGTCATGCAGGGTTTCTTCTTCTTCCAATTTGACCTCATGAAGGTCAATTTTTCCATCCAAGTCCTTGTTGTAGCAAAAAGCAGCCGCAGCTTTGCAGTCACTTTGAAAAGTGTTTTCCTGCAGAAAAAAAAGACAAAGTGTTGACAGTATTAATACTATTACATGTAAAATACAAAACAATGCTCGTACATCACAGACTTTGCCTTCCTCTTTTTTTAACTTGCAAGTTGAAACTCACACACAAGGACACTCGAGTGTAGATTTTTATACAAAGTGTTTTGCTATGTAATTTTTAGTGTGTCTGTGTGTGTTTTCTCTTACATCTTCTATTTGTCCAGAATCACCAGCTGTTGTCTCTCTTGTACTGATTAAGAAAAAACAAAAATACAAACGTGAGTAATTATCCTTTGCCACACTCAGTCAGCAAAATCAGATTAAACTGTGAGTAAACCTACAATGTAAACAATGGAACTTACATTTCCATGCCTTTGTAAGATGTGCCCTCCAGAAGTATAGATTCAGCTTGGTATCTGCACATTTTCCCGCTGCTTTGCAACCATCGAATCAAAACCTTAACAACAATAAAGTTAAAGTTACCACCTTTAAGCTGTATTTCTTGTATAGATGTTCACTTGAAGTTCTGCAGTTTTCATTCTCCGTTCAAGAAATTAATTATAGTAAAAACCACATGTCCTAAATTATGCTTGTCTGTTTCTGACACATATAATTCGTTCAGAATATCTACAACATTTTTTCAATCTTTGATCTTTTTTGTTCTCGGCTCACCTCTGGCAAAATGACCTCTCTAAGGTATAGCTGCTCCTCCACTGGCGTTGACAGAATTCTTTCAAGTCTTTGGATCATTTCTTCTGTCTGGAATACCAAAAAGGACAGAAGACATGGGGTAAAAGCATAGGACACAGGTTGCATGTCTGGTGCACTGTCACTGTCAGCTCGAATATGCTCCCACTCCCACAGAGCTAAATGTATTATTGGTCATGTTTCTTGCCTGCCTGATTAATGTTGTCAAGTTTGTGTCATGCCTCCGTCTTGTCATGTTTTCTTGTTTATTGTAAAAGTCCAGTTTTCATGTCTTTTTGTTTTTGGTTTACATTTCCTGTGCATCATTATGTTCATCCTCGTCAGCTGTTTCCTCACGTGTCTCCACTCCCCCTGATCACCTTATGTGCATGTTTAAGTCCTTTGTCTCTTACTGTTCTTTGTCAGGTTGTCTGACATAGTTTTCCCTCATTTCACTGTGTTTCATAGCATTCCTAGATACTCTGTGTTCATAGTTTTTCATAGTTGTTTTCACAGAGTGTCATAGTCTTTTAATTTACACAGTGTTCTTAGTCCCCTTAGTTTTCCCAGTTTCGGTGTGTCTCTAGTGTTATTCTCATGCCATCAGCCACAATAAAGGCTCACTTTATTTTTGGAAACTTAGTTGTGTCTCCACCGTGTCTGCTTTTGGGTCTACCTCATCTACACACCCCGCCGTGACACAATTTACTGGTTAAGAAAATGTCCAACAAAGTTTTTCTTGCCACCATCACCAAGTAAAAGTAAAATTTGCTTGTATAGTGCAATGTATAGAACTAATGAAATAAATGTAAAAAACAATAAACAATTGTCACAAAGTGTCTTAAAGTCATTTAAAATACATGGTAGTAAAATGAATATAAAACTATATATTTTTGTAGTATTACCATCCCATTACTAAGCCTTAGAATGGCTTATTTCAGTGTTATTATGCAGATGTTGCCACGCAGTTAGAGTTTTGGCTTATTAGTTATGTTAATCCTGATATGGATACATTCATCCATCCACTTATTTAACTACATATTCTGTTTACTGTCGCAGCAGGGCTAGAGGCCCCAGCTGAGGGGGGCCAAATGTTGGGTAGACTTTTTGCAGATTAATAGTTGAAGGGCATGATATAAAATCTGTTTTTTTGAATTTGTTTCTGTTCAGTGCACTGCAGTTCAGTTTTTATGCATATAGAACCAAATCACA
Organism: Diplotaxodon limnothrissa; assembly: GCF_057381915.1. Classification (NCBI taxonomy): domain Eukaryota; kingdom Metazoa; phylum Chordata; class Actinopteri; order Cichliformes; family Cichlidae; genus Diplotaxodon; species Diplotaxodon limnothrissa. Next base: position 29,700,196 of record NC_140598.1, read on the forward strand.
ACAACAGTTGCTTCAAGACACTTTATATTTTTTAATGTAAAGATCCTGAAATGTTTAGGTTATGTAAACATACTTGAGTGAAAAACTACAGATTACTATGGATGCTAAACTCAAGTTGTAAGTGTGAATAAGATCATAAACACTGAATATACATACCTTTATGTCACTGAATAAAGTAAAATGTTCACTGTAATGTTTGCAAAGTTCAGGATCAAATTCTCTGTGATTCCACAGATACATCCGATTGGAGAGAACAAGTCCACTCTGCAGTTTTCTTTCCAAATCCTGTAATATTAGAATATAAAATGTGATTTAAATGTATGGTAGCTGATAACATGACATACAGGTTAGTGAAGAAACGTTAGAATGCATTAAATCACCTTAATTTCTTCATCTGAAAGGATTTCTGTAACTGTAACAGCCTCCAGCATGTCACCTCTGTTTGAGACAAAAGCATTGCCCATGAGCCTTAAATTAACCACAATCTGCAACATTTGTATTTAAATCTTTATACTGTACAGGTCAGATGTTTACCTACACTTATGGTTGTCATGGTAATTTGTGGATTCTAATGATTTTTTTTTAACTGTTCTGCTTCCAGGGTAAAATAATCATACAAAATAATCTTAATGATAATACTTTATTGATCCTTAAGGAAATTATGTGGGTTACAGTTGTTTCAACAAATACAAAAATTGGGTGCACTAGTTTTAATTTATTTTGGTATTTTCTTTTAGCCGCACAGAATCAAAATTCTGACTTGATATTTGAGTATTGGAAAAATTAGTAGAGTTCTTAAGCCTAATGACTTTGCTTGGAGCTCTTTACCCAGCTCTTTAGCATAGTCCAAAAAATTTAAGTTTGAGGATTTAGGGAGGCCATTCCAAAAGCTTAATATTAGACTGTTTTATGTATTCCAAAATGAGTTGTGATGTGTTTTTGGTATAAATGTCCTGCTGGAACACCCAATTGTGTCTAAGTTTCAACCTTCCAGCTAATTTGACAGAAACTGGAAGAATTTAGAGGTAGTCCCTCTTCTTCATTAGTCAACCTACTTGTACCAATATACCAGGTAACAATATACCAGGGCACCTTACAGCCCCAGAGTATGATGCTATCACCACAATGCTTCACCTTTGGCATAATGTTCTTGGTTTTTGGCTTTTTAGTCCTCCAAACACATATTTTCCTAAATAGCTCAGTGTTACGGCCCTAGCAGGGACTCCGTTTTAAAAGACCTTCGCAAGCTGTGTAAATTTACAATTCTCCTTCTTATATCTTCACTTAGACTTTCTCATTATTCGGAGTATTGGTCAGTCCAATAAGTGCTGTCAAATAAATTACTTTTGGGTGATCAGAAATGAGAAGGTAATAGGCCTTAGCCTTGACAAGGTATATAGCACCATAGAACCTTGACAACCACTTGTTTAAACACTTTAGTATATGTCTATATTTGAGCCCTGTACAATTTTGACTCTGTGGACCAGAGAAAATCTAAAATAAAAATTGTGCACTACAAGTCATTCAAGATATTTGTGATGCAATCATTCCACCCTGGAAAAAGAATAGTTTAAAGAAATCATTACCGAACCACAAAATTAAATGTTAATGCTTATGATGACCATATGTAAACTTACAACAACAGTATGACAGTAACTGATATTCAAATCAAGAGTTTCTTACACATTAGTTGTAAGGTTGCATCCGCAAACAAAACCCTTTGATTCCCAGTCTTTCGAGTCTCCCTCCACACCAGCACACTCAAAATGCAGACATTTTTTGCAGACAGTGCACAGTAGCCACATACATTGATTTCTGTGGTCATGAAAAACACTGTAGAAAATCAAAGTGAATTTTAAATTTCTACCATGTTTTAAAAAAAAGAATAACTTTCATTCTCAAATGTTTGATACATAAATAATGTTTAGTTGTCAGTGTTGTTATGCACACCTGGTTTTCCCAGTCACTCTCTGGAACAAGCATGCCTTTATTTGCATGGCCATGCAATGAATCCCTGAGTCGGTCTGTTCAACTCCAGCTTCTTGTATTTCCATTTCTTTCTGTCGAATCTTCAACATGTCTTCCATAGTCGGTGGGAAATCCTAAATAACAAAACCCTTAATATTATCACACAATATTTCATATACTACCAGTAAAGATTTTGTTATACTCAGATATCTATTTCTCTAACCTCAGCTTTCACATTTTTCAGCATTTGTGTAGCGTGGTGCAGACGAAGAATCCTGCACTCACTAAGCGTCAGAGCATCATCAGTGACCTTGTGATGTAGGACTTCATTTTCTGCAGCCTAGTTTGAAATAAAATTAACAATGATGACCCAACACGTGAGCAACCAATAAATCATGCAAAAGTAGCAGCTCCCAGGACAGCAAACTCACCGAACACACAAAAACACCACAATTAACGGAGTCCTCCTGCTTCCACTGTGGAGGATATTTGACTGTCCAACCTTGAAGCCCACCAGAAAACCTGAAGACGTTTCTAAAAAAGAGAGTGGCAGCAGTTCAGCTCCATCAGTATCGCATTCATTTACCTGCAAACTAAAACTGTAGCACAAAATCTCCTTTTACCTGAGCAGGTCCATGTCATCATCACTGATGCTGCTGGAAGTCATCAGTGAGTCGTATATTCTAATCTGTTTGGCTTTGAAGTCAAACACCTACAAACATATATAATCTTAAATGCTCAGAAAAATATAAAAAGAGTAAATGTTATAGGCTGAAATCTCTTTCCTAAAATGTTTTGGCTCACCCAAAGGATGAAATGGTTGCCTGTCTCTGGTGAAGAATGACCCACAATTCTGGGAAGGAATATCTTTTCTGAGTCCTGTAGCACAAACGTAACAGTTGTAGGTGCACACGGGTCATGTAGCATGTAAAAAGCAATATTGTTTTTGTAAATTTATGTTTGGGATTTTTTATTTATTTATTGTTTTTATGTTTTTAATTATGCAAAAAGGACCTACCGGAATGCATTTGGCAACTTCATCACTGACTGCTCCAGATTCGGTCCATTCCCGGTGCCACAAAGTGAAATCAAAGGTGCCTAAAGCACCACACTGTCAAATAGAACATCTCATTAAGCATTTCATAAATACTCATTGACCAATGAAAATATCATAAAGGAAACAAATGAAAATGAGTCACCTTGTTTTCTTGAGCGAGCTGCCCCACCCGATAGTTAACAGCCTGGAATGTTTACGAAAACAAGATTTGTGGCTGGCAGATGATTTCTTAACAAACAAAGCTCTTAATTGTGGTAAAAAACAAAAACAATTTTATTTTTCAGCACTTACATCATCTGTCAACCACGGCGATGACAATGATGACTGAAGCAACAAGTCTAGTGGGCAAACGCTGCTAATGTCTTTTATTGAGACTGGAAATCTTCGTGAAACATAAGCCAGGGCTTGAGTTTCATCACGGGATCCAGAGAGTAGCTGATTGAGTTTCTCCTTTATGCGCACAGAAAGATAGCATACTAACTCTTAAGAACTTTAATAATGTTCTGTATGTCAACATCAAAGTGCAATACGAGGGTTTTTTTTACCTTCTCATCATCACTTGTGGCATATAATTGTGATATGGATGAGGATTTCAACACACTGTGTTCCTCCCCTTCTAAAAAACAAAACAAAACTGAGCAATGATCTATCGTCTAAACAACGCATTTCATGTTTTTCAAGCACTCAAACTGTTTGCTTACTACAAGGCTCGAACTCAAAAATTCATACAATTTTTTTCCCCAAACACACTAACACAAAAAACCAACACCATTGACTGAGGGAGCCGGGGAATAACACAATAGCCTTCTCACTAGTAGATGACATCCTCTACCTTCCCAGCCAAAGACACCTGTGCTTACAAAACTGTGATATTTTTATGAGTTGTTATTATATCATATATCAGTCAAACCTACCAGCAGTATGAAATCCCAACATCCCATGCAGTCCAACAGACAATTGTGTGTTGCCCAAAGCCTCCATCTCAGCCTTAAATGTCCTGTTAATTTTTTCATTGTGTAGTTCAATCAACACTCTCACAGTCTGTTTGAAGTGGGATTCATTCATTTGGCACAAAGATTGCCAAATGGATTCAAGCTCTTGATTGAACTGTTTTGCTACTGCAGAGTTGACCTCTCGTCGAAGTGTTGGGCAGATGACGAGGCTTCTTAAATTATCTTCTGGATGTCTTGGATTTATTTGGTGGAATTGATCATACAGTGAATACCTGTCAGATGTCCTTGTGATTGGATGTACTGCTGGTGTTCCATTTATATTTTGCTGTAACTTCACTGGTAATGGAAATCTGAGGTTCTTCACCCATTGCATTTCAACCTTTAGTTCATTTTTGGTTGCTAGTTTTAGATTATCTGTGGTTGGTGCACAAAGTCTTCCATCGTGTGGCTTAAAAAACATCTGATTAGTTTGGTCATTAGTGTGGCTGGCAACCTCACCAGCCATGTCAGAAATGTAACAGGTTGGAACGTGCTTAAAACTTAGCAAGCCATCTGCATGGTCCCTTGCTGACTCCATCCAGAAAAGAAAATTGATATAATAAACAACACCATGGACACAGGAGAAATGAAGTACACCACCTAAAAAATATATAAATTACAAAAAATTATATGTCAAAAGTACTTTTTTAAAAATTTGAGGATGTTCAAAGAGAAAAAAAAACTCATCACCTGTTTTTTGAAGTTTCTTGGAAAGTTTTGGGTGTAGTTCCTTGAATCCATTAATCATACCCAGTGCATTCTGGGATTCTTTTTTCTGGTTCTATAAAAAGAAAGATCCACAGTAACAATGACAAAAGTAAATGTTAAAAAAAAACAACAAATAGAAATTTGATTAGTTTTACCTTCTCTGAGTCAGTGGTTTGAAGTATTATGTCTTCAATTATTTGTTCTGGTGAATGTTTGTTCTGATCATTTTTTTCTTTCAGTGCCTTTTTAATCTCAGTTTTTGGAAGGATATCCCTCAATCTAGTGTGCTTTCCCATCCATGGTGCCATAGTAGACTGGTGAACAGATTTGCAGTATGGGTTTGCAACAGATGTTCCTATTTGGAAGACACAGTCTTTTGATTTGTACAAATATTCATAATAGAGACAGTGTTGTGCTTTATAATTCTAGACGGTCCTAAAACTATTGTCGTGTAAAGTTCTCACACTATAACAAACCTGCTATAAGGCCTTCTGCTATGAGTGATTTGTCCAGATCTGTCCATGCCTTGACGATATCCACTTCAAGATCCTTGTCAGATATGGTATCTGGATCTGGCCTTTCAAATGATCCAACTTCAAATGAAATTAAACACAGTTAACAATGCAGTTTTATCAAATTCTTCACTGAAATTTAGTAGTTTACACATTTCCAAGAGAAAAGACATTGTCCTTACGAGGTACATCAAAGCCTAGTTTCCAGTTGCCATCTGCCACAACCACAGCTGGGTGGTGTCCACACTGGTAGCAAAAGAAGTTGAAGTCAAAGTCTGATAATGACAAAAAGTGGTGGAATGCCTTCTCCACCATTTGGTGTTGGTAGCGATTGTCATTAAGTACTGACAGAGTGTCCAGCATACGTCCACTGGTTGTCTTGTTCTGCAATTAAACAACATATAGAATTGGCTTTCAATGTCCAAACATGTTGAGATTAATTTTCTCAAAATATGGATATGTTTTGTTATTGTTGTTATTTGTAATAAACTTCCTTAATGCACTTTCCAAATAGTGGTTCCACAATTCATTGTTAGTTGGCTTACCTCCAAACCTGACAGCAGGAGTTCACATAGAGGTAGTGTTAATAAGATGTGGTTGTTAAAATTGTGGAAACCAGAGGAATACTCCTGAAATCTCACAGTGTTAGCACACCGTGGGCACTCTTTCATAGCAACGGAGACACCTGATAATTAAAGAAAAGTACTTTGTAATAGGTTGAAGATAGTTGTATGCCAAAGGCATACACATAACACTGTTTGCATGTTTTGTTGTTGTTGTGACTTACCTTTGTGGAAATTGCTAAGACCATATATCACAGCTTGGTTGGTGATAACTTTTGGGGCGTTAAGCTGAGGAGGGGTCGGCCCTGGACAGTAGGGACAGGTGTTTTCCCAAGGAACAAAAGATGGCGGTGGTTTTTCCTCTTGAGTGCCTAACTTCAGGTCCTTCGGACGTGGAATACGCTTTTTGGTGTAAATATATTCTGTCATTCTACATATTTTTGCTGTGGATATATTTTTTGATGTCTCACTAATAATGCTGTTCTCTGATGTCTCCTGGAAAATCCACCACATTCCCATCATTACGTGGATACATTGCTGAGATCGTTCTGTTCCCTGACACTGGCAATTCCATTTTCTGGTTACTGAATCAAATGTCACCCTTGTCCTCTGGAACTGACACCAGTGGTCAGTTTCATTTGTAAAAACTGAGAAAAAATACCACTGTTGTGAGGGCTCCTGATCTTCATAACACACAGGAAATACGCTATCAACACCACATTGTTTGGCAGCACTGTCGAGTGCCTCACATTTTGCGCCCCACTCAGATGACATTAGCCCTCTGCTCAACATGTCCTGAAGTGATTTTGATGTAAGGACTGCTGGCTTAACATATGGCTTGGCATTTTTTGTTCTTTCTAAATGAACACATTCTTTTCCCGGATTTCCTGAAAATCGAGCCATCTGCATGAACCTGCGACACTTCTCAACCTCACAGTCTATTTGTGGTGGATTAGCAGACTTCATGACGTGAATTGGAAAAGCTGGACTGTGTTGTGTTTCTGTGTGTTCTGGTGTGACATAAATGCCATTTATAACATCAATACATGTCATCGGTGCAGAGTCCAGGTGATGTACTTCTCTGATGGGTCTTTTTATGTGTGGCTGTTTACTCATCATAGCTGTGCAGGGGGTGCATAAAAATTGTTCGGGCTTTGAATCTGAGTCCTCTGGGGAATCATCGCTAATGTTTTCAGCCTTTCTTTTTAAAGAGCTTGGAGTTTCTATGCAAAAAAAAAAAAAAAAAAAAACCAGCTGTTAATCACATCATTCTAAAATCTAATAAAGATGCTTTTGTTTCATTCTGAAAATAAATTATTGCCATGAACTGATGTTGCTTTTTTCAAGGTATAGGCACAAGAGTGGGTTCAAAGATGGGGAACAACTATGACAGTGAGGTAATTGCATCCCTGTTATCTATCTATCTGTATATCAAAGTATAACAGTATGATCATAAAATAAAATAGTGTTAAATTACCTTGTTTTTTGCTTGATTTGATACCTGCAGAATAAAGAAATTGAAAAAATAAGGCACAAAGTATGTTATATATTGGTATAATAATATGGATGTCTTTTCGTGTAAATTTAACTTTAAAGACCTCTATAAAAAAGAACATGCTTTAATGATGTCGTGCATCTTCACTAAAAGATAGCTATTCTCCCCCTTCTTGGTAGTTATATGCTGAGAAGATCTGTGGATATTTGCGGATGCCATAGCAGAACTCTTACCATGTCTGTCTTTTAAATGTTTCGAGAAGATAGAAGATCGTGTTAAAATTGCAAAGTTACACAACGGACAATGATAATGGCTTCTCTTTGCTCCTTTGACATCCTTGCAATAGCAGGCCACCACAAATTTCTCTGAAAAACAAGCGAGTAAATGCTTTTCAGTACATGAAATGGTTAATACAAAGTCACCTAGTCAGTGACACCTTGGGGAGAAAGGCATACTGGCAATCCAGGGACCAAAAAAGCCAGTTGAAAAGAAAAAGTATTCATACTGGATATTTGCACTGATATGGACTAGGCAATATGTTAGGAATGAAAGGCTGGCACAACATTTTAATGGCACTGAAAATAATCAACTAAGGGCTCTACTCTGATACATATTTCTTTAATTATTTTGAGCAACGCACATAAACTAATACACATATTTTATCACACACAGCATGACAAACATCCAAATTGGCCAAAAGATTTTTTTTCTGGAGACACACATACACACACTAGACTAGACTTCGAAAAGAGACATGCAAATAATAAGAGCAGAATGAGATTACGTGGGTTTATCCACGTAGAGCAGACCTACAAATAATTAAACTAGACTAAACACACATCATTGGACTCTGTAACTTTTTATACACCACAATTCATATTTACACAGCTGTGCACCTATAATACCTGCCATATGATTTAGAAATAGCACTGTTAATACTCGTGTCCCTTTTTTCTTAAGAGAAGACTAAAAAGGAACACAAGCAGATTACTAACAGCAAACAAATTAAGCCAAATAAACAAATATGCCTCGAGAAAATCAGGGGAATTATAAACTGATTTAAATAATGACAAACTAATAACCAAGACAAACATTTAAATACTAAATTGAAGAATAGTGTAGTGTGTAGTAATCCCCAAGTCCACTTTGTTTACACATACATCTAGTCCTTACCTTGTTTTTTTTCCAAAAAATAAATTCCATCTTTGAGATGCTTTTTGTGAAGGTGATCCTTGTTTGCACGTTCTTTCTTTTGACAAAACACACATTTATCACCAGCAAGGGCCATCAGTGATGCAACATCACTGAATACCTGATGTGCACCTGTGAAGAACAGAAACGACAAAATTTATACAGAAAGTAAACGCTCTGAAACATTTTAGGTTTTCAAATACCGGAAATTTTTTTTTTCAGGTTTGATGCAAATGACTCAATATTGCACTTTAAAAATGTGAATTTGTGTTCTGTGTGAATTATTATGTGTTGAGCTTCTCACCTTCCTTTTTGTCCATGTTTTAAGAAGATGCAAACACACCCAGGAATCAAGAGAAGAGCCTGGAGACACATTAAACTAATTTAGAGAACAATGTTAGACAATTGGACTTAAGAATAAAAAGCTTGGTGTAGATGTAGATCAGCAGGCAATGCACCACTTATTCTATGTATACTCAGTGTTTGTGTATTTGGTTACATTCAAATTTCAGTATAAAATTCTGAACTGGTTAAAGCAATTGTAATTGTCACTTTAGAAAAAAAAGGTAAGTATACTAAGGTGCATGTTTTACAACATCTTCAAAATTAACCTTTAATGTTTTCTAATATTTTTCTAACTGGGTCAGTATTTAAGGCACTTACCGTTGTTCTGAAGAGATCTCATAAAACACAAGCACTCTTCTAAGCATCAGGATGAAAAAAAAATTGTCCACTAAAAGATAAGAAAGTTTAAATTACACCAGCTGTTTCCCTTTTTTAAATAAATAAATAAAAGATGTCAGTCTACCTGTCCCACTCAGCTGGGACAGGTACAGTCAGCTGTTTTGCTATAGAATACCTGTCCAAACCTGCCAACAGTTTAAGCAACCACTGGGTGTGTCTATAAGGAGTGGCAACCTCTTTCATAGCAATACACGCACATTGATTGTGAACCAGGAAGAGGTTTATTAAACAAAGAACAAAATTCTTCCTCTCTGACTGTGGGTTGTAGATGAAGCTTCTCTTTCGCTTTATTTCTGTGCCTGTATTTTTTATGTATTTATTTATTGTCCATGGACCAGCAGATGGAGCAGAAGAGAGACGATCCGAGTAGGTACTAAAGGAAAAGGACTCAACGCTCTGTTTGTGATCTATTGTACTGCTATGTCAACACATTGTGGCTTTGTGCTTTGTATGTATGGCATATGTGACATTGAGACAAGGGTGTTACATTACCCTTTACATTACCTTTACATTACCTGTCAGATTTTCAATGTGGTTTCATAACATGTGTTTTAAAAACTGACTTAAGATATGCTAATTATTTAAATATTTATATATTATTTAATTATTTCTTTGCACATTTATAAAACTAAAGAAGATCTTATTTCTTGGAAGTTGTGTTTATAATTTGCTCTCCTTCCACTAAATGGGACTGTAACATTTGCCTCTCAATAGTACTTCATAAAGCTCCATGGCGTTTTTGGGTTTTTTCTGTGTTTTAACCCTCTCCAGGCAGACATTGCAGATTTGCAACAGTTAAAAACTAACAACCTGATTACTCCACATACATATTTTTTGAGTTTCTTTTACTCACAAGTACCACTGCAGGACTTGGTTGTGCATTAGCAACAAAAAACTTAATTTGGGCCTGAGAGGGTTAACTTCAAAATATATGGTCGTGAAATTTATCAAGCACCAAAACTACAACTTGTCAAAATGTCCTACAGTTCCTACCGTTCAGTTCTCTGAAGTCTTATTTTCCTAATATCATGGAGCAAGGTTAATTCTAAAATTGAGTGCCCCTGGGTGCTTACTTTTGCTAAAATTCCCTGTTAGTGTTGGCATAAAAGAGCAGATATTAAAATAACAACTGTAATAATTGTTGGAATTCTGTAGTTTGGTTTATTGATACATATTGTCACATCATCATTACGAAACAAAACTGGAAAGACATTAAGACATTATTCTTGTCCAACTGAATTTAATATGTCATTGCGTGTCATAGCTAGTGTTCCTCTTTTCATTCGTTTATTTACTTTCAGAATATTAAACAGGAAAGATAAAAGGAATACGTGTGAATAACTTACACTAAAACAAGGTGATGCGATATATCTGTGAAGGTTCTCAATCATCCAGGTCATCGTAGTCTAAGAAGCTTGGAAAGAAAAGTGTCTGGACTTCTTTAAGTTGCTTGAAGACGTTTCACCTCTCATCCGAGAAGCTTCTTCAGTTCTAGGGTCAAATGGTGGAGAGTCCCAGATTAGCTTTGAGATCCCTTCGCAGACGCCTCAACGCCCACTCACATCCTGGGCCATCTGACCTCAGGAAATAACATGATAGGGTGGGACTAGGTTCCACAATGAGCTCACCCAAAACCTTGGCTGATTGTGACCCACACCCGCTTTCACACCTTGGCTCATGTGATTAATTAGAGGATCATTTAGGGGATCATTGTCCCTCTCGGTGGGTTACTCCCACAGGGCTTATAACTGGGACTCACCACCATTTGACCTTAGAACTGAAGAAGCTTCTCGGATGAGAGGTGAAACATCTTCAAGCAACTTAAAGAAGTCCAGACTTTTCTTTCCAAGCTACTTGGACAAGGTGGATGCGATCAATTCCTAAAGGTTATGTCATATGACACACAAGCACTGATGCACACTGAGAAGCACCGAGAAATCTTTCAATTCATGCTGTGAACATGAACTCAAGACCCCTGACCTCTGAATTGTCATTCACTGCCCTGACAACAACTAGACATAACACAGAAGAGGAAGCACTTTCTGCACTCACTCGAAAGAGCACCATCAGCAGTATTAGTTTGTTTTCTAACAACAAAATCTCAACTCAAGAGGAAAAACTTCAAGGCCAATATCAAAACAAGGCTTACTTGTTTTTACATTGAAAGTAGATTTGTGTGTGTTAGAAGAAGCTTTGTTGGAATTTCTTTGATGTGTTGGTCACAATCCTAAATAACAGTGCTTTGATGTCACTTGTTTCAAGTATGTCTGTTTTACACTATAATTTACGCCGATAAACATAAACAGCTTCTGAGTGTATGTCGGGAAACGGGGAGAATCCCAGAAATGGTGGAGTCTGTTGTTTGTCTTTGAAGATGGGGAAGAGGCAAAATGCTTTCTCTGCAATTAGAACAACACATATTTTTAGCCTATCATTTAGAGCAATGCCTTTATTTCTCTTATGTCCTGCATGAAGAAAGACAGTGAAGGTGGCACTGAGAGCGGTCTCTGAAAATGAACAGTCCAGGTACCTTTTAAATACAGTCAACAGAATAATTCCGCAGTTGTTGTTTGATTTTTTGTTCTTTGATCTCCTCCTTCAAAATCCCATATTACCTTCTATATGTTGAAAATATGCATGACACTTTTGAGAACCATACTTTCCAAGCTATAATACTTTTCAACCAATTAAGTTGACCTTGAACACCTTTGTGAGTAGGGCAGATTTTAATGAACTGCTAACACGACCCTGCTCTGAAACGCTACAGTTTTATCAGAATTCATTGAAAACTTTTGTAGTTATTGTATTTACACACAATGCAAACTCTATCAAAAACATAACCTTCTTGGTGAAGGTAATAAAGCTGAAAGCCACTGAGTGTGAGAACAGGGAGAAATAAAGCAGGTCTAAGTCACTTCTGAGGCTGTTTTGAACCACTTACTGTTGTTCTGAAGAGATCTCTTAAAACGTCCAAGACTCTTCAGAAAAAGAAATGCCCACTGAAAAGGTTTGAATCCATTCCCGGAGTTGTCATCCCTCTTTGCATTAAATATGTCAGTCTGTTTGCGTAAGACTCAGCAGGATGCCGGTATACTATCTGCTGTGCAGGTTCATTGAGTAAGTTTCCCTTTAGTTCGAACCATTCTGATCAGACTTTGTAAATGACTGCTTCCGGAAATGTTGTGTATCCTTCTGATTGGGTGTGGAAGATATGAAAACATCCCTACGATAGTGTCATACTCTCCATACCTGTCTACCACCAGGCATGTCTTTATTTTTATGTTTCTTGCTTTCATTTTGTCCACGTCAGATACTGTCAACCGTTCTGCACCATATCTCTGATGTTTTGTCTAACTGGTTGAGCCAGTTGATGCAGGTTTTATCCGAGCTGGAATTAGTCCAAACAAACAGCTGAATATGTGATTCTACTGGCACGTACAACAAATCTAATCACTTGAACATAACGAGCAAAAGAATAAAACCTGGCTTTCTCAAATTGTAACTTTCTAGCAAGAGACAAGAGATGATTTAATTATCATTATTTCAGAACAAGTATGACTGCAGGACCTAAACATGTTTAAATTGTGACCCTAGAACCATTTGTGTGAACCAGGACGATGTTTTAACAAAGAACAGAGTTCAGAGTTCTTCCTCTTTAACTGAAGGATCAGATATATAACAGGTGACTGCTTTTTGCTTTAACTGTGTTTTTTTTCTTTTATATGTAAACCAACAAACAAAACCATTTTTAACTCAGTTTATTATGTTTATGTCTCCTAAATGTCCTTGTGGTTATGCCAGATAGGTGAGAATTCCAAGGAATTTTCTATATATATATGTATGTGCCCTTATCTTAAACACGTCACTTGCAGCCCAGTGGATGTTAAAAACCCAAGTTCCTGATAGCCTCTGCTGTTGTTTTAAAAAGTGCAAGGCATGGTATTCGATTCAAAATTCAAGAAGATAAAAAGAACAAAAACATAGGCAGCGATTCCTTATAAATAATCACCCAGTAGGAAAAAAATATCTAGGTATATAACATAAGTTAATTAGTAAAACAAAAATTAACAATAGAGTATAACGTGTGATTGTAACAGTAGCAGAGTGCAAACAAAGTGTTGTAGTTTTAAGAGTCCATTTTGGCAGAAGCTGCTTATCAGCTTTTTTGGTGTGTCAGTGGAAAATCCTGAAACGCCTTCCTGAGTGGAGTCATCAGTAATAATACCGGCGCTACCACCTAGACCACTGTTGTCTTCAACAGGACGCATTTATGGGTCAATGATGACTGTTTTCTGCAGTCCTTTCGACATCTGTTTGCCTTGTGTTGCTGTTTACTTCAGCTGTCATACCATACCAAAGCTGTGATGCAAGTGAGAACATGGTCTGCAGTATATCGGTAAAAGCTGAGGATGTGTTGTAACAGTCCGATTCTCCCCAGGGTAAATAAAAGTAGAGGTGTTGTGCTTTGCAGATGTCAGCAGAGGTGTGATTAGACCAGGGGAGGGCCTCTGTGATGTTGGAGCTCTCACCAGAGTTATGAAGCTGAGGGTTTGCTGCCCGTCGTCGCTCAGGTCGCCGCTTCTTTCTGAAATACGCCACAATCTCCTTCATTTTCTGGGTGTTGAGGATAAGATAATTCAGAGCTGCCAGATTTAGCAGTGATCCCAGTATGGCATCTCATTAATATAGATGATCAAACCACAGACTGTTGTGTCATCTGCAAATTTGGTAATGGTGTTTTCTGCATGGAGAGCTTGGTAGTCATGGGTAGAAATCATACAGGGAAAGGATCAATGCATACTCCCAAGGTAGGCCAGTTTAACCTGAAATTCAGTGGACTCATGGTCAGGAAGTTATGAATGGAAGATGCTATATTATGTAAAAATTTCAGTGTTTGTTATCCTTGAAGACTTCAGGTCACAGAGTGTTTGTCTCATCATAAGAGACAAAGGAAAATGTATACATTTCTGTTCTTCTGTTAAAACATTGATAAAAAACGAAAATGTAACTTTAAGACAGTGAAATTAAAACAATGCGCAAACATAAAGTACTAAAGAAAGAAGGTTTAAAGATCTTGTTTTTATGAAATATAAACAAGACAATGTTGAGTGTCAGTGAATGTCTCTTTTCCTGTTTCATTCCTGTCAAGAGTTCACAATTAACTGGAACTAGAGATACTTGTTTCTGACATGTTGAAGTAAAGTTGTAAAAACAACATGATGAATTGTATATTAAGTGTCTATTAGTATTAGTATTTGGTGCCGCCACGTCTGCAGCCTGCCCCCTCCTTGGACACAAGCATTTCACTGCATGTTGTGCTTATATGAGCTCGTCAATAGCTTCAATGCTAACATGTTAAATGTAATGGACACTATTGCTCCCATTAAGGTGAAGGTTATCTCTGGAAGGAAAAAGTCTCCATGGAGAAACTCCACACTGGTGAAAAATGAAAAAAGAGAGTGTAGGAAAGCTGAGCGCAGATGGAGAAAAACAAACCTCCAGGTTCATTATGACATTTATAAAGAGAAACTTCACAATTATAATTTACAACTGAGGAATGCAAGGAGGTCCTACTTCTCTGACATCATCACTAAAAACAGCCATAATGCTCGGGTCTTATTTTCTACAGTTGACAGGCTAACAAACCCTCCTGTGTCAGTGGCAGCTGAACTTCATTCGACCATGGCCTGCAATGACTTTGCCAAATTCTTCACTGAAAAAATCCAAAAAATTAGACAAGCAATTGGTACATCAACAGCAGATCCAGGATATGTACTGTGTCCACCAAAAAACTGTTTAAACACCATGAAACAGTTTCAACCTATTAACAGCAAAGACCTGGAGGACATCTTAGGTCAACTGAACTCCTCCTCCTGCTGTTTAGATGTCCTGCCAACAAGTTTTTTCAAAAAGGTCTCAAAGACTTTAGAGTCAGACCTGTTACAGATCGTCAACTTTTCTTTATTATCAGGTGTGTTTCCAGAATCACTAAAAACTGCTGTAATCAAACCTATACTGAAAAAGGACAATCTTGACAAGACACAAATGAACAACTACAGGCCGATCTCAAATCTCCCGTTTTTAAGTAAGATCATTGAAAAAGCAGTTTCTCAACAGCTCAGTTACTTCTTAAAACAGAATAATTGCTACGATGCCTTCCAGTCAGGTTTTAGACAGAACCACAGCACTGAAACTGCTCTGACCAAAGTGTTTAATGACATATGTCTGAATACAGACAGTGGAAAAATGTCAGTCCTAGTTTTACTGGATCTCAGTGCAGCATTTGATACAGTTGACCACAACATATTACTCAAACGACTGGAGAACTGGACAGGTCTTTCAGGAACTGTACTAAACTGGTTCAAAACATACGTAGAAAACAGGAAATACTTTGTATCAATAGGTAACTTCACATCTGAGCAGACAAGTATCACATGTGGAGTTCCCCAAGGTTCCATCTTGGGACCCCTTCTGTTTAACATCTACATGCTCCCACTGGCACAGATTATAAACAACAACAAAATAAACTATCACAGCTATGCAGATGACACACAAATATATATCACAATGTCACCAGGAGACCGAGGCCCTGTACAGGCTCTTGGTAAATGCATTGAGGAAATCAATGACTGGTTGTGCCACAATTTTCTCCAGCTAAACAAAAACAAAACTGAGGTAAGTCTTTGGCGCCAAAGAAAAACGATTACAGGTCACCAGAGAACTTCAATCTATACATCTAAAAACCACAAACCAGGCGAGAAATTTGGGTGTAGTGATGGATGCAGACCTAAACTTAGAAAAACACATTAAGACAATAACAAAGTCAGCTTACTATCACCTCAAGAATATATCAAGGATAAAAGATCTGATGTCTCAACAGGACCTGGAAAAACTAGTCCATGCATTCATCTTTAGTAGGCTTGATTACTGTAACAGCATCTTTACAGGTCTACCTAAAAAATCAGTCAGACAACTACAGCTCATTCAGAACTCTGCTGCTCGAGTCCTCACTAAGACCAAAAAAGTGGACCACATCAGTCCAGCTCTGAGGTCCTTACACTGGCTGCCTGTCCGTCAGAGGATAGACTTTAAAGTTCTGATGCTGGCCTATAAAGCTCTGAATGGTTTAGGACCAAAATACATCAATGACCTCCTGACCCAGTATGAACCTTCCAGATCCCTCAGGTCATCTGGATCCGGTCTTTTATCAGTTCCCAGAGTCAGAACCAGACACGGAGAAGCTGCATTCAGCTTTTATGCTCCTTATATCTGGAACAAACTCCCAGAAAGCCTCAGATCAGCTGAAACACTCAGTTTATTTAAATCCAGGTTGAAGACTCACCTGTTCTCAGCTGCATTTGAATAAAGCACCAAATCCACACTTTAAGCTTAAATTTCAAAACTTACATTTAACTACTGATTTTATCTACTGTTCTGATTTTATCTGTTTTGATTTTATATACTGTTTTGTTTGTTTGTTTGTTTGTTTGTTAATTAGTTAGTTAATTTGCTTGTTTTAATCAATTTTAAATCATGCTTTTTATTTGTTCTTGTTTCTAATATCTCTGTAAAGCACTTTGAATCACCTTGTTGTTGAATTGTGCTATACAAATAAACTTGCCTTGCCTTGCCTTGCCTTATATGACTGTTTATGTGACGAATAAAATATGAACCTGAAAATTTGAACTTGAAGTAGACTGGATGAATGTTTACTGATGGATGAATATTTACTGATGAGACGGATAACAAAGGTCATAGGTGTGTACTTCTTCCCACTTCTTTTCAAAACTTAAACAAAAGCAATAGGTGAAGCGTTACTGGTCTTAAACACTGTTGTTCTGAAGAGATCTTGCAAAACTGGAACTGATTTTCTGAGTTGCATTCCTGTTTTTCAGTTAAGCCTGTTTGAGCACCACTCAGCATCAGTTTGGTTTCTCGTCAGACAACTCAAGCAGTGACGGTTTGTAGATGAATGCGCCTAATTTGTTAGTCAAACATCATTATGGTGCATATGTCATACTTCCTGTTCCTGTATCTCGGAGCCAGCTGGGATGTGACATAGATGTAAAGTGTTACCTAAGGCTTGCCCAGCTTAGTCGCCTTTATCGAATTCACAGTATGATCACTTTTGACCTACGTACAAGAATTGCCTCTGAATTCATGCTATTTAATATAAGATAAGATACGATAAGTCTTTATTGTCATTGCACAGTTATACATAGTACAATAGTACAATGAAATTGGAAAACTGTCCCACGTCGGCACTGCGTACAACACAACACAGTAACTAATTTCAGTTATGAAAAGAAGAGTGTATTTGTTGCACCTTGTTATTAATATTATTATTGTTACTAGGAAGCAGTCTCGACGTTATAATTTCCATTATAGCTTTAGGAAACAGACTGTTCTATTCTATTAAAGTGCAAGACTTCACAGCTTTAAATGTTCATTTGAGATATGACCTATTGCAAGTTCCTGTTTTATAGTTTAGTGAGATGCTCACTTCTGCTCTTTCAGCATACCTCTTACACCTGTTAAGTTCACGTTGTTTGGTCCTGGAAAGGTTGATAAGGAAGTATGTCTATGTATGGTATAGCTGAAAACAGACACACATGCATCCACAGACACACACTGAATACAGTATAACGATGTTGCTCAGATATGCCTGCTTAAAACTGTCATGTGTAGTTGTAATTGCATATTCATGTACAGGGAGTGCAGAATTATTTGGCAAATGAGTATTTTGTCCACATCATCCTCTTCATGCATGTTGTCTTACTCCAAGTTGTATAGGCTTGAAAGCCTACTACCAATTAAGCATATTAGGTGATGTGCATCTCTGGAGTAAGTGCATATGATGGAGTAAGTGCATATGAGAGCATGAGGGTGGGAATGGATGTTTGTATCTGTGTGTGCCTGTATGTCTGTGTCTATATGTCAGGTTGGGTGTCAGGCGCCACCTCTCTGGGGACATCTCAGGCCCTCCAAGGTTTGGAGGCCTATCTCCCCCTACCACCACTTCCCCTGCCAGTGGCGGACCCCCTCAGACATCGGTGCGTTGGTGGTTCTTTGTGTCCGGGGATGGGCGTCCAGGTACACACCGGCTCACTCCTTGGCGGCCGCTTATCGGGGCCTGGAGCCTGGGGCTCGCTCGGGCCACTTCGGAGGTGGGGTGCCCCCGGCCTCTCGGCCTGGGGCTCGGTCACTCAGGCGCAGCTGGCTGCCGGCGGAGCTCACGGGCGCGTCACTGCAACTCCCCCTGGCTTCTGCTCCGCGGCTGCTGAGTGAGCCCTCATCTGGGACTCTCCTCAGCTCTTTCCGGGACAGTGGCGCAGCTGCCCCTCTGTTGGTCTTCCTTGGTCTCTTGTGTTCTGGGGGCCTCTGGATGTCTGGAGTTTTGATCTCCTCCACACCTGCTTCACGCCCTGGAGGACGGGGCTGTGGCCCCCCCACACCCTCTAGCAGATTATTACATGAAGGAACCTTTTAAAAAAACAAAAAACAAGCGCGTCCATGCTCACAGGTGTACACACGGGTGATCACACCCACAAACTACACCCTTTTTGGCTCCTACCTCAAAGCACACTGTGTTCTGTTGATCTTATGTGCTGCACAATAATGTTTAACATTTAGTATTTACTGTCATATTCCCATATATCATTGTGATGTTGTTTATTCTATTACTCTTGTTCTCTTCTGCTTGCTTTCTTTTTTCTTTCTCAGCAGGTGATCCAGGTGATTGATATATGCATTTTTTTTTCTCTGCCCGTTCTGTTGGTTTTTGTCTTTTGCCCTTCTCCCCCGTCCCTCTTCTCAGCTGTTTCTCTTTCCCTCTTTCTTTCTCCCCTTCTTTCCCCCAGTCAAGTCTGTCCCGTATTCAGTAAGTGAAAATAAAATAAACAATAAAAGGTGAATCAAATGGACCATTACGGCAAGGCTGGGATGGTCAATTTGGTAAAGTAAATCCGTTGGGCATCTTTCTTTGCCTTTAGACAACAATTCTGATGGCAAAAGAGCCCAACGGGACAGGCCAAAAAAGAAAAAAAAAAAAAAAGGTGATGTGCATCTCTGTAATGAGAAGGGGTGTGGTCTAATGACATCAACACCCTATATCAGGTGTGCATAATTATTAGGCAACGTCCTTTCCTTTGGCAAAATGGGTCAAAAGAAGGACTTGACAGGCTCAGAAAAGTCAAAATAAGTGAGATATCTTGCAGAGGGATGCAGCAGTCTCAAAATTGCAAAGCTTCTGAAGTGTGATCATCGAACAATCAAGCGTTTCATTCAAAATAGTCAACAGGGTTGCAAGAAGTGTGTGGAAAAACCAAGGCGCAAAATAACTGCCCATGAACTGAGAAAAGTCAAGCGTGCAGCTGCCAAGATGCCACTTGCCACCAGTTTGGCCATATTTCAGAGCTGCAACATCACTGGAGTGCCCAAAAGCACAAGGTGTGCAATACTCAGAGACATGGCCAAGGTAAGAAAGGCTGAAAGACGACCACCACTGAACAAGACACACAAGCTGAAACGTCAAGACTGGGCCAAGAAATATCTCAAGACTGGTTTTTCTAAGGTTTTATGGACTGATGAAATGAGAGTGAGTCTTGATGGGCCAGATGGATGGGCCCGTGGCTGGATTGGTAAAGGGCAGAGAGCTCCAGTCCGACTCAGACGCCAACAAGGTGGAGTACTGGTTTGGGCTGGTATCATCAAAGATGAGCTTGTGGGGCCTTTTCGGGTTGAGGATGGAGTCAAGCTCAACTCCCAGTCCTACTGCCAGTTTCTGGAAGACACCTTCTTCAAGCAGTGGTACAGGAAGAAGTCTGCATCCTTCAAGAAAAACATGATTTTCATGCAGGACAATGCTCCATCACACGCGTCCAAGCACTCCACAGCGTGGCTGGCAAGAAAGGGTATAAAAGAAGAAAAACTAATGACACGGCCTCCTTGTTCACCTGATCTGAACCCCATTGAGAACCTGTGGTCCATCATCAAATGTGAGATTTACAAGGAGGGAAAACAGTACACCTCTGAAGAAAGGAAGGTGAACTTGGCCTTGACTGACGTCCCACGCGGCCCACGAGACAAAGAGCTCTGACTTGTGTCTTGTTTTTGCCGCGCAGTTGGTGGTCTTGTGTTCCAGTGGGGTTTTGTACTTTAACCCTTTAAAACAGATCGGAGCGGAGAAACCGGAGAAGTTGTACTTACATCTTATGCCATCAGCTTGTCCTAGGTCACGGTTTCCTTCCACATATAGCTTTGCAAAAACTGCATAAAAAGCGCTTGCAGCAACACAAACATAATATTCCAGAAACATGCTTTGCCGATCCGATCAGCTGTTTGTAACATTTCCTATGTTGGAATAGACGCCAGCGCGAACTATCGCATGTCCGCCATTACCTGCCCAAAACCGGAAGTGACGTCATTTTCGCGGAAATGTAGTTTTTTTTTTTACCATCAGGGCCTCATGAGCCTATACTGGTGTTTTTAAAAGTTATGTTTGACTTTCTGTGTTGTTTCTGGGATGCTTAGGACTCATATTGCACTGCTGGAAATAGTTTATTTTGATGTATATGCTGTTTTTTTGCAAATTTTCAGTATAATATTTATTTTCGTTTTTCCTGCAGTATATAAAAATTTGTGTATTTCAAAAATAAAACTATGAAGACACTCAAAATAAATTTTCTGTGGTGGGAAACTATTTTGTGCAACTTTTTTGTATTTACAGTTTTGAGGGATAAGCCTCTTAAATTTCTCTAACTAGAAATATATGTTAAAAAAACAAAAAAGATTTTCAATTTTTTTGTAGTTTATTTGCAATTTATGTAATTACGATACACTTAATGCATACATATTATTAAAATCTGGGTTATAATGGTTGTATTGATGTATAGCAACTTGAAATGCTCCCAAAAATGGCACCACACCATGTAAAAATATAATATAAGCTCTGGCGGACTTGGTTCTATGGTAGGTCTTAAAGGGTTAATAAACCCAACAATGTGATTTCCTGAGGTCAGATGGCCCAGGAGGTTAGTGGGCATTAAGGCGTCTGGGAAGGGATCTCAGAACTGGATTATAGATAGCAGAGAGTCTGTTCTGTCTCTTTGTCTGTGAAGGTTCTCAGTCATCCAGGTCATCGTAGTTAAAGGAGCTTGGAAAGAAAAGCGTCTGGACTTCTTTAAGTTACTTGAAGACGTTTCACCTCTCATACGAGAAGCTTCTTCAGTTCTAAGGTCAAATGGTGGAGAGTCCCAGATTTAAACCTACACATCATTTTAACAACTGTGGTCCGTGTGTTGGGACAAAACTTGGCCCGCAGATCTGTGTGTACACTGTCACACACACTTTCTATGTTTTCTGTCTATGTACCTTGCACTGGCCTTCACACTTGCATCCTCTTACTGAGCCCTCTTGTGACAATTTTACATCTAATTTACATTCAAGTTTGCAAGTTTAAATCAAATCCTTCTTCCTGTAAATGCAACAAAATTTTGCAGCCAATCAGGAAACAGCAACTTAGCTTGTAGCTAAAACAGGGAATACCAACTAAAAACAAAATTCACGAACAAAGAATTTGTAACAGTTTCTGTTTATAAGACTGTGACTGGCTCACTGATGGCTAATAATTTCTTTCTTTTTTTTTTTAATAAATTGCTGGTTGTTTTCCAGTGTGATGTTTTCCATATACATATGTCTATTTTTAAGTGAACACAATATTTTAACATATAGATATTTAGAAGTAATCTTTGAAAATTGCATGAAGTTCTCACTAACAGTGAATACTGTTAGTGAGTATTTTAACATGCTGCCAATAAAAGACTCAATGAAAATCTGTCCCATCCAGGCAGTTTTAAACCAAAACTCTAGACCTGGTCAGGAACAAGTTATATTAAGTGTTCAGCGTAACTTACAATGATGATTTATCCAGGTAAACAGAGATATACGTTGTACCTTGCTAAGCCATTGATCTGAGTTTGTTGTACACCCCTCCGCTCTAATTACACTCCCTGCAATTAAAAAACGAAACACTCAAAATAACAAAAAATCTTCTTGATAGTTTGTGTTTTTATTTATTACATGTCAGCACGACTCCAGTCCAGCTCGAGCTTGTACTAACAGAATATGCATAGTTAAGATCAATTAAAAGGTGACAAAGTGATGCTTAAAAATGCCATTATAAAAAGAACATTAAACATGACAAGTACACTCGAAACTTTACATGTTGCTGAAAAATAAAGTGATTAGATATATACATATATATATTACACTGTGATTAATGATGTGTCCGTGCTAATGATTTTGAAAACATACAAAAATACAAAATATTTGCATAGAAAAATAACACAGATTAAGGCTTCACAGGTTTAAACATACAGCGCTGGTCCTTTTTACTCTTGATATCAGCAACATGTCCTCTGATAATGAACCTGTGCTGACCTTTATTTCACTAAAATAAACTTATTTTGGTAGTGATTGATTAAAAAAATGTGGTATGTGGGTTTAAACACTTTAGAAGAAGTAAACCACTGCCCCGTGCAGACGAGCTACAACAGTGACCTCTGTAATAAACTGAGAGGTAGCAGCTTTGACAGCAGACTCTGAGGCTTTAGCCTTTTTGGCAGAACTGGACTGATGTCAGGGAAGGGGGCAGGCTGACTGGCTGTAGAGGTAATAAAAGTGAAGATCTTCAAATACTTAATAATGTGCGTAACAACCTGTATAATTTACAGGTCACGACCCATAACGACAGTTTGCCCACACTACTACCTTTCCTAACGTGACAAGAGAATCTGATTTGTGAGAGTAACCTGTGCAGATATTTATTATCGTGGTTAAACTGCATTTTAAACCATCATAAATGGACAAAAACAAGATTAATGCAGCATGGATCTCTAGTAGTCTTACAAAGATGTTTTCATTTCTGTGCAACAGCAGGACCCACAGTCATTCAGGAGGAAAGAAGTAAGGATTCAGATCTGCTATTTAGTGCTTTTCAGGACTTTTCATGCATTTTTTTAGTCTTTTGTAGATAATTACACCAGCAGGTATAGCAAAAATAAAAAAAGTGATTGGCACACCAGTTATCAGTGAAAGATACCAATTACTCTTTCCTCCATCCTTCTCTACTCTGACCTTCTCTTCTCGAACCTTTTCTCCTCCATTCTCGGTGTCTTCGTCCGTGAAACCTGCAGAGCAGAAAGAGTGTGCAGACAAAGTTAGCAGACACTCTAAAATATATCTTCAGGTCATTCAGAGGCTCTGGCAGCACATGGGTTAGCCTCCCTTTATTCATAATAACTCTGAGTACAGCCAACCTCACTCCTACTGAAAAAGCTATGATATATTTTGGTCATTGCTGGATAATGTGCTTTGGTAGTTTTGAAATAGCTTTTGAAACATCATGCTTTCATTAAAAGATTAATTACTTTGGGATTCTCCTTCTTCCAAAAAGCTTTCTTAGTCATCAAGCTGAAGTAAACCAGAACCATCCTAGGAGGAAAAGATTTTGGTAGATCCAAAATTTACTTGATCTTTTAATTTGTTTTCATTTTTGTTGGAAGCCTAACATGTAGAATAATCTGAAAAATTGGATTATTCTGATAAGAAATAAATGAATGTGCAGCTGCACCAGTAATAACTGCTGAACAACACAGGAGCGTGATCACAACGTCTTTTAGAATAAGAGCAACACAAAAACATAAATTATACAAACTCACAGTTAATTAAGCTGTGTTAAAAATCAAGTGACCACAGAGAGGAAGACCAGGGCTTAATCGCCAAATACTGAATTTTGGGAATGTGTGGGTTAGAAAAAAAAGAAAAAAGAAAAATATGATACCAAAAACTGCCAAGGACGTCATTTTGCCTCTACAGATGTGAATGTAAAACCACTACTGCTGCACACCAGGTTGCCTAGCAGCACAACTGTTTGCACACATTTTAAAGTGAAGGCTGCTGTAACCAGAGCTAGCTAGATGTGGTTGATAAATAAATATATAGAGTACTGTATTTAGATAACAGCTGAATAATTACTGCCGGGCTGGCAATGGGATGTTGAGCCAGGGGAGAGTGTGAGAAATGTGTGAGAACCGAACAGGTTGCTGGCTGTGCTGCACAGCACAGACAGACCAGCATGTGGAGAACTTATCTGAGCAAATACAGAATGAAATCCAGAGCAGAGCATCGAAACAGCTTTCAGACCTGAGCAGGAGAGCTGAGGAGGTGAAGGTGCAGACTTAGGCAGAACAGTGTGGACTGCTCTACTTTACTATTATCACTTAGAATGTGTTTCTAATGTTTTTTTAAGCCACCTGTGACGTCACAGCCCCCCAAAACAACCCTTAAATACTCATTTGTCCAATCTTACTTAAAATTGGATAAAAATTAACAATTGACCTTATTTAAGAAATAACATCTTTGCCATTACTTCTGTTACTGCTGTACTGCTATTAGGGCTGGGCTATATCACGGTAATACCGGTGTAATGTTGGGCAACGATAGGAAAATGACATATGGCGATAGAATATGGGTAAAACGCGCATGCGCAGTGCCTTTGTTTACATACGCACATGGCGGCGACGCAGAATGAGAAGAGCGAAAGCGGATCGTTGAATGAAACGGATGAACCAGAATTGGTTTGTAAAAATGCTGCAACTTCAGTGGTGTGGAACTGCTTTAGCTTTCATCCGTCAGATACACAACAAAGCACTATTTTTGGTAGCGTATGCTAGCGGGCCGTCGTTATTACCGTGTTTTTTGGAAAACACGGCACACTTAAAATCAATCCCTTGATTTTTCTGAAAATCGACAGTGCCCCTTATAATCCCGTGTGCCTTATGTATGCATTCTGGTTGTGTTTACTGACCTCGAAACGATTTTATGTCGTACACAGTGCTCGAAAATCTGTCAAATGTTTAGCACGACTTTGCTAAACTATGAAGCTGCACCGCTTGATGGATTGTCGGAGCATTACGGCTTTCGTAGGCAGGAGCCTCGCGGAGTGATACAAAGTGTGCTTCAACATAATATTAGCGTATTGTGTGTGTATAAGCTCTTTTTAAGTTTTGTGGATATTATACATGGTTATGCTGAGGATATGTCGGCCAATTTCCACTGGAAATGCCTTTTGGTTAAACTGTCAGCAAGGATTTTGCATTTGCACTGTTAAATTTTTATATAACTTTAATGCAGATAAAAAACAGCTGCTTGTTTAAGTGAAAATACATTGATGTTTTTCTTTTTGCACTAATAAAGTTGTGGAGTTGTAAAGTGTTTTGTCTAGTGTCAATTATATCGTCAGTTATATCGTTATCGCAAATTTTTAAATGTATATCGTGATAAATATTTTTGGTCATATCGCCCTGCTCTAACTGCTATCATTTGCCACCAGGAGGGGTCATGTTATTATCTGCCCTCTCTTGTAGACTGTCTGATCTCACCACAGCATCAATTATGGAATGTGCACAGGAACTGTAAAGGCTCTTTTAAAATGTATTCTGTTAATGTCTAATCTGGCCTTGCTGGTCTTGAGTGTAATCTTCATTTGCACCTTGTTGTAAACACTTCTATTTCCAACCATAAAGGCTTGCCTTCATTGCAGAACTTGACATTGAGATTGCTGTCTCTCCTTGAGAGACGGGCCAAGGCTTTTTTTTTTCTTTTTTAAAAACAATTGAAATAATTCTGTCATCATCTACTTTAGTCGTGCCTCAAGACACTTCACCCGTTGCCTACTGGTGGTGGTCAGAGGGCCCGGTGGCGCCAGTGTCCGGCAGCCTCGCCTCTGTCAGTGCGCCCCAGGGTGGCTGTGGCTGCAATGTAGCTTGCCATCGCCAGTGTGTGAATGTGTGTGTGAATGGGTGGATGACTGGATGTGTAAAACGCTTTGGGGTCCTTAGGGACTAGTAAAGCGCTATACAAATACAGGCCGTTTACCATTTTACCATAGTTGTTTTCTGTGGTCTTTCAGGCCCTTTGGTGTTGCTGAACTGGTCAGTATAGGGCTGCGCGATATGACAATATATATCAGATGATTAAATTAAAATGTCTATCGCCTCATATCATTGGCTATCACTTGTTTAGTGGTGTCGCATAATATTGTTTACGGCAATATTTTTTCATTGTTTCGATGGTCACCATGTGGATGCAGGCACAGAGAATACCAGCATTACCAGTTAAGATGAGGCAGAACAAGGTAGCTCCAAACAGAAGGACCAGTCAAAACAAATGGAGGACTTATTCCTAAAGGCATGTCCATGCTCCTCTGTAGCATGGACATGGTTTGGTTATGCAACATCTGACAGAAAACTGTACCATGTACTATGAAATCTGTACTAAATTTTACCGCAAAATGGTCCCCACCACAGACTCAAAGACAACAAACCTCTTCTATCACCAGAATCACGTGAAAGAGTATGGAGAGAGTTTACCGATGAGAAGCAAAAAAGAGCCGTCAAGTGCTCAAAATAAACCTTAGACTCAAACGTTAGAACAGGCTTTTCCCTGCAGCACGCCGTGTAATAAATACAAAGAAAATGGCGGCCGTTACAACTTATGTCTAAAAATGTATCGTTTCATGCATCGGTCAAAACACTCGACTCCAGCTGTGTTCAATGAATTTTCAGAAAAAGCACTATTTTGTGATATATATCATTATTGGGATGAGAATTGTTTGTATTGAGATGAGACTTTGGTCATATCTCACAGCCCGAGGTCAGTACATTCATTCTTTGTAACAATGCACCAGATTTTCATTTATGTCACTCCTAAAGTTTATGCTCTCTCTCTCCGATTGGTTTACGTGAACTTTTAAACCCAGTTATTGGCTCCCTCACATCTTTGTAGCATCTTTCGGGCTTCCTATTTAAGGTCAAAGTGAAAAACTATAAAATACACATCGAACACTTTGAATCAAGTTTAGGAATCATGTATAAATAACAGCACTTTCTGAATTTAAAGCTGAAGTTAAATGCAATGTGTTGGTGTACAGATAAAAAAAACAAAAAAAATCTGATGAAACTTTAGATCCCCATCATGCAAAAACAAACAATGGAAGTGGGAAATAACTTAATAGCACCAACCACAACAATAACATCACATCTGCAAAATGTAAAACTTCCTATGGAAGAAACTGTAACACTTCCACAAACTCACCTGAGGATTTGACTGTGAGCTTGATGGAGTGCTTGAACTCACTTTGGACGCCCTTACTTCTTCTGGTTGTAATGCGACACTCATATGTTCCTGCATCCCTGATGCTGGCATTCCTTAGAATCACTGAACAGTCCCCATCTTTCATTGATGGATCTCTCAGCTCCACTCGGCCTTTAAAGAACGAGTGCTGGTAGTTTTCATATAGACGCTGGTTTCTGTAGAAGTATACATAGCCATCGGACTTAAGCTCAGGTTTGCTCCACTCCAACAGGGTGATCTCCACATCTCCGGGTCCCTGACACTGAAGAATGGCATCTTCTCCAGGACTCGCAGTTACCTCTGAGTGATATAAACACAAAATTCACTGTTTACTATGAGTAACAAACGGAGAATACAGATGAAAAAAAATAACCATACAAGTAAAATTAGTATTGTAATTATTATTATTTATTTTCCAGCTCCTTCTTTTTAAAATGACCTTCAACGAACTTTTGTGTATCCTTTATTTATCCATGCAGGTAAAAAGTCTCCCTGTGATTACATATGCATTTCAAGAGAGATGTGTTTGAGAGGGCAGCAGAAACTGCAACAAAAACATTTCTATCAAGATATTTGACGTGTCAAATAAGACTGTATCTACTCTCTGAGTCATAAAGGCTCTTGCAAATCAGGTAATTTCTATATTTTATGTATAACAAGGCTGTTCTGAGCAGCAGGGGAGCTGTAGCTAAACTGAACTGAGTCCAGAGTGAAATCCGACAGTCTTCAGGCCTGAGGAGCGGAGCTGGGCAGTGCGGACACTGGATGAGAGGCTGTGGGCTTGGTGATCAGAAGCAGAAGTGGACGTGATGATAAACTTTGATTACTCGGATGTTTTACAGTAAAAGATGTATAATCTGTTTCTTATATTTTTGTAGCCAGGGTCATAAATCACATATTGTTATTACACAAAATGTATTGTAAACCCCAAACTGTTCCTGGTATAGCTGACTTTTAGGACCTGCAAGCCTGTAGTTATCTTCATTATTAGTTAGAGCCCCTCTTCATCCTTTTCTTCTTCTTTGGTACAACCCTATAAATTTGGGGTACCCCTACGGCCTCTCCCCTTTTCTATAATTCCCCTGTAGGAGAGGTCTATGTCATTTCTTTTCCGAGATTAATTATATCTTTATCCACTCTGATGTTTCTGATTGTGCGTTGTTAATTATTGTAGTAATCGTGTGTGTGTTAATGCTAGCATGAGCAGATAATTCCTGGTAGCTTTGAAGGTGTAGTGGGTTGAGCTAACTCTCATCCCAAGTGTTTGTATTGGGTATAGGAGCTGGAGCGGGCAAGTTGTTTCCGTGGAAGTCTTTCTTTTTGCCTTTCATTGTCAGGCACAGTGCAGGAACACACGGTTACATCAGCTGAGCAGTCTGTTTTAAAATGTAAGCAATAAACTGTTGCTAACGCGGGCTTGGTGGGGCTTCTTCGACTTTCCAAGTTTGAGAGTTCATTAAAGATGATAAATCCGACTTATGATTTTATCTGGAGTTTGCCCAACACTGTCGGAGAAACCCTGCAGTCATATATGTTAAATGTAGACAGGGCTGAGATATCGGCTGGGTTTAAAGGCACCGTTATGGCGTAGAGAGAAAGTTAGATACGTGCAATATGAGACCTGTGAGGATCCTTTAAAACAACCCATCCCCTGCTGTAACTCACCTTGATCCAGAGGAGCCGCAAAGGGCACAAAATAAAAGAAAAAAAGTGCAATGTTAGCAACAACAATCCTCATAGCAAAGAGGCGGAAGCGGAGCTCGTTGACGGCGACGACGTAGGCGTGGCTGTGGGGTTGGGAGGACCCCAAAAAGACAATAAACTCCAGTCCACATTTAAAATGGCATTTATCAATTTACAAAACTAAATAAAATCAAAAACTTAAGAAAAAAATGGCACCACTTTAGCGGGAGGCAATTCACACTGCATACGACCGATCCCACGCAAAAAAGTTGATAAATTGTTCGGAAAATCACACACAGCTTAACAGGCGGTCCGAACCTAGACCCGGAAGCTGTCCCATAAGGACCCAGCTACAAAAAGAAAAACAAACAAACAATAAAACAAAGGCAGAAGTATGATTTAAACATTGCGTTTCTTTCATTTAAACAAGCTATCTTCTTTACGGTAGCTGTTTAATTGCAGATGCCAACTGGATGTGAGTTCAGGAGTTAAGCTATCCCACGTGATACCTAGCGCATTTTTCTGGCACTGATCCAATACTAAATAAAAACAGGGCCATTATTTCCAGTAACAATAGTGACACATACAGTTTGAACCTTTACATGCAGCTTATGTAGGGGTCAACAAAGCAATAACTACGGTAATGTTATTAAATAAAATAGACTGGGCAGTGAACGTCTGACGTTTTTGTTGTTGTTGTTGATTTTCAAATAAAATAATTAAACATGTTTCAGTGGGTTGAATGAATTATTTGAATGTCTAAACTGATAGTAGTCATATCAGTAATATATTAACATGATGCTGAAAATCCAACATGACTGAAACATTACTTTCACCTAGGGTTGCCAATAGTGATGGGACGTTCTGTATCGAGGCTTCGGAGCGTGTGTCGAGTAATGGAGGGGGCGTTTCCGCGAAGCGCGTATCGAGGCTTGCTTCATTTATGGGAGGAGCTGAAAATGATGACGTCCGAAGCCTCGCTGCCCGGCTGTACCACGTGACTGGTTCATGAAGTGGTTCGAACTTTGCCGCGAGATATGACAGCGATATAAACCCCTCAGACTTCATTCAAAAATGTGGGTGTTTGATGGAGAGTTGCGGTTAGTGAGAGTTTGGAGACCGTATGGAGGTTTATGAGAGTGAGGAAAGTCAGGAGAGAATGGAGCCAGCTAAGAAGAGGAGGATGTCCTCCCCTGTGTGGGAACATTTTGATCTTATTCCTCCCAACAAGGTATTTCTACAGAAGATGTATTTTCATGATACTGATGGTGCAATACAATTTATGTTGAGCTGTCTTGACTTTTGTACAAGGTGAAGTGTTTGCTATGTGCCAGGGAGCTGGGATATAACAACAACACCTCATCCATGCTTAGGCACTACAGAGCTTTGCATGAGAATAAGGGGAACACCGATTGTGGAGCAAGACCAGGTGAGCCATCAAATGCAATGATAATATAGCATGCAGTAATGTTACTAAATGATATAACAATATTATACAACTGTTATAAGTTACGTGTGTGCTATTTATATTTGTGCTTTATCTTTATTGTCTTTCCTCAGGAGAACAATCTCAAATAGATGAAGACCTGGTCAGCATGGTGATTGAGGACTCACAGCCATTTAGCATTGTGGAGGACAAAGGATTCAAAAGATTTGTTAAATCATTAAATCCCAGCTATGTTCTCCCCACTAAAAGGTCATAAAAGCAGTGAAAATTTAGTTTTTACAGAATAAAATGTGAACAGGCAGGACTGAGGCTCAAAGCCTCAGTGTGTAGCTGTCCATACCTCAATGTTACAAAAGCACAACCACTGTCCACACCCCAACCACACCTCACCTCACAGTAAATGATCATTTCCATTTCAAGCATTTCCAAATAATCATTTTCCATACTGCCACTATAAATATACACACTATACTGCCATCACTACAATATACATGTTTTACACACTCCTTTTGTTGTTGACATTTACAGGCTGTGTGCAAAATGCCACACTCTTCAAATTCATGCCAGCTATTATTTTTACGTCCAGTAGGTGTCCTACTAGAGCAAATGAAGCTTCATGAAGCTTCGCGTTGGGGTGAACCAATTGGATGAAAAGCTTCAGTGCTTCATGGGGCTTCATCTGCCCATCACTAGTTGCCAACCGTCCCTTAAAATACGGAATCGTCCCGTATTTCAAAACAAAAGTACACGTCCCGTATTGAGCTAATAAGGGACGCACTTTGTCCCGTAATACAGTGAGAATCAAAAGTAGTCTATAACTTTTAATGGAATTAACGCTTTGTTGGAAAACATAATTCCCAGCCCCTCTCCTGCTTTGTGACCAATGAGCTGACAGCACACTTATGACAATTCGAGTATGACAAGTCAGATTACCGCTCATCTCATTGGTCGAGGAAAAGTCGCTTACGGAGAAAATACCGGAAGACAACAGATGACCACAACAAGAAGCATGGCCAACAGGGAAACAAACGCGACACTGCGGTGCAAGTCTCGGACGACAGTACACCTAAAGCTGGGCAGACACTGTGCGATTTTTTCAGTCACGTCATTCAGCTCCTGCTCAAACTGCACGATTGACTCGCAGGAGTTAGAAGTTTGCAGGTCACGATGCAGGTCTCACACTATACCGCCCGATGCTCTGATGCGACCTGAGTGCTCAAACGGTGCGTCCATAACATGAAGGTTATAACAGAAAATCTCTCCCTCCCTCTCTGTCTTTCACTCACACAGACACACCACCACCATCAACTTTGCTAAATTGCTGATGAAAAACATGATCAGCTGTGATTGAGCAGCAGTGTAGATCCAACTATTTTCACGTTTGTTGTGGTCGTGATAATTTTGTGGTGCCACATCGAAAAGGCTCGGATGAGCTTTCCAAAGTTCTACAAGTTGTGCCTCCATCGCTTGTGTCCAGATCACACGCTGCACAGCCGTGCTGCGCCGTTCTTTTTCATCGGTCGCATGACTCAAAAATCGGCTCAAAATGGGCCAAAGATCGCACAGTGTGAGCCCAGCATTAGAGCAGCAATGTTTGTTCGCTCAGAGAAAGAAAAAAAGGCTGCAAAAGTACAGGGAGGAATGGGAAAAGGAAAACACCTGGCTGGGAAAGTGCACCATAACACCTATAAAGCGCACTGCACTGTGTGCTGGCGCACTTTTTCCATAGGCATGCTTCTATTGGTGGGCACATGAAGAACATGAGGGGCGTGAAAGCTCAGGGAACCCTTAACCAATTTCTTGTCCACCAGGCCACGGCAGAAGCAGATATGGTATGTAAACACTGGTTTGTTTTTTAAACCCTCTGGTTAAGGTTAATATGGGCATGTGCAGTGAATATCAGTGCTATGTGGCCAGAAGTGTGATAATATCATTTATTTTGTGTAATAAACAACTGCAAGAATAGATGATTACAACAAATACATGACTAATACATAAAAGTAACACATAGATGAATAATGATGAGTTATGATGCGTAATCATGGGAACAAGTGGGTTTACAAACAGGAGCAGCTGATTAGCATCAGAAAAGCTGAAATAATACCTCAACTGAAGCCAACTGTACTAAATGCACTATATGTGCACTGTTACAAGAATATTTTTGTTCTATTGCTTTCTATTAATTTATATAATTTTAAGTTAAGCAGGACAGAGTTCTTTTAAAGAAAGATTTACTTATATTCTCCAAAGTTAAGCATGACAGGCTTCTGTTTAAGAAAGAGACCTGTTTTACTGTGTTAATGTTGTCATTTTGAGCTAAAAAAATAAATGGCTAAATGATCATTTGTTTCCCATGTGGTCATATCACAAAGAATATGCATCTGCTTAAATCAAATTCAAGTCAAATGGTTAAAGAATAATTTCACACACACAAAAAAAAAGAGCTACCACACTGGGAAGGGTGAAGACAACTGGGTTGCCCGGCCCTGGCCACGAGGTGTCCCTTATTTATTTTTCAGGGAGTTGGCAACCCTACTTTCACCAGTGACCACGTGCACTACCTGATTATTCTGTCCTTCTCTGAAAAGGATTGTGACAGTGACCACTGTGCTCAGGATCTGGGTTTGTCTCGGGATTTCTTTCCTCCTCTCTTTGTTTCTTTTGCTGCTTGTTTTGGGACAACGTTTTGTTTTTTTTCATCGACTTTTATGTCTTCAAATAAGCTAGTAATGTCACAGAAGAGAATTTTACAGCAGTGCATCTGAATTACAGGGGCAGCATTCATACCAGCATGATATCAATATTTGGATTGGCCAGAGGATCCCTAGTAAACACTGCAACTCCAGAGTGCAGACAGATGAGAGTTGGAGGCAAGTTGCAGTACACATGCAAAGATACAAACAACTGCATCAGAGAAAGCTGAGAAAAGACAGAGGTGAAAAATAATGAAGAAAGGGTATTCTGCAAAAAGGAAAGCGAAAAGCAAAAATAGAGGATTTCATGGGTAAATGATGACACCGCAGATGCAACTGGTGTCCAAGCAGATACAACTATTTCAAAGCAATTTTAATACCCGACACGGTTTCCCAGGTCTGACCTCCACACGCAACAGTGAAACAGTTTTCTCAGTAATGGAAATACTAAAAATTAAATATTGTTTCAAGCTCAACAATAACCACCTTCACATGTGTATGAGAATGGTCCTGACTCCATGCAAGCACAGGTTTAAAATGCTGGCAGAACAAGCTGGTGTTTAATTCTCTGTCCGAGGAATAAAAAATAGGGGGAGTTGAATAAAAGAGGGGAAGAAAGTGAGCCTGTAAAACTCTAAAACAAATTATCAAGATGTGTTGAGATGTATTATCTGTAAAATTGTTCAGTCAAGATGTGAAACAGAAAAGGGGGAACTGGGAGCTTCTCCTCATTTTATTTTCTTTTTCTTGATTTGTGCTTCAAGAAATTTCTTCTAAGTGGAACTGTTTAAATTTTACCCTTGATGTGTTTTGGCTATTGCCTTTAAGTATAAACCAAAAGGCAACTTTAACAAATCTCATTAAAATATTGTAATAAGTTTTTAGAATAAGGACATCGACCAGTGTGGAAAAATATCACATTTATTAAACAAGATTTATAAAGTCTTTAATGTTGAACATTTTTTTAAGGAGAATTTGTACAGTAAAGCAACCACAATTAGAAATAAAAAAGCAGTTAGAATGAAATACATTGTTGATTAATATCATGTGTACAAACAACCCTGTACATGATTGTCTTTTCTCAGTTAGTTTGTATATTGTGTTTTGTATATCAGTCTTAGGTAAATGTGGGAAAGGAGGGTCTAGTCTGGGACTCTTACTGGACGCGTTGATGAGGATTCCGACCCTGACCATGGCATAATCTCCAACACCCTGAGCCTCTATGATCAAGAGGGAGGATGAGAATTAGTAAGTGTCAGGGGGGTGGGGGTGGGGGGGGTCTGTGAAGGTTCTCAGTCATCCAGGTCATCGTAGAAGAAGTCCAGACGTTTTTCTTTCCAAGCTCCTTTGACAATTGGCCCATAATTCTGCAGTGGAAGAAAAAATAGTACATAGAGTTCAGTTGTTGTTTTTTTACATATAAGAATCTGAAAAATGTTTCTGCATTTGTATTCAGACCACCTGAGTCAATAATTTGTAGGCAGCATTTTGCAAGGTCAAGACGTTAAATCTGACCAGAGAACCTTCTTTGACATGTTTGCTGTCTCAACTATGTGGCTTGTCAAAAGCTGCAAATAGGAAATATGGATTTCAGTTTGTAGAATATTCAAATGTGCACTCATATAAGCAACGTGTGTGGTGTGTGGACTTGTGTGCATGCACGTCTTAAATGTCCTGCAGTGAGACGTCAGCCGTGTTGGTTAAAGCCTTTTTACCAGAAAACAGGAAACTGGGCTACAGACCTGTTAGTTTCTTTTACTGTCAGGCTGAAAAAAAAACAGTAAAGAATAAAAAGAACACCCACTGCTAACTGTCATTTTAAAAAGCCAAATACAGGAACAAAAGTGTATAGATTTTTGACTAAATGGTAAAAATCACTGTAGATGCTGACAACAAGTTTCTTTGTGTCATCAGATAAAGGGGCTTTGGCTCTGCACTTTACTGGAGTCCATTCATGAGCTGAAAGTGTGGCTCCAGACAGAGCTACACTATTTGTGAAGTGAAACCCTTAAAATAAAAAAACAAAACAAAAACAAATAAATACTGTTATTTTATTGAGCAAATATCTGTTGCTGTTTTTTTATTGACAGCAAAGCAAGGAAATGTGTGGGAAGCAAAATGCAACACCTGCACCAGTGAAGAACTTCTTCTGAACTTAGCATAAGACATTTGACTGAAGAGTAGGAAACAGTGCATACTGCTTTTAAATCACTTGGCAGCGCTGATAAAACAAACAAAATGTTTGCATTAGTAAACAGTGTATTGCAGATTTCTTTCATTGGTTAACCACGGTGATGTGACATCCACCTTCTGACTGAATGAACAGGAACTCTTACTGTGCAACTCAGAAGTGATGCTCAGTGGTCACCTCCACAATGTTATCAAAGTCCTCAGTCTGTCTCTGCTCAGCTTGGGTCGGCAGGGATGCTAGCATAGACAGGAGGTAAGATGAGACATTTCTAATAGAAACAAAAGAAACTGATGAAAAAAATCAGAGGAGACTCGGAGTGTTACCTTTGGCTCTGTGTCGATATAAAGACACCATGAGCAGAGTGGAGATGAAGTATGGACAAATTACCACCAGGTGAGAGACAACGCTGAACACAAGGTTGAGGGAGGTGGGGTCAGGAGGTGGTGCTGAGGATGGGTGTAGGATTGTGTTTGCAGGCCTATCTGCAGAGAGAATCCCACCTGTTCAGGTGAATTTGTAGGTGAAATGGTAAAATGTGAGTGAAGCTCCTCACCTGTGACAGTGATCCAGCTGGATGGAGACTCTCCATGACCGCTGATGTCACACTTGTAGAGGCCTTCATCAGACCTGGAAACATGCTGGATGGTCATGTGACCTGTCATCTCGTTGCCGATAAGGGAGCCATCTTTAAAGAAAGCAGCCGGGAGGCTGAAGGAATTCTTTTCTTCGCAGAGCAGAGTGACGTCATCTCCCTCCATCACAGGGAGGACAGGACTCTGCAGGATCACTGATCCACCTCAACACAGAGACAAACTACAGCATTTCATCCATTTACACACAGCTTCATCAACACTAACTCCACACACTCAGCTTACCAGTGACTGTCAGGTTAACCATGTTACTGATGGGACCCTCTCTGGACTCACACCAGTAAACTCCACTGTCCCACGGGAGGACACTGCTAATGTTACAGGAAGAATCAGCTGCTGCTCCCCACTCCTCACACTCAGCTCTGATTTCTCTGCTTGTGTTTCTCCTCAGAGTCCATCCAGCAGAGCTGTCGTCCTCCTCACAGCTCAGAGACACAAAGTCTCCCCCAAACATCTGAGAGCTGCTGGGACTCACAGTCAGAAGAGCTGTGATGAAAATCGATATTAGTATATTTATATTTATATTATAGGGCGACCTGTAGCCCTGACCCCCATCGTGAGCAAATGCTTCGAGAAGCTGGTCAGGGACTTCATCTGCTCTGCACTACCCGACTCACTGGACCCTCTACAGTTTGCATACCGCCACAACAGGTCCACTGATGATGCCATAGCCCTGACACTACATACTGCCCTGTCACACCTGGAGAAGAGAGACACGTATGTGAGAATGCTGTTTGTAGATTACAGCTCAGCATTCAATACCATCGTTCCCTCGAAGCTGGACAGGAAACTGCAGGATCTAGGACTGAGCAGCTCCCTCTGCAGCTGGATCCTTAGCTTCCTGTCTGACAGACGCCAAGTGGTGTACATCTGGCTGAGGATCTTACGTGGTCAGTACACACAAACAAAACAGTGAAGAAGGCGCAGCAGCGCCTCTTCTTTCTCAGGAGACTGAAAAGATTCGGCATGAGCCCCCGCATCCTCAGGACCTTCTATCACTGTGCCATTGAGAGCATCCTCACTGGATGCATCACCACCTGGTATGGCAACAGCACCGCCTACAACTGCAAAGCTCTCCAGCGAGTAGTGCGGTGCTCTGAACGGATAATTGGAGGTGAGCTTCCCTCCCTCCAAGACATCTACAGGAAGCGCTGCCTGAGGAAAGCGGGGAGGATCATCAAGGACTCCAGTCACCCCAGCCATAAACTGTTCAGACTGCTTCCATCAGGAAGGAGGTTCTGCAGCATCCGGTCCCGTACCAGCAGACTGAGAGACAGCTTCTTCCATCAGGCCATCAGACTGCTGAACACTTCATAGACACCTCAGCTTCACTACTGGAACTTCAACATTATGCACTACATACTGTACAGCAATGCCACTGTTTTGCACATATTCAACTCTGTATATTTTTATATATTTTTATATATTTTATTTTATTTTTTATTTATTTATTTATTTTTTTACTATTTAATTTGTAAAAATGTGTATACACACACACACACACACACACACACACACACACACACACACACACACACATGTAGAAAAACATTTAGTATACACATCCAGAAATGCATACACTATTACTGTATATATTGTACATATATTTATTAGTTTCAGGTTGGCCATTCTTGTATTTTGCTCGTTTGTGTTGTTGTGTTTTGCACATCTCTGTTGCTTGTGGGGCTCGCACACAAGAATTTCACTCGCATGTGCTGTGCCAGTGTGCCTGCACATGTGATGTGACAATAAAAGTGATTTGATTTGATTTGATTATATTTTTCATAAACACTTAGGGCTGAAATAACATTCCTGGTGATCATCATTAACTATGTCAAACAACAGCACCTTCATCGTGATCAAACTTTAACAGAACTTTTGGGTTGAAAATATTCATTCATATTCACGAGAGTCAATAAATTTTAATCTTTAAAATGTGTCGTTTATTTCAGGTTTAAAATAGGACAAGAGAAGGTTACCGACCTTGGTTTGTGGTGTAGCTCAGCAGTGAGATCAGAACTAAAGAGAAATGAAACAGAGGTTGGTTTAGAGGTTTTACACAGCTTGATCGAGCTACAGACTCGTGCAGAATAAGCAGAAAAAGCAGGAAGTGATTCTCTCTTTGTTGTCTTCTACACAAACTCGATATTTATGTGGAGAAACAAAAGAAGTGGCATCTTTAGGCCTTTTCAAAGATGAAACCCATTACAGTATACTTACAAAGCAGAAGAAATGATTTCTCCATTCTGTCTTTTGTTGATGCTGAATTAATTCTTCTTGCATAAGTTCACTCACATAACACACGAACCTCCTCCTCCTTCCTCTGTTACAGGGTGTTAGTTTGTGGTTTCCCCCAGGGCCGTGCAGAGAGGTTTAAAGGGGCAGGTGCTTAAAGTTAAAAAGGGGCACATTGAGCCAGGCTGAATAACAACAACACACATTTATCAAGAATCTAATATGGGCAACAAGGCAAAGCAAACGTAGCCGGTGTTTTACCTGATGGGTACAATGTTGCTGTTGAGGGGTTGCTGCTGCTCCTGCTGCTGATAGTGCTGGAGGGCGGGGCTGTGTTGATCTGAGACTGTAGACATTAAAAAGTCCATAGGAGAGATGGTAGCTGATTAAACAAGTGTCATGAGATAATAACTAAATGCAAAGATTGGTGACAGCGCTTGGAACCATAAGGCAACAAAAAACTGTGAGAAATAATTTAGGCTCTGCCTGTGAATCACTCTTTGCTTCTCTTCTTCCTTCCATCCCATCATTTCATATATCACTCTGCACTTGCTGTCTATCTGAGAACAAGGCACAACTTGCTATTGCAATAAACTATAATCTAATTATCCACACCTAACAACTCCAGCACTTAATCTAAATGATGACAGAAAAATGTTATAGCACTGCCTTTAGTAGCCTCACACAGCTCCTGCTGTTTCCTCCTCATGTCCTTACCAGGCATGTCTGGACAATGTTATATCATGAG
Source organism: Diplotaxodon limnothrissa (assembly GCF_057381915.1). Lineage (NCBI taxonomy): Eukaryota > Metazoa > Chordata > Actinopteri > Cichliformes > Cichlidae > Diplotaxodon > Diplotaxodon limnothrissa. The sequence continues at coordinate 29,739,268 of NC_140598.1, forward strand.
TAATATTTTTTTTTAAAAATCCATCTAAATAAAACACACACATGCACACACAGTGACATTTTAGACCTTCTTCAGAATACTGTATATACTATGGGCATCACGGTGCTGATCCAGAATCCTTACATTATTATTTATTACTAGAGCTACAATAATAATGCAATGAGGAGGGGGAAGTAATAAATATGAAATAATGTATTTATGATGATTCCATTTGTTTCACTATCCATTCTGTGCAGGGCAAAGCTTATTACATGTTTAAACTGTAGAGATACAATCATTTTACTGCTGTAAAATCCAACTTTTGTCTTATTTAAAATATAAATCTAATATAATCTGCTTCTTAATGTATGTTCTTTAAAATACAGCGTGTGTTTTTTAGAATATTATAATAATGCATAATTATGTGGACATGCATATTAGACCGTTTTTTAGTGAAATATAATCCCTCCAGAAAGGCAGGAAAAGCTCTGTAACTTACTTTAAAACTAAATATGTTTCTAAATACTTTAAAACTAAATATCGTTAGCTTCATAGCATAAGTGCCTAAGTCATTGACTTAGTCAAATGACTTAGGCAATTATGCTATGAAGCTAACGATATAATAATAATAATAATAATAATAATAATAATAATAATAATAATGGATACTTTATTGATCCCCATGGGGAAATTACTTGTTTTTCTCTGCATTTGACCCATTCACTCAGTGAAGCAGTGTTCCCTAAAACGGTGACAGAGCTACAGACCCATGACAGCCTTACACAGGTAGCCAGCAGCTATGACCAGCACTACTTGTGCAGTTAATAAAAGGACAGGTAATGTTTGTCGCGCTGTTGCACACACAGCACGCTCGTTTGTTTCAGTTCGTCAGTTGCAACAAGACAGCTTACCAACGTGTACGTAATAAGCTAATACTCCTGTGTGCTACACACTACAGTGTGCGCTGTACACCTACTTACTGGTTTTGTCGCATCAGTCTGTGTCTCTGAGTTAACTTGTGTTTCTCCTACAGCTCCGGACCGCAAAAAATGCGCGTGCTCTTTGTGAGCTCGTTCCAGGCTCGTAACCAGCGCGTTCTGCCGTCAAGGGCGATCATTGGTTAAATGTGATCATGTGACTGATGCAAGCAGATCCTTTTATTTAGCAAAACTGTGATTAATAGTTAAATATTATTGTTGAGGGGCACAGACAGGACTCCGCACACACACATTAAAATAATAATAATAATAATTTTTTTAAAAAAAAAGTTGCCTCAACAAAAGGGCACTTTGGGAACCCATCAGGAAAGGGACGGGTGCTCAAGTCCCTCTAGCCCCCCCCCCCCTCTGCACGTGCCTGGTTTCCCCCCTCATCATTATTATGAGAAAAGATTCTTTGGTTTCAATACATGAGGAAATACACTTTTAATACGAGGCAGTGATCAAAAAGATGAAAAAAGGAGAGAAAAATACACAGAAATGGTCAACAAAGCAAACCTTTGTGGAGAGAAAGACCTCTACTCCAAATTTTACAACCAACGACACTTTAGAAAGCACTGCAGCACTCAAGATGCAGGCTTGTGGGTGACAGAAATGAGGTAGGAACAGGCAGCAGAAGCAGATTTAAGATGAAAAATGAATTTAGTGCTGACGTTTGGGGAGCTGCATCTGCCATCATCAGTTAATATTACATATTTAAATAAATTATATAAAAACTATAGCAGTAATAACAGTTTGGAATTCTTCAGCCAGGGACGAGTGCAGAAAGGTGAAAGTCCAGAATGCAAGAAGCTGCCAGCATGCCCGAAACAACAAAGCACAAAGTGTTGCTCTGTGTTGTCTGTTTTGTTTCATGTTGTAACCTGTTGTGGAGATATTTTACAGCTCTAAATGAAAAAACTGCAAATAGTGATGTGCGTCATTGGATCTTCCAAGGAAATCCTGAATGCAAGATTGCAAGCATGTTAATATTTTTCACCCTGTCACAGTCCAGGTCAGTTCTCCTCTGCCTGTCCCAGGGAGGAACTGTCTTCACCTTATCTGGAGCTAATCTGGAACAATCTGCTACAGATATTTAAGACCAGTGTTGCTGTCTTGTCACTGCCAGTTCATCAACTAACCCATGTTGGTAACAGGCACTCATGCCTCAGTCTCAAGTCTATGTACTTACCTTGTTCTCTTGTGCTTCAATTCTCTCGTCACAGCTCCACTCTTTGGCTCTGCTTGCTACTCCGACACCTTCTCTCCTCAAATCACCACTGACTCCACCTGGAACGTACGCCTTACCCCTCAGTTAAATGTACACCTGTAGGAGTTCTATAATACACAAACTCCCTTTGTTCTTTCTCCTCAGTGCCACCACACTTGTTACCAAACATGCCCTGTCCCTGCCTCAGAGCTCCACACTAGTTTTCCTAGACACAAACCTCGTGCCAAGCATGATTTTATTCTGTGTTCACACTAAACTTTTTTCCACATTCCCATTGTTGCAAAAATAAAAGCATTGTGTAAAACTAACTCAACCATCTCTTCACTTGGTCCAGCACTTGAGCCCAGTTTTAGTATAGGCTTCTGGTCCTTTGTGACACTCACAGGGTAAGGACTAGGATAAAACAATCTGGCAAAGACTGAACCGGAGCCTTTTCCTTATGAAGTGGTTCCATCAAACAAGAAAGACCCAACAATCATATGACCCCCTATGAGCAGCACTTTGGCGACAGTGGGAAGGAAAAAATCCCTTTTAACAGGAAGAAACCTCCAGCAGAACCAGGCTCAGGGAGGGGCGGGGCCATCTGCTGCAACCGGTTGGGGTGAGAGAAGGAAGACAGGATAAAGACGTGTTGTGGAAGAGAGACAGAGGTTAATAACAGATATGCATGTGTATACACACACACACACACACACACACACACACACACACACACACACACACATTTTGTATTCTAAGTAAACAACAGAACCTGAATTTAAAACCTGTATACATGAGATTAAATTTAACGTTTAATAAAGCTGAAAGTCACTGAGAGAACAGATCTCAGCCTTCAGTATTTTGCTGTATTGCAACCCTTTAGTCTCAAGGGGAAGTACCTTAGACTGATCAAAAGTAAGGGCACAATACAAAAAGATGTGATATATAAGATAAGATAAGATAAGATAAGATAAGATAAGATAACCTTTATTAGTCCCACACGTGGGAAATTTGTTTTGTCACAGCAGGAAGTGGACAGTGCAAAAGTTATGAGGCAAAAATTAGGATACAATAAGAATAAATACAGTACACAATACAGAATAGAATAAAATAAAATACTATATACAGTAGAATAAAATAAAATAAATATACAATAAGATAAAAATAGAATACAAATACAAATGCTATATACAACTGAGTAAAAATACAACGATGACAGAAAGGATTATTGCACTTAGTATTATTGCATATGTATGGATGTGTGTGTTTGATCAGTTAAAGTCTTTATTATGGAGTCTGACAGCAGTGGGGAGGAAAGACCTGCGAAATCTCTCCGTCCCACACCGTGGGTGCCGCAGTCTCCCACTGAAGGAGCTGTTCAGTGCTGTCACAGTCTGCTGCATGGGGTGGGAGATGTTGTCCAACAGTGATGACAGCTTAGCCACCATTCTCCTGTCACTCACCACCTCCACTGGGTCCAGAGGGCATCCTAGAACAGAGCTGGCCCTTCGGATCACCCTGTTCAGTCTCTTCCTGTCCCCAGCAGAGATGCTGCCGCCCCAGCAGACCACACCATAGAAGATGGCAGAAGCCACAACAGAGTCATAGAAGGTCTTCAGGAGTGGGCCCTCCACTCCAAATGACCTGAGTCTCCGCAGCAGGTACAGCCTGCTCTGCCCTTTCCTGTAGAGGGCGTCTGAGTTATGAGTCCAGTCCAGTCTATTGTTCAGATGAACACCAAGTATATATAAAGTATATATAAAGTAGGCCAAAGTTTTTAACAGGCTGCAGAAGGCCATTTGGAAACACCTACCATTGTTTTAAGGATGTCTTAAATACTCCAAAAACTCTTCGAAACATGAAGAAAAAGGCTTTTTTTTTTTTTTGAATAAGTTTCCACAGTTCTTCTTTTCCAACCAGGAAAAGGATAGAAACCACCTCCAGCACCACTCAGCAGACTGCTACACCCTGCACTTTTGCAGGAGAGTGCAGGTTGTTCTGATCAAACTGATATGTAAATGCTTGTCTATAAAAGTTTCATTTAAACCTTGTGTGGTGAGTCTCTCTGGCTGGTTGAAAATAACCAATAACATCAGTATAACTGTCCGACTTCCTGCATCAGTTTATAGCTTAGTAAGCTGGTGCTCATGATGCTGCCTTTCATTTTCAACAATTTTGGTTCTGTCTGCCATTCTGAGTCACATTCATGTGACTGCAAGAGAGTGAAATGGCTGGAGGGTGAGATAGAAATGCAAGGGAATAATAAGGTTGGAAGGGGAACATAATAAAATTGAACATAAAAGAAAAGATAAGAGCTGCATAGAATAGAGAGAGGTGTGGTTCACTTTTAAGATCAACTATGTACACTGTAATCAGTTGGCTGATTAGAAATTAGATTAGAAAGAAAAGAACTTATAAAGGTTATGAGTTTACTCTACAGAGTGATTAGCTCTAACTTTGCATCATTTGTTTTAGAACAATGCATGGCAGCAGCCTACATTCACAATGTACATATAGCTACCCCAAAAGGTTCATTGTGTTCATCTGGACGTAACGTTTTCAGTGGGAGAAACATTTAGTCACTTATCCAAGTGACTTCTTCAGTCTCACTGAAGTGGGCTGGTTTCAGTCATTGTGCAAATGTACTGTTTATAAGGTTGGGGAAACCTGTAGTCAGATGAGATAGAAGAAGTCACTTGAGTGACGAAACGTTTCTCCCACTGAAAACGTTACGTGCAGATGAACAAAATCAACCTTTTAGGTATTTACTTACCTGGATGACTGAGCATGCATCAATAAATGTAGCTACATTTATAACAGGAAACTTAGAATTCAGAAAAAAACTTCAAACATAACTGTAGCCCTGGCTATATAAATAGCTCATTTATTTAAATAGTTTTTTTTCATATATTTTTAGTTAAATTCAAATGTCCACCGTGTTCAAAAATGTATACAAATTCCTGTAAGGTATCTGATGTGTGTCAGTTAAATGCACAGCCTTTTTATTTGTATTTTTGAGGTGTATGTCATTATTTTTTGAAATGTTATTGATATGTACTGCAGCTCCAGTGAACCCTGAAGTAGTCTCAGGTAGAGGGGGTGGGAGTAAGTGGGGAGCCGTGTGCACTCGGCAGGCAGAGAGAGACGAGAGATGAACAACAGTGTCGTGTGGACGGAGAGTTCATAGAAGGGCGACAAACTGATTTTCAGTTTGTCGGAGGAGACGGACGTCTTGCTGGCGTGTCAGAGAGGTCCCTTCTGCTGCTGTGCTGAACTTTCATGTTCACACGGGAACACATGGATATGCAACTGTGAGTGCTGCTGCCGTGCTCGGCTGGTGGCCTTGACCCAGTTTCCCCAGCTATCCCCTTGAACTGCCTGGAGGCGTGAGTACTGTTGTGTTCACGTGCTTTTTATTTTAGTGCTTGGCAACAAGTGAAGCGGCCATGTTGTTTTAGGTCCCAACGCACCCGAGCCACGACTCAGGCCTGCAATGAGGTGTTTGTTAACAGAAAGACTGTAGCAGTTAAGGTGTGTGTGTGTTGGTGAGAGTGCGTATGGGCCCACAATATTATTTGATTATTTGGTTCTGTCGAGGTAAATACCTTTACAAGTTTAACAGTTTAACAAACTTTATTAATTTTACTTATTTTCTTTTGTGTTTTGGAACCAATCATTTACTGAAGTGGAGGTAACTTTATAATTGACCTGCTTGTGTGTGGTTTCCATATAGTGTAGTTTAATGCATATTTTATATCATAAGCGTCAAAAAGGGAGTATCAGTAGTAACAACAGGAACCCAGGGCCCCTCTCAATAGAACGTGGGATGTTTGTTATATAACTTACTAACTGTCAAGAGATTCATTACAACATATTAAGAAATATTAATATCATAGCACATTGCAGATGAAATCTGAATTTCCAACTGGAGCACTCTCTCAACTCTAATTTCTGTTTTGGAAAGTCGGAGAAGCACTACCAAACAAAATTTAACAATCCCAAGCAGCAGTAAAACTGTAAAACTTTTAACAGCTGCCACTGTTGCATATTTCACTCTCTAAAAAAACCATACACAGAGCACTGGCCGGGCTGTACCTATGAGTGTGCCGCATCGGAGTTTGTAAGTGCAAACAAACAAGCATTGGGCTTTACTGCAAGGAATGAATGAATGCATGTCTGTACCTTGCTAAAAACAAAAATGGAAAGTTTTTCCATGTTTTCCAGACTTTACTATTGGAATGGCCACCGTTTAGGTCACCCATTTTCTGAATTATTGTTTACTACTTATATTATATATTCTATTATACTTCTTTATTATTAGAAAATGACACACTGCCTGATGTCATTTGATACAGGAACTTAATTTAAGAATTTAATAAAATATACTCCACAATTAATATCATGAGGTTGAATATTAAAAGTTTTTGGCTTTAAAATCTTGTTTTGGATGTCATGAATGAGAAACAGGAAGTATAATATTTCCATGGATACAGTGGAACATGCGGTCAAGCCTCGTTTTGTTACTCTTTTTTTTATTTAGAAAAATTGTACTCACCCAATTAACCAATAATTCAATTCAATTCAACAATTGCATCAAGATGCTTTATATTGTAAGGTAGATTCTACAATAGTTTCCTGTATTGGATATTATTGAACATTCACTGATATTTGTCAGTACACCCAGAATAAAATGAATAGAAAATTTTAATGATTTGATTTCCAGAATAAACAAAATCATAGTTCATTTCATGAGCTCATGAATTGGCAAACATGCATGGTCTGAAAGCATCCATAGAGGAAACTCGGTTTAAAAACGTAGGCCTTGTCCTAAAAACATCTTTGTATCAATGACCTGAGGGTGTTTATGTCTTGATGCATGCTCAGTTATCCAGGTAAGAAAATCCCCAAAAGTTGATCTGTTCATCTGGACGTGACATTTTTATTGGGAGAAATATTTTGTCACCCATCCAAGGGACTTCTTCTTCTCCTATAGTAATAATTAACTGAGGAAGCCTACTCATTTTATGAATCATAAACTACCAGACAGTTAAACCGGGCAGACAGCTGTATCAACATATGAGGTAAAAGTACATTAAAAAAAGCTGAGTTAAAACGAAGTGTTAAGAAAGGCGAAGCACTAGAGCGACATGAGGAAAAAGCTCTCGATTATGATCAATCTTCTCTCTTTGGGGAGTCTGCTGACCACTCTTATCTGGTACATGTTCGAGGACAGGTGAGTATCTACCTTTGCATTTTACAGATGAAGGCAAGAGGTCACTAGTCAAAGTATTTTGAACAAAGGAGGCTTATGACACTGTGAAACTACAAAAAAGTAAAAATAGTAATAATAATTCTGAAACAGGGAAGATGTAAATTGCAAATGCAAGACAGCAGTTGCAGAAATACACACACACTTATTTTAAGCAGAAGTACACATGTGTTGAAGTACTGATTTCACTTCTTTGCTCAGGTAAACAAAGTGAAGAAATGCAGGCTCTGAAATGTACTGAAAGTATAACAGTAAAAGTCGCTCTTTAAAGGACATTTGTAGCATCTCTCTTTGTGCCCGGCAAACTTTATCATCTATGCGAAAGAGATTGTTATTGTCAGTGCTTGTGCCTACGTGTCATTCACACTGTTAAAAAAACATCCTAAAAAACCAGTAATATTCCAGCAGCTGGGTTGCCAAAATAATACCGTAATATAACAGAAAATAACTTGCTGCCCTAATTTTAGATGGGATTATGCCTTTTACAAATGCTTTTAAACATCAAATTAGGAATATTTTAATGTGATCAAACAATGAAATTGCCTATAAACAAGGTCAATGAATGCATCAATATGAATAATAATGCTTAAATTTACAGTAATATACAGTTAATGTTATTTACACCACTGTTATTTGATGTAAAAAACAAAGTTGTTTATCCAATTATATTTGATGTAATACTACAGTATACAACAAAAATAATTTGATTTCTCTTTCAAAACGTGTGAAAAACTTGTCAAAAAACTAGATATTGGATTTAAAATTACGATTTACTCTTGATTCTAGATAATATCACATATAAATTTAGTTTCTAAGCGTAATCTAACACAGATTTCGTGAATATTTACTGGACTTCCAATTTGAATTAAGAGTGCTCCCTGTAAGATTGTTGGTTTTATCTGTAACAAAACATCCAAAGAACCCTTGTTAAACAAAACCCCTGATTATAATTACATCAAGATTATGTTAATTCTTGATCATATGTTGTGTATGAACACTTTTTACATGTTTATGTTACTTATAAGACATGAGACATGGTTTCAATCATTAACATGGATTTTATTGACAAAAAGATAACCCTTCCTGGAACAATCCAAGAAGAACTAACACTTATGCATGAAAAAAAGGCACATAGAAGAAAATATCCAATTCAAACGCACATTTGAGCTTAGGAGTCATCTTATCCTCAGGATAAAAATAAGAATGTATGGTATTCTGGAGCCAAGGTGTGAAACTGGGTGTGGGTCCCAATCAGCCAGAGTTTCAGGTGAGCTCATTGTGAAACCTGGCCCCACCTTATCATGCGAATTCCTGAGGTCAGATGGCCCAGGATGTGAGTGGGCGTTAAGGCGTCTGGGGAGGGATTTCAAAACTGGATTATAGATGGCAGAAAGTTGGTGTCGTAAACCCCCGCCTCTGTTCAAAGATGGTCGCTCACAGTGGACATAGATGGCTTCTTTCACTCCTCTTTCAAACCATCTGTCCTCTCTGTCCAAAATGTGAACATTGGCATCCTCGAAAGAGTGACCTTTATCCTTAAGATGCAGATGGACTGCTGAGTCTTGTCCTGTGGAGGTGGCTCTTCTGTGTTGTGCCATGCGCTTGTGAAGTGGCTGTTTGGTCTCTCCGATGTAGAGGTCTGGGCATTCCTCGCTGCACTGTACAGCATACACTACATTGTTAAGTTTGTGTTTTGGATTTTTGGATTTTTGTCTTTCGGGTGAACCAGTTTCTGTCTGAGCGTGTTGCTGGGTCTGAAATGCACCGGGATGTCATGCTCGGAGAAAACTCTCCTGAGTTTTTCTGAAACACCGGCTACATAGGGGATGACAATGTTGTTGCGTCTGTCCTTCTTATCCTCCCTCGCTGGTGTCTGATCTTCTTTTCTGTGCATCTTTGCTGACTTTATGAATGCCCAATTAGGATAACCGCATGTTTTGCGTGCTTCCTTTACATGTAAAAACATGCACCAAACAGCCACTTCACAAGCGCATGGCACAATATTAATTAATATTACAAATTACAACATATGTAAACAAAAGCAAGGAAACTAAGAAAAAAATGGGTTCAAGAAAGGGTAACTATTTTATCTGCACAAATCTGTCTCTTTTATTTGTCACAGTTATGTGGAATTTCACCGACCGTCTCCTCAAAGAGGTGCCCCAAAGCCCTCTGAACTTTGTAAAGGCTGCAAGTAAGAGCAAAAACTGTTTCTTAAGAAAGTACATTGTTTATGCTAAGATTAATTCATGTCAGCCCTGAATGGGTGATACTTCTAAATGTGTACCTGAATGCTTGTGCATTACAGGGAAGCCATCGATAAAGTAAAAAAGCTCTACAATCAAACATGGAAAAAGCATGAAGAGAATTGCCACAGATTCAGGTAAGATCATACCCTTAAAGCCTTCTAATATTCTGATATAATTATTTTTATTTTCATTTGAATTTCTGGAAAAAAAGAAAATTAAAAATTAAAAATGTTTGTGAAGGAAACACCTGGACACTGAAACATTGTTTTCAACAAAAAACTTACCATAGTCACGTTTTGCTTATATTTATCATTATTCTTTTTTGATCAAACTATTGTGCATGAATGATACTCACTTAAACCTTTTTAGTTCCCGAAAAATTGAAGAGAATAAAGTCACTTGGATGGGTAACAAAACATTTCTCTTCCTGAAAACAAAACAGAATTGGCTTTCTGCAAGTTCCTTACAGCAGCGGTCCCTTTTTTGCGGACACGGACCGACAATATTTTCACGGACCAGCCTCTAAGGCAGGGGTGTCAAACTCAAATACACAGTGGGACAAATTTCTAAACTGGAACAAAGTCGCGGGCTAACATTAATATTTATTGAAAAAAACAACTTCCTCCAGATATAAGAATGAATCTTTTCTTATGGACTCAAACACATTTTGCTGAAAAACTGAATATGGAACAAGCAAAGCTTAATACTAAACAATATATATATTAGCTGTATAATACCAGTAGGCCAGCTCTAATAGTAATTTGGTATGGCTTTGCGGGCCAAATGTAATTAGGCTGCGGGCCAAATTTGGCCTGTGGGCCAGAGTTTGACACCTATGATCTAAGGTGTCGCGGATAAATACAACAAAATAAAACTAGTACCGGTACCGAAAAAAAGATTTATTCATAACACGCGTGAAAAGACCCAGGAAAACCGAGTTAACGAAAAAAACGATAACAAAATAACGCTAAAAACCGTGAAAACCGTACATTTCACACCCGAGTCTCAACTCTTGCAGCCCGGTACCAAATGACTCACGGACTGGTACCGGTCCGTGGCCCGGGGGTTGGGGACCGCTGCCTTACATGGATGATTGAGCATGTGTTGTGTCTGCTCTAGCAGTCCTCGCTGCTTCTTTTTTTTAAACTTGCGGTGGAAGGGAAGCTGGCTCGGAACCTCAGAGCAGAACCTCTGCACTCGACCTCAGACAACTCAAACTCCCAGTGTCCCCTTGCCGCCTTTTATTCAGCGACAAAAACACCCATTATGCGTCATAAAACTAAGGCACTGTGTGTGTGTGTGAGAATTCCTGTTGGTCATAAAAAGGGTCATCTCCCCTCACCCTGTATATGGCTTAATTCCTTTAACGGTCCGCCATATACAAAGACAGGTGAGGTCATAAATGGCAAGAAGTAAACATCCTTACTAAATAAAGAACCGAACCTTCACATAGGATATCTGTAGTTAAACACTATAGCTAATTGCCTCCCCCGCCTCCTAGATGCGCAGGGAAGGATTAGAAAAATAATTTTTACAAATTTAAGTACAACAATGGCAATTATTATCAGAATCAACCTAAAAGCATGCATCAATACATTTTAACTCACTTTGGCACAGACTGCCTAAAGCTAGTATGTGAGTACAAGCAAACACCACATAAAATGGTAGATTATTGGAACCACCTGAGATTAAGCCTGAGATGCAGACAAAGCAGGATTACTTCTAAAGGTCTTTAAATGAGATCTTGTGCTAACTTTCTAAAGTCTAACCTGTTGCTGGTGTCAGACAACAGCTTTTTGGATTTTTTTCAATATCTGTAACTCTATTAACTCCTGAACTATTTGTTCAAACGAAAGAACTCCAACTGTTCCTGATTTTTTTCAGTGAAATATTTTCAGTGACATTAGGGTCATTACAGTAATCCCACACAGCAGCAGCCCCAAGAAGATGAAGGATGGTTGAAAGAAGAGAGAGTAATGAGTTTGATGGTGCTCTACAGACAACAGAATATTTATCAGGCATTTCGATTCTTTTTATTGTTTTTTTTTTTTTTAGTAATTTCTGTGTTATTTGCCGATATTTGGATTTGCCCTGTCTGTAATTAGCATAATGACCCTACTATTGCTGAAAAAAAGCAACGAGTTCAAGGAGTATAAGATTATTTTTATTAGGCCCAGAGATGGATAAATGACTGGCAGTGACATTGATTTTCACTGGATTTCTTCTTTTAATGAATGAACCAGTCTATTGATTAGTACATGCCTGAAGGTTTTACTCTCTCTTTTTCAGCTAAACAATGGCCTCCTTTACTTGCACTGACATTTTGAAATGACAGCAAAAAGATATAAAATAAAATACAAACACTTTGAGTTAGCTTCTGAAATTAGTACTTTTTAATTTTTCATGAATTCAGAGGGTGTGAAACTGGTTGTCAATCAAATGTTAAATTATTTTTGATTAACTGAACAACTGGTTGTGTGTATATAATGTTTGGAAGATTTGAGTCAATATTAGTCAAAAGAAAAAATGAAACAAAAAAAACTAACTGTAAATATAATGTACAACAATAGATAAGTTAATATAAAATATAAAGACAAAAGAAAGGTTGTTGTCTGTCATACATGTAAATGTGTGCTGTATCAGTACCTGCCTGTGGTTGAATGGCTTTTATTTTCAGTTTCCTAAAACAACATAACTGTTTTGGCTAAAACCACTGAAGCCTATTCAAATACTACATTATTACAATTTTTGTTCTCCAAAGTGTTTTACTCTTACAGTAAGCCTAATTTACATTTCTAACAACCTTCTTTGGAAATTGATATGAAACTGTAATGATTATAGTGTTTTAAATAAAACAAAAGCTTTTTATACAGAACTAGCAGAAATGACAATGACAAAACAGATGGACTCTAACTCTAGAAATTGCAAATCTGTCCACTTAACACTAAAGCTAACTTTATTTATTTATATTTTTGTCTTTTTTTCCACAAGATTACAGCTGAGGATTAATTGCAATGGATCCAACAATGCCATTGTCACTCAGGAAAACACTCCGGTGGGATCTAAGATTGTTTTTGACAAGGACAGAACTGTCATTCCTGTGACTCCAGAGCTTTTCAATATCTTAATAAAAGTATGTTTTTCTTAAACACGGGAACAGATCTTGAAATTTGTTGTTTATGAATGAACTACTACAAACTAAAACAACATTGCTGCATATTTCAGGTCTTCGTTATTCATCAAATGTTCTAACATGATAACCCTATGTTTTGACATCACATGTCTAGTCACATGTTAAATCTTTGATAAATAGGGACCTTTACCCTTAATGGATTAAATCAAATATAATTCTTTGTGTGTGTCTTCTGAAATTAGCTGCCTAGAGTACTTTTGCAGCAATTCATCTATAAATTCATTAATACATTTGTGGATGCTCCTTGTTTCATCCTGAGTTCTGCCTCTTACACTCACTAGCTAATTTATAGAGCAGGCATCAGCTTAATTTTGAAATTTAGTTATCAGGCTGTGCGAAATGTAACACTGCTATAACTTTATAGCATATTTAATTGTAATACATTTTAATATTTGTAAATGGACTGATTCTTATATAGCGCTTTTCTACTCTCCCGAAGTACTCAAAGCACTGTATACAACATACCTCATTCACACCCACTCATGCAAGCACTTCTAAACGCAAGTGCACACAGCACACAGTACATTCACACACAGTCACACTCTGATGAACGCATCGGAGGGAGATTTGGGGTTATTATCTTGCCCAAGGACACTTGACATGCAGCCTGGGGAAGCTTAGGTATAAAGATTTAAAAAGTCACATTCCTTGAAGGTCAATTGTATGGCCTGTATTTGTATAGTACTTTACTCAGTCCCTAAGGACCCCAAAGCGCTTTACATGTTCAGTCATCCACCCATTCACACACTCGTGTTGGCAAGCTACATTGTAACCACAGCCACCCTGGGGCGCACTGACAGAGGCGAGGCTGCCGGACACTGGCGCCCTCTGACCACCACCAGTAGGCAACAGGTGAAGTGTCTTGCCCAAGGACACAACGACCGACACTGTCTGAGCCGGGGCTCGAACCGGCAACCTTCCGATTACAAGACGAACTGCCAACTCTTGAGCCACGATCGCCCCATGTAAGGAATTATATGGGGTTTCACTAAGGTTCACATTAGTTTGGACCTTTGACTCCTTCTTCAAGCTCAAATAAGGTCAAACTTGTATAAAGTGGATTTCTTCTTGAAAACTAACTGCTTGTGTTTGCACTTGCAACATTTAGGAAGTGACATTGGTATTTGGGGATTATAGTTTCCAAATATCATTTGACCTAACCTTTACATTTCACATCTGCTTCTCTTTCAAATTGACCTAAAATCTTTAACAGAAAGAATGTAAAGAATTAGCTGACGTATTTAGAAATTTACTGTGGCACAATAATATTTAACAAGCTCAATTTATTATAAAGATATTTACATTACCAGTTTATTATCGATTTACCTACTCTTAAATAATGTTTGTGTAAAAATAAAATCCACATAAACATCTGTCATGTAATCCTAATCTAAGTTTTACTGCAGTACAAAACAAACAAAAACAAAACTAATATATACAATATCCAGTACTATTCTGTTGAAAATAAAACACTGCCCAGAAGGTAGGTTGCCTTGGTTTGTGGTGTCAGAGTGCTTCTTGTTTTATCTATCATTTTAAACTTCAACTTTCAAGTATGCCCTACACTTATTGTCTCCTTCTATTCTAGGAGAGATTCACAAATACTGGGCCAAAGATTCACTTGGACTTAAAAAGAGACTGACTTTCAAAACAGATTTTGATAACAGGGACCTCATGAATCCATTGTTTTCAATAACAAAAGGGTTTGCACAGTAACTAGAACTAACCACTGTATATGTAATATCACATATATAATGATATCATGAAAGATTTCAATTCCAAGTAACTGATAATCCAGTTCTAATGTTTTAAAGGCAATCGGATTAAACAGGTCTATACATTTCCCTAAAAGGTTTAACGTGATGACCTTATCACTGACCTCTTCCTACATGTTTGCCATCTTCCATTAAATTCAGTGAGCACTTTTCTTTCACACCAAGTACATTTCAAACTGTTTAAATTTTGCTCTTTTTTAATTTATAATCTGTTGGTGTCAATTCCAGGAGAATCCTTTCTCAAAAAAGAGATGGGACACTTGTTCAGTTGTTGGGAGCGGTGGGATTCTGACAAACAGCGGCTGTGGAAAAACGATTGATTCAGCTGATTTTGTTATTAGGTGAGAAAGATGTCAAGAACAAAAATCATGATGAGGACTCTTCTCTCTGTAAGTAATATTTTGTTGTTTTTTTCAGGTGCAACCTTCCTCCTCTGGAAAATGAATTTAAGAGTGATGTTGGCATGAAGACTAACCTTGTGACAGCAAATCCAAGCATCTTAACAAAGAAGTGAGCCAAGAGTGACTCTAACATTGAACTGACCTGTTAGTTTTGTGTTGTTTCTTTAACTAATATATTATTTTGCAGGTATGGGTCACTGATGGCACGTCGACGGGCGTTTGTAGACAGTCTCCACCAGTATGGCAACTCCCTGCTCCTCTTTCCTTGCTTCTCTTTTGGTGGTACTCGTGCAGTGTGTCAGCGGGCTGTGTATGCCATTGAGGACATGGAAATTCCTATCCAACCAATCTTCACAAACCCTCAATACTTACAAAGTATGGACAAATTCTGGAAATCTCAGGGGGTAAATGGACATCGGCCTAGCACTGGAGCATATATGATTAGTCTGGCTTTGGAATTATGTGAAACTGTTCATCTTTATGGATTCTGGCCATTTAGTAATCATCCATATAAGCTCTTTCCCCTGACTAACCACTACTATGATAATGTACCCTATGATAGTAGAGTCCATGCAATGCCAGATGAGTTTTACTACTGGGTGCAACTGCACAACAAGGGCATTCTCAAGCTTCATCTTGAAGACTGTAAATCAGGTCAGGTCTAGTTTATATGATGGAATAAAATAAGAGTTTATTCAAGTGACCACAATAAAAGCCAAGACATTTGCACTGAAATCCAGTATGTGTTATTTTGATGTTACTTTAACAATCTTACAAAATATCTCTTAACTCTCTTTAAAAACCAGAGGTGACCATGCATTTACCATCATTGCCCCTGGACTCTGGAATAATCTCCAAGTCAAAATCCTTACTTCGGAATCAATTCAATTGTTCAAATCCCGTTTAAAAACACACTTGTTTAAAATAGTCTCCAAAAGTTGATTCTGTTCATCTGGACGTAGCGTTTTGTGGGAGAAACGTTTCGTCACTCATCCAATTGACTTCTTCAGTCAGACTGAAGAAGTCAAGTTTAGAGTGACTAAACTTGAGCTATATTGTGTCATGGTCCTGGGTCATCAGACCCAGCGTTTTTTGTTTAGCATTAGTATTCAATCAATTCAATAAAACTTATGTTTTGGATTAATCCTTGTCTTCTGGTTCTTAGGGGTTTTGATATTGTGTTTATTGTTTTGTATACCTACCTGTATCCTCCCCCAGTGCTCTGTTTACGTCCCTGAGTTGTGTTTGTGAATTTCATGTTTTACTCTGAAGGTCTGTGAAAGAAAGCTTTAGGCCTTGTCAGCACTTCCTTTTTATGGCCTTTGTCAACCCCCATCACCTCACTTCAGGCTTTCTTCCTGTGGGAGGAACAAGCCACTTGGCAAATTATCTGCATTTATGTCTCCTCTACTGTCTCCCCTCATCCTTCAGATGCCCATTCTGTTGTCCACAATCTCCTCTTGATGACCTCTGCAAAGCCCCGTGCCACAGCTCTCATTCCAATTAGTGATGGGATTTCCGGCTCTTTTTAGAGAACCGGCTCTTTCGGCTCCGAACTGGCTCTTCATGTTGTTTTGTTGCTTTAATTAATTTATTATTAACAATAAAATAAAATTATGCACAAAAAGAATTACTAATGTAAAAAAAGTGGTTTTATTTATATATTTTTATATATAAATATATGTGGTGGCCCCTAGAGATAAAGCACGTACAAACTCCAAAACTGTCAGGGTTCCTGGGTCGGTGACCCAGTGTTTTCAGTTTTGTTCATGTTCAGTTTATTTTGCCACTTCCATGTGCTCACTTCCTGCTTTTCCTGTGTCAGCTCGTCTTGTGTCATTAGCCAGATTATGTTCAGCTGTGTACTCACACTCTCATTATCATCCTCATCAGTCTGTGTATTTAAGCCCTCTGTTTCTACTCGTTCACTGTCGTGTCATTGATGATGTTGTTCCTGTCGTGTGTTCAGTTCAGTTCAGTTCAGTCTAGTCAGCCAGCCAGCCAGCCAGCCAGCCAGCCAGTCTACCAGTCCGTTAAGTTCAGCCAGCCAGCCATCCATCCTATCATCTTTTGTCTACATATTCAATAAACCTCATTCTGCACCAAGAGTCCTGCGTGTGGGTCATCCCTTCCTCGCCTCCGCACACGACCCCTGACAGAATGACATGACCCGTGCCAAGAAGACACGCTTTTGACCCAGCGGACTCGGACCTTTTCGAGCGGCAGGACGCAGCGCTCTCCATTTGGGCGGAGAAGCTCAGGTGGAAACAGCGGCTCTTCTCAGAGAGGGAGCACTTCTTTGAGGGGACTCGTCTGGCTCTGGGCGGGCCTTGGAGACGCCGAGGTCCTCCACCTGCTGCCTCACCTGCATCGGAGCATTCGCCACGGAGAGTGGGCGTCACAGGCCAAGCTTCGGCTGCTCGCTCTCCCGCTGCTCCATTCCTCGCTCGCCCGCCAGCCGTTTTACTCACCGGACCTTCAACCTCGCCATGGCACGGCGGCTCCGCCTCGCACCTCGGCTCTATGGAGGCTCCCGTGCCAGAGGCTCGGCTGTGTACCCCGCCCGCTGCCTCTTCCCGGAGAAGGCGGCGCACACGCCGCCATAACATGGACTGTTTTCAGATGGTGAGTTCCAGTGACTGTCTTCCACCCTCCACATTCGACTCTTCACTTAAAACAAATAACAAACTTAACTCTGATCCGTGGGGTGTTTCCCTCCTGGAGGAGGATGTAGACTGGGAAGAATTTTTCAGCTCTGCTCCCTCTGAGCTGGGATTTATTAAGGACAATATCCGCACTTCAACACCCTCGACGACCGTTCAATTAAAGACTGTAAATAGTGGTGGCAGGAGGACCAGAATAATCCCAGAGAAACCTTCCAGTATCACACACCCAGTCACCGTTTCCACACCCATCACTCAGCCTTTTCCTACCAGCGCAGCGGCCCAGATTCGGCCTTCCTCTTCAGCCGTTTCACCTCCTCAGATGACTAGGGCCCAGCCTACACCCACACCAGTGCCAGCTCCCAGGAGGAGGGCAGCTGCGACCCAGTCTACCTCCACACCCGCTCCTGTTTCACGGGTGGGGGTGACAGGTGTCCAGCCACCTTGCGTGCCTGTCCCAGCGCCCAGGCTGAGGGCAGCCAGAACCCAGCTTGACCCCCCTAGAGGCTTGGAAGAGCTAATCAGTCCACCACTTCATCCACCACCTGATCCAGCCTTTCACGCACTAGCTTTATCCCTGGTTAGGCTAGCTGAGGTGTCCCCTGCTCAGGCACCAGCTTTACTAGCCCAGGCTGTAGCTTTATCTCTCTGTCTAGCCCATTCTGTAGCTCAGCCATCAGCCACACCAACCTCAGCTCCGTCGTCAGCCTCGCCTACCTCTGTTCCTCCCTTAGCATCTCCACTCCAGCCAGTTCCCTTACCTGCTGTTCAGCTTTCACTCCAGTCAGTTCCCTTACCTGCTGTTCAGCTTTCACTCCAGTCAGTTCCCTCACCTGCTGTTCAGCTTTCACTCCAGTCAGTTCCCTCACCTGCTGTTCAGCTTTCACTCCAGTCAGTTCCCTCACCTGCTGTTCAGCTTTCACTCCAGTCAGTTCCCTCACCTGCTGTTCAGCTTTCACTCCAGTCAGTTCCCTCACCTGCTGTTCAGCTTTCACTCCAGTCAGTTCCCTCACCTGCTGTTCAGCTTTCACTCCAGTCAGTTCCCTCACCTGCTGTTCAGCTTTCACTCCAGTCAGTTCCCTCACCTGCTGTTCAGCTTTCACTCCAGTCAGTTCCCTCACCTGCTGTCCAGTCTCCTGCCCTCCAGTCCGCTGTAGTCCAGTCTCCTGCTGCCCCCCAGGCTCCTGTCCAGTCTGTAGTCCAGTCTGCTCCTGTCCAGTCTGTAGTCCAGTCTGCTCCTGTCCAGTCTGTAGTCCAGTCTGCTCCTGTCCAGTCTGTAGTCCAGTCGCCCCCTGTCTCCCAGTCGCCCGTCCACCATCCTGTTCAGTTCCCGGACCTGCAGCCACAGCACCCAGAGCCAGCTGTGAGCTCTCCTGCTTCTCAGCCAGGGGTTTCCGCGCCCGCTGGCCCGGCCGCTCCTCAGCCAGGGGTTTCCGCGCCCGCTGGCCCGGCCGCTCCTCAGCCAGGGGTTTCCGCGCCCGCTGGCCCGGCCTGTCTCCAGCCAGGGGCTTCCGCGCCCGCTGGCCCGGCCTGTCTCCAGCCAGAGGCTTCCGCTTCGCCTGGTCCGGCCTCAGCCTCAGCTTCGCCTGGTCCTGCGGCTGCCGCGTCGTCGCGCCAGCCATCTTCTGGACGTCATTGCCGGCGCCTTCCTCGCGGCCGCCCACCGGACCGGCTCAGTGGTCGCCACCGCCTTCCACGCGGCCGCCCGCCTGAACCGTCTCGTCTCGGCCACGGGCCACGCGGCCGCCCGCCTGAACCGTCTCATCTTTTTTCTCTTTTGGCCGTCGGGTGCCGGCCATTGGAGGGGGGGGGGGGGGGGTACTGTCAGGGTTCCTGGGTCGGTGACCCAGTGTTTTCAGTTTTGTTCATGTTCAGTTTATTTTGCCACTTCCATGTGCTCACTTCCTGCTTTTCCTGTGTCAGCTCATCTTGTGTCATTAGCCAGATTATGTTCAGCTGTGTACTCACCGGTCTCTCATTATCATCCTCATCAGTCTGTGTATTTAAGCCCTCTGTTTCTACTCGTTCACTGTCGTGTCATTGATGATGTTGTTCCTGTCGTGTGTTCAGTTCAGTTCAGTTCAGTCTAGTCAGCCAGCCAGCCAGCCAGCCAGTCTACCAGTCCGTTAAGTTCAGCCAGCCAGCCATCCATCCTATCATCTTTTGTCTCGATATTCAATAAACCTCATTCTGCACCAAGAGTCCTGCGTGTGGGTCATCCCTTCCTCGCCTCCGCACATGACCCCTGACAAAAACACATTCCTAGAGTTAACTGAACTTCCAAAACAGAGCTACCTAGATCACTTAAATTACACAATTGAAAGCATGTGTGTATTGTTTGTGTATTTATACACAAGCACTCATATATATTCAAATAATTAAAAAAAAAAAGTTCATTTACCTGTTACTACACCAAATCCGGTCGTTGGTACTTGCTGGCTTGTGTAGTCACCAGGTAACAAAAGCTCAACACTGCGCCCTAGCATCCTGGAGCACTTCTGTTGTCTTTTGTACGTGTTTTGGAGTTTTTACTTGTTTTGGAGTTTTTACGTGTTTTGGAGTTTGTATGTGCTTTGTCTCTAGGGGCCACCGTAAATATACTTTTATTTATTCACTCCACATAAAATGTAATGAATAAATCAACTATTCACATTTCAACTTTTAACTATTTAAATTTTCAGCTTTTTCCTTTTAAACAAATTTAAAGTGAAACAACACAAAACACTGCAAACCACAACACAATATAAATTAAAATATGAAAACAAAAAGAAGATGCCTATTCTCTGTCATATGGACCTGCATGAATAAACTTTATGAATCCTTTATCATCCGCAACTGAAAATAGTTGTGGATGATTACTATACTTTTCTAATGTGATGTTGTTGTCCCTGGCTCTCTTTCTCTCTCCCTCCTGCTCTGTTCCTGTGCTACTGAGTGTAACTACGCCCCTCCCCCCTCTGCCCGGTACAAAGCACAAGGCTCGCATGCGGAGTGAAGCGGGAAAAAAGTGCGAGAGAGAGGGTAAAAAAAAAAAACAACCCACGGCTCGCGATAAGGAGCCGGCTCACGTCGTTCACGTCAAAGAGCCGGCTCTAAGAGCCATTTCGTTCGCGACCAACACATCACTAATTCCAATGCAGCTTTATGGTTATTGTTGTGGTTCTGGAATCTTCTCATGATGACTAGTAGGGCACCAAACAGTACGACCCTTGACCTCATCCGCTGCTTGGGCTGCCAGCTATGCCAGGAATGGTCCCTGCTTTTGGCTGGGTCTCTGAAGATTTCTGATCAGCACCGAGTCTCAGTCTGGAGATTCCACCCTTGGGATAATTTCATCCAGCAATACTCTGGCTGCTGCACCTGTATCTCCTTACTAGAAGGAAAAACATCTAACCATTTGGAACTAACATCAATCCACATTTTCCTTTTAGCTCAGTGACCTTCACTTATGGGTCAGCAAAAAAATTGTAAATATCATGGAAAACATAGAAAGCATTGTTTTATGTTAATTCTGGAATCCCTCCTTTTGACACATGGTCTCTCCCATGAGTCAACTTAACAAAACTAGGAGAATAACAAAAGAAAAAGCTTAGATAATTTCTCAGGCAACATCAGCGCTTCTCCTCTGTAGTAATTCCGCTCCAGCCATGTAAACCTGTGTTGAAAGATGTAAGGCTACGTTCACACTGCAGGTCTTAATGCTCAATTCCGATTTTTTGATCAAATCCGATTTTTTTTGTCTGCTTGTTCACACTACAACTAAAATGCGACAGCAAACGTGCTCTAGTGTGAACGCTCAAAGCGGCCTGCATGCGCAAAAGACTTCACACACAACGCACTCTGTTTAGACCCAGAGCAAACAATATTGTTTGACTGATGGCCCTTAATATAAAGACTTCGGACTTCACGTTTCCCAATTTTTGCTTTAAGTTATTTTGTTATTTGCATAATAATGTAGATAACCTAATAATGATCCTTATTGCTGTTTTAGAGAGGAGCGGTGCTTCAAAGGATAGTTGCAGATTTCTGTCAGAATCTGCAGTTTATACAGTATAAATAAAATATTCATGTTTCTCCAACGTTGTCTTCCCAACAGTTTCACTGACATCTACACGGGATGGCCAGGAAGCGTTCGCGATGTCTTCTCGGGCGCTGATAATTGGCGTCTGTCTTGTGTCAGCGACGTAAAAGACGGATTTAATGCGACATAACCGTTCAAACAGCAGTCGCTTTCTAAAACATCGGATATGTGTCGGATTCAGTACCACATATGAAAGTGACCCAGATCGGATTTGAAAATATCGGATTTGTGCCGTTCACACTGTCACACCATGATCGGGTATGGGTCGCATAGGGTCAAAAAAATCGGATTTGATGCGCTTTCGCCTGCAGTGTGAACGTAGCCTTAGTGTGTTTTGCATATTAAGTTTGCTTAACTCATGGCTCCGCCTGAAGCCTACATCCACACTATTAGTGCCTGGAAAACAAAATCTATAAGTCAAATCAAACCTCACAATCTTAAGAGTAATAAAGTATTCAGCATCACAGAGACAAGTGTTGTATGCAGTTTTTCTTGCCAAATCAATAAACCACTACTATTGCCATAATTTGTCCCAAATCATGGATCATCCCATTATTCCACACTCCAGTGACTTTCCTTAAGTAGGATCATTTACTCATTTCATCACTATGAGCTCAATAGTAGTCAAATAATAAGCTCAACATTAAAAATGTCCTCAAATCACTGCGCGTCTGCTCTAACGTCACTTAGCTGTCTGTGCTGAATCCTTCACAAGCACTCTTAGGGAGAAACAAACATTAGCCTTGGATTGTCGTGGAGGCCAGGCCTGGTCAACAGGTTCCAGAGGTGCTGTAAAAGGTCATAAAGTGAATCATCTGCTGTAAAAAAAAAAAAAACGTAACACTGATTTCAACACAGTATATGTCTCACATTGTATACACATTCTCAGTTCTATTTTTCCCAGGTTTGTTAACCCAAATTTGATTTCCCACATTAAATAACAGCATTCCTCTGTGCCCCCACCTGCTCCATCTTACACCCTCCAACTCAAAGCAGTGTAGCGGCTCAGCTTTGTCCTGTGCAGTCCCCACTGTCTTTTTCCTTGTCATTCCACTCCAAACGTGGCAAATGTCAACTCAGACAGTCTCCTCAAAGGTCCTACACACAGTGAAGTTGCAGCTTGCTGGAAATACAGTGTCATCCATCCAGGCAGTCAGGATGAAGGGTTTTCTCTTCTTCTCTGATGCTGTTTGCACACACTGCTGCTGGGGCCTTTCTGCTCAGGACCCTGCTGCTGTCTCTTGGACCTCTCTGAAGACAAGGGATGCTGTTGCTCTTTGGAACTGCATCCCTTGTCATTCCTTGTCTTCAGAGAGGACTTGCTTGATAGGATGAGGGACACATGGCGCTGTAAACAATTCAGCCAGAAACTTGGCCTGAACGTTTCCAATGATGTTAACCTATAATCTTCTTCTGACCGCTGCATGTGGAAAATTGATCCAGGTCTGCTCTTCACTTGCAAGTGACAGACTGAGAGATTTTCATCATTTTCCTCATCATCTCCTCTCTCTGGTTTTTGAATTCTCCTTTCTTAAGAACAGAAAGTGAGATTGGAGTTGTTCCAGTCTGAGAAACACAAAACCCTTTTCCTGTTATTATTTGTCATCAACAATGTACATGTTGTTTCTTTTTTGTGTCCAGCCTAGGGCAGCTGGTGATCTGCAGTTTCACCCTTTCCCAAGTTGGAGACATTTTCCTTTACACACACTTTCCTCTGCTGAGTGTCAAACCTTAATATACATTCTACATCTCTCCATTTCATTGAATATGTTTGTGTGAATCATTTACTTCACTACAATCTAGTCATTCTAGCAGTAGCGGTTTTTGATACGGGCGACACGGGCGGTTGCCCGGGGCGGCATTGTGGCGGGGGGCGGCATCACGGGCATTGGCAACAAAAAAAAAAAAAAAAATGCTCGTTCTCATGCTGCCCGACATCATGCCAGTGGGAATGGCATAGGCACCGATCGGTTTTCTATCGCCCATTTGCTGGGAGTAAGGGCGCCCTCCGTTTGCGAGGTGCGCCTGCTGCTTGCTGCACAGGGAGGAGAGGGCGGGGCGGCGGGGGATTCTCTGGCTGGCTGGAGCAGCATCTAATAACCAACTCGCAAAATAAAACAAAATAAAAACAAAACAACAAACACGAAAACACCAGACATTATGATACAGACTTATAATTTGCACCGATGTTTTTTCGAAATTCTATACGAGAAAAGTGAGCGCGAGAGCCCTCGGTGCGCCTGCTCGCTGCTGAAGTCAAAGTAAACTTTATTGTCATCTCCGCTACATACAGTCCAGCATATAGAGAGACGAGATGACAAGGCTCCAGTTACAGCAGTGCAAGTAAACAAACAATAAATATAAGAAGAGTAAGAAAATAAATCTACACTTTAGGACTCGGGGTAAAGGGATCAATAACAATTTAAAATTTATAATTTATAGTTTGATGATTTAAAGTCTCACACACAACCTGTTAAAAGGGGAGGGAGGCCGGCTTCTTCCAAATAGAGCACATTTCATTCATAATGGTGTAAATCCAAGCCCATTATGTATTCATGACGGGAATCCTGGGTTGTGCGAAATCCCAGAAATAAACCCTAGACAAAGTGAATCTGTGAACTAAGGTGTAGGTGTGTTAGGTTATGTTGTGCTGATCCTCGAGTTGGGGGATTTGTGTTCATACTGGAGTCCAAAATTAAAACCAGTGGAAGATAAACAAGAAAAGTTGAAAGCCATCAGGTGCTCAGTTTAGAAAAAAGAGAAAACAAGAGGAGGAGAAACGAGCAAAAGATCCAGGTAAGCAGATGTGTCATTGGATAATGGCAGGTCATCCTGAAATAATCAGAATCAGAATACTTTATTAATCCCTAAGGAAATTATGTGACTCCAAGTTGCTCCAAGAAGAAATGGTAAAAATAGTAACAGTAACAGAATAGAAAATGTATTGTATTTTTGAAATATTGTTGTTGAAATAGTTTTACTAAACATGCAAACATCTACAGATGAAAATGTGTTGATTTATTGGTCTGTTATGAAGCTATTGCTACTTCTAATGTGTTTTCATCATGTTTTATTAATTAAACAATATATGTATTCATTGTTGTGTTATCTATAGTATAGTATTTATATGTATTTATTTATAGTAATAATAATGGATTGGATTTATATAGCGCTTTTCAAGGCACCCAAAGCGCTTTACAATGCCACTATTCATTCACTCTCACATTCACACACTGGTGGAGGCAAGCTACGGTTGTAGCCACAGCTGCCCTGGGGCAGACTGACAGAAGCGAGGCTGCCATATCGCGCCATCGGCCCCTCTGGCCAACACCAGTAGGCGGTAGGGTAAAGTGTCTTGCCCAAGGACACAACGACCAGGACAGAGAGCCCGGGGATCGAGCCGGCGACCTTCCGGTTACAGATACGCTTCCCAACCCCCTGAGCCACGGTCGCCCCACAATATAGTATAGTAAAGATATTTATTTCTTACTGTTTAAATGACTAAGATTTAGTGTGATATGTAGTAGTGATGTTGTGCTGAGGGTTAAAATGCCTTTTTGCCATTTCATATAATACGAAATAGCAAAAAAACATTAATATATGTCTATCTGCTTGTATTTATTTTGCCCTACTCAAGACAATTCAATTAATGATACATTTTATTTTGAAAGATTTAAAATGGTTCTTTAAAGAACCACTCAAAAAAGGTTCTTGAAATAGGTTCTTTAAAGAACCATTTTAAAACCATTTGAAGAACCTTTAAAGGTGCCCCAAAGAACAAATTTTTGATGGTTCTTTGGGGAACCTTTAACCCTTTAAAACCGGTCGGAGCGGGCACGCTCCGTTTTGCGCAACTACTTTTAAATTCTTGTAGAACTGCAACCACGTAAGCTAGCGCAATAATTTTTTTTGCATATGAAACCGGAGGAGTTGTACTTACATCTTATGCCATCAGCTTGTCCTAGGTCACGGTTTCCTTCCACATATAGCTTTGCAAAAACTGCATAAAAAGCACTTGCAGCAACAAACACATAATATTCCAGAAACACGCTTTGCCGATCCGATCAGCTGTTCATAACACTTCCTACGTTAGAATAGATGTCAGCGTGAACTATCGCATGTCCGCCATTACCTGCCACCGCCATTTCGCGGAAATGTAGTTTTTTTTACCATCAGGGCCTCATGAGCTTATACTGGTGTTTTTAAAAGTTATGTTTGACTTTATGACTTTCTGTGTCGTTTCTAGGATGCTTAGAACTCATATTGCACTGCTGGAAATAGCTTATTTTGATGCATATGCTGCTTTTTTGCAAATTTGCAGTATAACATTTATTTTCGTTTTTCCTGCAGTATATAAAAATTGGTGTATTTCAAAAATAAAACTATGAAGACACTCAAAATAAATATCCTGTGGTGGGAAACTATTTTGTGCAACTTTTTTGTATTTACAGTTTTGAGGGATAAGCCTCTTAAATTTCTCTAACTAGAAATATATGTTAAAAAAACAAAAACGATTTTCAATTTTTTTGTAGTTTATTGCACTTTCTTGCAATTTATGTAATTTCTATGCACTTAATGCATACATATTATTACAATTTGGGCTATAATGGTTGTATTGATGTATAGCAACTTGAAATGCTCCCAAAAATGGCACTACAACATGTAAAAATATAACATAAACTCTGGCGGACTAAAGGACAAAGGTCACTCTTTTGAGGATGCCGATGTTCACATTCTGGACAGAGAAGACAGATGGTTTGAAAGAGGAGTGAAAGAAGCCATTTACGTCCACTGTGGGCGACCATCTTTGAACAGGGGCGGTGGTTTACGACACCAACTGTCAGCCATCTATAATCCAGTTTTGAGTTCCCTCCCCAGACGCCTTAAAGCCCACTCACATCCTGGGCCATCTGACCTCATGAAATCACATCATAGGGTGGGGTTAGGTTTCACAATGAGTTCACCTGACACCTTGGCTGATTGTGACCTACACCCATTCTAACACAGAGGGTCATCAGAGAGTCCTTTGTCCCTCTTTGGGGGGAAACTCCCACTGGATTTAAATCTGGGACTTTCCACCATTTGACCTTAGAACTGAAGAAGCTTCTCGGATGAGAGGTGAAACGTCTTCAAGCAACTTAAGAAAGTCCAGAGACTTTTTTTTTTCTAAGCTCCTTAGACTACAATGACCTGGATGACTGCAGAACCTTCACAGACAACCTTCTTGAGAACATTTAATCAGTGTCACTCTTGCAAAGGTGTTGACAATGTTGAGACGCAAAAGGAAATTCAGTGAAGCTCCAATCAGCTTCCAGTTTTATGTATATGTCTAGCTTGCCATTATAATACACATATAGAAAGAGAGAGAGAGAAAGATAGAGAGAAAAAAGGTGTAGACGGTGAGATAGAAATACAATGGAATATTCAGGTTGGGAGAGTGACATGATAAAATGGAGCATAAAAAAATAGATAAGAGCACTAGTGCTCTTATCTATTTTTTTATGTAGCAAACACAGTTTGCTACTGTGTGTGCAAACCTGGTAAAGACCTATTGTAAACGTTTGACCTCTGTTATTGCCAACAAAGGTTATGTTACAAAGTATTGAGTTGTATTTTTGTTATTGACCAAATACTTATTTTCCACCCTGATTTACGAATAAATTCTTTACAAATCCTACCATGTGGATTCATGGATTTTTTTTTCACATTCTGTCTCTCACAGTTGAAGTGTACCTCTGGTGCAAATTACTGACCTCTGTCATCATTTTAGGTGGGGGAACTTGCACAATCGGTGGCTGACTAAATACTTTTTTGCCCCACTGTATATATATATAACATAAAAGATTTGTAAAACCATTAAGAAGTTTGGCTAAAGTTAACATTTCCCCACTGTACATATAGGTACATTTATAATAGGAAGATTAGAATTCAGAAAAAGCCTCAAACATAATTACCAAGCAGGTGGGAAGTCAGAGAAACATTACCACACAATATTAAAATTCCAAACAGTAGTAAAACCGTAAAACTTTGAACCAGCACTGCCACTTTTGCGTATTTGTGACTCACTAAGAAAGCCATACATCGAGCACTGGCTAGGCTGCATCCATGAGTGTGCTGTAGCGGAATGTGTAAGTGCAAACAAGGAAGTGTTGTGCTTTACTGCTAAGAATGAATGAATGTCTGTATGTTGCTGAGAAGGAAAACAAGGTTTCCATCTTTTTCTGACGGCTATGTCATGGTCACTAGTTTTCTGAATTATTATTTACTATTCATATTATACATGTATTCTACTTTTTATTATTAGAAAATGACACACTACATGATGTCATTTAATGCAAGAACTTAGTTGAAGAATTTAATACATTATATTCTACAGTTAACATCACGAGGTTGATTATTAAATGTTTTTTGCTTTAAAAACTTGTTTTAGATGTCATGTACAAGAAACAGGAAGTATAGTGTTTCCAAGGATACAGTGAAACACGGTCAAGCCTCATTTTGTTATGCCCGTTTTTCATTCTGAAAAATTGTATCCGCTTAATTAACCAATAATTCAATTCAACTTAAATTTATTTCTACAGCGCCAAATAAAAACAACAGTCGTCTCAAGGCGCTTCATATTGTAAGGTAGATCCTACAATAGTTTCCATATTGTTATTATTGAACATAATCACAATTATCACTAGATAACATTGATAAAGAAGAATAAGCAGATTCTCGAGTACTATTTCTGTCTGTTGTTACTTCTTGTATCAAAGTAATCCACTGATAGTTGTCAGTACACCTAGAATAAAATAAATAGAATTTTTTTTAATTATTTGATTTCTAGAATAAACAGAATCAAAGTTCATTTCATGAGCTGGCAAAACAGGTCTGAAAATGTCCATGGAGGCAACTCAGTTTTGAAATGTAGATGTTGTCCTAAAACCACCTTTGTACAAATCACCTGTGAGTCATTTTTGTTTTTCTTTGCTTCTATAAGGCACAGAGTCTCAAATATCTTGATGCATGCTCAACCAGCTAAGAAAATCCCCAAAGGTTGATTCTGTTCATCTGGACACATTTTCAGCGGGAGAAATATTTCGTCACCCATCCAAGTGACTTCTTCTTCTCCTATAGTAATGATTAACTCAGAATGCCTACTCATTTTATGAATCATAAACCACCAGACAGTTAAACCGGGCAGATAACCGTATCAACATATGAGGTAAAAGTACATAAAAAAAGCTGAGTTAAAGCGAAGTGTTAAGAAAGGTGAAGCACTAGAGCGACATGAGGAAAAAGCTCTCGATTGTGATCAATTTTCTCTCTTTGGGGAGTCTGCTGACCACTCTTACCTGGTACGCGTTCGAGGACGGGTGAGTAATTACCTTTGTATCTTACAGATAAAAGCCAGAGGTCACGAAACAAAGTATTCTGATCAAAAGTAGCTTATGGCACTGTGATAAATGCTTCCCAACAGTTGGGAAGCTGTGTAAAATGCTAATATAAGCCTGAGGTTGCAGAAATACAAACATGCTTAATTTAAGTAGAAATACACATTTCATAAAATACTCTGGTAAAAGCTGAAGTACATGTCTTCATGTCTTTGTCATTCATTCTTTCACACGTAACCACAAACCTCAGCTCTCACTCTGTATTTCCTTCTAAGGGAATAACATAGTATTTGGTATATATATATATATATATGTTTATATATATGTTTGTTTTGTTTACATTGTTCTTTTGATATGAGTTTTGTTGTGCAGTGAAAATAAGGTTAGAGTCACATGACCGGTTTACTCTGACTACACAACATTATTGGTACTGATTTGTAAATAACTGGACATGAATAACTTGTATATTACCTAATATTACACAAAAGTATATTTCTAATTAACTTGGCTGCACTTAATTTCTTTTGACAATACTTTTTTTTTTTAGTTAGGATTCATTTTGAAAGAAAGGCAGACGTAAAATGTAAAGTGAAATACAAAGTCATATATAGTATGGTGTTGTAAAGAGCTGAGAAACCACAAAGTGGGGAATCTACAAAGAGGTACTGAACCTTCAGATGTTGCTGTAGCCTAAGAGTGTGCAGTCATATTCGTTGTGTTCCCACTAGTGCTGTCAGCATTAATCTGAAATGATGTTAATGCCACAACGCGGCAAATTGCCCCGTGCGTGGGGCTGGACGGCCAACACGTTAACGAGCAAACTCCGTTAACGCGGTAGCTCGTTAACGGAGATTTGCCGTGTTGTGTTAACGTCATAACGCTGACAGCACTAGTGGGAACAAAATGAATATGAATGCACATTTACGCCGACATCATCCTAGTGCAAAGACAAGTGGAAGCAGACAAAAACAACAAGCACGCATGCTACAAACTTTACCCGAGTCATTTAGACAGCCGTTAGCACATGATTCTCATTATGGGGACCTGATATGTTTAATATGCTGCTGAGAATATAGCCCAGAAGAAGCGTATAGTATAGCTTTTACTTTGGAAAGAGACATTTCTCTGTAATAAACTCTCTTTTCCAAAGATGAGTGATTTCTCGATCAGATAGATTTATTTTTTTATTACTTTGTTTCAGCAACATTAAATTTAAAAACTGTACTTTTGAGTTAAAGTATATATTTTAATAAATGAAAAATTAAAAAAGCATGAACATTTTTTTTGTATTGAAAAAATATCGAACCGTGACACCAAAGTATCGAACCGAACCGTGAATTTTGTGTATCGTTGCACCCCTAATATATATATATATATATATATATATATATATATATATATATATATATATATATATATATATTTTTTTTTTTTTTTTTTTAGGGGTGCAACGATACACAAAATTCATGATATTCAATATTTTTACCCCATTTAGAATCCCCATTTAGCATTCCTATATGGCTATATAATCAATATCAACAGTGACTGTAAGAAATACAATTTTAAATAGCTCAACATCAACAACAGCAATACTGCAGACTAACTAAATTTCCCCTTGTGGAGACAGTTAAAGGATTATTCTATTCTATACTATTCTATTCTATTCTATTCTATACTGTTCTATTCTATACTATTCTGTTTAGCCTGCACCAAACTGTCTGTACTTTATAGCACAGCAGCTGCCAATAACACAGTTGGTATATTCGAGTTGACATTTAAGACTATTAAAAAACAAAACAAAACAAACAAACAAACAAAAACCTCATTGTGTATAGATACAATATCTGATACAAACATCTCTCAAGTGAATTAAGGCATTACTTGTAATCTTTAAATTTCCAACAACTCATAGACCCCTCTAATAATATCTTAAATATTTAACATACATAAGAACAGGGATCAGATTTAATAAATGAGTTAAAATCACAAATTACCTCCCGTGAGATGTAAACAAAGCAAGAACAACAGAAAAAAAAAAAGACCAAAGAAGGGTTCAAGAAAGAGTCATAATTTTATCTCTTATTTGTTTCTCACAGTTTTGTCGAGCTTCACCGACCAAATCCTCAAAGAAGTGCCCCAAAGCCCTCTGAACTTTGTAAAGGCTGCAAGTAAGAGCAAACATTGCCATGACTTTCTCATTAAGAAATTAAAATTTTTATGTCAAGATTAAGTCATGTAAGCCCCCTGCAGGAAGGAGTAGGTCTAAGGAGCTTGGAAAGAAAAGTGTCAGAACTTCTTTATTTTTCTTGAAAACGTCAACATGGTCAACATGACCCCCCTTGGGGGACACTGCCACCACATCCACCATTTGCTCTTTGAACTGAAGAAGCTTCTCGGGTGAGAGGTGAAACGTCTTAAAGACAATTTTTAAAAGTCCAGACGCTTTTCTTTTCAAGCTCCTTAGACTATGATGACCTGGATGACTGAGAACCTTCACAGACACCCAGTGCAGGAAGGTTACTAAATGTACTGGAATGCTTGTGCATTACAGGGAAGTCATTGATGAAGTGAAAAAGCTCTACAATCCAACGTGGGAAAAGCATGAGGAGAATTACCACAGATTCAGGTAAGACCTAACATCCTGATATTATTGATTGATGGTTGAATTTTTTTTTATGTGAATTTCTGGTTAATAATAAATAAATAAATAAAAACTGCCTGAAGCTAGTATGTGAGTACGAGCATGGAAGATGGCAGACTACAGGAAACAGCTGCTATTTATCCTCGAATGCAGATGAGGCAGGATTACTCCTAAAGGTCTTTAAACAAGCTCTTCAGTCAAGGCTAAGAGCCATTTGCTAAACGAAACGGCTAAACAAAATTTCCCGTCAATACTAATTTTAGTTAAGAAGACACGTGAAAAGGGGACCTTTGACCAGCCCACAATTAAAAGTCTAAGACCAGCCAGAAAGAAATAAAGGTTTGGTTTACTTGTTTAGCAGACTCACACTCAGGATGTGTACAAGTGGGTGAAAAAATTGTCTGAGAGGCAACTAAATCAAGTAGAGAAAATTCTCTTGCAAAAATGTTGAACTTTGCTGTGATGTAGAGACAAATTCCACTAGTGGAGCTGATCACAGCCACAGATTCAGAAACCTGAACCAACACTGTGGATGTGGACGCAGAGCAACTGCGAATGATGGTTTTGGCCTCCTCAGCAATGCAAATCTTCCAGCATCCATGGAGGAGAGGAAGGCGGTCGTGTCGCTTAGTGCGGGCAACATAATCGTCATCTGACAGACAAGAGTGGGCCCAAGGTTTTACAAAATTGTTGGGTTTTTGAGAAAGACAAATAAGTACATTTTATTACATTTATTAAGCAATTCAAGGTTCAAGGTTAAAACGGCTGCCTTGTCTGTGCTCACTCAGGAGACCCAAATGAACAAAGAGCACCACAGGGAGGGGGGAAGGAAAAGGAAAGTGGGGAAGAGAGCTTCTTTATGGGCCTCTTTCTTCTAACAGAGTCAGTCTTAAAGTGTTGAACCTTCTGGTGCAATCAGCAGTCCAGGCAGACCATCCCCCTCAAATTCCTCAGAGAAGGAGCTTCTGTCTGTGCCTGTTGTTGTCAGTGTTATGGACTACTTCCAACACTTCTTACTAGTCTACAATACATAACTGTGTGTGGTAAAGGATAAAACAAACGTGTGATGTTAATTTTGACATAATAGCCTTAAGGATAAAAATAAATTCCAGCTGGATCTAAGGGTAACTCTTTGAGACTTTTATAATGGTGTGATTTCAGCCATTCCAGAGCTCCGTGTGAATGATTCTAATGCCGTTGGTCTATTGGATCATAACAATCATTAAAGTGTTTTGATATTTATGCAAAGGTACTGTTTAAGTTTGAGGAAACCTGCAGTCAGCTGAGAATGAAGAAGTCACTTGGATGAGTGGTAAAATGAAAAGCAAATATTCAGATGAACCCAATTACCATCCTGGGACTTTTGAGTTCACACACACATCCTGTTCCCACATCACCATTGCACTAACAATGATCATGCATTTTTTGACAGATGGCTGAGTGAGGCATAGAGAATTTAAGCCCCATGGGAGTGTCCCCTAAGAAACCTTGGCTAATCATGGCCTACACCTGTTTTCACACCTTGACTCGTGTGGTTAGGTAGAGAATCAATAGGGGGTCCATTGTCCCTTTTGGGGGGACACTCCCATAGGGCTTAAATCTGGGACTCTCCACCATTTGAACTTAAATTAAAGAAGCTTCTCGGATGAGAGGTGAAACGTCTTCAAGCAACTTAAAGAAGTCCAGACGCTTTCCTTTCCAAGCTCCTCAGAGCACCTCATAAAATATATGGCTCTTAAAGTAACACCCTTATGACCGACATTAAAGTACACTGGTATAGGCCTATTTAACACCACATACAGTTTACACAAGACAATTTTATCTCTTATATGAATGTTATTTATTTTAACTGTCATAAACAGGATGTAACAAGCGATGTTAATAATAACTGTACTGCATTAAAACATTCACAGCAGGTGGGATCCCCAACCTTTAATTGATGATGTATGAACTCTGCTTCCAGGTCCAAACTACTATGCGTGTTTTTAACATATTTTAATGTTTTGGTTTCTTGTTCTATTTAATCTGAACAAGCCCTCTTTAGAGGAAGCAGAGATGAGTTTGAGGAGGGCCAGAAAGTAGAGCAGGAACGTGAATGCTCAGAGGAGGACAAACCAGCTTCTGGGATGCTTGAGCAAGGGCAAAATGAGAACACCCAACATTCATTAAGGATAAGAAGTGATATGTAATATGTCTTGATGCAATGCTCAGTCATCCAGGTAAGTAATTCTGTTCACGTAGTGTTTTCATTGGAAGAAATGTTTCGTCACTCATCCAAGTGACTCCTTGAGTCTCAGCTGACTGCAGGTTTCCCCAATCTATAAACAGCACATTTGCACAATGACTGAAACTAGCACCACTGAATGAACAATGAAAACGGGACAACCTGCAATCAGCTGAGACAGAAGAAGCCACTTGTATGAATGACGAAGCATTTCTCCCACTGAAAGCGCTACGTCCAGATGAACAGACCACTCAGAAGTTGTGATTTGGTACAGATGTATGAAGACAGTCATTCCTCCATGGTCTCGGCAGATTGAGTCCGTCTTGTCACATTTAAGAGAGCTCTCACTTTCCAGAGGGCATCATTTGTTTACCCTGATCAGAGACATTAGGATCATTTGCTACATTGAAGGACTGTCTAAATTTAAAGAATCTGTCTTGACTTCTTGAATTGGCTGGAACTATTATATCCATATCCTAGAATATCTGAGTCATGCTGTTAGCAAAGATAAGTTGAAAAATATTTTCAGCTTCATTTCCTCCTGTGTTCCTCCAGTGACTACCTCCTCGTGTTTTCTTCCTCTGATTTTTCCATGCCTTAAGTTTTTACTGTCTTGCAAATCTTTCATCTCAACACCAAAACTAATTTTACACTTTTTTATGCTTAGTTTTATTTTATTTTTCTCATTTGTTTTTAATTTATCAAGATTACAGCTGAGCATCAATTGCAATGGATCCAACAATGGCATTGTCACTCAGGAAAACACTCCAGTGGGATCTAAGATTGTTTGTGACAAGGACAGGAGTGTCATCTCTGTGACCCCGGAGCTTTTCAAAATCTTTATAAAAGTATGTTATTCCTAAACACAGGAACCGGTCTTGTAATTTGTTGTCTATGAATGAACTAGTATGAAGACAAAATTTGCTGCATGTTTCATGCCTCTGTTGTTCTTCAAATTTTCAAACATGACTTGACTACGTTTTGTCATCATCCTTAAAGGATTAAATCACATCAGTTCCTGAATACAATGAGTAGTTGTCTTTCACACACTGTATGTTACAAGCACTGTAAATGTTGCTCTTTGTTATTTATAATCTGCTGATGTCACTTCCAGGAGAATCCTTTCTCAAAAAAGAGATGGGACACTTGTTCAATTGTTGGGAGCGGTGGGATTCTAACAAACAGCGGCTGTGGGAAAATGATTGATTCAGCTGATTTTGTTATTAGGTGAGAAAGATGTTCACTGTAAGGAATGGAAATCGTGATGAGGCCTCTTCTCTCTGTAAGTAATATTTCATGTTATTTCAGGTGCAACCTTCCTCCTCTGGAAAATGAATTTCACAATGATGTCGGCAGGAAGACTAACCTTGTGACAGCAAACCCAAGCATCTTCATGCAAAAGTGAGCAATTAATGAACCCGACATTGAACCGACTTGTTAGTTTATGTCTTGTTGCTTTAAGTCATGCATTAATTTGCAGGTATGGGTCACTGACGGGACGTCGCCGGGCGTTTGCAGACAGTCTCCAACAGTATGGCAACTCCCTGCTTCTCTTTCCTTGCTTCTCCTATGGTGGTACTCGCCCAGCGTGTCAGCGGGCTGTGTATGCCATTGAGGACATGGATATCCCTATCCAACCAATCTTCATAAACCCTAGGTATCTCGAAAGACTGGTCAAATTCTGGCAATCTCTGGGGTTAAAGGAATATCGACCTAGCACTGGATTATATATGACTACCCTGGCACTGGAATTTTGTGAAACGGTGCATTTGTATGGATTCTGGCCATTTAGTAATCACCCAGATAAACTCTTTCCCCTGACTAACCACTACTATGATAATGTACCCTATGATAGGAAAGTCCATGCAATGCCAAAAGAGTTTTCCCAATTGGTGGAGCTGCATAATAAGGGGGTGCTCAAGCTTCACCTTGGAGACTGTAAATCAGATCAGGTCTAGTTTTGAATTTTGCAATAACAAAAGAATATGTTCAAGTATCCAACTGAGAGGCCAAGACATTTGCACTCAAATCCAAATGTATTAGAGAGATGTACACTACTTATTATTTCAACAGTCTTTCTTTTAATTATTGTTCCATTTCATGTGTTAGAAATAAGGTTTTTTTGCTAAAGTTTCTTTTTAACAACATTTGCAGTGCATGGTCATGATAAAGTTGATACACTCCTCGTTAGAAGGAGGGTACAATACGCTACAAGAAAATAAAATAGAGACTTTAAATAGAAATTGAGAAATCACAATTTGCTTTTAAGCCACTACTTCTGTTACAACCTTTATATTACTCTGCTAGTGGTCACTTTTGGTTCTGCCGGAGGTTTCTTCCTGTTAAAAGGGAGTTTTTCCTTCCCACTGTTGCCAAAGTGCTGCTCATAGGGGGTCATATGATTGTTGGGTTTTTCACCATATGTATTATTATAGGATATACTGTACAATATAAAGCACCTTGAGGCGACTGTTGTTGTGATTTAGCGCTATATAAATACAATTGAATAGAATAGAATAGAATAGAATAGAATAGAAGAGCATTCATAACTTATGGGAATTAGCAATTTTTTCAGTTAAGTTCATGTCTTTAAACAAGGTAAAAAAAAATGGACACCCCCGTTATATTTTTTGTGCTTATTATGTCTTGTTATATTTGCTGAATCAGTGTTATCCATTACACTTTACATGTTCTATGGCATTACTTAAAGATACCACTAGATGGCGCATAATGCTCAGGAGCAGTAAACCCCCTTTGGAGGCAAATCTGCAGAATAAATCCTGCAGTTGAAACTGTAAACAAGCTCATGATCTGTGCCTCTTTATTTTAATGCACAGCTGCAGGATCTAGGATTGCACACCTCCCAGCCACCTGTCAGACCAGGGGGCACAACACAGTCAACTTATCAATTCTAAATCCACAGAAAATTTACATTTTTAAGACTTTGAAAGTACTGATAGAATTGTTTACCTGTGAGCCTGCAGTACATTGCATTTGTTACGATGCAGCTAAAGAGTCAACTGTCACAGCAAACTAGCTTTCACTAGATTGTTCTTTAAAACATACAGATGTGGCTCTGATCCATTTGTTGTCAGTTTTTATGACAGGCACAGATTCATCATTGTCTTTATGGAAACTATGTACAAAAATGCAGTTTAAAATGTGTCTAAAGAACTAATATATATGATCAAACCTGATTTATATCTATTAAAGTAGTACTTTACCCTGAACAATGAATTTGTTTTGTATTTGTATCCATGAAATTAAGTCAGTGAAAAAAACACTTTATATTTGAATTTATTAACTTTGCTGCTTCACATGAATTTTGTTAATAATAAGCATTACATTTGTTTTTTCATTGTCATTTAATCATACACAGCAACATAATGACTCACAATTGTGCAACTTACAGGCAAATATCACGATCAAACACGACACTTACAACCAGTGTTGGTCAAGTTACTTGAAAAAAGTAATCAGTAACTAATTACTGATTACTTCCACAAAAAAGTAATCCTGTTACTTTACTGATTACTTATTTTCAAAAGTAATTAATTACTTAGTTACTTAGTTACTTTTTAAAAACACGATTTACAACCTGAAGAGGTGATAAAGCGATAGATCTTTCAGCCCAATTCTATTTTTTCTGCATAATCCATCATACAAAATGTAATCAAATGGAAAAGTCTCTTTTAAAACTTGTTTTATTAGTTTTAACCTTTTAACTTTATGCATCAAGCAAACATTTAATTATATGCAACATTCTCTGACTTGAAGAAATTAGTTTAACATTTAAACCTATTTTCTGCACATTCCAGCACAGAAAATAAAATATTTTTTGTGTTTACACTCAGTCTTTCAAATAGATGCAAGTAAAACACAGCAGAAAATAAATAAAGTCAAAGACTAGCGGTCCTTTTGCTCTATTTTCACTTGTAAAGCAGGACTGACGTAGGCGGAGGTTTACCCTGGTGCAGGTGTGCCGTGGTCAGTGGAAGAATCCGCGAGTTTCTCTGTGAGTTTCCCATTACCTCGTAGCTACTCGGTGCTTGCTTGGAAGTTTAGGGGTTTTTTCGCTGTCAAAAGAAGTTTTCTTCCCACGCACAACGGACACTAATGTTTTTGTCACTTTTTATGGAATCAAACTCAAAGTAAGGTCAGTACTTCCACGCTTTAAACGCTGCACACTCTCTCCCACAATCGATATGTTATCCATTGTTGCTCTGCACACAGCTGTTGTCACTAACGGCGCACTCGCTTACGTCACTGTCATGAGACATTCTCGCAAAAAAATCATGGTTTTAGTAACTCAGTAACGCAGCGTTCCTACGGGAAAGTAACGGTAATCTAATTACCGTTTTTGCAATAGTAATCCCTTACTTTACTAGTTACTTGAAAAAAGTAATCAGATTACAGTAACGCGTTACAAGTAACGCGTTAATGCCCTTCTCTGCTTACAACTGCATCAAAAACATGACCTGTTTGAACATTTATCCTCACAATATATGTAATATTTACTTCTTTTTCTTTGGTAAAACTGACATAATAGCAATAAACTGAAGAACAATGTAGTAGCAAAGCAATCAGCCATAGAAGTTTAAAAGAAAATCTATACCCTGTGTCCACAGACACTGAAAAACACGCTAAGATGAATGTGTGCAGCTGCATAAGTCGAAAGATATAATACTATGGAGGCATGCTTAGTTTGAAAAACAACTAAAGTAAAGTCTCATAAATTCAATTTCCCTGAATCAAAATGTACAAATAGACACGTCCAGTTTGTTCTAAATATATTCTGTGCACTGTCGACCTTCTGAATGATGTTCATGCTGTTTACAGTCTGGTTAAAGTGAAGAGAAGTGCGCACGGGTTTGCCACAACGCCTCAAATTTTTGATCAGAAATCTTTGTAAAACCCACAGAACCACACAAATAAGAACAAAGAAATGAGACCAAAGCTAACTGATCCTGCAGAGAAACCAGATAATTGCTGTGGTGATAAAGACAATTATTATTATTGCTTTTTGTTTTAGTCTTTAAAGGTTTTTTTAATAAAAAAATCTTTTTCGCTGTTGAATTGATTTTCTTGTCTCACAAAAGTTGTGTGACTGTAACTCCATGTAAAGAACAGAAGATATCTACTAATCGGTTATACAAGTAATTGTTATCTGAGGTGTTGGGTGGACGGATTCGAGACCCTCAGCTGGACTGCAGTGGTTGGACTGGTGGACTACATCTTTTAGGGGGGAGATGGCATCTGGCTCTGATGGAAACTCTGAAAAGACAAACATCATTATGTCAATTTAACAGGTTTAAACACAGTTCTTGGTGTTTTCTTTTTCCTGCTCCACTAATTAAAGAAAGTGCATCTCAGCTTTTTCAATACTGACGCAAAACCCCAAAATATGCTGCGCCAAAAACTGGTCTGCCCGAAGAATCGAGCGCCCCGGCACAAATGCCAAAACGTCACAGTCTATATATGCCTACAGGCCAGTGGACACTCTTTCAATGATGAGGATGTACACATGAAAGCTGGTTTGAGCAGAAAGTCATGGAGACCATTTATGTGAAAAGGGCCTAAGGTTACATCTGCCACCATCTTACAATGCTGTGATTGCAGCATTTACGACACCAACTCTCTGCCATCTATAATCCAGTTTTGAGATCCCTTCCCAGACGCCTTAACGCCCACTCACATCCTGGGCCATCTGACCTCAGGAATTCACATGACAAGGTGGGGCCAGGTTTCACAATGAACACACCCGAAACTCTGGCTGATTGGGTCCCACACCCAATTTCACACCTTGGCTCAGGTGATTAGAGGATCATCGGGGGGTCCTTTTGTCCCTCTGTGGGGGGTCACTCCCACTAGGTTTATATCTGGGACTCTCCACCATTTGACCTTAGAACTGAAGAAGCTTCTCGGATGAGAGGTGAAACGTCTTCAAGCAACTTAAAGAAGTCCAGACGCTTTTCTTTGCAAGCTCCTTTGACAATGCTGTGATTGCAGCCATTCCCCAACTCTCTGTGACTGGCACTCATGGCCATTGATCAGTGTCCTTTTGATACAGACTAAAATATCAACGTGCTGGGATCTTGTTCTGATTCGGAACAATGACAGAGACAAAGGAGAGAAGCCGCACCTGTTGACTTTGATTTGTTTCTCTTGTCTTTCACGATTTGTGAATAAGTGGTGTTTTTTTCCTCACTGTTGAGTAGAGTGCATACTGATTTATCCCTGCGGAACAAAACACACAGAGGACATCGATGCAAGTTATACAGCCTGAAAGCTACCTCTGCGGCTGATTTGAATAAGATACAAAAATCATCCACGTCCTTTATCTATATCTATGTGTTCTTTTTAGTATCAGTCAATTTACATCTGTATATAAAAAGCTGGAGAGGCTGAGGACGATGGACTAAATTCTGGAGGCTCATGTCTATTAATAAAAATGCACTGGAGTGTTTTCATCAGAAACTGGAATCCACAGAGCTGTTAGTTTCCTGTTAATCATAGGCTAAAAACAATAGATGCTCCCTGTTATGGTTCATCAACAAACACACAACAACTACTTTCGACCTGTTTAAAAAAATACTTAGCGCTTTATGCTCAAGTGGGGTCTGGAGACTATCCCAGGCTTAGTGTGAAAGATGCGATACAAAACAGACTGTAGCAAGACAAACTATCCACACTCAATCACAATCACTCGAGAATCACCAAATAACTTCACTCATATGTCTTAGGCAGTGGGACTAAGCTGGAGCGCCCAGAGAGAACCCACACAGACACGAGGAGAATGATGTAAACAGAAAGGTCAAAGGTCAATTGGCGGTCAAAAGGTAGCTGAAGGATGAGCTATTTGTTTATTTGAATGATTTATTTATTCGATTCAGTAAAACGACTAGATGTTGTAGTCCCTGATAATGCATTGCTTTAAATGGCGAGAATCTTGAGGGATGGATGTTTTGAGGAAAGGCAGCCCAGAGACATCGTTGTGTGCCTCAACTTTCCGTCTTTAACCCAGGCTAATCTGCCATTTTTAGGGGGATTAGACTTCTGATCTACTACTTTTACAATAATTGATTACACAGCGGTGAAGAGTAGACTTTATCAAAGTAGATGTCTTTCTGAAAGCACTGTAACTAAGTTTAAGAATATAATCCACCCACTGTTATCATCTCCAATGCCCTGTACCAACACAGAGCAGAGCAGCTATCTGAACGCTACCCCAACAGAGGTCGATTTTCTTGTTAATAATTTCACCTCCTCACTACGTACGACTCTGGATACTGTAGCTCCTGTGAAAACTAAGGCCTCAAATCAGAAGTACCTGACTCCGTGGTATAATTCTCAAACACGTACCCTAAAGCAGATGACTCGTAATCTGGAGAGGAAATGGCGTGTCACAAATCTAGAGGATCATCATTTAGCCTGGAGAAATAGTTTGCTGCTTTATAAGAAAGCCCTCCGCAAAGCCAGAACATCTTACTATTCATCACTGATTGAAGAAAATAAGAACAACCCCAGGTTTCTCTTCAGCACTGTAGCCAGGCTGACAAAAAGTCAGAGCTCTTTTGAGCCAACAATCCCTTTAACGTTAACTAGTAATGACTTCATGAACTTCTTCACAAATAAAATTTTTATCATTAGAGAAAAAATTACCAATAATCATCCCACAGATGTAATATTATCTACAGTTACTCTTAGTACCATTGATGTTAAGTTAGACTCTTTTTCTCCAATTGATCTTTCTGAGTTAACTTCAATAATTACTTCCTCCAAACCATCAACGTGTCTTTTAGACCCTATTCCTACAAAACTGCTCAAAGAAGTCCTGCCATTAATTAATTCTTCGATCTTAAATATGATCAACCTATCTCTAATAATCGGCTATGTACCACAGGCCTTCAAGCTGGCTGTAGTTAAACCTTTACTCAAAAAGCCATCTCTAGACCCAGCAGTCTTAGCTAATTATAGGCCAATCTCCAACCTTCCTTTCATATCAAAAATCCTTGAAAGAGTAGTTGTCAAACAGCTAACAGATCATCTGCAGAGGAATGGTTTATTTGAAGAGTTTCAGTCAGGTTTCAGAGCTCAGCACAGCACAGAAACAGCTTTAGTGAAGGTTACAAATGATCTTCTTATGGCCTCTGACAGTGGACTCATCTCTGTGCTTGTCCTGCTAGACCTCAGTGCAGCGTTCGATACTGTTGACCATAATATCCTATTAGAGCGATTAGAACATGCTGTAGGTATTACAGGTACTGCGGTGCAGTGGTTTGTATCATATCTATCTAATAGACTCCAGTTTGTGCATGTAAATGGAGAGTCCTCTTCACACACTGAGGTTAATTATGGAGTTCCACAGGGTTCAGTGCTAGGACCAATTCTGTTTACATTATACATGCTTCCCTTAGGCAGCATCATTAGAAGACATAGCATACATTTTCACTGCTATGCAGATGACACCCA
Source organism: Diplotaxodon limnothrissa (assembly GCF_057381915.1). Lineage (NCBI taxonomy): Eukaryota > Metazoa > Chordata > Actinopteri > Cichliformes > Cichlidae > Diplotaxodon > Diplotaxodon limnothrissa. The sequence continues at coordinate 29,781,778 of NC_140598.1, forward strand.
GCTCTATCTGTCCATGAAGCCAGATAACACACACCAATTAGTTAAACTGCAGGAATGTCTTAAAGACATAAAGACCTGGATGGCCGCTAACTTTCTGCTTCTTAATTCAGATAAAACTGAGGTTATTGTACTCGGCCCTGAAAATCTTAGAAATATGGTATCTAACCAGATTCTTACTCTGGATGGCATTACCTTGGCCTCCAGTAACGCGGTGAGGAACCTTGGAGTCATTTTTGACCAGGACATGTCCCTCAACGCACATATTAAACAAATATGTAAGACTGCTTTCTTCCATTTGCGCAACATCTCTAAAATTAGAAATATCCTGTCTCAGAGTGACGCTGAAAAACTAGTTCATGCATTTATTACTTCCAGGCTGGACTACTGTAATTCATTATTATCAGGACGTCCAAAAAACTCCCTGAAAAGCCTTCAGCTAATCCAAAATGCTGCAGCAAGAGTCCTGACAGGGACTAGAAAGAGAGAGCATATTTCTCCTGTTTTGGCTTCCCTTCATTGGCTTCCTGTTAAATCCAGAATTGAATTCAAAATCCTGCTCCTCACATACAAGGTCTTAAATAATCAGGCCCCATCTTATCTTAATGACCTTGTAGTACCATATCACCCTATTAGAGCGCTCCGCTCTTGCTCTGCAGGCCTACTTGTTGTTCCTAGAGTATTTAAAAGTAGAATGGGAGGGAGAGCCTTCAGTTTTCAGGCCCCTCTTCTGTGGAACCAGCTTCCAGTTTGGATTCAGGAGACAGACACTATCTCTACTTTTAAGATTAGGCTTAAAACTTTCCTTTTTGCTAAAGCATATAGTTAGGGCTGGACCAGGTGACCGTGAATCCTCCCTTAGTTATGCTGCAATAGATGTAGTCTGCCGGGGGATTCCCATGATGCATTGAGTTTTTCCTTTCCAGTCACCTTTCTCACTCACTATGTATTAATAGACCTCTCTGCATTGACTCATATCTGTTATTAACCTCTGTCTCTCTTCCACAGCATGTCTTTATCCTGTCTTCCTTCTCTCACCCCAACCGGTCGCAGCAGATGGCCGCCCCTCCCTGAGCCTGGTTCTGCCGGAGGTTTCTTCCTGTTAAAAGGGAGTTTTTCCTTCCCACTGTCGCCAAAGTGCTTGCTCATAGGGGGTCATATGATTGTTGGGTTTTTCTCTGTATCTATGAAGCGCCTTGAGGCGACTTTTGTTGTGATTTGGCGCTATATAAATAAAATTGAATTGAATTGAATTGATCTAGATTATCATATTAAGATTTGGGACACATCGCCAGTACTGGACCTTGGATTCATCGGGTGTTTCGGCCATTACCACTAGACACCCTCATCAAGGAGGCCCTGCCAGGGTTGATCAGGCCCTGGAGTGTGTCTGTGGTTTATGTTAAATTGTTATTTCTCTGCGGCGGGAATGAGGATCAGCACCTCCAAATCTGAGGCCATGGTTCTCAGCCGGAAAAGGGTGGAGTGCCCACTCCGGGTGGGGATGAGTTCCTGCCCCAAGTGGAGGAGTTCAAGTATCTCGGGGTCTTGTTCGCGAGTGATGGGAGAAGGGAGCCGGAGATCGACAGACGGATTGGGGCTGCGGCTGCAGTAATGCGGAAGCTGCACCGGTCCGTCGTGGTGAAGAGGGAGCTGAGTGTAAAAGCGAAGCTCTCAATTTACCGGTCGATCTACGTTCCTACCCTCACCTATGGCCACGAGCTGTGGGTAGTGACCGAAAGAACGAGATCGCGGATACAAGCGGCAGAAATGAGCTTCCTCCGAAGGGTGGCTGGCCTCTCCCTTAGAGATAGGGTGAGAAGTTCGGCCATCCGGGAGGGGCTCAGAGTAGAGCAGCTGCTGCTCCACATCGAAAGGAGCCAGCTGAGGTGGTCCGGGCATCTGACAAGGATGCCCCCTGGGCGCCTCCTGGGTGAGGTGTTCCAGGCATGTCCCACCGGGAGGAGGCCCCGGGGCAGACCCAGGACACGCTGGAGAGATTATATCTCTCGGCTGGCCTGGGAACGCCTTGGTGTTCCCCCGGATAAGCTGGAGGAGGTGGCTGGGGAGAGGGAGGTCTGGGCCTCTTTGCTTAGGCTGCTGCCCCCGCGACCCGGCTCCGGATAAAGCGGATGAAGATGGATGGATGGATGGATGTTATTTCTCTTCTTCTTTCTTCTGTTTAGTTTCCTACAGTTCATCTATTCACTGGAACTGAGACATAATACCTAACTCTTTAGCATTTATGGAGCCTCACTTCTTTAAAGGGATAGAAAAGGTGATTGAGAGAAGTAAGTCAAAGGGGACAAGATAGGAGAGAGCAGAGAGGAGAGCTGGAAGGGGGCGCCTGATCTGGCTTCCCACTCCTCCCCGCTGGATCGGGCTGTACGCTCTACCTCCCCACTGCCTCCCAGAAAAGGGAAGAAGAGCAGATAATCATTTTCATTCAATTATTTGTTCATTAGTAGAAACAAAGAACATGAACACCACCTCTGCTCTGTCCGATGTCACATAAGACGTCACTGATTGGATTGTCTTCTATAGCTTCCACTTGATTAGCTGAAGCAAACCAAAAGGAACAGCGGTATGACGCTGTGCAAGTTTTGATGACACGTTTAAAGTCATTGATATACTTGTACATAGTTCTGAAAAAACCAAACCTGAGTCAAATCCAGAGGTCCGAGTGTCACCTTCAGGTTTTCTAACATCACAAAGTTTTATCAACAGAATTATTGAAATGAGTAGAGCTGCAACACAGACTGTTAAAAAGAATGACAACACAGAGACAACAGGCGGGGAGAGTGATGTATCACAAGAGGTGCAACCAGGAGGAGGTGTGGATGTAGGTGGAGGTGTGGTGGTGTTTCTCTCTAAAATAAAGCAAACACAGTCATTAAGTTGTCGTCACATTGTGAATGTTGAAAGCTGCAGAAACACAGACAGGTGAGTGTGTCACCTGTGACAGTGATCCAGCTGGATGGAGACTCTCCATGACTGCTGATGTCACACTTGTAGAGGCCTTCATCAGACCTGGAAACATGCTGGATGGTCATGTGACCTGTAGGCTGCTTCCTGATGAGGGAGCCATCTTTATAGAAAGCAGCTGGGAGGTTGGAGGGAGTGGTCTTTGTTTTACAGAGCAGAGTGACGTCATCTCCCTCCATCACAGGGAGGACAGGACTCTGCAGGATCACTGATCCACCTCAACACAGAGACAAACTACAGCATTTCATCCATTTACACACAGCTTCATCAACACTAACTCCACACACTCAGCTTACCAGTGACTGTCAGGTTAACCATGTTACTGATGGGACCCTCTCTGGACTCACACCAGTAAACTCCACTGTCCCATTTAAAGACATCAGTGATTTTACAGGAAGAACTATTCTTTTTTCCCCAGTCATCTCCACACTGAGTCCTGTTTTCCTTGCTTGTGTTTCTCCTCAGAGTCCATCCAGCAGAGCTGTCGTCCTCCTCACAGCTCAGAGACACAAAGTCTCCTTCAAAGAACTGAGAGCTGCTGGGACTCACAGTCAGATGAGCTGTGAGGGTTAAAATAAAAATTATGTTGATCTTTTTTAAAAAATAATGCCACAAAATTATTTCTACTTTCAGTAGTTTTACATTAGTGACCCCCACTGAAAGAAGGAGTAACAGACTTGATCATTAAACATAATTGGAATAAATAAATGAAAAAAGGTTACTGACCTTGATTTGCTGCGCAGCTCAGCACTAAGATCAGAACTGAAGAGAAATAAAACAGTTCACTGAATCACCGAGAGGAAAACAATTTAGTTTTCTAAAGGTAACCAAGGAACATTAAACTCTGGTGTCTCCTTTTATTATGTGGTAACCACATATTAAGAGGAGACACTAGATTGAAGAAAAAGAAGATAGAGATGGATACGATGCACTGTAGAATCCAGGCAACAACATCACCCGAGAAGTGAGGAGAAACAGGACTACACAGTAAAGAGACCTCCAAAAGTACAGCGAGAAGTTTGGATAGACCTGCAATGAGATCAAGATGCAGAGATCCATGCCATTCGTATATAGGTGTTTTTTTTAATGTGCAGGGTAAAGAGGGCGTACCATAAACAAATACAGACAAGAGGGGTATGTTGCATCTGGGTTATAAAGTATTGAATCTGGGATAGCATTTTATAGGGCAGACACACCCAAGAACTACAAAGTAATGTCTTGATTTTTTTCTTTTTTATGCTGCTACTGTGCAAGAAAACTCTGCGGTCCTAAAAATAAAACCTGAGCAGTTAAAGTGTTTTCATCAGAAACAGGAAACTAGATCACCGCACAGCTGCTAGTTTCCTGTTAATCACAGACTGAAAAAATAGATGCTCCACACAGATTAATGCATCATCTTAGTGTTAAACGCAAACGCAGAACAACTGCGTTTGCGTTTAACACTCATAGTGCTACCTGCTCTACTTCCTGAAATAAGGCTTTTAGTTTTATTCGCTAAAGCTGAAAGTGACTTTTATGCTTTACTTGTATTGAGAATGACTTAATAATCTTGAACTAGAATATTGATTGTTAATTTAAGCTGGCAGCTGTTTAACAGACAGTCTGAGCCACAGCTTGCCTCATTGGTGAGACTGGTCTAACCCATTTACCGTGACATCAGAGGAAAGGACACCACACTGCTGCTGCATTACCAAACAAGTTGTCTGCAGGCACTGGTGACATCATACTGCTCAATTCACTCACTGAGACCACAGGCTCACTTCAGGTTTGACAGCATTTCTAGCAGGTAGCGGCAGACAGCTTGAAAGTGAATTGAGGCTGCAGTTTGGGGGAGGTCTCAGAGGGGACTGGCAGCAGGGTGGGTATATCCACAAATACTAACATATGTAGATAAAGAAACAGAAGGAAAGAAACTGGTCTCCATAAATGATCTCCGATTCTAAATGGATACTTTATATAACATTTCTTGCTAGTACTGGTTTCAACCATCTTTTGCCTTCTTCATGGCGTAAATTTATTCACCTCAGAGAATTTAGTCTATATTGACAAGATGTCATCACACAGTTGCTGAAGATTTGTCAGCTACTTGTCCACAATTCAAAGCTCTCCTTTCACCAAATCCAAAAGGTTCTCTAATGCATGTGGTGCTGTGGCACATCAGCTTTAACTTTCCACATGTTGGGTTGTCAGAAATGTTCTTCTGCACAACTTGGATGCAATAGGTGGTCAATCATACTGAGTTACAGCAATATGACTGCCCATTTGTTGTCGATTCAGTTTTGTTTATATAGCACCAATTTACAATGACAATCACCTCAAGATTTTGCCTAATATGGTTGGGCAGCAAGGTAATATACATCAACACTGGCAACAACTCATTCTTCACTCATTTAGCCTACTTTTTATTTTATTGCTTATTTATTACTGTATATCTCAAAAATCTAAAAAAGTTGATTCTGTTCATCTGGACGAAGCGTTTTCAGTGGGAGAAACCTTTCGTCGCTCATCCAAGTGACTTCTTCAGTCTCAGCTGACTGCAGGTTTTCCCAATCTCATAAGGTATGACTGAAACTAGCACCACCGACGAACATTGGGCTGTGAAGTCAGTTCAGTGATCATTAATATCCAAATTGTCACGACCATTGATCACTCGCAATATTGATCATGTTCGTCCTCAAGATGTTCTTAAGATGAATTCAGTCTGACGTAAATTTCGTGCCTTCTCCATAATAACTCATCAACAGCAGATGGTTAAAGTACAGAAATGTAAACAGAGAGAATCTACTCACAGAGATAAAGTAGAAATGTTTCCTCCATTGTTGCTCTTAGTAATCTGCTGTTTCCTCATCAGCAGTGACAACATATAGTGACCCAGTCCTTCCTCTTCATATATGTCTGTTTCCATATATAAAAGCATGTGTCATAGTCCCTGTTGGGTTATTTTAGGGCTCGCCGTTGTGGTCAGATTGTTGACACCTATGGTGGTTATCAGGATGTTAAATCAACTGTTTGCTCGCACTTCACCATGCTTAGTTTTCTCTCTCTTTCTCCTTCCTTCTACCAAGTAAGAGTTCGAAATCACGTTCAGATTTCTCTGGCATTAAATTATTGTTTTTCAGAGAGAGAGAAAAACACTAAACTAACTTATGTTTGGGAGCTCGGCGGTCCCTGCTTCTATATCAATCAATAGATCCCCCAAATACACAGACACGAGAGAAATTGATTTGGTTCCACCCATAAAAAGCTCATTTCCTTTGAGATAGTACATGTTTATGCTAGTGCGTGTCCTAATCCCACAACAAATGTACAAACCTTAGGAAATCACAGACAAGTATTTCTTGTCATTGAAAAAGGTTGCAAATTGTCGTATGTGCCACCAGCCTCAGGTTGAGACATAAACCATTTTGTATTCTTCTAATATATAGTTATCCCCCCCCCCCCCCCCCCTTTTTTTTTTCACTCTCCCTGGGTTAAGTGTTTGGCAGAAACAGCAACAGGCAATCATCAGAGCCTGAAAACCACCACACACTTAGGGTAATGGGAACCAATACAAGCCCAGATACCCCAAGTGGCTGCAGCCTAGAGTGAAGCCCAAGCCACAATGGAAACCAGTGTGTCGGACCAGAAGCACTCCAGTCAAGACCGAGTGAGAGCCAGACAGCACAACACGATCCCACCCATGTAGCACAGATGACCAGGAAGGGGAGTCCAAACTAATCTCCCTTTTTTAGTAAAGTAACTAGTGTACATGTAGTGATAAGCTGGGTTAGCTGCTGCTGATCATTTTCAGAGGTGTTGCTGAGTTCCTGCAGTGACCTGTAAGTCTGTGTTTATTGCAGTGCTGCCTGAGGGCTTCAACACCTTCAGCATTCACAGTCTGCAGCCTGGTCCTTTGTGCACTGGGACGTCTCTGGATTCTCTGAAGATGAATGGGTTAACTTAAAACCTCCCTGAGGTACTTTTTACGTCCAGTAGAGGGAGATGTTGGTTCTGCATGAATGTGAGCAGAAGCTACTCTTCCAAAGTGTCCTGCAAACTCAAGTTTTTAAAGATTTGTTGATTTGTGTATTTATACATCTGCATTTACTTCATGTTCTTTTGTTGCCGTCTCAGTCTATTGTTAGTACAGAATACATACATGTTATGTCCTGAGAACTGTCAACAGCAGGACTCAGTAAACTGTTGTCAGATAATGTTAGTCGTGGCAAATGTTAACTGGGTGTCAGGTTCATATTGTTGGATTGTCATTTATGCTTAGAAATATATATTTATATATATTTAGAAATGTATAATCATTTAGAAGTATATAATCATTTGTAGATTGAAAGAATGTCTCATCCTAGGGGGTCTGTAACAAGTCTGTGTAGTGTGAAAAGGGGAGTGCGTTCACTCCTCTTCAGAGTATTCTGGCATAGATCACCCACCTCCTAGGATCATGAGAGAGGTCGTAACTTCTTTTGCTGATATACGGTATATCAGTCCCACACACACACACATACCTACACTATGCACAGACTGGTACTCGTTGGTCACATGTATATCTATGTAAGACATCATATGTTAATGAACTCATGCATATTCATGTAACCTCAATAAAGAGCAGTGTTACGAGGAAGCAGACGAAATAACTGTGGTCAAGCGAAGGATTGGCGCTCATCCAGTTCTCTCCCTTGTGCGCGAGTGACACAAGAACTTTGCCTACTTGTTTCTTGCGTTGCTGTGCAGTAGAAATATCTTGAACGTTCCAGCAAATAGGTTTATGCTAGACAAACCCATCACTGGGTATAAGGATAAGCTATAGTTGTGACTGGGAATTCATACAACTACAGAGACACGTGTTGGGAATATGGAGTGCTGACCTCTATAAAACTAAAAACTATAAATGTGCACAGGAGGTGAAATGCCATGAAGTGGTTTTGAGTGGAGCTGAGTATAAAGGCCTGTACTATTAAACAAGCACTGTAAGTACTGTACAGTAGTTTATTGCAGTCAGGGCTCTGTGTGCGGGCAGGCGGAGATAAGGATCCAAACGCAGGACCCGGAGACTGAATTGCTACTTAATACTTCAACTTTATTGCTGGTGACGAAACAAAACATGAACTGACAAAGAGCACAGTGAACAGAAACACACAAGCAAATCTGAGGGTACAACACAACCCTGACACAAAGAAACACGGGGCTTAAATACACTGAGGAAGTCAGGAATGAGAAACAGGAGGGAGACACAGCTGGGAGACCTTCCCAATAAAACAGGAGACAAGAAACAGAGACGCAGACTTGACACTGAACTAAACTTTTACTAAACACCAGACACAACCTAAGAACTAATCTCTCACCAAGAATACCTGAAACATAGATAATATGTTTCATAGATAATGATCAACAAAACACCAGAGAATCAGAAAATAATCCATAATGCAAAAACAAGCCAAAACATAAGAAACTGAAAATGCTTGGTCAAAATCACCCAGAACCGTGACAATTGTAAAAGCACTTATGTGGATGGAGGTTCCAGGTAATCTCTAGTGAATATGACCCTTTGGGGTGGTTCTGACTCACACTGACCTAACCTCTAATTATATGATTCATTAAGCGTGTTCTGTCTGCAGATCGGAATATTTTTGGTGCTTTTCTACAAAAGCTGTAAAGGAAAACTTGTGTCCTATTGATGGGATTAACCACCAGTAAAAAAGAAGAAGAAGAAGAAAGAAACACAGAACACACGAATAAAATAAAAAACAGTCGGTGGTTTTAACTATTGAACTTTAATAATGTAACAGATTTTTTCAGCTTTGCTCAGTCTGTGGTTTAGGTTAATGTTATTCTAATTGAAGTGTTTTTAAATTGCATGCAGGGAAAGGAAATGCAATGAGAAAGACAGAGGGGAAGGAAACCTTAACCGAAAATGGCCTGCAATTGCATAGCGCTTTTCTAGTCCCTAAGGACCCCTTGACACTACATTCAGTCATCCACCCATTCACACACTGGCTACATTGTAGCCGCAGCTGCCCTGGGGTGCTCTGCGGCGAGGCTGCCAGACACTGGCGCCACTGGGCCCTCTGACCACCACCAGTAGGTAAACATGGGGTTAGTATCTTGCCCAAGGATATCTGGCATGCAGCCAGGGTGCAGCCTGGGATCGAACCACCGACCTTCTGATTAGTGGCTGACCTGCTCTGCCACCTGAGCTACAGCCACACTGAATGAATACACTGCTGCAGAGCTGGCCCTCCCTAATAGTGAGAGTTAATTCTTAAATGGAAAAATAAATAAATAAAGGCTTCATTTTATTATCAGAAAAAAATGCTGTGTAACAGCCTTTCACCCACGCCCACTGCATTGTTCCCACTTAACTCCTCCCACTCCTCACAGTCAGAATTTTTAGCTTTCTCAGCACTTTAGTTTTCATTCATCATTTCATTTATCGGAGGGTGAGAATGGTTGTGTTTCTTGGCTGGACTCTGCTCTCTGTGCGCCTGCTGGTTTGTGCCTCTCAAGGTGAGCTGTGGTCTCTACCAAAGTATCAAATATTGAGGGGGAATTTGGGATGTGGATTTTTAACCCTTAGTTGGTGTTCGTGTTTACTTCAAATGTGTTTAAAGATGTTTTCCATTAAGACTTTAAGAGTTACAGAGATTTCTATTCACAGTCCCTCATTTTCAGATGGGGGACTGTCTGTACATGTAGTTTTATGGGCAGGTGAGGTCTGGTTCCCTGTTATTTCATCACAAATGAAGTAGACATATGAGCTGAGGTTGATTCATAGTGTTGAGTATGGACTTCATAGGGAGCTCAGCAGAACTAAAAGGGAGAAGAGAGAGAAAGGAGGAGTATTATGCTCAAAGTCTAGAACAAAGATATGCCTTTAATAATGTTAGTGCAGTCTACGGGGCCATACTTGGCTGAGCTTTAGCCAAATGCTCTGAAACAAATGATTTTTAAAAACTATTTTTAAACTATGCAACGTAAGAGTTTCTCACGGTGAAGAAGATGAAGAAATGGGACAGTCATCAGCAGCAAAATTAATCATCTAATTTCTGCCCCACAGGGCAGCTTTTTGGGTGAATACAGACAGACACACAAACAAGCAGCAGCTGAATGTGGTCGTCATGATCTCCAGGTCTTGGAACCAGGGTTTTTAACTTTAGGTTGTTTAGGGTTTGTCTGCGTTTATAGTTTTAAATTAAATTCAGTAAAGCTGTGTCTTGCTCTCAGATGGATTTATGACTGTACATGGCTAATATCTGATATTTAGCTTTCAGTGTGGCGTGTATTCCCATACACTCGAAATGTGAGAGCTAAGTTGCTGGGTCTTTTGGGTAAGCCATCATAGATAATTTAGCTCTCAGAAGACAAATTGTTGACTAATTTGTTAATTAATCTAAGGTGTGGCAAATCACTGAAATAAAGTTCAGTGCATAGTTGATATAAATTGTCATGTTCATGTCAACGCCTTGATAAATAATGCTCAAAAAATATACATTTCTTGTGCTGTGATATTATGTCACAGGAGTGTAAATCTGTAAACCCTCAGAGTCACATGATCAGTAACACATGTGAATGGCAGCCACACATGATTCCCACTTTTCTGTTTTAAATTCATGATGGTACACGTGCATTGTAGCCTCTGACAACGTCACTTCACTTTACTTTACAATTACTTATTTTCAAAAGTAATTAGTTTCTTAGTTACTTTTTAAAAACATGATTTACAACCTGAATAGGTGATAAAGCGATAGATCTTCTACTCTTCTACTTTCTGCCTAATCCATCATATAAAATGTAATCAAATGGAAAAGTTTCTTTTTAACATTCATTTTATTAGTTTTAGTCTTTTAACTTCATGCATCAAGCAAAAATTTAATTATATGCAACATTCTCTGACTGGAAGAAATTAGTTTAACATTTAAACCTATTTTCTGCACATTCCAGCACATAAAATTTACACTCAGTCTTTCAAATAGATGCAAGTAAAACACAGTAGAAAATAAATAAAATCAAAAACTAGCGGTCCTGTTGCTCGATTTTCACCTGTATAGCAGGAGTGGCGTAGGCGGAGGTGTGCTCTGGTGCAGGTGTGCCGCGGTCAGTTGAAGAATCCGCGAGTTTCTCTGTGAATTTCCCATTATGTCGTAGCGCACTCGGTGCTTGCTTGGAAGTTTAGGGGTTTTTTTTCGCTGTAAAAAGAAGTTTTCTTCCCACGCACAACGGACACTAATGTTTTTGTCACTTTTTATGGAATCAAACTCAAAGTAAGGTCAGTACTTCTACGCTTTAAACGCTGCACGCTCATACTCTCTCCGCATTCGATATGTGATCCATTGTTGATCTGCACACAGCTGTTGTCACGAACGTCGCACTCGCTTACGTCACTGTCATGAGACCCTCTCGCAAAAAAATATCACGGTTTTAGTAACGCAGTAACGCAGCGTTCCTACGGGAAAATAACGGTAATCTGTCTATGAATAACTTTTGTGAGACTCTAAGATCTGAAATTTAAATGAGCTTCTCTGCCTTAAGAAACTCTTCACACTCTTCCTCAGCATAAAAGAAAATTTTAAGGGCTATGGAAAACAAAATTCACCAGTTAAACTAGTAAACCTTTCTGGAATTCACCTTTGAAGTTAAAGGGAAATTCTCAGCAGAAGAGTTCTGGTGTCTGCTGTAGAAGTGAACATTTGTACTTTAACCTCTCTGCTCTGTATAGTTTCTCTTTCAGACCAGAAAAACGTCACAGCTGAGTCTGGACAGAACGTCACGCTGCCATGTCGAGCTCCAAACAACATCCAGACTGTGGAGTGGAGCAGAGCTGACCTGGGAGATGACTATGTTTTTTTGTATCGGGATGAGAGGAAAACTTTAGTGCACCAGCATCCATCTTTTAAGGACCGGGTGGATCTACAGGAGAAACAGATGAAGGATGGAGACGTGTCTTTGATTCTGAACAATGTGACGATTAATGACACTGGAACATACGAGTGTCGTGTGAAGGCAAACAAAAAAAAACGCAGGAAGAGAGCTAATCTGAAGACTCCCCCCATCTGCATCATCAGCCTGAGAGTTGTTGATCCTCCAGGTGAGTGAGTAGAGTTGAGTGTGTGTGTGATCAGAGGTGAAGCTGCTTCCTGGTTGTTGATGTTTGTTTCTAAAGATGTTGTTGATGAGACTTTGTAGAAAGCAGCTGGTCTGAGTGATGTGATCAGAGTGCAGTAGATAATGTCTGACAGCAGTTTGAAGAGGAAATGGATTCTGTTCTGTTCTTCACTCATCACCTACCTGACAGCTGACACCTCACACCTGTTTCTCACCTGCAGGTCCGACAGGAGGACCAGAGAAGGATGAACCTGTTGGACTGATAGTTGGCCTGTTAGTTTCCTGTGTCCTCATTGTTGCTGCTGTTGTTGGCTTTGTGATCTACAGAAAGTATAAAGGATAAAAGAGTCAGGCTTCACACTAACTTACTGATGATCTGCAGCACATCCAAATATCTCAGACCCCTGAACAGCTAAACTTTGAGTCTCCTGCTGCTGTCTCGACTTCCAAGTGATGTCAGTGAACAGGGGGACAGACACCAGGGACTTCACAAAGAAATTAATTATGAAGTGTCACCATTTGCCGTTGTTCATAAGTTCCAATTTTAACAAAAACAGGGTGCTTCTATTTATTACTAATGTTATGGCTGCAGATTAGTGTCTCACACTTGAACTCAGCACTTTATCAGGAAATTGCTTTAGTTTGTCAGTAGATCAAGTGTGAAGTGAAATTAATTTGACTGATTCAACGGTCATTCTTGGAGGTTGTTCAGCAGAGACCAGAATCAAATGTAAAAACATTTATACATACATGCACATATACATGCGCACTCATGTCAAAATGTGATGCTCAGTTTTCATGTTAGTGATGCTGTAACCTTCGAGCTGGGCTCGATTTATGCTTGCACATGTGAAACGTATTCCCACATGAATCTATGTTGGCCTTCAGCAAATGTTACCATGTTGAGTAAAATGAAATAAGAGCTGCTTTCCTGATACTTTAAACTGTGACTGTAAGATTGACACAACTTGCTAAACTATTAATCCCACTTTTAAACTTCATAGCAAGACCACAATGGTGCAAAAAAAAAAAAAAAAAACCCAATATCCAAACATAATATAATAAATAAGGGTGGAAAGGCTTTAGTCATTATCCTTATAATCTTTATTTATGGTGCACTACTCATCTGAAACACTCGTCATCACAGCGTTTCTGGTTTTCAGCTTTGTTTTTTCTTAAGAGGATCTTTGTGTATTTACCATTTGTTTATATTTTAAAACATTTTGTGTATTTTTTTGAATGTCAAGCAGTTGTTTCATTGTGACACTTTTATTTATCTCTGCTATAAAAATCAAGTATACAATCAGGCTTCATGTCCGTTTTCACACAGAATAAAGTCCTGAAGTATTTCTGTTGTTTGCCAGTCTTTTTCTTTCAGGCGGACTTTAACTCATCACCCTGTGACTCATCCAGCATCTGTGTGGCAGGGTGACAAATCAGCTCTAGCACAGACTGGACTGCCGGCTCTGTCCGCAGTTAATGACTAAATCCCTGTCATAAACTGCACACAGTGCAAAAATTTTTTTATTATAATTTGGCTCAGTGTAAAGAGGGGGAATTACATCCCTTTTAAATTCAAAATAGCTTTTTCTTAACATTGGGGGGAAGAAACCTCTCCTGGGCCTTTCTGGATGGAGATTGCGTGTTCTTCCTGTCTAGGCTCTCAGTTGTTGTTAGTGTGGTTTGAATATGAGTGTGTGGTTGTCTGTTTCTCTGCATCAGCCCTGTGTCAAGCTGGTGACCTGTCTAGACTGTATCCTGACTCTCGCTCTGTGGCATCTGGGTTAAGGTATATCTGCTGTAATGGTTACTTTGTTCACCACCGCAACCAGTCTGACAGTCCCTGATATTTATACCTGCAGGAGGCGGGTATAAGGCGCAGGAAGGTGTCGCCACACAGACAACATCTCCCTCTGTGTGACTGTATGTGTCTGAGCTCCTGATCTAAAGTATCATTTAGCTGTAGGTCAAAACCGACACAATCATATATTCGATGCAATGCACCTTGGAGGTGCCACAAACATCGTTTTACATGACATGATATCAAAATTGGCACGCAACACCCATGACACAGGCAACATCGCATAATGGGGTCTTAGGCTCCAGCACTTTACCACGAAGGAAGGAAGATGGATGTAAGATGACTCATCTGGGTCAGAGGACATCAGAGCTTACGTGACATTAAAACTGTAGCTGCCGGTGTTATTATGAGGTTTTTCCGGTGACGTCATCCCAACGCATGGCAGTCTAACGAGTAGCTCTCTCATAATTAATTCGTTCACCCCGTGAAGTGTCATAATTATTACCAATTTTTAATAGATAGTAGAGATATAAGCGGGGTGAACATGGGGAAAAGAGATAAACAGAAAGGATCGGCAGAAGAACGCGTAAACGAAGGGTTTTCGGCAGCGGCATCGCCACCTCGACATGAAGCCAATGCTAGGGCTAACATGGACGAAGGCTTGGCTTTGACCACGATACTGGAAGAACTACGGGACTTTCGAAGAGAGTTCCAGACTTGGTCAGAGCCAATAATAGGATAACCGAAGCAGAAACCCATATCGCGAAGATGGAAGATGTCCCCAAAGGAGCGGAGGGGTCTTCAATGCCAGTTTTTGTGGAAAAAGTATTGACGGAATGCCTCGACCTCCCCCAGGGCACAGAGCTTGGTATCGAGAGAGCACACCGGGCTCTGGGAGCAGTGAGGAACTGAGAGGGAACCCCGCGTTCCCTCTGGAGATATACTGTTCTGTCGAAGTGGGTGAGATAACAAATACTTTCCCCTTACTAGATGATTAAGATTGCTTTAGAGACTGTGGAGAAATGCATCTTAAAGGAGTTATCAGGGGCCCTTGCCCTTCAGCCAGGGGAGGTTTCCCCCTGTTTATGGGATTTATGTGCCAGGGTCTGATAGGACTGACCCCAACCTTGGAATCACGTTGGTTTTTTTTGGTTTTTTTTTAATTTGTCTGGTTTTGGACAGTTGTTGTTGTTCATTGCTCGGGTTTTTAGAGGGAGTTTACCAGTCGATAAGTTACTTAAGTTTGGATACTTTATTTTGGAAAAATGAGCACTAAGGGAATTAAGGTTATATCCTTTAATGTGAACGGGCTCACAATCCTGTTAAGCAAAGTAGAATTTTGACTAAAATGAAGAAAGATTGAGCACAGATAGAATACTTACAAGAAACACACTTGAATAATAATGAACATGAAAAATTTAGGAGGATGGGCTTTACAAACATGTTCTCTGCAGCGTATGAATCCGGTGTTCCAGATCAACTGGCATTGGTCGAACAGATGTGTGGCAGACTTGCGTTTCAGGAGCCGCTACCGACAAACCAGCAAAAAAACGCCAAATGTGTCATCTGTGACACTTGTGAGGTTGTCTCAAACACACTCCGTCAGACTTGATGCTGTTGAACAACAAAATGTTTAAAAATGTGGCGACCTGGTGATATCCTCATGCGCGACGCGATCGCGAAAACAGCAAACCAGTAATACCACGCCGATGTTGTTCACAAGACAGCAAGAGTAAACGATCGGGAGACTCTTGTCGTCATTATCGTTCCCCTCGCACGTTTTATTTCTCCGGTTTCAGCGTTTTTGCTTCACAACTAAAGCGAGCAGTTTACTTTGTGCACTAACATGGAGTCGAGTCAACCAGCGCCACCTCTGGCCAAGTGCACAACACATTTGTACCTTTCAATTGTGTCTGTTTGTGCGTCATGCAAATAAACCTTTGAAATGAATGAAATGATATCATATATTCCTTATTGGCCTACATTTGTAAAAAATTCCAAATTATATACACAAAGTCATAGAAATCACCACTCCAATTGGTCATCATGATTTTGATATTCTCTTTTTCCATAACAATAAAATACGCCTTTCGTCAATATTTCATTAGTGTTGTCACATCACATCCTGTAAGCATCGTCTGTCTGTGTCTTTTCCCTGGAAATGAATATTTCCAGCCAATATAGGCAATCCATCAACATGGCTGGAGAGTTGGTAGTTATATACAGTCTGTATAAGTGTGGTTAATCCAATGAAGATTTGTAAGGAGATGGCAGTTACTGTGAATTCACAGCAGTTACACAGTGATTAGCAATAAACAGTCAGACAATGACTCTGACAATCTCATTCAATCTTGCAGATTGCACCTTCTGTGGAAAGTGGTACCACACAGTGTGTGTGGACTTCCCCTGTGCAGAAGGCGACTACAAATGTTGTGCATGCTAAATAAACAGAAACAAATGATCCCTGTTGTTATGCAAAAACCTCAACCCACCAGGCTGAGGGAGGGGCGGCCATCAGCCAGTCAGAGATCTGCCTTGACACGTCGTAGATGAGCTGTGGCTGTTCCTCGGGATTTTACTCTTAAAAAAATAAATAGCTGGAAAGTTTTCCAAACTCCAAGAGAGCAAATTGGAATCAGGCTCCATAGCATGCATCTGTGAACAAGAGAGGGAGCTCTGCTTTATAAGAGACCGTGATGGATGGATGGACAAGCTTCATATCAGTAAATCAGTGTTGACATATAAAATAGGAAATAAAATATTCTGTGTCTGTCTGCGTCGGCCAGAAGACAAAAGACAGAGTTTTAAAGTGATCCCTTTAGAGCCTGAACCATGGCTGAGATCGTGTTCATTGAACCTTATAACAAGTTAAAAATAATAGTAATAAAATTTCCAGATATGAGTTTCAAATAGGATCATCTGCAATCTTTTGTGCATGTTATTGCTCAGTTCATCTTAGACAAACAAAAACATATACAGGCAGGGCTGGTGTTAATAAACAACACTGATGATGTACAAGTCTAAGAAATAAACTCGCCCATCAAATATTATGTGTCTGGTGTCACATTTGGCATCCTTGAACAACTGAAACAGTTGTTTTTAGGAATGTGTAGTCCTCCTCCCTGTGCGATTCACTCATTTCAGCTGTGTTTCAGTCCTCTTTCCTGTGTCACAACCAAAAACATCATTTGTGGGAACACAAAGGAATGTTTGATGAGAAAGAGAAAGAATTATGATAATTTTGTCACGGTTCGCCATTTTATTACAGTCCCACCAGGTGTATATACGAGTTGTGCAGGGGAAGTGATATATACAGAGCGGTGATAGGGAAAAGGCTCTGGGGAATCCAGGGCGGGGAAAAAAAACCACTTGCTCTTCTTCAGGCACTCTCACGATCAGTGTCTCTCCAAACACTCTCAAAACAGGAATGCCCCTCGGGGAACGCAAGAAGAAGGAATGCGCTGAGATGCCTGAGTAGACTTGCTCAGAAGTGGGCTGCAGTGATGCGAGTCACACAAAACGATCCAGCGATGTATAGTAGTTACTCCCTGCACTAATGAGGCCCAGGTGGGCCGAGGTCGTGAACCTGCCATGAGAGAGAGAAAACTACTGATCAGTGACCTGCTGATCCTCTGGGCCGTGACATATTTATATGTTTGAAGCTTTGAAAATACACAGGAAGAATGAATACTGCACTGCCTGGGGAATTTCACCCAGCAAATATATCAAAAGGTACTAATTACCAACAAGGTCCATTAACCCTTTAGAGCCGGTCGGAGCGGGCACGCTCTGTTTTGCGTAACTATTTTTAAATCCCGGTAGCTCTGCAACCACGTAAGCTAGCACAATAATTTTTTTTGCATATGAAACCGGAGGAGTTGTACTTACATCTTATGCCATCAGCTTGTGCTAGGTCACGGTTTCCTTCCACATATAGCTTTGCAAAAACTGCATAAAAAGCACTTGCAGCAACAAAAACATAATGTTCCAGAAACACGCTTTGCCGATCCAATCAGCTGTTCAAAACACTTCCTACGTTGGAATAGACGTCAGCGCGAACTTTTGCATGTCCGCCATTACCTGCCCGAAGCCGGAAGTGACGTCATTTTCGCGGAAATGTAGTTTTTTTTACCATCAGGGCCTCAGGGCCTATACTGGTGTTTTTAAAAGTTATCTTTGACTTTATGACTTTCTGTGTCGTTTCTGGGATGCTTAGGACTCATATTGCACTGCTGGAAATAGTTTATTTTGATGCAGATGCTGCTTTTTTGCAAATTTGCAGTATAATATTTGTTTTTGTTTTTCCTGCAGTATATAAAAATTGGTGTATTTCAAAAATAAAACTATGAAGACACTCAAAATAAATTTCCTGTGGTGGGAAACTATTTTGTGCAACTTTTTTGTATTTACAGTTTTGAGGGATAAGCCTCCTAAATTTCTCTAACTAGAAATATATGTTAAAAAAGCAAAAACGATTTTCAATTTTTTTGTAGTTTATTGCACTTTTTTTGCAATTTATGTAATTACCATGCACTTAATGAATACATATTATTAAAATCTGGGCTATAATGGTTGTATTGATGTATAGCAACTTGAAATGCTCCCAAAAATGGCTCCACAGCATGTAAAAATATAATATAAGCTCTGGCGGACTTGGTTCTATGGTAGGTCTTAAAGGGTTAAACTTCAGAGATGTTGTTCAGGTCATACAAATGGTTTCCTGACAATGATTGCAAGCGTTAAATTGCATCGTGAGCCACACACAGCCAGCTTTAATGACTGCCAGATAAGGGAAATTCCTTTTTTCTGTCACTGTACAGAAGTTTCACTGCACTTTTAAACCTAATATGAGAAGAAAAGAAGTTAAAACTTAAGTTTGACACCTCTGTTTTAGAGCTGTCGAGGTCCTGGGTCGCTGGAAAAGAGTTTTGAGTTTGTTGTTATTATTTTTTTTCCATTTTGTATTAGTTCTTAGGGTTCAAGTCTTGTGTTTAGTTTTTCTATTATCCCTACCTGTGTCCTCTCCCGGTATTCTGTTCGTGTCCCCGTTTGTGTCGTTTGTGTTTTCTGTTTGACTTTGAAGGTTTGTGTCTCGTCTTGTGACTGATGACACAAAGTTTGAAACTTTCTGGGTCACCAGAGATTGAAGTCAGTTATGTCTGTTTCATTTCTAAAACTGATATACTTTCTACTTAAGACTCAGCAAGTTACATTTTAAAGGTCAAAGTCAGCAACAGAAAAAGGAAAACAAAGACAAAAAGAAGAAGCAGCAACACCTTTGTAGTGTGGCTCAGAGAAGCAGTAGTAGTGGTGCAGTAGAGCTATGAGCAACGCACCGAGGCCCAAACGTCTGAATCATTAGCTGATTCGGAGAAGAGTCAGGAAACACAGGGCTGGGTCAGAACAGTAAAGTTCACACAGTATTTCTCAAGTATTTTTCCTGGAAACAAATGGGCATGTTCATCATTTTGGGGGGAAAGGGGGAAAAAACTAACAAAAACTTGCAGTGACACACATGTTACAGGTTGCTCCAGTGGTGTGATGTTGAACCATACTGAGCAAGTTCCAGGATGACTCTGTTACTTCATTGACAACATGCAGCATTCAGCCACTTTTGGACGTTAAATATTCTTCTGGTGCCAAATGTATTGCGCCCAGTAATAAAAGCAAGCTCCTCAGCAAATATAACTCCGCAGGAGCACTGAGATCATTGAGCCAGATGATCTTATTACAACTCAGGTCTGGTTTAAAGCAGAGAGGAATTTGGGCCTTCGCAGGATCATTTATTATGGCAATTTCATATCGCAGCTGCAGTGCTTAGACTCTGGAATAACTTAATATTGGTAATTCAGAATCTATCCAGCCTTTCAAATTCTGTCTTAAAACTCACTTTTTTATGTCGGCTTTAATCTGAGTTCAGTCTGAGAACCATCGGGTTTGTTTTATGTTTGTTTTTATGTTAAATACATTGTATTTGTGTCATCTCACGTCTTGTTTTCTGTATTTGTTTTCTCTTGTTCATTAACTAACTAGTTTGGTCAACTTTGTTGCTTTTAAATGTGCTATAGAAATATAATTGACATTGACTGATACAACACTGGTCTGCCCAGCTATTGGTTGGTAAATTTATTTATGTAGTGTTCTCTTTGCCCGACTCTCCCCCAGTTCAGTCCATGGTAAATGGATTGTGAACTCACAGAATGCAGGCTGCATAAACCATATTTTACTCTCACCTAACACTCAAAGCACTTTGCACTCCAAGCTGTAACAGCAGACACTTTTAACATCTACGTTATTTGATACACGGCCCTGCTTTAAAATTATTCAGAAAAAACAAAGAAAAACAAAAACTTCTAGATAATCTTGGTGTAAAGTCGACTTCCACATGGCTGGAAAACAAAGGCCTCCAAAAAGCAACTCTTGTTTACTTAATCCCAAAGAAGACAAGAATGGCATTTTGTCCTTGTTTATAGCCAGATGTTGTCCATCTTGCGTTCTGGTTCTTGTTTGTGCTGTGATTTTTTTTCATTATCATCTACTAAACTAAAACATGTACTTTTTACTTTGATTTAACAGCATGAATGGCTGTTTGCTTCTCTGTAGTGAGCCTGCGATAGACTGATGAAACACATCTGAACTACATGTGAGAGAAATGATTGTGAAATTTTCCATCTGTTCCCTCTCTCAGAGAAACATTATTCTGTTACAGTGTTTCCCTTCCTGTAACTAAAGGTCAAAGGTCAAGTGAAGGCCTGCATGTGCTTTGCAAATAGAAGCTCCTCTGCTGCCACCTACTGGTCGTTACTAAGCAGTGAATGATGTCTGTTCATGGCGCTTACACTCACCGGCCACTTTATTATGTACAATTTCTTCACAGCAGCGACTTCTACTTCCTCTTCTTGCCTGGAAGTTGAGGATCACAGTTATTTATGTGATAACCTGGCTGATTGTGGCTCAAGAGTTGGCAGTTCGTCTTGTAATCGGAAGGTTGCTGGTTCGAGCCCCGGTCTCGGTTGTTGTGTCCTTGGGCAAGACACTTCACCCGTTGCCTACTGGTGGCGCCAGTGTCCAGAAGCCTCGCCTCTGTCAGTGCGCCCCAGGGCAGCTGTGGCTACAATGTAGCTTGCCATCACCAGTGTGTGAATGGGTGTGTAAAATGCTTTGGGGTCCATAGGGACTAAGTAAAACACTATACAAATACAGGCAATTATCATTTAATCAACCTCAATAACCCTGTGGGAAGGATGAGACGCTGGAGGTCTCCATATTTTTTCAGATTAGATGATGACAGATGGTGTAGATATCCTCAATATTGAGAGATCCTCAGATTAAACCTTATTTGTTTCATTGGTTTCATTTTGATTGATTTGACGTCTACATACAAACAAAGAGTACCGTGTGTGTGTGTGTGTGTGTGTGTGTGTGTGTGTGTGTGTGGCTGATCAAAGGGTCATATAACATAAAAGCACACAAGCAAACATCCTTGGTCAGGAAGAGGGTAGCCCCCCCCTCACCCTAGATAACACCGTGAGGAAGTCCAGCAGTTCATCTAAACAAAAAAGCACTTAGACTAGAACAGACGTAGCTACGTTAATCCTACCATAAAACAATAAGACAAGGTACGACCTCTTCCCATGCTCCCAGGATGTAGGTGTGGAATACACACCAAGCCTTTGTAGCCTGTTAAAGATCACACATCCTATCACTACACAATTAATTATACACCTCTAAGCATACATGGTTAAATATTTCTAAGCATAAATGACAATCAACAATACAAAATCTAACAGTGACATTAAGGTGACATCAGGGAAACATCAGACATGATGGGCTTGGAGTACTGAGTGTAGGGAGATAAAGGAGTGATGGCTCAAAATGACTCCTCCTGGCAGTTCTAAGTGATTAGCTCTAATGTTTGTACGGACTTTCAATGAGTGATCAAAAACATCTGCAGGTACATTCAGTGTTGATATTTGACACATCTGAACCACAAGGTACAAAATAAACTGATTAATATAAACTGTGTGGAGTCGCAAATTTTGAAGCCAGCATGATAACCTTATCTAACGGATGATGTGGAGATCCAGCTTATTTAGATCTGATTAACATCAGTTCACTAAAGAAAAAGACCCCCTGAAAAGATTAGAATTGTTGAGACAGAGTTTAATACACTGAATCATCTGAACAGCAAGAAAGTACATAGCAAAGCAAGCAAAGCAATCTCGGGGGTGTAGAGTAGCACAAACAGCAAAGCCACACAGACATGGAGAGAAGGACAGGTGGTGGATCTGGTGGATCCTCTCTCTATAGTGCCCGTTAACTACCCCTGCTGCTGGGTAACGTTCCACCTGTCCTCCAGTCAGAAACAGCAGGTGCAGGGTCAGGTACAGGCCAAGGTCCTGCCAGGGGCTGGTCAGGACTCTCACTAAGGGCCATCTGCAGAGGGGCAACCTTTGAATAACCCTTTGCTTAGCCTTATCTCAATGGGTCAAAACGCAGTCAGACATGG
Source organism: Diplotaxodon limnothrissa (assembly GCF_057381915.1). Classification (NCBI taxonomy): domain Eukaryota; kingdom Metazoa; phylum Chordata; class Actinopteri; order Cichliformes; family Cichlidae; genus Diplotaxodon; species Diplotaxodon limnothrissa. The sequence goes on from NC_140598.1 coordinate 29,804,163, forward strand.
CACATTAATGAAAATGATTAAATCTTACAACAAGCAGTATGCATCAACAGGTGCTCATACAGGAAGTGGCATAATCGTATGATATACGTGTGAATAATACTTAACTGAACTACATCTTGTAACTAAGTTACATGCAATTTAAATTTATTGGGTAAATGTTTAACATGCTGATTCTGATACAGTGGACCCTCGTTTATCGTGGGAGTTATGTTCTAAAAATAAAAATCGGTGAAATCTGCAGGACCAGTGCCTGGATTGATTACAAGAACGCCTATGACTCAATGCCCCACACCTGGATCCTGGAATGCCTAGAACTATATAAACATGTACATGTATATATATACGTGTACATATACGTATATGTATATATGTGTACACATATATACATATATGTATATAATAAAGGTTATCTTATCTTATCTTATCTTAATTATGCTGCAATAGGTGTAGGCTGCTGGGGAATTCCCATGATGTATTGAGTGTTTTTTATTCAGTCACCTTTCTCACCCACTATGTATTAATAGACCTCGCTGCATTGAATCGTACTTGTTATCTCTGTCTCTCTTTCACAGCATGACTTTATCCTGTTTTCCTTCTCTCACCCAAACTGCTCACAGCTGATGGCCGCCCCTCTCTGAGCCTGGTTCTGCTGGAACTTTCTTCCTATTGATTTTTATTATATTTATGTTATTATTTTATTCTAATTTTTGAGTTCAAGAGAATAATGGGACTCTACTTAAAATCATATTTGTATGCATAAACTGAATAAGTAACTGAAGTAATTAAATATTTTTTTGTATTTACATGAATATCTGAAGAAAATATTTCTGATTTATAGACAGTCTTTGCTTTAATTCACTTACTACATTAGTTTACTATTATAGAGCAGGTATTGGGATCACCTTATAAGAGCATAGAGTGATGGGATATGTGAGTACTCAAACCATGCACTAACATGAACATGTACTAACTTAACAAATGAGATTGGACTTACCTCAGGGAGAAAAGAAAACTTGATGACATGTGACCCCCAAATCAGGTCTGAGGTCACTAAAAGGCCATAGATATATGATGTGTATCTGTAAGCATTAGTGTGTGCATGTAAATGTGTGTGGGTGTTGGTAGCTTGCAGAGAGCTTTATAAAGGGAGATTAAAGGTACCAGGATACAACGGTGTTCCAAAAATCAGACGACAGAAATAAAAACACAAATGAATCTTTGATTCATGAAGCTCCACACAAAACAGACTGTCAGTCACCTCCTGAGCCACAACCGCTTTGTGGTTCATGGTTCGATTGCTGGCTGCTGCAGTTTGCATACCACAGTATCTTTTTGCGAGATACAGGAGGACCTGAAGTAGCTCTGCTGTGTTCATCAGGGTGTGAAGGAGTGGGTGTGAGAATGAATAGGTGAAATGATCCAACAAGAACTGTGAGTACTTAAATAACCCAAATGGCTGTGACACAGGCTTTTATTTAAAGAAGGAGAAAAATACAGAGAGGAAGCGGATGTGCTTTATTTGCTGTCACTGATAACAGATGAGAAAGGGCAGATACTGAGAGGAACAATCAAGAAAATGTTTCTGCTTCATCTGTTCTGTGAGTAAATTCTCTCTGGTTGTTTGAGTGTCTGTATTTTAGTCGGGTTATTATTGGAGAAGACAAGAGAAATTTAGATTGGACTGAATTTATCTTAAGAACATCATGAGAACAAAGAGCAGGTCTACAGAGGGACCCATACCATTACACAGTAAGAAGGACTCTCGTAGATTTACTTGAAATGTGCAGACATGTTACACTCAGTCAGTTGTGGGTATGTTAGGTTACAAACTGATTGCACAGGTTTAAAGTAATTGGTGAGTGTATGCAATAATAAACAAGCAATAAAATAAAAGTGGAAGGCTAAATGATCGAGGAATGAAGGGTTGCCAGTGTTGATATATACTAACTGGCCTCTATATTAGGTACGCCTGCTAAATCACTTGTTAGGACGAATATCATCACCCATAACCAGACCTTACAATATAAAGCACCTCTTGTGAGGTTAGAGCACATGAACAGAATAATCTCACCAATGAGTAAAGTTGTGGCTCAGGCTGTGTGTGCTGTCTGTTAAACAGTGTCCATGTTAATATGAACAAAACATTAAAGTCATTTCCAGCTTTAACACCAAAGGCTCAGGAAGTAGAGCAGGTAGTACCAATCGGGCTGCTCCAGTCTGCACGTCACACTGCACGATATTGAACCCTGACTCACGACTCCTCAAAGTGTTAAAGTGCGTAAATGTTAGTTATAAAGCTTTAAATATGTAATATATTTGGATGCAAATCAGTGGGTTTTTTTTTTCCAAAGTTGATGTGATTGAAGTAGAATAAATAGGTAAGTGTATGGAGTGGTTAATACCTGCAGCAGAGAAAAAGACAGCTGAAGCTCACTGATGCTTTTGGTTTATTAAAGTCCCATCCTGTGTTGTCCAAAACCACAGACGAAGCTGTCAAAATAATAATTACATTGTAACATTTTTCACAATGTTATTTTTTAAAATTAATGTTTTTTTTAAATTATTTAAATAGTTCTCAGGGATTTTTAGGAAGAGTCAATTATATTAGAAAGAAAAGCAGTGAGTGTCTTCGTGTTATTAGATAAGGAAAGCTGCACATGTAACCAGTGAATCTGTGTGTGTTGATTCACTGGGCGTTCCTAAACTGCCACATAGAAAATCTGACTCATGTGACTCTCAACAGAACATGCAGTAAACCTTAATAGGTTATTGGCTTAATAGGTTATACAGGTCATAGTGTCTGTCTTTACCCTGCATTTGAAAACAACAACAACAACAACCTACACGTGAATAGGAAAACATAAGAAAACAGGCTGAACTTAACTGGGCCTCAAAATTCCCCACATCCACACATTTATGCCTGTTAGTACCGAACACCTTCAGAGGCAACTGGAGGTCAGAGCAGCTCTGAAAGCACCAGGGCTGCATGATAGATTTGCCTAATGTTAATACAGGAATGTGGATAAGTAGTTGTGTGTGCACTGATTCCTTCGCCCGTTTTGCCTGTGGAGCCATCGTTCTCTAACACTTACTTATTTACTAATGCCTAATAAACTTCCTGCTCCATCTTTTTCTTCCTTCATCTTGTCCTTTTAACACAGCCTGCGTAAAAACAAAATAAAATAAATACCCACATGTGTTGAGTTTAATGTTCCTTAGTTACCTTTAGAAAACTAAATTGCTTTCCTCTCACAGGCTCAATGAACTGTTTTATTTCTCTTCAGTTCCGATCTCAGTGCTGAGCTGCACAGCAAACCAAGGTCAGTAAACTTAGTTATTTATTATATTTATAAATAGTTTTGTTTTTTCAAATATGTTAAATTATTGTGATGTCGCGATGAGGAATAACCGGGGATGGTAACTAAGATACTGACAACGCCACCTGGGGGAGGGCGTTACACCCCAGGAAAGATTTCTCTAGCCAATGTACGTGTTGCACTGGCTACCAAAGCCCACAGACTCATTATTAACGGCAGAGGTGAGACAAAGGAAGTTTACAAATTTCAATTTATTAAGAGGAACTACTAAAGACATATAACTATAAAATCAGGAAGGCACCTAGGGTAGCAGGGTTGAGACGGCAAAATAGTTAATTAAAACACTTTATTAACAAACGATGATTAAAATGACCAGACCCCCTCCCACAATGCTACCCTAAAACAATCACAGCATGATAACAGAATAACTAAACAAAATAGTGGAGACCGGCCACTTGAGGAGGCAACCTACGGGGAGGAGTGCCCAAGGGTGCCACCAATTACTCACTCGTGTAACTTCACTGCAGACCTCACTGTCACTCACACTAAACTCTAAATGGTGCAATCTACCTATGCCTGGTGTGTACACTCACATGCATCGGGAAGGGGATTCCACCTCACGTGCCTAGCCCCTCAGCAAGCGGCCGCACCTCCACTAAAGCAATAAAACAAAGCATAAAACGTTACACACATTAATAAAAGATCTACATAAAACAAATACACCCCAAAGTACTGTTCGTTATAAAAGCATCACATAACAAACAAAACAGCATGACAAGACAGCAGCAGTAACAGACCCTGTAACAGAACAGATCAGACAGGAGGCTGCAGACGGAGCTGTAATCGAAGGTGTATGAGGCAAAGTGATGTGTATCTGAGCTGCAGGCTGATCAGTTAGTGTGACCACTGTGGGACGTCAAGATGCTCTCAAGGTGATGATTAGCTTTTATTTCAGGCATATGAAACAAACCATTATACACAAATACCTGCATATACAGTACCATGAAAAAGTATTCATACCCCTGAACTTTTACACATTTTGTCGCCTTACAAACACAAACTTAAATGTTTTTAATTGGGATTTTCTGTTATAGAGCAACACAATTGTGAAGTGGTGTGAAAGTGATGCGTGTTTTTCAAATTTTAAGCAAATAAAAATCTGAGAAGAACTGAGAATCAATGCATCTATAATAATCAGAGATGGGCAGTAACGCGTTACGTGTCACTGTAATCTGATTACTTTTTTCAAGTAATGAGTAAAGTAAGGGATTACTATTGCAAAAATGGTAATTAGATTACTGTTATTTTCCCGTAGGAACGCTGCGTTACTAAAACCGTGATTTTTTTTGCGAGAATGTCTCATGACAGTGACGTAAGCGAGTGCGACGTTCGTGACAACAGCTGTGTGCAGATCAACAGTGGATAATATATCGAGTGCGGGAGAGAGTATGAGCGTGCAGCGTTTAAAGCGTGGAAGTACTGACCTTACTTTGAGTTTGATTCCATAAAAAGTGAAAAAAACATTAGTGTCTGCTGAAGAAAACTTCTTTTTACAGCAAAAAAACCCCTAAACAAGCACCGAGTGCGCTACGTCGTAATGGGAAATTCACAGACAAACTCGCGGATTCTTCCACTGAGCGCTGCAGCACACCTGCACCAGGGCAAACCTTCGCCTACGCCACTCCTGCTTTACAGATGAAAATAGAGCAAAAGGACCGCTAGTCTTTGACTTTATTTATTTTCTGCTGTGTTTTACTTGCATCTATTTGAAAGACTGAGTGTAAACACAAAAAATATTTCATTTTATGTGCTGGAATGTGTAGAAAATAGGTTTAAATGGTAACCAATTTCTTCAAGTCAGAGAATGTTGCATGTAATTAATTTTTTTTTTTGATGCATAAAGTTAATAAAACAAGTTTTAAAAAGAGACTTTTTCATTTGATTACATTTTGTATGATGGATTATGCAGAAAAAGTAGAATTGGGCTGAAAGATCTATCGCTTTATCACCTATTCAGGTTGTAAATCGTGTTTTTAAAAAGTAACTAAGTAATTAATTACTTTTTGAAAATAAGTAATCAGTAATGTAACGGGCTTGGGGAAGTAATCTGTAATTAGTTACTGATTACTTTTTTCAAGTAACTTGACCAACACTGATAATAATAAACCTTTACAGCAGTATTTCCATGTTTTTTCCGACACTGTTTTAAAGTGAATGACAGCACTAACTGCTGCCTCTGCAGGTCAGGATGAGTAATGCAGTTATAAACTGTTTCTTTAACAGCAGACTCTTTTCTTCACAACTTCATTATACAAACTCTTATGTAAATATGTGTTAGTACATCTAAAAACTAACACTTTCTCACATGACAGAAGAGGTTTGTATTTCCTCCGTTTGAACAATATGTGTCGCTAACTGGTGATTCTAGGTGGGTCATGTATGTGAGGTAGGTGAGGTGCTTGAAGTGCACAGAATAAGCTGCTGCATGAGTGTGTGGTTAGTCAACAGCACTTTGAGCTGTCAGTGAGACAGAAAAGAACTTTATATATATGCAAGTTCATTATGTGTCTGTTTAATGGTGCAGACTGATGGTAGTTTGTACCTGTGAGCACAAACACCAACAATGAAGGCTAATAATCCAACATTTGAATCTATTTATTCTGAGCTGACTGAGAGCCAGGCTAAAAATAAAAAATCATCACTGCTGTCTATCGCACCCTGTGCTGATTAAAGTGAGAGAAGGTCAGTGAGCAGGTTTTCCTGCAGTTTGATTCTTGGTTCAGTTTAAAGATTTGACTTTAGTTCAGATTACACTTTTGCTCAGTGTGTTTGTTCACTGTGGACTGATTCCAGATCAGATTAACAGCAGACATCTGAAGACACTTTATTTACTAGATGTAACAGTAACCTAAGTAACAATCCTTAAAAAAAGAAAAGCAAAAGGACTGTAGAGGCATAAATCAGTATAATAAAAACTTGTTATTACAAGAAATAAATGGAGTTGCTAATATTTTACCCACGCCCACTCCATCCTTCCCAGTAACTCCTCCTAAGGAAACATTAAAACAAAGGAGCTCTTCTCAGAGTCAACGTTTGTCATTGTGTGAGCGAGCCTGAGTAACTTTCCACAGCATCAGCTCCTCAGCTGCAGGCAATTATTCTGGCAGTATTTAGGAGCAGCGCACAACACAATGAGTCTTTGCCAGATCGTCTGCTAACCTCAGTTAGTTCACAGCCTCATGTTCCTGTGTATTTATCAGTGTGCATTACTTAGTCTCCTAGTCAGTACCTGGACTCGTCATTCCAAACCCTGCCATAGCCTTGCTTCTGGATTCAGCTGCTGCTTAATCCTTTTCAGACAAACTGCCATTCTCACCTGCCTGCCTCCCTGCACACCTATATTGGACTCAGCACTCGCCTGGACCTCGCCTCGCCTCCAGCTAATCCCCGCCTGCAAACACGTAAGCCATCCCAGCTTGTCAAATGGGAAAACACTCACAACTCCTTGGACTGTTCTGATTTTCCTCTCCTATGTTTCAGTGCCCTCACCAGCCCCACTCCAGTCTCAGCAGTTTTTGTTTTCGCAAATCACTTGGAGCTTCTGGTCTTTGGTTCTGCGCCCGAGTCCATTCCACGCCATCTGGAGAGTCCTGGAGGGAGAGAATGGCTGGACTCATCTGGATTCTGCTTTCTGCGTGCCTGCTGGGTTGTACCTCTCAAGGTAAGCTGTGGTCTGTGTACCAACTTTAATCAGTCTGCGTGAAGTTATAGGCTGTAATCAGTAATAAAAGTTTTAGGTGGAGTTTGTGTACAATTAGAATTTAACCACACAAACCTGGAGTAAATCAAAGTTAACTAAATAAGGAATTTAGGACTTTCGGAGTTACTGACATTTTTATACACAGTCCCTTATAGTCAAAGCAGACATTGATTCAAAGTGTTGAAAATCACAATCAGCTCAGCTGCACCAAAAACCCCGAAAGAAGATAACTAAAGTGCACAGCTGCAGACTTTTTCCATGGTTGAGACAAACGACTTCACAAAGTCTAACAAAGTCAAAAACGCTCACGAGGAAGGAGGAGTATTATTATTAAGTCTAAAACCAAAAGATGCTGTTTATAATGGTAATACAGTCAAATTAAACTCTGTTTTAAATCCTCGAGGGTGTTTCTTGGTTGCGAACCTCTTTAGTTGTTCTGATCATAGAAATAATTCTCAAATAATCAGGCATTTTACATGTCTTCTTTGATTTGTCAGGCCTTCTGTCGAACTGGTCAGTGGATTTTCTTTTTTTTTTTAAATAATCAATCAAATTCTGAATGTTTTGCTCGATTTACTAATAATCTTGTTTTTCCTTTTTTCCAGAAAAAACACTTTTTAACAGTTAAATTTAAAGGAAAATTCCCTGGATTGTCATTGAAACACATTATATTGTCCCAAATGCTGCTACCCAAGTGTTAACTGTACAGTCCATGTCCAGTGATCCTGATGCTTTCTGTTGAAGTAAACAGCTGTTTGAAACCTTTACCTCTCTGCTCTGTATAGTTTCTCTTTCAGGCCAGAAAAACGTCACAGCTGAGTCTGGAAGGAACGTCACTTTGACATGTCAAGCTCGAAAAAACATCCAGACTGTGGAGTGGAGAAGAGCTGACCTGGGAGATGACTATGTTTTTTTGTATCGGGATGAGAGGAAAACTTCAGTGCACCAGCATCCATGTTTTAAGGACCGGGTGGATCTAAAGGACAAACAGATGAAGGATGGAGACGTGTCTCTGATTCTGAACAATGTGACGATTAATGACACTGGAAGATACGAGTGTCGTGTCGTTGAGAAAGGAACAATTGGTTTGAAGCTCATCAGCATCATCACCCTGAGTGTTGATCCTCCAGGTGAGTGAGTAGAGTTGAGTGTGTGTGTGATCAGAGGTGAAGCTGCTTCCTGGTTGTTGATGTTTGTTTCTAAAGATGTTGTTGATGAGACTTTGTAGAAAGCAGCTGGTCTGAGTGATGTGATCAGAGTGCAGTAGATAATGTCTGACAGCAGTTTGAAGAGGAAATGGATTCTGTTCTGTTCTTCACTCATCACCTACCTGACAGCTGACACCTCACACCTGTTTCTCACCTGCAGGATCTGTTGGACTAATCGTTGGTGTGGTAGTTGCTGCTGCTGCCCTCGTTGTTGCTGCTGTTGCTGGATTTGTGATCTACAGAAACCATAAAAAGGCAAAAGAAGTTCGTCTCAGACCTCTTGTCATTAAACAGTCTCCTGCTGTTCCCACTTGTTGTCAGTGAACAGACACAGCTGGAACTTCACAATGAAACTGATTTGTGAAATGTCACCGACAGTTATAGGTTTTTGTTTAACTGTTGACCTAGTGTGTGAGAGCAAAGAAAACATCGAATTTTGCTGTTTTATCATTTATTATCCAGTTATTGCTTCATCCAGATCACACAATATAATTCTGACTATGAATCACTTTGAATAATCTCAGCATTATTACAATGTTCTGCTCTTTACACTGGATGTCTTTGCTGCAGTGTTCAAATATTCAACTTGAACAAAAACTCAGTGCTTCTGTTTTAATAGCTGCTCTGAAACTTGAACTTGATACACTTGAAGCTTTGCTGTCACACAGCCTGATGGAGACAATGTGGAAATCGCTTCAGCTTGTTAACAGATTAAAGTGAAATTAATTAACTTGACTGACTCAACCATCACTCTTGGTTTGTGTTCAGCAGCAGAAATGTGAATTTCAGAGATCAGAAGATTAGAATCAACAATAAGAACTTTTATACATTTTAATAATGTAATGTAAAATTGATCTCACCAGTGTTCACCAGCTTTGTTTTGATACCGAGATTGTTTACATTCCTTTTGGGTTTGTCATTTTCAAAGAGCAAGCTCAGGCAGCCTCGTTGGGGCTTAACAGGATAAACTTTAATCACTGAACTTTTGGAATAGGGGTTGGGGGGAAATTCCATTAATTATATATGTACCATGTGCGTTTTGGCAGTGCCAGGAGCTCTGCCATCTACTGCCATCTACAAGTACTGTATTGTACACAGGTATGAATAGACTCACGAGCCACAAAAGATTGAAGATTATTAATTTAAGGAAAATATGAATCTAATGAGGACTTATGAGCAACTGCTGTGACGTGTCTCTTTCATTGCTTGTTATTTAGTAAAAAAAATGCTTGCATGTAAAACTCGTAATCACAATAAAAGAATAAAAGCAGAAATGTGAAAATCATCTTCATCACTGCTGTTTCTGTTTTGGTTTCTTTCTTTCTGAAGAAGAAGGTATTTGTGCCTTTTTGAACATCAAACATTCATTTCATTGTGACACATCTTTACCCTGCTATAAAAAAATCTGGTATATAATCAGGCTTCATGTCAGTCATCCACAGAATAAAGTCCTGATGCATTTTTGTTTGTCTGTTTCTTTCAGGTTGAATTTAGCTCATCACCCTGTAACTTTTAATGCTATGTGGGTGCACTCTGCAGCTCTGGCTGTTGCTGAGTGCAGTTTGTGACTCAGTGTGCAACAGAAAAAGAAGTGTTTAATTTTCAGTTAGGATCTAATGCACAGCTTTCTTATGTGTCAGGAACTGGCATCACCCTACGAAGCAGTATTGCTGCCATGCAGAGTGTGCACAAGTCATTGTTAGTCAAATGAAATTTGCACATTATATTTACACTGGTCACTTTAAATCAGAGCTAGAGGAAAGTTTGAAACTCAGCAGTACACACTTTTCCTGTGTGTGTGATGTTTGGAGAATCATGTGAATGTTCGCAATTTGTGAAACAATTCGAAAGTCACACCAATGACCACCTTAACTCAAAAACACACTGGAATTCCCAGAAAACACTCCCTGACTTTATCAGACATCATCTGCGGTCCATCCAGATCCCTCGTGGGCGGCTCAGAGTCTCGCTCTGCACGTCACTAAGCTGGAGCTTGGTATGCTCTTGTTGGAGGACGGCGCTTTTTCACCCCTCACTCTCTTCTACCAGCGCAGCTGCAGGATGAAAGAACAGAGCACAGTTCACACTAATGTTTACTGCCAGATGCTTACTAACCACCTCATTCTAACTATTTATCCCTGGAATGTGAGTTTCTTCCCACGTCTGTACTGTTGCACTCACTTTAGTCACAGACCCAATCGTGATATTTAGCTTTTAAAATAAAACTGTGTGAGATGCTGTCATGTATTTGACAAGGCAAGTTTGTTCCCATGCAATCTTTAACCAGACCCGCATCATATTCAGATGAGGCCATTAGGCTCCTCTGCGAGCAGTGGGTGAGAGGAGCCTGCGCGGGATGTGGCCTGCAATAAATAGCAACAAACAGAGGGATCCAACAGTTCAACTCAGCAAACACAGTGAATAGTATAGTAATAAACAGCATAACTGTTTTATAAGCATTTAATTTTTAGGGAGGACAACATTTTTGAGTGCTCCCTGACTTGCTGCCCAGGTCTTCTCACCTACAGTCAGCAGATCTAGCAAGGGAAACGTGTGGGGTGGATGCATCCATTATGAAAACTGTTTTTTTTTTTTCCTTTAGTGAGCGAAATTGCAAGTGCAGCAAATGTAAAGCTCTAAAATATACAATTCACTGGTAGTTTATCATTTTCAACCCTGCTCTCCCCCTCATGTCTCTCATCAGGAGCCTGCGAAGCACTGTGAGAAGTGCAGTGCAGGCTGTCAGCAGCCGAAACAGCCATCTAGAGACATTTGAAACACTGGCCCTTCCTCATGGAGCTCATAGCTCACTAAAATACCTGACCTGTATTTAGAAACACGTTTATAGTCTCTGATCTATCACTTCTTTCAGCAGTCATATGAAATAACTGCAAGTTACAATTTTCATTTTTTTTATTTATTTATTTTTTTAGAAAGAGGGGCAATACATATTAATGAACATTTTAACAAATGTAAATATGCCAGATTATAGCCTTGGGCTAATTTCCATCTGCAGACCCTCTGGCAGGTTGGTGTTAACCACAAGTTAGTAAAAACATACAGAGACACTATTTACAGGTCATGTGACAAGGACAAAAACAGTGATCACATTATACTAGAACAAACAATGACAAGGAGAGTGGACACAGAGGACAGTATAGATAACAATAACGGAAACACATCAATTATATTGCACAAACCCCAGTATTGTACATGCCCTGACCGTCGTGACATTGCGTTCACCCATTGCACTAACAGTTGTTTCCCTTTTTGTAATACACTAACTCTTTTTCCCGTCCAATATTAAACATGATTATTAAACATGATTACATGTTTGTGTGTCCCTCAGCCGCCCTTTTAAGTGACTCTTAAAGATGGGTAGACTTGTACTTTCCCTCACTGACAGTGGAAGACTATTCCAGAAGCTCACTCCCTGATATGACAGAGCATTCTGTGAAAAGGTGGTCCGTCTAAATGCCAGTTCACAATCACCTCTAACAGTGGCTCGAGTCAGTCGAGACCCGGCAACACTGCTAGACTTTTGTTTAATAAAATCACTCATTGGTGGAGGCGCCAGACCATGTATAACTTTGTATATTAGACAGGCAGATTTAAATAATTTGAAATTAGTAAAATTTAAAAACTTGTATTTTTCTAAAATTTGACAATGGTGATATGAAAAAGGTTTTTTATCTAATAATTTCAATGCTCTTTTGTAGCATACTTCAATTGGCCCAATAGCAGCAGAGCTCGTATAGGACCAACTTGTAATACAATATTCAATATGAGCCAGTATCATAGAGTGCAGGAATGTAATCGCTGCTGTGTCTGTTAATGATGTGCGGATATGTCTAAAGTTCTGTATATTAACATTTACAGTTTTCACTACTTTTTTTTAATGTGTTTTTTAAAGGATAATTTAGAGTCTAGTAGCACTCCCAAATACTTAAATACCTCAACATTAATTAATTCTTGTGCACCCAAGCAGACTTTTACTGCAGCCATGGTTGTTTTAGGTTTACTAAAAAACATTGATTACGTACATCCTGCCAAAGTGTGATACTCTTCAGTTAAGAGAATAGGTTTTCTCAAATGGGTAGGACACTCTCACAATGTTAACACACAACAAGCTCCTGCTAGGCACAGCAGGAAGTGTGTAAATAAAACATTTGTTTTCACAGCATCACTTCTTGTGACAGAAAAACAAAAAACAAATAAAAGAATGATTCTATAACTAAACTAATACCATATAAAGGTATTGATCCCATATTAACCAGTTTCTCCAGCTGGGTTACATAAAGTAAAAAATACACATGTGCACATAAGCATACACATAAACAAAGAAAGCAGAGAAAACTCCAGTAATCAGATGATTCCCAGCAAGAACTCTGACATTAGTGAAACCCTAAAAACTCCCTCATAAGTAAAAACACATCCAGAACCACCCAGGCTTTGGCCTCCATCTGCCATGAGCGGTTTGGGACTGAGGGGAGGGAGACAAGCCAAAAGACATGCTGGAGCCAGAGACCATTTCCTGCTAAACAAATGTTTCTGAAGTAGTGCAGATTGGATTCCAATATGTTTGTCATTGATTTAATTTACCGCGTGAAAAGAAACTGTGAGAAGGGCTCCAGCCTTTCCCCATGAAGGACAGAGTGTGGGTGGATGAAAAGCAGGCTCATTTAGGTTAGAGAACATTAGAGCTGATGTGAGAGGCTCAAAGGCCTCTCACCCAAACTTTGCAATCCAAAGTTGTGCAGGCCCGGTTCATATCAATCATAAAAAAAACACGAATAAGATATTTGGAGGGGTCATAGGTCAGTACCAGGTAACCCATGAAGAACATATATTAAAAAGACAAAGCAAATTTATTTTAAAAATTTAGTTATAAAACAAAACAAAAAAACAACCCTAAATAATCTCGGTCTAAAGTCGTCATCTCCATGGTAGTATGGACATGGTTTGAGAACAACTCTCGTTTAATTCAAACAGTTTCTTGCCTTTGTTGATAGCTATTATAAAATAGCTCTTGTGTTTTTGAACAGGTGATGGATGAGCTTGTGCTTTCATTAATAAAAGAAATAAATCTTGTCTCATGTCTCCTGTATGTGGTGTTAAACAGGCTAATACTGCTGCACTTTAATGTCGGTAGTTCAAAAGCCATTATAGTTTATGATGTGGGACTCACTGTGGAAAGTTTGAGAACTGCTGATTTAGAGCTTTAAAGCTTTAAGAGTAAAGACTTGTAACTAAGGGTCAAAGGTCAAGTGAAAGCAGGCATGTGCTGAGTAGAACCACCTCTGCTGCCACCTACTGGCCTTTATTAAGCAGTGACTGATGCCTATACACAGTGCTTCCAGTCACTGGCCACTTTATTGGGTACATCTGATAGTAATAAGCTGAAACCCTTTTCCTTTACAAACTGCCTTCTTTATTCTAGTATAGCTTTAACAAGCTGGTGGAAACATTCCTCAGAGGATTTAGTCCATACTAATATAAAAGCATCACACGACTGCAACGCATTTGTTGGCTGCACATCCATGTCTGCTGGAAGAGGAGAGGGAGGTCTGGGCTTCTCTCTTTAAAGAGAGACTGATGGATGGATGAACAAGCTTCATATGAGTATATCAGCACTGGCACAATAGACTGCCTCTAATTAGTTTACATTTTCGAAATGTCTTCAAAGTTTCTTCAACCAACAAAAGAACGAAGGAAAATGTGTAGCTTTAATGTAGTTCTTCCGCTGGTCTTATCAACAATTCTACTTTTGATAGTTTCTTTACCCTCTTTAAATCTGTTGATATCAAACTACTAAGTGACTAAATCTGTCGCTCCATGACGATCCCAAAGGTGCTCTGTTGGATTGAGGCAACTGGTTTGGAATGATTTCAGCTTTGTGACATGGTGTGTTGTCATAAAAAGATGGATATGCTCAGCAACAAGACTCAGGCAGAGTGTGCAAAAATGGAAAATGTGTCACACCACTACACCACCAGCCCGAACTGATGCAGGTCAGGGTGGAGCCATGACCTCCTATCCAAATTTTGCAGAAAACTGGAAACTCATTAAAACCAGACAATATTTTTCTAATCTTCTAGTGTCCCATTTTAGTGAGCCTGTGTGAATTATAGCCTCCACTTCCTGACAGTAGTGAGTCCTGCTCTTCATCTTCTTGCCTTGAGGCTGATAGTCACAGTCATTTGATGAACCTCAATAACCCTGTGAAAAGGATGAGACGCTGGAGATCTCCAAATTCACTCAGATTAGATGAAGACAGATGTCATAGATATCCTCATTATGGAGAGATCCTCAGTTTAAATCTGGGTTCTTTAATTTTTATTCAAAATAATCTTTTTTATCCAAAAGAAATGTTTCCATATCTAAAATCTTCCAGGCCTATTTCCTGCAAGACTAATTGATTAGAAGAACCACACCAGCTGGTCCACTGGACCTTTTCAGTGCTTACTCAGTAGTTCTAAATAATAGCATTAAACTGGATTTATCATGTGAACTTCTGCATCATTTAACCCCATCTGTGATCGTTTTACCTTCTCTACAAATACTGCAGCCTGGTATATAAACCATGCCAACATTCCCTTTCTATCAGGGGTGGGGAACTCCGTCGAGAGCTGATGTCCTGCAGGTTTTACATCTCACCCTGGGCCAACCCACCTGAATCGATGATTAGTTCATTACCAGGCCTCTGGAGAACTTCAAGACATGTTGAGGGGGTAATTTAGCCATTTAAATCAGCTGTGCTCAAGGACACAGCTGCAGGAAACCGGTTCTTGTGGCCTGAAATTCCCTAAGCCTGGTTTATATCAAAACCAGCGCTTATATCCTGCTGTAAAATGACCTTTAGTCTTGTGTCTGTGAAGTATCTCTATTCATCTACATGCATCCGAAGTAGGGTTTTTTTTTTGTTTTGTTTTTTTAAAATCAGACTGCACCCAGCACTTTAATGACCTAAATTCCAAGTACTGTGTGTGTGAAAAGACTCCTGACTCTGGTTGAGTCTTGCTTTAATTTGTAATTTTTCTGCAAATCTATGTAGAGTCTATTACGCGAGTGGCCAATGTCATTGCCAGCATTTATAGCTGTGTGGCAGTACCATTGTTGACATTCATTCAAATTCGGAGCATGTGAGGTTAAGTTGTAGATTGTGGCTTCAAATGTTCAGAAAATCCAATATTTTGCATGACAGTGAAATTTCAATGTTGCAACGGACAGTTCCAGCAACTGCACAACTTCCAGCGTTGAGGCAACACTACCCTGTTAAAATTTACGGGTACATGGAAGTATGCAGAGTACATTGTGTATCAAAGGAAGTGTCCTTATTGAGACAGTGATTTGCTTTTTATTTGGTTTATTTGGCTCGTTTTCAGCACCAGGTCAAATAGGATGCAGGTAGTGGTTTGCCAATTTCATGCTTCACTGCTATTACACTATCATTTTAAACCTACAGCACAACCTGGACGACGGGTTTTTACCTCACCACGGGCAGTTGTCAGATAGTTGCAGACCAGTCTCTTGTCTTGGATGATTGGAGCCTAACAGGAAAGTCAAAATAGCGTTACTGGGCTTTGATGTAAATTAAAAGAAAGAAGAAAACACATCAAAAACATGAATTTAGTTGAACTTATTGACATCAGAGCAGACAAAATTACCCAGACTAGCTCTTCCTTTGTGGAAGCTGCAGCAAAAATGCTGCACACATAGATGAATGCCCCAAAATGGCCTATTCAATGCACATATTTCATTGTTGTGTCATTAAGTTTTGACACTCAGAAGCAGTTTACTTTGATTTCCCCTCACACCAACTCACACCCTTACTCAACCTCCAGTTTCTCAATGGGAAGAGTGTAGATGTAGTAAACCGTCATGTTCCCTCAGTCAGTGACTTTCCAGCTTTGCTTAATCTGACTTGCTTAGGATAAGATATTAGAAGCAGGTTCTGATTTTTTGTTTGTTTCTTCTTAATTCTGTGTGAGATCAGAAGATCTACAGAAGGTGGAAAATGCCCACTGTAACATCTGTGTTACACTACTGGATTTGGATGTCTGCCTGCCTTCTCGTGCCTGTGTCTACATGTGAGTTGCATATCGGTTCGCGATTTGTGTGTCTGCATCAGCGGCATTTGCTTAAGTCATACTAGGACATAGATATAAATGTAGCATTTGGACTTGTGAAAAGGATCTCTGCTGTAGCCATCTGGCTCAGGGGGTCTCTGTGTGGGCTATGACATGTTCTGAAATAATAAGAAAGACACTTTTGGCAGCCTAAACACTAACGTTTCGTCGTAAGTGATCATATTTGAACTACAAGGTGGAGTGCTAAATTATCAGGTAATTACATTTGGCTTGGTTAGCACTCTGCATTCATAGGTCATATGGTTGTAATCCCGAGACACTCATATCTAATTAAATCAAGTAAGAGATTGAATTAAGAAAAACAAAAAAAAACAAAAACAATTTCACTGGACAAAACTAAAGCACACTTTCTTGGATGGTCTGAACCAGACCGCAGGTCATACCATCGATAATCCATAAATGCTCTAAACACCCTAATAAACATGGGTCAGTGGCGGTGAAGTCCACTACACTGTTCTCACGGGAACGCAATGTTTCCTACCTACAAGTGTGCAAATAACTGTAAACCTCGGCCACAACAACCAGAGCTCAAGTGGTACATTGTTGTGTAACCTACCGTTCTAACAGAAGATTAGGGGGACCCGCATCAAGCTTTCATGGAAAGAAATTAAAAACACCAACTTGCCCAACTTGGACCAAGCACTGGCAGCTTCAGGTTTGCTGAGGAATACCTAATTGCCCACACCTGAGCTTATGAAAAAAGCAAAGACCAGCTCCGCCCACCAGGGGCGGTTCCCAGACTCAGGTCTCACCTGCCACACATGCCTCTTACTGCATTATCGAAGTTTGTTTTTATTGAGACATATATATAGAAGCTAATAAAAAATTGTAGTCAGCTGCACACCAGTTTATTTCAGCTGTAAAGCTAGACATTTTAACATGATGGGCATGACTCTCTTGGTCAGGAGATGACCTGTGGGTTCTTGTGCTTATTTTCATGTCGGCCAGTCAAGCATTTTTGCAATCTGGTGCGTTGCACCATGCATGAGTGATCGTGTTGTTGATTTTTACTGCCAGTGTAATTATCTTCCATTACAGAAGCTCTGAGACATACAGATATACAGAGGGAGACTCCAGAGACTTCCCTTTTTGGAAAGTTATATAACATATTGAAAGCTTGAAACCTTCGAAGAGCTTCTGAAAGCATGGCCTCTAATTTATACACATTTTGGTCAGAGATAACTTCCATGGTCTCGTGGCCTAACTTGTTTAATCCCCTTGATAAGGTCAGGCGGGTGGTCATTAACAGCAACATGGCATTCATTATGAAGTCCCCAAGTATTGCAAAATATTGCTAAAAGTACATGTGGTGGGACGTCCCCACACCGGCCTCTGTGGAAGTTGGAGTGAGAGTTGCACTTTGACCTGATTTAACTTATGTGGTCTGTGTTTGCTCTCTTTCAGTCTCATTAAGCGCAACAGTTGAATCTGGAATCAATGTCAATCTGTCATGTTTTGCTTCTGTCTATGACAACAACAACATCACCGCTGTACAGTGGAGCAGAAGTGACTTGGAGCCAGAATATGTCCTTTTGTATCAGGATGAGCAGTTTGTTACAGACAACCAGCATCCATCCTTTGTGAACCGGGTGGATCTGCAGGACAGACAGATGGAGGATGGAGACGTGTCTTTGATTCTGAAGAATGTGACGACTGCTGATAATGGAACATATGAGTGTCGTGTCCTGTTGACGAGAACAAACCGTGAAAAGAGAGCCTTTTTCAAGGGTAACCCCATCTGCAGTGTAAACCTGAGAGTTGTTGATCCTCCAGGTGAGTGAGCAGAGTTGAGTGTGTGTGTGATCAGAGGTGAAGCTGCTTCCTGGTTGTTGATGTTTGTTTCTAAAGATGTTGTTGATGAGACTTTGTAGAAAGCAGCTGGTCTGAGTGATGTGATCAGAGTGCAGTAGATAATGTCTGACAGCAGTTTGAAGAGGAAATGGATTCTGTTCTGTTCTTCACTCATCACCTACCTGACCGCTGACACCTCACACCTGTTTCTCACCTGCAGGTCAGCCGGACATTCACAAAAAGGATGGAGGGTTCAAAATTAGAGTTGTTATCCATCCAGCTAGTCTGACAGTTTTTATTTTGCTTGTTGTTGGTGCAATTGTTGGCTGTGTGAGCTACAGAAAATATAGACAACGGCAGAGTCAAAGTTCTTAGTCTCAGAGCTTTAAAAAGCTGAAGTGTGAGTCAACACATCCTGAATTCGGTGATCAGAACATTTTCTTGTTTGGGCATGTTAAGAACTTGTAACAGAACTTCATCATGATGAAAAATAAGAATAATAAAGATTTCTTCATCTCAAAATATGATATAATGAGTTTTTGATTTTGAACATCAAGTATAAAACATTTTGGATTGATTGACTGATTATACTATATTCATCCCGAGGGAAATTGGGTTAAGGCTGCTAGCCGTGCCAGCGCCGTTGACTGACGTTATTTTTGGTGTGTCAGCCTTTCAGTCTTCCTACCATTTCAACCCTCCTACACTATATACACAAGCTCTTGAACTCCTGTTGGTATCACAATTGTGTTTCTGCTTTTTATGCTCCGCACTGGAGGTGCCATATATCTGATGTTAGCAACTATGCAGGTTGGCCCTGGTTAGTGTGACTGAGTATTTACAGAAGACATTTTGAGGCTCTCCTATTGGTTGCTGTAGAGTTTCTTTCATATCAGATGCAAAACAGCTCCTGCACCTTTACATTGTTAGGTTAGTCACCTTTCACTGGTGCAGACACAGAGTTGTACAGCTAGTTGGTGCACTTTAGTGTCAGTAGATGGCAGCACTAGTTGTTGGTTTATTGTTGAGATGGTGGTCAGAGCGGCCAGAGCTGGTGCCACATCCAAGAATCACCTTTGCTGCTAAATCAGCTCATTAAACTCTTCTTTAAAACCACGACTTCACATCTGTTACCTAAATGCTAAATGGTGATATTACAAATACTGCTTTTCTTATTGCAACAAAGAAAACCCTGCATGTGCGTTCTGCACACTGCTGTCACATCTGCCCGCCACTCACACTGCTATGACAGAAACACTTTAACGGGTGTTTACTTTATTATTTCACAAATGCATGACTAGTGCAAGAGAGCAGTTGTTATTTTAATGAGAGCTGGCAATAAGAAGGAACTTGAAGAAACTACACTAACTTGTAATCACATCTGTGCACGACAGCTGCAGGAGCACTGAGCTGTTGATGTGCTGCTGTGAAGGTAAGACATTAAAAAACGAGTTGGAATCTGCTCATTATGTATCTATTAGACTTGTAACTAGCTGATCATTTGAAAAAGACACTCAGCTCTATTTGTTTGAAACATCAGATGTAACCGATTTCTTTTTTTGGGACCTTGGAGAGTGTAACAGACTTTGAACCACAGACAGCAAACTGCACGCCAGCTAAGATGCGGTGTACAGCTTCTTAAGTTAAACGTCATCTCCCAGTGCAGCCATCCATAGCCCAACAGACTTCATTTCCTATCACGAACACGTACGCACTTTGTTCTGACTTTTTTTTCTCTGAAGTTTCCAGCCACTGAATAATGCTCCTGCTGTTTATAGTGTGCAGCTGTGGCGTGTATCAGTTAGCATCAGACATCTTTCTGAAACCCACAGAACCACACGAGAACAAAAGTGAGACCAAAGTTTATTAATTCTGCAGAAAAACTAGATCACTGCTGTGGAGCAGACAACACGGTCTCCCACTTAGAAATTAAATAGATCGATAGAAAGATCAATAGGGGATCATATACAGTGCATTCCATTACTGCATTAATGCATTACATACTATACATACTCTTGATAAGGCAAGCGTGCTGGCTGTGTAAGGTGATGAGAAAAACACACGGAAATATATGAGTATTACACATCTATGTCCTGGGGTCTTATGGGTCGGTTGGACCAGTAGCTGGAAGTCATCGGCTGGACTGGTGGGAATCTTCAGTACAGAGCTCTGGCTTCACAATCTGAACACACAGTTTAAAACATCATGAGAAACAATAAGCACCTGTGCACAAACCTGGCCCGTCTGTTATATTCATATACAGAGAGCGAGGAACACGTCAAACCAGTTACAGTTCAGACGTATCTTAACGAAAGGTTTCAATGTCTAAAGTCTCTCAGGCACAAACTTTGCATTTTAAGTATTAATCACCCTAACACACTGAATTATGAATACTATAAACAGTATATGTGAAACTTCAGATCACACAGCATCTGCAGGTGCACCCCCTGCTCTTTGATACATTTCAACCACAAGATACCGAAGGTCTCACGCAGTTTACAGGAACAACATATAACAGGTGGAGACTGTTGCTGTGGGTTTTTACTATGACAAAAGGTCAATATTCTGTATCTAGGTCTCCTTTGTTTGCTACGTGGCTTTCTATATGTTTTTATAGAGCAGCATCCATCCCAGAAAACAATTGAAACATGAACATTGTAACATGTCGTGCATTTGTTTGTCTGAGGTTGTATTTAAATCATTTTTAAACCTACTAAGGGACGGATCTGCTAATGATGTCAGTGTTAATTTAAACCGATGAGCTCACCGTGCTTGGATCACGTGACTTACATTTTTCTGTTTTGACATTTTTTTAACTGGAAGATACAAAATAAGCTCATCAAAATAAACTGTCTGAGAAGTATGAACCAATCTTCCCACACAGGACAAAAAAATGAAAAACAGGCGGATGCTGCTGCTGTGGTTTTACAGTGAGAAAACGTCATTTTCACACCTTGCACATCCTATCTCACTTTTACCTTTAGATCATCTTGGATTTTTCTATTCTATTGTTTTTTCTTTTCTGCACATGTGCAGAGCCAAACAAGTGTGATGTTGACAAGTGTGATGTGATGCAGAGCCGTGCTGTTAGAATAGAACCAGGAAAATCCAAAAGAAGAGCGTGAAAATCAAAGGAGTACATAAGAGAGTGTAAATGTTGGCCTCATGACAATCTGAGGTGCTTAATTTTCTTCTGCATTTCCTTCCAGCTTGACTCTGAGTCTACATCACTTCCTGTTCTTAACATTGTTCTTTGACTTAAACTCAAACTTAAACAAGCACTTGTTTTCTATTGATTTAAAATTGATTTTATTCCTTAGCTGTATTATATAAAAGGAAGTGTGATTTAAATAGAAAAATTACTGAAATCAATAGTTGAATTAATTAGTGTAAATTGACACGGGAGGTCTTTATGAGAAGGAAAATCTGAAATGCTTATGACAACACAGTCGTCCAACATTTCTGCTCTCCTTCAAATGTTTCAAAGTCATCCAATGAGTCAGATTAGAGTCTTTGCTTATTCTGGCCTCTGCGACTTATGTTTGACACCACTGGTTTAAACTGGAATGCCAGGAATAGCTGGAATTGTTCAGAGCGTTAAGACAAAGAGGAGCAGCTGTACCTGGTCTTTGTTTATATGGGTTTCTCTTTAATCTTGATTTCTACATAACAGATGTCTTCTGTCCTCACTGCTGAGTAGACAGCAGCCAAAGCGCTCTCTGCACAATGAAACACACAGAGAGGACATCAGTGCACATGTCATAGAGACACTACTGCCATTACATTAATCATTCAGATTATTTATTGTGGGGAAAGTAATTATGATTTTCCTGCTGAATTTGTAAGTATTATTTGTAGCTCCCACAGATTGACCCATGAAAGCGTCGAATGAATGAATCAACAAATCCACGAACTAATCAATCAGTTTATTCTATGTATAAAGCACATAAAGATGTTATAAAGTTTACATATTTGCTGTAATTATTCATTCAATTTATGTTATTTTATTCTATTTAATTTCTATGATTTATATCTTGCTGCTTTATTTTATATATTGCGTTTATATCTTACACTCTTGCCATTATAGTGCACTGATTGAATTTTATATATTCCTTTAACTTTTCTTTAGTCTTTTTTTTACACTGAGGTGAGTAAGAAACAGTATTTGAGTTATCCTGTGTGTCCAAGTAGAGAACTGACAGTAAAACATTTTTGAATCATGAATTTTTGAAAAGCCTGAAAGTCGGAGTCTCACCTTGAAGCTTCCTGTCAACATATCGTTCCACCAAAACAATCAGTAAGACCACTAGAGCTATGACACAGAGTGTTCCAGCAGTCAGCAACACCGGGAGAAGAGGAGAGGAAGCGGCAGGAAAGGTCGAGGTGGTCGAGGTGGTTTTAGGTGGAGGTGTGGCTGTAGATGGAGGTGTGGATGTAGGTGGAGGTGTGGATGTAGTTGGAGGTGTGGATGTAGTTGGAGGTGTGGTGGTGTGTTCCCCTAAAATAAAGCAAACACAGTCATTAAGTTGTCGTCACATTGTGAATGTTGAAACCTGCAGAAACACAGACAGGTGAATGTGTCACCTGTGACAGTGATCCAGCTGGATGGAGACTCTCCATGACCGCTGATGTTACACTTGTAGAGGCCTTCATCAGACCTGGAAACATGCTGGATGGTCATGTGACCTGTAGAGTCTTTCCCAGTGAAGACGCCATCTTTATAGAAAGCAGCTGGGAGGTTGGAGGGAGGGGTCTCTGTTTTACAGAGCAGAGTGACGTCATCTCCCTCCATCACAGGGAGGACAGGACTCTGCAGGATCACTGATCCACCTCAACACAGAGACAAACTACAGCATTTCATCCATTTACACACAGCTTCATCAACACTAACTCCACACACTCAGCTTACCAGTGACTGTCAGGTTAACCATGTTACTGATGGGACCCTCTCTGGACTCACACCAGTAAACTCCACTGTCCAGTAGGACGATGTGGTTGAAGGTACAGGAAGAACCAGCTGATTCTCCAAACCCATCTCCACACTGAGTCCTGGTTTCTTTGCTTGTGTTTCTCCTCAGAGTCCATCCAGCAGAGCTGTCGTCCTCCTCACAGCTCAGAGACACAGAGTCTCCGTCAAAGAACTGAGTGCTGCTGGGACTCACAGTCAGACGAGCTGTGAGGGTTAAAAATAAGCTTTTCATTAATTTCAAAAGTAATATAAATTATTGTTTAGATGAAATCAGCCTATAGAATGAAAATAAGATTTAAATGTGCTATAGCAGCCCATAAGCATCTACACACCAGATATTTCTGATTCTGATCACCATTTTAGCAATTTATATTTAAAAAAAGACGTTTACTGACCTTGGTTTGTTGTCCAGTAAAACACCGATGTCAGAACTAAGGAGAAATTACAATTAGGTTAGTATAGAATAAAGACTAAAGAATAAAGGACTGTAGATAATTATTATGTTATAGATAACTATGAAACTCTGGGAAAATGCTGGTTTTGTTACAAGTGATGTCACGTATGGAGTGGGATGATTAAAGCAGGATGATTATGTTAGTTTGAATGAATCAACACTTCTGAGTCACACTAAATGTCAGAATCCTCGAAGCAGAGGTCGAGGAGGGGGTGTGAGAAGAATTTAAGGAAAAACTCTTCTTCGTCTTTCATGTAAATTCATAGGTAGATTTAGAAGTCGATAATAATGAATATATAGTAAGAAATCTTTGCAGTATCATTTCCTCTGTAAATGTCACACAAAACTGTCTGTCTTTTTGCACTATTAGGGTTTTTTTTCCTCACTGTACTGGTGGCATAAAGAGCACTACCATAACTTGGTGCTTTTGTTCTTCTTTTTCATGCTTTTTCCTTCATCACTTTTGATTAACAGAACAGAAAGTAAAAGTTCAACATTTAAAACAAAGAAAAACCAAAAAATTCATGCTTTACTCACAGAGCAGACATAGTACAGACGCTTCCTTCATCGTCCTCTTAACTGACGTGACCTTTTGTTCCTTTTCGTTATAGAGACAAGGTAAACCCCACCCTCTTCACCAGCTTGTCTTTTTTCTGTATGTGTAAGATGTGTGACAAATATAAATTAAAACAAAAAATCATTCAATTCAAATTGTAGTTTAAAAGTTATTTGACAGAAAAGAGTACAAAGCTGCACTTTCAATAATTTAACCGCTTTTAGTGTTTGAAAATGTGATGTGTTGTTTGGCAGCTTCTCTTTTAGCAACACTTTAACAATGAAGAGCTGGGAGAATAGGGATGCAGTGGTGAAATTTTCCCAGTCTTCCCAGATATGCAGTTTTAGCTGTTGAGCACAGCGGGGTTCTTGGAGACTGTTGCCCACAAAAACACTTGCGCAGGCTGTCACCGCACCAGCAGCAGAATCATTGATACGAAACAGGATGGGTCCGTGCTTTACCTTGTTTACATCAAATTCTGACCCTACCGTCTAAATCTCTCAGAATATATTGAAACTAACCAGACCGGGCTGTGTTTTTAGAATCTTTTATTTACATTTGGTTAGTGAATGTGTGAATTGCAGCCTCGGTTTCCTGTTGTTAGCTGACAGGAGTTTCAGCTGGTGTGGTTTCTGCTGCTACAGAATCTCCTTCATATGCGGTGCATTCAGAGAACAGCAAGTATCCTTTTGTTGTAACGAGTGGTTGTTCGAGTCACTTTTGCCTTCCTTTCATCTCAAAATATAAAAAAGGGGTGTTGCACATTCATTATGCGAGTTAGTGACCTTTCACTTGTGCAGACTCAGTGTTGGAGGGCTTGTTGGTGCACTTTAGTGTCAGTAGATGGCAGCACCAGACTATGGTTCCTTGGGACCCGTCACTCAGGAGGACGTGGCTGATTTTTCTTTTTTTTTCTCCCCATTGACTCATCACACGCAAGAAAACTTGCACACACAGACACACACGCCTGGTGCTAAAACTCACCCATCCTGCTATATCAGCTTCTTGTTAAAGATTAGACTTGCTCCAAATTACAACTTAAATCATTTATCTGCTTTTAGATCAGTAATAGTTACCACATGCCATACGGTAATATTACAGGTACCAGTGGTGAATTTTGGTATTGCAACAACAACAACAACAACAAAATCCCCCGCGGCATTGACTGTTGACAGAAAATCTTCTAATGTGACAAATCCAAATTATATCTGTGTCACGGTATGGCATGGCACACCGTGGGGATGTGTGGGGAAGGAGGACCCAGGCGCGGTACTCTGTGTATAAACAGTACGTTTATTTACAGTAACAATAAATCCCCGTGTTCTCCCAGACTCCCGTGTCGTGTCTCTTCGTGAATAGTCGGTGTCTCTGTGCTCTCCGCTCCCGTGTCAGCACCCCCCGGTGCTCGCTGCTCTTCGTGCCTTCCACGCTCCTCCTGCGGGAAACAATAGACGCAGCCGTCAGGACACATACAACTGCGGGCATACACACACTACTCAATTCAACGGGACGACTAACGTGGAGTCACAAGGAAATGATCCCGCGTCGGTGGGAGCTCCAACTCTCTCCTAAGTAGCTCCCCCGACGAGGCCTGATCAGCAGCAGGTGTGTGGCTTCGGGTGTGGCCAGTCCTTCCGCAGGGCCACACCCCTCAGGCCTGCAGGTGGCTGAGCTCCATCCTCCAAGCAGGCAGACACACACACACACACACACACACACACACACACACACACACACACACACACACACACACACACACACACACACAAGCATGGAGAAGAGCAGCAGCAACACCAAAATACATATAATAATAATAATAATAATATAATTCATAACTGCTCAGGGATCCTGGGTTGCTCAGACCCAGGATCCCTGACAATCTGTGTTTTAAGATTTTACAAGGTTTTATATTTGAAAAACTTCCTCATAGCCAAAAAAGTTTCTTTTTATACAGGGAGTGCAGAATTATTAGGCAAGTTGTATTTTTGAGGAATAATTTTATTATTGAACAACAACCATGTTCTCAATGAACCCAAAAAACTCATTAATATCAAAGCTGAATGTTCTTGGAAGTAGTTTTTAGTTTGTTGTTAGTTTTAACTATTTTAGGGGGATATCTGTGTGCAGGTGACTATTACTGTGCATAATTATTAGACAACTTACCAAAAAACAAATATATACCCATTTCAATTATTTATTTTTACCAGTGAAACCAATATAACATCTCCACATTCACAAATATACATTTCTGACATTCAAAAACAAAACAAAAACAAATCAGCGACCAATATAGCCACCTTTCTTTGCAAGGACACTCAAAAGCCTGCCATCCATGGATTCTGTCAGTGTTTTGATCTGTTCACCATCAACATTGCGTGCAGCAGCAACCACAGCCTCCCAGACACTGTTCAGAGAGGTGTACTGTTTTCCCTCCTTGTAAATCTCACATTTGATGATGGACCACAGGTTCTCAATGGGGTTCAGATCAGGTGAACAAGGAGGCCATGTCATTAGTTTTTCTTCTTTTATACCCTTTCTTGCCAGCCACGCTGTGGAGTACTTGGACGCGTGTGATGGAGCATTGTCCTGCATGAAAATCATGTTTTTCTTGAAGGATGCAGACTTCTTCCTGTACCACTGCTTGAAGAAGGTGTCTTCCAGAAACTGGCAGTAGGACTGGGAGTTGAGCTTGACTCCATCCTCAACCCGAAAAGGCCCCACAAGCTCATCTTTGATGATACCAGCCCAAACCAGTACTCCACCTCCACCTTGCTGGCGTCTGAGTCGGACTGGAGCTCTCTGCCCTTTACCAATCCAGCCACGGGCCCATCCATCTGGCCCATCAAGACTCACTCTCATTTCATCAGTCCATAAAACCTTAGAAAAACCAGTCTCGAGATATTTCTTGGCCCAGTCTTGACGTTTCAGCTTGTGTGTCTTGTTCAGTGGTGGTCGTCTTTCAGCCTTTCTTACCTTGGCCATGTCTCTGAGTATTGCACACCTTGTGCTTTTGGGCACTCCAGTGATGTTGCAGCTCTGAAATATGGCCAAACTGGTGGCAAGTGGCATCTTGGCAGCTGCACGCTTGACTTTTCTCAGTTCATGGGCAGTTATTTTGCGCCTTGGTTTTTCCACACGCTTCTTGCGACCCTGTTGACTATTTTGAATGAAACGCTTGATTGTTCGATGATCACGCTTCAGAAGCTTTGCAATTTTGAGACTGCTGCATCCTTCTGCAAGATATCTCACTATTTTTGACTTTTCTGAGCCTGTCAAGTCCTTCTTTTGACCCATTTTGCCAAAGGAAAGGACGTTGCCTAATAATTATGCACACCTGATATAGGGTGTTGATGTCATTAGACCACACCCCTTCTCATTACAGAGATGCACATCACCTAATATGCTTAATTGGTAGTTGGCTTTGGAGCCTATACAGCTTGGAGTAAGACAACATGCATGAAGAGGATGATGTGGACAAAATACTCATTTGCCTAATAATTCTGCACTCCCTGTATGAGTGACATCCTGAGCTAAAGTCTGTTGGCCATTGAAGAGAAAAAAGAGAGAAAAAATAACATAGAAATAAACCCAGAAGCAAAACCAATCATCTTTGAGCCCACTGACTCATTTTTGAATTTTCTTCAGATGAACATTTCACAAACATGCTCTAAAGATAATTCATCACTGGGAGCTGATCTATTTAATCTATTTAATCTATTGAAAATAGAGTTTCACTTTATCATTTTTGTCATGTTATTTTCTGACAATAGTCCAGCCTATGTGTTTTCTGGCCTGAATTCAAAAGATCCTTGAGTTCCATCTCTGGCAGGACTTTTGATAGGCTGAGTACAGACTGGACCATGCTCTTTACCTCTCTTGTTGTGGCTGTTGCTACTAGCTATTGACCTCCAGGGGCAGCTGACAGGTTCTCGGCTGCATCAGTGGCGTGTGGCTTGGGCAGTGGCTGATGCAAAAACTTGGGTGTTAGTGGGAAGTTGCTGACATCTGTGGAGGAAGCAGAGTCTGGGGTCTGAGTCACCTATTCAGGTGGTTGAGTTGCTTCACCTGTTTTGTTGCGCTGTAGCGCCGCTCTTCACCCTCCCTTTCTGTGCGTGGAGCTATGTATACACAGAGTGGTAACCCCTGCTCTGAAGATTTAAGCATAAACATTGCTCAGCAGAAACAAACTCAAGGACTGTTTGTATAGCAGCTGGGCCCTGTTTCAGGAAGCCGGTTTAGAAAACTCAGAGTGAAAAACGACACTCACGGTTGAGTAATCCCGAACTGTCCAACTCGGAATATTCGGTTTCAGAAAGGCTGATAACAATTAGTTCAGTCAACGCGGAGTTGCTTTAACCCCAAGTGAAGCGCGCGGACGAGGATACATAAAGCCCTGATAAGCGGAGCACAGATTAAGCGAGTCACCATGGAGACGGAGGGAAAGAAGGCGTGATCAATGTATTTTACAGCGCTTGAGGCCGAAATTCTGATGGCAGCATATGCCGATAACATGCAAATTCCGCGGAAAAAAGTAACACAGCCACAGCTGCGAAAGACAGGGAGCATGCATGGCAAAACATAGCCGACAGAGTCAATGCGTGAGTGTTAATATAAACATTGATCGAGGGATTTCCACCCATTTAACACGTTATTTTATCATATGTTATTTTATTTGTTATTTTATACATTTTATTTTGTGATGTGATGTGAGCGCAGGTGCAACCCAACAGGCCCCAAACGTTCCTGGCAGCAAGTAAAAATGAAATATAAAAATATAGTCCAAACAGGTAAGGTGTAATTGTATTATGAGCCATAGTGCTTGGTCTGTTTGTCCCATGTAAATCAATTGCAGTTAGAGGCTACATTAATTTTCTTTCTGTAAGCACTTATTGAAATTATCTGAGCACATTACAAGTACATATTTGCTTACTCTGTATGCTCAAATGTGGCCCGTTATAGCCAACAGAAAAAAAGCGGAGGCCCGAAAAACAGGTGGGGGTCCTCCACCACCACCACTCACAGAGGCTGAGCAGTTGGCCCTCAGCCAAAACAGTGGGCGCCCTGTGGCCGAAGGCATCTCTGTGGGGACATCCTCTGAGTCAATAACCCCGCAAGACACAAGTGCCTACATAGGGGGTAAATCCAAAATAATACATGATGTGCATACATCCTTTCTTCACAGTCACCTTTGCAGTGCTACTCATTCATTTGATAAACTCTTTACCATAATGGATTATTTTGTAGTGAAGTTATTTTCCTACTGATTTTGCCTTCCCTCAGGCTTGGTTGTCTTTGAGAGCATAATGACAATGAAGTGTAAGGTGATTGGTATGTTTGTTAATTGCCATTTGGTCCCTTGTAAGTTATAAGTGACCTGTATAAACCTCATATTCTATCAGTTGATGGTGGTGGTGTACTGCATCTGGTGCAGCCTCCTGTTGAGCCAGACCAACATGCAGTTGTGAGTAATACTCCACAGATTATATGAGTGTACAGTAGAACAGCAATGTTGTTTATTTCTTTACTACAGGAAAATAATGAAGAAACATTGACAGCTGTTACAGAGGAGGAAGCAACAGAGACACTTTATGAGGTGTACATCTTTTAATACTTTGTGTACAGGAAATACAGGCGACCAATAAAGCCAGTTGAACAAAAAATCTGTTTATTCTTCTTTCAACATGTTGAGGTGATGGGTCAAAAGAAATGATTGTGACATATGGTGTCTCTGACTGCTCTTCCATCTTGTATGTCCGTGGGAGGGTCAGGATGTTCATGGTTTGGATCACTGCTGATGTTTGGTTCAGAAGGACAGTGTTCTCCTCTAATTGTGGCAATGTTGTGAAGAATCACACATGCCACAATAATGTCACATGCCCTTTCTGGGGTGACCCTGAGTCTTTGCAGGCACTGGAACCGGGCCTTAAGCATTCCGATAGTCATTTCAATTCTGGCTCTTGTCCTGCAATGAGCCAGATTATATCGCTGCTGTGGGCCCGGTTCAGGGTCAGGGTAAGGGGTAAGCAAATAGGGTAAACATGGATACCCCCTATCACCAAGCAAGTAGCCAGTGAACTCTCCTAAGACAGAAGGATACACTTCAGTTCAAATGTCCCTGAAGCAATTGGTCTTTATATATTTTAAAGTATTCTCAACTCACCATGTCCAAATTTTGTGCTCAGTGTACATTCACGGAATATTTGTGAGTCATGGACAGAGCCTGGCCACTTGGCTTCCACATTTGTGATAATGTTGGCAGCATCATATATGATCTTCACAGTGCAGAGAACACAAATTAGCATCCATTACTATGATAAAATAATTTGTTAGTTTGAAATGCTACAGGGAACTATGTACCTGTACATTAATGCTGTGGAAAG
The DNA here is from genome assembly GCF_057381915.1 of Diplotaxodon limnothrissa. Classification (NCBI taxonomy): domain Eukaryota; kingdom Metazoa; phylum Chordata; class Actinopteri; order Cichliformes; family Cichlidae; genus Diplotaxodon; species Diplotaxodon limnothrissa. The sequence goes on from NC_140598.1 coordinate 29,834,748, forward strand.
ACTTCCTGTTCACATAGTCTCCTTCATTTACTAAAGGAGCAATGACTGGAATGTGAGTGCCATCTATACACGCCTGGGAATCCTGAAAATAAATGTAAAATTTAAGTAGTAGTCCAAGTATCACCACATCATAAATTAAGTTTTGGTCATCCTGATACCTGCAATTTTGTGGCATCCCTCTTTGATAAATCTTGTGGGTCTGTGACCGGGGAACACCACAAACGAGTACAGGAGACGTTTCAGTGCAACTGTAACATTCCTGACTGCCCGACAGACGGTAGCCTTGGAAACGTGCTCAGCGTCACCAATATTATACAGAAAGCTCCCGTTTGCAAGAAACCGAAGTGCAATACAAATAATATGTACAGAACTGAGAGCATGTCCGCGATGTGTCACATGCGTAATATATGGCCTGAGGATGTTATTCAAATAACTTATAGATTGTGCTGAGAAACGGTAACGTTCGCACAGAAAATCATCAGGAAATGATAAAATGTCCAAACGCGCTCTAATCACTCTCTCCCGGCGGAGAGCTCTGCGGAGAATTTGGGCTTCACGATCTACTGGCTCTTCAAGGACGGGGCACGCCATGTCCGACACTTCCTACTGTCAGGTTTCCGACAAAGGGGCGGAGACAGTCAGGGTTAGTTGTAGTAAACCTGCTAGGGGGCAGGTTAGCTTCACGGCGTGTGTCGTCATAGTGACTCACTCAGGCTTCAGCTGAACTCGCTTTGTGAAACCGAAAACCCAGAGTTTTCGTTAACTCAGGGTATACTTACTCAGTTTTTCCACTAAACCGGCTTCCTGAAACAGGGCCCAGGGGCCCGTTCTTCGTACGTCGCTTACTACATCCAAGATCAAATGACACATCCAAGATCAAATCATCGCGCTAACCGTGAGCTCGCTAATCCGGTTCCCCGAACACACCTGCTGTTGACGATTACTACAGCTGGACGCAGGAATGTGACATCACTGGGTGTCGTAAAAGGGGCTACGCATCGATAGTAGAAACATTGATCGGCAACCCGCTGATTGGTCGGCGAAAATGTCCAAGGGGCGTGCTCGGTATTTTCCGGCAGCAGAGCAAGAACTCTTGATTGAGGGATTTCAGGAGTTTCAGAGTTTAATTAAAACGCAAGAGAACACTGCAAAGGCTGCAAAAGCAAGGAGAGAGGGCTGGCAGAAAGTTGCTGACAAATCAAACTCGTAGGTAATTTAATAATAATAATAATAATGGATTGGGTTTATATAGCGCTTTCCAAGGCACCCAAAGCGCTTTACGATACCACTATTCATTCACTCCCACATTCACACACTGGTGGAGGCAGCTACGGTTGTAGCCAGGCTGCCATATCGCGCCATCGGCCCCTCTGGCCAACACCAGTAGGCGGTAGGGTAGATCTATCATATGACACTATATTGTCCAATATCATATGGCATTATATTATATTATAATATGTTATATTATATCCCCTTTCACATTAGAGCCACAACAGGACCCACAAGAACATGGGAACAAGTAAAAGTGGAATACAGGAGTATTCTACAGAATGGTAATATTTATCTCTTAGATTGCTTTGCGCCTCTTGCCAAGGTAATACTGGCCTGTAATACTCTGTTAGTTTGTTCATAACAGCAACCAAGAAAAGGGCAGAGGAAAAAAAGACAGGTGGTGGTCCTGCACCCCCTCGTCAACAAGTTGGTTAAGTAAATAATACCCTCACGGGAATATCGATATCTCTCTATGAGCACACTGTCGCGCTGACCTAAAGGATCCTGTCTGTCCCGCAATATACGCTGAATTCTGAGGACTCTCCTTATCAATCTTGCACCTTCCGCAATGGGTTGGTCGCGTATACGGACAGGACATGGCTGCGACAGACTTCCCAAATCCACCTTCGCTTTTATAGCCGTGGTCTCTCATCTTGATTACACGAAGTAATTTACAATTACTACTCTGAAATATGAATTACATCTGTAATAATCACATACATGTAATAGAATGTTAATAGTACATTTCCCTTTTTTAGGAAATGACCTGTATGTATCTGTGTGACATCAATAAAAGGATCAAGTGCTGCATTATCTTTAGTTACATTGATAATATTTATTTATGGTGAAACAGTGGAAAAATATCGCTGTTGCTTTCGTATAAATGAAGCGGACATACCTGCGTGGCCGCGATCTAATCCTGTTTACATAAAGTAAACCTGCTCCCGAGCAGGTTTACGCTTACGGCTCTGTTGCTATGACAGCAAGTCCCGGATGAGCTTCGGGGAACCGACTGATCCAGGATCACGCGAAATCGTCAACAATCTAATCCGGCTAACCTACTTAGCGAGGTACGAAGAACGGGCCCCTGATCTAGCACGCTAGAGTTTGTCAACCCTGAACATAGCTCTTCAGTATCTGTAAACTAGCATCTCTGTGTCTGTAAGTTCTCAAATTGTACATTCAAAAAATGTTTCCTCAGAGGCCACATCCTCTGGCCCTATGGATATAGGGAGTAAATATAACTGGGACTGTTTATTCAAAGCCTGTTAATTTAAAGGATTGTTTTTCGATTGCTTATTCAAAGCAGAGAGCAAATCCTATTAAGACTTTAGCTGCTTCTCAAAAACTGGCCTTATTCGAGACTGTCATTCCCAGGGCCTCCCAAGAGGCTGAGTTTCAGCCTTCTGCTGACTCTGGACTCCTGGAGACTAAGAAGCCAACACAACCTGCATTACCTGGAAACTCTGCCTTGCCATCTCAGCTGTCTGAGCAATTAGTTTCTGCTGAGAGCCCGAGCGCGTTGACCCAGCCGTCTCCGTCCTCTTCTGGAAGCTTCCGTGAACTCATTTAGCCAGCTGAGGATTGCACCTTGCTGTCACGGCCTGGGCAGAGCCAATGCCCTGAACAGCTCCAGCCAGCATTACCACTGCCAGATTTTTCTGTGCCTGCTGTTTCCATTTCATCGCTGGAGAACCATGCCAGCTGTCTGCCATGTGGGACACCTTGCCAGCCAGAGGTGGTGGACGAGGCGCGCGGGGGGTCCTTGAATGCCGGAAGAGGGGGAACAGCCGGGTGAAGGGCTGCTCCTGCCGGAAGTGGTGGAGGAGCCACTCCAACCAGATGGTGGAGGTGTGGGTGTAGATCTCCCTTAAATAAAGAACATCAGCTAAAAGTCACATTGTGAATATTGAAACCTGCAGAAACACAGACAGGTGAGTGTGTCACCTGTGACAGTGATCCAGCTGGATGGAGACTCTCCATGAGCGCTGATGTCACACTTGTAGAGGCCTTCATCAGACCTGGAAACATGCTGGATGGTCATGTGACCTGTAGGCTGCTTCCTGATGAGGGAGCCATCTTTGAAGAAAGCAGCTGGGAGGTTGGAGGGAGTGGTCTTTGTTTTACAGAGCAGAGTGACGTCATCTCCCTCCATCACAGGGAGGACAGGACTCTGCAGGATCACTGATCCACCTCAACACAGAGACAAACTACAGCATTTCATCCATTTACACACAGCTTCATCAACACTAACTCCACACACTCAGCTTACCAGTGACTGTCAGGTTAACCATGTTACTGATGGGACCCTCTCTGGACTCACACCAGTAAACTCCACTGTGCCATTCATAGATGTTACAGATGGAACCAGACCACCTTACCCAGTCAGCTCCACACTGAGTCCTCTGTTGTTTGCTTGTGTTTCTCCTCAGAGTCCATCCAGCAGAGCTGTCGTCCTCCTCACAGCTCAGACATAAACTCTCCTCCGAAGAACTGAGAGCTGCTGGGACTCACAGTCAGACGAGCTGTGAGGGTTAAAATTAAAATGTTTCATTACTTGCAAAAAGGAATATAAAAATGTTAAACAAAAGCCTAAACAGTAAAAATTTGATTTTGTGTCGCTCAGTGAAAAACAAACAATCATCTAGGAACTGGATGTTTTTGACTCCTCAATCACCCTTTTAAGCGCATTAAGACTAAACATTATATTTTAAGAAGTTTAAATATGATGTTTGAAGTTTACTGACCTTCAATTGTTGTCCAGCAAAGTACTGAAATCAAAAGTAGGAAGAAAGGACATTTAGATTAGAATATGAAAGAATATCAACAACACATTGTGTGCAGATCCAATATGTGATTTAAAAATGTGAAAGCTGCATTTGAAATTGTTGACAGTATTAGTGTGACCCTGGGATGCATTTTTATTACAAGTGGCTGGGAGCTGCAGCACAAGAAGGTAATTCATTGCCTGTTATGTATTAATCATTCATGTGTAACTGCTCACATGTAAACACTTTGTTGAGAATGTAATTATTTCACTTCAATTCAGCTTCTGCGCTCTATGATCACAGCTGTCAGCATCTGGAGAAAAGTCACAATCACAGATGATGGTTTTCCCAACACAGCGTGGAACTGTTGTTTTTTCTTCAGAGTTTATCGACACTTCAGCACAAATTTGTGTCTTTGTGCCTTCAAGCTTGTTATTTTACTTGCTTTGTCATGGTTGTGTGGCGGCATGAAGAACATAGACACAACTTGTAGCTCTGATCATGAAAACCTGTGTCCACTTTAAAGGTCAGCTGATGTAATAACTGACTCATTTCTGTGGATTTCACTGGTTAACATGGAAGAAACTTTAATCTGCTGTTACATCAGCCTGACTTCTTGTTCATGTGTCCTCCATCATCAGTGATTAACACAGCAGACAATAAAAGTTCAATGTTTAAAAGAAAGATGTTCTTTACTTGCAGAGTAGAGTTGCTTCCTTCATTGTCCTCTTGACTGATATGACCGTTTCATTCTTTATGTTATATAGATTAAGCCCCACCCTTTTCCCGCACGTTTTCCACCCCATATGTAGAATGTGTGCCAACATATCTGATATTTACACAGTTTCTTCTGTTTAAAAAAATAATGGATTTGTGCAGCAGCTCCTTTTGTAGTAAAAACTGAGAAGTGGGGAGACTAAGTGATGCGGTTTTGATGAAACATTCTACCATTCTTTCTTTAAAGTGATGTTTTAGTTGCCCAACACATTGGGGCCCCTTTTTTGGAGACCGTTCTCTGTCCACTAAAGGTCCATGAGTCACTTTTTGCAAGCTGTTACTGCACCAGCAGCCTAAACCACTGATCCAAGGTGGGGTGGATCCATGCTTTCATGTCGTTTACACTAAATTCTGCCCCTAACATTTGAATTTCTCAGCACACTTTGAGACTCATAAGACCAGGACGTGATTTTAGAATCTTTTTTATATTTGGTGAGCCTGAGTGAATTTTAGCCTCGGTTTCCTGTTCTTAGCTGACAGCAGTTTCAGCCAGTGTGGTCTTCCGCTGCTGTAGCACATCTGCCTCAAGGTTTTACATCCTGTGTGCTCAGAGATGCTCTTTTACCTACTTGTGGCACAAGAGAGAGCGGTTAATGGATTTACTGGTGCTTTCAGTGGTGCTCACTGTTGATCTTTGCTCTAGTCTTTGTCTGTATGACAAAAAAGAAACTCAGTCTGGGTAATCTGCATTTTTAGTTAGTTGTTCTTCTGTGAAGTGATATGTAAATTGTCATTTTTCATTTATTACTATAGTTTACTGTGCTCTGTGACCACTAGAGGAAAACACATTTTAATGTTTCATTGTGCAAGCTAAGAAAGTTAAAGTGTTTTTTAGAAAGCAGAGTCCTTGAACTTTTTGGACCTTCTTTACCTGAGCGTGCCTGAGCCTAGAAGCAATGCAGGTTGGGCCTGTTTGTACTTTGATGGGAAACAATCTGGGAATACCAGGTGTGTAAAAGTGCTGTTTAAAATCATATCAGGCCACCTTCCACTAGAGGGCAGTTTTACATAAACAGAAGTGAATTTGAGGCATCTGCTGTCAGTTTCACCAAAATGCTTAAAAGAAAACTTTGGGCATAAATGCAGTTAACTGGCAGCCTAAACAAGTTCCCATGTCTGAAAAACATTTAAATCTATTTTTTAAAGAGTTTCACTTTATCATCTTATGTATTTTGTTTTACACTGAAACAGAAAGACACAGTTGTATAAAGCTTACAGTCAAATATCATATTCATGAACTGCATTTCACTCCTCCCAGAACCTTAAATTACTACTTTAAAGAGCATTTTTCTACAAATACATGAGACCTGCAAGTGAGCAATAAGTAGATAAGAATAAGAACTAAAGACAGATGTGAAGGATTTTTCTTTTTTTCCACGCTCAATCAGTTTTACCCCCTCACAGGGTCTTTGGCAACTCATTAAGGGCTAGGATTGTTCTGCCTGCTTGGAAACCCCAATTTGAAAACCTTAGGACTGAAAAAGTGCATGTTTAGTAGGTTACAGTAAAAACAACAACAACAACAACAACAAGCAAGGACTCTCTACAAGTTGCAAATGGCCTGAAAATAAAGTCTCACAAATTTAATTTCTTCAAATCAAAGCTATTCAAACTCACACATACACACTTTGTTCCCAGTCTTTATTTTCCAGCTTTGAATGATTCATGCTTTAGTCTGGCGTTGAGGTGAAGTTTTAATTGTTTCTTTCTTTGTCATCTGGGCCCTGTTTCAGGAAGCCGGTTTGGAAAACTCAGAGTGAAAAACGACACTCACGGTTGAGTAACCCCGAACTGTCCAACTCGGAATATTCCGTTTCAGAAAGGCTGATAACAATTAGTTCAGTCAACGCGGAGTTGCTTTAACCCCAAGTGAAGCGCGCGGACGAGGATACATAAAGCCCTGATAAGCGGAGCACAGATTAAGCGAGTCACCATGGAGACGGAGGGAAAGAAGGCGCGGTCAATGTATTTTACAGCGCTTGAGGCCGAAATTCTGATGGCAGCATATGCCGATAACATGCAAATTCCGCGGAAAAAAGTAACACAGCGACAGCTGCAAAAGAAAGTGAGCATGCATGGCAAAACATAGCCGACAGAGTCAATGCGTGAGTGTTAATTTAAACATTGATCTAGGGATTTCCACCCATTTAACACGTTATTTTATCATATGTTATTTTATTTGTTATTTTATACATTTTATTTTGTGATGTGATGTGAGCGCAGGTGCAACCCAACAGGCCCCAAACGTGCCTGGCAGCAAGTAAAAATGAAATATAAAAATATAGTCCAAACAGGTAAGGTGTAATTGTATTATGAGCCATAGTGCTTGGTCTGTTTGTCCGATGTAAATCAATTGCAGTTAGAGGCTACATTAATTTTCTTTCTGTAAGCACTTATTGAAATTATCTGAGCACATTACAAGTACATATTTGCTTACTCTGTATGCTCAAATGTGGCCCGTTATAGCCAACAGAAAAAAAGCGGAGGCCCGAAAAACAGGTGGGGGTCCTCCACCACCACCACTCACAGAGGCTGAGCAGTTGGCCCTCAGCCAAAACAGTGGGCGCCCTGTGGCCGAAGGCATCTCTGCGGGGACATCCTCTGAGTCAATAACCCCGCAAGACACAAGTGCCTACATAAGGGGTAAATTCAAAATAATACATGATGTGCATACATCCTTTCTTCACAGTCACCTTTGCAGTGCTACTCATTCATCTGATAAACTCTTTACCATAATGAATTATTTTGTAGTGAAGTTATTTTCCGACTGATTTTGCCTTCCCTCAGTCTTGGTTGTCTTTGAGAGCATAATGACAATGAAGTGTAAGGTGATTGGTATGTTTGTTAATTGCCATTTGGTCCCTTGTAAGTTATAAGTGACCTGTATAAACCTCATATTCTATCAGTTGATGGTGATGGTGTACTGCATCTGGTGCAGCCTCCTGTTGAGCCAGACCAACATGCAGTTGTGAGTAATACTCCACAGATTATATGAGTTTACAGTAGAACAGCAATGTTGTTTATTTCTTTACTACAGGAAAATAATGAAGAAACATTGACAGCTGTTACAGAGGAGGAAGCAACAGAGACACTTTATGAGGTTTACATCTTTTAATACTTTGTGTACAGGAAATACAGGCGACCAATAAAGCCAGTTGAACAAAAAATCTGTTTATTCTTCTTTCAACATGTTGAGGTGATGGGTCAAAAGAAATGATTGTGACATATGGTGTCTCTGACTGCGCTTCCATCTTGTATGTCCGTGGGAGGGTCAGGATGTTCATGGTTTGGATCACTGCTGATGTTTGGTTCAGAAGGACAGTGCTCTCCTCTAATTGTGGCAATGTTGTGAAGAATCACACATGCCACAATAATGTCACATGCCCTTTCTGGGGTGACCCTGAGTCTTTGCAGGCACTGGAACCGGGCCTTAAGCATTCCGATAGTCATTTCAATTCTGGCTCTTGTCCTGCAATTAGCCAGATTATATCACTGCTGTGGGCCCGGTTCAGGGTCAGGGTAAGGGGTAAGCAACTAGGGTAAACATGGATACCCCCTATCACCAAGCAAGTAGCCAGTGAACTCTCCTAAGACAGAAGGGTACACTTCAGTTCAAATGTCCCTGAAGCAATTGGTCTTTATATATTTTAAAGTATTCTCAACTCACCATGTCCAAATTTTGTGCTCAGTGTACATTCACGGAATATTTGTGAGTCATGGACAGAGCCTGGCCACTTGGCTTCCACATTTGTGATAATGTTGGCAGCATCACATATGATCTTCACAGTGCAGAGAACACAAATTAGCATCCATTACTATAATGAAATAATTTGTTAGTTTGACATGCTACAGGGAACTATGTACCTGTACATTAATGCTGTGGAAAGACTTCCTGTTCACATAGTCTCCTTCATTTACTGAAGGAGCAATGATTGGAATGTGAGTACCATCTGTACAGCCAATCACGCCTGGGAACCCTGAAAATAAATGTGCAATTTAAGTAGTAGTCCAAGTATCACCACATCATAAATTAAGTTTCGTTCATCCTGATACCTGCAATTTTGTGGCATCCCTCTTTGATAAATCTTGTGGGTCTGTGACCGGGGAACACCACAGACGAGTACAGGAGACGTTTCAGTGCAACTGTAACATTCCTGACTGCCCGACAGACGGTAGCCTTGGAAACGTGCTCAGCGTCACCAATATTATACAGAAAGCTCCCGTTTGCAAGAAACCGAAGTGCAATACAAATAATATGTACAGAACTGAGAGAATGTCCGCGATGTGTCACATGCGTAATATATGGCCTGAGGATGTTATCCAAATAAATTATAGATTGTGCTGAGACACGGTAACGTTCGCACAGAAAATCATCAGGAAATGATAAAATGTCCAAACGCGCTCTGATCACTCTCTCCCGGCGGAGAGCTCTGCGGAGAATTTGGGCTTCACGATCTACTGGCTCTTCAAGGAAGGAGCACGCCATGTCCGACACTTCCTACTGTCAGGTTTCCGACAAAGGGGCGGAGACAGTCAGGGTTAGTTGTAGTAAACCTGCTAGGGGGCAGGTTAGCTTCACGGAGTGTGTCGTCATAGTGACTCACTCAGGCTGCAGCTGAACTCGCTTTGTGAAACCGAAAACCCAGAGTTTTCGTTAACTCAGGGTATACTTACTCAGTTTTTCCACTAAACCGGCTTCCTGAAACAGGGCCCTGCTCCAAACCGAGTCGTGTTGTCATGTTTCGGCTGTTTGCAGGCAGGAATTGGACCCAAACGCAGACTCACTGGAAACAGGACTGAACTCAAAATGGCAGCTTTTATTGCTGAACACAAAACCTAAACTGGGAAGCCGCTAATAAAACACACACAGGGGGGCACAGTGCAAAACATATAGCATAAAGACAATCACCACACTGACACAGAGAAACACAGGGCTTACATACACTGGGACATAATCAGGGAATGGAAAACAGGAGGGAGACACAGCTGGGAGAGACTGGGGCTAACGAGACAGGTTGAGCAAAGCTGGACACACAAAAATGAGACACAGACCTTCACAATAAAACAGGAAACAATACACAAGGACGCAGACTAAGAAACACAGACTTTACATGGGCAGAACTAAACCTAAACCAGAATAAGCTTGAACATAGAACATCATCATCATCATCAAAAAGATCAAGAAAATAACCACAAATATGAAAACTCAAAATACTGGGTCAAAACTGACCCAGAACCATGACACGTGTATCTGTTGGCCGTAACTATTCAAAGCTTCCTCTCAGACGTCTTTATGAAACTCACAAAACCACATGAGAAGAACAACAAGGGAGACGAAAGTTTACTGATCCTGCAGAGAAACCAGATCAGTGCTGAGAAGACACCAGCAGGATCCCACATTTAGAAATAAAATATATAACTGGCCTTAAATACACAGCATTACATTGATATATTAGTTATATTCTCTCTTAACTACATGTTGCTGAAGGCACATTTGTTTGTTTTTTCTTTGTTTTTGCAGGTTCTTCACATAAAAATCTTCATGAGTTGCTTTGAGGACTTGGCGTGACCTCCAGCTGCATCTCAGTGGCTGGACTGGTGAAATGCTTCACTTCGGAGTAGATGACGTCTGGCTCTCTTGGAAACTCTGGACATACAAACACAGACAGATCAAACAATGTGAGGATAAGCACCTGTGTACAAAACCAGACCTGCTTCTTATGTTTATAGATAGTAAACTGAAAGAATGGGGAAATGTCAGTGAACACGTGTGGTCAATACCCTAAAGGCCTTTTCTCTAGACTTAAAGGTTTTTTTAATCTAATATCCAACTTCAGAAATTTACATTAAAAGTCTTACTACTTTCTGTCATGAATGAGCTTTTAATCTGAAAGAACCCCACCAGGAAATGTTTAGTTTGGTAGCAGAGAGTCTGACAGGGGACTCTGAAGCTGTCACTATTAGCATTAACCTGAAGTCATCATGTGAGCTGTTGAAGCATTAAATCCTCTCCGTGATTATTTTGCCCAGCAGCCTTTAAGTGATTATCACCTTTACTGTGACTATCTACAGTAACTTGGTTGGTTTCATTGGTCATTGATCTCTAATCCAGTTTAATTTAACCTGTTCTGAAGCTTTTAGGACCTCAAATGACTTTCAGTGTTAAACATTAAGTAAGTTTTATGCAAATATATACCGATAATAGAATATGTTGTACGTAACGCACACAGCTCCTACATATAGACTCAGTGTTATGTTTAACCACAAGATGAAAACTGAATAGTTTCTGGGGCCTTGTGTCTATTAAAAAACAAAAACACAATGCAGCATGCTAAAGTGTTACTTAGCCAGCAGTAAAAATGTGTCTTTGTAGGAAAAACAGCTGTGACAGAAAAAAATGACCAGCTATTGGCGGTTACACCAGTGCTGAGTCAGCGTGTTACTTTTACTTTGATGCTTGGAGCACATTTTGCTAAATTTATACTCTTATAGCTTCACTTATGTTGAAACATGCAAAACTGTTAATGTTAGTGTAGGACACTTGGAGATGTAGAAAACACATGGTTCATTTATTCATTTAAATTTATATTATACTATTGTTTTGCATGTTATTTGATCAAAAGTGCAATAAAGAGTTATATTTTTTTGTTGCTCAGACCAAAGCAACAAAAAAGCACCCCTGACAGAATACCCTGAGGGAGACAGTTGAATGCCTTCTCCAGGTCTACAAAACACATGAAGACTGGTTGAGGAAACTCTGACACGCGCATGTAAAAATCCTCGAGAGGATAAAGAGGTCTACACTGTGCCTCCTGCATCTGACGTTTTGCTAATAAACTGACTCTTCTTTCCCTGGAATGGACTTTCCCAGGGAGGCTGATTAAAGTGATCTCCTATACTGAGCATGCTCAATATCAGCATCTCTCCACCTGCACTGTGCATTGTGTGAGCAGAATACCATCATCCCGTATGCTTTGAGAAAGACCAAGTCTTTTTCCATGAAATATTAATGATCAGTAAGACATTTGCTCTTAGATCTGTTGTTTGTGCAGAAAACAGTGAGTATGTGTGTTTAACAGCTCTGTAGTAAAGCTGCAGAAAATGGAAACTGGACGACCACAGAGCTGCTAGTTTCTGTTAAAACGCAGGCTGAAAAACACTGTTCAGCATGTGAAGAACAACACTTACATTGAAAGGCTGCGACTAAGTTTTGAAAAATACATCACTAAAACAAGTTAGCTACGCTAGTGTGAAAGGTGGGCTGCACACCAGACATGTCTCCAATCCTTCAGAAATAGAGACAGACAACTAAACTCTATGTGGGAAGTAAAGTTAGTTTTAAAATATATCGTCCATGAAAACAGGTCTGTGATGATTCCTGCTACTCAGAAGATTAAAATCATTCAACCAGAATGCTAAATTTATACATATTCCACCTGCCATTCTCTCTCAAGAAACACCATCAGATCTAATTGTGGATGTGGTCCCTGCTGGTGAATAAGGAATTTAATTTATTAGTTGTACTACAAGAAGTCATTCTGTGAGCTTTTGAAAGCCTGAAAGAGAAAAAAACTGAGTGTGAATCTCACCTTCAAGTTGACTGTGACTGGTTTGCTCCATCAAAAGAAACATTAACACCACTACAACCACGAGACAGACCGACGCAGCAGTCACCACCATGGGGAGAAGAGAGTAACAATCCAGAGAGGTCAATGTAGAGGTGGCTGCAGGTGGAGCTGTGGCTGCAGGTGGAGGTGTAGCTGCAGACAGAGGTGTAGATGCAGGTAGAGGTGAAGATGCAGGTGGAGGTGAGGATGTAGGTGCAGATGTATTTTTCTCATTCAGCTCCTGTTATGTCTATCTCCACCTCATCACGCCCTGTCCTTTTGGACACTTTTGGATACTTTCTCTCCTGTTTCACTACCTGAGCTGGTAAAACTAGTGAATTCAGTGAAAGCATCCTCTTGTCCACTTGACATTGTACCTGCATCATTATTCAAAAATGTCTTCCAGGTTATTGGTCCATATGTGCTCACTCTAATCAACCCTTCACTGGCGTCTGGTATAGTTCCGATCTATTTTAAAAATGCTGCTATTCTCCCACTTCTAAAAATAACCTCAGCTAGACCCCTCTCTTTGGAGCAGCTACAGACCAATCTCTAAATTACCGTTAATCGCTAAGCTTCTAGAAAAGGTTGTGGCTAGGCAACTTATAGCGGCTCTGGACAAACATAACATTTGCGATAAGTTTCAGTCCTGCTTTCGCAGAGCTCACTCCACAGAAACAGCCCTTCTTAGGGTCTCAAGTGACATCCATCCATCCATCCATTCGCTTCCGCTTATCCTTTTCAGCGTCGCTGGGGGGCGCTGGAGCCTATCCCAGCTGTCATAGGGCGAGAGGTAGGGTACACCCTGGACAGGTCGCCAGTCTGTCGCAGGGCCAACACACAAGGACAGACAACCATTCGCACTCACATTCACTCGCACATTCACAGCTAGTGACAATTTGGATTAACCAATTAACCTATCCCCACAATAATAATATACCTCCAAAATAGGTAATTTCTTTATTTTAGATGCAATCCCTTGGTAAATCATGTTGACTGCACACTATTTATCAAGATAAGCAAAGTTGTTTGAGGTAAACTCAGATACAAATACTGTAAATCAATTTATGGCATCAGAGTGATCAGGGTAAACCCACAGTCTGTTAGGTTTTCACATCACGGCATGAAGCGATATTGACCGAGGACCAACTTACAAAGTCTGCCATTAATTTGCATCATTTTACTAAGTAAAATTAAACATATATAAATCCGTCTTTGAAATATTTACCTTTTTAAATGTGAACCAGATCAGCCTATCAGTCTGTTTACACTGTGCATTTCTGCTCCCACACCTCTAACACCAAGTCTGTAAAGCTGTTCTTTCAGTGATTACTTCATGTTTTCTGTAGTGGATGCATAAGTAACAGAACCACAACTTTTAACTCGTGTGTCCACTTTAAAGCTGACATAATAACTAATTCAGTGAAGTCAACTGGAAAGATGCAAAAACTACATGGAAAATCCGCTGCAGGGCTGACATCTAACTGAATTTTAAATCCATGGAGGGTTTCTTTCTATTTCTCTTTTGTAAAACCTCCTCAAAGCCAAAAAGGTTTCATCTCCGAGTCCACTGCCCAGGCCTCACACATGCGCATTAGTTTAAAGCAATAGTGAGCACTTTAACATACACAGATGTGGCTCTGAGGGATCTGTCATCAGTTTTCTTGGAAACACTTTTACCAGTATAAGTAAATCCATTATACTGTACATAAAGGTGGGCCAAGCATGTGTGCCGTGTGTGATAAACAAAGAAAAACCTTTAAGTGTGTAGAAAGAAGAGTTTCATTTCATCCTGATAATCATTTTATTTCACAATGAAATAGAAGGACAGCTGTGCATGTACATGACTCCTGTAAGTGGGCATTTGTTATGGTAGCATAAACCGATTAAACAGTTTTCTTTACTGAAGGAATATTTCAAAACTGAGATTTGTGGCCCCCTCCTCTAAACTAGAGAAACTTGTGCGTGCATTTGTGTCATTGTTCAAAGATTACTGTCCTGTTTTATAGGCTTCGATAAATAATCTCTTTCACACCTCCAAGTGATCCGACTGCTAATGCAGAAAAATAGCTAAATAGATGGATAATATAAGAAAAGTGTTATAACATAACATAAAACCTGCAGATACAGTCTGGTTTTTTTGTTTGTTTTTAAGACAGCTTAATCACAAGATATTAAAAGAATATCAATTAGCTGTAGAGCACAGAGACGTCTGCTCACACACCCCTATTTGGAAAAAAAAAAAAGTCATCTTGAACCATGATGGAGACAAAGAAGAGCAGCTGTACATTTTATAGTTGCTTCTCTTTGATGTTGAATTGTCCATCTTCAGTGACATCTTCTGTTCTCACTGCTGAGTCGACTGCAGCTGCATCACTCTCTGCACAAGAAAACACATAAAGCGAGCATCAGTGCAGGGAGTACAGTCCTATAGATACTGCTGCTGTTACATTAACGATGACATAAAAATCATTCAGATTAATTATGCTCCAATATTTTGTGCAGGATTCAAATGCGACATGATGGAAAACTGATCAGATCCAGCAGAAAACATCAGCACACTACTCCAGATAAAAATCCTAACAACTAATAAATGTCTTGTTTATGTTTCTTAAATTTATGCGCTTTTTAAATGATAAAAACATGTTATTGTCGTTATTATTTATTTAGTATTTATTTATTTATTTCACAGCGCCAAATTATAACAGCTGTTGCCTTGAGGTTCTTTCTGTTAGCTGGCGCTAAATAAGCTAAATTAGCATTTTTAGCTTAGCTTGCCCTGGATTCAGCTTTGACAAATATGATCGACTGTTTCCAGTAGAGTTCCATCATCTTGTCATCTTTTACCCTCTCAGAGCACCGTGTGTTTGAGTGTCCAGATCATTGTATTTTAGATTTATTCACACATCTCAACTCTTTGGGTAACTGAACAACTTTAACTAAAGTGAATAGTTAGTCTAATTCATTACTGCGCCCTGTTTGAAATTAAATGTTTAGCACACAAGGAACAACAACTCACCATTAACAGACTTCTACAAACACAGAGCAACCAACATGTGATCCACAGTATGATTGTAGGCTTTGACTAAGCTTTTAAAATATGTATCACTAAAATGATCTATTCTCTTAACCACTCATCAGGAAGCAGGAGGGCTGGAGCTTCTCCCTGCTGGGACAATATGAAAGGCGGGCTGCACATCAGACAGGTTTCCAATCAATTATAGAACTAAGAAAGAAAACTTAGCAATCTTACACGCCTACATCTAATTTGAAATCACTAGTTAACACCTATCATGTATGTCTAGACTGTGGGAGGAAGAACTCAACACTGTGAACTGTTTTAAGCTGCACAACGTTTTAGTTTGTAACCATGGAAACAGGTCTGTGATGGTTACTGCCACTGCAGTTTGTTACTTCCTAATGCAGGCCTTCATCTCCTCCTGAGCCAAAAGAAAAATAACTATCAGAACATTTTATATCTGCACATTAAAGCCCATGACCTTTGTTCTCATTTTGTCTCAATGTCTATATTTAATAGTACAAAAGACACAAATTATATGTGTTACGACCCGACTCGAAATGACCGTAACAAGAGCGGGGTGTCCCGCGACTTCCCACGCCCAAACAGACACAGCCACAGCATCGGACTTTTAACAACAATTTATTCACAACAATGGCACTCACGGTAGTGGGAGTGTGTGATTTCAGGGTGAGCTAAGGCCAACACAACAAACAAAACTCAACCAAGGCTTCGGTTCCCCTCTGACCTGTTCAAGGAAAAGAAAACAAAGAAATGACACAGTCTGACCTCCCTGGTCTAAGAACACAGGAGAAAAGAAGGCTTCCCAAAATAATCGGCAGCTCACCCCTACTTGCTCCGCACTTCACACACATGTCTGACTTTAACTAAGTAGCTACGGCTGTGGCTGCTCCGTCTGGACCTGAGGCAAGTGCATGGGAAGTCTGCCACACCCCACACAGCAGCGCTTCAGTCGTCCTTTTATAGTTCACGTCCACAGCAGGAACCAGTTACATCAGGCTGTTCCTTAGGTCCATCAATCACAGCCGAGCCCCTGCACAGGTGAATTTGCATACACACATTAAGAAACAAACAAACCAACAACACATACACGTAGCAATATGTTTGATACCTTAAATTACGATTTGATTTAAAGAGCACCTTATGGGCAGTATATGACATGGTGGTTAGCACTGTTGCCTTACAGTAAGAAGGCCCTAGATTCAAATCCACCTTTTGTGTGGAGTTAGCATGTTCTCTCTCTTTTATACTCTCCAGGTCCCTCTTCAAAAACAAGCATTAATAGAGTTAGTCTAACTGATGATTAACTGTGAATGGTTGTCTGTCTCTGTGGCCTGTCCAGAATGTACCTCACCTACCTGGGACAGCCTCCAGGATATTTATAATAAAGAAAACTCCACAGAGCTGCTTTTAAGCAAGCTTCATCTTTCCTTTGGATATTGTTTAAAATTGAAAAACATACTAACGTAAAACATTCATGGAACACATAAAGAGTGAAAGTCTCACCTTTTAGTTTCCTGTCAACATGTCGTTCCACCAAAACAACCAGTAACATCACTAGTAACACAACACAGACTGTTCCAGCAGTCAGCAACACGGGGAGAAGTGGAGAGGAACCAGCAGAAGAGGCAGGTGGAGGTGTGGATGTAGGTGGAGGTGGTGTGTTTGTCTAAAATAAAGCAAACACAGTCATTAAGTTGTCGTCACATTGTGAATGTTGAAAGCTGCAGAAACACAGACAGGTGAGTGTGTCACCTGTGACAGTGATCCAGCTGGATGGAGACTCTCCATGACCGCTGATGTCACACTTGTAGAGGCCTTCATCAGACCTGGAAACATGCTGGATGGTCATGTGACCTGTAGGCTGCTTCCTGATGAGGGAGCCATCTTTATAGAAAGCAGCTGGGAGGTTGGAGGGAGTGGTCTTTGTTTTACAGAGCAGAGTGACGTCATCTCCCTCCATCACAGGGAGGACAGGACTCTGCAGGATCACTGATCCACCTCAACACAGAGACAAACTACAGCATTTCATCCATTTACACACAGCTTCATCAACACTAACTCCACACACTCAGCTTACCAGTGACTGTCAGGTTAACCATGTTACTGATGGGACCCTCTCTGGACTCACACCAGTAAACTCCACTGTCCCACAGGACGATGCTGCTTGTGGTACAGGAAGAACCAGCTGGTTGTCCCCACTCCTCACACTCAGCTCTGGTGTCTGTGCTTGTGTTTCTCCTCAGAGTCCATCCAACAGAGCTGTCGTCCTCCTCACAGCTCAGAGTCACATAGTCTCCGTCAAAGAACTGAGTGCTGTTGGGACTCACAGTCAGACGAGCTGTGAGGGTTAAAAATAAGCTTTTCATTAATTTCAAAAGTAATATAAATTATTGTTTTGATGAAATCAGCCTATAGAATGAAAATAAGATTTAAATGCGCTATAGACAAGCATCTACACACCAGATATTTCTGATTCTGATCACAGTTTTAGCACTTTATATTTAAAAGACGTTTACTGACCTTGGTTTGTTGTCCAGTAAAACACCGATGTCAGAACTAAGGAGAAATTACAGTTAGGTTAGTATAGAATAAAGACTAAAGAATAAACGACTGTAGATAATTATTATGTTATAAACAACTATGAAACTCTGGAAAAATGCTGGTTTTGTTACAAGTGATGTCACGTGTGGAGTAGGATGATTAAAGCAGGATGATTATGTTAGTTTGAATGAATCAACACTTCTGAGTCACACTAAATGTCAGAATCCTCGAAGCAGAGGTCGAGGAGGGGGTGTGAGAACAATTTAAGGAACGTTGTGCAAAAACTCTTCTTCGTCTTTCATGTAAATTCATAGGTAGATTTAGAAGTCGATAATAATGAATATATAGTAAGAAATCTTTGCAGTATCATTTCCCCTGTAAATGTCACACAAAACTGTCTATCAGTCTTTTTGCACTATTAGGGTTTTTTTTCCTCACTGTACTGGTGGCATAAAGAGCACTACCATAACTCGGTGCTTTTATTCTTCTTTTTCATGCTTTTTCCTTCATCACTTTTGATTAACAGAACAGAAAGTAAAAGTTCAACATTTAAAACAAAGAAAAACCAAAAAATTCATGCTTTACTCACAGAGCAGACATAGTACAGACGCTTCCTTCATCGTCCTCTTAACTGACGTGACCTTTTGTTCCTTTTCGTTATAGAGACAAGGTAAACCCCACCCTCTTCACCAGCTTGTCTTTTTTCTATATGTGTAAGATGTGTGACAAATATGAGTTAAAACAAAAAATCATTCAATTCAAATTGTAGTTTAAAAGTTATTTGACAGAAAAGAGTACAAAGCTGCACTTTCAATAATTTAACCGCTTTTAGTGTTTGAAAATGTGTTGTGTTGTTTGGCAGCTTCTCTTTAGCAACACTTTAACAATGAAGAGCTGGGAGAATAGGGATGCAGTGGTGAAATTTTCCCAGTCTTCCCAGATATGCAGTTTTAGCTGTTGAGCACAGCGGGGTTCTTGGAGACTGTTGCCCACAAAAACACTTGTGCAGGCTGTCACCGCACCAGCAGCAGAATCATTGATAGGAAACAGGATGGGTCCGTGCTTTACCTTGTTTACATCAAATTCTGACCCTACCTAAATCTTTCAGAATATATTGAAAGTAACCAGACCAGGCAGTGTTTTTAGAATCTTTTATTTACTTTTGGTTAGTGAATGTGTGAATTGCAGCCTCGGTTTCCTGTTGTTAGCTGACAGGAGTTTCAGCTGGTGTGGTTTTCTGCTGCTACAGAATCTCCTTCATATGCGGTGCATTCAGAGAACAGCAAGTATCCTTTTGTTGTAACGAGTGGTTGTTCGAGTCACTTTTGCCTTCCTTTCATCTCAAAATATAAAAAAGGGGTGTTGCACATTCATTATGCAAGTTTGTGACCTTTCACTTGTGCAGACTCAGTGTTGGAGGGCTTGTTGGTGCACTTTAGTGTCAGTAGATGGCAGCACCAGACTATGGTTCCTTGGGACCCGTCACTCAGGAGGACGTGGCTGATTTTTCTTTTTTTTTTCCCCCATTGACTCATCACACGCAAGAAAACTTGCACACACAGACACACACGCCTGGTGCTAAAACTTACCCATCCTGCTATATCAGCTTCTTGTTAAAGATTAGACTTGCTCCAAATTACAACTTAAATCATTTATCTGCTTTTAGATCAGTAATAGTTACCACATGCCATACGGTAATATTACAGGTACCAGTGGTAAATTTTGGTATTGCAACAACAACAACAACAACATCCTGTTGACAGAAAATCTTCTAATGTGACAAATCCAAATTATCTCTGTGTTTTAAGATTTTACAAGGTTTTATATTTGAAAAACTTCCTCATGGCCAAAAAAGTTTATTTTTATATGAGTGACATCCTGAGCTAAAGTCTGTTGGCCACTGAAGAGAAAAAAGAGAGAAAAATTAACACAGAAATAAACCCAGAAGCAAGAAACCAACCAATCATCTTTGAGCCCACTGACTCATTTTTGAATTTTCTTCAGATGAACATTTCACCAACATGCTCTAAAGATAATTCATAACTGTGGGCTGATCTATTTAATCTATTTAATCTATTGAAAATGGAGTTTCACTTCATCATAATTGTCATGTTATTTTCTGACAATAGTCCAGCCTAGAATTAATACAAGCAATCCTACAAATTGGTTAATTTTTATTATCTGCATTGAAGGACATAGACAACCTCAAGAGTCCTCACAGTTTTACTGGAGACCAAGGTAATGCCATCCAGAGTGAGCATCTTTTTAAATACCATATTTTTAGGACCAAGTACATTAATCTCAATTTCATATGAAAGTTGGAGGTCATCCAGGTCTTTGTGTCTTTAAGACATTCCTGCAGTTTAATGTAGTTTAATTTAATTGGTGTGTGTTATCTGGCCTGAATTCAAAAGATCCTTGAGTTCCATCTCTGGCGGGACTTTTGATAGGCTGAGTACAGACTGGACCATGCTCTATACCTCTCTTGTTGTGGCTGTTGCTACTAGCGATGAGCCTCCAGGGTCAGCTGACAGGTTCCCGGCTGCATCAGTGGTGTGTGGCTTGAGCAGTGGCTGATGCAAAAACTTGGGTGTTAGTGGGAAGTTGCTGACATCTGTAGAGGAAGCAGAGTCTGGGGTTGAAAGAAACAACCCCTTTTCAATTGGGGTGAGGGCATTGATGTAGTTCTGCTTGGTGGTGGGACACCCTAGGTTGACTAAGTTTGCCCTGAAGGCTCTGGTTGTTGTCGGGCTGTCCTTGTTGACATATCTCTGCAACATTTTGTGGAGGTCTGTGGCAGTGTCTCTGGAGTGGTGGATCCTATTGTTAACAATAGGGATCGCAAATGTCAGTCTTTTCAGCTCATTGAATTTAATTTTATGTATACAGCACCAAATCACAGCAACAGTTGCCTCAAGGTGTCATATTGTAACGTAGACCCTACAATAAAACAACAGAGAAAATTCTATCAATCATAGGTCCCCTTATGAGAAGGCTCTTTGGAAAAACAAATTTTTAACAGGAAGAAACCTGCAGGCTCCTCCAGAACCCGGCTCATGGAGGGGCGGACATCTGCAGTGACTGGTTGGAGTGGGGGGAGGAAGACAGGATAAAAGAATGTGAAAGAGAGCCAGAGATTAATAACGGGTAATGATTAAATGCACCTAGTTTGATAACAACTTGGTGTCTATTATTAAATGGAGAGTCCTCTTCACACACTGAGGTTAATTATGAAGCTCCACAGGCTTCTGTGCAAAGACCAGTTTTGTTTACATTATACGTGCTTTAGAAGGCACAGCATAGCATACATTTTCACTGCTATGCATATGATACCCACTTTTATTGGTTAAACTGCCGGGATGTCTTAGACACATAATGAGCTTTAATTTTCTGCTTATAAGTTCAGATAGAACTGAGGTTATTGTAACGGGGCGTAAAAATCTTAGAAACACTGTGGCTAACAAGATCCTTACTCTGGATGGCATCGTCTTGAGCCACCTGTTGTAGTGATTTGGTACATTATAAGTAAAATTGAAACATACAATCCCATAGCACAACATCAACATTTATTTATATACAAAAATAAAAATGCTTTTTCAGAAAAGAATCGTAACTTCGTATAATCTCAGTTCTAAATGAAATTCAGATGTTTTTTTAAGTATGGCTAATGTATTATTTGACTTCTAAGGCACACACACACACACACACACACACACACACAAACAACAACAACACAGAGAAGAAGAAGAGGGGGTCGTTTTACTACGCATAGTAAAAACGCAATCATTCATCTTCCAACTGTATCTTTCTGTTCTGTCTTTAGAATCATAGGTTGTTTACTGAGCCGTACTTTGGGAGTCATACTGTTGTGATACTGGGGAGAAAAGGGTAAGGTTTGATAGACTAAACCCTTACACACATAACTTGAAAAACCTAAAGAGTGTGTGAGACTGCCAGCTGTGTTGTTCAGCAATAAACTTATCTACAAATGTGTTAGTAAAGAGTGACTTGTACTTCTGTCCCATTAAGCAATGGTTTAACAAATTTCACTGCAAACTATAAAAGGAATCTGGATTTAAATAGAACATATTAGTGCAGGAAACACTAGTATAAGGTGTCTATGGAACAAATCTCCTTCAGCGTTCAAATGACCAAAGTGAGGACCACAGGCGTTTCTCTCAGTTGGTTGTGTTCAGGGAAAAAGCAGCTAAATACACTGAGACTGCTCCACATTGTTAGTGAGTTAACTCTGGATATCTGTAGGTTTGTCAAACTTGGAGTGAACAAAAGCAGAAAAACAGTAAAAGATGCAGACAGTGAAAGTCTGGTTTATTTCATGAACACAATGAAACATTTTACAGTCCACAGAGCAAAGTAGCATACATGATAAATAGATACACATAACACGGACAGTGAGAAGTAAAACTCGTCGTCTTACCACATGTTATATTCTGTAAACTTAAAATAAACCACAGAAATTAGAGTTTAGTGTTTTAAAGTCATTATTAAAAACATGAGTCAACATTACTGAAGTGACACTTTAACGATGCTTCATATCACCGTGTTTATGATGATAAAACATGTTCTCTCATTAGTAGTTGTCTGCACCGTCACATGCCATGAAAATGTCCTGAGCATGGGTTCCTCTTCAATCACCATTGATCATTAATAGGACGCACAAAAGATTTGTTGCATTATCCCCATAAACAACACGCTTTTATAGAAATCATTGTGACAAAAATATTTAGATTCTTGCTTCACAATGTGCACGAACTCAAAATCTTTAGTTTCATATTTATAAAGTATCGCAAAGAATACACTTATACCATTGTGTGAGCTACACTTCTTGTAAAAAACTGATTGGTAATGCGTTTGAGAAAAGCTCCTGCTGTGACCTTCCTTCTGTGAGGGCACACACACTCACACACACACACACACACACACACACACACACACACACACACACAGAGAGAGAGAGAGAGAGAGGGGGGGGGAGGGGGAGATCATTAATACAAAGGATTGAAGCCGTTTTTGGATTTTCACTTGTTGGCTTTAATATGAACAGTCACATAAAATTCATTCCAGTTTTTTTTTTGCCTTTGCTTCAATTAAGATGTTTCTTTAAATCTACAACAGCTTCCTTTTCAAAAAAGTTTACTGACATAGTAAGGAAGTAGCTAGGGACCTCAGTAAGTATGAGCAACAATAGCTTAGGGACAGTTTCTCCATGTGGTGGGGCGTGGTCTGCGGGGCCGTGCGGACGCACCTGCACGGCATCCGCAATCACGCCCGCCGTGTTAAAACACGGGGACTCAGGGGTTGGTGGTGGTGTGGTGTGATGTGAATCAAATAAAGTTGGCTCTGAACGTCGCTCCGTGGTCCCGCCGTGCCTTATTCCTGCCACATTGGTGCCGAAACCCAGGAGGCGGCATGGCGGGTACCTACCAGAGCCAGGAAAGGAAAGAGCTGGCCGAGATGGTGGCCGAAATAGCGGCCACCCAGCGGAAGCAGGCGGCGGAGGTGCGTCGCCAACAGGAAGAGCTGCGGAAGGAGAGCGAACGCCACCTGGGGAAGATGGCAGAGCTGGCAGCGCTGCTCTGGGCCTGGGCGCCACCCCCACAAGTGTGTCCCGAGGACAGTGAAGCGGTGGAGGAGCCGTGTGGGTCACCTCGGCAGCCGGAGGTGGTGGACGAGCCACGCGGGGGTCCGAGCCTGCCGGAGGAGGAGGAGCAGCCGGGTGAAGGGCTGCTCCTGCCGGGAGCGGTGGAGGAGCCGCTCCAATCGGAGGCCGAGGACGAGGCGGGCGAGGGTCTACACCTGCCGGAGGCAGAGGAGTCGCTCCACCCAGAGGTGGGCGAGGGGCTGTGCCTGCTGGGGGCGGAGGCGCAGTGCGGGGAGCCGCTCCAAACGGGAGTGGCGGAGGCGGTGGCGGAGCAGCTGTGCGGGGAGACGGAGGTCCCTGCTCCAGGGCAGCCTGTGCAGCCGGAGTTGGAGGCAGAGGAGCGGGACAGCCCCGCTAGGCCGGGGATCGGCGGGCTGGCTAGTCCAGCCTCGCTGCCACCAGTCGATTCTGCGTGCCTGACGTCTGCCCAGCCGCCTGTGTGCAGGAGCGCACGGCCATGCCTGTGGGGCCGTGTCCGCTTGCTACGCGGCCGACCTCCGGACCAGCTTCGCCGTTGCCGCTGGATGCGCGGGCGGCCACCAGAACGGACGCTTCCCCGTCGCTTGGTCAGGGGCTGGGGCGCCGATGTGTAGGGGCCGAGTCTCGCCCCAGTTCGCGGGGGGGGGGAGTAGGTTCGGCCAGATTGCTCCCCGGCCTCAATCGGGCGATGGGGGTATGTGGTGGGGCGTGGTCTGCGGGGCCGTGCGGACGCACCTGCACGGCATCCGCAATCACGCCCGCCGTGTTAAAACACGGGGACTCAGGGGTTGGTGGTGGTGTGGTGTGATGTGAATCAAATAAAGTTGGCTCTGAACGTCGCTCCGTGGTCCCGCCGTGCCTTATTCATGCCACACTCCAATAAAGAGGATTTCATCATCTGCTGTTCGTCAAAAAGTGCCGTATTAAAAACAATTCAGCAGACCCTCAGAGTGCGGATACAAACTGTTTTCAGCTGTAGAGGTAGAGGTACGCTTCATGTACTTATCAACATACAGTTTAGCGGAGTGGATTAGAGTGCATTGGTGCTTGGGCCTCTTTTATTTAGCACGGTTATACCATTGTGAATTTAGCTATATAAATATGCTCAAGAATCTATCATATGTTTGACATGCAACTAAAAATTCGAAAATATATATTTTTTAAATCAGTAACCTTGCAAATTTAGAGGAATTGTTTTCGGACAACATATGTGTCACATTTTAAACAGGGTTTGAATAATCAGCACGGACATACAGACATTTATGCCCTGGGTATAACAGACATGCTTACCTTGTGAAAGGCCCTCGGATTTCTTGGAGCAGAGAAACACTCTGTATTGTTGCTCTATTGTATAAGCAGCGCCCGACTGTCAGAAACGCTCTGTGCGGGTAGCAAAGTCGGCTCCAATGCACATTTAGGTGAAAAAATAAAAAGTTAAAACGATATACCTTGCGGCAGTTGTGAAGTGCTGAGGAAAATACTGTGTGTCTGATGGGGTGTTTTTATATAGGTGGGGCTACTTTCAGTTGACCTCTGAGATGTAGAGATAAAAGAGTACGGTGTAAGGAAGAAAGGTGGAAAGCCTTTGGAGACTCTGTTGGACATGGTTTCTGTTGGCCTCTGACATGATAAGATAAGATAATGGAATTAACTGTTTGTTTGTAATTAAAAAATGTGGAATGTATGGAACTACAGTTGGGACGGGTGGTGGGATACTCTTGATAAGGGAGCCTCTTTTGTTTGCTTCATGACTTCTTTTGCAGACTGTTGGGAGCCTAACTGCAACCCCGTCTGTCTAACTGTTACAGAGTGTGGGAATTAATTAACTGTTTGTGAAGAAACACCTTTGGGCTGGGGTGCTCTTGATAAGGGAGCTTCTTTTGTTGCTTCATACCTTTTTACAGACTGTTGGGCGCCTAAACCCCCTCTGTCTAGTTGCACACTAGGACTCCCGGGCTTCTACGTTTCTACCTAGAAAACCCGCCACCAGCCAAATGGCTGGTAGGCTTTTAGCTAAGCTTTAGCTTCAGCCAAGTGGAAGCTAAATTGGCTAGTCATTCATATGTATATTAGGTTGTTAAAAAGGTATTCATGAGGGAGGGGAGTGGGGGTGTGTGGATGAGAGGGGTGCTGGAGCTGCTAAAAGCTGTGAACTTCCTTTTGTGTTTCATCTTGATGCATTCTCAATCATCCAGGGAAATAAATCTCCAAAAGCCACCAACTTGGAGTGTTTCAGTTTGCCGTCTTAGGGAGAAATCAACACACATGGGTGTTTGTCCTTTGTTGCTGAGAACAGAAAACAAAAGAAGAGCACAGCAAACACCGGAGCCCAAGAAAACAACCCAAACACAGAGCAGTTCAGGGGGCCGACCATGCGGAAGGCAACGGCGGAGACGTGGAACCAGTTCAGGGGGCCGACCGTGCGCAAGGCAACGGCGGCAATGCGGAAACAGTGCAGGAGGCCGGCCGTGCGCAAGGCAACGGCGGCGACGTGGAAACAGTTCAGGAGGCCGGCCGTGCGCAAGGCAACGGCGGCGACGTGGAAACAGTTCAGGAGGCCGGCCGTGCGCAAGGCAACGGCGGCGGCGTGGAAACAGTTCAGGAGGCCGGCCGTGCGCAAGGCAACGGCGGCGGCGAAGGAGACAACGGAGCAGTTCAGGAGGCCGACCGCGCGGAAGGCAGCGGCGGCCCTCCAGTCTCAGGCGTGCTGGCCATGGCCTGGTGGGCACAGGACCAGACGAGGCAGGACCAGACGAGGCAGGACCAGACGAGGCAGGACCAGACGGTGGCGATGCGGGGGCCGGACCAGGCGAAGCACAGGCTGAGGCTGGACCAGACGAGGACGAAGACTCGGAGGCTGGACCAGACGAGGACGAAGACTCGGAGGCCGGACCAGGCGGAGCTGCAGAGGCTGAGGCTGGACCAGGCGGAGCTGCAGAGGCTGAGGCTGGACCAGGCGTAGCAGAGGCAGAAGGCTGAACAGGCTCCTCGGGCCCTCCAGCTGACGTGGCAGAAGGCTGAACGGGCTCCTCGGGCCCTCCAGCTGACGTGGCAGAAGGCTGAACGGGCTCCTCGGGCCCTCCAGCTGACGTGGCAGAAGGCTGAACGGGCTCCTCGGGCCCTCCAGCTGATGTGGCAGAAGGCTGAACGGGCTCCTCGGGCCCTCCAGCTGACGTGGCAGAAGGCTGAACGGGCTCCTCGGGCCCTCCAGCTGACGTGGCAGAAGGCTGAACGGGCTCCTCGGGCCCTCCAGCGGAGACAGGAGGCTGAACGGGCCCCTCGGACCCTCCAGCGGAGACAGGAGGCTGAACGGGCTCCTCGGACCCTCCAGCGGAGACAGGAGGCTGAACGGGCCCCTCGGACCCTCCAGCGGAGACAGGAGGCTGAACGGGCTCCTCGGACCCTCCAGCGGAGACAGGAGGCTGAACGGGCCCCTCGGACCCTCCAGCGGAGACAGGAGGCTGAACGGGCCCCTCGGACCCTCCAGCGGAGACAGGAGGCTGAACGGGCCCCTCGGGCCCTTCAGCGGAGACGAGGAGGTGCTGGCCGGGCTCACTGGAACCCCCAGCGGACGAGGTAGATGGCGGCGTGGGAGCCGCGGAGTCCTGGATGAGCTCATCCGAGCTTCCAGCAGGAGCTGATGTAGAGCCAGAGAGGTTTGGGACCCCTGGCTGAATGTTAAGCCGAATAGTAGACCGTATTGCTATCGGGGACTGGGCCAATGGTTCAGGTGCGAGCTGAGCTACTGGAGATGCGGATGAGAGTGGGAGCTGAGCTACTGATGGTGGTGAAGTAGATAACTGCACGGGAGACTGAACTGAGGGCGTCTGCACTGGCACAGGGGACTGAACTGATGTCTGTTGTAACGGAGGTGGTGAGAGTGGAGTAGGCAGTGGAGTTGATGACTTCACAGGAGAATGAACCAGAGGTGAGTGCACAGGAGACTGAGCTAGAGGTGGTAGTGATAGTTGAGGGGAAAGTGGAGCTGGTGATTGAGTGGATGACTGTGCTAAGGGATGCTGCACTGGGGACACTGGAGACTGCGCTGGGGACACTGGAGACTGCACTAGAGACTGCAGTGACGGTTGTAGTGGAGGTGTAACGGGTGGAGGAGTGGCTGAAGTGGCTGCGGGTCGGGCAGCTAGTGGCTCAGCTACAGAGTGTATTAACGGCAGGGCTATGGGTTGAATGTCTGACTGAGTAGCAGCCTGAATGGCTGGGTGTAGTGATGGTGGTGGTGGAGGCGGCGACTGGGCTTTAGGCCGGGCGGCTAACTGAGCTGAGGGCTGGGGAACACACAGTTCATTTTTAACCGAACCCTCAGGACCCTTCATTTCAGTTTGTAGCTCACAACCATCTGAGTCTAAAACAGTCTTTGGATCCTTGGAGTTATTGAGCACAGAGACACCAATCTTCCTAGTTTCATGGATAGGCTCGAAAGGAACAGGAGTGACACAGTTTGAATGGCTCAATGGGCCAGAATAATTGTCCTTAAAATAAGCAGTTCTTTCATTTCCGGTGCCGCTTACACAACAAGCCGGCCCGGAATTAACAGTTTTTATTTCTGCAGGAGCCAAAAGAGTAGCTCCACCACTCACCCTAGCCGACTGTACAGGAAGAAATCCAGGCCCTCGCTGGGGCTGTGAATGCTGGCGGGGTGTCTGCCGCTTCCCTGTTGAAGAGGGAGAAGGGCTGGCTGAAGGTGATGTGGGAAAACTCGGCTGCAGTTGCTCCTGCTGCGGTGTGGAAATGTTGGGTGCACTGGGGGGAACAATGATAATCCCCAGCATTTTATAAAATGCCTGTGCTGGCGTGAGCTGGTTGCTCGCAGGCTCATAGTATTCCTCGCGGTGCCGCCTCGGGTGCTTTCCTCGGGTCCGGGTCGCAGGCGTCAACAGTGGAGATGAAACAGAAAAGTGAGTAGACGGGTTAGTGGCAAACGAAGACGACCGGCTACACGGAGGACCCCCAAGAACCAACCGGGTCCCATCAAAAGCCAAGCGGCGCCTCCTCATTGAGTCCGCTGGATCCTTTTTGTGGTCGCGTCGTTCTGTCATGAATCGCTGTGCGGCAGGCAGGAGTTGGACCCAAAGTGCAGGACTCACAGACTCAGGGAGGTGAACTCAAAACTCAGCTTTATTTGCTGGCAGGGAAAAAACATACAAACTAATCTAAACTGGGAACTTGGAAAACTCACAGAGAGACACACAGGGAGATCCACACAGCAAGAGGGACGACGCGACACTGACTCAGAGAAACACAGGGTTTAAATACACTGGGAAGTAACGAGGGGAATGAGACACAGAAGGAGGGCACAGCTGGGAGAAATCAGGACTGACGAGACAAGCAAAGCAGGACGCATTCACATGAGACACGGACCATCAAAGTAAAACAGGAAGTATCACACAGAGACGCGAACTTGACACAGTGGAGACGGCAACTAAGAAATACAGAGACATAAACCATAAGGCAGAGGTCTAAGAACCAAAATACACAGGGAAATACTCAGCTGGGAACACAAGAGACTAGACTAGAGAGAGTAACAAAAAACCAACCATGAGAACATAATGCACAATGCAGAGTGACAGAAAACAAGAAACTCAAACATGCAAAGACACACAATTACACAGAACAGAGGGGACACAGAGAGACATGAAGGGCAAGGGATCAAAACTAAAAGCCATAGAATAAATCACACACAAGTACAATAATACAAAAATCACAAAGAACTAAAAACGCTGGGTCAGGAGACCCAGGACCGTGACATCTGGTCCATCACATCCACGCCACACTTTGTTTTGTTGTAAAGGGTGACAGTGTTTGGCTTCCTTTTGGTAGTGTTATCAGTCTGAACCACGCTGTGAATTCTGGAGGGAGGGGAGTGGGGGTGTGTGGATGAGGGGGTGGGGGAGCTGCTAAAAGCTGGGAACTTCCTTTTGTGT
Source organism: Diplotaxodon limnothrissa (assembly GCF_057381915.1). Taxonomy (NCBI): domain Eukaryota; kingdom Metazoa; phylum Chordata; class Actinopteri; order Cichliformes; family Cichlidae; genus Diplotaxodon; species Diplotaxodon limnothrissa. The sequence continues at coordinate 29,864,339 of NC_140598.1, forward strand.
TTCATCTTGATGCATCAATCATCCAGGGAAATAAATCTCCAAAAGCCACCAACTTGGAGTGTTTCAGTTTGCCGTCTTAGGGAGAAATCAACACACATGGGTGTATGTCCTTTGTTGCTGAGATTTATTGATAAAAACAGTACAAAAAACCAACCATTTGTATACATTTTTACAAATAATAATAAAAAGTGAGTGAGTACATTTCAACATTTTCAGCAATCACTCACAATCCTGGCACTGCCATGGTATCTGTAGTCTGCATTTACCTTGGCTTGGCTTCCTGATCAATTGTCCACTACCAAAAGGAAGCCAAGCCCTGTGATCACACCTTGTTTTGTGGTAAAGGGTGACAGGGCTTGGCTTCCTTTTGGTAGTGGACCATTGATCAGGAAGCCAAGCCCTATATATATGATACAATCTCACTGCACTTAGCCTAATCCTTCATTGCCCTGAAGAATTCTGTGGTGTACGGACCTCCTCTCCAAGGAAAGAAAATGCAGAGAAGACTCACCACTCAGCAGGCCTTGGAAATGATCCTGAGGGAAGTCGACCATTGTGACTCGGATGGAGAAGACCTAGAAGTTCAGCCGGATTCGGACTCAGAGCTGTCTGATCAGTCTTCCGGTTAGTTTCATTTCATGTTATTTCCTATTTCATTTCAAATAAGTAAGTGGATGTAGTTAGTAAGTAAGATATTTCAGACATTATTCTGATACAGAGGAGGCGATACTGGACCTTCCCATTGCTCACAATTTGAATTTGTTCACACTGCAGATGAGGAGACTGCTTCTGCACCTAAAAAGAGAGCTTGTTTGGGGACTGAGACAGCGAAAGATGGCACAGTGTGGCGTGAAGAACAGGTGGGGACCTGTCTCCCTTTCACCCCAATAGAAGCGTACGCTGCAGATGGAGAGCCAACGGCTAAGGCCAGGAGAAGTATCTCGAGTCGCCTTCGGAGCTTCCTGTGTTTCATCACTCTTGACATGCTTCATAGCATTCAAGAATGGACTATTCAACATGCACAGCAAACGGAGCATGTTCATTGGTTCATGGACCTCCCTGAACTAATGGCATTTATTGCAATTGTCATCTTGCGGGGGGTTACCAGGGTTCCATCTCTAAATGACTGCTGGTCAGCAAACCTGGGAAACCCACAGATAATTGGAACTATGGCACGAAACCGCTTCCAAGACATCATGCAACACCTACGCTTTGATGACAAGTCCACCCGCAGTGATCGAGCAAAGACTGATAAGTTCGCTGCAGTTTCCAGTGTGTGGGGATCATTTGTCACCAACTGCATCACGTGCTACAACCCTGGTCTACATATCACCATTGATGAACAGCTTTTCCCATCAAAGACTCGGTGCTGTTTCCTGCAGTATATTGCAAGTAAACCTGACAAGTTTGGGATCAAGTTTTGGGTGGCTTGCGACCTAAAATCCAATTACATTTGCAATGTCTTCCCATATCTTGGCAAGGACCCCAATCGTCCCACTGGGGAGAGACTTTCTGAAAATGTAGTAATGAGGCTGATGGAACCATTCCTAGACAAGGGCAGAAATGTTACCACGGACAATTTTTTCAAATCGCTTTCACTTGCGCAAAAACTTCTTAGACGGAAAACCACCATCCTCGGCACAGTCAACAGGATTCGCAGGGAAATTCCTCAATCCACTAGACAGACAGATCGCAATGAATTCACCACTCAGGTATGTTGCAGGTCTTTTGTGGTTCTATGTTTATGTGTTTCATTGTGTGTAAAAGGGCTATGGAAATAACAATTTATCTTATTTCTTAGGTGTTTTCAACCTCTGCTGCCACGCTGACGGCGTATGCGGCCAAACGGAAGAAGACAGTCTATATTCTTAGCAGCATGCACAGCGTGGTTCAGACTGATAACACTACCAAAAGGAAGCCAAACACTGTCACCCTTTACAACAAAACAAAGTGTGGCGTGGATGTGATGGACCAGATGGTTCGGGAGTACACTGTCCGCAGAGGAACACGGCGCTGGCCAGTTGCTGTGTTTTATAACATGATTGACATGGCAGCACTGAATGCACATGTGCTGTATCAAGCATGCACCGGGACGAAGGAAAGACGGGTGGACTTCCTGGTGGAGCTTGCAAGGGAGTTGGCTCACTCTCATGTAGCTGAGAAGAAGGCAAGAAAAGAACAGTTGCTTTGCACACAACCCTCCACAACGAGCCCTGGAAAAAGAGCCATGTGTCAGGTCAAACACAATTGCAAGAACAATCATGCCACTGTGCAATGTGTTCACTGCAACAGATACACATGTGGTAAATGCAGACTACAGATACCATGGCAGTGCCAGGATTGTGAGTGATTGCTGAAAATGTTGAAATGTACTCACTCACTTTTTATTATTATTTGTAAATATGTGTACAAATGGTTGGTTTTTTGTACTGTTTTTATCAATAAATCTCAGCAACAAAGGACAAACACCCATGTGTGTTGATTTCTCCCTAAGACGGCAAACTGAAACACTCCAAGTTGGTGGCTTTTGCAGATTTATTTCCCTTGATGATTGAGAATGCATCAAGATGAAACACAAAAGGAAGTTCACAGCTTTTAGCAGCTCCAGCACCCCCTCATCCACACACCCCCACTCCCCTCCCTCATGAATACCTTTTTAACAACCTAATATACATATGAATGACTAGCCAATTTAGCTTCCACTTGGCTGAAGCTAAAGCCTAGCTAAAAGCCATTTGGCTGCTCTCTGGGTTTTATAGGTAGAAAAGCCAAATGGCTGCTCTCTGGGAGTTCTAGTAAAGCCACATTGGGGTTGATACAGCGCTAGTGTGAATATGTACTTTTAGAAGTATCACAGTTTATTTCTAAAGGGATTGTTTGTGGTGGTCTATTTAAAAACCATTAGCCTGTGAAACTATTAGAAAAAGCAAAATGATCCTAACTAGTTAAAATACCCCTAAAGTTGTCATGGTCCTGCGGCCATGACTTAGTGACTTTGTGTTTGTGTTCTTTATTGTTATTATTCTTGGGCTGTTTTGGGATGGTTTGTGTTTTGGGATTTTAGATACTGGGTTTTGGGTTTGTGCTCCCTCTATTGGTCCCTGGTGTTAGTGTTCCCCTGTCTCGTCAGGTTAATCAGGTCCAGCTGTGTCTCCCACCTGTGTGTGATTTCCCAGTGTCACTCTGTTCTATTTATAGTGTGTGTTTGCCTCTGTTCCTCGTCGCGTCGTCTGTGTTCATACCTGGTGTAATCCCCTGCGTGCTCTCCCTGCTGTTCTCCCTTCATGTTCAGGTTTGCCACTCCTTTGTGTAGTTTCACCCAGTTTAGTTCATCTTTAGTTCTGTTTTGCCATCTCCACTTTATGTTTGATGTCGTCAATAAATCACCCTCACGTTTGAATAAGTGCTGCGTTTGAGTCCTCCTTCCACTCTTCACACGGCCGCTGCCCCGGACCGTGACAGTACGACGCGACCACCAAATGGACCCAGCAGCGCTTAATCCGTCCAGGGAGCTACGAGAGAGCTCATCGACCTGTGGCTGGAAAACCCGGGCGGGGAGTCCCAGCGCGCTATAGAGAGGCGGCTACAGCGTCTGGTAACCGGTCTCCCATGGCTTCTAGGCTCGCTTTGTTCGTGGGAGCGGGAGTTTCTCCTTTTGGACCTTGGACTACACCCCCCGTCTGCATTCTCTTTCGAGCAGCCCGATGCGGTGAGTGAGCGGGACGCTTTGGCTTCCCCAGATTCCGGGACTTTATTTTCTGGGGCTATTCAGAGCAGGATGGGAGACCGTATGGATCGCTTACCTACCTTCGTGGTAACGGATCCCTCCCAAGTGGGCGTGTACAAACCCGCTGCAAAACTGACAGACTGTGTCTCTGCCGCTCCTTCTGAGCCAGGACTTTATTGCCATTCTCCGGCTCAGTTCTGTGTCCAGCCACAAGCTTCCAAGTCTGTAGCTCAACCGTTAGCCTCCCTAAGGGCACAATTACATGTTCTGCCGCCGCTCCAGTCAGCCACTCAGCCACCACCACCGCTAACATCGCCGCAACCCGTAATTCAGTTAATGGCTGAGTCACAACCTTCACACTGCTTTTCCACCGCTGTTTCTGAGCAGGGAGATAAACTGTTTCACTACGGACTTGTTCCTCAAAAGCTGGCAACCTTAGAGACTTGCTCTCTCCGGGGCTTCCCCAGAGGCTGGGTTACAGCCCTCAGCTTACTCTGGACCCCTGGTGGCCAAAATGCCAGCTGTGAACTGCACCGGGCTTTCACTGCCTGAGCAGGGTCAGTGCTCTGCGCAGCTGCAGCCCTCCTTATGTGTACCAGAGGCCCATGTGCCTACTGGTTTTGTTTCGTGTGTGCCAGAGGCCCGTGTGCCTACTGGTTTTGTTTCACGTGTGCCAGAGGCCCGTGTGCCTACTGGTTTTGTTTCATGTGTGCCAGGGGCCCCGGTGCCCGCTGGTTCTGCGGCTGTTTTCGCTGGGGGGCCCGAGGAGCCCGTCCAGCCTCCTGTTTCGCTAGCTGGGGGGCCCGAGGAGCCCGTCCAGCCTCCTGTTTCGCTAGCTGGGGGGCCCGAGGAGCCCGTCCAGCCTCCTGTTTCGTTAGCTGGGGGGCCCGAGGAGCCCGTCCAGCCTCCTGTTTCGCTAGCTGGGGGGCCCGAGGAGCCCGTCCGGCCTCCTGTTTCGCTAGCTGGGGGGCCCGAGGAGCCCGTCCAGCCTCCTGTTTCGTTAGCTGGGGGGCCCGAGGAGCCCGTCCGGCCACCTGTGGCTGCAGCGCCACCTCAGGCAGTACCACCACCTGTGGCTGCACCGCCACCTCAGGCAGTACCACCACCTGCAGCGCTATCGCCTGGCACAGCTTCAGCTACAGCTTCATCCTCACCTGGCACAGCTACAGCTTCATCCTCACCTGGTCCAGCTTCAGCATCATCCTCACCTGGTCCAGCTTCAGCATCGCCCGGTCCAGCTCCGGCTTCTGCTTCTGCTTCAGCATCGCCCGGTCCAGCTCCGGCTTCTGCATCGCCCGGTCCAGCTCCGCCTTCTGCTTCTGCATCGCCCGGTCCAGCTCCGCCTTCTGCTTCTGCTTCAGCATCGCCCGGTCCAGCTCCGGCTTCTGCTTCTGCTTCAGCATCGCCCGGTCCAGCTCCGGCTTCTGCTTCAGCATCGCCCGGTCCAGCTCCGGCTTCTGCTTCTGCTTCAGCGTCCTCATCAGCCTCGCCTGTTCCAGCCTTCGTGTCTGCATCCTCGTCTGGTCCAGCCTTCGTGTCTGCATCCTCGTCTGGTCCAGCCTTCGTGTCTGCATCCTCATCTCCACCTGCTGCGGTCCCGGCTTCCGTGCCCTCAGCCTCGCCTGGCCCGGCCTCGTTTGGGTCTGGAGCTAAACGGCCGTTTTCTGGACCGCTGGCTAGGCTACTGGCCGGGCGCCATCGCCTGAGCGGCCGCCGTTGCCTTCCGCACGGCCGGCCCCCGGACCGCCATCGCCTGAGCGGCCGCCGTTGCCTTCCGCACGGCCGGCCCCCGGACCGCCATCGCCTGAGCGGCCGCCGTTGCCTTCCGCACGGCCGGCCCCCTGAAATTTTTGCGCGCCGTCACAGCCTTCTTCGTGGACGGCCTCCCGGACTCTTTACGCGTCGCCACGGCCTTCTTCGTGGCCGGCCGCCTGAACTGTGCTTCGGACTCTGACTCTAAGGGAGGATTCAGGATCACCTGGTCCAGCCCTAACTATATGCTTTAGCAAAAAGGAAAGTTTTAAGCCTAATCTTGAAAGTAGAGATAGTGTCTGTCTCCCGAATCCAAACTGGAAGCTGGTTCCACAGAAGAGGGGCCTGAAAACTGAAGGCTCTGCCTCCCATTCTACTTTTAAATACTCTAGGAACAACAAGTAGGCCTGCAGAGCGAGAGCGAAGTGCTCTAATAGGGTGATATGGTACTACAAGGTCATTAAGATAAGATGGGGCCTGATTATTTAAGACCTTGTATGTGAGGAGCAGGATTTTGAATTCAATTCTAGACTTAACAGGAAGCCAATGAAGGGAAGCCAAAACAGGAGAAATATGCTCTCTCTTTCTAGTCCCTGTCAGTACTCTTGCTGCAGCATTTTGGATTAGCTGAAGGCTTTTCAGTGAGTTTTTTGGACATCCTGATAATAATGAATTACAGTAGTCCAGCCTGGAAGTAATAAATGCATGAACTAGTTTTTCAGCGTCACTCTGAGACAGGATATTTCTAATTTTAGAGATGTTGCGCAAATGGAAGAAAGCAGTCTTACATATTTGTTTAATATGTGCGTTGAAGGACATGTCCTGGTCAAAAATGACTCCAAGGTTCCTCACAGTGTTACTGGAGGCCAAGGTAATGCCATCCAGAGTAAGAATCTGGTTAGATACCATATTTCTAACATTTTCAGGGCCGAGTACAATAACCTCAGTTTTATCTGAATTAAGAAGCAGAAAGTTAGCGGCCATCCAGGTCTTTATGTCTTTAAGACATTCCTGCAGTTTAACTAATTGGTGTGTGTCATCTGGTTTCATGGACAGATAGAGCTGGGTGTCATCGGCATAGCAGTGAAAATGTATGCTATGTCTTCTAATGATGCTGCCTAAGGGAAGCATGTATAATGTAAACAGAATTGGTCCTAGCACTGAACCCTGTGGAACTCCATAATTAACCTCAGTGTGTGAAGAGGACTCTCCATTTACATGCACAAATTGGAGTCTATTAGATAGATATGATACAAACCACTGCAGTGCAGTACCTGTAATACCTACAGCATGTTCTAATCGCTCTAATAGGATATTATGGTCAACAGTATCGAATGCTGCACTAAGGTCTAGCAGGACAAGCACAGAGATGAGTCCACTGTCAGAGGCCATAAGAAGATCATTTGTAACCTTCACTAAAGCTGTTTCTGTGCTGTGATGAGCTCTGAAAGCTGACTGAAACTCTTCAAATAAGCCATTCCTTTGCAGATGATCTGTTAGCTGTTTGACAACTACTCTTTCAAGGATTTTTGATATGAAAGGAAGGTTGGAGATTGGCCTATAATTAGCTAAGACTGCTGGGTCTAGAGATGGCTTTTTGAGTAAAGGTTTAACTACAGCCAGCTTGAAGGCCTGTAGTACATAGCCGATTATTAGAGATAGGTTGATCATATTTAAGATCGAAGGATTAATTAATGGCAGGACTTCTTTGAGCAGTTTTGTAGGAATGGGGTCTAAAAGACACGTTGAAGGTTTGGAGGAAGTAATTATTGAAGTTAACTCAGAAAGATCAATTGGAGAAAAAGAGTCTAACTTAACATCAATGGTACTAAGAGTAGCTGTAGATAATATTACATCTGTGGGATGATTATTGGTAATTTTTTCTCTAATGATAAAAATTTTATTTGTGAAGAAGTTCATGAAGTCATTACTAGTTAACGTTAAAGGGATGGATGGCTCAAAAGAGCTCTGACTTTTTGTCAGCCTGGCTACAGTGCTGAAGAGAAACCTGGGGTTGTTCTTATTTTCTTCAATCAGTGACGAATAGTAAGATGTTCTGGCTTTGCGGAGGGCTTTCTTATAAAGCAGCAAACTATTTCTCCAGGCTAAATGATGATCCTCTAAATTTGTGACACGCCATTTCCTCTCCAGATTACGAGTCATCTGCTTTAGGGTACGTGTTTGAGAATTATACCACGGAGTCAGGTACTTCTGATTTGAGGCCTTAGTTTTCACTGGAGCTACAGTATCCAGAGTCGTACGTAGTGAGGAGGTGAAATTATTAACAAGATAATCGACCTCTGTTGGGGTAGCGTTCAGATAGCTGCTCTGCTCTGTGTTGGTACAGGTCATTGAAGATGATAACAGTGGGTGGATTATATTCTTAAACTTAGTTACAGCGCTTTCAGAAAGACATCTACTTTGATAAAGTCTACTCTCCACTGCTGTGTAATCAATTATTGTAAATGTAAATGTTATCAGGAAATGATCAGACAGGAGAGGGTTTTCAGGAAACACTGTTAAATGTTCAGTTTCTATGCCACATGATAAAACAAGATCTAGAGTGTGATTAAAGTGGTGGGTGGGTTCTTTTACATTTTGAGAGAAGCCAATTGAGTCTAATAGACTAAATGCCATGTTGAGGCTGTCATTTTTAGCATCTGCATGGATGTTAAAATCACCCACAATAATTATTTTATCTGAGCTCAGAACTAAATTAGATATAAAGTCTGAGAAATCAGACAGAAACTCTGTGTAAGGCCCAGGTGGACGATAGATGATAACAAGTAAGACCAGTTTCTGAGTTTCACAGCTGGGGTGGACAATGTTAAGCATCAGGCTTTCAAATGAATTAAAAGTCTGTCTTGGTCTTTCATTAATTAATAGGCTGGTGTGAAAAATTGCTGCCATACCGCCCCCTCGGCCTGTGCTTCGAGGTTTCTGGTAGTTAGAATGACTCGGGGGTCTGCGGTCTGGGGTGTGGGGCCTCCCTGCTGCTGCGGAGTCGGGGCGGTCTGCCTCCCCCCTCCGCAGGGAAAAGGGTAACACCACCTGGGTCTGGGTGCAGTTCCCCCTCCAGGGGCAAGGGTACCTAGACCCGGTTTGTAGAGTATGCTTGGGGAGTGTGATCGTGTGTACAGCGTCTCTTTATGTCTGTCTCCACGTTGGTTGAGTGTGGAGTGAGTGCATATGAGAGCATGAGGGTGGGAATGGATGTTTGTATCTGTGTGTGCCTGTATGTCTGTGTCTATATGTCAGGTTGGGTGTCAGACGCCACCTCTCTGGGGACATCTCAGGCCCTCCAAGGTTTGGAGGCCTATCTCCCCCTACCACCACTTCCCCTGTCAGTGGCGGACTCCCTCAGACATCGGTGCGTTGGTGGTTCTTTGTGTCCGGGGATGGGCGTCCAGGTACACACCGGCTCACTCCTTGGCGGCCGCTTATCGGGGCCTGGAGCCTGGGGCTCGCTCGGGCCACTTCGGAGGTGGGGTGCCCCCGGCCTCTCGGCCTGGGGCTCGGTCACTCAGGCATGGCTGGCTGCCGGCGGAGCTCACGAGCTCACTGCAACTCCCCCTGGCAAAGACAAAGGAGTTGATAGTGGACTTCCGGAGGTGCAGAGAAGTACACACCCCCATCACCATCAACGGCGCTGCTGTGGAGAGAGTGAGCAGCTTCCGTTTCCTTGGAGTACATCTGGCTGAGGATCTTACGTGGTCAGTACACATAAACAAAACAGTGAAGAAGGCGCAGCAGCGCCTCTTCTTTCTCAGGAGACTGAAAAGATTCGGCATGAGCCCCCGCATCCTCAGGACCTTCTATCACTGTGCCATTGAGAGCATCCTCACTGGATGCATCACCACCTGGTTTGGCAAGAGCATCGCCTACAACTGCAAAGCTCTCCAGCGAGTAGTGCGGTGCTCTGAACGGATAATTGGAGGTGAGCTTCCCTCCCTCCAAGACATCTACAGGAAGCGCTGCCTGAGGAAAGCGGGGAGGATCATCAAGGACTCCAGTCACCCCAGCCATAAACTGTTCAGACTGCTTCCATCAGGAAGGAGGTTCTGCAGCATCCGGTCCCGTACCAGCAGATTGAGAGACAGCTTTTTCCATCAGGCCATCAGACTGCTGAACACTTCATAGACACCTCAGCTTCACTACTGGAACTTCAACACTATGCACTCCACACACTGTATATAAATGCCACTTGTTTTGCACATATTCAACTCTGTATATTTTTATATATTTTATTTATTATTTTTTTTACTATTTAATTATTAAAAATGTGTATACACACACACACACACACACGTAGGACAATATTTAGTATACACATCCAGAAATGCATACACTATTATATATTGTACATATATTTATTAGTTTCAGATTAGCCATTCTTGTATTTTGCTCATTTGTGTTGTTGTGTTTGCATATCTCTGTTGCTTGTGGGGCTCGCACACAAGAATTTCACTCGCATGTGCTGTGCCAGTGTGCCTGCACATGTGATGTGACAATAAAAGTGATTTGATTTGATTTGATTTGATTTGATTTGATTTGATTTGAATTGGGTTCTGCTCCGCGGCTGCTGAGTGAGCCCTCATCTGGGACTCTCCTCAGCTCTTACTGGGACAGTGGCGCGGCTGCCCCTCTGTTGGTCTTCCTTGGTCTCTTGTGTTCTGGGGGCCTCTGGATGTCTGGAGTTTTGATCTCCTCCATACCTGCTTCATGCCCTGGAGGACGGGGCAGTGGCCCCCCCACACCCTCTAGCAGATCATTACATGAAGGAACCTTTAAAAAAAAAAAAAAACAAGCGCGTCCATGCTCACAGGTGTACACACGGGTGATCACACCCACAAACTACACCCTTTTTGGCTCCTACCTCAAAGCACACTGTGTTCTGTTGATCTTATGTGCTGCACAATAATGTTTAACATTTAGTATTTACTGTCATATTCCCATATATCATTGTGATGTTGTTTATTCTATTACTCTTGTTCTCTTCTGCTTGCTTTCTTTTTTCTTTCTCAGCAGGTGATCCAGGTGATTGATATATGCATTTTTTTTCTCTGCCCGTTCTGTTGGTTTTTGTCTTTTGCCCTTCTCCCCCGTCCCTCTTCTCAGCTGTTTCTCTTTCCCTCTTTCTTTCTCCCCTTCTTTCCCCCAGTCAAGTCTGTCCCGTATTCAGTAAGTGAAAATAAAATAAACAATAAAAGGCGAATCAAATGGACCATTACGGCAAGGCTGGGATGGTCAATTTGGTAAAGTAAATCCATTGAGCATCTTTCTTTGCCTTTAGACAACAATTCTGATGGCAAAAGAGCCAAACGGGACAGGCGCAGAAAAAAAAAAAAAAAAAAAAAAAAAAAGAATGACTCGGGCGTGTTGATTCATTTAAACTAACATAATCATCCTGCTGCAACCAGGTTTCTGTAAGGCAGAGTAAATCGATTTGTTGATCAATTATTAAGTCATGTACTAACAGAGACTTGGAGGAGAGAGACCTAACATTTAATAAACCACATTTCACTGTTTTACTCTTTGGTTCAGATGTGGATACTGTACTGTTCTTTCTTTGTAATTGTTTATGTTTAAGTTGTTTGTTGCTGGTTTTTAGTTTGTTTTTTGTCTTTTTGGAAGCTGACACAGTCTCTATGGAGATGGGTTTTTGGGGGGGTAGCAGGAGGAGAGAAGCTGCAGAGAGGCGTGTAAGACTGCAACTCTGCTTCCTGGTCCCAACTCTGGATAGTTGTTATGTATTTTAGCACCATGGGAGCATTTACAGGATATTGTTTTATAGTGATATTATACAGGAAAACTGTTACTCAATAAGGCCCATTTATTAGTTGTTTTTCTCTTTCTCTGTGACCCAAGAATTGATGTGTAAGAATCACAGGCTGGTACCTCAAGGTCGAAAATACCACAGATATCATTCCCTTACTCCCATCCTCCCTTCTTTATCTCTTAGAAAAGGGCTTGTTAAAGGCCAGGTGGTTTGTTTCAGAATTCACTAATGAAAGAACTCTGTATTCTATGTCTAGGAGTGTATTTCGCTGGGATAATCATAAATTGTAGCTGAACTGATAAACTATACAAAGGATACTTCTTTGCTCAGAGGGCAGGAAGACGCTTCCTTATTTGGTCTGTACCGGTTTGAACTGAGAATCTGCTGACACACGAACCTTTTTCCTCTATATAAACTGTTGTATGACAAATAAACTTTGAGTTAGTTTGGGATGACAATCTAGAACAGTCTCCGCATCTTTTTTGTTTTTCCAAACTGCTCCCGGTACTCCGTGACCCAGCCGCCCTCTTTCCCCAGCTGCTTGGGGTCTGCCGGGGAACAGCTAGCGGGGTCTACGCTATCTTCGGCTGCACCAGCTACAGGGGCCTGGCTAGCTACAGGTGAATGAAGGGTGCGAAGCCGAGTCTCCAATTCAGTAATCCTGGCCTCCAGAGCTGCAAATATGCTACATTTGTTACAGATATCATTACTGCTAAAGGAGGCCGAGGAGTAACTAAACATCTGACACAATGAGCAAGAAAGTGCAGGAGGGACAGGTGAAGTAGCCATGGTGCTAACGAGTCGGCTACGAGCTAAGCTAAGCTAGCGAAACAGTACAGAGACAGTGAGTGAATACTTTGGCTATAAATTAGGTAGTGAGTACACAGAAAGTGTGCTTCGGATGAAGCACGTGAAGATTATACTATGAAAGAAGAATGTATTTAAAAGTTGTTAATTAAATTGCTAAGAAAATAAGCTACTCAGAAACACCACTGTGTTTGAGCAGGAACAGGAAGTGATACTCTACCGCAGAGCGAGCGAACACCAAGTGACAGCGCCACCATTTCATATGCAAACTTATACTGACTACTAGGCAAGGCAAGGCAAGGCAAGTTTATTTGTATAGCACAATTCAACAACAAGGTGATTCAAAGTGCTTTACAGAGACATTAGAAACAAGAACAAATAAAAAGCATGATTTAAAATTGAATAAAACAAGCAAATAAACTAACTAACTAACTAATTAACAAACAAACAAACAAACAAACAAACAAACAAACAACAGTATATAAAATCAAAACAGATAAAATCAGAACAGTAGATAAAATCAGTAGTTAAATGTAAGTTTTGAAATTTAAGCTTAAAGTGTGGATTTGGTGCTTTATTCAAATGCAGCTGAGAACAAGTGAGTCTTCAACCTGGATTTAAATAAACTGAGTGTTTCAGCTGATCTGAGGCTTTCTGGGAGTTTGTTCCAGATATAAGGAGCATAAAAGCTGAATGCAGCTTCTCCGTGTCTGGTTCTGACTCTGGGAACTGATAAAAGACCGGATCCAGATGACCTGAGGGATCTGGATGGTTCATACTGGGTCAGGAGGTCATTGATGTATTTTGGTCCTAAACCATTCAGAGCTTTATAGGCCAGCATCAGAACTTTAAAGTCTATCCTCTGACGGACAGGCAGCCAGTGTAAGGACCTCAGAGCTGGACTGATGTGGTCCACTTTTTTGGTCTTAGTGAGGACTCGAGCAGCAGAGTTCTGAATGAGCTGTAGTTGTCTGACTGATTTTTTAGGTAGACCTGTAAAGATGCTGTTACAGTAATCAAGCCTACTAAAGATGAATGCATGGACTAGTTTTTCCAGGTCCTGTTGAGACATCAGATCTTTTATCCTTGATATATTCTTGAGGTGATAGTAAGCTGACTTTGTTACTGTCTTAATGTGTTTTTCTAAGTTTAGGTCTGCATCCATCACTACACCCAAATTTCTCGCCTGGTTTGTGGTTTTTAGATGTATAGATTGAAGTTCTCTGGTGACCTGTAATCGTTTTTCTTTGGCGCCAAAGACTATTACCTCAGTTTTGTTTTTGTTTAGCTGGAGAAAATTGTGGCACAACCAGTCATTGATTTCCTCAATGCATTTACCAAGAGCCTGTACAGGGCCTCGGTCTCCTGGTGACATTGTGATATATATTTGTGTGTCATCTGCATAGTGTTAAGGTTCAAAAATTGAGGAAGGGTACAAGAGGTGATCGAAAAATAACCACACTGGTCCGGCCGGGTGAAGTCAAACGAAGATTTTAATTCACACGTGGGAAGATCACTGGAAACAGCAATTGATCTTCGACTTACTAAAGCACAAACAATTATTTTATAACATCAGGGTTTGTTTACTGACGCCCCTTCATGCCTCACAGATACATTTTATACATACGTCAAATCAACACCACAATGACCTTTTACACAGAACATCATCTTCTATTTTCATGGCTGGCACTTCCTGTGTACCTTTCAGTTCTTGTCCTACTCCTCTTTCTTGCCGAGACACCAAGAAACGGTTCCTCTTTTACCGAGACATGACTAATCTCTCTCTCCTCTAAATAAATCTAACTCATGTGTGTGTGTGTGTGTCACGACCTCACTCAGCCTCGATGTCACCTCTCGCACTTCTGACCTTTTACCAGACCAGAGGCTCACTGAGACTATGTATATGTCATCTGCTAAATAAATGTTTTAACCAAGAACCTCCACTAAAACCTTAATATAAAATGACCTGATATAAGTGTTTTGTAAGCATGTATTGCAATTCCTTCTATGTTCTAGTTTTCCCTCAGCATGTATCACCTGAACAGTCACGTCAGTGAAGCTTAAGACCTTTAAAGAACCTGAACATCAACTCAAATAAGCACAGATATGCAATATGTATAAAATAGTTATAACTGCACCTGGAATACAAAATTAATATAATAACTTGTATGCATAAACATCTTAAGGCCATCTTAAAGCTATCTGTTACCTTGTTAAAGCAATGATCATACTGCAGATTATATTATGCTGGTAAAATACTTTTTGTTCATCCCCACAATAGCTGTGATAGTTTATTATCACTAGAGTACAATTTCCCCTTGACAGGAGGTTATAGATGCGAGATACATTTTTCTTTTTCATTTTTTTTTTTTTAAGTATTGGTTGTGTTTCATGTAGTCCAGTAATCTGGGCTTTCTTGCTGCCACACGTTTTTTATGCTCCTCCTCCAACCTCCTCCCCTCAGGGCTCTTCCACACCTTTTCCCAGTCCTCCTTGGTCTAAACACAGACAAAAAAGGAAAGCAAATAAAGTTTACACAGTAATGAGGATAATCAACCATGAAAGTTTGTTTATTCCCATTAAACAAATGTAACTTCTCACCATGTGTTTGAAGGCATCCCCTTTGTAGTAGGTCTTGGTCTTGGATGCTGGATACTCAATTCCCTCTTTAAGTACCTGCTCCATGCTTGAAGCCACCAGATGAAGTTTCTCTTCATCATAGGCATACACCTCTTTGCCATCACAGGTCATCAGAACGAGCTGCTCACACAGACATGAGATGCCCTCCACCACGCCAACCACTTCCATGGTTCCAGTCTTTGGAAGGTAAAATTTTCCCCAGTCGTTCACATCATCACGATAATTGTTGTAAACGGTGCCCTCAACCCCTGTTTTCTTCAATTTGGCATGAGCTGGCTTCTTTAAACAGTAACTCGTGTCATTAGGTACATCTTTAAACTGTGAAACAGTTGCTGGGGAGTCCTCATCTGCAACACAAGGCAGACATTTGAAAGCTGTTTGAAAAATGGACAACACATTATGACATTTTGTTTTTAATGAGCCAAAGATGATTGTGGTGTACCTCTCCTTTTTTTGGACTGTTGGGAATGAGGCACATTAGACTGCCTATGTCCCCATTGAAGACAGAAAACATAATGATGTTAACAGAGATAATGAGAACAGCCTTCACTTTATCAAATTCCTGAGTCAGTCTGTAGGCCTCATTGTACAAGAACTTAATGCCATTGTAATGACATTTTATGTTTGTCCTCCTTAAGTATGACAACACAGTAATTTGGTATGCATCTTCAAAAGCTTTCAATTTGAGTGTACAAAGCTGCTGTCTTTGCGAAAACGATTTGCATGACTCTAGAACAAATTCTAGTGAGAAAACAGAGTGGGGAAATTGGTTCTTACCTGCTGTAGAGCACTGTTGCCATTCTAGTTCTTGGTCACCTACAAAATTAAACTTGAATAATTAGAGGCAGTTTTCAATGAATATTTCAAATCTTTATTGATGCTCTGACACACTAATGCAACAGTAGAACAAACTCATTTTTAACGTTTTGCTCACAGCAGTGAAAAAAACAGCCAATCAAATGAAATTCATTATGTTTCTGTGGTTTATACTTTTGTCAGTGTGACTATAACACACTGGTACAAAGTCTTAAAACAAACTCTAAAGAGAGTTTCAGTGGAAATAACAAAAAGAACAAACCATTTGAAAAAATAAAAGCCTACATTAATAATCAAGATCCCCTTTTCACCAAGGAAGTCTAGAATTTTGTTTAAAAAAAGACTTTTGTCATAAAACTTTAAATAGAATTAATATAGAGTGCTTTCTCATCATTTCAATGTAACACTCAAACCTGTAGTTGGTCTTTCCAATGTAAAACTTGGCTTCAACTTTATGTTCATGGCCAGTTTCCCACTTAACACTTTTTAGTTATTGTTACAGTTTTTATTATATTTTCTGAGAACATTTGAAAAGCATAGTATGTCATGGTCCCCGTGCCTGCCCAGCCGGCCTCACAAGGCTACACTTGTGTTTTTTTTCTCTTTCTCCCCCTATCTCTCTGCCTGGGCGGAGCTCACAGCTGGCTCCCGCCCTTGGCTCTCACAGCTGTTGGCGATCAGCTGATTATCCGTCTTCTATTTGAGGCTGGGTCACAGATCCTCTCATCGCGGGATGATTGCGCTACTGACGTTAGTCTACCTTTCCAGCTCCCGTGGTCTTACACCTTTATGCCTTCGTGATTTGTGAGTGATGTCTCCCTTTCCCTGTTCCAGCTTATCTTCCCGGACCTGTGACCTCCCCGCGGTACGAACGTGTGTGAGGACGTGAGCGAGCGTGAGAGAGAGAGAGCCTTCCCCTAATCCCCTGGAACCCTGAATTTCCCGTCACTGTATATATTATTGCACGGGTGTGTAAATAAATCGTGTTCTGAGACATCAACCTGCTCTGCGCTTGAGTCCCTGCTTTCAGCTCGTGACATAGTACCTGTGCTCTGCACTCCACACAAGCGATAGTTGTGGTCAAAGATGTCAACTTTTATTTGCGACTTGAATTTGATGATGCGTGCGTCGAGTAAAGGGGGCCTGTCTAAATGAAACCCATATTGGTCTTCAGAGTATCACGTTACCAAAGATAAACAAAGCTTTATTTCTCTGAAATGACGTGACCGCCTAGTTATGTAGGTTGTATTAGGAATTTTTTTTTTTTTTTTTTTTTTTTGTGTTAACATGATCGCCCTAAATCGTGGCTCAAAGAGTTGGCATTTCGTCTTGTAACCGGAAGGTTGCCGGTTCGAGCCCCGGCTCGGACAGTCTCGGTCGTTGTGTCCTTGGGCAAGACACTTCACCTAGTGTCTACTGGTGTTGGCCAGAGGGGCCGATCGCTTCTGTCAGTCTGCCCCAGGGCAGCTGTGGCTACAACTGTAGTTTGCCTCCACCAGTGAGTGAATGAATAGTGGAGTGCGGCGCTGGAGCCTATCCCAGCTGTCATAGGGCGAGAGGGGGGGTACACCCTGGACAGGTCGCCAGTCTGTCGCAGGGCTAACACACATATAAATGCAATCCATTATTATCATGAGCGAACAAAGTAGACTGTAAGCGCATTTGGAGCCACCAAAAAAGCTAAATATGTCAGCATTTGGCTCGCATTTAACACGATATCTCTCAATAATAACACGTCATCTCTGCTGATTCGACACATTCACGAGCTTCATAACACCATCACTGATGAGCAATCAACAAAATCCTAAGTATAAACGAACGAACCAAGCTGGAATTTTTAGTTATCTGGCTTGTTTTTCATAACTGTTATTTAATATTTTTGACACAAATCATCCAGAATAAACCGGAAAGTATATAATCACATGAAACCCATGTTCACCAGTGTTTAACAAAACAAAGACAAATACTTACCAGAGCAGGAGAACTACACTCTGTGCTGTCATCACGGATAATAACATTTCCTCATATGTTCTTTTTTGTTTCATTGCCACTCAGCCACTCCCAGTTTCTACTGGAGCCAAGTAAAGACAACCTTTTTTTTTTCTTTTTTACCTTTTATTAGATGTAATCTGTTTGGATAGCCCAAACATTAGGTTGGTTCCCCAAAAATACTTAAATTCCAGGCCAGTCAGTCTGGACATTAAAAAACAAAACAAAGCTTTCATTTTCGTCATCTCTGCCCTGATGACAACAACCAAAAAAAAAAAAAAGAGCGAAACTCATTGTGTGTGTGCGTGTTTGTTTGTTTTTTTTAAACTAGTAACTGCTAACAAAAAGCTTAGAGTATATTTATTCCCGCTGAAACTATGATTATTCTATCAGCTCTTAGATGATAGAAAAAGTTAACACCAAGCTGTTTTATGAAAAGGATGGTAGAATTATTCTTAGAGTACAGAGTATATACGATTGGCTGTATTTCAGGTATAGGTGGCTTGAGCGATAATCAGCGATAATCGACATACATACACATACAACTATTCTTAGACAAGAACCCACAATTTTATTTCACTGTCCGAAAATATAGCATCAATTATATGTTCGAAGTGAAATGATATGGCAAAGGGCTACAGCGGACAAAAGACAAAAACAGAAAACGTACGGTGTAATAAGCAGCTGAGTTTTAGACGGAGTGCTGAAACTCTGGTGCTCTCTAATGTAGTTTGTATTATATTATTTAAGTTCAGTAGTGGGATGATTCTGATGTATGAGATGAGTTGTGAGGGAGGAGTTCATCCAGACTGTGTAATTTGATCTACAAGTATAGGTCACAGTTAGAGAGGAATGCTTTGACTAAAGAGTCTTTGAGTTCATTTCCTGTAAATTACAAAATGGTGAGTAGGTGCTTTTCAGCAGTTTCCCATTTCATTTTGTTTTTAAATGTATATCTTCACACTGAATTTCTACATTACTGTTTCTGTTGTCAGTGAAAAGTGTAATTTTCTAAGGTGTAATTTAATTTCTATTTTTTTCAGGATAATATTATTCAAGAATTTATAGAAAGAGACACTTTCCTAAATAACGCAGAACACATAATCTGTGAAATGTTGTTTTTGAGCAGCAGCACTAAAGAAGATACTACAGTGTTAGTGGATGAGGTACTGTATCTGACAGAGATGTAATGTGTGGTGTGGTTTTGAATACAAAATACTTCTTATGCAACATAGAAAACAGTCTGTCTTTGTTGAACAGATTCTTCATTGCATCTTCTTTTTGGGAATCATCAACAAGCCACCTTGTACTCCAAACAATATTTTGGGCGATAGAAGACATGAGATAGAACAACGTTTCCCCATGCCCTTTCAGCATTATACCTCTCAGTTACCCAGGAGGAGTCCATTTTCATGTGTGCTGGACATGGTAAGAATTTAGTTTACAATTAATAATTTACAATTATTGTGTTTCACTCTTAAATATATTAAATTAAAGTAAGAAATCATTTTTGGGTATAGTTGTGATTGGATATGTTCTTTTGACTTAAAACTATCTTAAGTATATTCTTAGTATTTTAAAGAAAAAACAATAATGAATAGAAATCAACAAAAATTGGCCACAACATTAAATCCCCTAATTCCTGTGACAGAAGAATAATATCTGCATAAGTTTCCATTGCACAATGCAATGCATAATGCAATATCAGTCATGTTTTTCAGTAGTCCATATATGTCTTCTTAACAAAAAATAGGGAAAAGGTCAATGTTCTATGATTACAAATCTTTTTCTTGTCTATGTGTTCGGATTGTGTTCACTCAAAAAAGGTGCATGTTGCATAATGAGGCATCAAATCATTATAAAGCAAAAATGGTTATCAGTGTAAATGCAGAGCCAGAGGTTCCAGAATTTGGCCCATTTGGAGGCAAACATTAATTTCTTCCTCTAGACAGCCTCCACCAAGACACATATTTTGTTGATTGCCTTCTCCATCTCTTTTGTTCGTGTCTTGACTCGAACAAGATGGTCCAATCCATGTGCATCTGCCATGGTTTCAGTGATGCGTCAATGGTCCAAGAATTTCTATGTGTAGCTCCATCATCAACAAACACAACATCACCAATGGAAAAGTTCCTACGAATCTTGTTCCACTTCTGTTGTTCCTGCAACATAGGAAGGTATTCTGTCACCCACCTTTTCCAGAACAAATCCACAATATACTGGGGTTTTCTTGATCACATTTGGAAATACAGGTCCTACTTTTTGAATAAACCTGGCAGCACAGGTTTGCCTTTTAATTGGAGCAATTGATTTGGAGTAAGAGCTTCTACATCATTGCCATCATCAGAAGGTATAATTGGCAGTCACTCAGTATAGCCTCCACTTCACACAAAACTGTATGCAAGTGTTACAGGCCCCGCTATGGTGGGCACGCAGCCAGATTAAAGTGAACACAAGAGACACGCTGCCTTTCGCCTGGTCATTCTTGGCAGAATTTATTCATACAACCAGAGATGGGCAGTAACGCGTTACTTGTAATGCGTTACTGTAATCTGATTACTTTTTTCAGGTAATGAGTAAAGTAAGGGATTACTATTGCAAAAACGGTAATTAGATTACCATTACTTTCCCGTAGGAACGCTGCGTTACTGCGTTACTAAAACCGTGATTTTTTGTGAGAATGTCTCATGACAGTGACGTAAGCGAGTGCGACGTTCATGACAACAGCTGTGTGCAGATCAACAATGGATCATATATTGAGTGCGGCAGAGAATATGAGCGTGCCGCGTAAAGCGTGGAAGTACTGACCTTATTTTGAGTTTGATTCCGTAAAAAGTGACAAAAACATTAGTGTCCGTTGTGCGTGGGAAGAAAACTTCTTTTTACAGCGAAAAAAAAACCCTAAACTTCCAAGCAAGCACCGAGTGCACTACGACGTAATGGGAAACTCGCAGAGAAACTCGCGGATTCTTCAACTGACCGCTGCGGCACACCTGCACCAGGGTCAACCTCCACCTACGCCACTCCTGCTTTACAGGTGAAAATAGAGCAACAGGACCGCTAGTGTTTTTATTTTATTTATTTTCTGCTGTGTTTTACTTGCATCTATTTGAAAGACTGAGTGTAAACACAAAAAATAAATAATTGTGTGCTGGAATGTGCAGAAAATAAGTTTAAATGTTAAACAAATTTCTTCCAGTCAGAGAATGTTGCATATAATTAAATTTTTTCTTGATGCATAAAGTTAAAAGGTTAAAACGAATAAAACAAATTTGAAAAAAGAGACTTTTCCGTTTGATTACATTTTGTATGATGGATTATGCAGAAAAAGTAGAATTGGGGTGAAAAATCTATTGCTTTATCACCTATTCAGGTTGTAAATCGTGTTTTTAAAAAGTAACTAAGTAATTAATTACTTTTGAAAATAAGTAATCAGTAAAGTAACGGGATTACTTTTTTGGGGAAGTAATCTGTAATTAGTTACTGATTACGTTTTTTCAAGTAACTTGACCAACACTGCATACAACACAAGCATATCTGCTCCACTCTTTTTGAAACTTAATTTCGCCATAACTGTTCGTTCCCTCACATGGCTTGTTTTCCACCAGTACATTTCAATAATAATCCACACTACTGGTATAAAACAACAAAAGGTTGAAATGAATGGAAAAAAAAAGACAAATACATCTCTTTTCCCATAAAAGAGATAAAGAAAATAATTCACATCATCGTGGTAGTGTCTTATCATAGAAAGGAAACTATACCTTCAACATTACCGCACTTCTTGTCCTTGCCAGCATTTTCGTTGGACGTACTCTTATTAGCTCTTTCACTTTATATGTCTTTTTCAGACCAGTTAGCTTCTAACACTGAAACAGCAAGTTTACACATGGCTTCAAGCCGGCTCAGAACACTTTACACACACGTTATACAAAATTTGTCATGAACACAAAGCTACAAGTTTATCAGGAACTGTAAACCCAACCGGATTGGTGCTTCTTATTATTATATGGAGACGAGCGCAGTTGCAACAGCTTGCTAGCATTACCCAGGCATACAGTCTAGCTATTACATTCCACAGAGCTAAAGTAGCTCGCATAGCGACAATGTAATTCCTCACATATCATAGACCTGTCTTATGTCATGAAAGTCTAAGTATCACAGTGTCCAGCTGTGTATTTCTTTATGTTTTTTTGACCACATTACTGACCTGTAAAACAGGAGAGAAAGTGAACACAGGAGACACGCTGCCGTTTGCCTGGTCAGTCTTGCCAGAATGGCAAGCTTATGGCAGCTATGCACCAGTTCCCAAAGCACACTGCTGCCCCCTACTGTCCAAAGTGTTATGCACTCTCCTGGCAACAGAGAACTTACATGACTTTGTGGACTTAAATCACACCAATAAACCAGCCAAATAAAACATAAATAATAATCTCCATATATCATGCCACCTTACTCACAATTGTGACCACATATTTGTGTGGATCACATGCTCCCAAACAAAAAAAGATGGCTCCATACATTTCAACAAAATGCACACAAAATTCACACTTCTTAAAACCTGAACTTGCTCACATAGAAACAGTTCTTGGTCTTTGTATCTCAGAGTGAAGGTAATTCTGTCAGTGTGTGTATGGCTATGGGTTTGTGTATGGTGCAGGGGAATGGTTGGTATGGGATGTAGTGTGGCACAGCGAGGGGTGACATCTCCCAGACTGGCAGGTCCTGCACTGTACAAAGTCCACGGAGTTAAGTGACACGTGTGCTCGGTAAGATGGCTGGCCCAGTGACTTCTATGTGAGAACCTGAGGGGGTTTTCTGCCCCTGGTGGATCTCCTCACTGTGTCCTCCTGAGGAGTCACCGGTCAAGCCTCGTCACCCTCGTTCATTGTCTCTGGGTACTCCACCACATCAAGATGTCCTGGATCAGCAATGGGGCAGGCTGCAGTTTGGTTTTCTCCTTGTTCTTGTTCAACTTCTCTTTTAGGAGATGTGCTCTGGGTCGCTCTGACATATCACCTCCTGATTGCGGCGTGTATATTCTTTTTCCAGGGACCCTCTGGGCTCCTTCTGGATTTCTCTGGGACTGATGCATTGGTCTCAGATTCTCTGTGTGATGTTGAGAGCCAGTACTGCACTCTGGGTGCTTCACTGTCAGAGTTTTCATAGTCACTGCTTTCGGGCATATCCATCCCATCATGTCCCACAGCAGGGTCACTCCTTTTCCTTTGAGCCCCTCTGGATGGCACTGGCCCCTTCTGCAGGCTAGGTAAGTCGACAGGTAGGTCATTCACAAAGTGAATGACCTAGGTTTCTGTGAAGTATGCGGTTTTAAGCAACACCTGCTTCAGCGCATACTCTGTAAATGGGACTGTCACTCACTTGTTCCTTGACGACATACACAGTTTGCTTCCAGTAGGGTCTCAATTTTCCTGGTCCTCCCCTCTCACTCATGTTAGGACTAGGACTAGGACTAGGACCCTGTCACCAGCCTGGAGAGTGACTGTGTTCTGTATGTGATGATCATAATATTTATTACCCCTTGCACTGGAGTGCTGGCTGTTCTCAGCTGCAATACGGTAAGCCTCCTTCATCCGCAAAGCCCACTTTTTGGCATAACTATGAGGTGTTTCTAATTGGTCTCTGGTTAAAAGGCCAAAGATTAGGCCTACTGGGAGGTGGGGTTGTCGACCAAACATGAGGTAGTGGGGTGAAAAGCCTGTCGCCTCATGCCTGGTACAGTTGTAAGCATGCACTATCTGGGGTAGGTGCTCCTTCCAGTTGCTCTTCGCCCTCTCCTCCAGTGTCCTTAGCATTTGGAGCAGTGTCCTGTAAATCGCTCAGCTGGGTTGCCCTGTGGGTAATATGGTGTCGTCCTCAAGTGAGCAACCCCAGCCAGGCGTTGTAGGGCCATAAACAAGCCATTTTCAAATTCTCTGCCCTGGTCATGGTGTAGCCGTCTAGGAGACCCATACTGGGGGATGAAGTTATTGAATATCTTTTTCGCCGCCATCCTTCCCGACTTGTTTTTCGTGGGGTATGCCTGAGCAAACCTGGTGAATTGATCAATGACTACTAAGATGTACTTATAGCCTCCCCTACTGGCTTCCAAGTGTACATAGTCCACAAACACCAGTTCAAGCGGCGCGGAAATGGATCCAATTGGGGCTCTGATGTGCTTGACTGGTTTCTTTTGCTTAATGCAGGGGCATTTTCTGGTCACATATGCCTCAATGTCCCTCTTCATAAAAGGCCAGTAAAAACAGTCCCGTGCCAAGTGAATGTCCTTCTCTGCCCCAATATGACCCAGGTCATGATGGAGATGTTTCAGCACTATGGGGTGATATTGTGCTGGGAGCACAAGCTACCTCCGCTGTTCAGCTGTGTGATACAGTAGCTGGTTTTCCATATTGAGCTTTTCTCACTCGTGCATCAGCTTCCTTACAGGGCCACTGGCTCTCCATCTGTCGTCATTTGTTATTACTGCTTTTGTTTCTTTCAGTTTGATCAGTTCGCTGATAGCAGGGCCCTCCCTTTGAGATTTCACTACATGACAGTGACATACTGCAAATGTTGACTCGTTCACAGGTTGCTCCTGGCATGTTAACCTCAGGGCAGCGATATATGCAACATCCTCTGTCTTTGCTGACTCACAGCCCTCCCACGTAGCATGGACAGCCTCTTCCGTGAGCTCTTCAGTATACTTTGTGAGATGGGTGTCTGTTGAGTGGGTACCGGGAGAATGTATCTGCGTCTATATTCACTTTCCGTGGCCTGTATTTGACATTGAACCTGAAAACTCCCAGTTCGCCCACCCAGCGGTGGCCCACCGCATTCAGCTTTGCAGTGCTCATCATGTAGGTGAGGGGATTATTGTTTGTATAGATGTGAGAACCTGTTTTACACACCCTATTTCACAATAGGGTGTGTAAAACAGGTTCTCACATACCGCCCACTTTAGGACGAGAAACAAAAAGTTTGAGCGCGACAGAAGTTTGGTCATACTTTACGAGAATGGATGACAACAGGGCAACTTGCAATACTTGCAAAGTAGATATTTCATTTAATGGAGGAAACACTACGAATATGCAAAAGCATTTGCTCACAAAACACGTGATGACCTTAAATGAATGTCATGTTTTTAATTCCGCTCCGGACTCGTGAATCTCAACCCAGCAGCAGCGGTAACGTTTGCACGTCCTCTCCCGTTAATGCGGCAGGTAAATAATCAACTAACAGTGCATATTATGTTAGCGCGATCTGCCTTATTACAAAACCTGCCATTACTGTGCATTTAGGTGACCATGATGAGAGAGACAGACAGAGTCTGGCTCAGATGCTGGCAGTTCTCGCTGCAGTCTACCGGTAGCGTCTCCTTTCAGGCCAGGATAGACGAACGTCACCGAGCAGTGAC
The DNA here is from genome assembly GCF_057381915.1 of Diplotaxodon limnothrissa. Lineage (NCBI taxonomy): Eukaryota > Metazoa > Chordata > Actinopteri > Cichliformes > Cichlidae > Diplotaxodon > Diplotaxodon limnothrissa. The sequence continues at coordinate 29,889,263 of NC_140598.1, forward strand.
TAAGTTTGTGGTAAAAGGCTTGAACCCATTTGCCACAGCAGATGCCCCGATTTTTGGTAAGTGAATGTGTTTAATTGTATGCAGGGACATTACTGGATATTCTTGTGTAATTGCTATAGAATAATTTACGTTATACTTTGTTATTGCTACAGAAGAATATTTATTTTATTATTTTACATTTACAACTCTTTTTTCCTGGGGACCCTGTGACATCCCATTGAAGAGCCGTAGGCTGGATCTCTTAAGATCTCACTGTTGGGTTTGTAAGGCCATGTTACTCCTAAATTTCTATTTTGTTCAAAGAGAAGATATAAAACAAAGTTCTAAGCTAATCGACCTTAGTGTTCTCCTTTTTTAAAAAAAAGAATCGATAAAGAATCGAATCGTTAAACAGAATCGAAAATGGAATCGGAATCGTGAAAATCTTATCAATACCCATCCCTAGTGATAAATATACAACATATATTCTTAAGACTAAAAGTATAATACAGATTTTAGTCTGAGAGATTTGATGTTCATTTACCTTCAGATGCCCTATACGTGCCTGCTCTGTGGTTTTCCACAACGTTTTTGCACATCACTATTTAATACAGGAAGTAGGTGAACTAAAACAAGTCATCTTTCTTTGTGAGAGGACCATATTAATGAAACCAACCTCAATGACATCATAGAGATCCCTAAAGATGCTCCTGCTGCTTCCTCCTCCTTGTCCTCGACTTCCATCCAATTGTAATTCAATCTAATTGTGTTTCTCCCCCTCCTCTTCCTCATTCTGTTGGAGCTGTGAACAGAATTAGTGTGAATCTGAATTAATTTGTGCAAACTAGAAAAATCAGCTTTTCGGTCAGAGGTGCTCTTGTGATTTAAGCCGGGTAGATTTATGTGTTGATGCTACCTGCTTCAGCTCTACGACTGGCTGCTGAGTGATATTTACACCCTGACTGGATTACAAACTTTAACCACGTGCTGAACTTTGGCCCAGCGTTGATACCTCTTGTTAGTATTGTAGCGACTACCACAGTGGCTAGAGGCCGGGGATGGAGCCTGCCTATTTGCCTGACGTGCTGTCAACTTTACGCGATAATGCAAGAGGTGGAATTGTTTGCTTGTTTATTAAAGTGCTTTGAGAGTTTACAGAGTAATGTGATCATCTCACGATTTGGGCTCTTACAACGTCACAGGCTCTAATGTAACAAGGCGAAACATGTTGTGCAGCGGTCAACAAAAACTACGGCTACCCAGCCCTCCTCTCTGTCAAAATCATAACCAGTGAATGACAGACTGACCACGCCCTCTTAATGTCACCGCTAGCACCCACGTGACTCCCATTACACACCACCATAGTAACCAAACAAATAAAACCCAGTGATTATCAAAAAATTCAATACATTTAATTATGGCTCCTACAAGTATAATGACCTCTTGTTAGCTTGTATGTATGATGGTATGATGGCTGCTGCCGTGCTGGATGCTCTGCCCTAACTTCTCCACTTTTTGCAGTTTTTCGTCACTTTTTGCTATATCTGCGATAATCTTGCATGGGCATCATGCAAAACACACAAATCCGCTACAGTAGAGACACTTTGGTTTCTATTGGTCTACAATACACGAACATTTCACCATGTTTAACTCCGGACCCAACCTGGCCAAATGAGATCCTGAGAGAGAACAAAGGACGCGACCCTAAGCGACGGCCTCGAGGTAAAAGAGCCGGCATCAGGAACAGGCTATGGGCTCGCACACACCGCGCTCCCATGCCCAGTATCCTGCTAGCCAATGTTCAATCCATCGAGAACAAGCTTGATGACCTCAGAGCCAGAATCAAGTTCCAGAGAGACATTCAGGACTGCAACCTCCTCTGCTTCACTGAGACTTGGCTGAACCCAGCGATACCAGACCACACCGTGCAGCCGACGGGGTTCTTTTCGGTTTACCGCATGGACAGGACAATGGAGTCGGGGAAGAAAAGAGGTGGTGGAGTATGTTTGATGGTGAACAACAGATGGTGCGACAGCACAAACATCTCCCCACTCACACGCTCTTGCTCGCCCAATCTGGAGCTTTTGATCGTTAAGTGTCGCCCTTTCTATCTCCCTCGGGAATTCACTGCGGTCATTGCCTGCACTGTTCATATTCCCCCTCACGCGGACTCGGACACTGCCTTATGTGAGCTACATGAGGCTCTCACACATCAACAAACACTTCACCAAGATGCCGCACTCATTGTTATGGGAGATTTTAACAGAGTGAATCTCAAACGGACATTTCACAACCTTCACCAGCACATCAACTGCCCCACCTGGGGCACGAGGACATTAGACCACTGCTATACCCCGTTCAAGAACTGTTACAAGGCTAAGCCCCTGCCGGCATTTGGAAAATCGGACCATTCCGCCATCTTCCTCATGCCTGCTTACAAACAAAGGCTAAAGCAGCAACCACCAATCAGGAGGGAGGTCGCTTGCTGGACGGACCAATCGGTGGCCGCGCTGCAGGACGCACTGGATGACGCACTGGATGACGCAGACTGGGACATGTTTCAGCGCAGCTCTGATGACATCAACATGTTTACGGAAGCGGTTGTGGGATTTATCGGGAAACTAGCGGACGACACAGCAGAAAGAACTATCATCCGAACATTTCCCAACCAGAAGCCGTGGGTGGATAAAAACATCCGCGACACTCTGAGATCACGCACCGCTGCCTACAATGAAGGGCTTGTCTCCGGTAATATGGACCTATACAAGGCTGCGTCCTACAACGTGCGCAGCGCGGTCCGAAAGGCAAAGCGGAGCTACGGGGAAAAACTAGAGTCACAGCTACGACAGTGCGACTCTAGGAGCCTGTGGAAAGGACTGCGGACTATAACGGACTATAAACGACCAGCTTCTTCAATGATGAATGCCGATGCTTCACTGGCTGATGAGCTGAACACGTTTTATGCTCGCTTCGACGCCGTAGCAATTAAAACAACAAATGGCTGCGCGTGCTCGGAGTGCACCAGTGAAGAAAATGCATTCGTCATCACAGAGCATGCCGTGAGGAACACCTTCAGGAGGGTGAACACCAGGAAGGCAGCAGGACCAGATGCAATCCCTGGCCGGGTCCTTAGAGCCTGCGCTGATCAACTAGCACCGGTGTTCACGGAGATCTTCAACCTCTCCCTGGCCCAAGCAGTGGTTCCCACGTGCTTCAAACAGTCCATTATTGTCCCTGTTCCAAATAAACAACAGCCCGCTTGCCACAATGACTACCGTCCAGTAGCACTGACTTCAATTGTGATGAAGTGTTTTGAAAGACTGATGAGAGATCACATCACTTCTTCACTTCCTGCCACCATCGACTCACTTCAGTTTGCTTACCGGACTAATCGTTCCACAGACGATGCCATATCTCACCTGCTCCACACATCCCTGAGTCACCTGGACACTGGCAGAGGGAATTATGTTAGGATGTTGTTCGTGGACTACAGTTCAGCATTCAACACAATAATTCCCTCTAAGCTCTTCACCAAGTTGACGGATCTAGGACTCAGCTCATCACTGTGTCAGTGGATCCTCAACTTCCTCACAGACAGACCCCAATCAGTGAGGGTGGGAAAACAAGTCTCCCCCTCCATCTCACTCAGCACTGGAGTGCCTCAGGGCTGTGTTTTAAGCCCCCTGCTGTACTCACTGTACACTTATGACTGTGTAGCCACATCCGACACCACCTCCATTGTCAAGTTTGCTGACGACACTGCTGTTGTGGGCCTGATCTCCGACAACATCGAGACGGCCTACCTGGAGGAGATTAGGAACCTGGAGACCTGGTGCCAGGAGAATAACCTCCTCCTAAACATCAGCAAGACTAAGGAGCTGATCGTGGACTTCACTACAAAGCAGGCGAGGAATTACAAACCCCTCATCATCAGTGGCACGCCAGTGGAGAGAGTGGACAGTTTCCGATACCTGGGTGTCCACATCACTCAGGACCTGTCATGGTCCTGCCACATCAAGACCCTGGTTAAAAAAGCCCGTCAGCGTCTCTTCTTCCTCAGAAGACTTAGAGACTTCCATCTGCCACTGAAGGTGCTCAAGAACTTCTACTTCTGCACCATCGAGAGCGTCCTGACGGCAAACATCTGCACCTGGTTTGGGAACAGCACCAAGCAGGACAGACGAGATCTGCAAAGGGTGGTGCGCTCGGCAGAACGCATCATTCAATCAGAGCTCCCTGACCTGCTGTCCATCTACACCAAGCGGTGCAAGTCCAAAGCTAGGAAGATTATGATGGACCTCTCCCATCCCAACAATGGACTCTTCTCACTGTTGAGGTCTGGGAAGCGCTTCCGCTCCCTTAAGGCCAAAACAGAGAGAATGAGGAGGAGCTTCTTCCCCCAGGCTATTCGGGCCCTGAACCAGGTGTAGGACTGGACTCTCCCACACACGTCACTATAAGACTGGACTCTCACACACGTCACCACACACACCACCACACATTTCCTATAATCCTATAATTCCTATAATTTATAATCCTTATCTTTATAATCTCTTCTGCTATTTGCACATTCTTTACTGTAAATTCCCAAGTTAATTTGTAAATTTTTGTAGTAAATTGTAAATATTGTAAAACTTTTCTTCTGTGATTTAATGGTCGGGCATTGTACAGCTACAAGCATTTCACCCCCATGTCATACTGTGTATGGTTGTGTGTGTGTGTGACAAATAAAATTTGAATTTGAATTTGAATTTGAATTTGAAATGTACAAAGAAAATTTAACTATATTACAAAAGGACATTATCTTGGTAACATCAAATGACCGGAGCACAACTTGTCAACTAGTCTGAAAATAAGTTATACAGGAACAGTCAAAGACACACCTTCTCATGTGTCACATTTCTATTCATTCAAAACACTTATGCATAGCTGTATATAGAGCTTTACAGTGAGAGCTTTATACAGTAAGAGCTTTATACAGCTCTTACAGAATGCAAAGTACAGGTTCATGTCAGTATTTAATGTAAGGCTCAGCTCTACTGAATTTCAGAGTTTCTAGAGCAGACACAGAGCTCATGTCAAACAGGCTTCAGGCACCATTTTAGTGACTTTAACAATATTATAAATTTTAATATTGGTCTAGCTGACATTACGTTATGTACGCAGCACGCAATAGAACCACATATTTTAGAAGCCAAAGGTTCAAAATAGTTGGGAGCACCTTCACTTAATTATAACAGTGGTTTTGTTAGGAAAACAGTTCTGTATACCGGATACCAAATTGCGTTAACGTCTAACATAGCTAACCGCTATTGTTAGCACAGCATTAACAGCAAGCTATAGTGACGAGTAACAAAAACAAAACAGTAAAAAGGTTTTAATGAAAATGTTTTACCTTTTCCAACAGTCCCAGAATCCAGAGCTTCAAAGACCAGCAGGTACTCAAGACTGTTAACCGCTTCGCTGTCACCGTGAGAAAGAGTTTTGTCCCTCACAAAGTTCAAGGCCCGCTGAACTTTCGGGCCTTGAACTTTGTAAGTTCAAGGCTTTCAGGAGGTTGCCATAGTACGACGTGTTCTAACGTGACTCTCTCTCTCTCTCCCTGTCATTTATTTGGCTCGAAACACATATTAACAAATTGCTCAGTGATAAACAAGTACTCAGATCATTTACCTAAGCAGTGTGCTTTGTCAAAACTTAGTAAATGCGTCGGTAATGAACACATAAGTGTGTTCATTACACTGACATTCTGTTGTGCAATTGTTATTTACTTGTATTTTATAATTTGACTTTACATACTGCTGTGTGGTTTATAAAGTTTACAATAACTAGTATTATCATTATGCTATATTTTCTAATATGTACAGGGAGTGCAGAATTATTAGGCAAGTTGTATTTTTGAGGAATAATTTTATTATTGAACAACAACCATGTTCTCAATGAACCCAAAAAACTCGTTAATATCAAAGCTGAATGTTTTTGGAAGTAGTTTTTAGTTTGTTTTTAGTTTTAGCTATTTTAGGGGGATATCTGTGTGTGCAGGTGACTATTACTGTGCATAATTATTAGGCAACTTAACAAAAAACAAATATATACCCATTTCAATTATTTATTTTTACCAGTGAAACCAATATAACATCTCCACATTCACAAATATACATTTCTGACATTCAAAAACAAAACAAAAACAAATCAGCGACCAATATAGCCACCTTTCTTTGCAAGGACACTCAAAAGCCTGCCATCCATGGATTCTGTCAGTGTTTTGATCTGTTCACCATCAACATTGCGTGCAGCAGCAACCACAGCCTCCCAGACACTGTTCAGAGAGGTGTACTGTTTTCCCTCCTTGTAAATCTCACATTTGATGATGGACCACAGGTTCTCAATGGGGTTCAGATCAGGTGAACGAGGAGGCCATGTCATTAGTTTTTCTTCTTTTATACCCTTTCTTGCCAGCCACGCTGTGGAGTACTTGGACGCGTGTGATGGAGCATTGTCCTGCATGGAAATCATGTTTTTCTTGAAGGATGCAGACTTCTTCCTGTACCACTGCTTGAAGAAGATGTCTTCCAGAAACTGGCAGTAGGACTGGGAGTTGAGCTTGACTCCATCCTCAACCCGAAAAGGCCCCACAAGCTCATCTTTGATGATACCAGCCCAAACCAGTACTCCACCTCCACCTTGCTGGCATCTGAGTCGGACTGGAGCTCTCTGCCCTTTACCAATCCAGCCACGGGCCCATCCATCTGGCCCATCAAGACTCACTCTCATTTCATCAGTCCATAAAACCTTAGAAAAACCAGTCTTGAGATATTTCTTGGCCCAGTCTTGACGTTTCTTTTTTTTTTTTTTTTTTTTTTTTGCCTGTCCCATTTGGTTCTTTAGCCATCAGAATTGTTGTCTGAAGACCAACAAGGATACCCAATGGATTTACTTTGCCAAATGGATCATCGTGGCATTGCCGTATTGGTCCATTTGGTCGATCTTTGTTTTTATTATTTATTATATTTTATTTTCAGATGTTACAGACGGGACAGACATGAGTGAGGGATAGGAAAGGGAGAAAGAAAGAGGAAGGAAAGGAAAAACAGAAGGGGAGAGGGACAGTGAGAAAGGGGGGGAGAAAAAAAATAAAGATCTCCTGGATCACCTGTTGAGAGAAGAATAGAAAACAAGCAAAAAAAACCAAAAAAAACAAAGCAACATACTAAACACAACACCATCGCATTAATCTAGCTAAGTGTAAACAGCAGTAAATACTAAATATTCAATGTTGTTGTGCAGCACGCAGGACAGATGTGCTTCGAAGTAGTAGCCAAGAAAGGTGTAAGTTAAGTCTACGAGCAGTGAACACCCGTGTGCATACCTGTGTGGATCAGCGTGCTTGTATTCCAAAGGTTTCTCCATGTAACGATCTGCTAGGGAGTGTGGGGGGGCCACAGCCCCGTCCTCCAGGGTATGAAGCAGGTATGGAGGAGATCAAAACTCCAGACATCCAGAGGCCCCCAGAACACAAGAGACCATGGAAGACCAACAGAGGGGCAGCCGCGCCACTGTCCCAGTAAGAGCTGAGGAGAGTCCCAGATGAGGGTTCACTCAGCAGCCACGGAGCAGAAGCCAGGGGGAGTTGCAGTGACGCGCCCGTGAGCTCCGCCGGCAGCCAGCTGTGCCTGAGTGACTGAGCCCCAGGCCGAGAGGCCGGGGGCACCCCACCTCCGAAGTGGTCCGAGCGAGCCCCAGGTTCCAGGCCCCGATAAGCGGCCGCCAAGGAGTGAGCCGGTGTGTACCTGGACGCCCACCCCCAGACACAAAGAACCACCAACGCACCGACACCTGAGGGAGTCCGCCACTGGCAGGGGAAGTGGTGGTGGGTGGAGATAGGCCTCCAAACCTTGGAGGGCCTGAGGTGTCCCCAGAGAGGTGGTGTCTGATACCCAACCTGACATATAGACACAGACATACAGGCACACACAGACACAAACATCCATTCCCCCCTCATGCTCTCATATGCACTCACTCCACACTCAACCAACGTGGAGACAGACATAAAGAGACGCTGTACACACGATCACACTCCCCAAGCGTACTCTACAAACCGGGTCTAGGTACCCTTGCCCCTGGAGGGGGGAACTGCACCCAGACGGTACGCTGGAGCCACTATCAGGGACAAACAGAGACTGCAGCGTGTTGTGCGCTCTGCTGAGAAGGTGATTGGCTGCAGACTCCCATCTCTGCAGGACCTGTACACCTCCAGGACACTGCGGCGTGCAGCCCGGATCTCAGCTGACCCTTCTCACCCTGGACACAGTCTGTTTGACCTGCTCCCCTCAGGCAGGAGGCTCCGGTCCATTCGCACCAGAACCTCTCGCCATAAGAACAGTTTCTTCCCCTCTGCTGTTGGACACATGAACAATAACCACATGATTGTCCCCGCCACTAACACATGACCCTACGCTGTGTCACTGCATCATTTCATGTCTGGCACTGATCACCACCTGCACTCATGTATATATCTTTCTACGTAGCACTCATAATTCTTATTCTCATGTATATATCTCATGTATATCTCATGCACATATCTTTCTTTCTACATAGCACTTTAATTCTTATTGTTTGCACTGAAGCACCGCAGCAATTTCCTAATGTTGTAAACCTCAACATCTGGCAATAAACCCATTCTGATTCTGATTCTGATTCAGACCCAGGTGGTGTTACCCTTTTCCCTGCGGTGGGGAGAGGCAGACCGCCCCGACTCAGCAGCAGCAGGGAGGCCCCACACTCCAGACCGCAGTTGGACGGCCAACTCCTCCTCCTAGCCCCCCCCCCCCCCCCCCCCCCCCGCTCCAGCAGGTCGCAGAGAATGGGGGTGAGAGAAGACTCCAAACCTCCCTCCACCCGCTCATTGTAGTGTTGATGCATGTGTGTTCTAAGGTGCAATTAAAACCCAGGAGGGCATGGAGCTACCTGCCAAGGAGCAGCAGGTAAGCGCATGGTCCCTCCTGCTAGCCCTCAATGTCTACGTGTATTTAAAATTGAGAGGTGGGCAACGACGCCAGGGGTGAGGTGTACACCCTGATGGTAACTTGGACTCCGTGTATCGTGCCCACCCCCAAGATCCTATATGTATGTGTAATGAGAGTGTGAATAATGTGAATGTCTAAGTTGTGGGATAAAATTGAGGCAGAGGCAGCCGGAAGGGGACAGAGGGGGGGGGGGGGGGGGGGGTAGCCTCCTCTGCACCCTGGTGACATACCCCTACTCCAAGCCCCTACATGTGTGGGTGGTTGTGGTGGAGCGGGAAGAGGGAGGCAGCTGGAGATGGGGAGGGAAGGAAGGGAGGGGCAGGTAACCCCTCCCTGGGGCCAGCTCCCCCGCTGACCCCAGTAGGCACTCCCACACTCCGCGACCCGCCAGGGAAAGGGGGCCCAGGCCCATCCAGACCGGGGCCCAGTGCAGCAGCGCCTCCCGGCCCCACAGAGCCCGGGACAGTTCACCCAACCCCACCACAGAGAAAACTGCACCCACCCCACCATCCACTCATCTTCCAGATTACATGAGACGATAGACGCCCAGGCTGAGATCCTCCTCCACCTCTCCTGTATCTCCCCTTCCTGCAGAGAGAGTCCCTGAAGAGAGGAAAGCTCCTGCAAGATGTGACCATCCCCCCCACCAGTTGAAGAGCCCCCAGGTGGCTCGACACACCGGCGGCACCCTGCTCCAGGGCTGGGCCCCCATGCACCCACCCGCCCACAACCCCGGCAACACACCAACCAGGACCCAAGCCCCCGAGGCCCGGCCCGGGCCCCAGCCCAGAGACGGAGCGCCCCCAGAACCTCACGCCCATCCCGGACCCACTCAGGGGCAGCCAGGCTACCAGGTCAGTAACCCACGTCCGTCAGCACAGACCCTCCCCTAGCCCCGCTGCACGCAGCCGCGAGGAAACAGTCACCTGAGAGCCAACAGAGCTCCCAACCGGACATGACCGCTACCCCGGGTTGAGCCCCCCAAGGAAGATGCCTCCGGGGAACCCCCCGACGCCCTAAGCCTGTCCCTACCCCCACACCAATCACAACAATGAAGGCGGGACCAAACTATGACCCCCCACCCCCACTAGGTGATGGAGCTGATAAAAGGAGCCCAGAGCAATTGATCTGATGTGGTGGCAGAGGCTGTATCAAGACTAATGTAATCTAATAGATAATTTCTATATTGGTTAGAATTAAGATTATTTTTATTTTTCCAGTTCATGAGGACTGTTTTCTTGGCTATGCATAGGGCAGTGAAAACCATATGGGCTATATTCTTTTCTGAAGTGACATTATCTAAGCTGCCCAACAAACACACTAAGGGAGAAGTTGGAATGTTACATTTCAGACACTTTGATAAGTCTTCACATATCTCACGCCAAAACTTCTGCACTGGTGGACAGAACCAAAGAGCGTGGATGTAATTGTCTGGTGTATTGCCTTGACAGTGTGAGCAGTTGTTGGAAGATGTAAAGCCCATCTTGAACATCCGATGACCTGTATAGTGCACTCTATGTAGTATTTTGTATTGTATTAATTGCAGACTGGGGTTTTTAATCAATTTAAAGGTTTTTAAGCATACCTGAGACCAGAAGTTTTGGTCTAAACTGACTGATAAATCTGCTTCCCACTTTGCAATAGGAAGGGATATTGATTCATCTAATTTAGAAAGTGTTCTGTATATTTTATATAATAATTTGGGGGATTTAAGAGTAAGAAAATGTGCCGCACTTAGTGGTGTTTGTAATTCAACTTGACTGAGGTTAAATTTCTTTTTTATTATGGATTTAATTTGTTGATATTCTAAAAATCTCGTCTTGTTGATCCCATATTGTGCAACTAGTCTGTCAAATGGAATAAATTCTGTTCCCTCTAATACATGTTCTAAGTATTTAATTCCTTTACAACTCCATTCTGGGAAATTAATCATATTATTGTTTTGTAATATGTCAGGGTTATTCCAGATAGGTGCACGTTTGCATGGGATTAATGAAGACTCCGTTATTTTTAGAAACTCCCACCATGCTGTCAGAGAAAAGCTGATGTTGATACTTTTAAAGCATTCATGTCTTTTGATGTTTGAGCTAATAAATGGTAGGTCTGAAATCTCTAGATCCTTGCACAGTGCCTGTTCAACATCTAGCCAGGGCTCAACTAAGAAGGTATGTTTTAACCATTCTGAGATGAACTGAAGCCTGTTGGCTAAGAAGTATTGGTAAAAATTAGGCAGATCTAATTCCTCCTCTATCCTTGGTTCTTTGTAGCGTTTTTAAGCTGATACGCGGGGGTTTATCTTTCCAAAGGAATTTAGAAATATATGAGTCCAGAGATCTGAACCAATCTTGTGATGGTTTGTTAGGGATCATCAAAAATAAGTAATTTATTTTTGGCAAGATCATCATTTTTATAGTGGCGACCCTTCCCATGAGTGATATGGGTAAAGATTTCCATCTAGTCAGATCGCCTTCTACTTTCTTTAGAAGTGGGATGTGGTTTAATTTAGTTAAGTCTGAAAGCTTAGGAGAGACATTAATACCTAAATATTTAATATTTCCGGATTGCAGTGGGGCAGAGGAAGAATTATGGAAGGAGCAGTTAATGGGGAGAACTGTAGATTTTGGCCAGTTAATTGAATAATCTGAAACTCTTGAAAACCAGTTTATTAGAGTAATTACCTCAGAGAGGTTGGTTTGTGTGTTTTGCAGAAAAAGCAACACATCGGCCCAGTCTTGACGTTTCAGCTTGTGTGTCTTGTTCAGTGGTGATCGTCTTTCAGCCTTTCTTACCTTGGCCATGTCTCTGAGTATTGCACACCTTGTGCTTTTGGGCACTCCAGTGATGTTGCAGCTCTGAAATATGGCCAAACTGGTGGCAAGTGGCCTCTTGGCAGCTGCACGCTTGACTTTTCTCAGTTCATGGGCAGTTATTTTGCGCCTTGGTTTTTCCACACGCTTCTTGCGACCCTGTTGACTATTTTGAATGAAACGATTGATTGTTCGATGATCACGCTTCAGAAGCTTTGCAATTTTGAGACTGCTGCATCCCTCTGCAAGATATCTCACTATTTTTGACTTTTCTGAGCCTGTCAAGTCCTTCTTTTGACCCATTTTGCCAAAGGAAAGGAAGTTGCCTAATAATTATGCACACCTGATATAGGGTGTTGATGTCATTAGACCACACCCCTTCTCATTACAGAGATGCACATCACCTAATATGCTTAATTGGTAGTAGGCTTTCGAGCCTATACAGCTTGGAGTAAGACAACATGCATGAAGAGGATGATGTGGACAAAATACTCATTTGCCTAATAATTCTGCACTCCCTGTATAATAATCTCAAAAGTAATGCTTTGAAGCAGAAAATAGTAATACTTTATTAAAACTTAAAACTAAAGTACAGTATTTGAATGTGTGTATTGCGCCTACTGTTTGTTAACTCACCATAATCATAAACGTCTTAATAATAAATTCCATATTCTATTACCACATTATTTGTGATCAGTGGGTTTGCGGGGTTAGGGGTGTTGGGGGTAGGGTCTTTAGGCTTTGGCCCCCACCCCTGCCACCAGTATCTTTTTAAGCAAGTATTTCTAACTTTCATTTGAATATTCAGTTTTCTACCATCTGCTCTTGAAGGGTAATTGCCAGGTAACCTGCACTCCCCCTTCGCACACACATGCACACAAACAAAACACACAGTATAATTCACAGCCTCATTATAGTGAATAAAAATTTATGCCATTTTACACCATCAAACTTAGATAGCTAAGGATGAAGAACCTTTTGTTCTTTAAAGAACCATTTGTAATAGTTGAAGAACCGTCTACAAAATAAAAAGGTTCTTTGATGTATGATGGTTCTTTAAAGAACCATGAAGACATCTGAAGAACCATTTAAGAACTATAATTTTTCTGAGAGTACCGTCAGCGTCTCCTTTCCGGCCAGGATAGACGAATGTCACTAAGTTTGTGGTAGAAGGCTTGCACCCATTTGCCACAGCAGATGCCCCCGATTTTAGGTAAGTGAATGTGTTTAATTGTAGGCAGGGACATTACTGGATATTCTTGTGTAATTGCTACAGAATAATTTATGTTATACTTTGTTATTGCTACAGAAGAATATTTATTTTATTGTTTTACATTTACAATTTTTTTTCCCCCCGGGGACCCTGTGACACCCCGTTGAAGAGCCGTAGACTGTGGATCTCTTAAGATCTCACTGTTGGGTTTGTAAGGCCATGTTACTCCTAAATTTCTATCTTGTTCAAAGAGAAGATATAAAACAAAGTTCTAAGCTAATCGACCTTAGTGTTCTCCTTTAAAAAAAAAAAAGAATCGATAAGAGAATCGATAAAGAATGGAATCATTAAACAGAATCGAAAATGGAATCGGAATCGTGAAAATGTTATCAATACCCATCCCTACACCCATTTGCCACAGCAGATGCCCTCGATTTTTGGTAAGTGAATGTGTTTAATTGTAGGCAGTGTTACGAAATCAGTTTTACCCCGGTTCTTTCCATTCCTCGAGCGTCCAGAGATGTCACCGGACTCAGTAGTCATTTTCACAAAATCTTTATTCATCTTTATTTACTCATCTTCATTTATCTTCATTTAAGCATGCACTTCTAGAAGGGAAGATGAGGCCGGTGTCCCTCTGCAAAAATCTTCACCCCTTTGTTAGTTACAGCCAGCTTTATAGAAGTGACCCCATCATAAAACCCCCTACGGTGTGCTGGAAACTCTGTGTCTGTGTCTATGTGCACGAGCACGTGAATGCCGACATGTGCGCGTTCCCACGTGTCTATGTGAGTGCTCGTGAGTGAGTGTGTGCGCATACCTGTGTGTATGTGTGTGCGTGACAGTTAAAACACTGTGGGTGTAGGTAACTGCCTAGAGGTCATAAAACCCCCTCTTCCAGACCACAGTTACAAATGTTGAGACCCCCACCCAGGTATCCTCTGGGGAATTTCCACTCAGCATTAACTCCTCTTTGTCTTACTTTCACAGTTCAACTGGGGGAGGGTCTCCTAAAATCTACTCCTAAGTTCATGACACAGTCAGGCCTTTATTTATATCCAGGGCAGTGTCAGTGTCTCTACAACAGTTCTACATTATATTTTAACACATTTCTAAACTCTAAATCAGCTAAACAGTTCTACAGCAGGGACATTACTGGATATTCTTGTGTAATTGCTACAGAATCATTTATGTTATTCTTTGTTATTGCTACAGAAGAATATTTATTTTATTATTTTACATTTACAATTTTTTTCCCTGGGGACCCTGTGACAGAGCCATAGGCTGGATCTCTTAAGGATCTCTTAAGATCTCACTGTTGGGTTTGTAAGGCCATGCTACTCCTACATTTCTATCTTGTTCAAAGAGAAGATATAAAACAAATTTCTAAGCTAATCGACCTTAGTGTTCTCCTTTAAAAAAAAAAAAGAATCGACAAGAGAATCAATAAAGAATCGAATTGTTAAACAGAATCGAAAATGGAATCGGAATCGTGAAAATCTTATCAATACCCATCCCTACTCACCGGTCCACACAATAGGTATCTTTGACCGCAACTGGGCCCCCTTTCCCTTCGTGAGCTTTCCACTTGCTGCTACTAGGGTGGTTTTCACATTCAGCAGCTCGTAGGTTGGCTTTGCGATGCTGGATAAGTTTTGGACGTACATTCTGTAATAGCTCAGGAACCCAAGCAGCTTCTGCACCTCACCCACTGTATTGGGTGTTTTCTCCTTCAGCAGCTTGATCGCATCAGTGTCTTTTAGGTCAATCCTGACACCATCAGCTGAGACTAGCCTCCCCACATACCTGACCTCCTGCCGGAACAGCTCACATTTTGTGGGCCGAAGCTTGACACCATGAGCTTTTAGAGCCCTCAGGACCTTACGTACTGCCTCGACATGCTCGTCAAAAGATTTTGCATAGCAGAGAATGTTGTCGAGATAAGAGATGCAGGAGCTGTCACGCAGGGAATCTCCACCATGCTGCGTTGAAAAGCGGCTGGGGCATTGGAGAGCCCAAATGGGATCCTCACCCATTCACAGAGACCCCAAGGAGTGATGAATGCTGTAATGTGTCTGGATCCCTCTGCCATGTAGTCCTGGTGGTAGGCTTTGCCTTGTCCGCTATACTGGGATGTTGTCCTTTAGATTTATGGACATTTGCAGGCTTGGAAAACACCCTATGTCTTCGTTATCATGGGCATATGTCATGGGCATATAGCATTTGTTTCACCTTTCTCTGTTGCTCCTCACTTAGGTGACTAGCATCCACTGATGGGTGGCACAGTGTAGTAGGGGGCGGGTCATTCGTGGGGCTTGGTGGCAGGTCAGTGTTGCCCCAGGCTTGACTGTGCTTGCAGCTTGGGCTGCCTATTCCTATTACTCCATCAATGACTTCAATGGTACCTAGGACCGTGGAGCTGGGCAGGACCACCTTCTCCATAGAGTGGATGGATACAGGTACTTTCATGAAGGGTCTCTCACCCTGCTGGATTTCCATTACCCCTACACTCAGTGACAACAGTGGTGCGTCATCTAGGTTGGGTTCAAACAGCACGAGTGGGCTAGAGTCACTAATGTCCAAAGATACTCCAAACCTAATATACGCTACTTGACCACGATTAATAGTGCCTCCTTTCCTGCCCACTTTTACAGTTGCATTCTGTTCTACTTGTGGTTCGGTCTGTATGAAGCTTACAATAGTCTCTGCCTGTGCACTGTTGATCTCTAGGGCACCAGTCAGCAGGTTGAGGAGGATGGACATGATTTTGGGTCTGCTCTCGTTACTCTTGATGAGTTTTTGGATGACATTAAAACCAACCAACGATCTTTCTAAGTCTAGTCAACTAACCAGGAAAGGTACTCTAATGGATAGATCTGGATCGCTGTTGCCTTGCAGGTTTACCACCACTTCCATCCACCCAGCATATGGCACAGCCTCCCCCGTGACAGCAGTTACACTGAGTTCCTCATCCATTAGTTCACTCAGTGGGTGGATCTCTTTTTCAGGGAGGTTCTTGTTCTTCCAGGTGCGGTCGATGATGCTCACATTTGCCCCAGTGTCTAACATGGCAGTCACTGCATAGCCGTTCATGCTACATTTCAATGGGGATTTTTGGCCAATCAATGGGGCAACTTTCTTACGTGGGGGGTGGTTTGTTACTTGTCTGTAATCTCATAGACTGGTCCCTCTTTCCTAACTAGTGCTGTTGCATCGTGGGGCTGGGTTTTGTCCCTTGGTTTGGTCAGGGGTTGCCCCTCAGCCCTGACCGGCACTCGTTTCCTGACTGCATATTCCTTTTCAAGCAGCCAATAGCACGATGGCCTTCTTCTCCCTATGAAAAGCAATGGTTACAGCTTGTTTTGGCTTGGCTTGGGCTACACACTGTCGACACCAATATGATCTTTGTGTCTTTCTGTCTGGTTTGGTTTTGTCAGAGGCACCCTGTTGGACAATTTGATGGGCGGCCCCGGCCCCCAGGGCTGGAGCGGTAAGCTTTCTCTGGAGTGTAGAGGCATCAGACTTTATGACTGAACTTGCCTGCTTGGACGTGAACGTTATTCTCTGTTTTAGTCCAATCATGCGATACAGGAATTGCTGTGGAGATTTGTTCTCATGTTGTTTAGCACACATCAGTTCCTGATAAGAGCTCGGTGCTGGTTTTCTCTCTCAAATGGGACTGTAGGAAACTTTTCAGTTCTGTAACTGTCAGATCTTTCTTGTTCACAAGCATGTCTTTAAAGTTTCCACCCTTGATTACGCGTAGGACTCCTCTAATTATGTCGTCATCTGTGTGCTGTTCCCAGCGACCGTTATCAATCTGTTTGCAGATACTGATACACTCTCGTGTGCTGAGGCAGGAAGTGCTCCTGCAGTCATGTGGTGAGGCCGGGAAATCGGTAGATGTCTGATGTGAGTTAGTGGTGAATGAGTGGCACGAGGCCAACTGATGTGACCACAGTAACCCGTCCTACACTGTGGTCTCTCTGGGTCGGGTTTGTTGATGCTGTGTCTGTGACATTTTTTTCTGCCCCTCCCCTGAATCTGTGAGCAGTTGGTGTGTGTCAAGGTCAGGGGTTGCCATTTCAGGAATGTAGCCATCCAGGGCAGGGGTATATTTGTCGTTAACTTCATCACTGGCTGGTTGCATCACAGGCGTCCCTTTCCCACTAGCCAGATCATTGGGAAGTGCTTTACCTTTATCCCGGTTAGAAATAACCAAGTAAATAGTATCTTGTAAACATAACAACATAACCAAGCCCTCATCCTCTAGCTGTAGGAGTGTGGAGCTGTTCATATAAGCAGTGATGTACTCAACGCAACCTTCCTCATCATCCTTGTTCAGCTTTTCTGAGTCCAGTTCACCCGCCAGTTTTATATTTCTTTGTCAGGGTCCCTGTGCCTACCCGGTCGGCTCAGTATGGCTACATGTGTTTTTGGTTTGTCCCTGCTCTCTCCCTCCCTCTCTTTCCCTCCTCCTCCCTCTGCCTGGGCGGAGCTCACCTGTGGGCTCCTGCCCTTGGCCCACGCACCTGGTCGTAATCGCACACCTGTGGCTCATCACCTGATAGTGTTCCAGTCCCTTTATAAGATGGCAGCACTGTGTTTCTTGTCGCTGGACTGTTGCCGACTCTTGTCAGTGTAAACCCCAGCTCAGTTTATTTTCCCGTGATCTTCCTATCATAGTACCTTTGTGTTTCTGTGAACAGATTCCCAGAACCAAACCCTGTGTTACCTGAGTGATCGCGTGTGCAAGGTTTGGAGTGCGCTATCGTGTTTTCTGTGGAGTGTGAAGAGGAGCATGAGGCGTGGAGCATAGACGGAGTGTGGCGTGTGTGTGGACTTCCAGCGTCTTTTCCCCATTCGTCTGTGGATCCCCGGAGCCCGTCCTTCCCCCCACTTTGAAAATAGATCACCTGGTGTTGCTGTAATAAAGACTCTTGTGCTTTCAATTCAGAGCCTGCCCGTCAGTTCAGTCCCACTCTGACAGTCTTTTTCAGACCAGTTAGCTTCTAACACTGAAACAGCAAGTTTACACATGACTTCAGGCTGGCTCGGAACACTTCACAGACACGTATACAAAACATTTATCATGAACACAAAGCTACAAGTTTATCAGGAACTGTAAACCCAACTGGATTGGTGCTTCTTATTATTATATGGAGACGAGCGCAGTTGCAACAGCTTGCTAGCGTTACCCAGGCATACAGTCTAGCTATTACATTCCACAGAGCTAAAGTAGCTCACAGAGCGACAATGTAATTCCTCACATATCATAGACCTGTCTTATGTCATGAAAGTCTAAGTATCACATTGTCCAGCTGTGTATTTCTTTATGTTTTTTTGACCACATTACTGACCTGTAAAACAGGAGAGAAAGTGAACACAGGAGACACACTGCCGTTTGCCTGGTCAGTCTTGCTTTGGGAACTGCTTACAGCAGTTCCCAAGGCCCGCTGCAGCCCCCTTACTGTCCAAAGTGTTATGCACTCTGCTGGCAACAGTGAATTTATATGACTTTGTGGACTTACATCACCCTTTCTTCCTGTGTGACCAACCTTTTCATAAATATGCTGAAGAATGGCCTTTGAAACATGGCTTTCTTTTTGCAGGAAGTTTTTTTTTCTTCTGGTAAATCTGCTTTGCTCAATCTGCCACCCACTCTCAATACACCATTGATCACAACATGATCAATCTTCTACAGATTACTTGACTTCCTCATAGTGCCAGAGCTCAAGGCAGCCATTTCATCTCCATAATGTTTTCTCTGCATATAGCTTCCTCAGCCCTGGACAGATCATTAGTTTTGAGCAGAGCATCCCCTATTGTCTATTTGACTTCCATAGTATGTATCCAGCAACTAGGGCTGGGTATTGTCACTGATTTCTAGAATCGATTCCGATTGTTGTGGAAGTTTTCCATTTAAATAAAGCCTGCAGACGAGCGGTGAGCGGTAGCTAACATTCTTTAATCAAAAATGCAAAGAACAGAAAACCAAGTTGGTGGAGAAGACTCTGCATGACCGTGAGGCAAATGGTCAGCAGAGTCTTCCTGAGCTCAGCATGGCTCTCAGTTAAATACCTTCTCCAGGAACAAAGGCCGTACACAGCTGTTTCACACCTTAACCCTTTAAGACCTACTATAGAACCAAGTCCACCAGAGCTTATATTATATTTTTACATGCTGTGGTGCCATTTTTGGGAGCATTTCAAGTTGCTATACATCAATACAACAATTATAGCCCAGATTTTAATAATATGTATTCATTAAGTGCATAGTAATTACATAAATTGCAAAAAAGTGCAATAAACTACAAAAAAATTGAAAATCGTTTTTGCTTTTTTAACATATATTTGTAGTTAAAGAAATTTAAGAGGCTTATCCCTCAAAACTGTAAATACAAAAAAGTTGCACAAAATAGTTTCCCACCACAGGAAATTTATTTTGAGTGTCTTCATAGTTTTATTTTTGAAATACACCAATTTTTATACACTGCAGGAAAAACGAAAATAAATATTATACTGCAAATTTGCAAAAAAGCAGCATTTGCATCAAAATAAACTATTTCCAGCAGTGCAATATGAGTCCTAAGCATCCCAGAAACGACACAGAAAGTCATGAAGTCAAACATAACTTTTAAAAAGAGCAGTATAGGCCGTCACTTCCGGTTTTGGGCAGGTAATGGCGGACATGCAAAAGTTCGCGCTGACGTCTATTCCAACATAGGAAGTGTTATGAACAGCTGATCGGATCGGCAAAGCGTGTTTCTGGAATATTATGTTTTTGTTGCTGCAAGTGCTTTTTATGCAGTTTTTGCAAAGCTATATGTGGAAGGAAACCGTGACCTAGGACAAGCTGATGGCATAAGATGTAAGTACAACTCCTCCGGTTTCATATGCAAAAAAAATTATTGCGCTAGCTTACGTGGTTGCAGAGCTACCGGGATTTAAAAATAGTTACTAAAACAGAGCGTGCCCGCTCCGACCGGCTCTAAAGGGTTAAGGTTCACACTCCCTTGCTACCTCCCAGAGTCCTCGAAGAGACAAAAGACTCTTCCTGTGGAGTTGTCTTCTTCCCCCAACTTCCTTACTAGACCCCCACCATTTGTCTTACTGTATGAGTGTGAGCACCAAGGCATTATACAATAAAACAATGTGATTAATACATAAGTAAAAGAAATTCCTATACACGATTCACAAAGTCCCGAATCGATTCGATTCACGATTCGATTCAATTTGAATCCGGGAAATTTTGCCTCAGAGAGTCAGGAATATTATAATTCTGATCACGCATCAGTACATTTTCATATTTTTATATCTATAAAAAGAAAGCTGACACTTGCAAGACTTTTTCAAAGGTGTAAGCATCACAGCAGATATCTGTGAAGGTTCTCAGTCATCCAGGTCATCGTAATCTAAGGAGCTTGGAAAGAAAAGCGTCTGGACTTTTTTGAGTTGCTTGAAGACGTTTCACCTCTCATCCGAGAAGCTTCTTCAGTTCAGTTCTTCATGAACTGAAGAAGCTTCTCACAAATTATAATGGCTGTTTGTTAGCCGTTTGCATACTATCTGTTGTGGCCATTTTTGTTGAATGTTTATAAATTGCAATTTGTATTCATTTTTGTTTTTTCTTCAAAGTTGTAAGAATATGCGGACCTAGTTTTTGTTATGTAAATTTATAATAATTTTTTTTTTTTTTACATTTTCTTTGGTGGCCCGATGGTGACATCACAAAACAGCTGGTGGAACATAGAATGTTAGTCCACATTTTTGGTTCAGTATCCTCCCCCAGCTCTGCCACCTATGCATTACTAAAGACTGCTGATGACAAACAACATGTAGATGACTGTCTTAAGTCTACCCAGTCTGTTGAGCAGGCCATCTCACTTTATTGGCAGCTTACTGAGGTGTGTGCCAATGGGGGATTTAGTTCTTCTTAACAAGTTTAGTATCAGAAGATGTGTCGCACCCAAATAATTTGGAGAGATAAAAAGTGCACAGCTGCATCACTTTTGTGATACCAGTGAAACTGGGTATGGTGCTGTATCATATCAAGCAGGAAGTGTGTGTTTCCTTTATTATTGGTAAAGCAAGGGTGGAGTCATTAAAACAAGTCACCATCCCACGTCTTGGGCTAGCTGCTGCAGTTTTAGCCGTGCACTTGGACAAAATGCTATTAGTTGAACTTAAGCTTAATCTGAGTGAATCAGTCTTTTGGTTTGACAGCACAACTGTGCTACAGTACATTGCAAACATGGTTCAAAACATATGTAGCTAATAGAGTTTCAATCATCCATCCTTTGACAAAAGTTGAGCAGTGGAGGTACATTAGTTCAAAGCTGAATCCAGCTGATGCAGCCTCTCGAGGAATGACGGTTTTCTGTTTCCTGATATCTTCCACCTGGATCAGTGGTCCAGAATCTCTCAGTAAACCTGTTGTTCACTGGCCAGTAGGCAAGAAAGATGTATCTGCGCATTTGGAAGCTGACCCAGAAATAAAAGGGGAGGGCCTGATGTGTGCAGCTGGGCTGCAAGAAGACGTGTGTCCCACTAGTAAGCTGCTGATGTACTTCTCCAGCTGGACAAAATTAAAAAGGTGTGTGGTATGGATCCTGAAAGTAAAGGAAAAACTTAAACTGCAAACAAAGAAAAGGCAGAAGTTACTGGACACGCACTGTGGAAGTCAAATATTTGTTAACCCTTTAAGACCTACCATAGAACCAAGTCCGCCAGAGCTTATATTATATTTTTACATGGTGTGGTGCCATTTTTGGGAGCATTTCAAGTTGCTATACATCAATACAACAATTATAGCCCAGATTTTAATAATAAGTATTCATTAAGTCCATAGTAATTACATAAATTGCAAAAAAGTGCAATAAACTACAAAAAAAATTAAAATCGTTTTTGCTTTTTTAACATATATTTGTAGTTAGAGAAATTTAAGAGGCTTATCCCTCAAAACTGTAAATACAAAAAAGTTGCACAAAATAGTTTCCTACCACAAGAAATTTATTTTGAGTGTCTTCATAGTTTTATTTTTGAAATACACCAATTTTTATACACTGCAGGAAAAACGAAAATAAATAATATACTGCAAATTTGCAAAAAAACAGCATATGCATCAAAATAAACTATTTCCAGCAGTGCAATATGAGTCCTAAGCATCCCAGAAAAGACACAGAAAGTCATAAAGTCAAAGATAACTTTTAAAAACACCAGTATAGGCCCTGAGGCCCTGATGGTAAAAAAAAAAACTATATTTCCGCGAAAATGACATCACTTCCGGTTTCGGGCAGGTAATGGCGGACATGCAAAAGTTCGTAGGAAGTGTTATAATAATAATAATAATGGATTGGATTTATATAGCGCTTTTCAAAGCACCCAAAGTGCTTTACAATACCACTATTCATTCACTCTCACATTCACACACTGGTGGAGGCAAGCTACAGTTGTAGCCACAGCTGCCCTGGGGCAGACTGACAGAAGCGAGGCTGCCATATCGCGCCATCGGCCCCTCTGGCCAACACCAGTAGGCAAGTAGGGTAAAGTGTCTTGCCCAAGGACACAACGACCAGGTCAGAGAGCCCGGGGATCGAACCGGCGACCTTCCGGTTACAGATGCGATTTCCAACCCCCTGAGCCACGGTCGCCCGGTTGTTATGAACAGCTGATCGGATCGGCAAAGCGTGTTTCTGGAATATTATGTTTTTGTTGCTGCAAGCGCTTTTTATGCAGTTTTTGCAAAGCTATATGTGGAAGGAAACCGTGACCTAGGACAAGCTGATGGCATAAGATGTAAGTACAACTCCTCCGGTTTCATATGCAAAAACAATTATTGCGCTAGCTTACGTGGTTGCAGAGCTACCGGGATTTAAAAATAGTTACGCAAAACAAAGCGTGCCCGCTCCGACCGGCTCTAAAGGGTTAAACAATTAGATAAATGGAACGCTCTGCTCAAAACCGATGATCTTTCCATGGCTGAAAAAGCGAGCTTTGTGCGGAGAAAACATTATGCCGATGAAATGACTGCCCTAAACTCTGGCACTGTGAGGAAGTCAAGTCATCTGTATAAGCTTGATCCTGTTGTTACTAAGGGTGTCTTGAGAGTGGGTGGAAGACTGTGCAAAGCAGATTTAACTGAGGAAATAAAACATCCTGCAATTTTGTCAAAGACACACTATACAATCTGATGATCCCAATGATGTAGAAGCTCTTACTGCAAATCATTTGCTCCAAGTAAAAGGCAAACCTGGTTTATTCAAAAAAGAGGATCTGTATCTGCAAAGACGATGGAGACAAGCCCAGTTTATTGTGGATCTATTCTGGAAAAGGTGGGTGACAGAATACCTTCCTATGTTGCAGGAACAACAGAAGTGGAACAAGATTCGTAGGAACTTCTCCATTGGTGATGTTGTGCTTATTGTTAATGGAACTGCACCAAGAAATTCTTGGCCCATTGGTCGCATCACTGAAACCATGGCAGATGCACACGGAGTAGTTTGCCGTGTTCGAATTAGGACACGAACAAATGAGCTGGAGAGGCCAATTAACAAAATATGTCTCCTGGTGGAGGCCATCTAGAGGAAACAATGAATGTTTGCCTCCAACTGAGCCAAGTTCTGGAACCTCTGGCTCTACATTTACACTAATACTCATTTTGCTCTTCACTCCATTATGCGAGATACCTTTTTTCAATACACACAATACAAACAGATGGAAAACAAAAAGACTTGAAATCATAGAAAATTTACCTTACCTTTTGTTTTTTTAAGAAGACATATATGGATTACTGAAGAAAATTATTGGTATTGCTTTTTGTGATGGGCACTAAGACAGATATAATTCATGTTACAGAGGAATTAGGGGCCGGGATGTGGCCATTTTTGTTGAATGTTTATAAATCGCAATTTGTATTAATTTTTGTTTTTTCTTTAAAGTTGTAAGAATATGCGGACCTAGTTTTTGTTATGTAAATTTGTAATTCATTTTATTTTTGGAAAAGTTTTTGGAAAGTGATTGGTTTATTAGCTTATAGACCCTCTCATTAATCAAGGGATTAAGAGCACCCTGGAGGGGTGTGGTAAAGCTGCTTTTTGTTTGCCAAATGTCAGATGGGACAACGGGAGGGTTTAAAAAATTATTTTTTGACCACTTTTTGAACTTGTGAAAGCAAATTAAGTTAACTTTCGTTTAATTTTAAGTTGTAAGAAGTTATCTGGTTGAATCTTATTTATAATTTCCGACAAAATAAATGCCATATAATTTTAAACAATGAAGTCAGAAGTGCGTTCTAAAACATACCTCCTGTTGCCACCCATGGCCTTTTCTTGGACTTTTTTGGTGTTTGGAACATAAAAGGCCGTGACACTATCTCTCTCCTGCTCTCTGCTTTATCTAACCTCTGCAGAGCATCTGTGGAGAAAGAAACTCACACAGAAGATGTAAAATATATATTTCATTACACAACACTGGACAAACTTAAACCTCCTGTGTGCAGTGCAGAACAGCATCAGTCAGCAAGGTCAAGCAAGTCTTGTCAGTGAGCCTCCATCGGAATGGATGATAACAACCTTCTGAATCAACTAGTCTAGAAGGCTCTACTGGCCCATATCTATGGGGCTGATTTCTGCTATTAATGCCCATTGAATGCTATCAAATAAATAAACACTTAGTAAGTTTACTAAGTCTTGATATTTAAATATTTGGATTTGTGGGGATAACAACAGTTTAATCTTTAAATGTCTGCAGATTGTTCACCAAACTGGACAAGAGAATGAAGATGCCATAAAAAACACACTGCAACAGCTCATCTCTAACCTAAGGGAAGACAGCCGCTCAAAATCAAAGTGTTTATTTCCCTTCACCATCTGCATCTCTCAGGCAGGGGCAGGTGAGGATTCAGTCAGGTACTACGGAGTCTCTATGTCCACTTCTGGTCGTATAGCTGGGAGAATCATGGTTGCTGCCTCCTGCTGTAGTAGTTGGGATGAATATGTAGCGGGTGCAGTGATGACATATTTTCCAAAAAAAACCAAGGATCCAAACATTGATGGAACAATCAAATTACCCAAGAACGTGAGGTGTGAGGCATTTAGCCTCAGTGATGGAAGACAAATGGATCCTTGCAAGCCATGTGACATATTGTTTTCTTTGTCCATGACTAATATTGAACCTAATCCTAAGGTGAAAATAAAAAATCCTGGAAACTGTGCCGAAGTTGAAAGTCTGAGCAACTTGTTTAAATGTGAGAGACAAGTTAAAGAGCAAACACCATCATACAGGCAAACAGGGTTGTGGCCTGACATAAGACAGACATGTTTAGAAAAAGTTTTGGCACATCTTAAGTCTTTGCTAAATCTTGAAAATGTGAAAGGTGTGTTTACATGGGATGACCAATTCTACATCCCACAAAGAGCATCACTGTAGTTAGGGAAGAAGGTATTAATAGCAAAATTTAAGGCTAAAACCTTTTCACCTCCAACACAACCTTTCTCATACATAATGATGACTTTGTTAGGACCCAAACACAGACATTGATGCAGGAGAGCAGTTTAACTGAAAGCGAGCATTTATTAATGGCTGTACAAAACACTGCAAAACAAGAAATGAAGGGAAGAGCTGAAAACACTTCAAAACCTAAACTAGTCAAAGCGAAATATAACAACATGGGAAGCATATATGGCATTAGATTGGGTCAGTGAAAGTCTGGGAAAGAATATCCATAGGGGTACACACAGACCTCTGCAGACTACCAGGGCAACAGCACCCTCACTGCCATTAGGTGTTGGAATGAACACCTTAGGCTACGTTCACACTGCAGGCGAAAGCGCATCAAATCCGATTTTTTTGACCCTATGCAACCCATATCAGATCATGCTATGACAGTGTGAACGTCGCAAATCCGATATTTTCAAGTCCGATCTGGGTCACTTTCGTACGTGGTACTGAATCCGATACATATCCGATGTTTTAGAAAGCGACTGCTGTTTGAACGGTTATGTCGCATTAAATCCGTCTTTTACGTCACCGACACAAGACAGAAGCCAATTATCAGCGCCAGAGAAGCGCCCGAGAAGACATCATGAACGCTTCCTGGCCATCCCGTGTGGATGTCAGTGAAACTGTTGGGAAGACAATGTTGGAGAAACGTGAACATTTTATTTGTACTGTATAATCGGCAGATTCTGACAGAAATCTGCAACTATCCCTTGAAGCACCGCTCCTCTCTAAAACAGCAATAAGGATAATTATTAGGTTATTTACATTATTATGTAAATAACAAAATAACTTAAAGCAAAAATTGGGAAACGTAAAGTCCGAAGTCTTTATATTAAGGGCCATCTGTCAAACAATACTGTTTGCTCTGGGTCTAAACAAAAAATCTGATCAAAAAATCGGAATTGAGCATTAAGACCTACAGTGTGAACGTAGCCTAAGACACACTGTCAGATTCCACACTAGTGCAGAGGGTCCTGGGTTCCTCCTGATTCATAATATTATGGCCTCATTTGGTGAGAGTATGGAGGCAGTTCCTGGAGGATGAAGAAATTGATACCACTGACTGGGCTGCTCACTCACCCGACCAGAGGTGTTCTGCTGGATTTAGGTCACCAGACCTAAATCCAGCAGAACACCTCTTGATGTCTCCAATCCCCCCATTGTCCGTCCCACGCAGTCTAGGAACTCACTGATGCCCTAGTCCAGATTTGGGACGAGATCCCCAGGAAACCATCCATTATCTTATTAGCAACATGCCCTAATGTTGTCAGACATGCATACAAGCACGTGGGGCCCACACAAACTACTGAGAATTGAAAATAAACTAGCTTCCTGCATCATTTTTTTCCACTTTGATATTTGATGATAATTTCCATTTCCATCAAACATTGTGTCATCCTTTCTTTCCTAACACATAACCCAGTCCATATTAGTATAGATATCCAGCATAATTTGCTTTTCCGTGAAGATTTGTGCTTTTAAAGTAGTCCTTTTAATTTCGGTGAGCATTGTCTGTATAGGGTAATTATGTATCATATGACAGAAACATTTGATGACTTCCCCAAAACAACTATTTTATAATGTTGGTGCTTTTTTGTTTTTATTGTTTTAATTACAAATTCTATGCTGTTTTGTTTGGCAGCTCCGGTTTGATGCATATGCTATATATTTAATGCTTTTGTATACAATAATAGTACATGAATCTTGGGACTTTATTGTCATATGTAAAAATGGAAAAAAAAATAAATAACTTATTCTGTTGATATTGTTTGTATGTCAGTTTGTTTTTGTTAAGAGATATATTCTAAAACACTTCTTCAGCAGAGAATCAGAGAGGAGAAACACAGTTTTCTTGCTAGCAAGGGCAGTCAGCAGAGCGCACGCACAAGAGTGAGGCTCAGAGACTCGCAACTCTGAGACTGCCCTGGTCTTTATTTATACTTCAGTGGGCGTTTGTTCCTTACATTGGAATGTGGAGGTGTATATGTATGTGTGTGTGTGCGTGTGTGTGTCAGAGTGTGACCTCATAACCGAATTCCCTTAACCCTCCTGCCATCCTTTAAAAAACCCACACCCATCACCATAGGGACCATTCTCAGCCACGCCCAAAAACGCTATAAAAAGACCATATATCCATATTTTATTCCACTTTAAATTAGCCAACCTTGTAAAACTACTTCTCCCTGAAATATTCATGTAAAGTTATAATTATATTTTCGTTGTTTCAACCCTTCAAATCCCAGTGTTATTACATGAGCGCCCTGTGTTATTAGCCCCAAAAAACAAAAAACTAAACTAAACATTTCCACAAAAAACCAGTTGAAGTAATATGTGATTGTCATTATAAGTAGGCCTTTAGATGGACCAAAGATTGGC
Source organism: Diplotaxodon limnothrissa (assembly GCF_057381915.1). NCBI lineage: Eukaryota > Metazoa > Chordata > Actinopteri > Cichliformes > Cichlidae > Diplotaxodon > Diplotaxodon limnothrissa. The sequence continues at coordinate 29,917,164 of NC_140598.1, forward strand.
ACCAACATACATTTTGACCTGCCATTATTTTTTTGCATTTTTTTTGCAATTTAAAAATTCAAACTTCAAGGCCCTGAGTCTTCATTGACATCCAAGAAAAGAAGAAAAAATAAAATCATATAATGATAATTTGGGGTTGAAAAATAGCGTTTATAATGGAAGTCAATGGGCCGAAAATGGTCCCCAGGGTGATGGGTGTGGGGATTTCTGCTGCTCAGCCATTTTAGGCTGATTTAAGGAATTCACACTGGAATATTAACATTGACAGGTAAAAACTATCCTGTGGCAAGTTTGGTTATATTCCACTGAACACAGTGGAAATGGCAGCCATTTCACATATAGCAGTGGCACAAAAAGGTCCCAAGAAGGCAGGAAGGTTAACCTGCTGGTCTGGAAAATCCAACAGTTCATCTATATGTAAAAAAGGGCACTTAGACTAAAACTGACATAGCTATGTTAATCCTACCGTAAAACAATAAGACAAGGTACGACCTTTCCCATGCTCCCAGGATGTGGGTGTGAATGCCAGAGCACTCTGGAATGCACGCAAACCTTTTTCAGACTATTAAGGATCGCACATCCTATCACTACCATATGCAAACTTATATTATTAAAAGACTATACTGACTACTAAGTACAATTTTCCATTGACAGTTTTATTAACACTATATTCAAAAGATAAGTTAAGAAGATGTGAACACCCTTTCTAACACTTTTGTTTGTGCAGTCACAAACTCCCAGTTTACAAAATTTAAGCAATTAAGAAAGAAACACAAGGAAGCAAACAGACTTTGGGTTCTCCGGAGCCAAAACAAAGAGGAAATCTCCCATTTTAGAAAAATAGAAGCAGCTTAGCTATGTGTAAAAATGAATACCAATGCTCCGTGGTTAGCCACAGAGTAGGAGAAAACTTATAAAATAGTATAAATAAAATAGCAGAGAAAACTACCAAGTTTTCAGTGTCTCATAAACAAGTGGATGGGTTTGACACTGTCCACTTTCCAAGGGCACCTTCTGAGTTGGTTGGTAATACTTCTGCTAATCTAAATCCCTTAGACCAGGGGTAGGGAACTCCAGGCCTCGAGTGCCGGTGTCCTGGAGGTTTTAGATGTGTAAACGTTTTATTTAATAAAACTGTCCTATATGACTATAATGTCTGCTCCCCCTTTTGCCAGATCTCTGTTGAAAAATACATTTTACATCTCAGTGACATTTTTATGGCATCATTCATGTTTGTCAGATTACAGGCCACAAACGATTTAACACAGTTTAAACACAGGTAAAAGTTTTTGGCAACTGTCATTGTCCGGGTGAGAGCAATGTTTTTCTTCTGTGCTTCACCTGGGTAGAGACTTTCATTCCTCACAGGAGCTCCACCTCAGGCTGATTATCATGGCAGTTATTAAGACCAGCGATCACAACCCCTCTTCACCGGAACGTCAGCTCATAAATTTTAGTGTTCGTCGCTCATGTCTCTTGTTTTTGCCAGTACTTGAACTTAACTTAACTAGCCTCTCTGTTTCCAGTTAAATCCTTGGATCATACTCACAAGTCAGCCACTACTATTTCAGTCTGATCGCTAGTCTCTCCTGTCAAGATCACCTCCATTGCTCAGGTGTGGACTTTCTCCCATTCTGCTCCACCTGCCTGCCTCCCTGCTAGTCTGCCAGGACCTCTCAGGATTCATTCACCCACGGACTCACCCGGACCTTGCCTCTTCCTCTAGTAATTTCTGTCTGGTTTTGGAGTAACTCTTCTCTCCTGTACTTGCAGTGTCTTTCCCCTCGCAACTCACACTGGACTCTGGATCCCCACGCTCAAGCTCCTGTATACCCACAGCTTTGTTCATAGTGTTTAACCCATGTGCATTGCTAAAGTCATGTAAATAAAAATCATTGTAGTGATATATAGTCTTCCACAACCAAGTGCTCCTCCTACTTTCCCCTGCTCATAGTAGAGTCTCAGCCCCCTCCCTTGGATACTTCCCCACTGTTATTGTGTAGAAAAGATGACCCTGAATCAAGCTCTACAGGTTTTATACTGTGACAATAACAAAGGTTATTATGGCTATTTTCTTTTTTTCTTTTTTTCTTTTCTTTTTTTTTGTGTCCCGTTTGGATCTTTAGCCATCAGAATTGTTGTCTTAAGGCCAAGATAGATGCCAAGCGGATTTATTTTACCAAGTGGATCATCATGGCCTTGCCATATTGGTCCATTTGATTGACCTTTATTATAATTATGAATTTATTTTATTTTCAGTTGCTACAAACGGGACAGACATGACTGGGGGATAGGACAGGGAGAAAGAATGAAAGAAAGAGAGGGAGAGAGAGAAAACCAAAGGGGAGAAGAGACAGTGAGAAGGGGGGGGGGGGAAGAAAGAAAAAAAAAACACAAACACAAACAAACAAACAAAACACCTGGGTCACCTGTATGGAGAAAAAAAACAGAAGAGAAAGCAAACAACAAAGAGCAACATAATAAAAAAAAACAGCACCATCACAATAAACTAGCTAGCAGTAGATATCAGTAGATACTAAATACTAAACGATATTGTGCAGCACGCAAGATAGACAGCACACAATGTGCTTTGAGGCAGCAGCCAAGAAAGCTGTAGTCCGCGTCTGTGAATACCCGTGTGTACACCTGTGTGCATACCTGTGTGGATCAGCATGCTTGCATTCCAAAGGTTTCTCCATGTAACGATCTGCTAGAGGGTGTGGGGGGGCCACAGCCTCGTCCTCCAGGGTATGAAGCAGGTATGGAGGAGATCAAAACTCCAGACATCCAGAGGCCCCCAGAACACAAGAGACCAAGGAAGACCAACAGAGGGGCAGCCGCGCCACTGTCCCAGTAAGAGCTGAGGGGAGTCCCAGATGAGGGCTCACTCAGCAGCCGCGGAGCAGAAGCCAGGGGGAGTTGCAGTGACGTGCCCGTGAGCTCCGCCGGCAGCCAGCTGTGCCTGAGTGACCGAGCCCCAGGCCGAGAGGCCGGGGGCACCCCACCTCCGAAGTGGCCCGAGCGAGCCCCAGGCTCCAGGCCCCGATAAGCGGCCGCCAAGGAGTGAGCTGGTGTGTACCTGGACGCCCACCCCCAGACACAAAGAACCACCAACTCACCGATACCTGAGGGAGTCCGCCACTGGCAGGGGAAGTGGTGGTGGGTGGAGATAGGCCTCCAAACCTTGGAGGGCCTGAGATGTCCCCAGAGAGGTGGCGTCTGATACCCAACCTGACATATAGACACAGACATACAGGCACACACAGACACAAACATCCATTCCCACCCTCATGCTCTCATATGCACTTACTCCACACTCAACCAACGTGGAGAAAGACATAAAGAGACGCTGTACACACGATCACACTCCCCAAGCGTACTCTACGAACCGGGTCTAGGTACCCTTGCCCTTGGAGGGGGGAACTGAACCCAGACCCAGGTGGTGTTACCCTTTTCCCTGCGGTGGGGAGAGGCAGACCGCCCCGACTCCGTAGCAGCAGGGAGGCCCCACACCCCAGAAAGCAGTCGGACGGCCAACTCCTCCTAGCCCCCCCGCTCCAGCAGGTCGCAGAGAATGGGGGTGAGAGAAGACTCCAAACCTCCCTCCACCCGCTCATTGTAGTGTTGATGCATGTGTGTTCTAAGGCGCAATTAAAACCCAGGAGGGCATGGAGCTACCTGCCAAGGAGCAGCAGGTAAGCGCATAGTCCCTCCTGGTGGCCCTCAATGTCTATGTGTATTTAAAATTGAGAGGTGGGCAACGACGCCAGGGGTGAGGTGTACACCCTGATGGTAATTTGGACTCCGTGTATCGTGCCCACCCCCAAGATCCTATATGTATGTGTAATGAGGGTGTGAGTAATGTGAATGTCTAAGTTGTGGGATAAAATTGAGGCAGAGGCAGCCAGAAGGGGACGGGGGGGGGGGGGGGGGGGGTAGCCTCCTCTGCACCCTGGTGACATACCCCTACTCCAAGGCCCTGCATGTGTGGGTGGTTGTGGTGGAGCGGGAAGAGGGAGGCAGCTGGAGATGGGGAGGGAAGGAAGGGAGGGGCAGGTGACCCCTCCCTGGGGCCAGCTCCCCCGCTGACCCCAGTAGGCACTCCCATACTCCACGACCCGCCAGGGAAAGGGGGCCCAGGCCCATCCAGACCGGGGCCCAGTGCAGCAGCGCCCCCCGGCCCCACAGAGCCCGGGACAGTCCACCCAACCCCACCACAGAGAAAACTACACCCACCCCACCATCCACTCATCTTCCAGACTACATGAGACAATAGACGCCCAGGCTGAGATCTTCCTCCACTTCTCCTGTATCTCCCCCTCCTGCAGAGAGTTCCTGAGGAGAGGAAAGCTCCTGCAAGGTGTGACAATCTCCTCCACCAGTTGAAGAGCCCCCCAGGTGGCTCGACGCACCTGCGGCACCCTGCAACAGGGATGGGCCCCCATGCACCCACCCGCCCACAACCCCGGCAACACACCAACCAGGACCCAAGCCCCCGAGGCCCGGCCAGGGCCCCAGCCCAGAGACTGAGCGCCCCCAGAACCCCCCACGCCCATCCCGGACCCACCCAGGGGCAGCCAGGCTACCAGGTCAGTAACCCACGTCCGTCAGCACAGACCCTCCCCTAGCCCCGCTGCACGCAGCCACGAGGAAACAGTCACCTGAGAGCCAAAAGAGCCCCCAACCGGACATGACCGCTACCCCGGGTTGAGCCCCCCAAGGAAGATGCCTCCGGGGAACCCCCCGACGCCCTAAGCCTGTCCCTACCCCCACACTAATCACAACAGTGAAGGTGGGACCAAACTATGACCCCCCACCCCCACTAGGTGATGGAGCTGATCAAAGGAGCCCAGAGCAATTGATCTGATGTGGTGGCAGAGGCTGTATCAAGACTAATGTAATCTAATAGATAATTTCTATATTGGTTAGAATTAAGATTATTTTTATTTTTCCAGTTCATGAGGACTGTTTTCTTGGCTATGCATAGGGCAGTGAAAACCATATGGGCTATATTCTTTTCTGAAGTGACATTATCTAAGCTGCCCAACAAACACACTAAAGGGGAAGTTGGAATGTTACATTTCAGACACTTTGATAAGTCTTCACATATCTCACGCCAAAACTTCTGCACTGGTGGACAGAACCAAAGAGCGTGAATATAATTGTCTGGTGTATTGCCTTGACAGTGTGAGCAGTTGTTGGAAGATGTAAAGCCCATCTTGAACATCCGATGACCTGTATAGTGCACTCTATGTAGTATTTTGTATTGTATTAATTGCAGACTGGGATTTTTAATCAATTTAAAGGTTTTTAAGCATACCTGAGACCAGAAGTTTTGGTCTAAGCTGACTGATAAATCTGCTTCCCACTTTGCAATAGGAAGGGATATTGATTCATCTAATTTAGAAAGTGTTCTGTATATTTTAGATAATAATTTGGGGGATTTAAGAGTAAGGAAATGTGCCGCACTTGGTAGTGTTTGTAATTCAACTTGACTGAGGTTAAATTTCTTTTTTACTATGGATTTAATTTGTTGATATTCTAAAAATCTTTTCTTGTTGATCCCATATTGTGCAACTAGTCTGTCAAATGGAATAAATTCTGTTCCCTCTAATATATGTTCTAAGTATTTAATTCCTTTACAACTCCATTCTGGGAAATTAATCATATTATTGTTTTGTAATATGTCAGGGTTATTCCAGATAGGTGTATGTTTGCATGGGATTAATGAAGACTCCGTTATTTTTAGAAACTCCCACCATGCTGTCAGAGAAAAGCTGATGTTGATACTTTTAAAGCATTCGTGTCTTTTGATGTTTGAGCTAATAAATGGTAGGTCTGAAATTTCTAGATCCTTGCATAGTGCCTGTTCAACATCTAGCCAGGGCTCATCTAAGAAGGTATGTTTTAACCATTCTGAGATGAACTGAAGCCTGTTGGCTAAGAAGTATTGGTGAAAATTAGGCAGATCTAATCCTCCTCTATCCTTGGTTCTTTGTAGCGTTTTTAAGCTGATACGCGGGTGTTTATCTTTCCAAAGGAATTTGGAAATATATGAATCCAGAGATCTGAACCAATCTTGTGATGGTTTGTTAGGGATCATCAAAAATAAGTAATTTATTTTTGGCAAGATCATCATTTTTATAGTGGCGACCCTTCCCATGAGTGATATGGGTAAAGATTTCCATCTAGTCAGATCGCCTTCTACTTTCTTTAGAAGTGGGATGTGGTTTAATTTAGTTAAGTCTGAAAGCTTAGGAGAGACATTAATACCTAAATATTTAATATTTCCAGATTGTAGTGGGGCAGAGGACGAATTATGGAAGGAGCAGTTAATGGGAAGAACTGTAGATTTTGGCCAGTTAATTGAATAATCTGAAACTCTTGAAAACCAGTTTATTAGAGTAATTACCTCAGAGAGGTTGGTTTGTGTGTTTTGCAGAAAAAGCAACACATCATCCGCATAGAGACTGATTTTATGTTCTATGTTCTTGCATTTTATGCCCTTAATTGTTGTAGCCTGTCTAAATGCTGCTGCTAGAGGTTCGATAAAAATTGCAAAAAGTGAAGGGGAGAGTGGGCATCCCTGTCTGGTGCCCCTCAGGAGACAGAAGCTGGAGGATGTCTGGTAGTGATGGGTCGTTCGCGAACGAAATGGCTCTTAGAGCCGACTCTTTGAAGTGAACGACGCGAGCCGGCTCCTTATTGGGAGCCGTGAGGTTTTTTTTTCTTTCTCTCACTGTTAGGGAAAATGTTCTAAAACACTTCTTCAGTAAAGACTCAGAGAAGAGAAACACACAGAACTTCTTGCTAGCAAGGGCAGCCTCCACTCTAAGAGACTCTAGTGAGAGAACTGCCTGTCTTTATTTATACTCCATTGAGCGTGTGTGTGTGTGTGTGTGTGTGTGTGTGTGTGTGTGTTGATCAAAGGGTCATATAACATGAAAGCACAAAAGGTACATCCTTGGTCATAAAGAGGGTAGTCTCCCCCACCCTAGATGGCACGGTGAGGAAGTCCAGCAGTTAAAGCACTTAGACTAAAACAGACATAGTTACGTTAAAACAATAAAACAAGGTACGACCTCTCCCACGCTCCCAGGATGTGGGGGTGAACCAAGCCTGCTAAAAATCACACATCCTGTCACTACCAAATAACTACAAACAGCATCCTACCATAAGCAAACTTATATCACTAAAAGATTATACTGACTACTAAATACAATTTTCCATTGACACTCACTCTCTCTCTCGCCCTTTTTTCCGCTAAACTCAGCCTGTACTTTGCGCTGGGCAGAGGGGGGAGGGGCGTTAGTTACACTCGCAGTAGCACAGGAACAGAGCCAGAGAGAAAAAGAGCGAGGGACAACAACGTCACATTAGAAAGGTATAGTAATCATCCACTATTTTCAGTTGCAGATGATAAAGGATTCAGAAATCATGCAGGCCCATATGACAGAATGTGCATCTTCTTTTTGTTTTAATATTTTAATTTATATTTAATTGTGTTGTGGTTTGCAGTGTTTTGTGTTGTTTCACGTTAAATTTGTTTAAAAGGAAAAAGCTGAAAATTTAAATAGTTAAAAGTTGAAAATGTAAATAGTTGTTTTTTGTATTATATGATTTATTTATTACATTTTATGTGGAGTGAATAAATAAAGTATATTTATGGTGGCCCTTAGAGACAAAGCACGTACAAACTCCAAAACATCGTAAAAACTCCAAAACGCGTAAAAACTCAGACGCACTTACAAACCCCGAAGCATGTACAAACTCCAAAACACGTGAAAACTCAGAAGCGCGTACAAACTCAGAATCACGTACAAAAGTCAACAGAAGTGCTCCAGGATGCTAGGGCGCAGTGTTGAGCTTTTGTTACCTAGTGGCTACACAAGCCAGGAAGTATCAACAGCCGGATTTGGTGTGTGGTAGTAACAGGTAAATGAACTTTTTTTTTTTTTTATTATTTGAATAAATATGAGTGCTTGTCTATAAATAAACAAACAATACACACATGCTTTCAATTGTGTAATTTAAGTGATCTGGGTAGCTCTGTTTTGGAATTTCAGTTAACGCTAGAAATGTGTTTTGGAGTTTGTACGTGCTTTTTGGAGTTTGTATATGCTTTAGAGTTTGTACGTGCTTTGTCTCTAGGGGCCATATATAAACATATATATATATAACCACTTTTTTTACATTAGTAATTCCTTTTCTGCATAATTTTATATTATTGTTAAAGATAAATTAATTAAAGCAACAAAACAACCTGAAGAGCCGGTTCGGAGCCGAAAGAGCCGGCTCTTTTTAGTGAGCCGAGCCAAAAGAGCCGGATCTCTAAAAAGAGCCGGAAATCCCATCACTAATGTCTGGTCATTTGTTCTGATACGAGCTGTTGGGGAATTGTATAATATTCTTATCCAGTTTATGAAAGAGTTTCCAAAACCAAATTTGTGTAAAGTTGCGAATAAAAATTTCCAGTTAACTCTGTCAAATGCTTTTTCTGCATCTAGCGATAATATTATGGTTTCGATGTTTTTATACACTAGGAGTCCCAGGCTTCTACCTTTCTACGAATTTCCCTGCGAATCTTGTTGACTGTGCTGAGGATGGTGGTTTTCCGTCTAAGAAGTTTTTGCGCAAGTGAAAGCGATGTGAAAAAATTGTCCGTGGTAACATTTCTGCCCTTGTCTAGGAATGGTTCCATCAGCCTCATTACTACATTTTCAGAAAGTCTCTCCCCAGTGGGACGATTGGGGTCCTTGCCAAGATATGGGAAGACATTGCAAATGTAATTGGATTTTAGGTCGCAAGCCACCCAAAACTTGATCCCAAACTTGTCAGGTTTACTTGCAATATTCTGCAGGAAACAGCACCGAGTCTTTGATGGGAAAAGCTGTTCATCAACGGTGATATGTAGACCAGGGTTGTAGCACGTGATGCAGTTGGTGACCAATGATCCCCACACACTGGAAATTGCAGCGAACTTATCAGTCTTTGCTCGATTTGCTCCATTGTGGCATCAATCAGACCACTGGTATAATGTTGAAATGTACTCACTCACTTTTTATTATTATTTGTAAATATGTGTACAAATGGTTGGTTTTTTGTACTGTTTTTATCAAAAAATCTCAGCAACAAAGGAAATACAACCATGTGTGTTGATTTCTCCCTAAGATGGCAAACTGAAACACTCCAAGTTGGTGACTTTTGGAGATTTATTTCCCTGGATGATTGAGAATGCATCAAGATGAAACACAAAAGGAAGTTCACAGCTTTTAGCAGCTCCCCCACCCCCTCATCCACACACACCCACTCCCCTCCCTCCTGAATTCCTTTTTAACAACCTAATATACATATGAATGACTAGCCAATTTAGCTTCCACTTGGCTGAAGCTAAAGCCTAGCTAAAAGCCATTTGGCTGCTCTCTGGGTTTTAAAGGTAGAAAAGCCAAATGGCTGCTCTCTGGGAGTTCTAGTGATTTATTGTATGAGTAGTCTATTAAATTAATTAATCTACGAGTGTTTGTTAAGGAGTGCCGACCTTTTATGAAACCAGTTTGGTCAGGATGAATTAAGAGGGGGGTTATTTTCTCCAGTCTCTTTGAGAGAGCTTTGCATATTATTTTAAGGTCTACATTTAAAAGATAAATTGGACGATAGCTTGAGGGAAATAAAGGGTCTTTGCCTGGTTTTAGCAGGAGACTAATGTTGGCAGAAATCATATTTGGTGATAGTCTGCCATTTTCCTCGATTTCCTGTAACATTCCGTGGAATACTGGTGCCAAAATTGTCCAGAATTCTTTGTAGAATTCTGCAGGGAAGCCGTCTGGACCTGGAGCCTTATTATTGGGCATACTTATCAGGGCTTCCTGGAGTTCACTTGGCGTCAGTGGCGAATCCAGTTCCATTGCTTGACTGTCTAGTAATTTTGGAAGAGTTACGTTGTCAAGAAACAGATCAATTTCATTTTTAGATGGGTTTATTTGTGATGAGTATAAAGTTTCATAGAAATCCCTAAAAATGTTGTTTATTCTTCCAGGGTCATATATTGTGTTCCCCGATAAATCTTTAGCAGCACATATAGTTGTTTTTTCTTTATTTATTTTTAACTGGTTAGCTAGAAATCGACCTGATTTGTTACTGTGTTCAAAATTCTGCAAGCGAAGTCTTTGTATAAGGAATTGTGTTTTTTTATTAATAGTTTCGTTTAATTCTAGTTTTGTCTTGCGTATTTTGTTCAATGTTTCCTGATCTTGGTCGCACGCGTAGGCTTCTTCTAGTGATTTGATGGTTTTTTCTAATTCCTGAATATTTTTGTTTTCTTCTTTTTTTTGTGTGTGATGAGAAAGAAATTATTTTACCTCTCATCACAGCTTTCCCTGCTTCCCATAGAACAGAAGCAGATATTCCGGGAGTGTCATTAAAGTCTAAATATGAAGTCCATTCCTTTTTAAAATATTTAATAAAGTCTTCATCTTTAAGCAATGATGTATTAAATCTCCAGTTTTTACTTGGCGTAGTATTATTCTTGTGCATTAGTGTTAAAGATACAGGAGCATGATCGCTGACAGCTATAGGATGAATCTCAGTGTCTGAAATGTCACTCAGCAGTGAGCTGCTGACCAGAAAATAATCCAGACGAGAGTAAGAGTGATGAACATGCGAGAAAAAAGTATATTCCTTACTGTTGGGGTGAAGGGAGCGCCATGCATCGCGAAGGCCAAAGTCGCTCATATACTGTTTGATTATATTTGTGGACTGCCAATTGCGCTGAGTTCCTGTTGTGTTGAGCCTATCCATTTCTTCATTTAGTCCGAGGTTGAGGTCACCGCCAAGAATGAGTGTGCAATCGAGGTGTTCAGAGAGTGCACTAAAAAATCCGTGGAAGAATGAGGGTTCATCAACATTTGGACCGTATATACTTACAATACATAGTTTTTTGTTCAATATTGATAGTTTAATAATTAGAAATCTACCCTCTGGATCTATAACTGTATCGAGTACTGTAAAATTAACATTTTTATGTATTAAAATTGCTACTCCCCGTTGTCTAGAATTATAACAGGCTGCAAATACGTTAGGAAACTCAGGTGTTTTAAGTTCGTTTAAACCTGTGACAGGTCTGTGAGTTTCTTGTAATAAAACAACATCTGCCTGTAGTTTTTTAAGCTGGTTAAATATCTTTAACCTCTTTCCTCTGGTGCCAGCTCCATTTACATTCCATGTGACAAACCTCAGCATGCCCATAATTGTGTGTGTATGTCTAATGATGTTTGCTGGGTGTTTCGTTTAGACAGGTGGAGAAAATGTGGAAACATCCCTTGTTTGTAAATAGAAAAAGAGAGAGAGAAAAAAAAGCGTGGTGAGAGGCTCCATAATTGTATTGTATTGTATGTGTGTGAATATTCACTAATATGAACAAGCGTGGCTTGTGTTATGTGTCCTGCATGTCTGTGCGTGCTGTGAGGCTGTTGTGAATGTGCTGCCGTTGAGCGGATGTGTTTGCGTGATCGTGGTGTGAAAATATGGAGAAATAGAGGGTGTTGTTTGTAGGTGAGTGGGGAAGTAGGTGATCACTATTATGGCTATTTTCTCCCAGAACCAAATGTGGCAATCTGCTGTGAATCCTCCCCGTACAGTCCCAACCTCCTATCTGCTCCCATTCCTGGAATCAAGAAGACACAGAGACAAAAACACATCCTGCGTAGCCTTAGTGTAATCCAGTGTTAAAAACAGGATTAAAAGTATAAATATTCATACTCTCACAATGGGAATAAATATTGATAAAAACAAAGTTAATTATAATAAATACTGACAAAAAGCATGTAAACATAAGTTTAATTAATATGTACATATGTATATGTAATATATAAATGGTGTGGGGGTAGGACTTATGGTGTGTTCACACCAAACCCTATGGACGCGAACAAAACGCCCCAAACGCCCCTAATTTGACACGTGCACATTCGCATCTCAACGCGTGTCCAAGAAAAATCCATAGCACATCAAAATATGATATATTGATGCGCGTGAACCGGAAATGTGGGAGGAAGTTGTGCCAGACCGGTATCTTTGCAAGATGGCAGCTGTCGAGCTAGCGCTTGAAGAGAGAGTCTCCATTCTCTATGTACTGTGGAGAGCAGAGCAGCGGCGTAAAAGACGTCCTCGCCGTACCTGGGTCCATCAGGTCCTCCAGAGGCGTGAGCAGTTTGGTGAGTTTCACCATTTGCTCCAGGAGCTGCGCCTGGATGACGGCCGATTCCAGCGATATCACCGGCCAGTTTGAGGACCTGCTTTCCCTCGTCGGTCCCAGCATCGCCCGCCTAGACACCAATTACAGGCGCTCAAACCCACCTGCAGAGCGCCTGTCCGTCTGCCTGAGGTTAGTAAAAGTATTTAATACGGTAGTCCTTTATTGATACCTGTGCTAATATATGCTAAACCATCCATTTATACACTGCTAACATGGATGTGCTATGCTAACAGTAAATGCTCTCGGTGTTTACTGATAGCAAACTGTGGTACGGAGACGACTGTTTATAATATTTCTAGTGATACTCAAAAGGTCTCATCAAGTCCCGATTTAATTCGATTTATGCTGTTATCAGTGTTTGCAATGATAGCATGGCTGTGGTGTCACATCAATGTATGCGCTCGGTGTTTGCTGATATCAAACTGTAGCATTAGGACCACTGAGTTAACCTTTGTAGTGATACTCACTCCTTTTTAAAGCAGTACAAAAGAACAGCTATGTCTGCAGTGTCGGTGTCTTCAGTAAGAGCCAAAACAAACCAACTTTTCAGCGTGAAACAACTCAACTCGTGTAACCTGAGGAAACGGTAAGTGTTCTCTAAATATGTTTTTAGCTGTGGTTAGCTGGATGTCAGTCTTATGTTACAACAGCTGTGTCGAGCTTGAGCTGCGAGTCTTATTTTCGGTGCTACGTTGTAGTGAGATAAGTTTATGAATGTTTTGTGCAGCTTCAGCTGTCTTTTTAACTGCTCGCTGGTTAGCTAGAGTGAGCCATAAGCTAACAGCTAGCCTGGTTAATGACGCTAGAGTTCCACGCACATGCAAACAGCTCATCTCTACTGCTTTAACTGTTAAAACAGAAGGCAATACTGCGGGTGACAGGGTTTATTATGTGAAACAGCAGCTTGTTTAGTTTAAACAGTCTGCATTAAGCTGGGCAAACACTGCGATTTTTTTCAGTCTCGTTATTCAGCTCCTGCTCAAACTGTACAATTAAATCTCAGGGGTTAGAAGTTCATAGGTCACGGTGCAGGGTCTCACACTATACGGCCTGATGCTCTGATGCGACCTGAGTGCTCAAACTGTGTGTCTATAACATGAAGCTTATCATACAAAATCTGTCCCTCTCTCTGTCTTTCACTCACACAGACACACACACCATCAACTTTGCTAAATTACTAATGCAAAACTTTGACCAGGCAGCTGTGATTGAGCAGCAGTATCCATCCAACTCTTTTCATGGTTGTTGTAGTCATGATAAGTTTGTGAGGCCACATTGAAAAGCCTCAGATACGGAAGCGTAGAGCTGCCACCCAGGCAAAAGAAAAATAGAGCTATATCACGTTATAACGTGAAAAGCATATTTTTCTAACAATATACCTTTCACGTTTGAACAATATAATATCACGTTATTACAATATACATAATTATCACGTTTGTACAATATAAATATTATATTGTACGAACGTGAAATGTTGTAAAGGCTCACCTTTTAGTACATTCACTTCACCAGATGCACCTCGTTTCTTTTCCTCACCTTTGATTGGGTGTGGTGCTTGGCCTTAATTGCACTCACCTGTCACTCATTATATAAGGACTGCACTCACCTACCCCTCACTCTTTCTTCACTCCCACATGGGGCGGCAGCTGAGGTGAGTTTCTCTTTGAGTCTCCTGAGTTCATGTATCATTTTGAGTTACTTAAATCATACTTTATGTCCTTTTTAGAGAGAGCAGTCCATGTGTGTCTTTGTTTCCTTCCTTCTTTGCCGTATTTATTTGAGAATAAAAGGAGAACCCTGAGAATAATTCTGAATTAGATGGCTGCTTTTTCTTATTCTAACCGGATGAGCCCATGATGCTGATTGCTTCAGCCCTGAACCTTCCTTTCTCCAAAACATGGTCCTCCGAGCCGGAGTAGCGTTAGCGTCATGGATTCATAGCAGCCATTGACTGAAGGTTTGAGAAGATCCAGTCGTGACAGTCGACCTCCTGCCCACCTGCAGCAGTATGACGTTCAGTATCCTGGAAGTAGAAGTGCTAGATGTGATACAGAGAGTCAAACAGAATGCCAGCATAGTGACACAGACACACATGGGCTGCAGGATCCTGACAGGGAGTCAGAAAGTCAACCAGAGACATCCCCTGCTCCTTTACCCACCAATCAAGATGAGGTGATGAGGGAACTCCTGATGACAATGAGGGAGATTAGGCAACTCATGATTCAGTTATCTCCTCCCCATTCTCGCAGTTCCTCCAGATCTTCAATTCACACTGTCTCATCTGATGAAAGCAAATCCTCTGTTTGCGGTTTACAAGCCATTCCCCAAACACATCAGCAACATGAGCAGTTCCCAGTGATTGATCCAGCAACATGTCAATCACCCTCTCAGCCCCCCCAGGTTAGCTGTCACTCTGGTGCAGTTCTGGCTGCTATCCCTCCTTTCCCTAATTCAACAATATTAGATGCTGCAGTTCCTTCAAGTGGTTTGCCTAGACCAGTTTTTCCTACACCAGATGAGACTCCTTTTAATTTCCTGGCCACGTCACTGCAAGGTCCCCACCAGATTTCCTGTGTTCAACCTGCCGTTCATGTAGATGAAGACCCCGCTCAACCTCTCGTTTGCATTCCAGAACCAAGGCAGCACCCTCCTGTGAAACAGCAACCAGCTACATCTGATGGTTTGCACGCACAAAACCCTTCAGTACCCATTACTGCTAGTTATAGTCACCCTGTTAGCACTAGAACACATGTGTATAAACTTGAGGGTCCTTCTTTCCCAGACCTTACCAGAGAAGATGAAATCCAGTATAGGCTGTTACGAATGGCCCTTACTAACCTGCTTGACCCTCATGAGACAGAGCATTTCAAATATGTCCTTCTCGGTCATCTGAAAGTAGACCAAGCTAAACGGTTAGCTATTTCCTTTTCCTATGCTCCTGACCCATACACTCAAGCCATCAAAGCTCTTGATGAGTGTTATGGGCAACCAAGACAGCTAGCATTGAAAGAGCTACGGAATATACTGGAGCTTCCTCCTATCAGAGCAGGTGATGGTCGGACTCTGGACAACTTTGCTCTTCGTGTGCAAGCTTTAGTTGGCTTGCTTAGCACTATGGGTGATCAAGGACGGACAGAACTAAATTGTGGCTCCCATGTCGATCGCCTACTTGAAAAGTTGCCCGCAGAGCAGTCGCTTCAAATGGCACATTTACAGGGAACAAGGAGATGATGTATGACTTACCTTTGTTCTCATCCTGGTTGCAAATCAAATGCAAGTATCAACCAAGAAAGGACAGTGCCCTTTCATCCTTTAACCAGCCACGACCTGCCCATAAGTAGACCTCTCCACTCACAACAATATTACATGGGACAAATGCATCCGATCCTGTACAGGCAGCACAACCCATCATAATGACTAAGGCAACATGTGCATATTGCCGCTCACCTGAACACCACATTAGCAAGTTCCCTGAGTTCATTAACAAGACAAGGATGAGAAAATAAACTGGATAAAGAGAAACAAACGGTGTTGGCATTGTGCTAGAACTCATCAGGCTGCAAAGTGTGATCTGAGGAAAGCATGTGCCACTTGCATGGGACGACATCTACAGATCCTTTGTGAGGTGAATCAGAGACCTAGAACTGAAGTTAATCCTGTAGTGAGGACACTGTACTTTGATAAACCTAGTGACTTTCCCAGTGTACTATTAAAAGTTGTTAAAGTGCTCCTGCGTAATGGCAAAAGAACCCTGGAAACGTGCAATACTTGATGATGGTTCCCAACGTACCATGCTTCTGACATCAGCAGCTCAGCATCTCTACCTAACTGGGAAAGCTGAAAAATTATCACTCAGAACTGTCCATCAAGAAGTTGAAACTACTCAAGGTTCTTCTGTAAGTTTCCAGATTTCTCCCATCGCACATCCAGAGAAAACTTACACAATTAATAATGCCTTCGCTACAAGTCACTTAGCACTTTCAGACCACACCTACCCCGTGTCCTCTCTTCAACGGAGATACAAGCATCTTTGTTGCGGCTCCTCCAACCTATGGCCGCGGCAGGCTAAACATGAGGACACAGATGACGCGCAGCAATGAACACATAACATATACTCCTGTACCATTTGCTCCTTTTATTCCACATGCAACTGTCCAATATACAAATCAGTGCCTGGGATTAACTATTAAACAAATGCACAGATTGCACAAACAAATAACTGCAACTCACCAATAACTGCACTAATTACAATGCCAACTTACAACTTGGCCTATGGCATCAATTAGTGCACAAATATACATAAACCATCAAGTTCCAGTCAAAATACATCCAAATCATTCAAGCTGCGCTCAAGCTGCGGTCAACAGAAAGTTTTGCCTCATGCTCACCCTACCTTTCTGCTCATCAACATCAGGTGCTGTGAACAGGTGAGTGCAACCACATTTATCATCTAACACGCCCCACACCCGTGCACCAATACAGTGAGTCCATTTAAACCAACCCACTTAGTCAAAAAAGGAACAACTCATATGGCTCCTACAATATTCAAGGTATCCCATTAACCTTTATTAACAAAGCAGCTCCACTACTGCTCATAGGCTCTGATCATACCCACCTTATTACGCCTATTGCACCAGTTAGACATGGACCATTTGGATCTCCTGCAGCAGTCAAAACCCGCTTAGGATGGACACTCCAAGGTCCAATCACAGACTTCCAACCCCAGAGCAGTTCCACGCATGCCCAATGTTTGTTCACATCTTCCAGTTCAGGTTCAGGAGAACCGCTCCAGCACATCCTTGTGTCCGCTGATGGCTCTGAATTCATTCAGCCACCTCATACTCTACCATCAGCAGTACCTACGTCGTCACTGGCAGTGCCACTATCACCAGTTCCAGTGATAGTCTGCCTGTGGCTGCCATTCCGCCAGTGGTCAGGGCGCTGCCTGCTCCTGCATCACCTGGTCCTGTCTCTGCCAAGCCCCGTACATTGCCCCCAGCACCTGCAAAACTGCCCGATGGTCTGCAGGTCTGGGCCTGCCGCTGCATGCGGTTGGCATTTGGACCTGCTTTGCCGCCACTGCTGGCTACATGGTCGGACCTGCTTTGCCGCCACTGCTGGCTACATGGTCGGCCCCCTAAACTGTCTGGCCTGCGTTGTCGACCTCTAGGTCGACCCCCTGAACCTATATTAGACCTGTAGCATGTCTGATTCCTCTGCCCCCGCTTCGTGAAAAAGAGCATCTCTAATCCTTTGAACATATTTCTCAGTAGAAATATGGGGGCGGCTGTTGTAAAGGCTCACCTTTCAGCACATTCACTTCACCAGATGCACCTTGTTTCTTTTCTTCACCTTTGGGTGTGGTGCTTGGCCTTAATTGCACTCACCTGTCACTCATTATATAAGGACTGCACTCATCTACCCCTCACTCTTTCTTCAATCCCACATGGGGCGGCAGCTGAGAGATAGCAGTCCATGTGTGTCTTTCCTATACCCGTTATCCAATAAAAAGACAAAACCTGCAAATGATTGATGAAAGCTTATTCTCATTCTAATCGGATGAGCCCATGATGATGACTACTTAAACCCTGAGCCTTCCTTCCTCCAAAACATTAATGCCGAATTATCTCACAGCTGTTCTATTCAATTCAGTTCAATTCAGTTTTATTTATACAGCGCTAAATCACAACAACAGTCACATTAAGGCACTTTGTATTGTAAGGTAGACCTTACAAGAATACATACAGAGAAAAACTCAACAATCGTATGACCCCTATGAGCAGGGGCGATTCTAGGATCAGAGCTTTCGGGGTGCTGAGCACCAGGAGAGCTGCCCAGCCAGGCAAGATAAACTTTACTTGTCACATTGAGACGTCTTCCCTGTCTCTGTCATTCCCTGCATCCTTAAATGTCTCCAGTTGTCCGGAGTTCTCTCTGACTGTCTCCTTGGTGCATTTAAACCCCTGTTCCTCCCTGTCCTCGTCATCTGTTGTCTTCTAGTGATGGGTCGTTCGCGAACGAAATGGCTCTTAGAGCCGGCTCTTTGAAGTGAACGACGGGAGCCGGCTCCTTATTGGGAGCCGTGGGTTTTTGTTTTTTCTTTCTCTTGCCCTCTCACTAACCTTTTTCGCTTAATGCCACACGTGAGCCTTGTGTTTGCGCTGAGCAGAGGGGGGAGGGAAGCAAACACAGCTGTGCGTTTGTGCCCCTCCCGCCTCTGCTCAGCGCTGGGCAGAGGGGGGAGGGGCGGTAGTTACACTCACAGCAGCAGTAGAACACGAACAGAGCAGGAGGGAGAGAGAGAAAGAGAGCAACAACAAGAGACAACGTCGTCAATTTGGAAAGGTACAGTAAAGAAAATGAGTGAAGCAACCAAGAAAACAAGCAAAATCTGGAACCACTTCAATTTTATTGACAGTACAAAGGCAGAGTGTAGAGTCTGCAAGAAAAGAATTTCATATAGAGCTGGCTCCACAAACAATATGAATAGGCACCTGAGAACTGTCCACCCATCAGTGCAATGGGAAAAAAACCCACAGTCAGTTGAGGGTGATATAAATGAAGGTGCTAGTGTGTCTACTGCAACTGTTGCTGCTCCTTCTTCTGCTGCAGCATCTGAAGCGTCATGCAGTATACCACCTAAACCAAGCCAGAGTTCAATGAGACAGTTTTTGCAGAAGTCACTGACCCCAGCAAGACAGAACACAATTGATGAAGAACTGGCAAAAATGATAGCACTTGATTTCCAACCATTTTCTGTTGTGGATGATAAGGGATTCAGGACTTTTATACATGCACTGAATCCCATGTATCTAATTCCAAGCAGGAAGGCTCTCTCCCAAAAAATCATCCCAGGCATATATGAAAGAGAACGTGCATCACTGCAAGAGAGGGTTAAAAAAGCCACAGCAGTGTGTCTAACAACTGACAGCTGGACATCCCAAACCACCACATCCTTCTTGTCAGTTACATGTCACTTTATTGAAAATTATAAAATGGTATCCATACTTCAGCTCCTCCCCTTTGTGAGTGTGGACGCTTCATCTCTTTGCTCTTGAATGCTTTGCTTCTTATATTGATTTTTATGCTGATTTTTTCCCTTTTTTCCGTGTGAGCTTACCTGCGATAACTTCTGGACACTTGTAGATCATTAGGACTAGAGTGTTCTTAACAGAAACAGCAACATTTTATGGTTACCTTGTCCTCAGCGCTCCGTGTGTCTGTGGCCTAGACACAGCTGAAGCCTGATTACAGCGTCTGGGCACCGAGCAGCCTCAATAGCCTGGAAAGGTGCTAACCGCTAGGCTAACTAGCAACAAGATGCCTTCCCTCTCCACAGATGACTACCACAGCCTCCTGCAGAAGATTGCAGTACTGGAGACAAAAATTCATCGCTTAGAAGTAAACGTGGAGGTAAATGGACTGTGTGGAAATGAAACAACCTTGCCTTTGATTCAAAACAATGGCGATGAGCAAGCTAGTACACAGCTAAGGAGCACAGATAACATGACCAAGAAAGTAGACTCTGTGCATTATTATAAATCCTCAAGTGATAATCCCCCCTTAGACTGTCTTGGTGCAAAACCAAGACACAAATCATGTCTCCTGGAAGGGGGAGGACGTATCACAGGCAGGGCACAGCGAGCTGAAATCTCTGAAACCGACTGGCCTTCACTTCCTACGAGACAGAGAAGCTCTTCTACCCCTGTATACGGGAGGAAACAGGACTGGACAACCGTGAATAGGAAGGTTAACAACAAACCTCCAAAACAACTGAATGTGAAACTGCAGAACAGATTTGCTCCACTATCAAAGGACCCTGGATCTATATCGGACAACCATCCATCTAAAAGCAGCGAAATAAGGTCTGAAAATCTGTTAAAAAGTGAAAGGCCACAGGGAAAGCTAAAGGCTAGGCCTGAAACTCTGATTGTGGGTGACTCTGCCGTAAAGGATGTACAAAGGATGTGCGGTAAGAACACTAAAGTCCTCTGCTTTCCTAACGATATGGTCAACAACCTGAAGGAGAGAATTCTTCAAATTGCAGGTGAATATCCAACTGTGACAAACATTGTTCTGCATACAGGGTCAAACGATGTGTCCAAACAACAGTCGGAGGTTCTGAAACGGGACTTTACTGGATTATTAAATACTGTAAACTCTCTGAATGCAGCTGTATTCATCAGTGGACCTGTACCGCCGGTCAGAGGAGGAGACGAGAGATTCAGCAGGTTGTTTACACTGAATAAATGGCTTATATCAGCATGTGCTGACCACTCAGTGCACTTTATCGACAACTTTAATATTTTTTGGGAACGCAGGCATCTGTTCAAAGCAAATGGATTTAATTTTAACAAGTCAGGGGTGAAACTGTTCACCTCCAACTTGTTTTATTTCATACGTCATCCATCCGTGCTTGGTGCCAAGGCTGAGATAAACGAGGAGTTATCTCATAAAGAGGAACAAACAGAACTCCAAGAACAGACAAAGCCCAGCAGAAACCTTGAAGAGGAGCTCCATTTGCCCCCACCCGGGAAGAGCCTCAGAAAGGAGAGACATCCATGGCATCTGAGGAAGAGCCTCAGAAAGGAGAGACATCTAAGGCAAGAAGAGGGGTCCCTATTTGCCTCCAACTCTCTCAACAACACCAACGACCAGGACAAGGGACCACGACCTTCCCCAGTCCCCCAAACCCCTGACAGGCCATCACCCTCCTCCCCCTCCCTTTCTCCCTCCTCCCCACACCTGAAATTCACTGAGGTGATGATGGAGCGGGTCAATGCTGGGCTCAGATCTACCCCCCGTCCCAATCCCTTTTTGTCCCCCATAAACCCCCCACCAGAGCGGCCAAAGGTTCGCCATCGAGCCCCACCCTCAACAGAGCAATCGAAGTCACATTGCCCAGCCTCGCCCCCCTTAGTTCCTCTTCATGCCCTGTCTCCGCAGTCTGATGCGTGATGTGTGAAGGGTCCGGGCTGTGAGGATTATGGCAGTGATGACTTTTCCCAGGAGAAGCTGGGACCCTTATTACTAGAAGGTTTTAAAATTTCTGTACTTTTAGGTGACAGGAGACATGTGGCCTGGTCAAAACACAGAGAGCTGCACTCTAAAAGATCTTTAAACATAGTAAACATACCTTGTGTGCCACAGACTGCTCCCAAACACGAGGGGACAAGTAATACCTCTAAAACACTTAAGTTGGCTTTATTAAACATTAGATCTCTAGCTGGGAAAACATTTTTAATTAATGATTTAATCACTGAGCACAGCCTTGATTTTATGTTTTTAACTGAAACTTGGTTGGACCAAAGTAACAGTGGAGCTGTTCTCATCGAGACGACCCCTCCTAACTACAGTTTTATCAGTGAGGTCAGGGCGAGCAGGAGAGGAGGAGGGGTTGCTGTCTTATTTAATGAATCATTTCAATGTAAGCAGCTATCTCCTGGAAGTTTTCAGTCTTTTGAATATGTGGCTTTACAGCTGAAGGCCCCATCCAAAGTTGTGTTTCTTAATGTTTACAGGCCTCCCAAATACTGCACAGACTTTTTTAATGACCTCAGTGAACTGCTGTCTGTGATCTGTGTTGATTTTGACTGTGTAATTATTGTTGGGGATTTTAACATTCATGTGGACAACCCTCAGGACAAAGGGACTAAAGACCTGAGTAACACTCTGGGCAACTTTGGGCTGACTCAGCATGTAACAGAGGCCACACATAATAGAGGACACACTCTTGACCTACTGATCTCCAAAGGCCTGAGCATTTCAAAGGTTACTGTGTCTGATGTGGGCCTGTCTGATCATTACTGTGTTTTCTTTGAAAGTAAAATCTCAGCCCACACAAATATATCAACAACAGTGATCACAAAACGGTGTATAACTGAACACAGTAGTGCAATTTTTAACCAGGTCTTCCCATTAACACCTGACCTGCCCAGAGGGTCAGTCAATGAGCTCGTCAATAGCTTCAATGCTAACATGTTAAATGTAATGGACACTATTGCTCCCATTAAGGTGAAGGTTATCTCTGGAAGGAAAAAGTCTCCATGGAGAAACTCCACACTGGTGAAAAATGAAAAAAGAGAGTGTAGGAAAGCTGAGCGCAGATGGAGAAAAACAAACCTCCAGGTTCATTATGACATTTATAAAGAGAAACTTCACAATTATAATTTACAACTGAGGAATGCAAGGAGGTCCTACTTCTCTGACATCATCACTAAAAACAGCCATAATGCTCAGGTCTTATTTTCTACAGTTGACAGGCTAACAAACCCTCCTGTGTCAGTGGCAGCTGAACTTCATTCGACCATGGCCTGCAATGACTTTGCCAAATTCTTCACTGAAAAAATCCAAAAAATTAGACAAGCAATTGGTACATCAACAGCAGATCCAGGATATGTACTGTGTCCACCAAAAAACTGTTTAAACACCATGAAACAGTTTCAACCTATTAACAGCAAAGACCTGGAGGACATCTTAGGTCAACTGAACTCCTCCTCCTGCTGTTTAGATGTCCTGCCAACAAGTTTTTTCAAAAAGGTCTCAAAGACTTTAGAGTCAGACCTGTTACAGATCGTCAACTTTTCTTTATTATCAGGTGTGTTTCCAGAATCACTAAAAACTGCTGTAATCAAACCTATACTGAAAAAGGACAATCTTGACAAGACACAAATGAACAACTACAGGCCGATCTCAAATCTCCCGTTTTTAAGTAAGATCATTGAAAAAGCAGTTTCTCAACAGCTCAGTTACTTCTTAAAACAGAATAATTGCTACGATGCCTTCCAGTCAGGTTTTAGACAGAACCACAGCACTGAAACTGCTCTGACCAAAGTGTTTAATGACATATGTCTGAATACAGACAGTGGAAAAATGTCAGTCCTAGTTTTACTGGATCTCAGTGCAGCATTTGATACAGTTGACCACAACATATTACTCAAACGACTGGAGAACTGGACAGGTCTTTCAGGAACTGTACTAAACTGGTTCAAAACATACTTAGAAAACAGGAAATACTTTGTATCAATAGGTAACTTCACATCTGAGCAGACAAGTATCACATGTGGAGTTCCCCAAGGTTCCATCTTGGGACCCCTTCTGTTTAACATCTACATGCTCCCACTGGCACAGATTATAAACAACAACAAAATAAACTATCACAGCTATGCAGATGACACACAAATATATATCACAATGTCACCAGGAGACCGAGGCCCTGTACAGGCTCTTGGTAAATGCATTGAGGAAATCAATGACTGGTTGTGCCACAATTTTCTCCAGCTAAACAAAAACAAAACTGAGGTAATAGTCTTTAGCGCCAAAGAAAAACGATTACAGGTCACCAGAGAACTTCAATCTATACATCTAAAAACCACAAACCAGGCGAGAAATTTGGGTGTAGTGATGGATGCAGACCTAAACTTAGAAAAACACATTAAGACAATAACAAAGTCAGCTTACTATCACCTCAAGAATATATCAAGGATAAAAGATCTGATGTCTCAACAGGACCTGGAAAAACTAGTCCATGCATTCATCTTTAGTAGGCTTGATTACTGTAACAGCATCTTTACAGGTCTACCTAAAAAATCAGTCAGACAACTACAGCTCATTCAGAACTCTGCTGCTCGAGTCCTCACTAAGACCAAAAAAGTGGACCACATCAGTCCAGCTCTGAGGTCCTTACACTGGCTGCCTGTCTGTCAGAGGATAGACTTTAAAGTTCTGATGCTGGCCTATAAAGCTCTGAATGGTTTAGGACCAAAATACATCAATGACCTCCTGACCCAGTATGAACCATCCAGATCCCTCAGGTCATCTGGATCCGGTCTTTTATCAGTTCCCAGAGTCAGAACCAGACACGGAGAAGCTGCATTCAGCTTTGTTTTGTTGTAAAGGGTGACAGTGTTTGGCTTCCTTTTGGTAGTGTTATCAGTCTGAACCACGCCGTGCATGCTGCTAAGAATATAGACTGTCTTCTTCCGTTTGGCCGCATACGCCGTCAGCGTGGCAGCAGAGGTTGAAAACACCTAAGAAATAAGATAAATTGTTATTTCCATAGCACTTTTACACACAATGAAACACATAAACATAGAACCACAAAAGACCTGCAACATACCTGAGTGGTGAATTCATTGCGATCTGTCTGTCTAGTGGATTGAGGAATTTCCCTGCGAATCTTGTTGACTGTGCCGAGGATGGTGGTTTTCCGTCTAAGAAGTTTTTGCAGAAATGTTACCACGGACAATTTTTTCACATCGCTTTCACTTGCGCAAAAACCACGCTGACGGCGTATGCGGCCAAACGGAAGAAGACAGTCTATATTCTTAGCAGCATGCACGGCGTGGTTCAGACTGATAACACTACCAAAAGGAAGCCAAACACTGTCACCCTTTACAACAAAACAAAGTGTGGCGTGGATGTGATGGACCAGATGGTTCGGGAGTACACTGTCCGCAGAGGAACACGGCGCTGGCCAGTTGCCGTGTTTTATAACATGATTGACATGGCAGCACTGAATGCACATGTGCTGTATCAAGCATGCTCCGGGACGAAGGAAAGACGGGTGGACTTCCTGGTGGAGCTTGCAAGGGAGTTAGCTCACTCTCATGTAGCTGCGAAGAAGGCAAGAAAAGAACAGTTGCCTTTGACACAACCCTCCACACCGAGCCCTGGAAAAAGAGCCATGTGTCAGGTCAAACACAATTGCAAGAACAATCATGCCACTGTGCGATGTGTTCACTGCAACAGATACACATGTGGTAAATGCAGACTACAGATACCATGGCAGTGCCAGGATTGTGAGTGATTGCTGAAAATGTTGAAATGTACTCACTCACTTTTTATAATTATTTGTAAAAATGTGTACAAATGGTTGATTTTTTGTACTGTTTTTATCAATAAATCTCAGCAACAAAGGACATACACCCATGTGTGTTGATTTCTCCCTAAGATGGCAAACTGAAACACTCCAAGTTGGTGACTTTTGGAGATTTGTTTCCCTGGATGATTGAGAATGCATCAAGATGAAACACAAAAGGAAGCTCACCGCTTTTAGCAGCTCCCCCACCCCCTCATCCACACACCCCCACTCCCCTCCCTCCAGAATTCCCAGGTAACAACCCAATTTACATATGAATGACTAGCCAATTTAGCTTCCACTTGCCTGAAGCTAAAGCTTAGCTAAAAGCCTACCAGCCATTTGGCTGGTGGCGGGTTTTATAGGTAGAAAGGTAGAAGCCTGGGGATGCTAGTGTTTTAAATCCAGGTTGAAGACTCACCTGTTCTCAGCTGCATTTGAATAAAGCACCAAATCCACACTTTAAGCTTAAATTTCAAAACTTACATTTAACTACTGATTTTATCTACTGTTCTGATTTTATCTGTTTTGATTTTATATACTGTTTTGTTTGTTTGTTTGTTTGTTTGTTTGTTAATTAGTTAGTTTATTTGCTTGTTTTAATCAATTTTAAATCATGCTTTTTATTTGTTCTTGTTTCTAATGTCTCTGTAAAGCACTTTGAATCACCTTGTTGTTGAATTGTGCTATACAAATAAACTTGCCTTGCCTTGCCTTGCCTTCTGGATTGTTTTGAGTTCAGTGACAGACACACTTCTGAGAACTTAGCAGAAGAGCTGCTCAAAGTGGCAAAAGAGTGGGATGTGGAAAAGAAAGTGGTTTGCTGTGTTACTGACAATGCAGCTAACATAACAAAAGCAATTAAAATCCTGAAATGGACCCACCACCCATGTCTTGCGCACACAATTAACCTTGTTGTGAGAGATGCTTTGAAGGTGATGAAGCCAGCTGTGGACAAAGTGAAGGCAATAGTGGAATTTTTCCACAGGAGCACAACAGCCACACACAAGCTCAAATCTATCCAACAACAGAAGGGCATGCCTGAGCTAAAGCTCAAACAAGAATGTATCACAAGGTGGAACTCAACCTTTCATATGCTAAAACGGATTTTGGAGTCCAAGGATGCAGTCATCTCTACTCTGGCAGTTATCAATGCACCGGTTGACCCTCTGAGCCATGAGGAATGGGAGGTACTACAGGAGGCATGCACTGTTTTGGAGCCATTTGAGCAGGTCACCGTGGAGATCAGTGCAGACAGGTGAGTGTGCAAATGTTATTGCATTATTATTAGTAGTAGTAGTAGTCGTAGTTAGTTGCATTGCTGGTATGAAAAGTAGATTAGACATGATCATAAATAATAATATACTGCTGAATTTTTAAAAAGCATAATTTTGAAACTTGTTATGTACTCTTTTTCAGCCATGTCACAGCCTCCAAAATGTTAATCCTGTGCAAGGGTCTGCAGAGAGTGACAGCTGAACACCAAACCAGAGTAACTACTGGAAAAGTGAAAGAGTTGGTGGATGCTCTCTGTGCATCCATGGACAGAAAATTCCACAGAATGGAATATAATGCTGTTCTCTCTGAAACCACCATTCTTGATCCAAGATTCAAGAAGCTGGTCTTTAATGACAACAGAGCGGTGGATGAAGCTCTTCAGAGAATAACTGCAGCAGCAAGATCCAGCCAACCAACTCCACTGCCAGGGAACCAAGAGGGAGAAGAGGCAGAAGAGGATGAACAAAAGGAGCAACAAGCATCTGCTGTTTGGAGGTTCTTTGAAGAACGAGCAAATAGAGACACTACCAGAAGGAATCCCTCAGCAGATGCAATACTGGAAGTGAGATCCTACATTGATGAGCCCCTTTGCCAGAGAAGTGCAGATCCACTGAGCTGGTGGGAGACAAAGGCTTATACTTATCCACGTCTTACCCAGGTGATGACACGGAGACTTTGCATTGTAGCAACATCAGTCCCCTCAGAGAGAATCTTCTCCAAAACAGGACAGATAATGAATGACAGAAGAAACCGGATCAGCTCCTCAAAGCTAAGGCACTTGATATTCCTGAATGCCAACCTTTCCGTCAATTAAAGATCTGGTTGTTCATGTTTTCTTTTTGTTTTGCATATTTTAATTGATATTTTATTGTGTTGTGGTTTGTAGTGTTTTGTGTTCTTTCGTTTTGAATTGGTTTAAAAGGAAAAAAGCTGAAAATTTAAAAGGAAAAAAGTTGAATTGTAAATAGTTGGTTTTTGTACTTATAATTTTTTTTTTTACATTTTGTGTGCTGTGAATAAATACAAGAATATTTATATGATAAACATTTATAAATAAAAAAGACATTTTTTACATTAGTAGTTCATTGTGTGCATGATTTTATATTGTTGTTAATAATAAATTACTTAAAGCAATAAAACAACCTGAAGAGCCGGTTCGGAGCCAAAAGAGCCGGCTCTTTTTAGTGATCCGAGCCGAAAGAGCCGGTTCTCTAAAAAGAGCCGGAAATCCCATCACTATTGTCTTCATCTCCGTTATCAGTCATCATAATTTTACCATCTCTGTGTAAGTCTGCAAATTTCTTTATTAAATCATAAGATTCTTAAATTCATCAAGTCTCTCTGCCTGGGTCCTCGTCACAAAACATGACATCACAGTAGTAATATACCTATACTTTTTTTTGCCCCCCCCACCCCCGAGGGCATTTTCCCCCCTCCCCTATCCCCCTCCGCGTCCATGTGCGTGTGCACGTGCGCGAGAACGGACTTTTTGCACGTGCATGTGGGTCCAGGGGTCATATGAGTTTACATGTGTTTAATAGCGTATTATTTAATGAAACCATTATGTGTTTTAATTAAACTCTTTTTTAAAGGATTGTATAGGTCTCAGAGTTCTGTTATTTAGACATAGATGATTTAATTTAACTACTTTAGGGGTATTTTAACTAGTTAGGAGCATTTTGCTTTTTCTAATAGTTTCACAGGCTAATAGTTTTTAAATAGACCACCACAAACAACATGTATCCCTTTAGAAATAAACTGTGATACTTCTAAAAGTACATATTCACACTAGCGCTGTATCAACCCCAATGTGGCTTTAATGCAACTAGACAGAGGGGGTTTAGGCGCCCAACAGTCTGTAAAAAGTCTTTTCCTGCTGCTGCCAGCCTTTTAAAGTGGACGTCGGCATGGACAGCGGCCATATGCATGCTGGCTACAGGAGTCAGCTGGCGTGCATATTGATTGACTGGATGATTAACTTATAGTCGGGCAGATGGCAAGTTGGAGCAATACGGCGATTCGGTCTGCTCCATATTTTAAAGTTTTATTTAGGTTGTATGTTTGTTTTTCCGTTGTTTTGATTGGTAGTATGGGTTTTTGTTACGCCACTGGTGGGAGGCCCTTTTTCTAGCTGTGGATCACCAGTGTGTTCCTGCAGTTGGGCTATCCCCAGCGTGCTATTCATACTGTCATTATATTAATGCTGCTATCCTGTATATATTGTACATACTATTGTTTGAGTACTTACGATTGTTTTTTTGTACTTTTTATATTTTACATTTATATTTATTATTGAAACCTGCACCAAGGGAGTGGCACTCCAATTTTGTTGTACTCTGTACAATGACAATAAAGGCTATTCTATTCTATTGTGTGCATATTAGTTTTGTTGTAATATATTAAAATTTTCTTTGTTTCTTTTATTCAGATGCGGAGTGCCGACGTGGAGGAGACTAGGGTGTCTTGGTGGTGGGATCCTTTGAGTGTACACACCTGCCTTTTTTAGTTTATTAGTGTGAGTGTGTGATATTGTGCTGCACTTGTGTCTTGGTTTGTTTTCTTTTCTTTTTTTTTTGAGTTTGTGCGTGGCATCCCTGCCCCTCCACTTTTTTAATCATATTTGTACATTGATACAAATATGATCATTGTGCTTGATTGTGCTTTTATATGTTGTTTTAAATAATTATTAATAAATTGTTGTCAAACAGTTTTATCATTGAACCTCGTCTCTGTACTGAGTATAACGAACCTAAGTGCCTTTTTTGTCAGGGCTCTGTGTGTGGGCAGGCGGAGCGGAGGATCCAAGCGCAGGACTCGATCACAGAATTGTAACTCAAAACCTCAGCTTTATTGCTGACATGAAAACTAAACATGAAGTGACTACAGAAACCAAAAACACACAGGCATAATCTGAGGGTACGACGCGACACTGAGCACGGAAAACTCAGGGCTTATATACACAGGGTGGTAATCACGGAATGGGCAACAGAAGGGAGACACAGCTGGGAGAGATCAGGGCTAATGAGACAGGGGGAGCTAAGATGCACACACTAACATAAGACAAAGAATTTCACACAATAAAACAGGAAACAAGAAACCACTAAACAAAGATGCAGACACGACACTGAGAGACAGACTAGACACTGAACAGAAACTGCAATACAAATGAGAACCCAAAACCTAAGAACTGATCCCTCACCAAGAATAACTGAAACAGATCTATAATGATAATAATAATAATAATAATAATAATAAACAAAGCACCAGAACATCAGAAAATAATCCATAATTGTCAGGGAGTTTTTAATGTTTTATTTGATTATGCTTCACATGTTATGTTATACTTATGTTCACATATTTCACCAGACAGATTTCTTTTGCAACAGGAAGCTGACCCTGTGACACTGTGACAGGAGGTCAGCTCAGCACAGAAATATACATCCGCAGAAGTTGACTTGCATCATACTATTCTTAGAGATTGATTTGTAGCACATACACTTTTGACACACACACACAGCTTACACGCAGACAGCATCAGGACCTGCGTAACAGGAAATGTGATTATATTTGCATATTGACGATGTAACCTATAAAAATAAACGAATGCTGCAGTTCGGTGTGTCTCTCTGTCTGAGATTCACCCGTGCCGCATGTTATCAGTAACAAGTGTCTCAGTGTTGTTTATTCACCTGACTGTTTGATAACTATAAATCTCTGACAATAATGCAAAAATAAACCAAAATATAAGAAACTCAAAATGCTGGGTCAACACTGACCCGTGACAGTACCCCCCCCCCCCCCCCCCCCCCCCAAGGGCTGGCTCCCAACAGCCCTAAACGAAAAAACAGAACGAAACAAGAGCACCAAACCAGGGCGGGTGGAGGGGGTCCAGGATGGGTCCGAAACAAAACACAACACAAGGAGCACAAGTCCAAAATGGTCCATAAACATAAGAAAACAGTCCAACACAAAACAAGATCATTCATGAGTCCACAATAAGGTCCGGGGGTCAACCCAGGGGTCGAAAAACACAAAGACCGAGCGGAAGGCAGTGGCAGCAACATAGCAGGTCTGGAGGACGGCCACAAAGCCAGCGACGACGACAGAGCTGGTCTGGAGGCCGGCCACGAAGCCAATGGCGGCGGCGACCTCGTTCAGGAGGCCGCCCTCGACGGCCATGATGCCAACTTAGAGGCCTGGAAAGCAGAGGCGAGGCGGAACAGGACTAGCTGGCTCTGACGGCAGTGTTGCTACCGCGGGGGCAGACGAGGCAGGGCCGGACGAGGCTGGGCTGGACGAGGCTTGACCAGGCGGAGCTGAAGCTGGACCAGGCGAAGCTGAAGCTGGACCAGGAGAAGGCGAAGCTGAAGCTGGACCTGGCGAAGGTGAAGCGAAGCTTGTTTTTTTTGTAGACACTGGCAAGCAAAGCTAGAAGCTGCCATCGCCTTAGTTTTAATTTGTAGTTAATTCTAATTTATCCCTTTAAATGAAAAGCCTTAAGGTGTTCTCCTTGTTTATAATTTCAGTTCAGTTTTATTTATTTAGCATCAAATCCCATCAACAGTTGTTTCAAGGTTCTCTATATTGTAAGTAAAATACCCTACAATAATAGATGCTACTAAGGTATTAATACAGTATTGCCAATCATAATATTGTGGTACTTTGGCTGCTTCAATTTATTTCCTCACTCCTATCAAATATGTGGATCAAAAGGATACAAAGGAGCAAACTCAGTGGCTGTGGAGATTCATATCAAAGGGAACAGTCAACAGAAGGTTTGTGTGTGTATTTTCATGGTTTAGTCTAAAACTATAGTACAGAAGACATTGATATGATTTTCCTGATTTTAATGTTCAGGTTATTTAAGGTCAAGGTCTGGGAACACACATCAGTGCAGGTCTGTTGTTTTATCTCTTGCCCAGTTCATCAGAGCTTTGCAGTTCCTCTTTAAAGTTACTTGTTCTTATTGGCTGCTATAGAAGTAAAGACCTATACTCTGACCCCTTTAACCTCTCTGATCTTTGTTGTTTACTCTTTCAGACCTAAAAACCACCACAGCTAAGCTTGGAGAGAAAGTCACTCTGCCATGTCAAGCTCCAAACAGCAACAACCTCGCAGGTGTGGAGTGGAGCAGACGGGACCTGGAGCCAGAATATGTTCTTTTGGGCACATTGTTCCAGAAGACCAGCAACCATCTTTTAAAGACCGGGTGGGTTTGCAGGACCAACAGATGAAAAATGGAGACGTGTCCTTGATTCTGGAGAAAGTGAAAGCTGCAGATAATGGAACATACGAGTGCCGCATCCTCACGCATGGGGGAGAACGGAGAAAGAGAGCTGTGAAAACCATCAGCAGCATCTACCTGAGTGTTGTTGATCCTCCAGGTGAGTGAGTAGAGTTGAGTGTGTGTGTGATCAGAGGTGAAGCTGCTTCCTGCTTGTTGATGTTTGTTTCTAAAGATGTTGTTGATGAGACTTTGTAGAAAGCAGCTGGTCTGAGTGATGTGATCAGAGTGCAGCAGATAATGTCTGACAGCAGTTTGAAGAGGAAATGGATTCTGTTCTGTTCTTCACTCATCACCTACCTGACAGCTGACACCTCACACCTGTTTCTCACCTGCAGGTCAGACAGGAGGAGACACAGAGGATGGAGGAGGGAAGATTGGATCTGTTGAATCTGCAGCTATTCTGTCAGTTTCTGCTGTGCTTCTTGTTGCTGCTGTTGTTGGCTTTTTGATCTACAGAAAACATAAACAACAACAGAGTGAGTCAGAAATCATACCAGCCTCCAGCTGAACAACCGCCTGTCTGAAAAATTTCAGAGCTTTTTTCAGCTTTACTTTAAATTTCCTGCTGCTGTTCCAAGTTCTCACTTCTGACATTCAGCATGTGGAAATATAATATAGGTCCGAATCCGGGCCCTGTACTATGAAGCAAGTTCAAAATACCCAGGGTATCTTTCCTGACATTGGTGGTCACAAGAAGCTTGTCATCTAGTTGCTTGGTTAACCCAGAGTTTTCCAATCTAGGTATGAGTGAATAAAAGAGGTGGCACTGGCAGCATCTGGCCATTCATGTTGAGAATTGTACTGGCAGATAAGTGGCTGATTTTGCAATGAAAGAGTAAATTGGAAAAACGTGAAAAAGGTCAAAAATAATTTTGAATAAAAGCAACACAGCTGCTGCAGATCAATCAGCACCGTGGGAGTAAAAGTAGAGCAGAGTAGTTTATTCATAAAAGCGCTCTATGTATGAGCTTTAAATGTTTTGAAGAATCTGATGTTACATACATTTGCGTATTCTCCAAACATTCTACAAAGTTAATGTTCAGATTTGCATAAAACTGTTTTATTGTTTGTTCTTTCAGCTGCAGCACTGATTGTGTAAAAAAGTAAATAATAAATGCAATAACAGGATGTGCGCTCTGTCCACCTGGAACTGATGTAAAGTCTTATAAGATAATAATAATATAATATAAAGACTTTGGACAACTACTATTATCCACGCACTGGTCTGAAGGATCTTCCAGGAATGGTGATGCTGTTTGCCACAGACTTAGTTTGTCAGTAGGAAGTGATCTCACACCTCATTTCATACCTACAGATCTCTAATCTATGACCTAACCTGCTATTGAACAGGTTAGGTCATAGATTAACAGGGAACCCCAGGAAAAAGTGAACCACCTTCATAGTACAGATTGAACCCTGAAGTTTGAAGTTACCTGGATAAGAAAAATTCTCCCAATAGGCGTTTCTTCTTCAGTTTCTTTGTAAAGGGCAGTTAATAAACATTCATTGTCTGAGGAATAATTGCCTCTTCATCCTCACCTAAAAACAGAGAGCAAAGAGAAAATGAAATCACTTATTCTAAATGTTAAGCCTTTTATTGCTGGTCTAGCAAAAAAATGTCTGTTAAGGGCAAATAAATATAAAACAACAAGAAAAATGCAAGAATAAAAAATAACAAAAACTAAAACTTCCACAGTTTTATATAAATTATAAATTGAATGCATTCTGTCTCTGTCTGTCACAACATGAACTAAAGATTTGCTGTTCTGCTGTTTGGATTGAGGGTCTGTCTGGTAATGACGTATATAAGTAGATCAGTCACTGTGAGCCAATTGAAGTGATTCTCTGTTTAATAGCAATGTCTTGTTTGAAGCAGCAAGTCCCCTCATAAGCTACAGTTAAACATAGTATTCATTTCACTTCTTTACTGTTTCTTGCATTTTATTTAGCATCAGCTTTTTAAACAAAATCCTGTTTTGGTGATATTACCTGTATGATTACCTGCTGATGCTTTAATGTGCCTTTTGAAGGACTAGTGTAAAATGAAATTAAAGGGAAAACTATCAGTTTATATTGTTTTTGTTTTTTTCTGTTGTTTCGTGCTCAGGTTCTTTCCTTTACTGGTGAATATGAAAAAAAAAAAGCAACAACTGGCTATTATCATGTTCATGCTGTCAATCCAGGCTTAACAAAACTGGGAAAGCTATGATTACAAGGCTTGATGCAGCATTTTCTGTATGTTTTTGTCCTTGACAGGTTAAACCACAATAAATAGCGATAGCATACACATGATGTGGGTGTAGTTGTGTTAGAGGAAAAATGATTCTATGTAACTTTACCTTCTTTTAAATGTACAATGTACATATCCAGTCATCCACCCATTCACACACAGGTGATGGCAAGCTACATTGTAGCCACAGCCACCCTGGGGCGCACTGACAGAGGCGAGGCTGCCGGACACTGGCGCCACCGGGCCCTCTGACCACCACCAGTAGGCAACGGGTGAAGTGTCTTGCCCAAGGACACAACGACCAAGACTGTCCAAGCCGGGGCTCGAACCGGCAACCTTCCGATTACAAGGCGAACGCCCAACTCTTGAGCCACGATCGCCCTAAATAAACATACATACAGACAGCCAGTATGTTTTCTCTGCTGTGCATCATTTCGCAAAGATTTGGCAAAACAGAGGACTGATTACATCAACCGGAAAACCGGTTCAGCATGCCAATCTCTTACAACACCTACTGACTGTAATACATTTACCACAACAACTAGCATTATGTAAATGTGCAGCACACGAAACTGACGGCTCTTTCATTACTAGAGGCAACAACTTTGCTGACAGAGCAGCAAAACAAGCGGCACAAATGACAAACATTACATTGATGGCAGTGCACACACATCAGATTCCACTGGATGTGTTGAAAAATGAACAAAAAGCAGCAAGCACAGCCGAACAGACAAAATGGCTAAAACACGGTGCAGTTCTGACGAACGACTTAATGATGTGCTATGGCAAGCCAGTGTTGCCAAAATCTCTCCACGAAACAGCAGCATTAGTGACACATGGCTCAACGCATTTGTCAACGGGGGGAATGACTAGTATTGTCAACTCACATTTCTACACTGTAAATTTTGAAACCTCAGCAAAACAATTTGTCAGAACGTGCATGACGTGTCAAAAATATAATGCTCAGGGAAACCTAAGACCAAAAAGAGGCCGTTTTCCCACTCCACCTTATCCTTTTCACACAATTCATATGGATTTTATTGAGCTAAGCGAATGCCAAGGGTTGAAACATGCCCTAGTGGTTATAGATGTATTCTCAAAGTGGCCAGAAATCTACCCAGTGAAAAAGGCAGATGCAATTTCAGTAGCAAAATGCCTGTGCAATCACTTCATACCCACATATGGCATCCCAGCTTTGATACGATCAGACAACGGCACTCATTTTGTAAATGATGTCATCACCAAGGTCTCTGAAGCACTCGGTTTCAGCATAAAACACCACTGTGCTTATCACCCTCAGAGCGCAGGCCTTGTAGAGAGAACTAACGGCACTATAAAACAAAGGCTCAGGAAATGCATGGCAGAAACAGGAAAGCCGTGGCCTGAATGTTTGGGTTTAGTGAAAATGTGGATGCGCTTAACGCAGGGCTCCCAGAAACTAACTCCATTTGAAATCATTCATGGTAGGCCGTTCCCACTGCCCATCACCAGTGAACCAATAGACAAATCAATCAGAGAAACCACATTAGCAGAATGGATGTCTAAGTTGTTGGAAAACAAAGAGATCATTGTACATAATCAACAACCTGATGATGTCTCTCTAGTGTCTTGCAGACTACAGCCCGGTGACTGGGTTCTGATCAAGGTGCTCCAAAGGAAAAACTGGAGCTCACCAAGGTGGGAGGGACCATACCAAGTTCTTCTCACTACACCTACCGCTTGCAAAATAGCGGAACGACCATCCTGGATCCATCAGAGCCACTGCAGGAGAGTAAGTGAAGCCATCTAAACTCAGCCGACGCAGGCTCGCCCAATTGTTGTGATCCTGCTCGGTGGAGGGATCAGCCTTTCTGGCCGAAAGTTCTACTCACAACAGGAGGGTGTGTTCTGCTGTCATGAGGTGTTGGCTGCTTATCACTGCAGCGGGCTTGACCCTGGCCGGGCTCCTCATCTTTGTGTCCGTGAGGGACAACAAGTCACGTCATATGAAGGAAAGGCAGACACTATATGACAAAGGAAAGCACACCAAGTTTCCCCATGGCTACGCCACTAATTTCTGGTGGCAGTTTATGAACACTACAGCTCACTTGAATAATAAAACTGACTGCTATGTATGTGCCCATATGCCCCTATCCTCGCAGACGTCTGGCCTATGGCCATACAGCATACCGGAAGATCGCAGTTGGTGCCTGTTGGGCCTGGCAACGCATCCAGGCTACGGTACTCTTTGATCCAAGGCCAACTACAGCGTCCCAGCAAACGCAACCTGGAGGTCATCGTCACTCACGAATGTGAACTGTTCCGGACAGATCAACCTACTGACCTGGCCCCAAGTCTCAGACCCACTGCCTGATGTAATTCTACTAAACAAACTGAACGCAGCGGAACTGCCAGTATGTGTGATGAACAATGGATTGCGGGCAGTGGGGGAGCTGCCTACTCACCTATGTAAATACATATACACTTTCTGCCCACCGAGGGATGAGAGGAAGTGTATGGCCTGTTCAATCAACGCAACCTGTGCCAGAAGCACGACGCTGATGAGCCTCAACTGTCGCTCCAACTACAGCTACCGGATGCGACTACAAACAAAGACTCAGTACCAGACAGGATGTGCACGGACGGCACCCAGTAGTAAAGGAACCAGAGTTTTGGCCGACTGGTACTTCCTATGTGGCAATAGGGCTTATCTGTCGCTCCCTGAAGGTTGGGGGTGGGGGGGGTCTGTGCGCCCTGGTGCAATTATCAGATCACGTCTTCTTCATGCAAAGTATTGAACACCACCCCAGCAGCCGACAGAGACGTGAGGTGGACATCGCCTCACCCAATTCTTTTGGAATTACAGTGGACACTGGAGTGCCGGGAGAGTTTCGCATCTGGGGAGGAGGAGTGAAATTCTTACAGAGCTTGATCCCCGGCATTGGAGTAGCCGGGGTGCGGGAACATGTGGAGATCAACCGATATGCTCTGCTACGACACATCAACTTGACTAAGACCCTGGGAGCGGCCTTAGCAGGAGAACAGAAGGCCATCAGAACGATGGTGTTGCAGAACAGACTGACTCTAGATCTGCTGACAGCATCACAAGGAGGAGTTTGCAAGCTGATCGGGGAGACATGTTGCACGTTTATCCCTGATGGCTACGAAGCTGGAGGAGACATTTATGAAGCTTTGCAGAATTTGACTGTTCTGCAGAAATATGTCACTGACCACACATCTGGAGCAGCTATAACACAAGGCTGGCTGGACTGGTTATTTGGCGGCTCGTGGTTGGCTGCTGCAGCAAAGCCGTTTGTCTTTCTAGGTTTCATCATGGTAGCACTACTCATACTAGTGTTGTGTGTGGTGCCATGTCTAAAACTAATGATTTCAAAGATGATAACAACTACAATGACGACTTATGTTGCCGTGCCTCAAAAAGAACAGCATCCCATTGCAATTCTGTTAGAGGAGAACTTGTAATAGCTGCTAATAAATGACGTGGTGATTAAAAATGACTTGTCAAATGATCATGCACTGATTAACACATTAGTAGTTTATACAGGTACAACATAAGGTTTTTATTCTTTTATTTTCTTTTATTTTTTGTAGTTTTAGTTTTATTATTTTTCTTTATTATTACTTTTATACTCTCTTTTTACTGTATTTTCCTTAATTCTTTCATTCTTTTCTTGTTTTATTTTCTTTTATCGTTTACCACATGATTTACATTTTTGCTATGCTCACAATTTAAAAAATTTAAAAATTGTTAAACATACTTAATCAATGACCTTTTCAGACAACTGTTGTAAACATTTAAAATAAGTTAAAACAGGAGGGAATATGTTAGAGGAAAAATGATTCTATGTAACTTTACCTTCTTTTAAATGTACAAGCTGTGTTTAAGATAAGTAGTTTAGAAGTGTCTTTCAGACTTTTCCAGCAAGGACATATTGTTTCAGATTGTTTTATCTTTCTTAGCTCTCTGCTGACTAGACTAGAACCATATATGGAGTTGTTTTATTTTATCTGTTTATTATTTTCTTATCCTGTTCTCACTGTCTCTGTGATCTGTGCCTATAAAAAATGCCAAGCCACTGTGCATGGTGTGAGTTGTTCTCAGCAGCTCACCCGTGTACACGTTTAGCAAAGAAAGTAACTTTGTCTCATTGTGTCTTTATTTCTCCTGGGTTTTTTGCAGTTTTCTCCCAACAGGTCTAATCTCACAGGGAACCACCTGGACTCAGCTCAGAGAGAGAAGCTGCAGCACTGAAGATTTAAAAGTCAATAATCTTTTCCCTCAAGACACATTTGAGTCTAAAGCTCTTTATACCTGATATAAAGGCTGCTTATCAGTTATTCCTTGAACAAAGTTCTCTGTGTAGAACACACGCTGATTATACTCAATAAAAGCTGGTGATAAAGTGATTGGAGTGACTTTCATTAACTACAGTATGTAGCAAAAATACTTTGGATTAAACTTAAGTTCAGCCAAAGCTCCTGATGAGCCTGTGACTGTAACTAGAAGCAAAAAGGTTCATGTTGTTGTCTGAAGTTCAGCTTCAGCTCTGCCACTGTTTCTCAGCTTGAGGCAGGAAGAAGGTTTCCGTTCTTTTTCTGTGAGTCTAAAGTGCAAACGAAGCCTGATGTGTAAACACTGCTGATCTTTGATTCAGCTGCTTCAGGTTATGGTTATGATTTAATCTGCACATTTATCAGCTCAGCAACTTCTAGATAAGAGCAGGCTCCCTCTTAAAGGCTTAGCCATCTTCCTTAAAATATTTTGCATGTTTAAACATGCTTTTTAAAAGCGTTTGCACAAAATTAATTTGGTGCCTATTCCTGATGCCATGAACTTATTTGCAGAGTATCTTTTTACTGTAAAATGCTTGAAATCTTTAAGAACCGAAAGATTGTTTAATCGTCTGACTGTAAGTATTAATATATGATCCTAAAAGAGAAAACAGTGGTTTAAATAATAATAAGGCCTGTATTAAAACTTTCTATTATGATGTTCTTAATACATACTCAAAAAACAAACAATGAAAACAATTGTTCTGTTTCTGTATTGTATTGTGATGTATTTCTGTATTTAAAAAGGATTTATGCTTGTTTTCTTTTCTGTTGATGTGTTCAGTGCTGCGAGTGGGCGTGTTCATGCAGGTCTAGTTTTACTGGAAACCTGCTGATCCAGTTCCAGAGTCAAACACAGCATCTGAGATCAGCTTCAGGCATCACCAGGTGAAAAACACTCAGAGAGCAGCTGCAGCACTGAATAATGAAACATATTTGTTTGGTATTTCTTTATGCAGAGGCTGATACTAAACCTGATCATTGACCTGCTTTAACTGCAGTGTGCAACAAAGAAACTGAAATTAAAATGTAACCTCCACAGCTCCTAATGAGCCTGCGACTGTAAACAGAGCTCAAAATGGCCGCGTGTGGTTTGCCAAATATGGACATGAACCTGAAGGGGAATGTATGTGAAAGTGACAAGTTGAGTGAGTCGGACTGTCTCAACTCAGCCACGTCTTCATCTCTTATAGGTCAGACGTATGCTGTGTTCTGACATTTCTACCACATCTGGCCCACACAGCACTCATTTTAGACCTCCTCGTCAGCTCCTCAGTTATAAAGGTCTTAATGTGGGCCAGGTTAAGTTCCACATGTGCCTGCCATCTGGTGTGTATGGTTAGTCACTCTGTGACTCAGAAAGATGAAACATAAATGTTGCTCTGGGGGGAAAAAATCAGCTTTAAAAAATTTCCTTGGAAAATACAAATAGTAAAGTTTGTTTTCACTGTGTAAGAATCAAAACTAAAATGTGTTTGTCTCTAAATGTTAGTTAGGGGTCTGTCCCTGAGAGACAGCAGAGATAACAAAATGGGTGCGCACACACAAATGGCCTCGTCCTTCAAATAGGAAAGAGCTTAAATGTTTCTTAGGCTTCGCTGGGTATTATCGGCGGTTTGTCGAAGGATATTCCCAGATAGCCAAACCTCTTAATAGCCTGACAGCAGGCTACTATCCACCAAAGAAAAGGGGCAAAGTGTACAAGAGGGAGCGCTTCACGCCTCTTGTGAGCCCTAATGCACCGCTCGGTGAGGAGTGGACTTCGGAGTGTGAGAATGCATTCAGAACTCTGATCAAGAAATTGACATCTGCGCCCATCCTTGCTTTTGCGAATCCACAACTACCATATGTTGTACACACTGACGCTTGTCGCGATGGATTGGGGGCAGCGCTCTATCAAGAGCAGGAGGGGAAGCTCAGAGTTGTCGCATGTGCCAGTCGAGGTCTTTCCAAGAGCGAGAGAAACTATCCCACGCACAAACTCGAATTCTTGGCCTTAAAATGGGCCGTTTGTGAAAAGTTCAGTGATTTCCTTTATGGGTCAAGTTTCACTGTGCATACCGACAACAACCCCCTCACATACATCTTGACATCTGCGAAGTTAGATGCTGCTGGTCATCGCTGGTTAGCCGCTCTTTCTACTTACCAGTTTACCATCAAGTACAGAGCAGGGCAGGCCAACCGCGATGCAGATGGGTTATCCCGGCGGTCTCAAGGTCCGCCTCTTGAGGATGAAGCTTTCACTAAAGAAAGAGAGAGAATAGAGGACATGAAAAAACAGTTCATGGAAGCAGGAGATGAAATGGATCATGAGGTGTTCTCTGCGTTATGTCAACGTCATCTTGTGATGGTTAAAGATGAACGTCACCCTCATTCAGAGCGGCCTGTCATTGCAGAGTCTCTTGTTGTCGACCCTTCTGTAGTGCCTGACGTTTTCGGTGAGGACACTTTACCATCCATCGCTAACTCTGACTGGTGTAATGCTCAAAATAATCTCTCACGTGTCATCACCTTTGTGAGGAGAGCTATAAAACCCAGTTTCAGAGAGACAAACCTTGAACATCCCGATGTGAAACTTCTTCTCAGGGAGTGGAAAAAACTTGAACTCAGGGATGGTGTCCTGTACAGGAAGTGGTCTGAGCGAGGCGAACTGGTGTATCAGTTGGTCTTACCCGAACAGTTCAGAGAGAGGGCACTGCAAGGAGTGCATGATGATGTTGGCCATCTCGGTTCTGAGCGTGCACTTCACCTTGCTCGTGCCAGATTCTACTGGCCGAGAATGGCCAGAGACATCGAGGAGAAGTGCAAAAAGTGCGAACGCTGTTTCAGGAGGAAGGCTGTGCCTCAGAGGGCCGCGCCTTTGGAAAATATTTCTGCTACTAATCCGCTTGAACTTCTTTGTGTGGATTATCTATCCCTTGAGCCGGATGATAGAGACACAAGAAACATTTTAGTCATCACCGACCACTTTACAAAATTTGCTGTGGCGGTGCCGACTAGGGATCAGAAAGCCAGAACTGTTGCGAAGGCTTTATTGGAGAACTTTATTGTTCACTACAGGTTCCCCAGTCGTCTGCTCAGCGACCAGGGCAGGGACTTTGAGTCTAAGACGATCAGAGAACTCTGCACACTGATAGGAGCAGACAAAGTCCGTACCACCCCGTACCATCCCCGGGGAAACCCAGTGGAACGGTTTAACCGGACCCTCCTTGGTATGCTAGGGACCCTGGAAGAGAGAGACAAATATCATTGGAGAGATTTTGTCAAACCTTTGGTCCACGCATACAATTGCACGAGAAACAGTACAACAGGCTATTCGCCTTACGAACTAATGTTTGGTAGGCAGCCCGGAGGCTGAGACCACAGGACTGTAAAACATGATTGTTGGGCTTCATTTCTGTGCTGAACAGTCATTTAAGATTAGCTAGTAAATAACAATTAGCTAATGTTGTTCATGAGACTAAAGTCATCTCACTTTGGTAATGTAAATATAATATGGCCAATATTATATAAATCATTATTAGTTATTACAGCAGTGAACATGAACTCTGTGCAAAACACTGAGCTTCAGTAAAGATTCAAGTGCAGTTATTTACATGTCTTATCACCTTCAATCTTCACTCAAAGACAAGTATCTGTGACAGTGTATATATAGGTGTATCATATATACAGTAAGAGACAAATGTTGTTCCTTCAGTATGTTGGCATTACTAAATTTGGCTCAATCCTTACATACATGTGTAAAAAAAATGTACGAGCTGTGATAACTGTGTCTGATAGAATGAAGAGTAGACTGATATATTAAATATTCCTTTATTGGGTGAGAAAATCAGACCATGATTTTCTGCTTTAAGTCATACAGAATAGATATCAGAGCATTAAACAGGCTGACTTCTGCTAAATGGGTCAAACTGGGCAGAAAGTATACAAACACATAACATCCTTATAGAATATGATGTAATACTATAGATCAACTTACCTCAGAATATATAAAGCATATAAACAATTACAGCAATATGATGCAACAAACACAGCAGTGCTACTAATCCAAAATACTCAAAGCTTCATAGAACTGGAACAAACATTTATTTTTAGGTCCATTCTGCTGCTGATACATACTTTAGGTTTCTGAATGTTAAACTTGTTGCTGCCTTTCATAGTGTGTAACTTGAAGGCCCTGAGTACTTTCTCCCACACTAAAAACACTGGGAGGATAAAATTATTTGAACATTACCTAATAAGACTGATACTGATTCAGGACAGACAATTAGTTATGTTAAACTTTCCTAGCAGTCCTTCACAAACAGGGAACAGTCTGTCTATTCTCTCCATCTGCCAGCTGCTGCTGGCTCTTCCTCCTCCTCTTCCTCACACACTGCTGAGTTTGTCCTGGTGGATCATCAGGGGTGCAAAGCCTCACAGATGATGTGCAGCAGTGGGTCCCTCAGTCTGTCCTCACTCTGGACACTTGCAGTTGTCACACATGGAAATCAAATGTGATAAGCTGCACGATTCAAACACAAGTGTAACTTATAAATACATGTTCATACTTTTATTACACAATCA
This sequence comes from Diplotaxodon limnothrissa, assembly GCF_057381915.1. Lineage (NCBI taxonomy): Eukaryota > Metazoa > Chordata > Actinopteri > Cichliformes > Cichlidae > Diplotaxodon > Diplotaxodon limnothrissa. Next base: position 29,959,966 of record NC_140598.1, read on the forward strand.
GAGAGAAAGAAACAGAGAGAGAGAGTGCAGGACAGACAGACAGGTGACAGTCTCAGGTGTATACACTGCTACAAACAGGAGGATTTAGTGTTTGTGTTATTACGAGTGCTAAACAAGAAGAGTTCCCAGATGGTACAGTGGACACATGTGTGACTGCTGTGATTAAAGCATCTTTCTTTCAGCTTAACGAGTGAACCGTCAGCTCATTCAAGCACACGTTAAAGTCCGTTTGGCTCGACACCACCGAACAGAGGCAGCAATATAACATAGCTAACATTAACAGTGCAGTGAATCCTGCTTGTGCCGTGATATTCAGGACTGCAAACCGAGCAGCATCACTGACTTTCAGCTTGTTGTGTTTGTGGATATATGACTGACTTTAATTATCCATAAAATCATCACAATCTCTGTAAGATTAAGGTCGACTATCTAACGGCGTATATAGTAAAGGCTTTAAAACAAAGTAAATGCTGAAAGTACAAACATCGCTAATGTCACATAACTTTGCCGGCATGTGGCCAACAGTAATGTTTTAATGTTCCTCATTATTAAACATTTGCACATAAATAAGTGTAATAATAATAATATTAATATTAATAATAATAATATTCAGAACTTACTTTTGAAAGTTTACTCTTTGGCCGCTCCACTTCTTTGAAGTGTCTCCCAGTCCCAGTGCACTTGTTAGCATGTTTTGGTTCGTGCAACTGGTCCGTCCGGTTATTGTCTCCCCAGAAACATTTCCGTTGTCTTTTTTCCTATTTCCGTTGTGTTGTGTGTGCTTTTGCAGCGTTTTTCCTTTTGCAGCATTTTTCTTTTTGCAGTGTTTTTCTTTTTGCAGCATTTTTCTTTTTGCAGCATTTTTCTTTTTGCAAGTGTTTTCTGAAGTTGCAGTCCGTTTGGCCTCTCAGGGCCACCGTAGGTTTCTCTGAGAATTTCTCATCCACAAACTGCAACCAGGAGGTAGAAATACAACACACATTTCAGTTGATTAGTTGTAATCAGAGCTGATTTGATTCTTTAAATACTGGTGAAACATCCACCAATGCTTCCCTCATGACTCCTAATAGCAGACTGAACACTGGAGCATCCTTTATGAAGGGAGGCAGTAAGAAAACTTCACATCATTCCTTCTCCTCGTGATGTTTTCCTTCAAATAAGAGTAAACATAAACCAAAGATAGAGGAGGGAAGTTTATCATACTGTAAGTTTGAAACTACAGTAAGTTTGAAACTTCCCTGTTCCTGTCAGAAAAGGGAAGTAAAAGCTTCTGTAATCAATAAAGGGGGAAATCTGCTGTTGCTGTTAAAGGAAATTGAGTTCTTTGAAGCGTTTTTAAGCTGATACGTGGGGGTTTATTTTTCCAGCGGAATTTAGAAATATACGAATCCAGAGATCTGAACCAATCTTGTGATGGTTTGTTTGGGATCATTAAAAATAATGACTTCTAATAGCAGAGTGAACACTGGAGCATCCTTTATGAAGGGAGGCAGTAAGAAAACTTCACATCACTCCTTCACCTCGTCATGTTTTCCTTCAAATTAGAGTAAACATAAACCAAAGATAGAGGAGGAAGTTTATCATACTGTAAGTTTGAAACTATTTGTTCCTGTCATTCAGCAGAACAGGGAAGTAAAAGCTTCTGTAATCAATAAAAGGGGAAAATCTGCTGTTGCTGTCAAAGGAAACTGAGTCATATCAGCGCTTTAACAGCAGCTACTCACAGACATAAACCGGACACCAGAGCAGACTCAGCACACAGATATCTTTTTAGAACAGGCCCTGCGCTGTGGCTGATTTGAATGTCAAATGTGCAAAGTTTCTGTTCTCACGTTATCGCTGTACTCTGTCCTCAGTGTGATGGCTCTGTGAAGTCTGAGCAAAAATCAAACAAACAAATGAGTTAAACTGAAGCTGTTTGGGAGTCAGGGAATTTCACTGGTTATTATCAGTTATTATGAATTATTAAAACATAAAATTCCAAAAGAGGGAAAAAGAAAGTTACGCACTGAGCTTCGTTTTAGAAGAAATGAAAGTGTGAGAGAGAGAAGGCCACACCCACCAGCATTTTGTTTATTAGTGGAAAGTTTCCAACATTTATTCAGTGATTTTACTCGTTTTAGACATTTTAATGATATAAGGAACATTGTGCATGACTCAGATGGATGAACAGAAGCTTCGCTGCAGGTTTTTTAATATGCAGAAAAAAAAGAATCACTTAAAACAAATGACCTCACTATAGATGAGCCAGCAGGAGCTTTGGGGCCCTCTGGAGGTCAGATTTAAACACAGAGGCTGCTCTTATGAACGCGACACATATTTATTCATGGACTTCTAATATTTATTTTAGAAATTGTCTTTAATCATATTTATATACCCAGAGTTACAGACTTACTGGAGTGTCTGAACGTGTTTACTGTTGGGAACTGTCAAGCATTCATCAGCACTGACACACCTGTAATCGTGTCTCATCATGTCTGGAATGCAGTTCAGCCGTTTCTTAGAAACTTCTGAGAGGTCATGATGTTTCAAAAGAAAACATGTTGGCACTGGTTGACTTTCAGTTTGAGCGTCCTGTTTAGATCTGATCTTTCCTTTGACTGCCTCCTTCCTCCTCTGTATATAAATATATAACCTTCATTTGTATGTTTGTCCCTAACAGTCAGAGCAGATATAGAAAAACAGCTTTAAATACGTTCCTGGATTCATACAGCAGGAGCTGAAGCTGGCTGAGCTGTTACTGTGGGAGTGTTTAGCTGGAATTCAAAGAACTGAGAAACTCTTGTCCTTCACATGTTACTGCTAATCTGGATTATTATTTTTATATAATTGGCTGTTTAGAATATTTAGTGTCTGGTGGTGGCAGAAGAAGCCCATTTTCTGTTTAATATTCACTGATTGTTTAACTTCTCTGATCTACTGTAACGTACACTCAAAAAAATCTGTTGTTGGATAAACACAATTTAATCATGGCACCTTTTTCCTCATGATTTAACCAAGTACAACCTATTTTTGACCATATCAAACCAACACATTTGGCATTTGGTGGTTTAATGTAATCAGATTACGTTGGATCAACGTAATATACATACATTGACTTGAAGTGATTTATTTAAGTATGTAGAGTAAAATTTGTTTTAATTCATTCTACACAAGTTAAAAACTTTAGGAAAACACAATGAAATCTTGTTGTTTGAAGAACTACTTTGTTAATCAAGGCAATTACTGCTAGTCTTCCTTAATGAACCAATATGGGGGTTGATGATTTCATAGAGACAAACAACCATTTGCACTTACATTCATGGGTAATTTAGAATCACCAATTAACCTAACTCTAATTACACACTGCAAACCAACCAGATTGTGGATTTGAACCCAGGTCCTTCTTACTGTAAGGAAACAGCACTAACCATCACACTACCAAGCTGTCAATCCAGGCTTAACAAAACTGGGAAAGCTATGATTACAAGGCTTGATGCAGCATTTTCTGTATGTTTTTGTCCTTGACAGGTTAAACCACAATAAATAGCGATAGCATACACATGATGTGGGTATAGTTGTGTTAGAGGAAAAATGATTCTATGTAACTTTACCTTCTTTTAAATGTACAAGCTGTGTTTAAGATAAGTAGTTTAGAAGTGTCTTTCAGACTTTCCCAGCAAGGACATATTGTTTCAGATTGTTTTATCTTTCTTAGCTCTCTGCTGACTAGACTAGAACCATATATGGAGTTGTTTTATTTTATCTGTTTATTATTTTCTTATCCTGTTCTCACTGTCTCTGTGATCTGTGCCTATAAAAAATGCCAAGCCACTGTGCATGGTGTGAGTTGTTCTCAGCAGCTCACCCGTGTACACGTTTAGCAAAGAAAGTAACTTTGTCTCATTGTGTCTTTATTTCTCCTGGGTTTTTTGCAGTTTTCTCCCAACAGGTCTAATCTCACAGGGAACCACCTGGACTCAGCTCAGAGAGAGAAGCTGCAGCACTGAAGATTTAAAAGTCAATAATCTTTTCCCTCAAGACACATTTGAGTCTAAAGCTCTTTATACCTGATATAAAGGCTGCTTATCAGTTATTCCTTGAACAAAGTTCTCTGTGTAGAACACACGCTGATTATACTCAATAAAAGCTGGTGATAAAGTGATTGGAGTGACTTTCATTAACTACAGTATGTAGCAAAAATACTTTGGATTAAACTTAAGTTCAGCCAAAGCTCCTGATGAGCCTGTGACTGTAACTAGAAGCAAAAAGGTTCATGTTGTTGTCTGAAGTTCAGCTTCAGCTCTGCCACTGTTTCTCAGCTTGAGGCAGGAAGAAGGTTTCCGTTCTTTTTCTGTGAGTCTAAAGTGCAAACGAAGCCTGATGTGTAAACACTGCTGATCTTTGATTCAGCTGCTTCAGGTTATGGTTATGATTTAATCTGCACATTTATCAGCTCAGCAACTTCTAGATAAGAGCAGGCTCCCTCTTAAAGGCTTAGCCATCTTCCTTAAAATATTTTGCATGTTTAAACATGCTTTTTAAAAGCGTTTGCACAAAATTAATTTGGTGCCTATTCCTGATGCCATGAACTTATTTGCAGAGTATCTTTTTACTGTAAAATGCTTGAAATCTTTAAGAACCGAAAGATTGTTTAATCGTCTGACTGTAAGTATTAATATATGATCCTAAAAGAGAAAACAGTGGTTTAAATAATAATAAGGCCTGTATTAAAACTTTCTATTATGATGTTCTTAATACATACTCAAAAAACAAACAATGAAAACAATTGTTCTGTTTCTGTATTGTATTGTGATGTATTTCTGTATTTAAAAAGGATTTATGCTTGTTTTCTTTTCTGTTGATGTGTTCAGTGCTGCGAGTGGGCGTGTTCATGCAGGTCTAGTTTTACTGGAAACCTGCTGATCCAGTTCCAGAGTCAAACACAGCATCTGAGATCAGCTTCAGGCATCACCAGGTGAAAAACACTCAGAGAGCAGCTGCAGCACTGAATAATGAAACATATTTGTTTGGTATTTCTTTATGCAGAGGCTGATACTAAACCTGATCATTGACCTGCTTTAACTGCAGTGTGCAACAAAGAAACTGAAATTAAAATGTAACCTCCACAGCTCCTAATGAGCCTGCGACTGTAAACAGAGCTCAAAATGGCCGCGTGTGGTTTGCCAAATATGGACATGAACCTGAAGGGGAATGTATGTGAAAGTGACAAGTTGAGTGAGTCGGACTGTCTCAACTCAGCCACGTCTTCATCTCTTATAGGTCAGACGTATGCTGTGTTCTGACATTTCTACCACATCTGGCCCACACAGCACTCATTTTAGACCTCCTCGTCAGCTCCTCAGTTATAAAGGTCTTAATGTGGGCCAGGTTAAGTTCCACATGTGCCTGCCATCTGGTGTGTATGGTTAGTCACTCTGTGACTCAGAAAGATGAAACATAAATGTTGCTCTGGGGGGAAAAAATCAGCTTTAAAAAATTTCCTTGGAAAATACAAATAGTAAAGTTTGTTTTCACTTTGTAAGAATCAAAACTAAAATGTGTTTGTCTCTAAATGTTAGTTAGGGGTCTGTCCCTGAGAGACAGCAGAGATAACAAAATGGGTGCGCACACACAAATGGCCTCGTCCTTCAAATAGGAAAGAGCTTAAATGTTTCTTAGGCTTCGCTGGGTATTATCGGCGGTTTGTCGAAGGATATTCCCAGATAGCCAAACCTCTTAATAGCCTGACAGCAGGCTACTATCCACCAAAGAAAAGGGGCAAAGTGTACAAGAGGGAGCGCTTCACGCCTCTTGTGAGCCCTAATGCACCGCTCGGTGAGGAGTGGACTTCGGAGTGTGAGAATGCATTCAGAACTCTGATCAAGAAATTGACATCTGCGCCCATCCTTGCTTTTGCGAATCCACAACTACCATATGTTGTACACACTGACGCTTGTCGCGATGGATTGGGGGCAGCGCTCTATCAAGAGCAGGAGGGGAAGCTCAGAGTTGTCGCATGTGCCAGTCGAGGTCTTTCCAAGAGCGAGAGAAACTATCCCACGCACAAACTCGAATTCTTGGCCTTAAAATGGGCCGTTTGTGAAAAGTTCAGTGATTTCCTTTATGGGTCAAGTTTCACTGTGCATACCGACAACAACCCCCTCACATACATCTTGACATCTGCGAAGTTAGATGCTGCTGGTCATCGCTGGTTAGCCGCTCTTTCTACTTACCAGTTTACCATCAAGTACAGAGCAGGGCAGGCCAACCGCGATGCAGATGGGTTATCCCGGCGGTCTCAAGGTCCGCCTCTTGAGGATGAAGCTTTCACTAAAGAAAGAGAGAGAATAGAGGACATGAAAAAACAGTTCATGGAAGCAGGAGATGAAATGGATCATGAGGTGTTCTCTGCGTTATGTCAACGTCATCTTGTGATGGTTAAAGATGAACGTCACCCTCATTCAGAGCGGCCTGTCATTGCAGAGTCTCTTGTTGTCGACCCTTCTGTAGTGCCTGACGTTTTCGGTGAGGACACTTTACCATCCATCGCTAACTCTGACTGGTGTAATGCTCAAAATAATCTCTCACGTGTCATCACCTTTGTGAGGAGAGCTATAAAACCCAGTTTCAGAGAGACAAACCTTGAACATCCCGATGTGAAACTTCTTCTCAGGGAGTGGAAAAAACTTGAACTCAGGGATGGTGTCCTGTACAGGAAGTGGTCTGAGCGAGGCGAACTGGTGTATCAGTTGGTCTTACCCGAACAGTTCAGAGAGAGGGCACTGCAAGGAGTGCATGATGATGTTGGCCATCTCGGTTCTGAGCGTGCACTTCACCTTGCTCGTGCCAGATTCTACTGGCCGAGAATGGCCAGAGACATCGAGGAGAAGTGCAAAAAGTGCGAACGCTGTTTCAGGAGGAAGGCTGTGCCTCAGAGGGCCGCGCCTTTGGAAAATATTTCTGCTACTAATCCGCTTGAACTTCTTTGTGTGGATTATCTATCCCTTGAGCCGGATGATAGAGACACAAGAAACATTTTAGTCATCACCGACCACTTTACAAAATTTGCTGTGGCGGTGCCGACTAGGGATCAGAAAGCCAGAACTGTTGCGAAGGCTTTATTGGAGAACTTTATTGTTCACTACAGGTTCCCCAGTCGTCTGCTCAGCGACCAGGGCAGGGACTTTGAGTCTAAGACGATCAGAGAACTCTGCACACTGATAGGAGCAGACAAAGTCCGTACCACCCCGTACCATCCCCGGGGAAACCCAGTGGAACGGTTTAACCGGACCCTCCTTGGTATGCTAGGGACCCTGGAAGAGAGAGACAAATATCATTGGAGAGATTTTGTCAAACCTTTGGTCCACGCATACAATTGCACGAGAAACAGTACAACAGGCTATTCGCCTTACGAACTAATGTTTGGTAGGCAGCCCGGAGGCTGAGACCACAGGACTGTAAAACATGATTGTTGGGCTTCATTTCTGTGCTGAACAGTCATTTAAGATTAGCTAGTAAATAACAATTAGCTAATGTTGTTCATGAGACTAAAGTCATCTCACTTTGGTAATGTAAATATAATATGGCCAATATTATATAAATCATTATTAGTTATTACAGCAGTGAACATGAACTCTGTGCAAAACACTGAGCTTCAGTAAAGATTCAAGTGCAGTTATTTACATGTCTTATCACCTTCAATCTTCACTCAAAGACAAGTATCTGTGACAGTGTATATATAGGTGTATCATATATACAGTAAGAGACAAATGTTGTTCCTTCAGTATGTTGGCATTACTAAATTTGGCTCAATCCTTACATACATGTGTAAAAAAAATGTACGAGCTGTGATAACTGTGTCTGATAGAATGAAGAGTAGACTGATATATTAAATATTCCTTTATTGGGTGAGAAAATCAGACCATGATTTTCTGCTTTAAGTCATACAGAATAGATATCAGAGCATTAAACAGGCTGACTTCTGCTAAATGGGTCAAACTGGGCAGAAAGTATACAAACACATAACATCCTTATAGAATATGATGTAATACTATAGATCAACTTACCTCAGAATATATAAAGCATATAAACAATTACAGCAATATGATGCAACAAACACAGCAGTGCTACTAATCCAAAATACTCAAAGCTTCATAGAACTGGAACAAACATTTATTTTTAGGTCCATTCTGCTGCTGATACATACTTTAGGTTTCTGAATGTTAAACTTGTTGCTGCCTTTCATAGTGTGTAACTTGAAGGCCCTGAGTACTTTCTCCCACACTAAAAACACTGGGAGGATAAAATTATTTGAACATTACCTAATAAGACTGATACTGATTCAGGACAGACAATTAGTTATGTTAAACTTTCCTAGCAGTCCTTCACAAACAGGGAACAGTCTGTCTATTCTCTCCATCTGCCAGCTGCTGCTGGCTCTTCCTCCTCCTCTTCCTCACACACTGCTGAGTTTGTCCTGGTGGATCATCAGGGGTGCAAAGCCTCACAGATGATGTGCAGCAGTGGGTCCCTCAGTCTGTCCTCACTCTGGACACTTGCAGTTGTCACACATGGAAATCAAATGTGATAAGCTGCACGATTCAAACACAAGTGTAACTTATAAATACATGTTCATACTTTTATTACACAATCAGAGAGAAAGAAACAGAGAGAGAGAGTGCAGGACAGACAGACAGGTGACAGTCTCAGGTGTATACACTGCTACAAACAGGAGGATTTAGTGTTTGTGTTATTACGAGTGCTAAACAAGAAGAGTTCCCAGATGGTACAGTGGACACATGTGTGACTGCTGTGATTAAAGCATCTTTCTTTCAGCTTAACGAGTGAACCGTCAGCTCATTCAAGCACACGTTAAAGTCCGTTTGGCTCGACACCACCGAACAGAGGCAGCAATATAACATAGCTAACATTAACAGTGCAGTGAATCCTGCTTGTGCCGTGATATTCAGGACTGCAAACCGAGCAGCATCACTGACTTTCAGCTTGTTGTGTTTGTGGATATATGACTGACTTTAATTATCCATAAAATCATCACAATCTCTGTAAGATTAAGGTCGACTATCTAACGGCGTATATAGTAAAGGCTTTAAAACAAAGTAAATGCTGAAAGTACAAACATCGCTAATGTCACATAACTTTGCCGGCATGTGGCCAACAGTAATGTTTTAATGTTCCTCATTATTAAACATTTGCACATAAATAAGTGTAATAATAATAATATTAATATTAATAATAATAATATTCAGAACTTACTTTTGAAAGTTTACTCTTTGGCCGCTCCACTTCTTTGAAGTGTCTCCCAGTCCCAGTGCACTTGTTAGCATGTTTTGGTTCGTGCAACTGGTCCGTCCGGTTATTGTCTCCCCAGAAACATTTCCGTTGTCTTTTTTCCTATTTCCGTTGTGTTGTGTGTGCTTTTGCAGCGTTTTTCCTTTTGCAGCATTTTTCTTTTTGCAGTGTTTTTCTTTTTGCAGCATTTTTCTTTTTGCAGCATTTTTCTTTTTGCAAGTGTTTTCTGAAGTTGCAGTCCGTTTGGCCTCTCAGGGCCACCGTAGGTTTCTCTGAGAATTTCTCATCCACAAACTGCAACCAGGAGGTAGAAATACAACACACATTTCAGTTGATTAGTTGTAATCAGAGCTGATTTGATTCTTTAAATACTGGTGAAACATCCACCAATGCTTCCCTCATGACTCCTAATAGCAGACTGAACACTGGAGCATCCTTTATGAAGGGAGGCAGTAAGAAAACTTCACATCATTCCTTCTCCTCGTGATGTTTTCCTTCAAATAAGAGTAAACATAAACCAAAGATAGAGGAGGGAAGTTTATCATACTGTAAGTTTGAAACTACAGTAAGTTTGAAACTTCCCTGTTCCTGTCAGAAAAGGGAAGTAAAAGCTTCTGTAATCAATAAAGGGGGAAATCTGCTGTTGCTGTTAAAGGAAATTGAGTTCTTTGAAGCGTTTTTAAGCTGATACGTGGGGGTTTATTTTTCCAGCGGAATTTAGAAATATACGAATCCAGAGATCTGAACCAATCTTGTGATGGTTTGTTTGGGATCATTAAAAATAATGACTTCTAATAGCAGAGTGAACACTGGAGCATCCTTTATGAAGGGAGGCAGTAAGAAAACTTCACATCACTCCTTCACCTCGTCATGTTTTCCTTCAAATTAGAGTAAACATAAACCAAAGATAGAGGAGGAAGTTTATCATACTGTAAGTTTGAAACTATTTGTTCCTGTCATTCAGCAGAACAGGGAAGTAAAAGCTTCTGTAATCAATAAAAGGGGAAAATCTGCTGTTGCTGTCAAAGGAAACTGAGTCATATCAGCGCTTTAACAGCAGCTACTCACAGACATAAACCGGACACCAGAGCAGACTCAGCACACAGATATCTTTTTAGAACAGGCCCTGCGCTGTGGCTGATTTGAATGTCAAATGTGCAAAGTTTCTGTTCTCACGTTATCGCTGTACTCTGTCCTCAGTGTGATGGCTCTGTGAAGTCTGAGCAAAAATCAAACAAACAAATGAGTTAAACTGAAGCTGTTTGGGAGTCAGGGAATTTCACTGGTTATTATCAGTTATTATGAATTATTAAAACATAAAATTCCAAAAGAGGGAAAAAGAAAGTTACGCACTGAGCTTCGTTTTAGAAGAAATGAAAGTGTGAGAGAGAGAAGGCCACACCCACCAGCATTTTGTTTATTAGTGGAAAGTTTCCAACATTTATTCAGTGATTTTACTCGTTTTAGACATTTTAATGATATAAGGAACATTGTGCATGACTCAGATGGATGAACAGAAGCTTCGCTGCAGGTTTTTTAATATGCAGAAAAAAAAGAATCACTTAAAACAAATGACCTCACTATAGATGAGCCAGCAGGAGCTTTGGGGCCCTCTGGAGGTCAGATTTAAACACAGAGGCTGCTCTTATGAACGCGACACATATTTATTCATGGACTTCTAATATTTATTTTAGAAATTGTCTTTAATCATATTTATATACCCAGAGTTACAGACTTACTGGAGTGTCTGAACGTGTTTACTGTTGGGAACTGTCAAGCATTCATCAGCACTGACACACCTGTAATCGTGTCTCATCATGTCTGGAATGCAGTTCAGCCGTTTCTTAGAAACTTCTGAGAGGTCATGATGTTTCAAAAGAAAACATGTTGGCACTGGTTGACTTTCAGTTTGAGCGTCCTGTTTAGATCTGATCTTTCCTTTGACTGCCTCCTTCCTCCTCTGTATATAAATATATAACCTTCATTTGTATGTTTGTCCCTAACAGTCAGAGCAGATATAGAAAAACAGCTTTAAATACGTTCCTGGATTCATACAGCAGGAGCTGAAGCTGGCTGAGCTGTTACTGTGGGAGTGTTTAGCTGGAATTCAAAGAACTGAGAAACTCTTGTCCTTCACATGTTACTGCTAATCTGGATTATTATTTTTATATAATTGGCTGTTTAGAATATTTAGTGTCTGGTGGTGGCAGAAGAAGCCCATTTTCTGTTTAATATTCACTGATTGTTTAACTTCTCTGATCTACTGTAACGTACACTCAAAAAAATCTGTTGTTGGATAAACACAATTTAATCATGGCACCTTTTTCCTCATGATTTAACCAAGTACAACCTATTTTTGACCATATCAAACCAACACATTTGGCATTTGGTGGTTTAATGTAATCAGATTACGTTGGATCAACGTAATATACATACATTGACTTGAAGTGATTTATTTAAGTATGTAGAGTAAAATTTGTTTTAATTCATTCTACACAAGTTAAAAACTTTAGGAAAACACAATGAAATCTTGTTGTTTGAAGAACTACTTTGTTAATCAAGGCAATTACTGCTAGTCTTCCTTAATGAACCAATATGGGGGTTGATGATTTCATAGAGACAAACAACCATTTGCACTTACATTCATGGGTAATTTAGAATCACCAATTAACCTAACTCTAATTACACACTGCAAACCAACCAGATTGTGGATTTGAACCCAGGTCCTTCTTACTGTAAGGAAACAGCACTAACCATCACACTACCAAGCTGTCAATCCAGGCTTAACAAAACTGGGAAAGCTATGATTACAAGGCTTGATGCAGCATTTTCTGTATGTTTTTGTCCTTGACAGGTTAAACCACAATAAATAGCGATAGCATACACATGATGTGGGTATAGTTGTGTTAGAGGAAAAATGATTCTATGTAACTTTACCTTCTTTTAAATGTACAAGCTGTGTTTAAGATAAGTAGTTTAGAAGTGTCTTTCAGACTTTCCCAGCAAGGACATATTGTTTCAGATTGTTTTATCTTTCTTAGCTCTCTGCTGACTAGACTAGAACCATATATGGAGTTGTTTTATTTTATCTGTTTATTATTTTCTTATCCTGTTCTCACTGTCTCTGTGATCTGTGCCTATAAAAAATGCCAAGCCACTGTGCATGGTGTGAGTTGTTCTCAGCAGCTCACCCGTGTACACGTTTAGCAAAGAAAGTAACTTTGTCTCATTGTGTCTTTATTTCTCCTGGGTTTTTTGCAGTTTTCTCCCAACAGGTCTAATCTCACAGGGAACCACCTGGACTCAGCTCAGAGAGAGAAGCTGCAGCACTGAAGATTTAAAAGTCAATAATCTTTTCCCTCAAGACACATTTGAGTCTAAAGCTCTTTATACCTGATATAAAGGCTGCTTATCAGTTATTCCTTGAACAAAGTTCTCTGTGTAGAACACACGCTGATTATACTCAATAAAAGCTGGTGATAAAGTGATTGGAGTGACTTTCATTAACTACAGTATGTAGCAAAAATACTTTGGATTAAACTTAAGTTCAGCCAAAGCTCCTGATGAGCCTGTGACTGTAACTAGAAGCAAAAAGGTTCATGTTGTTGTCTGAAGTTCAGCTTCAGCTCTGCCACTGTTTCTCAGCTTGAGGCAGGAAGAAGGTTTCCGTTCTTTTTCTGTGAGTCTAAAGTGCAAACGAAGCCTGATGTGTAAACACTGCTGATCTTTGATTCAGCTGCTTCAGGTTATGGTTATGATTTAATCTGCACATTTATCAGCTCAGCAACTCCTAGATAAGAGCAGGCTCCCTCTTAAAGGCTTAGCCATCTTCCTTAAAATATTTTGCATGTTTAAACATGCTTTTTAAAAGCGTTTGCACAAAATTAATTTGGTGCCTATTCCTGATGCCATGAACTTATTTGCAGAGTATCTTTTTACTGTAAAATGCTTGAAATCTTTAAGAACCGAAAGATTGTTTAATCGTCTGACTGTAAGTATTAATATATGATCCTAAAAGAGAAAACAGTGGTTTAAATAATAATAAGGCCTGTATTAAAACTTTCTATTATGATGTTCTTAATACATACTCAAAAAACAAACAATGAAAACAATTGTTCTGTTTCTGTATTGTATTGTGATGTATTTCTGTATTTAAAAAGGATTTATGCTTGTTTTCTTTTCTGTTGATGTGTTCAGTGCTGCGAGTGGGCGTGTTCATGCAGGTCTAGTTTTACTGGAAACCTGCTGATCCAGTTCCAGAGTCAAACACAGCATCTGAGATCAGCTTCAGGCATCACCAGGTGAAAAACACTCAGAGAGCAGCTGCAGCACTGAATAATGAAACATATTTGTTTGGTATTTCTTTATGCAGAGGCTGATACTAAACCTGATCATTGACCTGCTTTAACTGCAGTGTGCAACAAAGAAACTGAAATTAAAATGTAACCTCCACAGCTCCTAATGAGCCTGCGACTGTAAACAGAGCTCAAAATGGCCGCGTGTGGTTTGCCAAATATGGACATGAACCTGAAGGGGAATGTATGTGAAAGTGACAAGTTGAGTGAGTCGGACTGTCTCAACTCAGCCACGTCTTCATCTCTTATAGGTCAGACGTATGCTGTGTTCTGACATTTCTACCACATCTGGCCCACACAGCACTCATTTTAGACCTCCTCGTCAGCTCCTCAGTTATAAAGGTCTTAATGTGGGCCAGGTTAAGTTCCACATGTGCCTGCCATCTGGTGTGTATGGTTAGTCACTCTGTGACTCAGAAAGATGAAACATAAATGTTGCTCTGGGGGGAAAAAATCAGCTTTAAAAAATTTCCTTGGAAAATACAAATAGTAAAGTTTGTTTTCACTTTGTAAGAATCAAAACTAAAATGTGTTTGTCTCTAAATGTTAGTTAGGGGTCTGTCCCTGAGAGACAGCAGAGATAACAAAATGGGTGCGCACACACAAATGGCCTCGTCCTTCAAATAGGAAAGAGCTTAAATGTTTCTTAGGCTTCGCTGGGTATTATCGGCGGTTTGTCGAAGGATATTCCCAGATAGCCAAACCTCTTAATAGCCTGACAGCAGGCTACTATCCACCAAAGAAAAGGGGCAAAGTGTACAAGAGGGAGCGCTTCACGCCTCTTGTGAGCCCTAATGCACCGCTCGGTGAGGAGTGGACTTCGGAGTGTGAGAATGCATTCAGAACTCTGATCAAGAAATTGACATCTGCGCCCATCCTTGCTTTTGCGAATCCACAACTACCATATGTTGTACACACTGACGCTTGTCGCGATGGATTGGGGGCAGCGCTCTATCAAGAGCAGGAGGGGAAGCTCAGAGTTGTCGCATGTGCCAGTCGAGGTCTTTCCAAGAGCGAGAGAAACTATCCCACGCACAAACTCGAATTCTTGGCCTTAAAATGGGCCGTTTGTGAAAAGTTCAGTGATTTCCTTTATGGGTCAAGTTTCACTGTGCATACCGACAACAACCCCCTCACATACATCTTGACATCTGCGAAGTTAGATGCTGCTGGTCATCGCTGGTTAGCCGCTCTTTCTACTTACCAGTTTACCATCAAGTACAGAGCAGGGCAGGCCAACCGCGATGCAGATGGGTTATCCCGGCGGTCTCAAGGTCCGCCTCTTGAGGATGAAGCTTTCACTAAAGAAAGAGAGAGAATAGAGGACATGAAAAAACAGTTCATGGAAGCAGGAGATGAAATGGATCATGAGGTGTTCTCTGCGTTATGTCAACGTCATCTTGTGATGGTTAAAGATGAACGTCACCCTCATTCAGAGCGGCCTGTCATTGCAGAGTCTCTTGTTGTCGACCCTTCTGTAGTGCCTGACGTTTTCGGTGAGGACACTTTACCATCCATCGCTAACTCTGACTGGTGTAATGCTCAAAATAATCTCTCACGTGTCATCACCTTTGTGAGGAGAGCTATAAAACCCAGTTTCAGAGAGACAAACCTTGAACATCCCGATGTGAAACTTCTTCTCAGGGAGTGGAAAAAACTTGAACTCAGGGATGGTGTCCTGTACAGGAAGTGGTCTGAGCGAGGCGAACTGGTGTATCAGTTGGTCTTACCCGAACAGTTCAGAGAGAGGGCACTGCAAGGAGTGCATGATGATGTTGGCCATCTCGGTTCTGAGCGTGCACTTCACCTTGCTCGTGCCAGATTCTACTGGCCGAGAATGGCCAGAGACATCGAGGAGAAGTGCAAAAAGTGCGAACGCTGTTTCAGGAGGAAGGCTGTGCCTCAGAGGGCCGCGCCTTTGGAAAATATTTCTGCTACTAATCCGCTTGAACTTCTTTGTGTGGATTATCTATCCCTTGAGCCGGATGATAGAGACACAAGAAACATTTTAGTCATCACCGACCACTTTACAAAATTTGCTGTGGCGGTGCCGACTAGGGATCAGAAAGCCAGAACTGTTGCGAAGGCTTTATTGGAGAACTTTATTGTTCACTACAGGTTCCCCAGTCGTCTGCTCAGCGACCAGGGCAGGGACTTTGAGTCTAAGACGATCAGAGAACTCTGCACACTGATAGGAGCAGACAAAGTCCGTACCACCCCGTACCATCCCCGGGGAAACCCAGTGGAACGGTTTAACCGGACCCTCCTTGGTATGCTAGGGACCCTGGAAGAGAGAGACAAATATCATTGGAGAGATTTTGTCAAACCTTTGGTCCACGCATACAATTGCACGAGAAACAGTACAACAGGCTATTCGCCTTACGAACTAATGTTTGGTAGGCAGCCCGGAGGCTGAGACCACAGGACTGTAAAACATGATTGTTGGGCTTCATTTCTGTGCTGAACAGTCATTTAAGATTAGCTAGTAAATAACAATTAGCTAATGTTGTTCATGAGACTAAAGTCATCTCACTTTGGTAATGTAAATATAATATGGCCAATATTATATAAATCATTATTAGTTATTACAGCAGTGAACATGAACTCTGTGCAAAACACTGAGCTTCAGTAAAGATTCAAGTGCAGTTATTTACATGTCTTATCACCTTCAATCTTCACTCAAAGACAAGTATCTGTGACAGTGTATATATAGGTGTATCATATATACAGTAAGAGACAAATGTTGTTCCTTCAGTATGTTGGCATTACTAAATTTGGCTCAATCCTTACATACATGTGTAAAAAAAATGTACGAGCTGTGATAACTGTGTCTGATAGAATGAAGAGTAGACTGATATATTAAATATTCCTTTATTGGGTGAGAAAATCAGACCATGATTTTCTGCTTTAAGTCATACAGAATAGATATCAGAGCATTAAACAGGCTGACTTCTGCTAAATGGGTCAAACTGGGCAGAAAGTATACAAACACATAACATCCTTATAGAATATGATGTAATACTATAGATCAACTTACCTCAGAATATATAAAGCATATAAACAATTACAGCAATATGATGCAACAAACACAGCAGTGCTACTAATCCAAAATACTCAAAGCTTCATAGAACTGGAACAAACATTTATTTTTAGGTCCATTCTGCTGCTGATACATACTTTAGGTTTCTGAATGTTAAACTTGTTGCTGCCTTTCATAGTGTGTAACTTGAAGGCCCTGAGTACTTTCTCCCACACTAAAAACACTGGGAGGATAAAATTATTTGAACATTACCTAATAAGACTGATACTGATTCAGGACAGACAATTAGTTATGTTAAACTTTCCTAGCAGTCCTTCACAAACAGGGAACAGTCTGTCTATTCTCTCCATCTGCCAGCTGCTGCTGGCTCTTCCTCCTCCTCTTCCTCACACACTGCTGAGTTTGTCCTGGTGGATCATCAGGGGTGCAAAGCCTCACAGATGATGTGCAGCAGTGGGTCCCTCAGTCTGTCCTCACTCTGGACACTTGCAGTTGTCACACATGGAAATCAAATGTGATAAGCTGCACGATTCAAACACAAGTGTAACTTATAAATACATGTTCATACTTTTATTACACAATCAGAGAGAAAGAAACAGAGAGAGAGAGTGCAGGACAGACAGACAGGTGACAGTCTCAGGTGTATACACTGCTACAAACAGGAGGATTTAGTGTTTGTGTTATTACGAGTGCTAAACAAGAAGAGTTCCCAGATGGTACAGTGGACACATGTGTGACTGCTGTGATTAAAGCATCTTTCTTTCAGCTTAACGAGTGAACCGTCAGCTCATTCAAGCACACGTTAAAGTCCGTTTGGCTCGACACCACCGAACAGAGGCAGCAATATAACATAGCTAACATTAACAGTGCAGTGAATCCTGCTTGTGCCGTGATATTCAGGACTGCAAACCGAGCAGCATCACTGACTTTCAGCTTGTTGTGTTTGTGGATATATGACTGACTTTAATTATCCATAAAATCATCACAATCTCTGTAAGATTAAGGTCGACTATCTAACGGCGTATATAGTAAAGGCTTTAAAACAAAGTAAATGCTGAAAGTACAAACATCGCTAATGTCACATAACTTTGCCGGCATGTGGCCAACAGTAATGTTTTAATGTTCCTCATTATTAAACATTTGCACATAAATAAGTGTAATAATAATAATATTAATATTAATAATAATAATATTCAGAACTTACTTTTGAAAGTTTACTCTTTGGCCGCTCCACTTCTTTGAAGTGTCTCCCAGTCCCAGTGCACTTGTTAGCATGTTTTGGTTCGTGCAACTGGTCCGTCCGGTTATTGTCTCCCCAGAAACATTTCCGTTGTCTTTTTTCCTATTTCCGTTGTGTTGTGTGTGCTTTTGCAGCGTTTTTCCTTTTGCAGCATTTTTCTTTTTGCAGTGTTTTTCTTTTTGCAGCATTTTTCTTTTTGCAGCATTTTTCTTTTTGCAAGTGTTTTCTGAAGTTGCAGTCCGTTTGGCCTCTCAGGGCCACCGTAGGTTTCTCTGAGAATTTCTCATCCACAAACTGCAACCAGGAGGTAGAAATACAACACACATTTCAGTTGATTAGTTGTAATCAGAGCTGATTTGATTCTTTAAATACTGGTGAAACATCCACCAATGCTTCCCTCATGACTCCTAATAGCAGACTGAACACTGGAGCATCCTTTATGAAGGGAGGCAGTAAGAAAACTTCACATCATTCCTTCTCCTCGTGATGTTTTCCTTCAAATAAGAGTAAACATAAACCAAAGATAGAGGAGGGAAGTTTATCATACTGTAAGTTTGAAACTACAGTAAGTTTGAAACTTCCCTGTTCCTGTCAGAAAAGGGAAGTAAAAGCTTCTGTAATCAATAAAGGGGGAAATCTGCTGTTGCTGTTAAAGGAAATTGAGTTCTTTGAAGCGTTTTTAAGCTGATACGTGGGGGTTTATTTTTCCAGCGGAATTTAGAAATATACGAATCCAGAGATCTGAACCAATCTTGTGATGGTTTGTTTGGGATCATTAAAAATAATGACTTCTAATAGCAGAGTGAACACTGGAGCATCCTTTATGAAGGGAGGCAGTAAGAAAACTTCACATCACTCCTTCACCTCGTCATGTTTTCCTTCAAATTAGAGTAAACATAAACCAAAGATAGAGGAGGAAGTTTATCATACTGTAAGTTTGAAACTATTTGTTCCTGTCATTCAGCAGAACAGGGAAGTAAAAGCTTCTGTAATCAATAAAAGGGGAAAATCTGCTGTTGCTGTCAAAGGAAACTGAGTCATATCAGCGCTTTAACAGCAGCTACTCACAGACATAAACCGGACACCAGAGCAGACTCAGCACACAGATATCTTTTTAGAACAGGCCCTGCGCTGTGGCTGATTTGAATGTCAAATGTGCAAAGTTTCTGTTCTCACGTTATCGCTGTACTCTGTCCTCAGTGTGATGGCTCTGTGAAGTCTGAGCAAAAATCAAACAAACAAATGAGTTAAACTGAAGCTGTTTGGGAGTCAGGGAATTTCACTGGTTATTATCAGTTATTATGAATTATTAAAACATAAAATTCCAAAAGAGGGAAAAAGAAAGTTACGCACTGAGCTTCGTTTTAGAAGAAATGAAAGTGTGAGAGAGAGAAGGCCACACCCACCAGCATTTTGTTTATTAGTGGAAAGTTTCCAACATTTATTCAGTGATTTTACTCGTTTTAGACATTTTAATGATATAAGGAACATTGTGCATGACTCAGATGGATGAACAGAAGCTTCGCTGCAGGTTTTTTAATATGCAGAAAAAAAAGAATCACTTAAAACAAATGACCTCACTATAGATGAGCCAGCAGGAGCTTTGGGGCCCTCTGGAGGTCAGATTTAAACACAGAGGCTGCTCTTATGAACGCGACACATATTTATTCATGGACTTCTAATATTTATTTTAGAAATTGTCTTTAATCATATTTATATACCCAGAGTTACAGACTTACTGGAGTGTCTGAACGTGTTTACTGTTGGGAACTGTCAAGCATTCATCAGCACTGACACACCTGTAATCGTGTCTCATCATGTCTGGAATGCAGTTCAGCCGTTTCTTAGAAACTTCTGAGAGGTCATGATGTTTCAAAAGAAAACATGTTGGCACTGGTTGACTTTCAGTTTGAGCGTCCTGTTTAGATCTGATCTTTCCTTTGACTGCCTCCTTCCTCCTCTGTATATAAATATATAACCTTCATTTGTATGTTTGTCCCTAACAGTCAGAGCAGATATAGAAAAACAGCTTTAAATACGTTCCTGGATTCATACAGCAGGAGCTGAAGCTGGCTGAGCTGTTACTGTGGGAGTGTTTAGCTGGAATTCAAAGAACTGAGAAACTCTTGTCCTTCACATGTTACTGCTAATCTGGATTATTATTTTTATATAATTGGCTGTTTAGAATATTTAGTGTCTGGTGGTGGCAGAAGAAGCCCATTTTCTGTTTAATATTCACTGATTGTTTAACTTCTCTGATCTACTGTAACGTACACTCAAAAAAATCTGTTGTTGGATAAACACAATTTAATCATGGCACCTTTTTCCTCATGATTTAACCAAGTACAACCTATTTTTGACCATATCAAACCAACACATTTGGCATTTGGTGGTTTAATGTAATCAGATTACGTTGGATCAACGTAATATACATACATTGACTTGAAGTGATTTATTTAAGTATGTAGAGTAAAATTTGTTTTAATTCATTCTACACAAGTTAAAAACTTTAGGAAAACACAATGAAATCTTGTTGTTTGAAGAACTACTTTGTTAATCAAGGCAATTACTGCTAGTCTTCCTTAATGAACCAATATGGGGGTTGATGATTTCATAGAGACAAACAACCATTTGCACTTACATTCATGGGTAATTTAGAATCACCAATTAACCTAACTCTAATTACACACTGCAAACCAACCAGATTGTGGATTTGAACCCAGGTCCTTCTTACTGTAAGGAAACAGCACTAACCATCACACTACCAAGCTGTCAATCCAGGCTTAACAAAACTGGGAAAGCTATGATTACAAGGCTTGATGCAGCATTTTCTGTATGTTTTTGTCCTTGACAGGTTAAACCACAATAAATAGCGATAGCATACACATGATGTGGGTATAGTTGTGTTAGAGGAAAAATGATTCTATGTAACTTTACCTTCTTTTAAATGTACAAGCTGTGTTTAAGATAAGTAGTTTAGAAGTGTCTTTCAGACTTTCCCAGCAAGGACATATTGTTTCAGATTGTTTTATCTTTCTTAGCTCTCTGCTGACTAGACTAGAACCATATATGGAGTTGTTTTATTTTATCTGTTTATTATTTTCTTATCCTGTTCTCACTGTCTCTGTGATCTGTGCCTATAAAAAATGCCAAGCCACTGTGCATGGTGTGAGTTGTTCTCAGCAGCTCACCCGTGTACACGTTTAGCAAAGAAAGTAACTTTGTCTCATTGTGTCTTTATTTCTCCTGGGTTTTTTGCAGTTTTCTCCCAACAGGTCTAATCTCACAGGGAACCACCTGGACTCAGCTCAGAGAGAGAAGCTGCAGCACTGAAGATTTAAAAGTCAATAATCTTTTCCCTCAAGACACATTTGAGTCTAAAGCTCTTTATACCTGATATAAAGGCTGCTTATCAGTTATTCCTTGAACAAAGTTCTCTGTGTAGAACACACGCTGATTATACTCAATAAAAGCTGGTGATAAAGTGATTGGAGTGACTTTCATTAACTACAGTATGTAGCAAAAATACTTTGGATTAAACTTAAGTTCAGCCAAAGCTCCTGATGAGCCTGTGACTGTAACTAGAAACAAAAAGGTTCATGTTGTTGTCTGAAGTTCAGCTTCAGCTCTGCCACTGTTTCTCAGCTTGAGGCAGGAAGAAGGTTTCCGTTCTTTTTCTGTGAGTCTAAAGTGCAAACGAAGCCTGATGTGTAAACACTGCTGATCTTTGATTCAGCTGCTTCAGGTTATGGTTATGATTTAATCTGCACATTTATCAGCTCAGCAACTTCTAGATAAGAGCAGGCTCCCTCTTAAAGGCTTAGCCATCTTCCTTAAAATATTTTGCATGTTTAAACATGCTTTTTAAAAGCGTTTGCACAAAATTAATTTGGTGCCTATTCCTGATGCCATGAACTTATTTGCAGAGTATCTTTTTACTGTAAAATGCTTGAAATCTTTAAGAACCGAAAGATTGTTTAATCGTCTGACTGTAAGTATTAATATATGATCCTAAAAGAGAAAACAGTGGTTTAAATAATAATAAGGCCTGTATTAAAACTTTCTATTATGATGTTCTTAATACATACTCAAAAAACAAACAATGAAAACAATTGTTCTGTTTCTGTATTGTATTGTGATGTATTTCTGTATTTAAAAAGGATTTATGCTTGTTTTCTTTTCTGTTGATGTGTTCAGTGCTGCGAGTGGGCGTGTTCATGCAGGTCTAGTTTTACTGGAAACCTGCTGATCCAGTTCCAGAGTCAAACACAGCATCTGAGATCAGCTTCAGGCATCACCAGGTGAAAAACACTCAGAGAGCAGCTGCAGCACTGAATAATGAAACATATTTGTTTGGTATTTCTTTATGCAGAGGCTGATACTAAACCTGATCATTGACCTGCTTTAACTGCAGTGTGCAACAAAGAAACTGAAATTAAAATGTAACCTCCACAGCTCCTAATGAGCCTGCGACTGTAAACAGAGCTCAAAATGGCCGCGTGTGGTTTGCCAAATATGGACATGAACCTGAAGGGGAATGTATGTGAAAGTGACAAGTTGAGTGAGTCGGACTGTCTCAACTCAGCCACGTCTTCATCTCTTATAGGTCAGACGTATGCTGTGTTCTGACATTTCTACCACATCTGGCCCACACAGCACTCATTTTAGACCTCCTCGTCAGCTCCTCAGTTATAAAGGTCTTAATGTGGGCCAGGTTAAGTTCCACATGTGCCTGCCATCTGGTGTGTATGGTTAGTCACTCTGTGACTCAGAAAGATGAAACATAAATGTTGCTCTGGGGGGAAAAAATCAGCTTTAAAAAATTTCCTTGGAAAATACAAATAGTAAAGTTTGTTTTCACTTTGTAAGAATCAAAACTAAAATGTGTTTGTCTCTAAATGTTAGTTAGGGGTCTGTCCCTGAGAGACAGCAGAGATAACAAAATGGGTGCGCACACACAAATGGCCTCGTCCTTCAAATAGGAAAGAGCTTAAATGTTTCTTAGGCTTCGCTGGGTATTATCGGCGGTTTGTCGAAGGATATTCCCAGATAGCCAAACCTCTTAATAGCCTGACAGCAGGCTACTATCCACCAAAGAAAAGGGGCAAAGTGTACAAGAGGGAGCGCTTCACGCCTCTTGTGAGCCCTAATGCACCGCTCGGTGAGGAGTGGACTTCGGAGTGTGAGAATGCATTCAGAACTCTGATCAAGAAATTGACATCTGCGCCCATCCTTGCTTTTGCGAATCCACAACTACCATATGTTGTACACACTGACGCTTGTCGCGATGGATTGGGGGCAGCGCTCTATCAAGAGCAGGAGGGGAAGCTCAGAGTTGTCGCATGTGCCAGTCGAGGTCTTTCCAAGAGCGAGAGAAACTATCCCACGCACAAACTCGAATTCTTGGCCTTAAAATGGGCCGTTTGTGAAAAGTTCAGTGATTTCCTTTATGGGTCAAGTTTCACTGTGCATACCGACAACAACCCCCTCACATACATCTTGACATCTGCGAAGTTAGATGCTGCTGGTCATCGCTGGTTAGCCGCTCTTTCTACTTACCAGTTTACCATCAAGTACAGAGCAGGGCAGGCCAACCGCGATGCAGATGGGTTATCCCGGCGGTCTCAAGGTCCGCCTCTTGAGGATGAAGCTTTCACTAAAGAAAGAGAGAGAATAGAGGACATGAAAAAACAGTTCATGGAAGCAGGAGATGAAATGGATCATGAGGTGTTCTCTGCGTTATGTCAACGTCATCTTGTGATGGTTAAAGATGAACGTCACCCTCATTCAGAGCGGCCTGTCATTGCAGAGTCTCTTGTTGTCGACCCTTCTGTAGTGCCTGACGTTTTCGGTGAGGACACTTTACCATCCATCGCTAACTCTGACTGGTGTAATGCTCAAAATAATCTCTCACGTGTCATCACCTTTGTGAGGAGAGCTATAAAACCCAGTTTCAGAGAGACAAACCTTGAACATCCCGATGTGAAACTTCTTCTCAGGGAGTGGAAAAAACTTGAACTCAGGGATGGTGTCCTGTACAGGAAGTGGTCTGAGCGAGGCGAACTGGTGTATCAGTTGGTCTTACCCGAACAGTTCAGAGAGAGG
This sequence comes from Diplotaxodon limnothrissa, assembly GCF_057381915.1. Taxonomy (NCBI): domain Eukaryota; kingdom Metazoa; phylum Chordata; class Actinopteri; order Cichliformes; family Cichlidae; genus Diplotaxodon; species Diplotaxodon limnothrissa. The sequence goes on from NC_140598.1 coordinate 29,983,997, forward strand.
GCACTGCAAGGAGTGCATGATGATGTTTTTTAAACAGTGGGTCTTCTATGACCTTCTATGATGTATTCGTCATGTGTTTTGTCTCCGTGATACTGCAGGCTGACAGTCAGTTTCAGACGTGATGTGAACTCATACCTCTGATGTCACACATAATTGCTTGATGATGCTGCCTCAGTAACTCAGTAGATTCAATAACACATCCAAGATGAACTTGATTTCTTTAAGCTTATCAGAAAAAGGATAAGAGCAGAGATCTCGCTGAAACACACCTCAGGTGTCAAGTCCAGCAGGGAGACAGAAATCCACTGATGACCAGGTGAGCATTATTTAAAGAAACAAACTTGATGTCAGACTGAGATGCCATCTGTTACTCTCTGACTCTGACTTCTGGACTCAGACTAACACAAGACTGCATCATGTCTGGATGCGTGTTGACTCATCTGAAGTAATGACATATGAGAAAACAGAAGAATACCTGAGGGCCTCATTGTAGCTCACCTGGTCCCTTTACCTGAATAACATCCCCCCTCACAATGCTCAAACACAGAGCTCCCTTTCATGAACCAGGTTCGTATATGCTGCAAAGAAGCTGCACAGAAGTGACATTTGATTTTTTTTTCTTCTAAAAATGATCATTGTTTGAGTAGGAATTAATGTCACATGAATTATTACTACTGAGACTGAATGTCATAGGCTTCATATTTTCATATATTCCTGTATGTCGATTCATCTTAAAGAGTGTGAAGACAACACTGAGATGAGCAGCAAATATAAAGTTTTATGAAAGCACTTAAAACTGAAATAAATATTTACCTTCAATTTTCATTGTGTGCAGTTTTCACTTTCTGTGAGCTGCTTTTTAAGGAAAGAAAACTGGTATGACACGCAGCTAAATGCTGCTCTTAGATAAAATGTGTCTTCTTTGTGTGCAGTTTATTTTCATCATCATCACTGTGACAAAGCTGTCACAACAAAACAGTTCAGGGGTCCGTTCTTTGTACCTCGCCAAGTAATTTAGCTAGATTTGATTGTTGACGATTTCGCGTGATCTTGGATCGTTCGGTTCTCCGAAGCTCATCCGGGACTTGCTGTCATAGCAACAGATCCGTACACAGCAAATTCAAAAGTGTTAATTTTTTTGGTGTTAATAGTCTTCTTGCAAAAGTAGAGTTAATTTTACTCTAAGCAGAGTCACATTCTTTTAATGTAACTCTGAGGTGTAAAATGATAGTAGTTAAAATCGAGTGTTAAAAATGAGTGTTTCTCTGTCAAATCTGGAGGTGTTACAATGGAAACATTAACTCTTGACCTCTTAACTTTGAACTCCTAGAGGAGCTATGACACCAATAGAGTAAATTCACAGACTCCGCCCCCAGCACGGCTCTAATCGAAGCTGAAGTGAAGCCGTTTCAGAACATTTTGCTCTACATATTTGAGTTGTTTGCCATGCTTGGTAAGTCATTTTTTCGAAGATTGTTTCAATTATTATCATGAGCTTTTACTTCTGTGGCTCTTTGGAGTTGAGACGAAGCTGTGTGAAAGGCATTAGCCATGTTGCTCGGTGATAGCATAACATTCTGTTTTAGCTAGCTGAAAGGTATTGTTTGCGGGCAAATACCACAGCCTTGAAAAAAAAAAATGCTTGCATGTGAATTTTCAGTCAAACTTTTGGTCAAATACACCTAAAACAATGTGTAGAATGTGAAATGTTGGTATAATGGTGCTACTTGAAGCCTGAAAACGATCGCCCATAAAAAAAAAAAAAAAAAAAAAAAAAAAAAAACCACGAGCAAACAGCAGTAGCAGACGTCCTGACTGGGTTCTACGTTAGCATTTAGATCCCTCCAGAGTTTTGTGCACAGGGTTTAGGTAAAAATTAAAAAGGTTGAGGTTTTACATTTAGTTCAGTATTACCTGTTGCCTGTGTCTTTGTCTTTTGGGAAAATACTTTACACAAGTAATGGCTCAAAGAGGATTCCTTTATTTTTTTTTTACTGTGCTGCAATTGTTTACTGGATTATTTGTGCCATTAATTAGTGTCAACTAATTTTTATTCAATCTCCACACAGGATATGCTTGTGAAGATGGAATATGGGGGAGAGCAGAAGTGCGTTGAAGTTCCACAAAGGGATGAATGAAGGACATGCATATTGTATTGAAGAAATGAGTGATGAGAATGCTGTTATTTGCATTTACCATGTCAGACCTTTCGATAAACAAAATTCTAATGAAAGTGAGAACATGTATACCGTTACTGTTAGGTGTGGCTGTGTGCAGACAGGAATAGGACCCAAGGTGCAGACTCCAGAGACAGAACTTAAACAAAAACAGCTTTAATGCTGAACGCAAACATGACATAACTGGAAAATGTCAAAAATAAACTAACACCGGTGGACAGGCAAAACACACAGCAAAATAAACGGTAGATCGCGACACAGACACCAAGAAACACAGGGCTTAAATACACAGAGGGAGCAATCAGGGAATGGGTAACAGGAGGGAAACACAGCTGGGGCAAATCAGGCCTAACGCGACAAGGGGAAGCAAAACCAGACACATTAACATCAGACATGGACTTTCAAAGTAAAACAGGAAACATAACACAGACTCACGGGCAGGCACTATAACAAAGGGAACAGAGACGTGGGAACAGGGCAGACACAAACACTGACTGAACACGGGGATATAGGAACTAAAGATACACATAGACGCGAACTAGACAAGGGGATGCAGGTGATAGGGGAGACAGAGCAACTAAAGAAGACAAAGACATAAGCCATAGGACAGAACTCAAAGAAACCAAAAACTAGGAAGTATAAATAATATAATAAACTCAAAAACCCTGGGTCGACGACCCAGGCATCCTAACAGTTACATCTTTCAGAAAATGTTTTGAAATTGTGGTGCACAGTTCAGAATAAATGTTTTTCAAAAACCATTGCATCTTTTTAGTAAATGTTTATTTCCAAAAGAAATTTCTAGAAGTTCAGAACAGTAAAATTCCCGCTTTTTAGAATGAATTAGAAGATAACTCTTAAGTAGTTAAACTAAAATACTCTTTGAGAGTTAATATATAAACTCTTAACACTAAGTGTTAAATTATCAACTCCAGACGGATTTGGTGTTTAACACTAAATCAGAGTTAATGTACCAACTCTCCAAAAAGAGTTAAATTAACACTCTCTGGTGTGGACCCATATAGACACTTTAATAGTGTTGAAATCAAATCCGACAGTGTTAATTTGGACATGCTGGATTTGCTGTGTAAGTGTAAACCTGCTTGGGAGCAGGCTTACTTTATGTAAACAGGATTAGATCGCAGCCACTCAGGTATGTCCGCTTCATTTATACGAAAGCAACGGCGATATTTTTCCACTGTTTTTCCATAAATAAATATTATCAGTGTAACTAAAGATAATGCAGTATTTGATCCTTTTATTGATTCCATACAGATACATACAGGTCATTTCCTAAAAAAAAGGAAATGTACTATTAATCATTCTATTTCATGTATTTGATTATTTCAGATGTAATTCATATTTTAGAGTTGTAATAGTAAATTACTTCGTGTAATCAAGATGAGAGACCACGGCTATAGAAGCGAAGGTGGATTTGGGAAGTCTGTCGCAGCCATGTCCTGTCTGTTTGTACGCGAGCAACCCATTACGGAAGGTGCAAGATTGATAAGGAGAGTCCTCAGAATTCAGCGTATATTGCGGGATAGACAGGATCCATATCTATATCTATCTATCTATCAACTTACTGTGCATGCTTCAGTCACCCCTTGCATGGGAACAGCTAAAAGTGATGGAGTGTTATGTAAAACTACACACAAAAAACCCCACAATGTCAATAAATGTCAAAGTACAAAAAGCATTTTAATTAAGGCAACAACCAAATATTTTACATTGTACAAATAGAATTATGAGCTCATTTACCAGTTATGAAGGTGCTGCTGCTACTGCACCCCGGCTGCTGGTCTAAGGAAGAGCTGCCCCCAGGGATGCCCTCAACAATGGGTCTGGTGGCATTCAACCCTAGGGCCAGCTCCTCTGCCGGGGTGTGACGAGGGGGTGCAGGACCACCACCTGTCTTATTTTGCTCTGCCCTTTTCTTGGTTGCTGTTATGAACAAACAAACAGATTATTTCAGGGTCTCTTTTCAAGAGACTAAAAGCAATATAAGTGATAAATATTACCATTCTGTAGAATATTCTTATATTTCACTTTTACTTGTTCCCATGTTCTAGTGGGTCCTGATGTGGCTCTAATGTGAAAGAGGATATAATGTAATATAATATAATATAATATGATATGATATAATGTAATATAATAAATTACTTACGAGTTTAATTTGTCAGCAACTTTCTGCCAGCCCTCTCTCCTTGCTTTAGCAGCCTTTGCAGTGTTCGTTTTAATTAAACTCTGAAACTTCTGAAATCCCTCAATCAAGAGTTCTTGCTCTGCTGCCGAAAAATACTGAGCACGCTCCTTCGACATTTTCGCCGACCAATCAAAGGGTTGCCGATCAATGTTTCTACTATCGATGCGTAGCCCCTTTTAAGCCACCCAGTGATCTCACATTACTTCATCCAGCTGTACTAATCGTCAACAACAGGTGTGTTCGGAGAACCGGAATAGCGAGCTCAAAGTTGGCGCAATAATTTGATCTTGGATGTAGTAAGCGAGGTACGAAGAACGGACCCCAGATCTGTGAAAGAGATTAAACATTTGTTTGTTTTCAGAGATGAGACCTGCAGGCACAGACATACGCTGATTCTGCATCAGAAAAAAAACACCTCTTTTGAATCTGAACGCAGGACTCTGACAGACTCTTCAGTTTCATGCGTCTGTGCGGTGATTAACTGGATATTTGTTAAATCAGAATCAATCAAAATTGTATGCAAATCTGTTCAATACATTTGAAAGAGGGTACTTTCAACAGCCCTGGCATATGTGGTGTTTCTCAGTCTGTTTGTTTTGGCTTTAATCGTCCTGAACCACCTTCCTGATGGTAACAGCTCTGACAGGTGATGGGTGGGATGTGTCCTTCAGGATGCTGCAGGCTTTCCTGTGGCAGCAGGACCCCTACAGCACCTCCAGGGAGAGAAGAGCACAGCCAATGATCCTCTTTGCTGAGGATGTTTTTAAGACTACAGACCTGTCTCAGGTTATCCTTCATATCATATCTAATCTTCATCCATGAACGTCTTCTTATTTTGCCAAGAAGCAGCAAAAGAAATACTTTTTTCCTAAAAAATGAAAGACCTCTGTCACTAATGATCAATAAGTATTTTAGTCATACTCATGACATCACAAACATACTGAGCTTCATTGTGATTTTCTCTTCCATCGTTCCCTCCTGGACTGTCTCACACTCCCCTGACAGATCACACTTGATGACTGTTACGTTCTTTGTCTAGGGGTGTATTGAACGCAACAAGAAATTGGCCCACTCCCGCTCCACCAAAGCAAGAACACAAACAGTCGTGTCCTTTAAAGTGCTAAGCAGCCATTTATTTTCTTCAGCAGTGAGCAGTGCCAAAAATAACAAACAAAACTCCCTAATGGTCCCTACGCTTTCCTACACAAAATGAAAACCAAACAAAAGACAATTCACTTACCCAACTTCCTAAATGAAAAACAGGAGAAAACGTAATCAACAAAAATGGCTTCTCACGCCTACTACACTCTAAGAACTAAAACTGATAATTACTTAAATATTTTGGTGCAACACTTTTACACTCAAAAATAATGAGTAAATGCAAAAACAATCACATCTCTTAAATACACCTTATTGAGTAAATCCAACTAAAATGGCATAAGTTGTTATGAACAATTAAAGATGTTACAGTAACATACAAAATTGAGTAAATACAATTGAAAATTTAAGTTAAAACAACAGTAACCAAAAGTTCAAACTACATAAAATATTAATTAGGAAATGCTTGGCACATTTAACCTACACCATTACAAGTATTTGTTTTTAAATAATGGTTCAATTTACTTAATATTTTTAAGTTAACTTAAGCAAAAACGTTAATTACAATTAAGTGTTTATTTTTATATATTTATATAAAAAACAAAACAAAACAAAAAACAAACAAAAAAAAAAAAACACCCAGCACGCCCCTGCGGGTGGTTTATCCTTCAAGCTCGGGTCCTCTACCAGAGGCCTGGGAGCTTGAGGGTCCTGCGCAGTATCTTAGCTGTTCCCAGGATTGCGCTCTTCTGGACAGAGATCTCCGATGTTATTCCCGGGATCTGCTGGAGCCACTCGCCTATCTTGGGAGTCACCGCACCTAGTGCTCCGATTACCACGGGGACCACCGTTACCTTCACCCTCCACATCCTCTCGAGCTCTTCTCTGAGCCCTTGGTATTTCTCCAGCTTCTCGTGTTCCTTCTTCCTGATATTGCTGTCATTCGGAACCGCTACATCGATCACTACGGCCGTCTTCTTCTGTTTGTCTACCACCACTATGTCCGGTTGGTTAGCCACCACCATTTTGTCCGTCTGTATCTGGAAGTCCCACAGGATCTTAGCTCGGTCATTCTCCACCACCCTTGGGGGCATCTCCCATTTTGACCTCGGGACTTCCAGGTTATACTCGGCACAGATGTTCCTGTACACTATGCCGGCCACTTGGTTATGGCGTTCCATGTATGCCTTGCCTGCTAGCATCTTGCACCCTGCTGTTATGTGCTGGATTGTCTCTGGAGCATCTTTACACAGCCTGCACCTGGGGTCTTGCCTGGTGTGATAGACCCCAGCCTCTATGGATCTTGTACTCAGAGCTTGTTCTTGTGCTGCCATGATTAGTGCCTCTGTGCTGTCTTTCAGTCCAGCTTTGTCCAGCCATTGGTAGGATTTCTGGATATCAGCCACCTCCTCTATCTGCCGGTGGTACATACCGTGCAGGGGCCTGTCCTTCCATGATGGTTCCTCGTCTCCCTCCTCTTTCTTGGGTTTCTGCTGCCTGAGGTATTCACTGAGCACTCGGTCAGTTGGGGCCATCTTCCCAATGTATTCTTGGATGTTCGTTGTCTCATCCTGGACTGTGGTGCTGACACTCACCAGTCCCCGGCCCCCTTCCTTCCGCTTAGCGTACAGCCTCAGGGTGCTGGACTTGGGGTGAAACCCTCCATGCATGGTAAGGAGCTTTCTTGTCTTTATGTCAGTGGCTTCTATCTCCTCCTTTGGCCAGCCTATTACCACAGCAGGGTACCTGATCACGGGCAGGGCGTACGTGTTGATGGCCCGGATCTTGTTCTTGCCGTTCAGCTGACTCCTCAGGACTTGCATGACCCTCTGCAGGTACTTGGTGGTTGCAGCTTTTCTAGCGGCCTCTTCATGGTTTCCATTTGCCTGCGGGATCCCCAGGTACTTGTAACTGTCCTCTATGTCTGCAATGTTGCCTTCTGGTAGTTCAATCCCCTCAGTTCTGACTACCTTCCCTCTCTTTGTTACCATCCGACTACACTTCTCCAGTCCGAACGACATTCCAATGTCATTGCTGTATAGCCTGGTAGTGTGGATCAGTGAATCGATGTCTCGTTCACTCTTGGCATACAGCTTGATGTCATCCATGTACAGGAGGTGGCTGACAACTGCTCCGTTCCGTAGTCGGTATCCGTAGCCAGTCTTGTTAATGATCTCACTGAGGGGGTTCAGGCCTATGCAGAACAGCAGTGGGGACAGAGCATCTCCTTGGTAGATCCCGCACTTGATGGTGACTTGTGCTATGGGCTTGGAGTTGGCCTCTAGTGTTGTGCGCCACATCCCCATTGAGTTCCTGATGAAGGCTCTTAGGGTCCCATTGATCTTGTACAATTCTAGGCATTCCAGTATCCAGCTGTGGGGCATTGAGTCATAGGCCTTCTTGTAATCAATCCAGGCAGTGCACAGGTTGGTCAGTCTGGTCTTGCAGTCTCGGCTGACTGTTCTGTCTGCGCCTCTGGTATTCTTGCCAATCCCTTTCTGTGCCCCGCTCATGTATTGACCCATGTGCCTGTTCATCTTAGCCGATATGATGCCTGACAGGAGCTTCCATGTGGTACTGAGGCAGGTTATTGGTCGGTAGTTGGATGGGACCGGTCCCTTCTTGGGGTCCAGGACCGTTCGACCTTCGGTTAGCCATTCCGGGTGTCTCTCGTTAACTAGCAGCTGGTTCATTTGTGCTGCCAGACGCTCGTGGAGTGCAGTCAGCTTCTTCAGCCAGTAGGCGTGAACCATGTCGGGCCCTGGTGCTGTCCAACTCTTCATACTGGAGACCCTTTCTTGGATATCTGCCACTGTGATGGTTACTGGACCCTGTTCAGGGAGGTCGCTGTGGTCTGCCCTCAGATCCACTAGCCACTGAGCATTGCCGTTATGGGTTGCGTCCTTCTCCCATATGCTCTTCCAGTATTGATCCGTCTCCAGCCTTGGTGGTGCTGTTCTCTTACTATTATTGTTCCCTTGCCACTGAGAGTACACCTTTGCTGGTTCTGTGGAGAACAGCTGGTTTATTTTCCTGCCTTCTATCTCTCTGGTGTACCTCCTCAAGCGGCTGGCCAAGGCTGTGAGTCTTTGCTTGGCAGTTTCCAAGGCCTCAGGTATGGACAGCTTGCTGTATTTCTTATGCACCTTCTTTGTCGCACCTTTCTGCAACTCCGTTAGTTGGCTAACCTCCCTCCGTGCTACTTTGAGCTTGCCCTCTAGCCTCCTTCTCCATGGAGGGTACTGCCCCTTGTGGCTGTTCAACTTGTAGCCAAGCATCTCACTGATCACTGCTGCCGTATTGTAGATCAGCTTGTTAGTGTCGGTAATCGTGGTTGTAGGTGTTGTCCGTAGTGCTGCATTAACATCATCTAGCAGACCTTCTGAGGGTACTTCACGTAATCTTGGTAACCGGCTACGGGGGATCCAGGTTTCAAGCTTGGCCATGATCCTATTTTTCAGGTCAGTTCCTCTTGCACTCAACGATCCTTCTCCTATTGCACTTGGGGCTATGTACCCAATCTAGGGTGGGGGTGATGATATCTCCCCCCTGACCTGGCGTCCTGACTCCTCCTTGCCGTAGCATTTGTGTTGTACCTCGTCAATCTCTAGCTGTGATAGCAGTCCCTTCTTTCGAATGTTGGAACACTGAGCTACTAGTTGTTTCGCCGTCATTGTGGATGTTGGGTATGGAAGAATCCATAGGTCCCTCATCCTATTCATGTAGCCCTTTCCGCCGGGGTTACTTGCGTAGTAGCATTCCAACAACGCCCTGTTTTCGTCTCTTGCCCACCGATGCCTTCTTGTTCCAGTAGCCCACTTTTCGTCAGGGTGCCCTGTTGAGGAACCAGGGCAGGTTCCTGACGTGGACCTTGTTGATCCGGGCGACGTCCGAGCCGGCATGCCTTCATATTTATCTGTCTTGCTCATGTCTGCGGTAGGCTTGCTTAGCATAGGGGGTCTAGCCTTAGGACCCTTACTGGCCTCTTCAACAAAGACAGCATCAGCACCGTCCTTTAAAAAGAGAAACAACTGTTTTAAGCTCACATATTTCCAAACATTGAAACAAAAAGTTTCATTTGTATGACATCACCGGTACTCATAATATGTGGACACTGTGCTCCAAAATCTTTGAGCAAATGCTATTCTTTTGTATGCTTTGAAGTGTTTTTTTTTTCTTTAGAACAGTATCTTAAAACTTTTCTATGATCTCACAAGCTAAAATAAACTACTAATATTCCTAAAACAGATTTATTGCACCAACCTCAAAGGTTTTGATTAAGGCACTTGGATCCTCTCCCAGATGGTCAATGAGACATCTGATGATGACTTCTCGTTTTTTCTCGATGGAATTTCCACTCTGTAAAACAGGAAGTCTCAACTGAGGCAAAATTTGCACATTTAAAACATGACTTACCATTTCTAGCTTAAACATAACTATTTTTTTTCTGTTGTTGACCTGTTTTCACACCCACCATCAAGGTAAGAACACCTGTGGAGCTAAAATATTGAACAGAAACCTAAGAAAAGCCGTTTTTAGTGGAAGGGCCTCTTCAATGCTGTGTTGGAACGTTTTTGTGGTTAGAAAATGCAATCTTCCTTACCTGAAGCAGAAGGTTTAACTGTGCCCTGTGGCGTTGTCCAGCAGCACCTTTCTTGGCTTGAAACAAGGACAGGAGTTTGGATGAATACAAGTCCAACGATGACATGAACTTTGGTTCAAGGTTCAGGGTCGTGATCCTATTAAACTCTGCACTGACCTGGATGGGAGAGGACAAAAAACCAAGGACAAAAAATCTGAAGGCCAAAATTCTGATTCAATCAAAAAAAAAATCTTTAAGTGGAACTACCATTTTTTGCAACCTGGACCTTATTTTCTAACATGCAAAAGATTAATTTACTCATCCAGACATAAATCCATATAAGTGGAGTTGTTCAGTATGCAGACTAAAGCCTTAACATAAAGTATTATCTTCCACTAAGCTTCTAAATTTTATGTTATGAATTGCTTGCACTATTTCCCTGTGAGATTGTATAATCTTGGAGGGAAGAGGCGGAGCCAGGTTGCCCTCTGAACCATTCACCACTTCACACACCGCTGAAGTGGCGCACATATTCAGAATCGCGTCAGCGGCTTTACAGAGAAAGCCTTTCAGCTCCTCTGGCAGCTCTGCTTCCTCCACCTTCCTGGAGATGACAAACGCTAGCAAGGCAGTGTTGTTAGTCACTGCAGCTGACTGAACAGTGCATTGATGTGCGCGATCAGTGAACCTTGCTATCAGCTGGGCCGGTCGCTGTCCAACGATCTTGGTCATTTTGGTGCCAAAAACTGAAGCGAGGCTCGGCTCTACAGGGGGAACAGGCGGAAAACTCCGGTCTGTGAAGCCCTCTGTGAAGCCCTAGGTAGAGACCGGCGCTCTAATCTTCGCTGGCTCTGCTGCTGCCTCAGAGAGGTAGGTCATCACCGCCGGGAACTGAGGCCAGATGGGATCTGGGCAACGAGAGTGAGCGGAGCCATACCTTCCCGCCAGATCATCCGATGGGGGTGGAGCAGGCTGAGAGACGGGAAGTCCCTTCTCACCAGCTGCTTCCTGGATGATGCCAGGCAGATCCAGGAGCAGCGCACCAACAACTGGGAGCGGCGTCTTCGCCGACATGTGAAGGCCAGGGGTGGATGAGCGTCCGCTCATCCGCCTCCCTTCTGTTGCCAGGCTGCCCAGCTGGGAGGCAGTGGAGCTGCCGTTTTCCTCACGGTGGGTGGAATCATCCAATTCCGGCCCACCATCGAAGAACTCGATGGCTTCTTCCAGCGAGTACCTCTCTCTTAGCGGGAACGCCTCCTCAGCATCAGCCTTGAAAAAGGCTGACCTCCGCTGCTTTTCCTCTGGCGGGAGGAGCTAACAGGAGCGGCAATAGGATTAAGGTGTGAGGGCGAGGTCCGCATGGTGAGGACCGAGGCAGCCCACGCAGACGGCATGTCGGTCATACGACATGATGTAGCCGGTCTGGCAGGATGGACACAGACGGATGGTCTCGCTGGACATCTTCTGGCTGGCTGAAGAAAAACGGTAGAGCCGATTTCCTGGTCTCACCGTAACTTATACTAGACCAGGGTGAGGCCCACACAGCAGGTGGGCGTGGACTTAAATACTTCAGTGCTGCGCGCACAAGGGGAATACCCACTTAAAGGGCTGCGCCTATACTCATAGAATCTGGGGTTACAATACGTAACCAACGTTTCATAAAAATATTAAATTACTCTTCACTCTTCAGTAAAATCTAGTCTGTCGTTATGTGCTCCAGAGTTAGATAAGTGAGACAAAGGCACTTTGCAATCAGCCCAGTCATTCTTCAGTCAGGTTACATTAGCTTAGCCTAAAACAAGTTAAGTGAACGGAAATTACTAGCATTTATTGTTCCCTAGGCTTGGGAATAGTTTCGATTAGAACCATTCTGGTTTTGATTCAGATTCCTCATTTTGATTCAAATTCCTAGCGATTCTAGAGTCTTATGACAAATTAAAGCAACCTGGCTGCTGCAAGATCATCAAAATCACTAGGATGGTAGCAACATGTTTTTCCTCACTTATCTTATGATGGGGGATCTAACAGACCAAATTTTATTTACAAGTGGATATCCCTTTAAATGTTCACTTACTTGGGAGACGTCAAACAACGCCGGCCATCTGTCCTTGATGTCGCTGACACTCAGCTGTTGGCTGATAATATCATGTCTTCTATGTGCAAAGGTTTTGCACATTAAATCCTTGATGGCTGTGCTGTTTTTCTTCTTACACTCATCAATCAGTTGTTGTCGCTCCAGCTCTTGCTGTTCTTTACCATCTTGTCCTGGATAGTGTGGCAGAAACAGCACTTCTCCTTTCCGCGCCTTCTTTATGTTCTTCGCTGGAGCCTTGTCATCAGGGTGCTTGTTCTTCAGTGAGTTGCAAGTAACCTCTGGAACTCCAAGACTTCGTAACTTTGACCTGTAATTTCCCATCTTGTATTTAAGACTATACATCCATCCCATCCAGCCATTATGACTGCCTGGCTCTGTCAGACATGGGTGCTTTTTGACCAGAGCCTCTGCCACTTCTCCAATCTGAAGGCCAGTAGGGTAGGCTGTATAGCTGTACATATAATCAGCTAATTTTTCCATTATATCTGACTTGACTGAAGTATTGTTCAGCACAGTGCCATTTTGAACAAAGACTTCATTGGCATTTTTCAGTACAGTCTCTGTTGCCACAGAGAAAAGTGGAATGACAATTTCATCTGGCCATGTAGTCTTCAGAGGACTTTGAAGAGGGGAGAGTATGACAGTGTTGACTGAAGACAGAGATGATCCATCTGTTTGGTCCTCTGTGGTTTTATAGGTTGAAGAGCTTGAACTTTCATTCAGTGAACTTACATCTGAGGGATTTTCACACTGAGGAATCAATGTAAGCACTACTGATGGAATGACCACAGCTTTGACTGTACCCCTATCTTTGATTTGGTTGGGAGAATGAAGTGTAAAGAAATCTCCAAATGAGTCATCATAATAGTGCAATGTGAAATCCTCAACTAGCCCAAATGTCTCTCTCACCGTCTCATGCAACTCCTCAACAGTCCTGGGTATTCCCGAAGAGAGCACAAGCTTCTCACTCTGTTGTCCAAAAATTACTTTCAAGGCAACGGAGTCCATCTGCAGAATAAAAACCACAAGAAAAAAGAAAAAGAAAGGGGGTATCTGAGTCTTTCCCCTTACACTAACAAACAATGTGACGTTTTATTGACACCATTTGCTTGCCTTCAACACGATATGGTGTTAAGGGGTAAGTGTCACCAAGTACTCTGGGATGTATTAAGGTCATTTTCCCAGAAGGATCCAGAATAAATGCCCTAAAATGTTCATCATACCAGCTGTTGAGCAACTTCACAATGAAAAGAAATTCATTGCTTAAGACAACAATCTGTAAAATCTCCACAAAGTCAGGTAAGCCACAAGTAGATCCATGAGGCAAAACCATTCCTGAGGCATATTTAGTTCCATGATGAGTCAGAGAGTTGGTCAAATTCACATAGGCTTGTGTTGGATAAAGTTCCTTGAGACACTGCTGTATTTCTACATCAAGCAGTTCCAATGGAAGAGATGATACTTTAGTGACACACACTGATGGCTTCAATGCATTACCATCTGAATAGTATGCCATCATCATCTGGTGCTTTGAGGCAAGTGACAATAGTACATTTCTGAAGCTGTTTGTGTGTTTAACAACCTTCTTAAAGAAACTATGTTTAGCCTCAAAGTGCATAGTCCAGAGGCATACTAATGGACCAAATCCTCTGATCAAGTCAGGATAATGCTCCAAAAACTGGTGTTTTGGAGTTAGTTTTTGCTCTGGGAAAACCTCCAATAGCCTGTTGCGATGTTCAGATATAAGTGTGTCCAAGTAGCAAATACTTTCCTCTCTGTGAATAGGGGACACAACAAGTTCAGTTATATCTTTTAGAGTCATAAGAACTTGCCATGCTTCATCATTTTTGGGAATCTTTTCCCCAATAATAAAAGGTAATAGTCTCAATAACGTCCAATTTTCATGTGCGTTGCCACCAATGCTTTTGCGAGTGGAAAAATTTAGGGGGATGATTTGGGGGCGATCTGTTTTATCGGTCCATTTGTAAGGAAATTCTGTTATGAAGTTATTGAGTTCAGTTAAGGAAAAGTAACGTTTACGGATAAACACATGAAGGCATAATGCTAATTCTAGTGGAATTATGCCTTCAAAAAGGTCGTGCAAAAGATCTGGAGGATACCCTGTGACAAAATGGAAATATTTTAATTTCCCTGTTAATGGACAACCTTTCTTCACACCACAAAAATGAACCGAGGAGGAATTTTCCTTTATGGTTTGGACATGTAGATCATAGTTCTCTTTTGTTCTTGGTGGAAAAGCTCCTGAACGAACTTCTTTTTGCTGAAAGTCTGAATGGTCTCCAAGGCAAAATCTACAGATGTAAAGTCCAGAAAAGCTTTCCACGAGTCCACTAAGAGAATGAGCGCCAAGATTGTCAGCACAAACACAAAAAACAGTGCCCCTGATATATCTACCAAGCTGTGAACAAAAAATCCCGTGTCTCTCTAATGTTATGAGATCGTTTAAAAGTGGCTCGAGAACAGTTTCATAGCTAAAAGTTTTAACATCACTTGCCTTACACAGGAGAGCCAATTGAATTGATGTTAGCTGTGATCTCAGTTCAGTTGGTATATCAGCAAGTACCCAGTACACAGCTGTGACTTTGTGTGTTTTTTTCTTGAAGTCCCAAGTGGATTACAAATTTCAAAGTCATCCACATAGAGAACAAGGGAAATACTTAAGTCCTCAATAGCACAAAGTTGGTTTTGCTTGAAATATTGTCCATCGTGGAAAGAGGATAACTGTGAAGTGTTCAAATGTCTAGTTAATATACTGTTAACATCTTCTTTACTCAGTAACAGCTGCAAGGACTGAAGAATAGGCACATACTGAAAAGTGGAATTCTTTTCTGGATCCAAACAGTATTCTACTGGTTCAATAACACAGAAGTTTTCCTTGAAATATTTCTGTCTCTTATATCTTGAAGCAAAGGGACCATCAGGACTAAGGGCTGCACATAAAGGACTACAGTGACATATTTTTTCAGCCAATTCACTGACAAAAGACTGATCAATATTACAGTTATTCTTAATAAGAATATGACTTATTGACTTTGGAATATACTGAAGTGATAATGTGCAGATATAACTGAGCTGTTCCACCAAGTCATCCACACATTTACCAGAAACATTATAGATGCTTTCCAGTTTTAACAAGAGCACACCAATATTTTTCAAAATTTCATTTGTTGTTTCCCTTTCACAACCAAGTTCAATGGTGACATCCAAGTCCTCGTGATCTTCTAATTCCAGTGCTGGTAAGAAGATTTCATTAGATGTACTGACAGTTTGCTTTGAAATCAAGTTAGTTTTAAAGTGCTTCCATGAACAAAATCTGTGCTTTCGACTTCTGTGAGTCGCATAAGTCCCACAAATGTTTGTCTTAAACTCACAACCATCAAAAACACACTCTATGGTTTCATGGCTTTTCAAATGGGAATTTATATGTTGAAAATAGTCTTTTGTGTTTGGGTAAAAAGAGTAACAGATTTTACATCTAATAGTTGGAAGGACCTCACACTCTTCCGTTTCATGCAAACTGTGAGACCTAGACAAGTGTGAGCGTAAGGCACCCCATGTCTTAAAAGAGCAAGGACAATTCAAATGAAGACAGGGTATGGAATAGCCATGACCAAATGTACCATGTTTCACTCGATAATGTTTGAGTAGTGACACTTTTGATGACTCCTCATGTTTGCAGAGTTTACACTGTCATCTCATCACCTGTGACCTAAAAAATTGTGAGAAAATATGTCTCACAGTATGAAGATGACAGAATGGTGTATAACCATATTTACACAGTTTTTGTATGATTAACTGATTGAATAATCAAATCAAATCAAATCAAATCACTTTTTATTGTCACATCACATGTGCAGGCACACTGGCACAGCACATGCGAGTGAAATTCTTGTGTGCGAGCCCCACAAGCAACAGAGATGTGCAAACACAACAACACAAACGAGCAAAATACAAGAATGGCCAACCTGAAACTAATAAATATATGTACAATATATAATAGTGTATGCATTTCTGGATGTGTATACTAAATATTTTCCTACGTGTGTGTGTGTGTGTGTGTGTGTGTGTGTGTGTGTGTGTGTGTGTGTGTGTGTGTGTATACACATTTTTACAAATTAAATAGTAAAAAAATAAAATAAAATAATAATAATAATAATAAAATATATAAAATATACAGAGTTGAATATGTGCAAAACAAGTGGCATTTATATACAGTGTGGAGTGCATAATGTTGAATAACCAATACTCACTACCAATTCAGGTGGACGATACAACTTACAAATAAGTCAACATGGAACAAAGTACAATACTTAACCACATTGAAATAATCTGAATCACATCACCACGCTGTATAAATAAAAAGATAGTATGGTGACACTAGATGACAGACCATGAACTCATCAATATATTTACCGAACTGAAAAATTCTCAAAATTTAGATATGGCATTTGTATGACTAAAATAACCCACCACAAAACCAGTATAAATATTTAGGTGGTATCACCATCCACTACTCAGCTTGTATAAAGCAATATCATATCATTCCACAATTTAACACATCAAGTCCTCTGAGTAAAATTACCTGCTTTACTTTGTAGTTGATGCAGATTTTTTTCTCCTGGTGGTGAAGATGGTGCTGAAAAAATACAAATCAAAACTTTATCATTACAAAACATGTCACTGAGTAATCTGCCATAACATCAATCTCTTATAAGAAATTTTAGCTTGGATTGAAATAAACATTTATTTATGTAAATTGGAAGTAACTATACTGGAAATGATGGTACTTTTGGCTTGACCCAAAGGACCAAAGCTTTTTTTTTTTCATTATTTTCTGGGATCTGAAAGGAAGTAGGGCCCCGAGTCTAAATTTACTTAAGGCCCCATAGTACTTTGGCCGGCCCTGGATGAGGTAATCTGCTGACCCTGGCGGTCCTCTCAGCGTTCTCTCAAAAACTGGCCCTGTTCGGGACAAAGCTGAAAGCAGCGTCTTATATGCTCTGAAAGACCCCACATAGAACAAGAAAGCTAAGCAGCATGGTTGCTGCTATGAACTGTTCCGCGGGCAGGTCTTCTTAGTTACCAAAGCCATTGATGACGTCTGTTCATCTCCTCCTGAACAACCTGACAGAGTGAGTCAGGCCGCGTGACTACCGCAGCTCCCGCACCGCGACTCAACAGGGCCATTTTCTAGAAATGTCTGAGCACACCTGCTTTCATGTGGTTCCTAAAATGCCCCCGATTAAACGGTCAGGTCGCTGGTACCGGGACATTCCGGTCAAATTACCTGGAACGCAGATAGCAACTCAGAACGTAAAAGGATAAAAGGGCGCGGTTTCCCGCCGCCTTGACTGGAAGACGGGTTGAAAACTTAAATTAACGTACACAAACACGCTGCGAAAAGTGAGCCACCATGACAAACGCTTTCTTCAGAACATGTTATAAAAGAACGGTGTGGATAAAGACAGCTAATGTAAGAATTGGTCACTTACCTGAAAACGTTACCAAGTGTGAGGGCACATATTTACGACCCTTAGAAAACGGTCACGGGGTTGTTTACAGCCTGAAGCAGCCAAGAGGAAGTGACCTAGCGTGAAGAGGACGGGCATGCGCAGAGAGAGCGAAGACGAGCGGAGCAAAACAAAGCACACGTGTCCGGACGAGAGAAGACGCTAGGAAAGGGCCGCGGTCAGGGAGAGACCCGAAGAAAGTATAAACGGGAGGTTAGCGAGACAGTATACGGTACCGCAGCGAGTCTAGGCTGGGTTTCCGTCCGTGTATGCACTCTGACTCCTGCTACAGCGGCCTTACGGGTGTAACGTCGGGGCGAAGTGTCGGCGGAGATAGCGCTAGCACAAGGGCTAATCAAGAGCTAAGGCTAGCGGCCGCTCCCCTCCAATCTGCCTCAGTTTCCCGGCGTTACCGGTAGAGTTTGGCGGCGAAGAACGTTTAGAAAGCGAGACAGCTCGGCTGGCTGTCTGACGAAGGACCAGCGAGTTCCCGGGAGGGGATTTGGGCGGCCTCGCTTTGCACGGCCTGGGGACGGCCGTAGCTCCGATAGCCCGCGGGACCGCCATCTTGGGCCCCGACGCCGGCGGTGTTTGGAGTACCCTGCCACCCAGACGACGCTCCGGTTGTTCACCCTGCTTCAGCTGGCTGTATGTAAAAGCTTCACCTACCCGTGGGTTCATTACGCTCCATTTCAGGAGGGGCAAAGGTACAGTTTCTGTGTTTTATTTCCTTGTTTTGATGTGGACCGGAGAATGGACATTCTATTCCGGCTGTGGAAGTTCTGGACAGCCTAGCAGACTGTAACTCCGGTTAACGACACCTACCCCTAGCACTATCTGTCCGTCCCACCCCAGAGACAATTTACTGGATTAAACTGTAAAGACTGGAAATGTTCCTTTGGTGTGTCGGACATTGTAA
Organism: Diplotaxodon limnothrissa; assembly: GCF_057381915.1. Lineage (NCBI taxonomy): Eukaryota > Metazoa > Chordata > Actinopteri > Cichliformes > Cichlidae > Diplotaxodon > Diplotaxodon limnothrissa. Next base: position 30,002,605 of record NC_140598.1, read on the forward strand.
ATGATGCGATGAGACTGTGTCAACCATTTTAGACAGGATAATTGCTGTGTTAACTTTTACTGTTCTGCTGTGTTGTGAGTGTTTTTCCTGTGACTAGGGTGGGTTGTGCGGAGTCGAGGACTCCCAATACTGGGTCTCACCAGTCTGTTTTGATTTATTTTACCTCATTTTATTTCTTTCATTTCTTTGGTCCTGGGGAGGTTCTTTGCTGTTTTCCCTTTACTCTCCAGGGCTCTGTGGACATTGTTAACCAAGTTTGGGTTTTTCTTGAGGGCTCTCCAGATAAATAAAAGGAGCCGCGTGGTTTAAAAAGTCGTTGTTGAATGCTTTTGTCCGACCCAGGTTGCCTTGGAGTAGGGGCACCCGAGTTATTTGGTTAGGCACAGGACAACGGAGTTAGGTCCGTGCTAGTATTCCGTGTGCAGGCGCTGCTATCATTGCAGGTCCGGAGTCTTCCTTTTGTGCCTACTGTTGCCAGGTAACTAACCCCATTCTTACTGAAGTAAGCGTCCGGGTCAATTGTGCTAGAGGGGGTTACGGACTTAGATCCCACCACCCGCTAGTCGTTCAAGGCAGCCTGTGCGCCCCTCTACCCCTACATAGCCGGGCTAGCAGCCCCTCACACAAGTCTGCAGTGGATGTGTGTCTGTCTCGTTCAACGTGCAGAAAATCTCCCATGAGGCCATGCTCCTCGCGTGCGGTACATGCCAAAGGTCATTAGTCTTACTCAAAGTTTTAAGTTAGTATTGGGGGACAAAATTATATTGATTTTGAACCATTAATAATTAAAGTTAAAGACAATGATAAGTATGAATACCAGTGTCTCAGTTATTTTGAGTACTTTCTATGAGATATATTGAGTAGATTTAAATAATGCACCCTGTTTCAAATACAGAATTTTTTCTTTTAAATAAACTTGAACAAAAGAGCTCAGTTCAACTCAAAAACTGGTGTTGAAAATTTAAGCATTCTTTTCAGTATTTTCAACTCAAGATAACACTTTTGTGATTTTCAAAGATTTAATCAAGGTCATCTAACTTAGAATTATAATGATATTTACTAAGCCCCTGAATAATTTTTTAGGGTGTAGGATGCTGCAGTAAAGGATATATACAAGGTGAACAAAATACACGATTGCTACTTGACAAATCTATTTACAGCTATTTACAAAATTGAGGTACTAACGACAGACACACACACACGAGGTTATACTTGCAAATCACTTTGTCAAAGAAACTCTACACAGCAACGAATCAAAACTCAGGTTCTTTGTTGGATGGTGGAGGTTAAGAGATAGGGGGCCAGGTGGCCGTCATCTGGTGGTTAAATACTGGAGGTGATTGACCAATTATCCAATCCGAGGATAGGCAGAGACTCTACCCAGCTACTCAGCAGGTACGCCCAGGTCTCCACCTCCTAAGAAAGAAAAAAAAACATTATACCCCAATGTGTGTGCATGTTAGATAGAAAGAGCAAAAAAAAAAAAGTGCTTGTGTGAGTGGGTCAATGAGGCAAGTTGTGTAAAGCGCTGTGGGTGCTCAGAGTAGAGAAGTGCTATATAAGAACCAATCCATTTAGAGAACTGACGAATTGAATGAGTGTGCACACATACATATACATACACACACATATATATACATACACATATGTGTGTGTGTGTGTGTGGATATATATACACATATATATATATATATATATATATATATATATATATATATGGAAGGGGCTACATGAATAGGATGAGGGACCTATGGATTCTTCCATACCCAACATCCACAATGACGGCGAAACAACTAGTAGCTCAGTGTTCCAACATTCGAAAGAAGGGACTGCTATCACAGCTAGAGATTGACGAGGTACAACACAAATGCTACGGCAAGGAGGAGTCAGGACGCCAGGTCAGGGGGGAGATATCATCACCCCCACCCGAGATTGGGTACATAGCCCCAAGTGCAATAGGAGAAGGATCGTTGAGTGCAAGAGGAACTGACCTGAAAAATAGGATCATGGCCAAGCTTGAAACCTGGATCCCCCGTAGCCGGTTACCAAGATTACGTGAAGTACCCTCAGAAGGTCTGCTAGATGATGTTAATGCAGCACTACGGACGATACCTACAACCACGATTACCGACACTAACAAGCTGATCTACAATACGGCAGCAGTGATCAGTGAGATGCTTGGCTACAAGTTGAACATGAGCTACAAGTACCCTCCATGGAGAAGGAGGCTAGAGAGCAAGATCAAAGTAGCACGGAGGGAGGTTAGCCAACTAACGGAGTTGCAAGAAGGTGCATAAGAAATACAGCAAACTGTCCATACCTGAGGCCTTGGAAACTGCCACACAAAGACTCACAGCCTTGGCCAGCCGCTTGAGGAGGTACACCAGAGAGATAGAAGGCAGGAGAATAAACCAGCTGTTCTCCACAGAACCAGCAAAGGTGTACTCTCAGTGGCAAGCGAACAATAAGAGAACAGCACCACCAAGGCTGGAGACGGAACAATACTGGAAGAGCATATGGGAGAAGGACGCAACCCATAACGGCAATGCTCAGTGGCTAGTGGATCTGAGGGCAGACCACAGCGACCTCCCTGAACAGGGTCCAGTAACCATCACAGTGGCAGATATCCAAGAAAGGGTCTCCAGTATGAAGAGTTGGACAGCACCAGGGCCCGACATGGTTCACGCCTACTGGCTGAAGAAGCTGACTGCACTCCACGAGCGTCTGGCAGCACAAATGAACCAGCTGCTAGTTAACGAGAGACACCCGGAATGGCTAACCGAAGGTCGAACGGTCCTGGACCACAAGAAGGGACCGGTCCCATCCAACTACCGACCAATAACCTGCCTCAGTACCACATGGAAGCTCCTGTCAGGCATCATATCGGCTAAGATGAACAGGCACATGGGTCAATACATGAGTGGGGCACAGAAAGGGATTGGCAAGAATATCAGAGGCGCAAAACACCAGCTACTGGTAGACAGAACATTCAGCCGAGACTGCAAGACCACACTGACCAACCTGTGCACTGCCCTTGATTGATTACAAGAAGGCCTATGACTCAAAGCCCCACAGCTGGATACTGGAATGCTTAGAATTGTACAAGATCAACAGGACCCTAAGAGCCTTCATCAGGAACTCAATGGGGATGTGGCATACAACACTAGAGGCCAACTCCAAGCCCATAGCACAAGTCACCATCAAGTGCGGGATCTACCAAGGAGATGCTCTGTCCCCACTGCTGTTCTGCATAGGCCTGAACCCCCTCAGTGAGATCATTAACAAGACTGGCTACGGATACCGACTACGGAACGGAGCAGTTGTCAGCCACCTCCTGTACATGGATGACATCAAGCTGTATGCCAAGAGTGAACGAGACATCGATTCACTGATCCACACTACCAGGCTATACAGCAATGACATTGGAATGTCGTTCGGACTGGAGAAGTGTAGTCGAATGGTAACAAAGAGAGGGAAGGTAGTCAGAACTGAGGGGATTGAACTACCAGAATCAGAATCAGAATGGGGTTTATTGCCAGATGTTGAGGTTTACAACATTAGGAAATTGCTGCGGTGCTTCAGTGCAAACAATAAGAATTAAAGTGCTATGTAGAAAGAAAGATATGTTTATGAGATATACATGAGATATATACATGAGAATAAGAATTATGAGTGCTACGTAGAAAGATATATACATGAGTGCAGGTGGTGATCAGTGCCAAACATGAAATGATGCAGTGACACAGCGTAGGGTCATGTGTTAGTGGCGGGGACAGTCATGTGGTTATTGTTCATGTGTCCAACAGCAGAGGGGAAGAAACTGTTCTTATGGCGAGAGGTTCTGGTGCGAATGGACCGGAGCCTCCTGCCTGAGGGGAGCAGGTCAAACAGACTGTGTCCAGGGTGAGAAGGGTCAGCTGAGATCCGAGCTGCACGCCGCAGTGTCCTGGAGGCGTACAGGTCCTGCAGAGATGGGAGTCTGCAGCCAATCACCTTCTCAGCAGAGCGCACAACACGCTGCAGTCTCTGTTTGTCCCTGATAGTGGCTCCAGCGTACCACACGGTGATGGAGGAGGTGAGGATGGACTCGATGATTGCAGTGTAGAATTGCATCATCGTCCGTGTTGGCAGGTTGAATTTCTTCAGCTGCCTCAGGAAGTACATCCTCTGCTGGGCTTTCTTGATGATGGAGGTGATGGTGGGCTCCCACTTCAGGTCCTGGGTGATGGTGGTACCCAGGAAGCGGAATGAGTCCACAGAGGAGATGGGGGTGTCAGTCAGGATGATGGGGGGGAGTGGGGCTGTGTGCTTCCTGAAGTCCACAATAATCTCCACTGTCTTCTGGGCATTCAGCACCAGGTTGTTGTGGCTGCACCAGGTCACCAGACGTTCAACCTCCCTCCTGTAGGCAGACTCATCCTCGTCCGAGATGAGCCCAATAACGGTGGTGTCAAGAAGGCAACATTGCAGACATAGAGGACAGTTACAAGTACCTGGGGATCCCACAGGCGAATGGGAACCATGAAGAGGCCGCTAGAAAGGCTGCAACCACCAAGTACCTGCAGAGGGTCAGGCAAGTCCTGAGGAGTCAGCTGAACGGCAAGAACAAGATCCGGGCCATCAACACGTACGCCCTGCCCGTGATCAGGTACCCTGCTGGGGTAATAGGCTGGCCAAAGGAGGAGATAGAAGCCACTGACATAAAGACAAGAAAGCTCCTTACCATGCATGGAGGGTTTCACCCCAAGTCCAGCACCCTGAGGCTGTACGCTAAGCGGAAGGAAGGGGGCCGGGGACTGGTGAGTGTCAGCACCACAGTCCAGGATGAGACAACGAACATCCAAGAATACATTGGGAAGATGGCCCCAACTGACCGAGTGCTCAGTGAATACCTCAGGCAGCAGAAACCCAAGAAAGAGGAGGGAGATGAGGAACCATCATGGAAGGACAGGCCCCTGCACGGTATGTACCACCGGCAGATAGAGGAGGTGGCTGATATCCAGAAATCCTACCAGTGGCTGGACAAAGCTGGACTGAAAGACAGCACAGAGGCACTAATCATGGCAGCACAAGAACAAGCTCTGAGTACAAGATCCATAGAGGCTGGGGTCTATCACACCAGGCAAGACCCCAGGTGCAGGCTGTGTAAAGATGCTCCAGAGACAATCCAGCACATAACAGCAGGGTGCAAGATGCTAGCAGGCAAGGCATACATGGAACGCCATAACCAAGTGGCCAGCATAGTGTACAGGAACATCTGTGCCAAGTATAACCTGGAAGTCCCAAGGTCAAAATGGGAGATGCCCCCAAGGGTGGTGGAGAATGACCGAGCTAAGATCCTGTGGGACTTCCAGATACAGACGGACAAAATGGTGGTGGCTAACCAACCGGACATAGTGGTGGTAGACAAACAGAAGAAGACGGCCGTAGTGATCGATGCAGCGGGTCCGAATGACAGCAATATCAGGAAGAAGGAACACAAGAAGCTGGAGAAATACCAAGGGCTCAGAGAAGAGCTCGAGAGGATGTGGAGGGTGAAGGTAACGGTGGTCCCCGTGGTAATCGGAGCACTAGGTGTGGTGACTCCCAAGCTAGGCGAGTGGCTCCAGCAGATCCCAGGAACAACATCGGAGATCTCTGTCCAGAAGAGCGCAGTCCTGGGAACAGCTAAGATACTGCGCAGAACCCTCAAGCTCCCAGGCCTCTGGTAGAGGACCCGAGCTTGAAGGATAGACCGCCCGCAGGGGCGTGCTGGGTGTTTGTTTTTTTTTGTGTATATATACAGTGGGGCAAAAAAGTATTTAGTCAGCCACCGATTGTGCAAGTTCCCCCACTTAAAATGATGACAGAGGTCAGTAATTTGCACCAGAGGTACACGTCAACTGTGAGAGACAGAATGTGAAAAAAAAATCCATGAATTCACATGGTAGGATTTGTAAAGAATTTTTTCGTAAATCAGGGTGGAAAATAAGTATTTGGTCAATAACAAAAATACAACTCAATACTTTGTAACATAACCATTGTTGGCAATAACAGAGGTCAAACGTTTACTATAGGTCTTTACCAGGTTTGCACACACAGTAGCTGGTATTTTGGCCCATTCCTCCATGCAGATCTTCTCGAGAGCAGTGATGTTTTGGGGCTGTCGCCGAGCAACACGGACTTTCAACTCCCGCCACAGATTTTCTATGGGGTTGAGGTCTGGAGACTGGCTAGGCCACTCCAGGACTTTCAAATGCTTCTTACGGAGCCACTCCTTTGTTGCCCGGGCGGTGTGTTTTGGATCATTGTCATGTTGGAAGACCCAGCCTCATTTCATCTTCAAAGTTCTCACTGATGGAAGGAGGTTTTGGCTCAAAATCTCACGATACATGGCCCCATTCATTCTGTCCTTAACACGGATCAGTCGTCCTGTCCCCTTGGCAGAAAAACAGCCCCATAGCATGATGTTTCCACCCACATGATTCACAGTAGGTATGGTGTTCTTGGGATGCAACTCAGTATTCTTCTTCCTCCAAACACGACGAGTTGAGTTTATACCAAAAAGTTCTACTTTGGTGTCATCTGACCACATGACATTCTCCCAATCCTCTGCTGTATCATCCATGTGCTCTCTGGCAAACTTCAGACGGGCCTGGACATGCACTGGCTTCAGCAGCGGAACACGTCTGGCACTGCGGGATTTGATTCCCTGCCGTTGTAGTGTGTTACTAATGGTGACCTTTGTTACTTTGGTCCCAGCTCTCTGCAGGTCATTCACCGGGTCCCCCCGTGTGGTTCTGGGATCTTTGCTCACCGTTCTCATGATCATTTTGACCCCACGGGATGAGATCTTGCGTGGAGCCCCAGATCGAGGGAGATTATCAGTGGTCTTGTATGTCTTCCATTTTCTGATGATTGCTCCCACAGTTGATTTTTTCACACCAAGCTGCTTGCCTATTGTAGATTCACTCTTCCCAGTCTGGTGCAGGTCTACAATACTTTTCCTGGTGTCCTTCGAAAGCTCTTTGGTCTTGGCCATGGCGGAGTTTGGAGTCTGACTGTTTGAGGCTGTGGACAGGTGTCTTTTATACAGATGATGAGTTCAAACAGGTGCCATTCATACAGGTAATGAGTGGGGGACAGAAAAGCTTCTTACAGAAGACGTTACAGGTCTGTGAGAGCCAGAGATTTTCCACCCTAATTTACGAATAAATTCTTTACAAATCCTACCATGTGAATTCATGGATTTTTTTTTCACATTCTGTCTCTCACAGTTGACGTGTACCTCTGGTGCAAATTACTGACCTCTGTCATCATTTTAAGTGGGGGAACTTGCACAATCGGTGGCTGACTAAATACTTTTTTGCCCCACTGTATATACATATACATACATATGTATATATACACACACACACACACACACACACACACACACACACACACACATATTAGGGGTGCAACGATACTCGTATCGATATTGAACCGTCTGATACAGTGCTTTCGGTTCGGTACGCATAGGTATCGAGCAATGCAAAATTTTTAATTTATTTTATCAACTTTTCTTCTGACGATGCTGTCTGTATTGAGCGCTCAGTGGATCTGCGTTCGACTACTCCGCCTGGGCTGCTCTGTCGAGTGCAGATCTACTGAGCGCAGCGCAAGCTAGCAAGACGGAAGCTAAGCTTGTTGCAACATGGCAAATTGAACCTCCCCCACCCTCATTCAGATGTGGCCTTTGGAACTATTTTGGTTTTCATGTGAAGTATGACCCTGAAGGTAAGCGCGTCATGGACAAAAGTAAAACAGTATGTCGGATGTGCCACACAATGCTCAATTACATGGGTGGGAACTAGTGCGTTAGCGCAGTTTGCTCGTTAACGTGTTGACGCCGTCCAGCCCCACGCACGGGGCGATCCGCGGTAGCTCGTTAACGGAGATTTGCCGTGTTGTGGTGTTAACGTCATTTCAGATTGACGCTGACAGCACTAGTGGGAACACAATGAATATAACTGCACATTTACGCTGACATCATCCTAGTGTAAAGACAAGTGGAAGCAGACAAAGACAACAAGCACGTATGCTACAAACTTTACCCGAGTCATTTAGACAGCCGTTAGGACATGATTCTCCTTATGGGGACCTGATATGTTTAATATGCTGCTGAGAGTATACCCTAGAACAAGCGCATAGTATAGCTTTTATTTTGGAAAGCGCCATTTCTCTGTAATAAACTCTCTTTTCCAAAGATGAGTGATTTCTCCATCAGATAGATTTAATTTTTTTATTACTTTGTTGTTTCAGCAACATTAAATTTAAAAAATATATATTTATGATTTGAATAAATGACAAATTAAAAAAGCATGAACATTTTTTGTATCAAAAAGAATATCGAACCGTGACACCCATGTATCGAACCGAACCATTGCACCCCTAATATTAAATATATATCGATATACAAAAAACATACATAATATATTGATCTACTGTCTCATCTTGTTCTGCTCTGAGTTTTATTTTTATTTTCTGTCCCACTGTTGTGTTTCCTGTTTTATTTTGTTAGGGCTCTTGACTCATGTACATCATGTTTAATTTAACATCCTCTGTCACATTAATTTTTTCCTTCTGTGTTTTCCACCAGTTCAATCACCTGCTGTGTATTGATTGTCTGTCTCCCACTGCTTTCATGTCGAGTCGTCCGTTCTACTTTCACAGCTGTCTGCTCCTTGTTCTGAGTTTCCCCTAGAAGTCTTTTTTCTTTTTCTGTGGTTTGCTTTGAACTTGTTGAATAGCCAACAATAAAAGTTTTTTTGTTTCACCTCGTAGTCCTGAGTTCTCTATTTGAGTCCACAAATTGCTTAGTACAGTGTGACACAAGAAGAAGAGAAATTTCAAAATACCGAAATCTCAAACGCAGTTAATCATTAATACATTGCTGTGTTGCTTGGATCACTCACTATGAAATCTTCATAGTGGGAATGTTTTTTCTTTTCTTGAAGTGTTCATATATTTGAAGTCAATGGGCTGTCTTGTACACCAACGTGACCAGGAGAATGGAAACATTTACATCATTATAATTTTGCCTAACAATTTTCTTTAAAAAAAAAGGACATACTTTGGATTTGGTCCTCTCATTTTCTCTGGGTATTTGTAATATGAACATCGACAATGCTGGTATTTCTGACCATTTTTTGGTCATGTCTGATGTTGAGCTATGTGCAATTGTATTAAATTCTGAATGCTTTGGCTTCCCTTCTTATTGAAGCTAGAAAAGTTGATCCTATCACTCCAAACCCAAACACCAGCACTTTGTGACAAAATATACCCTACATGGTATAGTACTGTCTTTAGTAAGCTAAGGTAAACTAAGGCCTGGATTTCTATGGAGACAAAAAAGTGCAAACACATCTAAATATCCTCAGAGATCACCAAAGTTACAATGATTTTAAAGCAAACTGAGTTTTAAAAAACTGCAAATGTTACACCCTGAAAAGGGGCTGAAAAGGGGATAAGTCAATGACGACGCTCAGACACGATGCTTCTCTTTCAGCAGCTTCATTGCGAATGAGGCATCGTGGCCAGAGCTCCCCCTTCCGGCAACGGCAGGCATAACTAATCAATCACGATCACTAAATCACATGGATTATTCCCCAGGCTTGACAAGTAGATCACAGATTGAATTTTACACAGGTTGTAGTCACATTAAGGATTGTTATCCAGTTGAACATAGTCATGAACTCTTTTAACTATTTTAGCCTGTGTTACATTACATCTCTTAATGGGACTTCTTTTACCCTTGTTTATACATTTACATATTTGAAATAAATTGAATAATACATTGGGTAACTTTTAACCACAACTTTTTACTCCATTATGAACTTCAATTAATAATCAATCTATCACACACTCCCCCACAAAATTAGATGTCGTCCCGACATCGCAACTCTTATGAACTAAAACGTAACAAAATGTCACAAAATCCAGTTGTTTTTAATCTTAGTTTCCTCTTTTGTACTGAGTCTTAAGTCTGTTCTTTGTTCAGTATCCTTGCATGAATAGTGGCTGACAAATTTGGTGTATTGAAAGTACAGTATTTTGAACTTTTCTCATCCAGCTTTATTTGCCAAAAACCCTGTGCTGCATCTAGCTTTGAGAAGTATTTGGCGCCTGCCATTTCACTTGCAATCTCCTCACGCTTTGGTATCTGGTAGTGCTCACGTTTTATGGCTTGATTTAAATCGCCAGGGTCCATGCATATTCTCAAATAATTGTTTTTATTCCTTTTATCCACACACACCATTGAGTTTACCCACGCAGTCGGTTCTTCCACTTTTGTAACGACCTGCAACTGTAACATCCTGTCAAGTTCTTTCTTTAAACGGTCCTTCAGTGGAGCGGGGACTCTACGTGGTGCATGGATAACTGGCTTTGCATCCTCTTTTAACTGGATGCTGTAATTGCATGGTAGACACCCCAAACCTTTGAAGACCTCCTCATAATGCTGTACAATGGAGTCAACTGCTCCTCGCTGTCCACTTTCTGTTTCTGGACAGCCGATGTGGTACACTCTCTCTACTAGGTTCAATCTTTTGGATGTCACGCCACCCAGCAGTGATTCACGACCTTCTGGAACAACATTAAACAATACATCATAATCTTTATGTTTTATTGTCACTTTAAGCCTGCATTGACCACTGCTCTCAATATTCTTTCCATTGTAGTCTTTTAGAGGTACTCTTTTCTTTATTATTTTGGGCTTTGGTTTCATAGCATGGATCTCTGTCATGCTGATTAGGTTTGCCTGTGCACCTGTATCAATCCTTAGCGCCACCAAAGTTCCTTGTATTGGGAGTGAAACAAAACATGTGTATTTATAATCTGAGCATCGCTTACTGTCTTCTGCTTCGCTATGCTCACTTTTTACATCCTCAAGTGACACTATGCCCACAAAGAAAGTCTCGCTTAAGTCAGTCTCTTCAACTACATGCACTGATTTGGGTTTGGCTTTTGACAGACATTGTTTGGCAAAATGGTTTTTTTCATCGCATTTCAAACATCTTTTGCCATAAGCTGGACACTGTCTAGGTTCATGTCTGCTACCACATCGCTTACAGGAGTACACTGTATCCTCTTTGCTGGGCTTCTGCGACATATTCTTCCTCATTTTCTTGTTAACCACAGCTATTCTTGCACTATCATGTACTGCAGCGAGGCTCGTCTCATTAAATGTCTTTGCATGCTGCAGGGCTAACTCACTTGCATGACACAGTCTTTCTGCTTCATCCAGAGTTAGCTTGGAATCTCTGAGCAGCCGTTCTCTAGTCCATTTATCATGGATCCCATACACAATTTGATCACGAACCATAGAATCTTTCAGCTCTCCAAAAATCACACGACTGTGCCTTTAGCTTCAAATCAGTCACAAAGCAATCAAAAGTCTCTTCTGGTTGCTGCATCCGAGATCGGAAAACATACCTTTCATATACTGTGTTCTTCTGTGGTGAACAGTGTGCATCAAACTTTTCAACCACTTTGTCGTACTTATTCCTTTTTTTTTTTTTTTTTTTTTTGGCCTGTCCCGTTTGGCTCTTTTGCCATCAGAATTATTGTCTAAGGGCAAAGAAAGATGCCCAACGGATTTACTTTACCAAATTGACCATCCCAGCCTTGCCGTAATGGTCCATTTGATTCACCTTTTATTGTTTATTTTATTTTCACTTGATGAATACGGGACATACTTGACTGGGGGAAAGAAGGGGAGAAAGAAAGAGGGAAAGAGAAACAGCTGAGAAGAGGGACGGGGGAGAAGGGCAAAAAACAAAAACCAACAGAAGAAGAAAAAAAAAACAAAAAAATGCATCTATCGATCACCTGAATCACCTGTTGAGAAAGAAAAAAGAAAACAAGCAGAAGAGAACAAGAGTAATAGAATAAACAACATCACAATGATATATGGGAATATGACAGTAAATACTAAATATTAAACATTATTGTGCAGCACATAAGATCAACAGAACACAGTGTGCTTTGAGGTAAGAGCCAAAAAGGGTGTAGTTTGTGGGTGTGATCACCCGTGTGTACACCTGTGAGTATGGACGCGCTTGTTTTTTTAAAAGGTTCCTTCATGTAATGATCTGCTAGAGGGTGTGGGGGGCCACTGCCCCGTCCTCCAGGGCATGAAGCAGGTATGGAGGAGATCAAAGCTCCAGACATCCAGAAGCCCCCAGAACACAAGAGACCAAGGAAGACCGGAGAGGGACAGCCGCGCCACTGTCCCAGAAAGAGCTGAGGAGAGTCCCAGATGAGGGCTCACACAGCAGCTGCGGAGCAGAAGCCAGGGGGGGTTGCAGTGACGCGCCCGTGAGCTCCGCCGGCAGCCAGCTGTGCCAGAGTGACCGAGCCCCAGGCCGAGAGGCCGGGGGCACCCCACCTCCGAAGTGGCCCGAGCGAGCCCCAGGCTCCAGGCCCCGATAAGCGGCCGCCAAGGAGTGAGCCGGTGTGTACCTGGACGCCCATCCCCAGACACAAAGAACCACCAACGCACCGATGTCTGAGGGAGTCCGCCACTGGCAGGGGAAGTGGTGGTGGGGGGAGATAGGCCTCCAAACCTTGGAGGGCCTGAGATGTCCCCAGAGAGGTGGCGTCTGATACCCAACCTGACATATAGACACAGACATACAGGCACACACAGATACAAACATCCATTCCCACCCTCATGCTCTCATATGCAATTACTCCACACTCAACCAACGTGGAGACAAACATAAAGATCACACACGATCACACTCCCCAAGCGTACTCTACGAACCGGGTCTAGGTACCCTTGCCCCTGGGGGGGGAAACTGCACCCAGACCCAGCTGGTGTTACCCTTTTCCCTGCAGTGGGGAGAGGCAGACCGCCCCGACTCCGCAGCAGCAGCAGGGAGGCCCCACCCTCCAGACCGCAGTCGGACAGCCAACTCCTCCTTCTAGCCCCCCCGCTCCAGCAGGCTGCAGAGAATGGGGGTGGGGAAAAACTCCAAACCTCCCTCCACCCGCTCATATGTAGTGTTGATGCATATGTGTTCTAAGGTGCATTTAAAACCCAGGAGGGCATGGAGCTACCTGCCAGAGAGCAGCAGGTAAGCGCATAGCCCCTCCTGCTAGCCCTCAATGTCTACGTGTATTTAAAATTGAGAGGTGGGCAACGACGCCAGGGGTGAGGTGTACACCCTGATGGTCTTTTGGAATCCGTGTAGCGTGCCCAACCCCTAAGATCCTATATGTATGTGTAATGAGAGTGTGAGTAATGTGAATGTCTAAGTTGTGGGATAAAATTGAGGCAGAGGCAGCCAGAAGGGGACGGGGGGGGGGGGGGGGGGGGGTAGCCTCCTCTGCACCCTGGTGACACACCCCTACTCCAAGGCCCTGCATGTATGGGTGGTTGTGGTGGAGCGGGAAGAGGGAGGCAGCTGGAGATGGGGAGGGAAGGAAGGGGGGGGGGGGGGGGCAAGTGACCCCTCCCTGGGGCCAGCTCCCCCGCTGACCCCAGTAGGCACCCCCATACTCCGCGACCCGCCAGGGAAAGGGGGCCCATTCAGACCGGGGCCCAGGGGAGCAGCGCCGCCTGGCCCCACAGAGCCCGGGACAGTTCACCCAACCCCACCACAGAGAAAACTGCACCCACCCCACCATCCACTCATCTTCCAGACTACATAAGACAATAGACGCCCAGGCTGATATCTTCCTCCACCTCTCCTGTATCTCCCCCCTGTGCAGAGAGAGTTCCTGAAGAAGGGAAAGCTCCTGCAAGATGTGACAACCTCCCTCACCAGTTGAAGAGCCCCCCAGGTGGCTCGACGCACCGGCGGCACCCTGCTCCAGGGCTGGGCCCCCATGCACCCACCCGCCCACAACCCCGGCAACACACTAACCAGGACCCAAGCCCCCGAGGCCCGGCCAGGGCCCCAGCCCAGAGACGGAGCGCCCCCAGAACCTCACGCCCATCCCGGACCCACCCAGGGGCAGCCAGGCTACCAGGTCAGTAACCCACGTCCGTCAGCACAGACCCTCCCCTAGCCCCGCTTCACGCAGCCACGAGGAAACCGTCACCTGAGAGCCAACAGAGCCCTTAATAGGCCATGACCGCTACCCCGGGTTGAGCCCCCCAAGGAAGATGCCTCCGGGGAACCCCCCGACGCCCTAAGCCTGTCCCTACCCCCACACCAATCACAACAGTGAAGGCGAGACCAAACTATGACCCCCCAGCCCCACTAGGTGATGGAGCTGATCAAAGGAGCCCAGAGCAATTGATCTGATGTGGTGGCAGAGGCTGTATCAAGACTAATGTAATCTAATAGATAATTTCTATATTGGTTAGAATTAAGATTATTTTTATTTTTCCAGTTCATGAGGACTGTTTTCTTGGCTATGCATAGGGCAGTGAAAACCATATGGGCTATATTCTTTTCTGAAGTGACATTATCTAAGCTGCCCAACAAACACACTAAGGGGGAAGTTGGAATGTTACATTTCAGACACTTCGATAAGTCTTCACATATCTCGCGCCAAAACTTCTGAACTGGTGGACAGAACCAAAGAGCGTGGATATAATTGTCTGGTGTATTGGTTTGGCAGTGTGAGCAGTTGCTGGTAGACGTAAAGCCCATCTTGAACATCCGATGACCTGTATAGTGCACTCTATGTAATATTTTGTATTGAATTAATTGAAGACTGGGATTTCTAATTAGATGAAAGGTTTTTAAGCAAGTCTGAGACCAGAAGTTTAGGTCTAAGTTAACTGATAAATCCGCTTCCCATTTTGCAATAGGAAGTGATATTGATTCATCTGTTTTAGAAAACATTCTGTATATTTTGGATAGTAATTTGGGGGTTTTAAGAGTAAGAAATTGAACCACACTTGGTGGTGTTTGTAGTTCAACTTGACCCGGTTTAAATTTCTTTTTTACTATGGATGTAATTTGTTGATATTCTAAAAATCTTTTCTTGTTGATCCCATATTGTGTAACTAGTCCGTCAAATGAAATAAATTCTGTTCCTTCTAGTATATGTTCTAAGTATTTGATTCCTTCACCACTCCAATCTGAAAAGTTTATCATATTATTGTTTTGTAATATGTCAGGGTTGTTCCAGATAGGTGTACGTTTGCATGGGATTAATGAAGACTCCGTCAATTTTAGAAACTCCCACCATGCTTTCAGAGAAGAGCTGATGTTGATGCTTTTAAAGCATTCATGTCGTTGGATGTTTGAGCTGATAAATGGTAGATCTGAAATCTCTAGATTATTGCAAAGTGCCTGTTCTACATCTAGCCAAGGTTCATCTAAGAGGGTATGTTTTAGCCATCCTGAGATAAACTGAAGCCTGTTGGCTAAGAAGTAGTGCTGAAAGTTAGGTAGTTCTAATCCTCCTTTATCCTTGGTCTTTTGTAGTGTTTTTAGGCTTATACGTGGGGGTTTATTTTTCCAAAGGAATTTGGACAGACATGAATCTAGAGATCTGAACCAATCTTGTGGCGGTTTAGTTGGGATCATTGAGAATAAATAATTTATTTTTGGTAAGACCATCATTTTTATAGCGGCAACCCTTCCCATGAGTGATATGGGTAGACATTTCCACCTAGCCAGATCCCCTTCTACCTTCTTTAAAAGTGGGATATAGTTTAATTTAATTAGATCTGCAAGCTTGGGAGAAACATTAATACCTAAATATTTTATATTTCCCGATTGCAGTGGTGTAGAAGAGGAATTATGGAGGGAGCAATTAATCAGTAGGACTGTAGATTTTGACCAGTTAATTGAGTAATCTGATATTCTTGCAAAAGAGTTTATCAATTCAATCACCCCAGAGATATTGGTTTGTGAATTTTGGAGAAAGAGTAACACATCATCCGCATAAAGGCTGATTTTATGTTCCACGTTCTTGCATTTTATGCCCTTAATTACTGAATTATGTCTAATTGCTGCTGCTAGTGGTTCAATAAAAATTGCAAACAGTGAAGGGGAGAGTGGGCATCCCTGCCTGGTGCCCCTTAAGAGACAGAAGCTGGAGGATGTCTGGTCATTTGTTTTGACATAAGCTGTTGGGGAATTATATAATATTTTTAACCAGTTTATGAAAGAGGATCCAAAACCAAATTTGTGTAAAGTTGCAAATAGAAATTTCCAGTTAACTCTGTCAAATGCTTTTTCTGCGTCTAAAGAGAATATTGTAGTTTCTAGGTTTTTACTGTATGAGTAGTCTATCAAATTAAGTAATCTACGTGTATTTGTTGATGAGTGCCTACCTTTTATGAAACCAGTTTGGTCAGGATGAATTAAAAGGGGGGTTATTTTCTCCAGTCTCTTTGAGAGAGCTTTGCAGATTATTTTAAGGTCTACATTTATAAGGGATATTGGACGATAGCTTGAGGGATATACAGGGTCTTTGCCTGGTTTTAGCAGGAGATTAATGTTTGCAGAATTCATATTTGATGGAAGTCTGCCCTTTTCTTTGATTTCCAACAACGTTCTGTAAAAAAAAAAAAACACTATCCTCTTTGCTGGGCTTCTGCGACATATTCTTCCTCATTTTCTTGTTAACCACAGCTATTCTTGCACTATCATGTACTGCAGCGAGGCTCGTCTCATTAAATGTCTTTGCATGCTGCAGGGCTAACTCACTTGCATGACACAGTCTTTCTGCTTCATCCAGAGTTAGCTTGGAATCTCTGAGCAGCCGTTCTCTAGTCCATTTATCATGGATCCCATACACAATTTGATCACGAACCATAGAATCTTTCAGCTCTCCAAAATCACACGACTGTGCCTTTAGCTTCAAATCAGTCACAAAGCAATCAAAAGTCTCTTCTGGTTGCTGCATCCGAGATCGGAAAACATACCTTTCATATACTGTGTTCTTCTGTGGTGAACAGTGTGCATCAAACTTTTCAACCACTTTGTCGTACTTATTCCTGTCACCAACTTCCTCAAACTCAAACGTGTTGAAGACTTCAATGGCTTGAGGACCAGCTACTGTGAGCAGCAAAGCAATTTTCCTGGCATCTGGTTTAGAGTCCAGTCCCATGGCAGCCATGTACAGCTCAAACTGCTGCTTAAAACACCGCCAGTTGCTGTCCACATTCCCTACCAGTTTCAATCCTTCCGGTGGCTTCAAACTTTCCATCTCAAACAGAACTTTGAGCTGCTATCGCTTCCACTCTCCCACTTTTACTCCTGGTACCATGTGTTGTCTCCGTAGAGCTTTGAAAAATAACACAGCATCCACTTGTCTTTTCGAGCTATTGCTCCAAACATTTTATTAACACCATTCACAGACCAGTCTTCTTTTATGGAGGCAATGCCCCTAGGGGCATTCATGGGCCCTCTCTAATACAGCGCCCCCTGCTGGCAAACCCTATCACCACATGAGCACCCACACATCACCACACTGGTAGGGCATTTCGTTTGTACACACTGTACTGTAGCATGTTGGAGTACCCAGCTGATAATAGGTGAAAACTTTAGGGGCTCGTCTCTCCCTCCTTAGCAAACTATAGGTCCCTTCTCTGTTGTTTTCAGGCAAGCATGGGCGTGGAGATGCTAGAGTGTCATCCATTACCTCTCCAACTACTTGTCCATCTTCCTCTTGATGGTCTTCTTCCTGTGGCCTGTTTTCGTCCTGTGTCTCAGGCTTCTCTGTGTACGACATGAGCCCAGTGGTCCATTACCACCGACCTCTGGTTTCTCCTGGTCATCACCATGCTCTGTGACCCTCTCTGTACTGGGCACTTGAGTCTGTGTTACGGGCCCATAATAGTACCCCCATTCCTCCTCATCATCTTCTACTTCCTGGTTCACCTGTTCTGCGTCTTTTTCCCTTACCCTTCTTTTCTTTTGCTTCGGTGATACTTCTGGTGGCCTTTCCAGGGGTAAGTAATCACATGGCAGCAGCAGGTTGCGGTGCATGATTCTTGACCTTCCCCTCCCTTGCTCTGGTTTCACCTCATACACGGGGAGGCCTTCTGCAACTTGACGGATGATAACATGGATGTCCTGTTCCCAGTGATTACGAAGCTTCCCCGTTCCTCCTCTAGGGGTCAGATTTCGGACAAGAACACGATCCCCAGGGTATAACACAGAGCTTCTCACTTTCCCATCATAATGTTTTTTACTCCTGTCTCCTGACTTCTTTGCATTCTCCTGTGCTATGTCATATGCCTCTTGCATTTCTCGTGTCCATTTCTCCATGTAGGTTCGGTGGTCTGTTTTCCCTGTCTCAGAGGTGAGACCAAACAGCAGATCAATAGGTAACCTTGGGGACCTTCCAAAGTGAAGGTAGAAAGGAGAAAACCCAGTTACCTCACTTCTTGTACAGTTATAGGCGTAGATAATGTGGGATTATAATATTATTTTATGCCATGTTAGACCCCTAATTAAAGATTGTGAATTATTGTGTAGTTTTAGTTTGCATTATTCTCCTGCATTAGAAGAAGGTGATAACTCTTGCATTTGTTAAACTGATTTGTATTACATTAGACTGCTGATTTATTGTGAATGAATGATATTGTTTTAGGATGCATTATACTGCTGAGTTATAAGAAATACTGTTCGCAGAAAGTCATCGCCTTATTTGTCTGATTAGAAGAGAACAGAACATACTGGAGAGATTTTCTGCCCCATCTCAGCAGGAGCAGATAAACAGGGAGCCAAGGTTGTAGCTTAGGCGCTGTGTGAGAGAAAGAATGTGAATGTTTAGGCTCTTATGATAAGGTGGGGGCCACTAGAGGCTATAAGAGTTTGATCAATGCTCCACCATTTTGAGATCTGATGCTGTCTGCGTACGGTGTCCATCTCCCACGCGTGTGATCATTAAAATCATCATTTGACTCAACCCGGCCGGACCAGTGTTATTTGGTTTTTCCTCTTGTATCCATCCCCAATATTTGAATCCGTAACAATAAGCTTGTTCAAGGACTCTTTCCAACTTGTCTTCTGCCTATCAGTAAGTGTCCTCAACATTTGTAGTAACGTCCGGTTGAACCGTTCAACTTGTCCATTCCCTTGTGGGTGGTATGGTGTAGTTCGGGATCCCAATATGCCACAGTTCTTTTTCAGCTGGGCAAAGAGCTGGTTCTCAAATTCGCCACCTTGGTCATGGTGTATCTGTGCTGGCAGTCCAAACTTCAAGGCGTAGTCATTAAAGATGCGATCAGCAACCATTTTGCCAGACTTGGAGGTGGTGGCATAAGCCTGTGCAAAACGAGTAAAGTGGTCAGCAATCACCAAAATGTACTCGTAACCACCCTTACACTTGTCCAAGTGGAGAAAATCTATTGACACCAGTTCAAATGGCTGCGTGGTAACAATACTGGTGAGCGGTGCCCTCGCTTCTTTACATGGTATCTTTTGTTTCAGGCAAGTGCAGGTCTTTGTCACATAATGTTCAATGTCTCGTTGCATGTAAGGCCAAAAGAATCGATCTCTGATCAATGATGTTGTTCGATCAGTGCCCTGATGACCCATCTCATCATGCAACTCTCTCAGTACAGTTTCTTGGTACTTTTCAGGCAACACAAGCTGTCTCTTGGTTGTGGTTTTTCTGCAAAGAATACCATCTTCATCAACATGAAGTCTTTCCCATTCACGCAGGAGACACTTGCTTTGGGCACTTAGTGTATTAAGTTCATGCCTTGTTGGCTTTTCATTCCTCATTTTGCACTGCATTATTGGGCCAATATTTTCATTGTCTTGCTGTGCTTGTTTGATCTCTGTAACCGAAAACTGGTTGTGTGGTTCTTCACTCACTGATGTATACTGGAGACGGGTGAGTATGGGGCAGACCATTGGTGAGTTGAAATCTGGAGTCTCCACAACTTGGGTTATTGCTGCCACACAATCTGAACCCACTTCCTCTGTACACTGTTCCATCATTTCCTCTATCTCAACAGGCATTCTTGAAAGACTGTCAGCATCCACATTCTCTCTACCTGGGCGAAATCGGATGGTGAAATGGAAGTCTGCAAGCTCTGCCACCCATCTACATCCAGTTCCATTTAGCTTGGCACTAGAAAGGATGTAGGTGAGGGGGTTATTGTCAGTGAACACAGTGAAAGTAGGCGCCTAATAAAGATAATCTCTGAATTTCTCTGTGACGGCCCACTTCAGTGCGAGAAACTCCAGTTTTCCTGAGTGAAGATGATAGTTTCGTTCAGCTGCAGTCAATGTCCGGGAGCCATAAGCAATCACGCGGAGTTTATTATCTTGTTGTTGGTATAGAACTGCTCCGAGGCCTTGGGCTGAGGCATCGGTATGGAGGATGAATGGTTTAGAAAAATCTGGGAACCCGAGGACTGGTGGCTCAACTAGGCAGTCTATTAGTCGTTCCAATATGCACTGATGTTCTTCAGTCCACACAATTGACTTGTGTGATGGAACCCCTTTACTCTTTCTTGTGACTTGTTTTGTGTTTGTCTGATTTTGGGGTACATTGTTATCTTCGGTTGTGCCCTTCAACAAGCTATACAGTGGACCCACAATAGGGGAGAAGTCCCGTATGTACTGCCTATAGTATCTTAACAAGCCCAAGACAGTTCGCAGCTCTCCCACATTGCTTGGTCTCCTGTCCTTCAAGGCTCTCACTGCATTGGTGTCAGCTGGATCAATTTTGCTACCTTCGGCTGAAACAGTTCTCCCTAGATAGCGAACCTCGTGTTTGAATAATTCACATTTACTGGGTTTAAGCTTGATCCC
Organism: Diplotaxodon limnothrissa; assembly: GCF_057381915.1. NCBI lineage: Eukaryota > Metazoa > Chordata > Actinopteri > Cichliformes > Cichlidae > Diplotaxodon > Diplotaxodon limnothrissa. The sequence continues at coordinate 30,023,313 of NC_140598.1, forward strand.
ATACTTCCTCAGTAGTTGAAGCACTTTTCTGACATGATTGACATGATCATCAAATGAATGACTGTACACTAGGGTGTCATCAAGGTAGGGTACACAGATGTTGTCTCGCACCTCCTCCAGACACTCTTCCATGCAGCGCTGGAAGGCTGCAGGTGCATTCATCAGCCCGAATGGAATCCTTATCCATTCGTACAGACCCCATGGTGTCACAAAAGCAGTGAAAGGTCGGCTGCCCTCATCCATAAAGCCCTGATGGTAGGCCTTGCCTTGGTCTAACAATGAAAACCATGAGTTGCCGCCAAGACTGTCGAGAATGTCCTGCACTCGAGGGATTGGTTGTCTGTCTGGATGAGTGTTTTTGTTTAGTTCTCTGTAATCTATGCAAAGACGTAAGCTGCCGTCCTTCTTTCTCATGCAGACAACTGGTGAGGCATAAGATGAGTTGGATTTCTTGACCCAACCTTGTGCAATAAGGTTGTGCAGATACTCTTTCATCTCTTTGTATAGTGGCTTTGGTACCGACAGGTAAGTGCGTGCTACAGGATCCATATCCTTCAATGATATCTTCAGTTTCAACTTGTCGATACATCCAATATCATCATCTGATTTGGAAAAGGAAGAGCATTCCTCACGGAGCATCTTTTGCACCACCCCCCTTTCAGATTCACTCAGGTGGGGAAGGTCAATTGGTAGGTCCCATGAGGTGTCAGGAATTTGCTCACTCTCTGCATTCACTTGATTCACCAATAATGGGGAGCACTGGTCAGGTTTCTCTAAAACCGTCGCTGGGTACACAGCTTGAATTTGCTCTAAGGTGCCCACAACAGTTTTTCCTGACAGCTCAATATCGTGATCAGTGGGATTTTGCACATCAAGAACAATATAGGGGGGGACCCCCCTTCTGAGTTCTACTAGTGTCTCACAAAACTCCAGGCCTTCAGCCCACTGAGGGTTTATGTCAGGCTCAAAGAGAAGTGTAGTGTCTTTCTTCAGCGGGCGGGTCTGCACCTTACAGTCGATCTGAACAGAAGTGTGTTTGGGTACAATGACTTTGTCTTTTGTTGTTCTCACAACAAAATCATGTGATTGTTTAGCAGTCACTAAATCAATAAAGGTTGTGACATTTTCTCTTTTAAGGCAAGGGAAAGTCCCTCTTAATGCCTCGTGCAACTGCTCAGTTCTTTCAGCATCCATTTGCTCTATAGTACTAGTTTTCAGTATTTGCTCAATGACATTAAAGCCTAGAATGGGCTGCGAAAGACTTCCGCCTTTCATCACTAACATGGGGACCACAAGTTCTTTAGGGTTTGCTCCCTCAGCAGCTACACCAAAAGTGACTTCAATGAAACCCCTTGTAAGGGATGTTTTGACCTTTAGCAGCTGAGATTTTTAAATCGTCAGGTGCATCAAGTAACTCAGAAACATCTCTTAATTTCTCATGTGGTAAATACTTCTTTTTCCACTTTTCATCAACAATACACACTTGGGAGCCTGTATCCCATAAGGCTTGAGTTTGGTGGCCTTGTATATAACAGTCAACTATACACTGTTTCCCAACAAGAGCAACAAGATGGGACTGGCTGTCCACCCTTTTGGGGTGAATAACACTTGCCTTTGGGTACGTGTGCTGATTTACTTGAGGCTGAGAGTGTTTGTTGCATTGTTTTCTGTGTCTGGGCCAGTGCTCAGCTTGGCACATTTTAGAACAATTAGCGCTTTTTTTACAAGCTGCACACAGTCTTTTGAGTTTTCCCGGAACACCACAGTAAGAGCAAAGCTGTTGGGACGTTACACTATTATTGGTTACTCCCTGTCCCGTGGGGGCAACCACCGTCCGTTTAAAGGTTGATCTTTGTCTGGTCTAGTTAGTTTCGCCCTGCAACCTGCGAGAAAGTGTTCACTGCTACCACCGATAGCAATGGTTGCAGTACTCAGTCCCACTTTGCTGGCAGCCAAAGCATTTCCTTAGGCGTGCTCGGTTTACAGCAGGATACTGACGTTGTGGTGCAAACCTCTGTTGATACTGAGCTGTATCACCTCTCCGTCCAGGTCCCACAGGAGGGACCTGGACGAGCTAGGCTGGAGAAAGTTAGTTTATCCTTTTGGCCGGGCTCACCAATCTGACCTGGTATTTTGAATTCTCTGCCTCACGGTAATGTCAAAAAAGGTGGAGTGGTTTGTTTAGCACTATTGTCCCCCACACTCATCGACAGTTTGGCTGTACTAGGTTGCTTTGCCTTGTTCTGTCGTGATAATGCAAGAGCCAACTGAAGCGTCTCCATTTCCTTTATCAGCTGTTCTTCTTCTGAGGCCTCACCAACCTGTTCCTGCACCTCATCTATCTGGTTAGTATCTGAGGTTTTGTGTCCCGATGTACCGTTCTGAGCAGCCTGTTGCAACTGAAAAATTTTGTCTTTCAAAATCAGTAGCTCGGACATTCCCTCATCTTCAAGCTCATCCAGCTCCTCTCTTTCTAAGTGCTGTATTATATAGGAAATGAGAGAGGAACAACTTTTAACTGATACCCTTTCAAGTTTTGAACCAACTATATTTAGGAAATCACAAACTTCGATCAAAATGTCTCTTGTCACTGTATACAATTGTGAGGAGAAAATTGTTAGAAGGCAAAGAAACTCACATTCAGATATCTTTTTACATGTACATATACATGGGCGATCCCCCGTCACGGTCCGATCTGTTCTGCACCAACGTGTGCACAACAGATGTGACACAGAGGAAAACCGCTCAGGGCTCTTAGCACATTCTTTATTTATACTTCAAGCAAGTTTCCACAGCAGTAGGAGTGGCATGTATGGAACTGATAATATCTCCTTAAAAGGAGAGACCTTTAGCTTGTCTGTTGAAACAGGAGATAGCTTGGTATGTATAGATCTCAAAACATGTCCATAAAAGGAGAGAGAGAGAGAGACCGTTAACTTGTCTGTTAACACAGGAGGTAGTATCGTATGTCACCGCATTCTTCTGCACATATGGTTTCACTCCCTTTTCCTGTGGTGGTTCCAATTCACAAGCTCTTCTTCCTTTAAATGAAGCTACAACTAAACATAATCACAAAACTAAAAAAATCTCTCAACAACAATGTACCAGCAACTTCTAACTTCAGGTCCTCTAGCCCTGAAGACTCCATTTCAGTCTGTGGTTTGTGAAAAAGATTGGTGTGATGTAAGACCTCTTTGCAGAAGTGTCAGTGCAGCTTCCCTGGCACCAGCAGTTAACCTCAGGTTGCATGCAGGTCCCTCTGCGTAACTGTCGAAACCAGAACACTGTATCTCCCACCGTGGTATTTGATGTGAGGGGTTGAATGATGACTGGGGCGTCTATCTGGGACAGCGGGCCTTCATCACATTCATCCCAGCGGTGCCTCCAAAATGTTACACCCTGAAAAGGGGCTGAAAAGGGGATAAGTCAATGACAACGCTCAGACACGATGCTTCTCTTTCAGCAGCTTCATTGCGAATGATTCAAAAATATAAACATACATACAAAAGTATTAAACATCTTAACAACGATGTACAGTCTCTGTTAGTTGTAAGAGGATATCTCAAGATACAAGATTACAGATTAAATTGAATGTAAGAATTTACAAAAACAGCTTATGAATCAACAAACTTAGATCATTAAACTGAAATGTACAGAAAATAAACAAAATATTAATATAAAAATACTAATAGGCATTTGTCCCTTCACACAAAATAAACATGTTCTTCGTCCAGATCAAATGCAAAATGCACACAATGCTGTATGTTTCATACACAGTCTGGAATGATAATGCGACATGCTAGCCACCAACAGCGCGCTTAGCTTAGCTAGCTGCTTATAGCTTATCCTAACAACACAGTTAACACAGATCATCTAAATATTCCTAGTATCCTCTTGGTACATTTGGAAACATGGTCAGTACAGCTCAACATACATATTTGTAAAGTCCAAAAGCAGAATTGCTCAATTATTACCTGAAAAGGGGATAAGTCAATCCTCAGATAATTTTTTCCAAAGATTCTTTCTGTTGTTATCAATAGTTCTCATCATGCTGATTGATGTCCAAGGGGTCTCCTCTCCCATAAGTTTGATTCTAATTCCTGCCGTGGTGATGTTAAATTGGGGTGAAACGTCATCATGTCAGCTTTGACTGGCAGCTGCAGTCACGGAGAAACTTGCGCATCTCTGTTCGGGAATAGCAGATAGAACGTAGGCTCTGAGAGGAGGGCCAGTGTTTACGCTACGAAAACACGACCAAGTGTTTTAACCTGGCAGCCTGAGGTGTTCTTCAGTAAACTGGACTACCCGACAGAAGGAGCCGAGGCTCCGCTGCACTTTTTCGGTAAGTTAAACGTGTTTGTAAGCTAATCCGTAACTACCGTCCTTAGCTCGGTCCTGAGACCTAGCTAGCTAAGATGAGGACTCGGCTGTCAGGGTTCGTTTAGCTAACCCGTGCAGGTGAATGAATTTACACCGACTAAAGAAATCAAGAGAAACGCTCCGGGCTACTCACTAATTACTGTTCTTTTATTACAAGTATTATACTGTTAAAGCAACAGGCTGCACTCTGCTTTAGCTCCTGTGCAGAGCTGGGCCTTATTTCAGGAAGCCGGTTTAGTGCAAACTCTGAGTAAGTATACCCTGAGTTAACGAAAACTCTGGGTTTTCGGTTTCACAAAGCGAGTTTAGATTAATTCTGGGTGAGTTACTATGACGACACACTCCGTGAAGCTAACCTGCCCCCTAGCAGGTTTACTTCAACTAACCCTGACCTTCTCCGCCTCTTTGTCAGAAACCTGACTGTAGGAAGTGTCAGACATGGCGTGCTCCTTCCTTGAAGAGCCAGTAGATGTTGAAGCCCAAATTCTCCGCAGAGCTCTCCGCCGGGAGTGAGTGATTAGAGCGCATTCGGACATTTTATCATTTCCTGATGATTTTCTGTGTAAACGTTACCGTTTTTCAGCACAATCTATAATTTATTTGAATAACATCCTCAGGCCTAATATTGCTCATGTGACACATCGCGGACATCCTCTCAGTTCTGTACATATTGGTCGTGTCCAAATTCATGAGCTGCATCCTCCTGAGGCCGCATTTGTAGACCGATTACGTCACAGCGACGCGCCGAAGGCTGTCCAAATTCATATACTGCTCCGAATGCAGCCGACAAACGAGTCCTCCTTTTCCCCGAATTTGAAGGATGGGTCGGGTGTGTCCTTCGTGGCCCACCATATCCCAGAATTCATAGCGCAGCCCAGCCAAGCTCCAGTTTCCGGCTAATGGCGGCCGCTACTAAGTTTTAAAATTACTCTTATTAATCTTTCTGGGTCACAAAATAAACTTTTAACATATTTTCAGGCGAGAATGTGGGTGTGTAAACTTCAAATATCTGCTTTGTTTGTCAAGATATCGCATATTTGCAAAAGTGCTTCGACGTTTTCGGTGACGTCTGTCACCCACCAGCTCGACAGCTTGCCAGCCCAGAATTCATTGCACAGAACTTCATTCACGTAACGATGGCGGCACAAAAGGATAAACCGGGAGACGAATACACTTTTAAATGTAAGTATGTGAAAATCTGGTGGTACAAAAGTTAAATTTTTATAGCGGTTATGTTGTTAGGGTTGTGAATTTGCATAGACTTGTAATATTTATTTAAACAATCTTCATAAAAAGTGGACGTAAACTAGCTTGTATGGTGGGTCCCACGGTTTTCCATTGGCGCTTACATTTTTCCCAATCAACGTTTTTGTGATATGTTTATAGGGACCAAAGAGCAAACGGCAGACTTTATTAAAACTAGAGGAGAAAATGATCACCTCTTCACCGGGGTAAAAAATTCAGCGACTGTGGGATGGAGGTACACGAATAAATCAATTTACACATCATATTCATCTGAGTACGGTTTCAATAACCCTCATTCTGTACAGAACCTGTGATGTCCAGACGATATTCCTCTTGTGTTCTGCTGTGAAAACTTTTGGATTTAGGGATTATCATAGTTGTCATGGTTTTCTCTCTTCTCTTATTTTTTGTGTGCGATCAGGACTATTCTTGAGAAGATGGGCCTACAAGGGAAAGTCACCACCTTGCAGGCCAAAAAGAAGTGGGACAACTTAAAGAAAAGATACAAAGTATGTGTGCTGTCAAGAAGATAATTTAAGAGAGAGATAAGATAGAACTTTATTAATCCCTCGGGTGGGTTCCTCTGGGAAATTCGACTTCCAAAAAGCACAGCACCGACAGAAGTTACAGAATATTATATATATATATATATATAATATTCTGTAACTTCTGTCGGTGCTGATGGCACTCACATTCCAATCATTGCTCCTTCAGTAAATGAAGGAGACTATGTGAACAGGAAGTCTTTCCACAGCATTAATGTACAGGTACATAGTTCCCTGTAGCATTTCAAACTAACAGATTATTTCATTATAGTAATGGATGCTAATTTGTGTTCTCTGCACTGTGAAGATCATATGTGATGCTGCCAACATTATCACAAATGTGGAAGCCAACTGCTCAGCCTCTGTGAGTGGTGGTGGTGGAGGACCCCCACCTGTTTTTCGGGCCTCCGCTTTTTTTTCTGTTGGCTATAACGGGTCACATTTGAGCATACAGAGTAAGCAAATATGTACTTGTAATGTGCTCAGATAATTTCAATAAGTGCTTACAGAAAGAAAATTAATGTAGCCTCTAACTGCAATTGATTTACATCGGACAAACAGACCAAGCACTATGGCTCGTAATACAATTACACCTTACCTGTTTGGACTATATTTTTATATTTCATTTTTACTTGCTGCCAGGAACGTTTGGGGCCTGTTGGGTTGCACCTGCGCTCACATCACATCACAAAATAAAATGTATAAAATAAAAAATAAAATATAATAAAATAACGTGTTAAATGGGTGGAAATCCCTAGATCAATGTTTAAATTAACACTCACGCATTGACTCTGTCGGCTATGTTTTGCCATGCATGCTCCCTTTCTTTTGCAGCTGTGGCTGTGTTACTTTTTTTCCGCAAAATTTGCATGTTATCGGCATATGCTGCCATCAGAATTTCGGCCTCAAGCGCTGTAAGATACATTGACCGCGCCTTCTTTCCCTCCGTCTCCATGGTGACTCGCTTAATCTGTGCTCCACTAATCAGGGCTTTATGTATCCGCGTTGACTGAACTACTTGTTATCAGCCTTTCTGAAACCGAATATTCCGAGTTGGACAGTTCGGGGTTACTCAACCCTGAGTATCGTTTTTCACTCTGAGTTTTTTAAACCGGCTTCCTGAAATAGGGCCCTGATTATTAAATATGTGCAAACAACAGCATGTTTTCAGTCTCTTGCCACATCTATAAAGACAGTAACTTTTTTTTAAAAAAAAGCTTGTACCTTGTAGCTCCTCATTACTCAGGAACTATTGATTAAAGTACTGTAGTGTACTGTAATACTGAAAAAAATGTAAGAGAAGAACTTCAGATCCTGAGTGTGTGAGGACAGAAGAATCAGCTTTATTTCAATATTGAGGGATAAAATTTATATTTGAGTTTGATGGTTCTGTTGTCTTTGTGATTACAGGAGCTGCCCTCTGATTCAGACCTCAGCACCACCCAGTGACAGCAGACAGATCATCCAACATGTTCACATGTTAACTGCAAAATGAACTGATGAAAACAGTACAAAGGTTAAAGTACCACATGTGCTGTAGTGAAAGCTGCAGCTGTTTTATTGATAAAGTTAAACACAAAAAAACAAAAGGATTAATCACTCGTGTAACTGTGTCACTATATATCAGCATTAACAGGACCTCAGTTTGTATCTCAGACCTGCACAGCTTCCGTTTTAAACACTTGATGTACTCAGTTGCACGAAGAGCACGTTTGAGTTTCTCTAACACAATTAAATAAAACCTGATGAAAGTCAAAGGTCGTCACTTGTATGTTGAACTACAAACTTGTCATCTGGAATTCTTTCACAGTTTTTTGCACATAGTGGGTTATTTACCATAAAGTGATGCAGAGTTATTCATACCAGAGTAACCAAAGAGGATCATATGTTTTTAAATATATAACTTTCTACAGGACTGAATATAATATCTTTATGTAAAAGTCTGGAACCTCTGGGGAGTATCCAATTATTTATAACATTACACAAACCAAAGGTCTCATCACAGTATTCATGAAATGCTGGGTTTATCCATCTCCTGGGGCGGGCCTACGGAGGAGTGCTGAAGATTTCCCTGTGAGGGAGCTGCTGGTGAAGATCATGAGTCCTGCTTGATCAATGCGATGAGCTTCAGTGTTCCTGGTGTTTCTTAAATGATGCCTCTTTCAGTGGGTCAACAGAACTTCTGGCACAGGACAGCTGTGATGAAAGAAAGGGAAGAAGTTTCTCCAAACCTCTGGACCCAGAAACCCAGCTGATGATCTCCCTCACTAGTTTCTCTCCAGGGTGAATGTAGCTGTTATACATAATATGGATTATTATTAAATAAAAAGAACACATTAGACTACACTACTGAAACCTGCTGCTGTTTTTAAAGTTTCCATGTTACCAGGCTGTAGACTAGAGATTTAAACAGTTTTAGATCCATTACACTCACAGTCTTATGTTAAAATCTCAAAGGACAGCATTATATTTTTGATATTAACAGTAACTGTGGGCCTCTGTGGAGTGTGCAGCTGATCTCATCGCTGTCTAAAAATGGATAAAAAAACATAAGGAGTGCTGATCCTTCAATAACAGACTATTAGAGTAACAGGTGTGTAGCATCGCTAACTAGCTAGCAACAAGCCTCCAACACAGTGTGTATGCTAGCGGCTAATGTAGCAAACGAATTAACAACAGAGCGATTTTAGAACTATAAGATGATAAGCTGTGTGTCTTTTTTATAACAGTGACATGGTTGTATTTACCTTAATTAAACGAGTCGTCAGTCGTGGTAAACCAGCAAAAAACTCGAGCCACAGGTGCTACGTAAAAAGTGTAGGGGGGCGTGTTTGCGGTCACGTCCAGCGGGTGTGTGGGCAGGAGTGTTACACAGCCGCTCCACCTCAAGTCACTACTGCGCAGACTCTGGCTCCAAATTTGCAAGATGGCACCCTCCACAAGCGGGATATTTTGGCTTCATTTTTGCACAATGGTAGGAGGCGGTGTCGCGTCGTCCATCTTTTATACAGTCATTGGGTTGTAGTCACATTAAGGATTGTTATCCGGTTGAACATCGTCATGATGGCCTTACAAGCCTGAACGGACAGTTAACTTGGTGTCTCTGCTTCAAGCATTGCGGGAGCTTTCAGTTCTACATGTGACAGGTGAGACCTGGAGATTTGGGACCGCCCCTGGTGGGCGGAGCTGGTCTTCGCTCCTTTCATAAGCGCAGGTGTGGGCAATTGGGTATTCCTTTGCAAACCTGAAGCTGCGAGTGCTTGGTCCGAGTTGGGCAAGTTGGTGTTTCTTAACTATGAAAGTCTGATACGCGTCCTCCCCTAAACTTCTGTTAGAACGGTAGGTTACAAAAAAATGTACCACTTGAGCTCTGGCTGTTGGCAGAGGTTTACAGTTATTTGCACCCTTGTAGGTGGGAAACATTGCTCCCGTGAGAACGGTATAGTGGACTTCATCGCCACTGACCCACATTTATTAGGGTGTGACACGAACTTGTGGACAGGTAACAAAACCAATTCAGTGGAGGAATATTCCTGTGTTTTATTGTCCAGCTAGTGATCTCCTGCCTTTTATTCACAGAGTACGGAGCTGCTGCTTTGCCAGGTGGATTTCTGGCTGCGGGCAAAGGACCCGACACATCAGTGTGTTTTAATTTGTTTTAAACTGGTGTAAGCCGACAGACTGACTGCTGCGGCTGTCGATGGTTTTTGGTTTTTTTGTTTTACTTTTTCTGTATCAGTAGGCACCACAGATATTGATTCGCAGGCGGTGAAGGCGCTGCAGGGAAAACAAATCCTTTTTTTGTCTCCCCGCTCTTGCATGCACAGCGGGGGGCCCGAGTGAAGACGGCACCGAAGATTTGCCTTTTTTTTTTCTATAGTGTTTTACCCATTTGGGGTCATGTGTGAGTTGCCGTCCATTTTTAACCTGTGTGCTATGTTGATTTGTTTTTAAACTGTTCTCCGCAGCGCTTGTCCTGCCTCACGGGCAATCGTACAGTCTTATCGTTTTTTAATAAGGTAACGTTTTTAATTGTTTTTAGGTGCTGCTGTTACACTGTTTCTTTTATTTTGTATTAAAAATTAAACTCTTTTAAACTGACTGTGCGCCTACGGCTCTGTCCTATTTTAAATAGGTACCTACCACGGGTCACAAACTGGCGTTGTCGGACAGGACGAGCCTCTAGGTGTGCACAGCGATTAGTCAGTTGGTTTGTGTAAAATTTTTATTTTTATGGGTGTGTGTGTGTTTTAAACTGTTTTATATTTGTATTTATTTTTTTTAGGCAAAGCAGCAGCTGGTAAATCCTGGTGGTAACAAAGTGTAATCTGCATTTAAACACAGTAGGCACTTACTGTTGAGGGTTTTTATTTTTTTTTATTATGGAGTCCCAATCAGGCATTTCTAGCCCCTGTAGACCTCATGACTCTACCTCTATGGAGGGATCTCTCCAAGAGAGGCTGGTTTATATCCCTAGAGAGAGGTCGTGCCCCCTGTTTAGTGGAACTGGGGAAATTGGTGTCCAAAGTTGGGTGGAGGAAATAAAATCTGTAATGCGCACTCGTAGACTTGCCCCTGTTGATAGAGCCCATTATGTCTATGATCATTTGACTGGTGATGCTCGTGAGGAAATAAAATATAGGTCCCAGCAAGTAAGAGAAGATCCAGACTGCATGTTTGATATTCTCCTTAGCCAGTATGGTTGCCCCATGTCCTTTATTGCTGTTAAGGAAGCTTTTTATGCAAGAAGGCAGCAAGAAGGAGAGTCACTGAGGGAATTCTCACATGCATCGTTTTCTCTCATGGACAAAATGATCCAAAGTTGTCCAGAGAGGCGAATTCCTGAGGCTGCTAGACTGCTTTCTGATCAGTTTGTAGAGGGTGTCCGGGATGGAAATTTGAGCCGTGAGCTTAAAAGGATTGTTCGCGAACATCCAGATTATGACCTCCATACTTTAAGAGATGAAGGCCTCAGGTGGGAGCGGGAAGGCAGAGTAGGAGTAGAACCCGGCCGGTTCAGGACTTATTCTGTCCCAGCAGTCTACAGCATTCAGCATACAGGACAAACAAAGGGGCCAAGGGATACTATTGGGTCAGAATTGGCAGAGGTTAAGGAAATGTTAAAACTGCAGCAGGCCCAGATTGATCAGCTTACACATGAGTTGAGAGTTGCCCATACATCAAGTAAGTCTAGGTTCACGCAGAGAGGAAGGCAGGTTATTTGCAGACGGTGTCAGAAGCCTGGCCATTTTGCTAAAGACTGTGATAATGAGAGGGTAGTAGCCTTTGAATCTACAGCCCCTAGCAGGAGCTCATCTGGGCAGGGTACGTTTTCCATGCAGGTGGAAAACTAGCACCCTCTGTTATGCTGAGCCACATATCAGATGGGGACATAACTGGCTCCAACAGTTGTAATGCTCAAATGTCTGGTCCCCCACCCAAGTTGGTAGGCTCCTGTCCAAAGGTTACCATTAATATGGGAGGGGTAGATGTCTCCTGTTTATTAGACACTGGATCCATGGTCACTACCATCACGGAGAGTTTTTTTGCCAAACATTTTAAGAACTGGGGTCCAGAGAAACTGAAAGCATGCCATTGGCTGTGGTTACGGGCAGCTAATGGGCTAGATATTCCCTATGTTGGCTACCTGGAGCTTGATTGCCAAGTGTTAGGGAGGCAAATACCGAAACGTGGTGTGTTAGTTGTTAGAGATCCTTTGGAGCCCAGCCCCAACTCAGAAATATGTGGAGTACTCGGCATGAATGTGATCCGTGAGTGTTATAGGGAGCTGTTTTTGGAACATGGCTCTGCTCTTTTTGACCTTCCTTTAGTGCAGGAGGATCCTTGGCAGCAGGCTTTGCAGCGTTGCCATACAGCGCAGCTACAGCCTGAAGCACAAGTTAGTGGCCCAGTGAGAGTTAAGGGTAGGAGAAAAATTTGCATCCCCGCAGGCACAATGAAGTTTGTACCAACTACATGTCGGAAAGTCCCTTCAGCACACACTGGAACAGCGCTTTTCGAACCATTAGATGCCGGTTTGCCTCATGGTCTCCTTTCTTCTCCAGCTTTGGTCCAGGTGGTCAGTGGCACTGCATTTATCCCAGTTACCAATGTGGGGTTAACTGAGGCCATTTTGCCACCTCGCAGTCAGCTTGGCACCTTGTGCCAAGTTGAAATTGTCAGCCAATCGGATGGCTCGACCAGGCTCTTGGAAGATTTAGGAGAGGAAAAACGTGTTACCATGGCAACCCAGAGTGTGGAATCCAACCCTCTGAAAACTGCAATTAATGCAATTGATCTCTCAGCCCTCACTGTACAGGATCAGGACAGGGTAAGGGCCCTTTTGCGTGACTACCAATCTGTTTTTTCTTCTCATGATGGTGACTTAGGGTGTACCAATTTAATGACTCATGAGATCCCACTTTTAGATGAGACTCCGGTCCGCCAGCGGTATCGACGGATTCCACCTTCAGAGTATGAGAGCGTTAAGGCCCATATTCAACACCTGTTGGAGAGTCAGGTGATCAGAGAAAGTTGTAGCCCTTTTGCATCCCCAATCGTGGTAGTACGAAAGAAGGACTCCAGTATTAGGCTTTGTGTGGATTACCGTCTGCTGAACTCTCAAGGACTAGGAAGGATGCTTTTCCCTTGCCCCGAATTGAGGAGTCCTTGGATGTGTTGTCAGGTGCATGTTGGTTCTCTACCTTGGACTTGGCTAGTGGCTACAATCAGGTCCCTGTTGCTGAGCCAGACAAAAAGAAAACTGCTTTCTGTACTCCTTTTGGGTTATTTGAGTTCAACCGCATGCCGTTTGGCCTCTGTAATGCACCAAGCACCTTTCAGAGATTGATGGAGCGAATGTTTGGTTCCCAGAATCACCAGTCTTTGTTGTTGTACTTTGATGATGTGATTGTCTTCTCTACCACAGTAGACGAGCATATTCAGCGCCTAGGAGCAGTACTGGAGACCTTGCGGGTACAAAACTTGAAGGCCAAGTTGGAAAAATGCTGTTTTCTGCAGACAGAGGTAAAGTACCTTGGGCATGTGATCTCCAAGGACGGGGTAGCCACGGACCCAGACAAAATATCTGCGGTGTCTAATTGGCAAACTCCTAGCTCTGTTGCTGAATTGAGATCATTCTTAGGGTTTGCTAGTTACTATCGCCGCTTTGTTCCAGGTTTTGCATCCCTAGCTGCTCCGCTCCACCAGCTGGTGGCCGAACTGGCTGGGACTAAGCACAAACGCCCCTCCAAGCGTGCATTGCAGGAAGTTTGGACCGAGCAGTGTGAAAATAGCTTTCAAGAGTTGAAAGCTCGGTTGGTGCATTCCCCCGTATTGGCTTATGCTAATTTTTCACAACCTTTTATCTTGGAGGTTGATGCCAGCCACTGGGGTCTGGGGGCAGTGCTTTCACAACAGCAAGCTGATGGCAAGGTGCGTCCTATAGCTTATGCTAGTCGAGGGCTAAAGCCCACGGAATGTAACATGTCCAATTACAGCTCCATGAAACTTGAATTCCTAGCCTTGAAATGGGCTATGACTGAAAAATTCAGAGAATATTTGCTGGGTAACAGGTGTGTTGTCTATACAGACAACAACCCCTTGAGCCATCTGACTACAGCAAAGCTTGGAGCTTTGGAACAGCGCTGGGCGGCTCAGCTCTCTTCTTTTGATTTTTCAATTAAGTATCGTCCGGGTCGTACAAATGGCAATGCAGATGCTTTGTCCCGACAGTGTCAGCCATCCGATCAAACTGTGTCTTTAGAAACACTGCTTCCTGGTACTTCCCTTCCAGACTCTTTAGTGCAAACAGTTTTACCACCCCAGCAAGTAATCCAATCTATGATTTCGGTTTTACCCTCTCATTCACTTGCAGACCTTGCTACTTTGCAGAGGGAGGACCCCACGATTAGTGGTTTTTTGAAGTTTTGGCGCAGAGGAACTGGCCCTACTCGCCAGGAGAGAAGAGATTTGCCAGCAGCAGTGCTGGAAATGTTGCGCCAGTGGAGGAAACTGGTAGAAAAGGAGGGTGTCCTTTATCGGCAGATCTTTCAGCCAGATGGGGGGGAACCAGTGTGCCAATTAGTGGTCCCTCAGAGTCTCAAGAATGAGGTTTTACATGGCTTGCATAATGACCATGGTCATCAGGGAACTGACAGGACTGCAGACTTGATACGCAAGAGGTGTTATTGGCCAGGTATGTCTAAGGAGGTTCAGGATTACTGTCAGCAATGTGAACGTTGTGCGCAGGCTAAAGCAGTTTATCCCAAACCTAAAACAACCATGGGTCACCTCATGGCTGCGAGGCCCAATCAGATTCTGGCAATTGATTTCACATGCCTTGAACCCTCCGTTGATGGCCGTGAAAATGTATTGATTCTTACTGATGTGTTTTCAAAGTTCACTCAGGCCATTTCTACTAAGGATCAAAAGGCAACTACTGTGGCCAGTGTTTTGGTTTATGAGTGGTTTTATCGCTTTGGTGTTCCCTCTAGGATCCACTCCGATCAGGGGAGGAGTTTTGAAGGAGCATTAGTTCAGCAGCTATGCCAGTTATATGGTGTGGAAAAGACTCGCACCACTCCTTACCACCCACAAGGTAATGGCCAGTGTGAGCGTTTTAATCGGACTCTGCATGATCTGTTGAGAACCCTGCCCCCTGAGCAAAAGCGTCATTGGCCCATGTATTTACAGCAGCTCACCTTTTCTTACAATACCACAATCCATCAAACTACGGGTGAGTCACCCTATTTTCTTATGTTTGGCCAAGAGCCCCAGCTCCCAGTTGACTTCCTGTTAGGCAGAGTGGAGGAACCCACCCACGGCCCGGTACACACTTGGGTCCAAGAGCATCAGAAATGTCTAGATGTAGCTTATAAAGGTGTGAGTAACCGCACCAAAGCAGCAGCGACGCTGCGTGCAGATCGTCAACCTGCCCCAGCTTCTGACCCCTTGCCATTGCATCAGTTAGTGTATTTGAGAGATCATAGCATTCGGGGACGGAATAAAATCCAAGATTTTTGGGGCGTTACACCGTATTGTATTGTCCGTGCCCCTGCTGATGCTGGTCCTGTGTATACAGTGGCCCCACTCAATGATCCAGAACAGAAAAGACAGGTTAATAGACAATTTATCAAGCCGATCCCTGCTGATATCTGTGAGAAAATAAGGGCAGAGCTCCAGCAAACTGCTAACCCTAGAAGTTCACCTGACCGGTTACCCCCGTCTGAGAATGAGGGAGACTTTTATGTGTGGCAACGAAGGGAGTCCCCAAGAGGTGACCCCCAAAGTGTACAAACTGATTCTGCACCATGTCCCCAACAACTCCCAGAGGACCTGGCTATAGTAATGAGGCCGCAGTCCAGAAGGACTAATCCTGGTACCCTGACTCCACAGTGTAGTGTCCCCACTCCATTAGCTGAAAGTGGTACAGTTAGAAGAACGACACGCTCAACAGCTGGCCACCATTCCAATCCACACCATCTGCCCCAATCAGCTGAAGCCAGGCCACCTAGTGTACATTCAGTTACAGCTTTTTATAGACCGTGGCTTTAAGGTTTCATTGTCGGGTCGCCAATGCAAAAACCAGGGGGGAGAATGTGACAGGTGAGACCTGGAGATTTGGGACCGCCCCTGGTGGGCGGAGCTGGTCTTCGCTCCTTTCATAAGCGCAGGTGTGGGCAATTGGGTATTCCTTTGCAAACCTGAAGCTGCGAGTGCTTGGTCCGAGTTGGGCAAGTTGGTGTTTCTTAACTATGAAAGTCTGATACGCGTCCTCCCCTAAACTTCTGTTAGAACGGTAGGTTACACAAAAATGTACCACTTGAGCTTTGGCTGTTGGCAGAGGTTTACAGTTATTTGCACCCTTGTAGGTGGGAAACATTGCTCCCGTGAGAACGGTATAGTGGACTTCATCGCCACTGACCCACATTTATTAGGGTGTGACACGAACTTGTGGACAGGTAACAAAACCAATTCAGTGGAGGAATATTCCTGTGTTTTATTGTCCAGCTAGTGATCTCCTGCCTTTTATTCACAGAGTACGGAGCTGCTGCTTTGCCAGGTGGATTTCTGGCTGCGGGCAAAGGACCCGACACATCAGTGTGTTTTAATTTGTTTTAAACTGGTGTAAGCCGACAGACTGACTGCTGCGGCTGTCGATGTTTTTGGTTTTTTTGTTTTACTTTTTCTGTATCAGTAGGCACCACAGATATTGATTCGCAGGCGGTGAAGGCGCTGCAGGGAAAACAAATCCTTTTTTGTCTCCCCGCTCTTGCATGCACAGCGGGGGGCCCGAGTGAAGACGGCACCGAAGATTTGCCTTTTTTTTTTCTTTTTTTTTCTATAGTGTTTTACCCATTTGGGGTCATGTGTGAGTTGCCGTCCATTTTTAACCTGTGTGCTATGTTGATTTGTTTTTAAACTGTTCTCCGCAGCGCTTGTCCTGCCTCACGGGCAATCGTACAGTCTTATCGTTTTTTAATAAGGTAACGTTTTTAATTGTTTTTAGGTGCTGCTGTTACACTGTTTCTTTTATTTTGTATTAAAAATTAAACTCTTTTAAACTGACTGTGCGCCTACGGCTCTGTCCTATTTTAAATAGGTACCTACCACGGGTCACATACAGATGAGAGTGGAAATGTAATTAAAGCCGAGGCATGCATGCACACAGCTTTATGACTCTGATGAAAGAAACGTGTCTGCATCCCGTGAAAAAACTGTGATGATCTCACACTGACTTCAGCCCTGTTTAAATAAAGATGCTTTGCTCAACAGTAATTAGTAAACAGTGTCACATTCATGCAAACAGTAATCTCAACACCTGCTGGACTCCTTTTTTCATTTTTTATCTATGATGAAAACAAAGAAGCGCAGCTGTACCTCTTTTCTTTGATTTTCTTTTCTTCTCTTTGATGATAATTGGTCCATAACTGACGTCTTCAGTTCTCACTGCTGAGTAGACTGCAGCTGGTTCAGGCTCTGCACAATAAAACACACACAGAGGACATCACTGCAGACAGTCATTTAAGTACTGCTGTTAATATTTTGATTATGATGCAAAATTATTTGATCCCCTTTTTTTGTCTCCAGTATTCAAATTCAAATGGACATAATGAAAAACTAAATTTCTTAAATCAGCGACTAGCAGTGAAACAGCTGCTTTAGGGAGGACCTAACTGTGCAGATGATGCAGGCACCTTATCCCAGGTACAAATAAGACAGATTACAAGAACCGGACAGTTTTTTTTCATAGAGAAATGTCTTGTTTTGAAACTGAAAACAGAGCTGAACCCCCGCCCCCCAAAGGATTAAAGGTAGGCCATATGGGTAGTGGAAGCATGCAGCTTCTGCTATCTATGGCCCACAATCATCAAAACAGGTCTGTGGTCCCTACAATAACCAGAACACTTTGTGATGTTACGCTAGTGCTGTGTTGATCTTTGTCTTGTAATAGCAGGCCCTGTCTCCTTATCTCTGCCTTCCTGTCTGTGACCTGAAATCAGTTTGTCATCTTGAAGTATGTCTCAACTCTTTGAAAGCATCTCAAGGACAAATAATGCTGCAGAATGAGCCACTACGGATGTCACTGATGGCAAATACAAAGCCAGGGAAAAATGTTTCATTTGGGCAGTATAGGTTAGAGCCTTCCACTGAACTGGAGGTTTTATCAATCATTCTTGGCATACGGCTTGATGCCATTCATATAGAAGAGGTAGTTCAGATTTGCTCCTTTCCTTAGTCGGGATCTGTAGCCAGTCTTGTTGATAATCACACAAAGTTATAACAGCCGTGTGGACAGGGCACCTTGGGAAATCCCGCATTAGATAGTAGCTTGTATTGTCTTGAAGTTGGTTCCATTGTTGTTTGTCACTGAAAGTAAAGGGTACCATATGACACCAGTTGTTGCTATTGCTTGCTTATGTTCAAGGTAGGCTAGGCTTGATTAGCCTGGGGACCCTTACTGGATCTAGACATCCTGGGGGGGAGTCAAACCCCTGACCTGAAGTTCCAAAGGTGAATATGGTATCGAACTGCTATATATGCTTACTCTGTGAATGAAGTAAGACTAAAATTTGAAGCTGAGAAGAGAGAAACCCTAAAATCTCCTCACCTTTAAGTTTTCTGTTAACTAGTCGTCTCACCAGCAGAACCAGTACCACCAGTAAAGTCACAATACAGACTGATCCAACAAATGACAATGCAAATAGGACTGGAGGAGAGAATGATGGAGGAAGAGAAGTAGAACGAGGAGGAGGTGTGGATGTAGGTGGAGGTATGGTGTTGTGCTTCTCTAAAATAAAGCAATGTGTGTGTGAAATATAGATTGAGACATTGTTACACTGCTACATGTTTAAATGCACTGAGCTGCTGTGATGTGATTGGCTCCTCACATATTTGCATTAACAAACAGTGGGACATGTGTACATAATAAAATGGCCAGTAGGTTTGTACTGTGATTAGAACAGTTACTCTTTTATCACATGTTGCATGTTGATTCTTCATAAATGTGCATTTATTTAAATCTCACCGTCTCCGCTTTCTGTGGAGGGCACAGATGAGGTCATAACATCATTACATTGTTACTGAAAGCATCACAATTAAAAGTATGCAGAAAATGAAATTAACGAAGTTAATGATAATAATTGTGTAAACTACACTTTAAAAGTGGAGGTATAAGTATTTCATTTATAAAAATAAATATATAAAGTTAGTTTGTACTATGTGATCTGAAAGTACCAGATGCTTTCAGATGTTGGAGAGCTTGTTATTGCCATTAAGTGTCAGTAGATGGCAGCACCAGGCTGCAGTTTAATCTTGATCATCAGAGGGACATAGCTGATCTGTGTGTGTGTAGTCCCCTCATCCAAACTAGAGAAGATTGTGCATGAATATTAGTCATCATGCACAAATTACTCTCCTGTTTACCAGCTTAAATAAATAATCTCTTTCGCACCTCCAAGCGATCCAAAATGCTCCTGACACGCTCTAGCAAGCAAACTCACATTATTGCATTTTTATTCTTTTTCCATTTGGTCCCAGATGATTGTTAGAATTATCTTTAAAAACTCTCACAGTTGCATACAGACCAGTAAATGGACAAGTTCAAACTCTCTTAGTTGTTCCTGGTGCAAGACTACAGACTAGGATGGAGGGCAGGCTCTGGAAAAGACTCCTTTAAAAGTTAGAGAAACTGCTGTGAAATATGAGTTCCTATAAATGTTTAACTGTTATTTGGTGGGGTGGGGTTTTTGTGTATTGTGTATAGCCAGAGCCCACTGCCATATTTTTGAGTTCCCTCCAGGTACTCTGGCTTCCTCCCTCAGTCCAAGGAGGGTGTGAATGTGAGTGAGAATGGTTTTCTGTCTCTCTGTTTTAGCCCCCCCCCCCCCTCCAAAACCCTGAATTGCACAAATGGAATAAAAACGGATGGTAAGATGGATAATATATAAAAAGTTTCCGATCACATAATATCTGCAGATGTTTTTCTTTTTTCTCTTTTTTAACACAGTTTAACCACAGTATAGATAAAAAAAAAAATCTCAATAAAATATAGAAGCCTGCTCACACACCCTTATTTTTTTTAAAAATTCGTCTTGAACCATGATGGAGACAAAGGACAGCAGCTGTACATTTTTGCCTCTTCTTGCTTCTCTTTGATGTCGATTTCTCCATGAGTGACATCTTTTGTTCTCACTGCTGAGTCGACTGCAGCTGCATCACTCTCTGCACAAGAAAACACATAAAGCGAGCATCAGTGCAGGCAGTTGTAGAATATTTAGCTGATTTAGAGTTTAGAAATGTGTTAAAATATAATGTAGAACTGTTGTAGAGATACTGACACTGCCCTCACTATAATAAAGGTTGATTGTGTCTGAACTTAGGAGTAGATTTTAGGAGACCCTCCCCCAGTTGAACTGTGAAAGTAAGACAAAGAGGAGTTGATGCTGAGTGGAAATTCCCCAGAGGATACCTGGGTGGGGGTCTCAACATTTGTAACTGTGGTTTGGAAGAGGGGGTTTTATGACCTCTAGGGTGATGCCTACACCCACAGTGTTTTAACTGTTACACACACATCCACACCCACACTCACTCATGTGCACACACATACACACAGGTATGCGCACACACTCACTCACGAGCACTCACATAGACACAGACACAGAGTTTCCAGCACACCGTGGGGGTTTTATGATGGGGTCACTTCTATAAAGCTGGCTGTAACTAACAAAGGGGTGAAGACTTTTGCAGAGGGACACCGGCCTCGTCTTCCCTTCTAGAAGTGCATGTTTAAATGAAGATGAATAAAGATTTTGTGAAAATGACGACTGAGTCCGGTGCCATCTCTGGACGCTCGAGGAATGAAAAGAACCGGGGTAAAACTGATTTTGTAACACAGTACAGTCCTATAGATACTGCTGCTGTTACATTAACGATGACATAAAAATCATTCAGATTAACCATGCTCCACCTTTTTATGCAGGACTCAAATGGGACATGATGGAAAACTGATCAGGTCCAGCTGTCAGGATGTTGTGTGCGGGCGAGGAAGAGATGACCCAAACGCAGGACTCATGGTGCAGAATGATGAGGATTTATTGGAGCGAGTGAAAGAACAGAGCAGGAACGACAGGACTGACTAACTGACTGGAAGACTGAATGGCTGGCTGAACAGCTGAACAACTGAACACAGGCGGAAACGACAACAGTGACAACATCAATGACACGACGGTGAAGGAGTGGAAACAGAAGACTGATGAGGATGATAATGAGAGAAAATAATGTGGCTAACGACACATTAGACGAGCTTACGCAGGAAACAGGAAGTGGAAAAACATGGATGTGGCAAAATCTGTGCTCTCCTCCTGTCTCATTCCCTCATTATCCCTCAGTGTATTTAAGGCCTGTGTTTCTCTCTGTCACTGTTGTGTCGTACCTGCATTACGCTGAATGGTTTTCCCTCTGAATTGCTGAAGGTTAGTTTTGCTCTAAGTGTGGTTAGTTTCTCTCATTCATGCCACCACGTTTCTTGTTTTCATTATACAGTTTACTTTCTATTTGCCATTTTTAAGGTTTTGGTTTGTTTGTGAAGTTATTTCTGATGATGCAATAAAGCTGTCGCTTTCAGTTCATCCCTCTGTGTTCAGTGAGTCCTGCATTTGCCTGCCACACAGCACACCATGACAAGGTCAGGCTTTGAACAGTAAACACAGCCACACATCAGAAGACAGAAAAATGAAAAAGGCAGGCTGCACACCAGACAGGTTTCCAGTCTGTCACAGGACTAAAAAACACAACTTAACAATCTATCCAATTTGAAATCACTAGTTAACACCTATCATGTCTTTAGACTGTGGGAGGAAGAACTCACTCAGCACAGTGAACTGTTTAAACTGCACGTTAGTGTGAGGTGAAGTAAAGATAGTCTTCTTTGCAGTGGAAAGTTTTAAACCTTGTGGTCTGTAACCATGAAAGCAGGTCTGTGATGGTTATTGCCACTTAGAAGAACAACCAGAATGCTTTGCAGTCTGTTACTTCCTCATACAGACCTTTATTTTGTCTCATTGCTGTTTTGGGCCTCCTCTTGAGCCAGAAAACAATCAGAACATTTGATATCGGCACATTAAAACCCATGAACGTTGTTCTAATTATTTATTTAATAATACCTGACATTTTGTAATCTAAAGAGTACTTTGTGGGCAGCACTTGCCATGGTGGTTAGCACTGTTGTCTTACAGCAAGAAGGTCCTGAGTTCAATCCTTTTGAATGTTCTCTCTGTTTTTGTGTGGATTCACTCTGAGTACTCCTCCAAAAACATGCAGTTAATAAGATAAGGTTAACTGATTATTCTAACTTGCCACATAGGTGTGACTGGTTGTCTGTCCATGGTGTACCCCACCTACCTGGGATAACCTGCAGACACCCTGCTTCCTGAAATTGGACACGCAGAAGAGAATGGATGGACAGACTACATTCAGGATGTTCAACATTATTAATAAAGGACAAATTTCTCTTGCTTGAGAAATACTTGATGCAAATGGAAACTTTGGTTTGTTTGTGAGAAACTCCACAGAGCTGCTTTTATCCAAGCTTCATCTTTCCTTTGAATATTGTTTAAAATTGAAAAACATACTAACGTGAGACGTTCATGCAACAAAAAGAGTGAAAGTCTCACCTTTTAGTTTCCTGTCAACATGTCGTTCCACCAAAACAACCAGTAACATCACTACTAACACAACACAGACTGTTCCAGCTGTCAGCAACACGGAGACAAGTGGAGAGGAACCAGCAGAAGAGGCAGGTGGAGGTGTGGTGGTGTGTTTGTCTAAAATAAAGCAAACACAGTCATTAAGTTGTCGTCACATTGTGAATGTTGAAAGCTGCAGAAACACAGACAGGTGAGTGTGTCACCTGTGACAGTGATCCAGCTGGATGGAGACTCTCCATGACCGCTGATGTCACACTTGTAGAGGCCTTCATCAGACCTGGAAACATGCTGGATGGTCATGTGACCTGTAGGCTCTTTCCCGATGAAGACGCCATCTTTATAGAAAGCAGCTGGGAGGTTGGAGGGAGTGGTCTTTGTTTTACAGAGCAGAGTGACGTCATCTCCCTCCATCACAGGGAGGACAGGACTCTGCAGGATCACTGATCCACCTCAACACAGAGACAAACTACAGCATTTCATCCATTTACACACAGCTTCATCAACACTAACTCCACACACTCAGCTTACCAGTGACTGTCAGGTTAACCATGTTACTGATGGTACTCTGATTGAACTCACACCAATATATTCCACTGTCATGAGGCACCATCATACTTATATTACAGGAAGAACCAGCTGGTTTTCCCCACTATTCCACACTGAGTCCTCTGTTGTTTGCTTGTGTTTCTCCTCAGAGTCCATCCAGCAGAGCTGTCGTCCTCCTCACAGCTCAGAGACACAAAGTCTCCTTCAAAGAACTGAGAGCTGCTGGGACTCACAGTCAGACGAGCTGTGAGGGTTAAAAATAAAAATAAAAATGTCATGGTTGTGCAAAGCAATGATGATACAACATTCTTTAAATTAGAATTAAAATACTTCTCATGTGGTTCGGGCTGCCAACCCTAAACATTAAAGAAGAAGAATTTAACACATATTTGACATATTTAAAAGAAAATCACTGACCTTGGTTTGTTATCCTGCAAGGCATTGAAGTCAAAACTAAAGATAAGTAAAACTTAGGTTAGCATGTAAAATAATAAAGACTGTAATTAATTTGGCTCGTCCCATCTCGTCTATCTCTGATCTCTTGTCCACTTATAATTATGTGAGTAAGTAATCCTTGTGGGAGGCATACATCAATGTAAAAGAATAACAGACTGTGTTTTTGAACTCTTTAAGAAAAAGATCTATTCATATTCATTATTTTTAGCTTGTTGCTATGTTTATATTTATAGTTCTAGTCTTAAGGTTTGTTACTGTTACGTTCCTCATTTCATCTCAAGTCTCCTTTTTCTTTATGTTTGTGCGTCTCCTGTGTCTAGACTGGGTTCTCTCTCTGTCTCCCTAGTCCGCTGTGTCCTCCTGTCTGTTCTTCTCTGGTTCCAGTGTTAAGACTGTGTCTCTGTGCCTTTGTGTTAGTTATTGCTAAGTTCACAAGAACTCAATAAAATTAAATATTGGAAATCAGAAATCCATCAGTTTATTAGCACTGTGCACATTTCTGCTCCCACATCTCTAACACCAAATCTGTAACGCTGTTCCTTTAGTGATTATTGGATGTTTTCGAATTCACTGTACCCGATGCATAAGAAACATTTGGAAACATGACCGGTAACAGTAAGCATGAAGTCGCGTGTCCACTTTAAAGTTAAGCTGATATAATAACTAACTAAACTCTGTCAAGTTCACTGGTTCACAGGGTAAAATTTCCCCTTTAACCTGCTGCTCAGTCCATTCAGCCTTTTTTCTTCTCCTCCATTATTGTTTATTAACAGAACAGACAGTAAAAGTTCAACATTTAAAAGGAAGACATTCTTCACTTACAGAGCAGAAATAGTAGAGACGCGTCATCCATTGTCCTCTTGACTCATGAGACTCATTTTCTCTTTTTGTCATAGAGACACAGTAAACTCCGCCCCCTTCCCCACATACTTTTCTTGCCTATATGTAAGATGTTTGTAAAAAGTAGATTAAAAAAATCAGGACAGAAAATCAAAAATATTGTTTAACAGAAGATAGTAAAAGAGCAGGCTCTCTAATGTTGCTTTTTGAAAAACATCCACTCTTTTTGAATTTGAAGCACCGCATGAACTGAGATCTGGGGAGGACCAACTGATGCAGTTTTGAAAGTACAGTTTTTCCCAGACATACGATTTTAGCAGCTCATTGAGCCTCCACTCTGGAAACTGTTCTCTGCCAACAAATGGCTCATAAATCGCTTGTGCAGGCTGCTTTCATGCTGTTTTACACCAGTTCTGATCGAAATGCTGAAGCATTAGACCAGACTATGTTTTTACAATCTTCTGTTCTCTGATGTTGGTGAGCCTGTGTGAACTGTGGCCTCAGTTTCCTGTTATTAGCTCTACGCTCTTGCTGTTGTTACGTCCTATGTGCTGTGCATACCGTGCTCTTCTGCATACCTTGGTTGTAATCAGTGGCTATTTGTGTTGCCTTACTATCAGCTTAAAGCAGACTGGACTCTGACCTCTGTCATCAACAGATGTTTTTTTGGGAAATCCTAGAAAATCAGAAGTTTCCATCTGGCATCAACAACAATGCCACATTCCCCTTTACTTAAATCACCTAAATCAAATGAGAATATCTGTAACTCTAATGCTGTTGCCATGTGATTTGCTTATTACATATTTGCATAAAAAACAGTGACATTTGTACCTAATAAAATGGTCAGTAAGTTTGTACTGTGATCAGAACAGTTCCTCTTTAATAGCATGTTGATTTCAGTGTTTGTTTCTTTATACATGTTGTGTGTTTCTCGGCCTTATGTGGGGACAGAAATGAGCTGTTGTGAGTTCCAAGTAAAGCAGTGAAGCTTTACTAGTAAAGCACTGCTATATTAGCAATGGGCTGTGGTTTCAGACTGATATGAGTACAAATGTGAGAGTAACAGATACCACAGAGTGGCTCATCTGTGTGAAACTGGGGCACAAAAAGTACCAGTATATTCAAAAGGTTCAGTTTGCAGGCCTGCATTAACACTAAAAGGTTAAAGATGTATATCATTTAGTGTGAGGTAATATAGAACATTATAAGGAAAAATAACTGATGTTCGTGAAATGTGGATGTTACTCTGAAATGTGCCATCAGCTAAATGCCATTTCAAACCCAACAGCACTCCCCCAACAGGACAAGGATGGAAACAGCATCTGGTGATGTGCATGGGTGGTAGACTTCAGGTGCTCATTGTAGGCAAAGGACTTTAGACCGAGTAAAACCTGTGCTTATATTTAAAACAATGTTAATTTGTCTAATTGTCTTTGAGCCTCTGAAAATGGAGGACTGTTTATAAAAAATGTGTCTTAATTCATTGAATGCAACACACTTAAATTACAGCTGGAAGTTTGCACATCAGTCACATCTTGATTATAGTGTCAAATATTTTGTGGTGGTGCACAGAGGCAAACTATGAACAAACGTGTTTTTTGCCACCAAATGATGTCCATAACTGTAACACCCATTACTGATGATAATACAACTCTGTTACTGTTACAACTTCATTTAATAAAGTGCATGAGATCAGAAACACAACACATAAAGTATCAGAACATGGCTCATCAAATTTGATTACAATACAACTAGTATGTAAGTTGACAAAATACATATAAATACTTCAGAGACACAATCCTTCCCTGAGATTAATGAGCACATATTTTCACATTTATAAAACCTCATTAGAGCCCAAAAACTGAAATCGTTTATTTTTATGTGAATGACATCATGATTTAAAGACTGTGGGTCAGTGAAGAGAAACAGCAACGTGCTCTGTTCTGTTCATCTGGATGTAGCGTTTTCAGTGGACATTTCGTCACTGATCCAAGTGACTTCTTCAGTCAGTCGATAAATTATGATGTAAATTTATAATATGAATTCTTGTCGCATACTTGATTTTGTAATAATATCTTATGATTTGACAAATTGGAGTTGATTCATTATCACTTGCCTCACTTAATAGACCAGAGAACGCTACCACAACTAGAAACCAGGGTTACACTACTTTCCACTGGAGAAAAGCTGGAAAAGGGTAGATATATATTCTTGGGAATACAGTTTGATTCAAAGGTTAGAGCACATTAATAAAGTTGAGAAAAATGTAAATGAGATTTTAAATATAATTAGATAGAGGGCAGCTTTAAAAATGTATATATAGCATTAGTAAGATTAGATGTGGATAAAGTGGATAGGATGCAGGCCAAGGCACTGCGTCTCTGCTGTGGGATAATGAGATCTTTGGCTGCTGTTGATGTGGACATGGGAGGCAACAGCAGCTAAAATTTACTGGGCTTCACTTACAGGTTACAGAGATTTCCATCCAGACAAAAAGCATCTTAACTGGGAGAGAGAAAGGGCAAGGAGGAGTTGTTTTGAGTGGAACGATGAGATCACCAACCGTGTTTATACCTCCTACTCATCTCTGCAGATATTGAGGACGGACATTCAGCAAAATACAGCCTTGCAACAATAACATAAAGACAACTGTAATGTCTGCGAGCATGGGGCAAAACAGAACCACAGGTCCTCACTGGCTGGACAAGCACACACACTCATTTATATCATTTCTCAATAACTGTTTCCAGTTGGACCAGCTTCTACATATATCACACAGACACATGTTACAGCATGAGTGCATGTTTTTAACATATAAGTGTAACAATATTTGAATCCTTTAATCACCCATCAGATCTTCATTTCTGGATCACCCATTCAACCAAGTCATTGACAGCACTGCTCTGATACAAAGTCATAGTAGTATATGCACCCTGCTCTCTGCCTTCCTTCCTATTTTAAAACAGTTTGTTTTCTTGTCCACCGTTAAAGCGTTTCAGAAAATTGCATCTATTTTAATCAGTGATGTGTAAAATAGCTGAGCAAATATTTTTAGTGTTAAAATTCAGTTAATGAAAAATGTAAACTTGATAAATAAGATTTGATTCATCAGATAAAAGCACGACAAGTTAAACTTTGTGCACTCAACGCCTCATAGTATCGTGCACCACCACTCCAGAGGAGTAGATGGCGATAATACACTGTGGTCTACAGGAACCAGGGAAGAAAAGATCAAATCCATGGTTTACAGTTTTTTCCGAATGCCTAAACCCAAACTGTGATTCCTGTAGCACAATTTCTAAAACTATTCAGACTTATAGCAAAACCACTCACTGAGTTTGCAAAACTAAAAGCACAAAAACTGCTTTGCACTCAGTTTGCAATTTTGTAACACACACTTTGCAAAACTGTAGGCACAATTCACTGCACAACACTCACTTGAAGTTTGGATCCCTCCATGCTTATGGATCTATGACAGAAGTATGAGCTCAAACTGACATAGCCTACCTTGTGCACAGGGAAAGCAAACGCCAGATGTGTTTTGTATTCATACCATCAGTGTGCAGTTGGCGCATTGTGTGCTTAGTAGATGATGGCTTGTGTGTACTGTTTGATACGGAAACACCATTTTTACGAAGGTGTGAAGAGTTAATCTAGCTGTGTTTGCTTTTGCAAGAGAACTACAATGTTTTGATGATTGGGTGACAGGTTTTCTTATTTGTGTGAAGAGTTTTGCAAAATTAGCCAATAGTTGCAAAAAAAGGGCTTAAGCAATCAGAAAAAACTGTAACACTAATTTGCCAACTGTCTGGCACACTTCCACATGTGAAAACTGTTTTAGATAAGTAGTCCACTTTGCAGTCAGCCTAAGCACTATAAACAGGCCACAGGTAAGCTGTCCATGTGGAGTACAATGGAAGGAGCAGTAAGAGCGAGAAGAGTGAGAATCAGAGGAGGCCGAGGGAGAGGACGTGGAGGTGAAGAGGTTGGAGGAAGAGGACGTGGAGGTGAAGAGGTTGGAGGAAGAGGACGTGGAGGAGCAAGAAGAGGACGAGGAGGGGAAAGAGGAAGGGTAAGAAGAGTACGAAACAGAATAACTGATGACACCAGAGCTACAATAGTGGACCATGTCATCAACCATGGGATGACCCTGAGGGAAGCTGGCCAACGTGTTCAGCCTAAACTGAGCCGCTACACTGTGGCAAGCATCATTAGGACATTTCGAAATGAGAATCGGTAAGTACTTTGTAGCACTGCCATACTCTAATGAGAAACACAACAGTACCATATATGCAAAAATACTGAAATTGTTACTTTACAGAATTGCTAGACGTCCAGATGTTGGGGGCAGAGGCAGAATGTTCACTCCAGAGCAAGAGACCCATATAGTGAACATGGTGATTGCCAATAATGCAATAAGACTGCGTGAAATACAGCAGCGCATAATGGATGATGACACCATCTTTCAAAATATACACAGTGCAAGCATTTCTACACTAAGTCGTGTACTTGCGCGCCACAGAATAAGAATGAAGCAAATTTACAGAGTTCCTTCGAGAGGAACACAGAACGTGTAAAGCAACTGCGATATGACTATGTGCAGGTAAGCTAGTGTCATTGGTTCTGAATTTGGAAGTGCATACTGTAGTGTTGTGCATGGGCCTGATGTGTTGCATTTGTTTTGTCTTGTCCAGAGAGTGATGGAACTAGAAGCAGATGCAATGGGACATGAGCTACTTTTTGTAGATGAGGCCGGTTTTAACCTCAGTAAAGCCAGGAGACGTGGCAGGAACATTATTGGACACCGTGCCATCATCAATGTCCCAGGACAACGTGGTGGTAACATAACCATGTGTGCAGCTATAAGCCAAAATGGTGTTGTTCACCATCATGCAACCATAGGCCCATACAACACTGCACACATTATTGCATTCCTGGACACCTTGCATGACATGCTCACTGTTCAGAGACCAGAGCAGACCCGATATGTCATCATATGGGACAATGTTAGTTTCCATAGGGCTGCTTTGGTCCGCAACTGGTTTACAGACCATCCATCCTTCATGGCACTCAACCTCCCTCCATACTCTCCATTCTTGAATCCCATCGAGGAGTTCTTCTCTGCCTGGCGCTGGAAAGTGTATGACCGTCATCCTCATCAACAGGTAGCCCTTTTACAGGCAATGGAGGAGGCATGTGGAGATATTGACCAGGCATCATGTCAGGCCTGGATACGGCATGCAAGGAGATATTTTCCCCGGTGCCTTGGACTGGAGGATGTCGCATGCAATGTGGACGAAATTTTGTGGCCGGACCCAGAAAGACGACATGATGTAGGCTGATTGTCTTTTTTTTTCCTTTTATTTGTGGAATTCCTATTTTGTGTTCTGACTTTGTCTTGGTTTTGATGAGTGTGAATGAACACCAATACTTGACGTTTGGATCCTTGTATGTTTACATGACACTATGACAAAGGTGTGACCTCAAATTGACATCTGTACACAGAGAAAGCAAAAGCCAGATGTGTTTTGTATTCATACCATTCAAGGTTCAAGGTTCAAGGTTCTTTATTTGTCACATGCATAGTTATACAAGTATAACACACAGTGAAATGTGGCCTGACACGCTCCTCGACATGTGCAAAAATTTGGGGGGGGGGGGGGGGGGGGGGGGGTGTAGAGGAAGAACATTATATATATATATATATATATATATATAGTATATACACTGGGTGAATGTGCAGTAGTAGCAGCAAGCAGGTGAATTCTGTACATTAATATGAATAGACATCTGACTATTTTACAGGATAGACATACCATCAGTGTACAGTTGGCGCATTGTGTGCTTAGTAGATGATGGCTTGTGTGTACTGTTTGATACGAAAACACCATTTTTACAAAGGTGTGAGGGGTTAATCTAGCTGTGTTCGCTTTTGCAAGGGAACTAAAATGTTTTGATAATTGGGTGACAGGTTTTTTTATTTGTGTGAAGAGTTTTGCAAAATTAGCCAATAGTTACAAAAAATGTGCTTAAGCAATCAGAAAAAACTGTAACTAATGAGTAGTGATGGGCAAATGAAGCTTTCTGAAGCACTGACGCTTGTATTGAAAAACGGTTCATTACTCGATGCTTTTCAGCACAGTCTCTCTGGTGACATCTGGTGGCCACGAATATGAAGAGCAGCTTGAATCTACAAAATAAAACCAATTGCTTCATAATGATTGAGAGTGGAATTCTGTCTGATATTGGGCCACCGTTGTGTTGCTTTAAACATGTAATTTTTGGTCTGAAAAAATTGTTGTTTATTTATTTAATAAATAATTTTGATCAATAAATGTTCCTTGTTTAAACGAGCGACATGGTGTGGTCTTTCTTTACTTGTGACTTCTTGATACAACACATTATGGAGTATGCTTCTGCTGTGAGGTCCTGCCTTCATGTACTTATGCATTTATTTAATCACTGGACAGGTGGACAGGTATGTTCATAAATAATATTATATTATATTTTTCCTTATGCATATTTTTTGACCTGGGGGTAGAATTGATTGTGAACTGAAAGGGAAAATGCTTATGAACTTGCAAAGTAAAATCACGATAGGTAACCCTTTTTCATTTTTATTTAAAAAGAGAATTTGTCCCACTGTGCGATGGCCGAGGCTGTTTCTTTTCGTGGACATATTTTCTCCTGCTTTAAAAAAAAATCCTCTCACATGGTACAGAAGAGGCTGGAGTGCACGGAAACTGGTAGAGAACCAGGTGAATAAACAAATTAAATTGCAGCACATTTTGTAGAATAACTTCTAAAGTTATTTAATAATATTTATATTATACAAAGCAGATTTTTGACATTCTAAGTTTTTCACCTTTTCAGATAAATAAACACGCACAAAACAGAAGCAAACAACAGGAACACAAAGCTGGCAAACCCAACCAAAACTGACCATAATCAACTCAAAATACCTCCACACTATAGAACCTCCTCTTCCTCGCTGGCTCCTTATCTCTCAGAATGATCAGTGGTTTGCTCTCTCGCCATCAAAACACTCCACAAATCCGTCGAAATCACTTCCTGATAAAGCACTGAATCAGTTACATTCTAAATGAAGCTTCGGACGTCACTGATCACGTGACTCTGGCCAAACGAAGCAAGCCTCGACACAGCGCTTCTGAAGCATGTTGGTGGTTTGTTTTTTTTGACACACGCACCGGAGTGTCAGCTTCAAGCCGGTGTTCGGCGTTGGTGTTGTGCGCATGCGCCGCGTCTGCGCAGGGTAGGATGTTTTTTCAGGTAGGATGGATTCCCAGAACATGTGTCATCACTACTTTTGAAGTCGCGTTTACAGCAACCGGTACGTGCACCACACCAGACAGTTTCACGAAAGGCCGGAAAGCAAATTCACAGTCTTTGTTTGTCTGTTACATTCGGACTGCACCACTGACTGGATACATTATTTTGAAACACCTGCATTATTATCATTATTAGGCCATATTTAAATAACAAAATAACTTAAAGCAAAATTGGGAAACATAAAGTCTGAAACAAGTCTTTATATTAAGGGCCATCAGTCAAACAATACTGTTTGCTCTGGGTCTAAACAGCGCGTTGTGTGTGAAGTCTGCTTTTGCGCATGCGGCCGCTTTGAGGGTTCACACAGGAGCGCGTTTGCTGTCACATTTTATTTGTAGTGTGAACAAGCAGACAAAAAAAAAAATCGGATTTGATCAAAAAATCGGAATTGAGCATTAAGATCTGCAGTGTGAACGTAGCCTTAGTCATCGACTGTTCCGTCCTGCCGTGTACTATATAGTCATACATGCTGTAGATGTGTGACTGTCACAGACGTCATTTTTAGACAGTTCGAAAAGTAAAGTCAGAAAATAATCTTTTCTTTTTTTAAATGGAGTGGCTCAACAGCTGCAGTAATCATTGCCATGTTGCTATCCTGGAAGTCTCATTTTGGATTTCAAAGTAAAAACAATTAAATAGCAAACTTCTAAATAAAGACCTGGATCTTTTTCTCCCTCACACGAAGCTCCTTTTAAGCATGTCTTTGTAAAATCCTGTGCATGGTTTGGTTTCTGTTCCTTTATGTTATTGATATGTTATGTCTTAATTTGCATTGCTTTTGACCTCTTGGGGCCACCATAGAAAGCCCTATATGAGCTTTTTAGTTTATGTATTTTTATTTTATTTAAAAAAAAAACAATCTTCACCCTCCAGGGCCAGTTTAGGATCACAGTTAATCCAACGCCATGCATGTCTTTGGACTGTTTGAGGAAACCCTGCAAAACTACCCAGTGAACACACCTACAAACATGGAAAGAACATGCAGACTCCACATAGAAGGGCTCCAAACAGCAGGTGGATTAAAATCCTGGAACCTGAATAAACCAGGAAATAAATGAATATTTTCCTATTTTGTCTTTAAACATTTCTTTTTCTGTTGTTTCTTTGTTAAATATGACTGTGAAAAGGACCAGGACCCGACACACTGTTCCGTGTGGCAGATTTGATTGTTTCTGGATTCAGCACTCACACATCTGACAGCTTTCCAGCAGTCTCACACTCCTGTGATCTCCTGTGAAATAACACTATAGGTGACAGTGCTAATGTCTGTTTTGTATTTAAGTTAATAAACTGTTTAGCAAATGTTCTTGTAGCCATTTGATTTCAGGATTATCAACTAAATATTATACTATATACCCTCAGAGTGGATATAGTGGATGTAGCTCAGTTGGTAGAGCAGGTCGCCTATTAATTGGAAGGTTGGTGGTTCAAAGACTATGTATGCTGAATGTTTGATAGACAACACATACATAGAAAGAGCATTGAAAAAATGTTCTTGGGTGAAAGAGGCAAATTTGAGTACTCAGATTAGAATAAGAACTGGTCCATTTACCATTTACACACCAAACTGCCACCCAGGTCAGTGTGTCCCAGGGCAGCTGTGGCTACAATGTAGCTTGCCATTGCCAGTGTGTGAATGGGTGAATGACTGAATGTAGTGTAAAGCGCTTTGGGGTCCTTAGGGACTGAGTAAAAGCGCTATACAAGGCCATTTACCATTTTTACAATCAGAGCAGCCCCTTCCTCCAGAGGATGTTTTGATGGCGATCCCTCATTTGTGAAGTCCATCAGTATGTTTCTGCCTGTTCAGTCTGCACCCAGACCAAGTCATTGAGCTCACCACCTGCTGGTTTACTGTTCCCCACAGCTGTGATCCTACATCATGGTAGATTTCCTCACTAACCTCCAGGTAAAGTCACCATACTAACTATTGCAAACTGTTTTTCCAAGGCTGTGTATTTTGTTTCTCTACCTAAGCTTCCTTCAGCCTTAGAGACCTCTCAGCTTTTCACAGATCACATCTTCATGTTACACAGAATCTCTGGTGACATTGCCTTGAACTGAGGACCCCAGTTCACTTCTCGTGACTGACTAATGGTCAAACAAAGAGGACCAACCAGGAATTGGAGGCCACCCTCACTGTGTGTTCTAATCAAACCCATCAACTTAGGGCTTGCACCTGGCCTGTGCCAAATACCTCCAACATTTGATGACCTTCTCTGCGACTGGATTATTCCTGTTTGAGGCTTTACTGGAGTATCATTTTTTCCAGGCCAACAAAGTGAGTTCTCTGTTCTTTCTGTCCAGCATCACCTTTGACATTGCCACCAAGGTGGACCTGCATAAAACTATGGAGCAGAACAAGCTTACGGTCATTGGATCTCGGCCCTCATCTACACTCCAGGTCAGAAAGTTACTTCCAAAAGTATCCCATTGAGGACCAAATCCCCCAAAATGTCTCACAATTACATTAGTCCATTTGGGATCAAGTCACTCATCAACCCATCACTGTCCACCTTAAGCTCCCCAGAAATGTGACAGTTCACAATATGTTCCACATCTCCAGTTCAGTCCAGTCCACTGTTCACTCTTGGTGATATGCTTCTGTCAAAATAAATATGTGGGAGCACAATTAGCTGAGCTTTCTCTCTGACCTCAGTATTTGTCTCGAAATTCAGGTATTCATCTGGAAAGTTCTGCAAATTCAACCTCAATCTCTCACCACTGTATTGCTGTGTTTGCAATATGTCACTAAGATAGAGAACTTCTCTAAGATCGTGGATCATGCTTGCTAGATGGAAAAAAAGCTTTTCCTTAATAAAACTTGAACTCTACAAGTGAAAGATTGAGGAAGATTAAAATCCGAAGATTGGGAAGATGATTGGACTTTCGATTTTGATTTTTTTTTTTCTTAAAAAAGCAGCATAAATAGTAAGAGTTTTGCATTTCTGAAGCAGGGAAGGAGAGAAGAAGTCTCAGGTCCAGTACCAAAGAAATGTGGTAAGAAGAAATATATATGGTCACAAAACTGACATCATTAACAGATGAATTTCTTTTGTACTAACCCAAGCTTCTAGCTGACACTTTAATTCAGCTGTGTTGGAGTAGGGATGCATCTAAAAGCTGCAGGACGGTAGCTCTCGAAGAGTGGAGTTGGACACCCCTGCATTATGCCATACAATTTTCTTTGTGAAGGTCACTGTTATTCATTTATTTATTTAAACTGTGGAAATTTTGTTTGACAACAAAATGTATTCATAGCCATGCTAAATGAATAAACGCGTTCTGTGTAAAATAAGATGGACTTCAAAATTTATACGCGTTGGGGAAAAACCTTTAAGACTTTACACAGGTTGGTGGTTAAGCCCTTGCTGCTCCTTAGTGAACCCCAAGTTGTTCTCTGATGTCGGAGTGTGAATGTGTTTGAAGGCTAGAAAAACTTCCTTCCATACATATAAGTGAGTAAGGCGCTGTATGAAGCCCTTTGAGTGCTCTAGTAGAGTAGAAGAGCACAATAGAATATCCAAACACTGAGTGCAGAATACTTGCATAATATTAAACCGGGGCAGATGCTTGAAGCTTACTATGTTGATTATTTGTGCTCAGATCATTTCGTGATAGAAATGGAGCTTTTAAAATGATAAGGCATTATTAGAGAATTAAAGTATCTGTTAGTGATATCATGTGACAATCCAGTGTTTGAAAATATTTATTATAAAAAACATAGATGACTTTAAACCCTCCAGTGCTGGTTTTGGTATAGCTGAGGTGTTAGCATAGCTTAAAAAACATACTGATTAATTAATGATCATAGACCAAAAAACGCATGTACTCCTCACACGTCAGGTTTTCAAACAGAAATAAATCAAAGAAGTTATACTCTTGAAATACTGCTGTAGACGGGAGTCTTGAAACGATAACTGGCTTAGCGTGTTTAAATGTTCTAACATACTGTATATGCTTTTATGTAGAATCCAAATAAAAAAGGATTAAAGTGAATAAATAAAAGCTTAATGTAAAATTATTTAATTTTCTTTGTGAGTGACGGTGTTGGCAGCAGGTGATCATGTCCGTGCGTTTGTTTGTCCGTGCAGATCTTTAAATGTCCAAACCAGAATGTTAAAGCAGACCCTGAAGTTAATGGGGAGTTTGTACAACCTATCTAATATAAAACATATTAAGTTAAAACACTTAGACACGAGAAATGAGTGTCTAAGTGTTAGAAATGAGAAGAAAATACAGAGACGTTATTGTTACAGATAAAGCTCCTGAGGTCTGAGGGCCTACGTGCACCAGCAGCAGAACATATCAGACCAGTCACAGTTAAAATAACACAAAGGTTACAGAAAGGTTTTTATTTCTAAATTATTTGAGCTTTGAGCCATTGATGAACTGCAGCACTTTCTCCAGAATTTACACATTAAACATCTTAACCTACTTTTAGTTGCTTTACTTGGTCCTTGTGTGTTGATCGCGACTGTGCACAAGCTTTTTCCTTATTGCTGCCTCCCTAAAGCACTCTGTGACTGGTTGCTTGTCTTGAAAAGTGCAACATTAATAAATTTGGCTTACTTTAAACCTCCTCAAAACAAACAACCTAAAGAAATCAAACCTTCAACGCTCTAATTATGAACCATGAAATCCAAAAACAGCTGCCACAGTAATGTTGGTTTTATGGACCCATGTTGGTGGATTTTAATTTATTTATTTATTAACACAGTTCAGAGGCTACAGAGATGCACTTGTGTGGAGTCGTCTAAAGATCTTTTCATGGTACGCAGAGTTTTGCAGACCCGGTTTAGTTAAATCAAAGATGGTGGCAGCGTGTGTGTGTGTGTGTAGGACACAGTCAGCAGGAGTTCAGGTGGAAGATATTTACTCTTATTATTTATTTAAGATATTTACTGAGCTGCTGTAACTCTCTGTCTGGTCTCAGCCATGATGATGGAGCTCGTTTTCCAAACCTTGTATCTACATTTTTTTTCCTGTGACGTCAAAGGTCAAAGGTCAGATGAAAGGCATCACAGTTAGGCAACTGAAGCTCCTCTGCTGCCACCTACTGGCTGTTTTATTCTGTTACTGATGCCTTTACACAGTGCATGTACTCCCTGGCCACTTTATTAGGTACACATTGCTAATACTGGGTTAGGCCATGTTTTCCTTCAGAACACATTTTTAGAACTGTATTTATTTTCATACCAAAAATGTTTGTTATGTTTACAGGAACATTTATAATGAGAAAGAAAAAGTTATTTCGTTTCACATTCAGAGGGAGGACGGCTGAGCTCCGACATTTTTCAGTAATTTCACTCATTTTAAACCTCATCTGACAAAATGTAACCTTTGAAGGTCAAAGGTCAGACTTAAACAGACTGCTCCTATGAACACAAAAAAAGAGAAGAGGGGGAGGACACTTGTGTATTTCACCCTCCCATTAAGTCGTATTTCCTTTGGTATTTATTGCGTTGTTGTAACCGCTGCTCATTTTGTAATTTGTCTTTCCTCAGTGCTTCTACGCCAGCAGAGATGTGAGCAGAGGAGGGAGGAAAATGAGACGTCTTTCAAATCTTCCTTTAAAAGTGAAGTCAGTGAAATGATGTTTGACTCAACTGCATCATGTACAGTTTTGAGACTGACTGCAGCTGGGTTTTATCATCTCAGGTGTTCATGACATGTTTTATTTAGAGACGCTTTTGGTTAAATTCATAATTTAGATCATGTGACAGACATCACATCTTTTTAAGATATCACACACAGAAACAGTGAAGGGCAGAAGGTTTGATCCTCTTAAAGAACTGAAATAATCCGAATAAAGAGGACAAGCTGTTAAAGGAGTCCTCGTTCTGTGGTTTCTATATTCCAGGTGTGACCACAGCTGTTTAACCTCTGCATCCTCCATCTGCTGTCCTCCAGACGCCTTTTAGGACCTGGGACATGTTTCCAGCTTCCAGATGTGTAAAAATACATCCCAAAGAAAAGCTCAGGTCTCAGGAGGAAACATAGTTTGTTTGTTCTCCTGTAACATTCAAGGTCAAAGGTCACATAAAACTGTCAGGCGTTGGGAAAACTAATGCTGCACTGCTGCCACCTGCTGGCTGTTATCATGCAGTGACTGATGCCGCTATCTATTTACACACAGTGCATACATTCGGCGGCCACTTTATTAGGTATACCTGGCTAGTCCCATGTTGGGATTCCTTTTTTCTTCTGAGATATTTAAATTCTTCATGGCACTGATTCAACAAGCTACCGGAAACATTCCTCACAGATTCTGGTCCATATTAAAATGACTGCATCACACAGCTGCTGCAGATTTGTCCATGATGTGGATCTCCTGTTAAAACCACCTCCTAAGATGATCTGTTGGACTGAGATCTGGTGACTGTGGAGGCCATTGGAGTATTTCTGTGAACTCATTGTTATGTTCAAGAAATTAGTTTGAGATGATTTGATTTTTTGACATGGTGCTTTATCCAGCTGGGAGCAGCCACCAGACGACACTGTGGTTATAAAATGATGCACACAGTCAGTTAGAATACTTCACTAGGCTGTGGGCTTTGAACAGTCCTCAGTATGGGGTCCAAAATGTGCCATTAAAATATCCCCTGACCAATACACCACCAACGAACTGTTACTTCTCCCTTCTGCAGAAGCAACAGGATCATGCTTCTGCAAAACTCATCAGACCTGTGCTGTAACTCTGCAGTTACCCTCAGTTTAAATCTCTAAAAAGTTAATTTTTCAGCAGATTCTGGTTTATGTGAGTCATCTTCTTCCTTTTCAGAGCAGAATGGCAGAAATATAAAAAGGTTCTCAATTTGAACTTCACTGGATCCACTTCATCCTGTCTATATGCCAAAGGGTTGAGTTCTGCCGTGTGATTGGCTGTTTAGATATCTCTGCACCTACTCAGTGGTTTAACCAGCAGTTTAATAGGTGTGCCGAATAAAGTGGCACACCTATTTAAGTGGACTCACAGAGGATGGATTTGTTGTGTCAGTTTGTGTCAGTTTATGTTGTTGTTGTTTTTTTATCTATATAAAACAACAACAGACTCGGGGTTCCTACCAGCTGAACAGCAGCTGGAGGCAGCGTTGAGCAGATGAACCTGCTCGCTGACTTTCTCTCGCTTTGACTTTGAAACTGTAACGAGAGACACGATTTACAGATTAATTTTCATTACTGTAAAGATCATTACTGATTACTGTTACACTTTAGTGCCAGTAGAGGGCAGCACCGCACCATGGTTTATTCTTGGGCAGCTGTGCGAGAGTTGCTGACTTTCCCTACAAACTGCACCAGGTCTGTTAAATCAACTTATCATTAAAAACCAGAGTTCATTCATATGACCACAACCTTCCACCGGGGGGCGCTTTAACATAAACACACATGTCAGTTTTTATTAAAGACAATATCACCAGCATGCTCAGAAGAACTCAACACATTTTACATAAAGACAGTTGTGAAAGTTGGGAAAGTGAAATTGTTCCTCCTGCTTTTAGTTTGTGGCTGAAGTTAACCTGTGTGTTGTCTTTGTTATCTGCTCTGAAGGTGACTGAAGTGTGTTTGGGTTCAACACAACAACTCACGTTTTCCATCAGACATCTTTGTGAAACCCACAGAAGCACACGAGAAGATCAAGTGAGACCAGAGTTTATTGAACCTGCAGAGAAACCAGATCACTGTGGAGACGACAGCACACTTAGAAATAACATATAAATAACAGGAAAGTTACTGAAGACATGAAACTTGGATTACACCTACATTTTAGTTACATAACATTTATTATTGTTTATGTATAAATGATGTCTTGGTCATGCTTTTATTCTGAAAGACCTGGTGAAGAAAATATTCTTTTTTAATATAAAAAATCTAAAAACTAGTTTAAGAAAGTTAAATTTTTCCAGCTTCTTTATAAAAGAAAGAATAATAATAACTCTCCATTTAACTTTCTGCCCTCAGAGGTTGTGTGAGGTTTCCTTCATGAGGAGAAGAAACAGAATATAAACCAGTGTGTTTACAGTGAATGTGTCAGGTCTGAGCTGCTGTGGGGACCAGTTAGAGAGCAGCAGCTGGATCCCAGTGGTTGGACTGGTGGACGACTTCAGTGAGGAGTCGATGACATTTGGCTCTGGTAGAAACTCTGCACACACAAACACACAGGAGGAGAATATAAGCACAAAGCAGAGCCTCTCTGTTCTCTTTATATACAGCAAAGCATCAGGACACGTCAGTGAACGCATCACAGTTACAATAATATAACTTGGATCACATAACATATTGAACTTTGGACACATTTTCTGCTGATATATGACGAGTATATGAACAGTATCAGATCACACAGCATCTGCAACTTCGCTCAGAACCTTAATACTGCTGCTATCACTCTGAGCCCTGATGGAGAAAGAGTAGCAGCTGTACAAAAACAAAACTGAGGTAATAGTCTTTGGCGCCAAAGAAAAACGATTACAGGTCACCAGAGAACTTCAATCTATACATCTAAAAACCACAAACCAGGCGAGAAATTTGGGTGTAGTGATGGATGCAGACCTAAACTTAGAAAAACACATTAAGACAATAACAAAGTCAGCTTACTATCACCTCAAGAATATATCAAGGATAAAAGATCTGATGTCTCAACAGGACCTGGAAAAACTAGTCCATGCATTCATCTTTAGTAGGCTTGATTACTGTAACAGCATCTTTACAGGTCTACCTAAAAAATCAGTCAGACAACTACAGCTCATTCAGAACTCTGCTGCTCGAGTCCTCACTAAGACCAAAAAAGTGGACCACATCAGTCCAGCTCTGAGGTCTTTACACTGGCTGCCTGTCCGTCAGAGGATAGACTTTAAAGTTCTGATGCTGGCCTATAAAGCTCTGAATGGTTTAGGACCAAAATACATCAATGACCTCCTGACCCAGTATGAACCTTCCAGATCCCTCAGGTCATCTGGATCCGGTCTTTTATCAGTTCCCAGAGTCAGAACCAGACACGGGAAAGATGCATTCAGCTTTTATGCTCCTTATATCTGGAACAAACTCCCAGAAAGCCTCAGATCAGCTGAAACACTCAGTTTATTTAAATCCAGGTTGAAGACTCACCTGTTCTCAGCTGCATTTGAATAAAGCACCAAATCCACACTTTTAACAGTATATAAAATCAAAACAGATAAAATCAGAACAGTAGATAAAATCAGTAGTTAATGTAAGTTTTGAAATTTAAGCTTGTTTGTTTGTTTGTTAATTAGTTAGTTAGTTTATTTGCTTGTTTTATTCAATTTTAAATCATGCTTTTTATTTGTTCTTGTTTCTAATGTCTCTGTAAAGCACTTTGAATCACCTTGTTGTTGAATTGTGCTATACAAATAAACTTGCCTTGCCTTGCCTTACCTCTGAGCTCTCGTCTCTCTGATGATGAACGTCCATAACTGATGTGTTCACTTCTCCCTGCTGAGCAGACTCCAGCTCCATTACTGTCTGAAACACACATGGAGGACGTCAGTGCAGGCAGCACAGTCTCTGAAATAACCTCAGTAGTATCTATAACACAAAAAGGTTTGTTGAACATTTTTTCTCTACAGTGCAAAAACTGTGAGATGACTCGTGACTCGTGGCAGGTCTGACTCATAGAAACACGATTACAGATCAGGAACGTGTTTCTCATCAAAGCCGTCAATCATCAAAAACTTGTAAAACCATCTGACCGATCCTGTCAGGAGGCTACATCTGCAAAACTACAAAATGAGCCACATAAAGAAAGTCAAATCCAAAAGACCAACACAGCTGAATAGATCAGGTCCTGGCAGTGACACGAGTTAATCAGAAACCAGAAGCTGGATGATCACAGAGTCATTTCTGATAAGTGCAGGTGGACAAACACTAAACACAGCATTTACTGTAAAGGTCACCCAACAAAACATAATAACAGCAAAGCGACTTGTGATCATTTGTCAAAGTTGTCAGAGTTTAAAGGGCAGCCTGGATTCTGCAAACCTCCTTAAAGTTAGAAAATAAACACACACCAGCACAGCCGACAGGAAGGACGACTTTCAATGAAAACTACATGTAAAAATTTTAATATGATAAAAAAGCTGCTGAACTGGAAGCTCAGCTTCCTGTTCATGAACTTTAAGACTTCAGGCATGTTGTCTCGTTGCATTTTTGGACGTTGCCCGATGTCCTGCTGGCACAAAATAAACACACTCTGAGAGTTTCCAGCTTGACCAAACAGATGTTTCCATACAATGATTATTATGGATATATTATTTCTGACTTTCTCTGTCTGCTGTGTTTCCTGGATTTGTGAGCAAACACAAGAAAAAAGTGCAGTCTGTCCTTGTTGAGTTTCTTAGTTTGATTCAGTGAGAAGAGTCTGGAAGAGGAGCTCAGGAGGAGCAGGAAGGAGGAGGGAGGAGCAGGAACTAGCAGTAGTTTCGCTTTGTCAAAAGGAGGACTGCAGCTCACCTGTGGACTCCACCATGATTGTTTGAGTGAGTGAAAATTCATTTACTTCTTTCTTTAACCAGGTTTGTCACACAGTTCTCTTATTCAGCCTTTAAACAGACAGATCTGAGTCTACAGTTTAAAACACAGCGAATACAATGTGATGATGGGAAATGTGGAGCACTGCTTTCATGATTTAAATCTGGGGTCAGGCAGGGCCCGAAACTGGTGCTTTATAATAAATATGATGATAATAAGAACTGAATTACACATTCAAACGCAGAGCTCCTGCTGTAACCTTCACTCTCTAGGTTTCTCCTTTTCTTCACTCATCTCAGATTTCAGGCACAAACACGTCGCAAACAACATGAGTGATACTGGTGTTGGTATGTGATTCATATCAGCATGATGGGATTGATGCTTTAGTTTGTTTCTAAAGGAAACGTGTCTCCACATGTTCCCTGTTCTGATCTTTACCTGTCCTGTGATCATGTGACAAAAGGCCTGAGCAAATACATTTAAGCTGCAGCGAGTGAGAAAGAGGAACACGAGGAGGTGCATTGAGGTACCTCCACACCATGGAGCTGAGTGGAAAACAGAGCAAACAGCGATGTGTTTGCTTCAAATTCTCTGCTGTGGCAAAACCACCGACCTCAGACATGAAGCCTGAAAGCAAAGCTCCACTTTGATTTGAAAAGCCTGTTTAAAAACAAGCTAGCCCTCTTTTGCACGCTGTTGTACTCAAACAACAAAAGTTTGGTGATTACGCTGTGCCTTAAAGTTTTTTTTCTTTATGTTGTGACACCAACACCTCAGTGTTGAGTAAAATGATGCGTAGCAGAGAGTTTGACCTTTGACCCGAGGATGGAGCACTCCTTCCAGGTGCCAGATCTGCATGAGGCCGTGCTAGCTACAGCTAAGCTAAGGCTGATATCATTTTTATAAATGTTTACATTAAAATAATCAGTTTTCTTAATATGTGCATCCACATGTTGTTTACAGACAGATTCTGGTTTATTTGTTTAGACAGCAGGTTTTGGTTTGTTGCCTCAGAGCAACATTGTGCAGTTAGGCCACTTTTCTTACAATAATGGTAGCAGTGGTTCCAAACTCTGGTCCTTCGTTCAAATATAAACCAGGAGCCCCAAACTCTCAGAATGTAGGGTAATATAACACTAACATTAATGCCATGGAGGGCTAGTCTCACCCAAAGTGCTTTAGAGACGGGCACATTTACACTCCAGGTGTCTAAAAACAAACAG
Source organism: Diplotaxodon limnothrissa (assembly GCF_057381915.1). Classification (NCBI taxonomy): domain Eukaryota; kingdom Metazoa; phylum Chordata; class Actinopteri; order Cichliformes; family Cichlidae; genus Diplotaxodon; species Diplotaxodon limnothrissa. The sequence continues at coordinate 30,066,591 of NC_140598.1, forward strand.
TTTCAAAATGCATGAAAAGCTCAAAGGTGTGATTTTTCCATTATTTCTAATAAAAAACAAATCTCACAGTGATTTAATGATCATTCAAATGTGTTCACAAACTGATGTTTGATCTCATGAATCCTGGCACACTGCTCTCCACCTTTAAAACTTGATATCGTGGTACCAGTATTTACTCAGTACTGGAAGATAATCCAGTTCTGCATTGTCACACACTGCTAGAAAGAAAGGAGGGAGCTTTGATAACCAAGCTCACCACAGCCAGGTGTAGCTCATGAAATAAAGCACAGCAGAGAAACCAGAACAGACACAAGCAGACAGACACGCTTGTGTGAGTTTTTTAAGGTGGACTTGGACACAATACGAACAGGCTGTGTGGGCGTTCTCTGTCTTGCCTGGAGGGGTGAAAGGAGGAAGTCTCGGCTGAATCCAAAGACGTCATGTTTGAAAATGTGTTTCTGTGCAGTTTCCATGGTGACGGTATTGACATTTATATCCCTGAGTACTGTCTGTCAGCAAGCTGTCAGTTTGTTTCTGACATGAAGGTGTGCAGTAAGGCCGGGCTGGTTCCTCTCATGCAGCAGTTTCTCTGCAAACGTCTCCAGTTTAACAGAACGATATCTCTTTACATTAAAAGTTCTTAAACTCATAGTTTCATAAATATTGATCACATGTTAGCAGTTAATCTTCTCTCTACTGCTGTGAAACACAAAGAGAGAATCTAACCTTTTATCACCCAAGATTCAAGAGACAAGATTCAAACAGGCCGTCTGAACTTATTTTATTAAGTTTTGGAATTAAATCACAAAATTCTCAGCTTTCAGGAGCCATTTGAATTTTCTCACTGGTCTAAAATGTCTGATGAGTTACAGTAACGTGACGCACACATGCTAAAATCTTGGCAGAGCTGATTTATCTGCCTTGTTAAACTGTCTGAGCACAGAAAAGCAAAGGACAGATGCACCAACAGGTCAGAACATCACTTTATTTAAACAAACAGCCTCCTGGTCGGAGAGCGTGTCCTATTCTCAGTCTCCTGATGACGACTGGACCCCGACTCTCACCTCTCCTACTTTCCTTTGTTTAGTCATCCTCCTCCTGGATTTCCTTCCACCTCATCAGCAGTAATGACTGATGCTAACCTCATCAGTCTCATCACCACCCTCTTCTCCAACTGTAGTCTCATAAAAAGTCCACTAGTTTTCACAAACCCGAGAAGTTACTTTCCTGCAAAGTCCACACATGAATTCAGAATAAAAAAACAACAACAGAGTTTTCAAAATCTCCTTAAAGTCATTTAAAGGAGAAATAAGTAAACTACTTAATGTTTATGCTTCCTTGTTTACTTCCCTGCTGAGTCATTTAACAGGGAGTGTCCTTTTTCCAGCTGTAAAAAGAGAAACTGTGTCTCTGCTGCGCCGATAAGGAGCTCTGTGACTGGTTTTGTGAGACTGCTATTCACACTTGAATGAGAATGAAGCGACACTGCTTTGGATCTTCCCTCATCCTTACGTGCAGCTGTGGATAATCTGTTGAAGGTAACCACTAACACTACTAATGCTATCATCACTGCACTTTAGAGCTAATGTGAAAGAAGCAGCTCAGGCTGTTAGCAGCAGCACGGAGCCCTGATCTGTTTATACAGCGTTCGAACGACGGCCAACTGTCATCAATCGAGACTGGAGATAGCATGAATGACTGTAATTCTTCTGCTCTCATTACATGAGTGCACACACTCATTCTGAATGTAAAGTACATGTGTAATTTTACTTTTTACATGCCTGTGTAATTTTATGTAATTAATATAAGAAGTAAAGCTCACAGGGCGCACACATCAGCCACAAGCTCAGGTGAGCAAACTCAGTATGAATCCATTAAAAGTTTGCCAGGCTCTTAATACACAGCAGTGATGATGTGGCCTGTTAGCGGAGTTAACCGGAACAGATCCAAACATGGATAACATTTTAAAAGCCAACAGTAAACATTATGCAACGTAGTTAAAGAGGTTTGTGCAACAAAGGCAGGGCTGTGAAATTACTTTTAATGTGTAGCTGATGATAAGCCAAAACATCTCCATCAGCTGGATGCAGGTTATGATACTGCAGATGTGACTTCACTGACCTGATTCACACATTTTTGGTAAAAATATATAAAATAAAATAAAAAAATTCTTCATGGATCGTGTTAAAGCGTTCAGACACTTTTATCTGTTTATCTATTTTTGCATTTGGTAGCGATGCTGTGATGCTTTCATGCTGCAGCTCCTCTTTACTTCCCACGGCCATGAACTCAAGCTAATCCTCGTTTCTTCTGTCTGCTCACTTAAAATGAGCGGTGTAGATTAGATTAGATAAGATGAAACTTTATTAATCCCTCGGGTGGGTTCCTCTGGGAAATTCGGTTTCCAATAGCAGTTACAGAATGTGAGCAGAAATATACCACATATACACATATATAAATACAGAGACATATATAAATACAGAGTATACAAAGGAATAAATAGAATAAATAGGAATAAGAATACAAAGGAAGTGCACATTTTAAGTATTGTCTAGTAGAGTCTAATTGTAAGTAGCAAATAACTAATCTGAAAGGGGCGTTTCACCGATCAAATGACTCTTCAACAAACATCCTTTGCCATTAGTAACAGCCACTCCAGAGATGTTTGCTGCAGGAAACAACTGATCTGCTGATTTAGCACACAAAAGAAAACAATCCTTTGAATTCCAGTAATGATTTTATCACTGAGTGCTGGTTTGTTTGTGCAGAAACAAGAAATATATATGAAATATGTATAAAGCAAGAAAAAAGTTACAGAAAATCATAAGAGATAATATAAACTATCAGTGGAAAAACCAAATGAATGCACTGATATTCTCGTCACAGCACAGTCAGAGGTTTCAGTAACGACGGCTTAATAAGATGCACATATAAAATGTTTAAGTCGCCTGTGAGGAAAACAAACATAATCTGAGCAAATAATTTCATTTCACACGCGCAGGTGTTCATCACCACTCGTCCAATTAGACTCTTTGTGCGTAAATTCCACTAAGAAGCCATCGTCCACGCCGCCTTCATAGTACAGAAAACCCGGGTTAATAGTGACGTCACCTCTGTGGAGAAGATGAAGATTAAATTAAATCCTGCTTCGTAGTACAACAAAGCAGGATTTGATCTTGTCCACAGAGGCCTTTGTATTACGAAGTAGCATTTCAACTTATCTGGCTAACTTCGTGGTTAACTCTGGGATTTTTGTACTATCGGGGTAAATATCCCATGGTTACTTATCCAGATGAGAGATCAACAGGTACAAACTAACTAACCGATCAATTTTATGGAAAATGACGTATCCATTCCTGGAAGATCCCTCAGTTGTGTGTGGATAGTAGCATTGCCTTAAATCAGGGGTGGGCAATTCCAGGCCCCGAGGGCCGGTGTCCTTCAGGTTTTAGATCTCACCTTGGGTCAACACACCTGAATCACATGATTACCAGGCCTCTGGAGAACTTCAGGACATTTTGAGGAGCTAATTTAGCCATTTAAATCAACTGTGTTGGTTCAAGGACACACTAAAACCTGCAGGGACACCGGCCCTCGAGGCCTGGAGTTGCCCAACCCTGCCTTAAATATTTCATTAGTGAATAATGTCTGTGTGCATTTAGAGGCAAGTCTACATACGTTCATGCAGCACTTTTAGCACTGAAATACTGCAGTGTAGCTTTTCCTGCTGATTTACTTTAACCTCCTAGGACCCTGCATCCACATATGCAGTGGACATCACATTTTGGGTTATTTAGACCAAAATACTCAATTCTGCTCTACAAGGGCCTGATATCCACTTACGAGAACGTTATACTGCTACTGTTCTATCAAAATTTTAAACTAATATCCTCATATGTGGCTCTTATTTTTCATAAAAACAAAAATAAGGTAAAAAACATTTGATAATTCTTTGTTTTTACATTCATCGGGCCCCAATATGCCCAAATATCAAAGAGAAATAAAAATGCATGCCGTGGAAGAGTTCGTGTCTTAGGAGGTTAATTCTGTTGTGAATGACCATGACAGACCCGGTGACACATTTATGCTTTGCAGCATTCTTTATTAACACTCAGGGTTGCTGTGCATACACACACAGAGCTGCAGCTCTCCCGCTGCCGGCTCAACATAACCAACAACAATCACAATGAAGGACCCAGTGCCATATTAAGTTAGCAGGGCACGATTGCGAATGCCGTGCAGGGGTGTCTGCCTTCCCTGCACGGCCCACCACATCTGTATTTGTCATGGTTGCTGTGTGGCAGGCAGGCAGGAGTGGTGGACCCAAAATGCAGAACTCCAACACGGAAGTGAAACTAAAAGCGCAGCTTTATTCCTGGAGAAAAACATCGTACAAACTAAACTCACCAAAAGGAAACCAAAAGTCAGAACAGAGGAACCAATGACTGAAACACTGGAAAAGAAAAACTAAACTGGAGCAGGAGACTAAACACTAGGAACATAGAAGCAGAACACACAGCTAGTAGAGGGTACGACGCAACACTGACTCAGAGAAACACAGGGACTAAATACACTGGGAAGTAACGAGGAGAATGAGACACAGAAGGAGGGCACAGCTGGGGGAAATTAGAACTGATGAGACAAGCAAAGCAGGACACATTCACATAAGACACGGACCTACAACGTAAAACAGGAAGGATCACACAGAGACGCGAACTTGACACAGTGGAGACAGCAACTAAGAAACACAGAGACATAAACCATAAGGCAGAGGACTCTAAGAACCGAGAGACACAGAGGGGAACCCAAACATGCAGACACAGACTTACACAGAACAGAGGGGACATAGAGAAACATGAAGGGAAAGGGATCGAAACTAGAAACCATAGAAACTCACACCAAGTACAATAATACAAAAATCACAAAGAACTAAAACGCTGGGTCAGGAGACCCAGGACCCTGACAGTATTATGTTTTTTAACCTATTCCTGTTTTTATAATCTTATAAAATAAAATACTATAATATATAGCATAAGCTTCCTCCAGGCAGGTGTCAGTATACTTATCCATGTTTGTGAATGGTTGTTGCCAATGGAAACCCATCCATACTTAAACTGGAAAACCTGGAGTTAACTTAGTGACGTGAATCCAGACATCACACAGCTATTCTGGGTATGTTGATTATGTAGTACAACTTGAGGTACTTTAAATAGATTTTAATATAATGTAATGTAATAATGTAATCACTGCTAAGATACTTTGGTAGGATTATAACTTCTCCTTGAGCTAAACACCTGGTAAGATTATAATCTTTAAAACACACAGGATAATCCTTCCTGCTATTGCCAATTACATTTTATTTACATAGCTCCAAATCACAATAACAGTCGCCACAAGGCACTCATGAGGATCATTGTTGGTGTTTCTCATAGTGATGAACACTTTGACATGCCAAGCAGAAGGTTGCTGGTTTGATTCCAACGGGAAACATACATGCTCTTGTGGCAGTAAGGCTTTTAAACTGTGCCAAATGAAACACGGCAGTGTGTGAATGATGTGGTGAACCTTTGTGACAAAGGTCTTTTTTGTGTATCTGCGGGGATGTTCCTGCTGATTACATTCTTAGTAAATCACTAAGAATACACCACTACTCAGCTAGTCTAAGCTATGGAGTAGTCATCCAGGTATCACTTTAAATTTAATGTTCAATGTCAGACTGTGTGAAGTGAAACCACCGATTACATTTTTCTACCATAAATCCTCAAATGTCACTTCACTGTGCAGACATGTACATTATGAACACATTAGGTTATAATTTGAAGTGAAGGGAAAAAAGCCTTTTAAATAACTAATCTTCTTACAAAAGGTGTTCATCTAATGTTAAAACATCTCATTTGATCTAATATTAAGTTAGCCGTTTTAACATCTAAAAAGAAACATGGGACTGCAGCATGTCTACAGTTCATGACAAACATCTCTATAAGTGACCACAGCTAAATGTATTCACAGCCAATTGAACAGAGCTAATAATGAGGGGCTACAGCGTCATCTAGTGGCAGATGGCTGAAGATGCAGTGGGAACAAAAACGCATATGTCATAAGTTTACTTTTAAAAAAGCAAATGTATTTACTTTACACATAATCCATCCATAAATCCTGTTGACTACAAAATATTTAAACACATTTACTATTATAAGCAAATATGTTAGACATTAAATTCAATGATGCGTTAAAGGAGAAAAATAAAATGAGGAGAGATTCTCAGCTCTAACTGAAAATCGAACTCCTGTATTTTATATTGTTTTGCAGAACCCACATATTTCATGTCATCTGGTGGAGCTTTATCAAAGATGTGCCGGCTTCAGTGTGAAATATGATGTCGTTGACTAAATCACAAGAAACCCAAGACCCAGCCTGATTGTTTGAGGGATAATTGGATGCCAACTGAATCAAAGTAAATTCAGCTTCTCTGGGATCTTTAGAAAATGAGCTCATTATGAGACTCTGATGTTGAAACCCACAGAAAACAGAAGATGGATGCTGTGAAGATATTCTGCTGGACTCTGGGGTGTGTCTGCCTCCTGCTTCCTGTAACTGCAGGTGAGATTTAAGTGTCTTTGTAAAGTCAGGAGCACCTGCATCACCTGTGTGATAGAAGGAATGTTGGCCAATCACAAGCTACACTGAACAAAAATATAAACGCAACACTTTTGTTACTGCTCCCATTCCCCATGGGATGGACGTAGAGACCTAAAATTCATTCCAGATACACAATATAACCATCCCTCCCAAACAGTGGTCACAAATCAGTCCAAATGTGTGGTAGTGGGCACATCTGCTATATTGAGATAATCCATCCCACCTCACAGGTGTGCCACATCAGGATGCTGATCTGACATCATGAGTAGTGCACAGGTGTACCTCAGACTGCCCACAACAAAAGGCCACCCTGGAATGTGCAGTTTTGTCTCACAGCAAAATGCCACAGATGCCACAAGCAATGAGGGAGCGTGCAATTGGCATGCTGACAGCAGGAATGTCAACCAGATCTGTCGCCCGTGCATTGAATGTTCATTTCTCAACCATAAGCCGTCTCCACAGGCGTTTCAGAGAATATGGCAGCACATCCAACCGGCCTCACAACCGCAGACCTCGTGTAACCACACCAGCCCAGGACCTCCACATCCAGCAGGTTCACCTCCAAGATCGTCTGAGACCAGCCACCCAGACAGCTGCTGGAACAATTGGTTTGCACAACCAAACAATTTCTGCACAAACTGTCAGAAACCGTCTCAGGGACGCTCAACTGCATGCCCGTCGTCCTCATCGGGGTCTTGACCTGACTCCAGCTCGTCGCCGTAACAGACTTGTGTGGGCAAATGCTCACATTCGATGGCGTCTGGCACGTTGGAGAGGTGTGCGCTTCACGGATGAATCATGGTTCACATTGTTCAGGGCAGATGGCAGCTGAGAATGTCCCAGTTCTTGCATGGCCAGCATACTCACCGGACATGTCACCCATTGAGCATGTTCGGGATGTGCTTGACCGGCGTATACGACAGCGTGTACCAGTTCCCACGAATATCCAACAACCTCGCACAGCCATTGAAGTGGAGTGGACCAACATTCCACAGGCCACAATTGACAATCTGATAGACTCCATGCGACGATGTGTTGCACTGCATGAGGCAAATGGTGGTCACACCAGATACTGACCGGTTCTGGGTCCCCAGACCCCCAATAGCGCAAAAAACTGCACATTCCAGGGTGGCCTTTTGTTGTGGGCAGTCTGAGGTACACCTGTGCACTACTCATGATGTCAGATCAGCATCCTGATGTGGCACACCTGTGAGGTGGGATGGATTATCTCAATATAGCAGATGTGCCCACTACCACACATTTGGACTGATTTGTGACCACTGTTTGGGAGGGATGGTTATATTGTGTATCTGGAATGAATTTTAGGTCTCTACGTCCATCCCATGGGGAATGGGAGCAGTAACAAAGGTGTTGCGTTTATATTTTTGTTGAGTGTAGATATAGTCTGATGTCAGAAAAGGAGTTTAAGGGGAAAAAGTGAAACTTTGATTTAATGTGTGACATTTATTTATTAATCTGGTTTCAGGTTAGCCAATCAGAGGACGGTGACCTCTTATCCTCTCTCTGATTGGCTGCTGTAGCGGCGAACAGTTCAAACTTTGACTTCTAACCTCTCTGTTTTGTGTTGTTACCTCTTTCAGATCAGAAAATCATCGCAGCCGAGTCTGGACAGAACGTCACATTGCCGTCTCGAGCTCCAAATGAGAACAAAACCATCACAGTAGTAGAGTGGAGCAGAACTGATCTGGAGTCAGAACATGTGCTTTTGTACCGAGATGAGCAGTTTGAACCAGAAGAGCAGCATCCATCTTTTAAGAACCGAGTGGATCTGCAGGACAGACAGATGAAGGATGGAGACGTGTCTTTGATTCTGAAGGATGTGACGATTGCTGATAGTGGAACATACGAGTGTCGAGTCTTCATGGGAGGGAAAGAACGCAGGAAAAGAGCTCATCTGAAGACTGACCCCATCAGCAGCATCTACCTGAGTGTTGTTGATCCTCCAGGTGAGTGAGTAGAGTTGAGTGTGTGTGTGATCAGAGGTGAAGCTGCTTCCTGGTTGTTGATGTTTGTTTCTAAAGATGTTGTTGATGAGACTTTGTAGAAAGCAGCTGGTCTGAGTGATGTGATCAGAGTGCAGTAGATAATGTCTGACAGCAGTTTGAAGAGGAAATGGATTCTGTTCTGTTCTTCACTCATCACCTACCTGACAGCTGACACCTCACACCTGTTTCTCACCTGCAGGTCGGACAAGAAGACCTGTTGGAGTGATGCTCAGTGTGTCACTTCTTGTTGTTGCTGCTGTCATTGGTTTTCTGATCTACAGACAAGGATCACCAACCTGTCTCAGAGTTTTCCAGCTGATTCGTGAGTCTCCTGCTGCTGTTCCAGCTTCTCAGAGGTGACTCAGATCATCCAGTGGAGAGACACACGAGGACATCCTGAATTTGTTGTTCAGCATCTTTGTGAAAGTCTTGGACATTTTCCTCTGGACATGTTGAAACACTTTAACTAAAGTTTAAGTCCAAAAGTCTTTTTCTTCCTGTTGTTTGGTGCAAAGTGTCGATGATCATCCCAGAAAACATTTTCAGCTTTAATCCTGGTTTCAGGTGAAAGTTTGTCTTTAGCTCCTCACTGTCCTGATGAGCTGCATGAACACCAGCTGGAAGTCAGTTTGTCCATGGGAAGTTTGGACTCTTTTTCTTTTATAAAACATATAAAACATGTAAATTACAGACGTGTCCTGTTTCTACTGTGAGTGTAGCTGTTAGCTCGTGACCTCCTGCTGAGCTAAAGCCTCAGACTGTTTCTGTAGTTTAAATAGACGACACATATACTGACAAGAAACTGTGCCACCATCCTGGAGCATCGGGCTCTTGTCAGTAAATGTTACCATACCGTACAATAGTTTATGTAAATAGCAATTTAAAAACAATACATGGCTGACCAAAGTGCTTCACAGCAGAATGATCAAAAACACAATAAATACATGATGATAAAATAACAGTCTCAGATACCCACTGAGTCAAAAGCCAGCAAATAAAAATTAAATTTTAACCTGGATTTAAAAACCACCACTGAAGTGCCTAATGTGGAGAGGAAGATCATTCCAAAGCTTCAGGCCCACAACGCTTGGTCTCCTCTGAGCTTCAGCTCTGATTTAGGGTCTGAGAGCAACAGCTGCTCAGCTGACCGGAGTGAATGAGGGGGGGGGGGGGGCATAGGGCTTCAGCAGATCAGACAAATATACAGACCATCTCAGGATTTAAAAATCAGTAAAAAGGTTTTAAAATAGATTCACATTTTAATTGGAAGCCAGTGTAAGCAGGCCAGAACCGGAGTAATATGCTTAAATTTAATTTTACCAGTTAAAAACTGTGGCGCAGCATTTTGCACCAGTTGCAGGTGTGACAGGGTGCTTTGGCCAACCCCTATTATAAGGGAGTTGCAGTAATCCAAGTGAGAGGTTATAAAAGCATGGATGAGAGTTTCCAAATCACGCCTGGAAAGAAAAGGCTTAACCTTCGACAGAGTCTGAGGTGATAGAATTTATGTTGCCATCAAAACCAAGTGCAGAGTCAATCTTTACCCCAAGATTAGCAATCGAGCTCTTCAGGTAAGGCTCTGAGTCTACTTTAGTGCAATCGACACAGCTGACCAGCAGAGGGAGGTGTTTGCTCTTATAGTGCAGTGTGACTGTGAGCAGACCTGCACACACTCAGTGATTATGCATTCATACACTATTATTGATGACATCTTTATCTCTGTGCAAAATGCTCCATTATGTCCCGGAAAGCATTTTTCTGAGTGCAAGTTCTCATGGGTGAGTGTTTCCAGTAATCACTGAATGTGGAAAAGACACCATGTAGACGTCTGTTCACAACCATATTCATTGTTATTGTTTAAATAATAATAATAATAAAGGCAAATGAATGATCTGATCTTCATTTCTCACTTTGTAAGAGAGGGTCAGACCTGACCTCTGTTGTGTGTGGAAGAACCGTCAACATGTTAACTTACTGTCGTGCTGCAACCAGCTTCAACCATTGAGATGACGTCATCGTTTCAACCATGTTTGGTGGCTGGACGCTCTCTTCATGTTGCACTTTAATGTGAGATAAATAAGGCAAATACTTCATTTGAAGCCTTCCATAGAATGATGGCTTTTTAATTATGGTTATTAAATACAAACAGTTGTGATTCATTTTTGATGCATGCAAAGCAAATATTTTGTCCCATCTGGGCCACTGGATTGTTGTTTTTCTGACTTTGTCTGACTGGACCCACAGTGTATGAGGAAACATGCTGGTCTTCAAATGCTGTCACATGATGGTTTTATTACTTTTAGACTTTAAGTTTAGGTCATTCAATTTATAATCCTCTTGAGGTGCAGTCTATAAGCTCCACCTCCTTCTTGATGCTCCCAGTAGACACTGCTGTAAAGCACGCCTCCAGCTTAAGAAGTGTGGGCATTTCCTCTCAGCAGTGCACTCTGTGTTTTGTGGCTCACAAGGGAAGCCAGCCAAGGTCGAGGAAAAGATCCCTTCACCCGTCCTTAGCCAACTTCGACTGATTCCTTCGCTACAGCCCTTTTTATTGTCAGCAAGCAATTATTCATGAATATGCAATTACAAACACACGTGACAGTCTTCAGCAGGCATATCTGAACAACATCAGCGTCTGAATTCTGCGTGTGTATTTTCAGCCATTCCATACATAGACATATGACCTTTCAATGAACTTAACGTGTGTGTATGAGGTATGCAGAAAAGCAGAAGTAAGCGTCTTGCTAAACTATAAAAAACTTACTTGCAATAGGTAACATTTAAAGGTGTGAAGTCTTGCACTTTATAGCTTTAAAGCTATAATGGAAATTATAACATCGAGGCTGCTTCCTCTCATCTCATGGTGCACAGAGCGTGCACAGAATCCTTATGGGACCTGATAAGCATAAGATATTTTATCAGCATACAAAAGATAATATATTTCTAAGCATAAATGACCATCTTAAATTATTCATTCTGACAGCTCTCATGAAAAAACCAACTGGAGAGTGTGAGCAGGTCAAACTTACTAAGTCCACCCCTAAAATTCACTCATTTCATCATAAAAGCACATGCTGTATAGTCACATTAAGATGTGCCAGTGGTTACTTAGGTATTGCAATGAAAAAAAGCCCTGCATTACTGGCTGTTTACAGAATGTCAGCTGTCAGATGTTACATTTTATATTATGAAGTTTACATCTGTAAACTGTCCTCAAAGCCTGAAAATGTAGTTCTCTGAAGTTTACTGAAGGGAAACTAATGAGTGTCACTGTGGCCACTAGAGGGCACTTTAATATAAAAACATGCTGCTCTGAGACACTGGCACCTTGCCAGTTTGCATATGAGATCACATGATACATAAAGGCTCTTATTGGTTATTTAACAAGTCCAAACAGTTTTGTATCCATCAGTTAATAAAAAGTTATCTTTTTATTGATTTATAGATACCGTTACAATAACTTGGTGACACTGCTCCTGCTCCCCTGTACATAAACACATAAACATTGCAAAATGGTATAAATGTGTTCACAGGCAAATATCACATTGATAAACACTCATTCAGTTGAAGCTCGGCTGGACCATATGAACTGAGATTTGTCTCCTTCTCTTTTAAAACTCTTGAAGTTTTAAAAGTTTCCAATGATGGTCATGCTGCTTTTAATCTGCAGTTATGGTTTTATTTAGATCTTAATCAGCCACAACGACTCACATTTTCCTTCAGTGATATTTGTGAAACCCACAGAGCCGCACAAGAAGAACAAGTGAGACCAAAGTTTCCTGCAGAGATCACTGCTGTGGGGAGGACAGCACCGTCCTGCGAGTTACTGAGTGTCCTCCATACACTGCATTACATTACATTGACATCTTAGTTATAATATGTGTTATATGAGTATGTTTAATGAAAAGATCAAACATAATATATGCAAATCTGTTTTATAATGAAGGTCTACTAGTCTGAGCGCTTGTGTAGAACCAGCAGCTGGATTCCAGTGGTTGGACTGGTGGATTACTTCATGAGTAGATGCCATTTTGGTCAGATGGAAACTCTGAAAACACAAAAACACACAGTTCAAACAATAAGAGACCAGTCACAGTTCAAATAATGTAAAGGTTATTCAGGGGCAGATCTTTAGCGAGGAAACAAAGAAGTCTTACAGCCAAACTGTCACAAATAAGGTTTTAGTGTGAAAGAGATTTTGGTTTGTGTTGCAGTAGATGCTGCTGCTAATGTACAGAACAGGACAGTGTTCAGTGTTTGCGTTCAGTTCAAACTCACAGAAATGAAAGCAAAAATCTGAAAATAGTTTATTCTGATCAGCTTGAATACAAATCTTTAAATGAAGTAGCAAAAAAGCTGCAACTGACCAAAGAGTGAAGAATGAGTAGACAGTGAACTCTCGCCTCCTTTTTGGCAGCCTGTGGTTTTATACTTTCACATGCCTTCACTTCAAACCGTTTCACAAAGTTCACACCACTTCCTGTACTCACACTGAATGCTAACATTGGTCTAACAACCCATTAAATATGAGCATAAACCCTGAGAGCCTGGCCTCAGCTTCATTTCTTATATTGTTATGTGCTGTTAATAACAATGAGACCATTGACAATTTATCTTCAACTTAATCGTTCAGAAAATTAACTTACCCACAGCAAGAGATTTAGTCACCTTTTTGGTGACCATAAAGTACAGATTTTCCTTCAGTTCCCAAAAAACAAAAAAACAAAAAAAAAAAACACTTTATAGCAGGGGTGAGGGAACGCCAGGCCTCAAGGGTGTCCCTGCAGGTTTTAGATGTGTCCTTGATCTAACACAGCTGATTTAAATGACTAAATTACCTCCTCAACATGTCTTGTAGTTCTCCAGAAGCTGGTAATGAACTAATCGTTTGATTCAGGTGTGCTGACCCAGGGTGAGATCTAAAACCTGCAGGACACCGGCCCTCGAGGCCTGGAGTTCCCCCACCGCTGCTTTAGAGTTTCCCATTAATCCGAATTCTTTCAGCATCAGTAAAGCGATCAGCGTGGTTGTTCACCCACGTGTTACGATAAAGTTTAACATCCAGACAATGATGATTTGTGAGGTTTGGCTTATATGCAATGCCCTGTCTGAAGTATTTAACAAAAAAAAAACCCGAAAAAAAACCCCCCACAACAACAACAACAAAAAAAAAAAAGAAAAAAAAAGAAAAAACACCTAAAACAAGAACTAATAAATTACAAAATTTACCTAATTCCGAGGTTTAGTGAAGTCAGTCTAGCTACTGTACCTACAATGCAGTCTGGTAGCTAGCCACAGCGCTAATTTGAGGCTAATATAAACATGTTAACATAGTGAAGATGGAAAATGAGAATTAAATGAGAGACAAATTCCATCAGGTATTAGAATTAAAAATCAATTAATCCTAGTTCATCATAACCTTGGTGTTCATCTGAACAATAGACTGGACTGGACTCATAACTCAGGAAAGGGCAGAGCAGGCTGTACCTGCTGCGGAGACTCAGGTCGTTTGGAGTGGAGGGCCCACTCCTGAAGAAATTCTATGACTCTGTTGTGGCTTCTGCTATCTTTTATGGTGTGGTCTGCTGGGGCGGCAGCATCTCTGCTGGGGACAGGAAGAGACTGAACAGGGTGATCCGAAGGGCCAGCTCTGTTCTAGGATGCCCTCTGGACCCAGTGGAGGTGGTGAGTGACAGGAGAATGGCGGCTAAGCTGTCATCCCTGATGGACAACGTCTCCCACCCCATGCAGCAGACTGTGACAGCACTGAGCAGCTCCTTCAGTGGGAGACTGCGGCACCCACGGTGTGGGACGGAGAGATTTCGCAGGTCTTTCCTCCCCACTGCTGTCAGACTCCATAATAAAGACTTTAACTGATCAAGCACACACATCCATACATATGCAATAATACTAAGTGCAATAATCCTTTCTGTCATCGTTGTATTTTTACTCAGTTGTATATAGTATTTGTATTTGTATTCTATTTTTATCTTATTGTATATTTATTTTATTTTATTCTACTGTATATAGTATTTTATTTTATTTTATTTTATTCTATTCTGTACAGTTGTGTACTGTATTTATTCTTATTGTATTCTAATTTTTGCCTCATAACTTTTGCACTGTCCACTTCCTGCTGTGACAAAACAAATTTCCCACGTGTGGGACTAATAAAGGTTATCTTATCTTATCTTATCTTATCATCACCACACTGGTTGCTGTGCATGTTAACTGTGATGGTACCATAGCCCTGTCCTCATTTATACTGGTGCTTGACCTTATTTATTTATGCTGTTTGCTATATAAAGAGCAACTGTTATGTGACGGCTGTGTGCAGGTAGGAAAAGGACCCAAGGTGCAGACTCCAGAGACAAACGTAAACTGAAACAGCTTTAATGCTGAACTCAAACAGAACAAAAGTAAAAATCCAAATAACTTACACAGGCAGCCAAAACACACAGCTAGATAAGGGTAGATCACCACACAGACACAGAGGAACACAGGGCTTAAATACACAGAGGGAGCAATCAGGGAATGGGTAACAGGAGGGAAACACAGCTGGGGCAAATCAGGGCTAACGAGACAAGGGGAAGCGAAACCAGATACATTAACATCAGACAAGGACCTTCAAAATAAAACAGGAAACATGACACAGACTGAACTAAAGACACAGACTCACACGCATGCACGGCAACAGAGGGAACAGAGACGTGGGACCAGGGCAGACACTGACTGAACACGGGGATATAGGAACTAAGGATACACAGAGACGCGAACTAGACAAGGGGTTACAGCTGACAGGGGAGACAGAGCAACTAGAGAAGACAGAGACATAAACCATAAGACAGAACTCAAAGAAACCAAAGACTAGAAATGATAAATAATATAATAAACTCAAAAACCCTGGGTCAACGACCCAGGCATCCTAACAGCAACTGTACCTCTGGGCTTTTTTGGTCCCTATCAGCACTGTTGTCTTAAAATGTCTTTTTAGCATCACACATTATTTCAGTGGAAACAGAAAATAGCTGCTATGGTTTTACATGTCTTAAAGGCCTGATGTCATCTGTGAAACTTATGAAGAGCCTTTGAAACGTCATGTGTTCTCTTTTTGTATAATTTTTTTATCATGCCTTATGGAGCTTGCTCATTTTCTTATGTAAGCTAAAGAAGTAGACGTTTCTTTGGATAAAGAGCAGCTGTACCTCTGCGCCTGTTTGGTCTGCTGTCTCTTCTCACTGATGAGTAGACTGTAGCTGGATCACACTCTGCACAATAAAACACATACGGAGGTCAGATAGTGAATCTTATAATATACTTATAATATACTGTCAGTATACAGGATGTGTGTTAAAAGACTTATCTCTTGCTGTCTATTTAAGAGCCTTAAATAGTTCTGTTTTCTTGTTCTTTACAAATATTCAACATCCAGTGATTACAGCTCACTGAAAGACCTTATAAGCATTTTCTTTGGTAAACTAAACTAGACTTTGCTGGGAGGAAATAGTGCCTCTCTGGTTAGTTAGTTAATTAGTTAGTTAGTTAATTTATTTCAAACATGTAAACAATATACAGGCACATTTAGTAAAGAAAATAAGAGAGAAAAAAAATAAGATGCAAAAGTCAATACATTTCAACATTGCTTCTGGTCTGAGTCAGTTACATGTTGAACGGGAGTGGGAAGAAGTACACACTTATTTAATCCCACCCCTTTGCTATAAGTTATCAGTTAATATTTAGTCAGCTTCATTAGTGATATAATCTGTAATAACAATAGTGAGAAGATTTCTGATATAATATATACTATAATATCACATCATGAAAAATTTTAAATAGAGACATTCACTTCATTTCAATATTTTCCCTTTCTTTATAGATTGAGAAGATCATATTTTTATAACTTTTATGTTTTATGTTTGGACATTGCTTCAATTCCATATTCAGACTGTTCCATAGTTTCACTCCATGAACAGAAACACAAAAGCTTTTTCTTGTAGTACGTACCTTCCCTGTTTTGAAGTTACAAAAACTCCTTAAAATATAACTTCTTTCAAAAAACATACTCTGAATATTACCTGGCAGTTCCTTATTTTTTGCTTTGAATAGAATTGAGCTCAGAGTTGAAAAACAACAACAACAAAAAAAGCCCCCTAAATGAAAGAGGATGTAGATAAACACATGTACAGACTTCTTGTTTCTATAACAAAGCCTTTATAGTGCTCAGGGGGAGCCAGGCCTCGTAATGCATGTATTTCTATGGAGGCAGAGATCTGAATGCATATTTAAAAATTGTCAGAGACCATTTCAATGGTTTCAAACTAAACTGTTCACCTGATGTTGACTTTAAAGGACTTTAGATACTAGTTGTGTGTCTGAGGCAAAACACTGTTATTTTACTTTTTACGTATACGTACGTATGCATATTCACAACCGGTGAAAGTTCTAAGCTACAAGTACAGTCAACCTGATCTGAAAAATTAAATACTACAAGTTCATGCTGTGTAATTATGCGGTGAGTGAACCACATTAAGAATAGGTTGTTCAACATTTGCACAAAATTGTACATGTCCTGTGTGTTAAACCATTTTCAGTTAAATAAAGGACACAAGGGAGATCAGTTTGAGAACAGAAAAAAACGCCTCAGCACATGAATCATCACACCTCACAACATAGAAGACATAAGCTTCGAAGGCGTTTGGTGGGGGTGGGGGGGGGGGGGGGTGATTGTAGGTCTGTGTCAGTGTACATGCGTATGTGTGTGTGTGTGCGTGTGTGTTCCGTGTTCAACCGTGAGAACGTGTCCCTTCACCCGGTTAAGCAAAAGTCAACAATCTTCGATCAACACAGAAGGAGGTACAAAGAGTTCTGACAACAATCCTGTTATCATGGAGAATTTTGTTGTTCCAGTCAGTTTCAACCTTGCCACCCTTTTATCGCCTTTGGGCTTTTGGAGTCCTGACCTGACTTTTAAAAAATAATTAGAAAAAAAAGCTCTATGCTGCTAAAAAAAAAAAAAAGATATTTGCAAAATTCTGCCTAAATATGTATTTTACCTGGTTAATGTGTGTGGCCAGGCGTGGTTTGCAGCGCCGCTGCAGGGGAGGCGGACGCACCTGAGCGGCACCCGCAATCACTTGTCGCCGCCTTAAAGTCTGTGCTCTCTATGCTCTTGTGTTGTCGGGCTGTGAGCTGAAAAGCTACAGCCCATTGTATGCATACAGCAACTGTGTGTGAAAAGTGGTCAATAAAGAGATGCTGAAAAGCGTGTTCATGGAAACATCGTCGGGTCTGTCGTGCCATGTTTACAATAAGACTTATGGTCCCGAACCTCTGCGCACAGCGTCTGCAGATCGGGGCTGTACGAAGTCACTTTTATCTTTACGCAGGACTGTAAGCTGTCATCTGGGAGGCGTGAGCGGTGTTTGTTTTTAACATAGTTCACGGTGGAGAACAGCTGCTGACATAATGTGGATCCGAAGGTCCATAATTAACCTACCTGGGGTTGAAAGTCTCGATAAATGCACGGCGTTTCGGCGGGTATACCGGCTTCCACGAGTGTAACGCTTATTTTGAGCGATGAAAAAATAATAAAATAATTTTATTTTATATTTCAATATCACAATAATCTTCCAATTTAGAACTACAAGTTAAAAAAAAAAACTAAACACAAATAAAATCCACTTCAGCTAAATACTTCTAATTTATTTTCCCAAACCACCCGGAGCCGCAGTACAAGGACTAAAGAGCCGCAGGTTGCCAATCCCTGGCCTAAGGGAAGCATGTATAATGTAAACAGAATTGGTCCTAGCACTGAACCCTGTGGAACTCCATAGTGAACCTCAGTGTGTGAAGAGGACTCTCCATTTACATGAACAAATTGGAGTCTATTAGATAGATATGATACAAACCACTGCACTGCAGTACCTGTAATACCTACAGCATGTTCTAATCGCTCTAATAGGATATTATGGTCGACAGTATTGAACGCTGCACTGAGGTCTAGCAGGACAAGCACAGAGATGAGTCCACTGTCAGAGGCCATAAGAAGATCATTTGTAACCTTCACTAAAGCTGTTTCTGTGCTGTGATGAGCTCTGAAACCTGACTGAAACTCTTCAAATAAACCATTCCTCTGCAGATGATCTGTTAGCTGTTTGACAACTACTCTTTCAAGGATTTTTGATATGAAAGGAAGGTTGGCGATTCCAAGGTCTCAGTACTGACCTGGATGTTCATGGACTTAAAAACCTTTGCAGGATCTTAACATTTTTTTTGAGTCTGTGTGTCTTGTGGGGCGCCATATTAAATTATTTTCTTGTTCTATACAAATATTTACCATCCAGTGATTACTGATTAAAGCATGGAGCTCACTTAAAGACTTGTAGCATTTTCTTTGCACAAATTGTACTTGTCCTGTGTGTAAAGATCTTCACGATTAAATAACACGAGTAACTTTATGACTACTGATGCTTTCTAGCTGACATTAATCTTTAGGAGAACAGTTCAACACTTTGGGAAGTACACTTGATTCCTTTTCACTGATTAAAGAGCAGCTGTACCTCTGGGCCTGTTTGGTCTGATGTCTGTTTGTCCACAACTGATATTGTCTGCTCTCACTGATGAGTAGACTGTAGCTGGATCACAATCTGCACAATAAACCATACAAAGGTCATCAGTGCTGATAGTGAAGCTTATAAAAAACAGTCAGTATTCAGGATGTGTGTCAAAAAAAAGAGTTATTATTTCCCAGGTAGCATCATGAAAAGATTTCTTAGAAACTGCCTAGAAGCCCTGTGGTTGCTTTATCTGTTTCAGTCAAACACCCACCTGTTGTTTCTGGTGATTGACACCAGAAGAAAACACATTTTACTGCAAAGTACCACGTAGACCCACACTTTGTCACGCTATATGCACACTATCATCAGCACTCAGTCATACAGAAAATATGCATTATAAATCTAAATTTTACTGAATGATTTTCATGCAGGTTTCCATGAACTTTATCGACACTGTGTCTATTTAATGGAGAAAGAGTCATTTAAAAGTTCTATTCTCATGTTTTATACAAAAACTGTGACCATGAGTCCATTACATAATTATCTAACATACGTCAGAAAAATTGTCTTGCCTGTTTGGTAATAACTAATAATGTCTCATCCTACTTTTGAATAGACTGTTTGGTCCCTATCAGTACTGTGGTGTAACATGTCTTTTCACATCACACATCAGTTCAGTGGAAACAACAAGCTGCTGTGGTTTCACAGGTCTTAAACTGCAAAACTATTTCTGTTGTTGAAAGACAATTTGACAGGCAGACAACACATGAGGTTCATTTACTTTAAAGAGGATTTAATGGAAAGGCCTAATGTCATCTACGCAACTAATAAAGAGCATTCAATGAGTCTCTTGTTTTGTATAATTTTTTTTACCATCCCTCATGGAGCTGCCTCATTTCTTATGTAAGCTAAGCTACACATCCAAACAAGTAGATTTGATTTCCTTTGAATAAAGTGCAGCTGTACCTCTGCGCCTGTTTGGTCTGATGTCTGTTTGTCCACAACTCATGCTGTCTCTTTCCACCAATGTGTAGATTGTAGCTGGAGCACACTCTGCACAATAAAACACATACAGAAAACATGACAGAAGTTAGTGATGCTTATAAAAGTACAGAAAGTATACATGCTTTGTGTTTTAAAAAAAGGACTTATTATTCCCCATGTATCACTATGAGAAGACTCAGCAGGTTTCAGACACTCTGTGGTAATCTTATTTGTTAGAGAGAAACACCAAAAATTTGTCCTTTTTGGGGTTTTCCATGATTAACAGCAGAATAAAAACACAGACTTTGTCAGACTATATTGATACTATCATCACCACTGTGGTAACAAGCTATTCTTTATCTACACACATGAGTTCGGAAGAAACAACAGGGAGAAGTAGCTGCTGTGGTTTTGCATGCAAAGTTTAAAATATTCAAAACTATTAATGTTCTAAGATTTGTATGTCTAGTTAAATGACAATTCTTATTGGGCTGTAGGTGTTAATGTGAGGTAATCTTAGTGTGTTAAAGTTAAAGACTGATTTCTGGTTTGAACACTCACCAGTCTTATATTCACATAATATTGACAGTAAGTGGAATTTGATATGTTTAGAATGAATGCTAGAATTGTGCAGCTCCATTTTGCAACTGGCTCATGAAGACTTCCCACTATGCAGCAACATACGCACAAAACTGCAACTAGAATCTAGAACCAAAGGTGAATATTATGTTATTTTTAAAACAATAACTCTATGAACTACAAAAAAAAAAAAACAATTCCATCAGGGCTGTTTTCTGATATTGGGTGGTTTGCAGCCAAAAATAAATGAGAGAGGTCTGAGATTGTTTGAACATGTGTAGAGGAGGAATGGTGGATATGTTTGACAAAAGATGTTGAAGATGGAGCCAAGCAGGAGAAAAAGAGGATAAACACATAAGATTCATGGATGTAGTGAAGGAAAATATTCAGAAGTTTGATGTGTCAGGGTAGGATGCTAGGGATAGGGTAAGATGGAAATAAGAGAAGTAGTAACCTCTGTTCTTTCCAAAGAAGAAGAGGATAACTGAGAATGTGAATCATAAAGGCTAATTTCACTATTAAAGGCTCTCTGGCCTCAGTAGGGGGAAGGGGGTATATGTGGCGGGTTAGGCGTGTTCTGTGATGACGTGCAGGTGAGATGGACTCACCTGCATGACATCTACAATCACGCCTCGTCGGCTTAAAACCTGTGCTCTGCTCTGTGTTGTTGGTGGTTATGTGTACAGCCAACAGAGTAGCCTCTGAATGTACTATTACAGAAATTGTGTGGTTATTGTAAGAATAAATGATGCTGCGAAGCACGAAAATGCCATTGGGTCTGCTGTGGTGGTTTAGTTCTATTTTTTTAATAAAAATCTTGAATAAAAAGTGGACGCAAACTGCAAACAAATTAAAAGAAGTAGGCCTACTATTGAGAAACTCTAAAAATTACAATTAAAATTCTCAACAACAAAAACTGGTGAAAATATAAATGATAAACAACAACCCCCAAAGTGTCTAAGTCACGTCGAGTGACAGGGCAACATCTAAACACAAGAGGAGGTGAGGGAGAGTGTGCCTGCTCTGCGCTGACACAGGAGCGGCGAGTCCAGCGACCTGGCTGTTACCTCTTTGCTGAGAGAAGTTAAAGTAAAGAATCGATCTCAGCAGGCTAGTATTGATCCGATACCGATACAATCGATATTTGGATCGATCCGCCCACCACTATTATTTTTTTGGTTAAGTTTTTGGAAGTTTTTTTTTTGGGTTAGAGTTATATTTAGCTGATCTATTTTATGGGCCTGCTAATTGTGTTTTTGAATCCTGTCTTTGTAAACTTTTTTTGAGGGCTAAAAGAAAATCCATTTTGAAGACAGTCCTCTATGCTTTTGCTGTTTGCTCTCACATACCGAATATTTGTTTACATTTCCATTTTTTTCCTTTTTTTCGTTTTCTTAACAGCCCTGAGGTAAGCATGTGCAGCTGAAGTGTTTTTATGACAAACAGCAAACTGGACAACCACAGAGCTGTTAACTTCTGTTAATTAACCACAGGCTAAAAAACAAGCATCCAAAGAGCAACCTTCAGGGTCAACTATCAACTACAAACACGCAACAACTAAAGTCTGAAGATTTATGGATTTTTTTAACTTTAAAGGTTTTCAAAAAGTTGTCATTGAAACAAATTGAATCTAATATACTATATAAATATAGTAATTTATTTATGCTGTATGTTAATGTAGGTGCAAAGTATAAGAGTTTAAGATTAGCCAACATGTGGAGCTCAGTGTTGAATTGGTAAATTTGGCAAATGTCTGGTATGGTGATGCACTTTGGGCCGATGGATCAATTGAAGGGCTACTGTGCACTGGCCATACAAGGACTAAAAGCAGCCCATTGATTAATTTTCATTACTGACATTATATTGCCCAATGAAATCTCTTAGTACAAGCAGCAACTGGTCTAAAACAAGGCTGCACTCCTTTTACAAGTTAGTTTGTAAGCATAAGTTCAAGGTGTAGTAAGATAGTTTAGCCACTATACTTGTTACATCCCAGCTAGCCTTAAAGAGCTTTTAAAGATAAGATAAGATAAGATAAGATAGAACTTTATTAATCCCTCGGGTGGGTTCCTCTGGGAAATTCGATTTCCAAAAAAGCACAGCACCGACAGAAGTTACAGAGTTATACACACACACATATATATAAATACAGAGACAATATAAATAAAATATACGAAGGGGATAAATAGAATAAATAGGAATAAAAATAAAAATACAAGTGAATTGCACATTTCAAGTATTGAGTCTATTGCACCGTTGACTATTTACAAAAGTATTGCACAAAAGGTATTGCACAGTGAGGTGCAGAGGCACTACAGCTTAGTTGTTCCCCCCTCCTTTGTCCTCCTGTTTCCCCTCCCTCTCCCCTCCAGAGAGGAGTTAAACAGTCTGATGGCGTGTGGGACAAAGGAGTTTTTAAGTCTGTTAGTTCTTGTCTTTGGGAGAAGCAACCTGTCACTGAACAGACTCTTCTGGTTGTTAATGGCCGTGTGCAGAGGATGCCCAGCATTGTCCATAATGTCCATCAGTTTCTTTAATGTCCTTTTCTCTGCCACTGTCACCAGAGTGTCCAGCTTCATGCCGACCACAGAGCTAGCCCTCCTGATCAGTTTCTCCAGCCTGGATGAGTCCTTCTTTGCTGTGCTGCTCCCCCAGCACACCACAGCATAGAAAAGTACTCCAGCAACCACCGACTGGTAAAACATCCTCAGGAGCTTCCTGCAGATGTTAAAAGACCTCAGCCTCCTGAGGAAGTACAGTCGGCTTTGGGCTTTTTTATACAGGTGCTCTGTGTTGCATGACCAGTCCAGTTTATTGTCCACCCACAGCCCGAGGTACTTGTACTTGTTGACCACCTCCACCTCCTCCCCCTCTATCTGAACTGGCAGTGGACCTTCTCTGGACCTCCCGAAGTCCACAACCAGTTCCTTAGTCTTTGAGGTGTTGAGTTGCAGGTGGTTTGTGTGACTCCATGCGACAAAGTTCCTCACCAGACTTCTGTACTCCTCTTCCTGATCATCCCAGATACACCCCATGATGGCCGTGTCATCTGCAAACTTCTGAATATGGCATAATTCAGAGTTGTAGCAGAAGTCAGAGGTGTACAGGGTGAAGAGAAGAGGGGACAGCACAGTTCCCTGTGGTGCTCCTGTGCTGCTGACCACAGTGTCAGACGTGATGTCCTTCAGCCTGACGTACTGTGGTCTGTCGGTGAGGTAGTCGGAGAGCCAAGCCACCAGGCAGGGGTCCACCTCCATCCTGTTCAGTTTTTCTTGAAGCATACAGGGCCGGATGGTATTAAAGGCACTGGAAAAGTCAAGAAACAGGATCCTGACCGTGCCTTTTCCCCCATCCAGGTGTGAGTGGGCTCTGTGTAGGAGGTACAGGATGGCATCCTCCACTCCGACACCCGCCTTGTATGCAAACTGTAGTGGGTCCTGGGCATGTTGTACCTGTGGTCGGAGGAGGTTGAGGAAGAGCCGCTCTAGAGTCTTCATAAGATGTGACGTCAGTGCCACCGGTCGGAAGTCATTCAGCTCATTGGGCCGGTTCTTTTTGGGGACCGGGACGATGCAGGATGTCTTCCATAGGGCGGGCACTCTCCCCAGTCGCAGACTGAGGTTGAAGACTCGTTGTAGCGGCTCCCCAAGTTCAGCAGCACACGCCTTTAGCATCCTAGGACACACCTTGTCTGGGCCTGCTGCCTTTCTGGGGCGAAGCTTCCTCAGTTGTCTCCTGACCTGATCCACTGTGACACTGGGAGATGTTTGGGAGGAGGGGAGGGGGGGAGATGTCTTGCTGCTGAGAGAGGGATTGGAGGAGGGGGGTGTCATGGTGTCAGGAAGGGGGGGAAGCGAGGGAGGTAGTAAAGGCAGTTTTTGTCACTACAGGGTCCTCCAAAGAAGTGAAAGGGTTAATAGAAAAGGCTGTTAACCAGCCAGTTAGGAAGGAAGTACTCCTAACACAGCACCCAGAAAAAAAAACAACAAAACAAAACATTATAGTGTCAAAAATGACTTGTATGGCCATAGATGCAAAAGCAAGATAGTTCCCAAAGACTCATATAGCCTGTTGCAAAAAACAGTTTCGGTGTGTATAGCTAATTACACTCTTCATAACAACTTTTGTGCAACCACAGGCTTACAGATACAGGCTTATATGTTACATTACTGTGCTGCTGTACTGTGCTGTGCTAAAGAATCACAGTAAAGATGGAATAACCTTATTTGTGCGTCCTGTGTTTTCTGACCGACACCCCAAGGTGAACACCACTGCTATTCAGACAACACCTATACAGTT
Source organism: Diplotaxodon limnothrissa (assembly GCF_057381915.1). Classification (NCBI taxonomy): domain Eukaryota; kingdom Metazoa; phylum Chordata; class Actinopteri; order Cichliformes; family Cichlidae; genus Diplotaxodon; species Diplotaxodon limnothrissa. The sequence continues at coordinate 30,091,654 of NC_140598.1, forward strand.
GTGGGTTAAACCCAAATTGATAACTTCACAGGGAATAATAATTATTTATTTATTTATATAGCTCTCCTGTTTGAATTATATTAAAACAGGGGGCTGTCTTCTAGGCTTCACCTGGAGTCCCTGAAATTGACCCTTGGACCATTTTTGCTGCCTTTTGGGGGCATTTTTAACAGAATTATCTGACAAATATTATGACTGCTGTGAAATTACGAGTACAAACATAACATGTATGAAGTTGGGTTCAGTTTTGGTGAGTGAAATTCTAGGATTTTATCTGTGAGTTTGTGTGCACAAATTGTCAGCTGTCTGTGTCTGTGAAATACAAGTGTACACAGTGCATATATATTTAAGGGATTCGCTTTTTAAATGTTAATTGTGAAACTGAAGAACATGTGCTGACTTAAAAAAAACCACTGAATGTTAGTAAAAAATGTTGTTTGTGTGAAAAACTTTAGATACTAAAAGAAGACCTAGCCTTAAAACAGTCCTTTTAATAAAAGTTTTAAACTTACATATAATTATACTGTCTATGTCTAGACACAAACATAAAACACTACCCTTGCTCTATTTGACTGGCTGTTGTTGTGATATTTTAAGATGACTGTATGTGATTGTCATCTCCACTTTTTCACTCAAATGTGCCGAAAAACAAAACAAAACAAAAAAAAACAGTTCAGCATGTTTTGAAATTATAACGATAAAAAAATTTACAAAATTTTCAAAAGGCAGAAATCCAGAAGTCTGAGTCTCACCTTCAGGTTTCCTCCCAACATGTTGTCTCACCAACAGAACCAGTAACACCAGTAGAATCACAATACAGACTGATCCAACAGATGACAACACAGAGAGAATAGTGGTAGATTGTGATGAAGGTGCAGATGTAGGTGTAGGTGTGGTGGTGTGTTTCTCTAAAACAAAGCAAACACTTTCATTAAGTTGTCGTCACATTGTGAATGTTGAAACCTGCAGAAACACAGACAGGTGAGTGTGTCACCTGTGACAGTGATCCAGCTGGATGGAGACTCTCCATGACCGCTGATGTTACACTTGTAGAGGCCTTCATCGGACCTGGAAACATGCTGGATGGTCATGTGACCTGTAGGCTCCTCCCTAATGAGGGAGCCATCTTTATAGAAAGCAGCTGGGAGGTTGGAGGGAGTGGTCTTTGTTTTACAGAGCAGAGTGACGTCATCTCCCTCCATCACAGGGAGGACAGGACTCTGCAGGATCACTGATCCACCTCAACACAGAGACAAACTACAGCATTTCATCCATTTACACACAGCTTCATCAACACTAACTCCACACACTCAGCTTACCAGTGACTGTCAGGTTAACCATGTTACTGATGGGACCCTCTCTGGACTCACACCAGTAAACTCCACTGTCCAATGGGAAAAGGGTGATAGTGCATGAGGAACCAGCTCCTTCTCCCCACCCATCTCTTCCACACTGAGTCCTCTGTTGTTTGCTTGTGTTTCTCCTCAGAGTCCATCCAGCAGAGCTGTCGTCCTCCTCACAGCTCAGAGACACAACGTCATATTGAAAGAACTGAGAGCTGCTGGGACTCACAGTCAGACGAGCTTGGTTTTCTTTGCAGGACAGAAGAGAGATCACAACTAAAAGAAATTGCACTTACAGTCAGTTATTTTATAATGAGAACAAAAAATACATATCCAAGAATAGAATAGCCATTTATTTTCATTTCACATGTACAACAACATTATGTATGTTCCACACTAACTGTGCCAGAATAAAATATAAATAGTAAAACAGCAGGAAAAAGAATCAAAAGCAGGAGAAATTGAAAGTGTTTGTGTGTGTGTGTTTGTGTGTGTGTGTTGCTGAGGAAATATTTAATCCAGGAGCAGGTCAAAGTGGTTCAGCTTGGTGGATATCTGGGATTATGATGTTGAAAACTGAGCTGCAGTTCACAAAGAGCATCCTCACAAAGATTTTCCTGTTCTCGAGATAGCTTAGTGGTCTGTGAAGGGTGATGGCATCCTCTATGGACCGATTTGCTCTGTAGGAAAACTGGTGGGGGTCAAGGGATAGGGTTAGACAGTCTCTGATGTCCTGAGAAAGAATCCACTCAAAACACTTCATGAAGTGCTGGGGAAGGGAGAGTGGAGGAGGGGTGGTCTCAAACTGAGCAAGAAGGTGTTGAGCTTTTCTGCAAGTATGAAACTGCTGTTGAGTTTTGGGGTGCTTTGGCCTTTGTAGTTGGTAAGTCAGTGCTGGTTTGCAGTAGGGGAACCATAGCTGAACTGAACACAGAGTCCAAAGAGTGGGGATTTAATCAGACCGAATAAACAGACAACCCAGAGCAGAGCAGCTAAATGGAATAGGGTTCAGGCCTGAGCCGAAGTACTGAAGCGGTGAAGGGCTGCAGAAGGCAGAGCAGTGTGGATGCTGGATCAGAGGCTGGAGGTTTGGTAACGTAAACAAGATAAGATATCTTAACCTCTGTTCTTTCCAAAGAAGAAGAGGATAACTGAGATTTTGATAATAATAAATGAATTTGAAAATTTGCATGTAAAAAAAAGATGTTCAGTTTTCAGATCTGCAGTTTGTCCTCAAGTTGTTTCTAACTTGGATTTTCCTGATTTATTTTTTGTCTTCACCTTGATCATCAGTCATTAAGACAACACACAGTGAAAGTATAGTATTTAAAAAGAAGTTTTTTACTTACAAAACAGAAGCAGCAGAGATGATTCCTTCATTGTGCTCATTCATTCATTGATGTGACTTTGCCATCATTTCCTATAGAGACCTGAAAGAAAGCCCACCCACTTCCTGTATGTCAGTTTGTTTCTTTTTCATTTTTCTTCTGTCTACTTGTCGTAGGAAGGTGGTTTTAGCCTATGGTATGCAGAGGATATGTTGGAATGCATATGTATACAATTCTGGCCTGTCTTTTGTCAGATAGGCTGCAGCAGACAAGGAGTTGGGTTAACTGTTTTTGATAAAGTCCCACAGAAACACAGCTTACATCAAATTGTCATCAGTCTTAATCCAAATTTGGTGCAACCATGATTGAATGCATTGGGTTACAGTATTTGTTACACACACACACACACACACACACACATATATATATACATATATATATATATACACACACACACACACACACACATCCATCCATCTTCATTCTTCATCCGCTTTATCCGAGGCCGGGTCGCGGGGGCAGCAGCCTAAGCAAAGAGGCCCAGACCTCCCTCTCGAGCTCTTCTCTGAGCCCTTGGTATTTCTCCAGCTTCTCGTGTTCCTTCTTCCTGATATTGCTGTCATTCGGAACCGCTACATCGATCACTACGGCCGTCTTCTTCTGTTTGTCTACCACCACTATGTCCGGTTGGTTAGCCACCACCATTTTGTCCGTCTGTATCTGGAAGTCCCACAGGATCTTAGCTCGGTCATTCTCCATCACCCTTGGGGGCATCTCCCATTTTGACCTCGGGACTTCCAGGTTATACTCAGCACAGATGTTCCTGTACACTATGCCGGCCACTTGGTTATGGCGTTCCATGTATGCCTTGCCTGCTAGCATCTTGCACCCTGCTGTTATGTGCTGGATTGTCTCTGGGGCATCTTTACACAGCCTGCACCTGGGGTCTTGCCTGGTGTGATAGACCCCAGTCTCTATGGATCTTGTACTCAGAGCTTGTTCTTGTGCTGCCATGATTAGTGCCTCTGTGCTGTCTTTCAGTCCAGCTTTGTCCAGTCACTGGTGGGATTTCTGGATATCAGCCACCTCCTCTATCTGCTGGTGGTACATACCGTGCAGGGGCCTGTCCTTCCATGATGGTTCCTCGTCTCCCTCCTCTTTCTTGGGTTTCTGCTGCCTGAGGTATTCACTGAGCACTCGGTCAGTTGGGGTCATCTTCCCAATGTATTCTTGGATGTTTGTTGTCTCATCCTGGACTGTGGTGCTGACACTCACCAGTCTCCGGCCCCCTTCCTTCCGCTTAGCGTACAGCCTCAGGGTGCTGGACTTGGGGTGAAACCCTCCATGCATGGTAAGGAGCTTTCTTGTCTTTATGTCAGTGGCTTCTATCTCCTCCTTTGGCCAGCCTATTACCCCAGCAGGGTACCTGATCACGGGCAGGGCGTACGTGTTGATGGCCCGGATCTTGTTCTTACCATTCAGCTGACTCTTCAGGACTTGCCTGACCCTCTGCAGGTACTTGGTGGTTGCAGCCTTTCTAGCGGCCTCTTCATGGTTCCCATTTGCCTGCGGGATCCCCAGGTACTTGTAACTGTCCTCTATGTCTGCAATGTTGCCTTCTGGTAGTTCAATCCCCTCAGTTCTGACTACCTTCCCTCTCTTTGTTACCATCCGACTACACTTCTCCAGTCCGAACGACATTCCAATGTCATTGCTGTATAGCCTGGTAGTGTGGATCAGTGAATCGATGTCTCGTTCACTCTTGGCATACAGCTTGATGTCATCCATGTACAGGAGGTGGCTGACAACTGCTCCGTTCCGTAGTCGGTATCCGTAGCCAGTCTTGTTAATGATCTCACTGAGGGGGTTCAGGCCTATGCAGAACAGCAGTGGGGACAGAGCATCTCCTTGGTAGATCCCGCACTTGATGGTGACTTGTGCTATGGGCTTGGAGTTGGCCTCTAGTGTTGTACGCCACATCCCCATTGAGTTCCTGATGAAGGCTCTTAGGGTCCCATTGATCTTGTACAATTCTAGGCATTCCAGTATCCAGCTGTGGGGCATTGAGTCGTAGGCCTTCTTGTAATCAATCCAGGCAGTGCACAGGTTGGTCAGTCTGGTCTTGCAGTCTCGGCTGACTGTTCTGTCTACCAGTAGCTGGTGTTTTGCGCCTCTGGTATTTTTGCCAATTCCTTTCTGTGTCCCGCTCATGTATTGACCCATGTGCCTGTTCATCTTAGCCGATATGATGCCTGACAGGAGCTTCCATGTAGTACTGAGGCAGGTTATTGGTCGGTAGTTGGAGGGGACCGATTAAAGATTATAATCTTTAAAACACACAGGATCATCCTTCCTGCTATTGCCAATTACATTTTATTTACATAGCTCCAAATCACAATAACAGTCGCCTCAAGGCACTCATGAGGATCATTGTTGGTGTTTCTCATAGTGATGAACACTTTGACTTGCCAAGCAGAAGGTTGCTGGTTTGATTCCAACGGGAAACATAAATGCTCTTGTGGCAGTAAGGCTTTTAAACTGTGCCAAATGAAACACGGCGGTGTGTGAATGATGTGGTGAACCTTTGTGACAAAGGTCTTTTTTGTGTATCTGTGGGGATGTTCCTGCTGATTACATTCTTAGTAAATCACTAAGAATACACCACTACTCAGCTAGTCTAAACTATGGAGTAGTCATCCAGGTATCACTTTAAATTTAATGTTCAATGTCAGACTGTGTGAAGTGAAACCACCGATTACATTTTTCTACCATAAATCCTCAAATGTCACTTCACTGTGCAGACATGTACATTATGAACACATTAGGTTATAATTTGAAGTGAAGGGGAAAAAGCCTTTTAAATAACTAATCTTCTTACAAAAGATGTTCATCTAATGTTAAAATATCAGATTTGATCTAATATTAAGTTAGCCGTTTTAACATCTAAAAAGAAACATGGGACTGCAGCATGTCTACAGTTCATGACAAACATCTCTATAAGTGACCACAGCTAAATGTATTCACAGCCAATTGAACAGAGCTAATAATGAGGGGCTACAGTGTCATCTAGTGGCAGATGGCTGAAGATGCAGTGGGAACAAAAATGCACATGTCATAAGTTTACTTTTAAAAAAGCAAATGTATTTACTTTACACATAATCCATCCATAAATCCTGTTGACTACAAAATATTTAAACACATTTACTATTATAAGCAAATATATTAGACATTAAATTCAATGATGTGTTAAAGGAGAAAAATAAAATGAGGAGAGATTCTCAGCTCTAACTGAAAATCGAACTCCTGTATTTTATATTGTTTTGCAGAACCCACATATTTCATGTCATCCTGTGGAGCTTTATCAAAGATGTGCCGGCTTCAGTGTGAAATATGATGTCGTTGACTAAATCACAAGAAACCCAAGACCCAGCCTGATTGTTTGAGGGATAATTGGATGCCAACTGAATCAGAGTAAACTCAGCTTCTCTGGGATATTTAGAAAATAAGCTCATTATGAGATTCTGATGTTTTTGGCTCCTCACTGTCCTGATGAGCTACATGAACACCAGCTGGAAGTCAGTTTGTCCATGGGAAGTTTGGACTCTTTTTCTTTTATAAAACATATAAAACATGTAAATTACAGACGTGTCCTGTTTCTACTGTGAGTGTAGCTGTTAGCTCGTGACCTCCTGCTGAGCTAAAGCCTCAGACTGTTTCTGTAGTTTAAATAGACGACACATCATTCATACATCTGTGTGTGTTCATTATATGCAGCTTTTATTCATGTCAGTCTGAACACTGCATGTACTGTGAAACTCTTTATTTATATTACAGATTTTGTTCTTTTATGTTATTATTAATGATGAAATGAGTGAGTTTTTCTGTACAGATGAATTTTCTTTGATCAAAAACTTTGTGAGCTGTAGTCTGATGTTGTTTTCTGAGCATTTCTCCTCCACTCTGCTCTTTCTGAATAATCTTTCCTGAATAATCTGATCTGGAATCAGTCCACAGTGAACAAACACACTGAGCAAACGTGTAATCTGAACTAAAGTCAAACTTTGAAACCAACCAAGAATCTCTTTAATTGGCTGGACACAGAGGACATCAAAATACGTATCTGTGTGAGCAGATTTTCTCTCACATGAAGAGTGTCCTCAGCACCTTCCGTAGCTGTCTGACTGCTGTGTCTCTGAGTGGGAGACCAGAGATCACATTAACATGTGTATCCGTATTAACAAACATGTCATTCTGTAGTACATCAATGGCTTGTTGTTAGAAACACTAGAAACCATTGTGTGGTGTTAAAAGTAGGTTAAAGAACAAACATGAAAACCTGTCGCTGCCCTTTCAAGAGCCCGATGCTCCAGGATGGTGGCACAGTTTCTTGTCAGTAAATGTTACCATACCGTACAATAGTTTATGTAAATAGCAATTTAAAAACAACACATGGCTGACCAAAGTGCTTCACAGCAGAATGATCAAAAACACAATAAATACATGATGATAAAATAACAGTCTCAGTTAGAGTCAAAAGCCAGAAAATGCAGAGGGAGGCAGCTGGAGATGGGGAGGGAAGGAAGGGAGGGGCAAGTGACCCCTCCCTGGGGCCAGCTCCCCCCCTGACCCCAGTAGGCACCCCCATACTCCGCGACCCGCCAGGGAAAGGGGGCCCAGGCCCATCCGGACCGGGGCCCAGTTCAGCAGCGCCGCCTGGCCCACCTGACCCCACCACAGAGAAAACTGCACCCACCCTGTCATCCACTCATCTTCCAGACTACGCAAGACAATAGACACCCAAGCTGAGATCTTCCTCCACCTCTCCTATATCTCCCCCTCCTGCAGAGTGAGTTCCTGAAGAGAGGAGAGCTCCATATAAACCTCCTATATTTATTTTCTTACTCTTCTCATATCTGGTTATGATGTAACCGGAGCCTCGTCATCTCGTCTATATGCTGCACTGGATATAGCAGAGGTGGCAATAAAGTTGACTTTGACTTTGAACTGTCATGGTAAAGAGAGACCTGAGTCAAAGGCAAAGCTCTACCAGTCCATTTACATCTCACCTTGTGGTCATGAAATCTGGGTAATGACAGAATACAAGCATCCATATTTATTTTCCTTCACAGGCTCAGCATTATATAGAGATAGGGTAAGGAGCTCAAACATCCAGAGGGATCTCAGAGTACAGCGGCTGCTTTCCCCTGTGTATGAAAAGGAGCCAGTAGAGATCCCTTCCATGCACCTCTCTTGTTTCAGGCACTCCTAACTGGGAAGAGACCCCAATGAAGACCCATTTCCTTCTGGGGAATGCCTCAGGTTTCCCCAGAAGGAAATGGGAAGTGTGCCTGGGAAGAAAGTTGTCTGAAAACTCTGCTCAGCCTACCGCCACCTCAACCTGTCTAAATATCTTATATCACACTTTGGACATCCTTGATCCTTCTCCCCGTGTCTTAGTCCCTCCTACCAGAGAATGAGGAAGGAGAGGAGGAAGCAGGTGTTTTTTTTAGATCTCAACTAAAACTGGATTGTATGATCTTAGGCGTAACAGTGTTCTTTTTTTTATGTGGACAAGTTCATTGACAGCAGAGGCGATGGATCTTGTTTTCACTTCTAAGCTCATATTTACAGTTTTTCATCCTTTCACATTAAAGGTCAAAGGTCAGACAGCTTGTGTTGGGCAAACTGAAAAACGTGCTGGAAACATTCCTAAGAGGTTTTTTAGTGACATGATAGCATCGTACAGTCAAGTCAAAAGCTTTGATGATTAGTTTTTATACTTCCAAGCTCCAAAATAGCAGGTAGAAATTAAAAATGCATCCCAAACAAACATTCAGGGGCCCGTTCTTCGTACGTCGCTTACTACATCCAAGATCAAATGACACATCCAAGACCAAACCATCGCGCTAACCGTGAGCTCACTAATCCGGTTCTCCGAACACACCTGCTGTTGACGATTAGTACAGCTGGATGAAGTAATGTGAGATCACTGGCTGGCTTAAAAGGGGCTACGCATCGATAGTAGAAACATTGATCGGCAACCCTTTGATTGGTCGGCGAAAATGTCGAAGGAGCGTGCTCGGTATTTTCCGGCAGCAGAGGAAGAACTCTTGAGTGAGGGATTTCAGGAGTTTCAGAGTTTAATTAAAACGCAAGGGAACACTGCAAAGGCTGCAAAAGCAAGGAGAGAGGGCTGGCAGAAAGTTGCTGACAAATTTAACTCGTAAGTAATTTAATAATAATAATAATAATATATTGGATTTATATAGCGCTTTTCAAGGCACCCAAAGCGCTTTACAATGCCACTATTCATTCACTCCCACATTCACACACTGGTGGAGGCAGCTACGGTTGTAGCCACAGCTGCCCTGGGGCAGACTGACAGAAGCCAGGCTGCCATATCGCGCCATCGGCCCCTCTGGCCAACACCAGTAGGCGGTAGGGTAGATTTATTATATTACACTATATTATCCAATATTATATTACATTATATTATATTGTTATATTATATCCCCTTTCACATCAGAGCCACAACAGGACCCACTAGAACATGGGAACAAGTAAAAGTGAAATATAAGAATATTCTACAGAATGGTAATATTTATCACTTATATTGCTTGTCGTCTCTTGGAAAGAGACCCTGAAATAATCTGTTTGTTTGTTCATAACAGCAACCAAGAAAAGGGCAGAGCAAAAAAAAGACAGGTGGTGGTCCTGCACCCCCTCGTCAACAAGTTGGTTAAGTGAATAATACCCTCACGGGAATATCGATATCTCTCTATGAGCACACTGTCGCGCTGAGCTAAAGGATCCTGTCTGTCCCGCAATATACGCTGGATTCTGAGGACTCTCCTTATCAATCTTGCACCTTCCGCAATGGGCTGCTCGCGTATACGGACAGGACATGGCTGCGACAGGCTTCCCAAATCCACCTTCGCTTTTATAGCCGTGGTCTCTCATCTTGATTACACGAAGTAATTTGCAATTGCTACTCTGAAATATGAATTACATCTGTAATAATCACATACATGTAATAGAATGTTAATAGTACATTTCCCTTTTTTAGGGAATGACCTGTATGTATCTGTGTGAAATCAATAAAAGGATCAAGTGCTGCATTATCTTTAGTTACATTGATAATATTTATTTATGGTGAAACAGTGGTGGAATATCGCTGTTGCTTCCGTATAAATGAAGCGGACATACCTGCGTGGCCGCGATCTAATCCTGTTTACATAAAGTAAACCTGCTCCCGAGCAGGTTTACGCTTACGGCTCTGTTGCTATGACAGCAAGTCCCGGATGAGCTTCGGGGAACCGAACGATCCAAGATCACGCGAAATCGTCAACAATCTCATCCAACTTACTTACTTAGCGAGGTACGAAGAACAGGCCCCTGGTCTCCAGAGGATATTTACTGTTTGTTTTTTATCCTGTGACATTAAAGGTCAGATGGAAATCATCACCTCCTGAAGCTCCTCTGCTGCTACCTACTAGCTCTTATCATTTTATGACTGATCTTTCATCCACAGTGCAAACACTTGCTGGCCACTTTATTAGGTATACCCTTTAGCTTACAGCACTGCCTTAATTCTTCATGGTATAAATTTAACACAGTGCTGGAAAAATTTCTCTAAGATGTTGGTTGATATTGACATGATTGGACAGAGCAGATATGTCAGTACACATGATTTAAATCTCCCGTCACATCACGTCCAAAGGTGTTCTGTTGGATTTTCATTTGTTGGAAATGAAAATTAAAGCAGGAAATTACAAAAGGCACAAAGCTCAAAGACATTTACATTTACAGATAGATAATTATTTGGTTAAAAGAGAAGACATTTATAATGTAACTGTGTTTCTGTAGTAACAAAAGTGGCTCTCTTTTGTTCCTCCTAAATAACTTGTTAACTTACACTGAGCTCATTAACCAGGAGCAGGTTATGTTCTAAGTTTTGATATAAAATCCCCGAAAAGGGCAACAAGATACACAGATACTTTACAGCACATTGCAGGTGAAATACACATTCTCTGACAGGGGAAATACAGTTTATATAATTCATACCTTACTGAAACTACATGTCAAATGAAAGTACATATATTTATTTGATGACATACATACATACATTGTTGTATTTTTAATCTAATTTTAACCTGCTGCTAAATCTATTTTACACTAGAGCACAGAAAGCACATCAATAATACCTGATAAAAGTAATTTCACAAATGAAAGTGATTTCTATGTCTCCTTTATTTGGCTGTGAGACAGTAATGTTTAATGTCCGGTTTAAAGTCTCAGACCCTGACGTGCATGTTAGAAATAAAGTGCAGCACTGAGAGTGCACTTGATTTATTTTATCATCACAAGATTAGTGATTTCCTGCAGCATTTAAATTTCATCTTACTTGCAGTAATTTTTCATTTTAGTCTCATCCTCATCATCTGACCTTGTCTCTAGTAGAGTAGAGTACTACAGTAGTGGCACTCACAGGAATAATTGTGCAAAGACAAAGAGTCATGTTAACTTTTTTCTTTTTTTGCTCAGCGTGCACAGAGCCTGAAGCAGGGAATCCAGCTTAATAGAGAAAGTTCATAACCACGATCCTGATACCCGGTATCTTCTACTGAAGTTATGTTTAGTCAAGCCAGCGAACACTAAGGCTGTGTTGAACTTCGCTCTGAAATTAAATGCACATCATACATTGCATATATGTAAGTTACTTTTTGTGATAATACATAACGTTTTTATTATATGAATTCTAATAACCACTCTCTCTGTGGTTTTAATAATAATGATAATAATGGATTGCATTTATATAGCGCTTTTCGGGGCCCTCAAAGTGCTGCACAATTCCACTATTCATTCACACACTGGTGGAGGCAGCTACAGTTGTAGCCACAGCTGCCCTGGGGCAGACTGACAGAAGCGAGGCTGCCATATCACACCATCGGCCCCTCTGGTCATCACCAGTAGGTGGTAGGTGAAGTGTCTTGCCCAAGGACACAACGACGAGACTGTCTGAGCCGCGGCTCGAACCGGAAACCTTCCGGTTACAAGACGAACTGCCAACTCTTTGAGCCACGATCACCCTGGTTTTAATTAAAATCAGAATCAGAAAACTTTATTTATCCCCAAGGGGCAATTAACAAACAACCGAGCAGCATAACGTTGAAGATAAGGACAATAAGAACAGGCAATAGGAGTGAAATAATAAATACACAGAATATACAGTATATACAGTTTTAAAATAACACAGTTTTAAAAATTAAAGTGACTGAAATGTGAATAAATAACTGTAAGTGACTAAATCTAAATGTAGCCAGGTGGAAGTTCGATATTATGGGACATGCCACTGGATGGCGCTGTTTCTTTTGGGGTATCCCTGAGAGCGCAAGGGATCATGGGGATCTACAGAGACATTCACGGGAGTGCTAGCTTGCATTGGTGTTATGTGGGTGTGCAATGCCTTTTTTCGCTGCCTGATATAATGCAAAGTGTGCAACAGTTAAGGCACCAGGAGTGGCTGCAACCAACTTCGCCGTTCATCTCAGTGTGAACTCAAATACATGCAGTGCATTAATTCAGCAGAAATGCACTGCATGTATTTGAGTTCACACTTGTATTATACTATCTCTGTGGGTAAGAGGGAAATGTACCTTGTTAACTGTTTAATCTTGGCTCTGTATCTTAGCAGGAGAAGCCACTACAGTTACTTTTGCACTGCTAAGTTTGTTTTATTTATGTATGGGTTTATATCAGACACAAAATGACGCTAGACGTCCTTGAGTTCCAGATGCTGATAAAGTTGGGGAAATAACCTGCAGTAGCAGTGGGTTACCAGTGCACAAAGCTGTTACTAGATAAGAACTGTCTGTAACAATTTTATTTCTTTATTTTTACAAGCTTTTTTATTTTCTTCTGAGCGCTTACTTTATCATTCAGATTAAAAGAACCCCAAAGATAATCTGTGTTCTGGGCTGGTTAATTTAGCCAGGCTACATAAATTTAATCAGAAGAACACACAAACAAATGAATATTACAGATGAAGGTCCTGAGGACCAGCAAAGACCATCAGCTGGATTCCAGTGGTTGGACTAATGGACTACTTCTGTAAGGAGCCGATGACGTCTGGGTCTGGTTTAAAGTCTGAACACACACACACACACTGTAGAGACTAAAGCCCTCACCGTCTCTCCCCGATCCTTTGATACTGGCAGAAGAAGTGCGACGAGACAATTGACTAGGTTCAACTTTTATTGCAGACAAATTAAACAAATGTGCATTTGGAGATCAATCAGTTGCACACAAACTCTGGTATGCCCTTACATAACACCAGTTGATCTGAACCCCCCTGACTCAGCAGTTACACTTTGCACCCTCACCTCCTGTCACCTGACTCTTTACCTTAGTAAAGGGTCTCTCTCTCTCTCCCTCTGTGTGTGTCTGCGCGTGTTAGACCTACTGACCTATAATCTATTTAAATGACTAACAAGTATGATGCTTGCTAACAGTTCTGCAGCTAAATCTCTAAAGTCACAATAATATATTCCCACAACACAAACTCTGCATTTCATGTTTTCCTGTTTTCTGGAGCACTGATGAACTCTAAACAATATCAAGCTGTCATCAGTGAACCTCAGCATTTCCTCCAGAATTTCCACATTAAAACTCTTGGAACATTCTTTCATTAATGAGCTTTTAATGTGAAAGAAACCCACCAGGAAGCGTTTGGCAATTTATGTCTGAAGAGCCTCAGTAGGGTTGTGACTCTGCAGCTTTAAATATTACAATGAATATTACCTTCTTCATAAATGTGATTCCTTTATCGGCTCTTTATTTGAAAAGCAGCTTTTCTATCAGCTACAGTCTGCTCTGTCGTGAGAAAACTGCAGCTGTTTCACCCTCTGCATAATAATAGTAAAGATACCACAACTTATAAATGTAGTGTTAGTGCGTGATGATGACATGGAAATGACTAGTTTCATGTGACATTATAAAAATAAAAAACAAAATTCCATAGAAACTAATGTCACTGTGGTTTTTTTTATGTCATTCGTCATTAACGCCAGAAGAAGAAAAAAAAAAAAAAACAACACATTTTACAGCAAGGTACAAAACAGCACTATGTCATGTCTCATACTATGATTAGAACCGTAGTGTCAAATCTCTCTGTAGCATCACACAGTCCATTTGAAACAAGCTGAAGCTGTTCTATTTACACCTTTTATGGAAACATTGACCATCCAGTGATTAATACTTGGAGTTTAATGAAAAACTGATAACAATTCAATACATTTAAAGTCATTTTCAGACTTACGAATGCTAGAAGTGTTTTAATGATACAGGGTAATCATCTCAAATGTAGGTTTTCATACCAAAATCTTTCTCTTCTGAATGTCTATGATATAATGTGTTTATGTTGGAGGAATCTCCCATATCATATATCTGTAAAAACCCTGATTGCTTTTTTTTTTTTTTTACTGGGACATTCATGAACAGCTGCAGCTGTGTTAGAACATGTGAGCAAAAGGACATGAATCATAACACAGAGCATCTGCAGCTGAATCAGTCTCTGCACGATAAACACACACACAGGACATCAGTGCAGGTGGTACAGTCATAGATATTATATAAATCAGAGCAATGCTGCAGCAGAAAAACATTTCCACACTTCCAACTGACTGCTGGAAAAGTCAAAACCACATTTTTTTGGCTAATACTTTTTATGGTATTTAAATTATAAAAACTTGTAATTTCATTTTTTTTTCTTTGATATATTGTAAAAAACAATTTTAATTCCCCTATTTATAAAAAGACACGAAAAAGTAGTTTGGGGGCTGAGCTGATACTAAAGGCTATATTTAAACAGACTGAGCACAGAGCTGTGCTGAAACCACAGGTTGAACGTACCAGCTGGTCAACATGTCAGGATGTCACTGCAAAAAGAACAAAAAATGTACTGTTAGATTTCTTGTTTGTCTTTCTTGTTTCTTTCTTTATATATTTTAAATTTTTATTATAGTTGTGCAAAATTTAGTTTTTCTTTATGTGCATTAACAGCCCTGCAGTAAAACGTGAGAAGCTGAAGTGTTTTTATCTGAAACAGGAACCCGGACGACCACAGAGCTGTTAGTTTCTGTTAACCACAGAGTGAAAAACATGCTTGAGGATGTTGAGCAATGAACGGCTCTCACAGTTAACGGTCATCTCCAAACACAGAACAACTATAGTATTCTTTTATTTATAGGCTTATATTGATAACATATATCACACCAGGACACCCAGCTGTCCTAGTGTCCTAGTGATAAGGATTATTTAGACCTAGGCTCATACCGGTAGTCGCCCTGTGTTCCAACCCCAGGCAGTAGGACAGCATGCTCTCCAATGAGGAGCAGTTGAAGGCAAGCTGCAGCTTCTGGTCCAGGTTATTCTTCCTCGAGAAAGAGGTGATGATAGTGCCATCTGCAAACATTACAGTCCATGGAGACTCCTGTCTGACCTCACTTAACCACTGCAAAAACTAAACACAAGACTTAAACCCACCTGTTGCACCTGCTGCACAATAGGGCTGGATTGGTAATGTGCAACCAATTCAGTTGGTAAATGGACTGAATCTTATGTAGTGCTTTTCTACTCTCACGAAGCACTCGTAGCATTTTATACAACATGCACATTCACTTTCTTCTATGCTGTTTAAATGCTCACTAACTAACAACATTCACACTCAGATGGATGCACCTTAGACCAACTTGAGGTTAGTATCTTGCTGAAGGATACTTGGTGTGCAGACTGGAGAGCCAAGAATCAAACCATCCGATCAGTAGATGACCTGATCTAGCGCCTGAGCTACAGCCACCTCAATTCAATTCAGTTCCACTGTATTAATATAGTGTCAAATCACAACAACAGCTGCCTCCAGGCACTTTATTTTGTAAGTTAAGGCCCTACAATAACACAAAATAGCTGGACTGTGGTGATCTGAGGATGATAGTACTTTCTAACATGAAACAAATATAATAGCAATGCTATACCTATGAACAGGAAAAACATTTATCAGCATGGCCTCCTGCTTCCACCAGAGATGAATGCAGAGGAGGCGAGAAAGACACATGAGGAGAGAGGAGTCAGAATGAGATGTCAGTGAAATTTGAGTTCTAACTTCATATTTATAGTTGTTTTCGCTCTTGTGACATTAAAGGTCAGAGGTCAGATAAGCTCGCATGTGTTAGGTGAATTCTGCTGCCACCTATTGACCTTTATTATTCTGTGCCTTTATACACAGTACATCCACTCATTGGCCACTTTATTAGGTACACCTTGCTAGTACTGGATTTAACCCCCTTCAGAACTGCCTTAATCCTTCATAGCAGATTTTCAAAAAGGTCCTGTAAACATTACTCTAAGGCTTAGTTCAGCTTCAAGTTACTGCTAACTGTGCATTTTATTGCCATCAAACACATTTAACACTCAGAGAATTAATGTAAATTAATGTAATATATATAACTATATAAGAAAGCTGACTGTGCCAAAATAAACTGGGATCAAATAATCTGAACTTTGATTTGACTGGTTAGTAATATCAAAAGAACAAGTCTTTGATACTGCTTGCTCCTGTGTATCTCTTTGGAGGTGTTTCAGGCACTCTAAAAGAGACCCCAAGGTACACCCAGACCCTCCAGGCACTCAGAGCAGAGGTTATGTTACTTGTCTTTCCAGGGAATGCCTGGGGATCCCCCAGAAGGAAATGGGAAGTGTGCCTGGGAAGAAGGTTGTCTGAAAACCCTGCTCAACCTACTGCCACCTCAACCCAATATTATCACTCAGGCGCCTTTGTAACTTTGTAACTCTCTTCTTCTCTCACAGTTTGGACTTCCTTGATTCTTTTCCTCGTGTCTTACTCCCTTCCACCAGAGATAAGAGCAGAGGAGACAAGGAAGAGACACAAGGAAACAGGTGTTTTTTTTGTTTTTTTTTTAGATCTCAGCTAAAACTGGATTTTATGAACTTAACAGGCATAACAGTGCTCATAACTCAGTTTTTTTTTGGTTTTTTTTTTTTACCACAGCCGCTTAATTTAATTGATCCTCCTGTTACATTAAAGGTCAAAGGTCAGACACATTGTGTTGGGCAAACTGAAGCTCCTCTGCTGCCACCTACTGGCTGTTGTCATTCTGACTGTGACCTTGTATGCGCAACGCACAGTTTGGCCAGTTTTTTAGGTACACTTTCATAGTAAAATGTCTAGTTTTAATAAATAATTATCAGAATCTTACAACCAAAGTTTTCATCTGATGTAAAATGTATAGAAATCATTCATATACCAACAAGACAGTGTACATCACTGTCACAACAGCGTCTGTTTTCATTCAAAGGCTATATGGCCTTTACCACATCTTTATTTGAAAAGCAACTTATACAAATGTTAGTCCACAGAAGTGCTTTAAAATATGACACTCACTGTTTTCATGGACATTATAACACATTTCTTAGAAATTAAGCAGCTCTGTGGTTATTGTCTTTTTTGTTTGTTTTGGAAAACCCACCAGTTATCTTTAGCAATTCATCGTTAACACCTGTGGAATCAAGCAGCAGGTCTACCAGTAAGCAACAGGATATTAAACCAATACAGAGTGTATCACTACAAAAATTCAGTCCTGAGAACAACAAAAAACGCCATCAGCTCATCTTTGCTCTCCATTATTTACCCATGAGCTAACTGTGTCCTAACGGATACAAAGAAAAGCAGTTGTACCTCTTGGTATTGTTCTTTTTTTTCCTTCTCTTTGATGATGATTCGTCCATAACTGAGCTCTTCTGTTCTCACTGCTCAGTAGCCTGCAGCTGAATCAGTCTCTGCACAATAAAACACACAGATGACATCATTGCAGGTAGTTCAGTCACATACATAATGCCAGTCACATAAATCATAACACAAAGGTGACATTATTTATTCTTCTTCCTATTTGTACAGTTGTGAAAGGGAAAAGTTTAGAACAATGCTATAGCAGACAAACATTTCAACATTTCTTGCCTTGTTTTGTCGTCGTGCAGTTATTGAGTGTCTCGTGTTTGTGCCTAGATAAACCCGACACTAGCATTTTCCTTTTAAATATCAGTGCTCTAAATAACAATATAAAGTTCTACATGTAAACTGACTGGGCACAAAGCTGCTAAGAGCTGAAACTACAGGATGAACGTACCAGCTATCAACATGTCAGGATGTCACAACACAAAAATTACGTTCATGTAAGTCACATCCAAAATGGAATGTAATTGCATTAACAGTAAAAACAGTGTATATGTGTTATATATAAGAGACAAATATTGTTCGTTTAATATGTTGGCATTACTAAATTTGGCTCAATGCTTACATATATGTGTAAAAAGAAAATGTACGAGCTGTGAAAACTGTTTCTGATAGAATGAAGAGTAGACTGATATATGAAATATTCCTTTATTGGGTGAGAAAATCAGACCATGTCATCACTGCTTTAAGTCATAGAGAATAGACATCAGAGCCTTAAACAGGCTGACTTCTGCTAAATGGGTCAAACTGGGCAGAAAGTATACAAACACATAACATCCTTATAGAATATGATGTAACACTATAGATCAACTTACCTCAGAATATATAAAGCATGTAAACAATTACAGCAACAAACACAGCAGTACTACTAATCCAAAATACTCAAAGCTTCATAGAACTGAAACAAACATTTATTTTTAGCTCCATTCTGCTGCTGATACATACTTTATTTTTCTGAATATTAAACTTGTTGCCGCCTTTCATAGTGTGTAACTTGAAGGCCCTGAGTATATTCAGTACTTACTTTTGACAGTTCACTCTTCTTCTGCCGTATTTTGCTGCAAAATTCTCCACACCCACCGCCGCGCTATGAATTGTGGGATATATGGGACCGCGAATCGTGCACCAGACCACGCTTGATATTTGGGGAAATCGACGGCGCATTTGGAGTATACTTCGAATTGGGACAGCCGTCGTCGCGTGGCGGTGATGTAATCGCACTTAAAATGCGTACTTCAAGCATGCAGACCCTGAATTAGGACACAGCCCATGTGATATTTTAAGGTGGAAGTGCTTCGGTGAAAAGAAAATTCTGTCTTGCACAACGCGCATAATACTTTATGTCAGTCGACTGTTCCGTCCTGTTATTTTTTTAATACCCAAATTTTTATTTCCACTTCTAACCTCATATTTACATTTTTTCTCCTGTGACATTAAATGTCAAAGGTCAGATGAAACCATTATGTGTTGGGCAAACTGAAGCTTCTCTTCTGCCACCTACTGTTTGTTATACAGAGAACTTAAACTCATTGGCCACTATATTAGGTAAATGTAAGTACTTTGTTTGACCCTTGTTTTTCTTCAGGACTGCCCTAAATCTTCATGGCACAGACTCAAAGAGGTGCTCGAAACATTACTCAAAGGATCTGGTTCATATTGACGTGATAGTGACACAAGTTACAGTCAGCATCCATAAAGAGTCCTTAATTCTCTTGGTGTTACATATGTCTAAGGGCAAAAATGTGACACACATTAAGAAGAAACTGGAAGCTGAACTAGAGCTCACAGTGCCAGCTGATTATTGGATACGTTCTTTTGTTTTCTAACAGAAATCTCACCAAATTTCAAACCTAGATCTGCTGTAACATGATGAATTCAACTAATTCAACTGAACTGGTCTGTGTTAAATGTATTTATCCCTGGAGTTCTCTGGAATTCTGGGGAATCTTTAAAACACTAATAAATAATGGAAATGTCTTTTAATATTTAAAGGAAAACCAAAATATGGAACTATAATGGAATTTAATGCAGAGAGGATCTCAGTCATAAGCACAAGGATACAGAATTACTTTAACATCGGGATGCTTTGGTCTTATGTTTGGGGAAGTCATGTGTCTGTTCTTTTCAGGATTGCTGAGATGATTTTCAGGAAACATCTCAGGAGAAAAATGCCTGAAAGTCAGACCCTGAAAGACACATCAAACATACAAAATTTGTTCCAAAATACAGCGACGTCCCACTTTTTCACAATATAGCCCATGCCATTTGAGCAATACTAGCGGTCATTTTTGGTACTGCAATAAAAAATGTAAATATCCTCCAGCACAGACTGTTAACAGCAGTGGTCTACAACCTTTTTTGCACCACAGACTGGTTTATGTCCCACAATATTTGCGGCCTTTAAGGTGTCGCAGATAAATACAACAAAATTAATACCAGTGCCGGTACCAAAAAAAAGATTTATTCATAACACACGGGAAAAGACCCAGGGAAACCAAGTTAATGATAAAAACGATTTTAAAAAATAACGATAAAAACCCTGAAAACCCTGAAAAATTTCACGCTCGAGCCTCAACTCTCGCGGCCAGGTACCAAACGACTCTGATCCGTGGGAGTTGGGGATCGTGCTGGTTTACAGAACATCAAATGCACACAGAGGTTTTTCTTTAATATTTCACCAGATCTTAGAAATGAAATTCTTTAAAGTTTCAAATCTGTAGGTGAGTCAAAGGAAATGTCCATATTTTTAAAGCCAAGTGTTTGCTTCCTGCTTTGTTTTTAACCATTGTGCCCACTAGAGGGCACTTTATTATAAACAGACGCTGCTCTGAGACATTTGTTGAAAGATTACGACACCGTTGTGTTTCCAGTTTGTGTATGAGATCACATGATACATAAATGCACTCTTATTGGTTATTTTTAAAAGTTTGCATCTTTTATAATAACTTAGAGACTCTGCTCCTGCTCCATGTGTAAAACACTGTACTAAGTGATGATAATATGTATCTGTTCACACAGAAACAGAATGAGTGCAGATTGTATAAACTTGATCACAGATAAATATCACATTCATAAACACAAACTACTTCCTTTGAAAACACTACTGGAGTATAATAAAAGAAGTGTTCCTCGTTCTAAAACACATGACTCATGTTATGGTGGCATAAACTGATTCTGACTGTGACTGAACTAAAACCCAGATATATCAGTGATTGAGGACCGACATGGATGTCCCCAGTGAGAGAGCTGGACCACACATATCAATAAAACAGTAACTAAGATGAATGTGTGCAGCGTCTTAAGCTGAAAAATCTCCAGAGACATGTTTTTTTAAAGAGCATCTAAAATAAAGTCTCACAGATTTCATTTCCTTGAATCAAAACTTTAACCACTGACACATGCACAACCTTTATTTGAAGCTTTGGTGTGAAGTTTCCAGCCACTGAATAGTGTTCATGTTGCTTTTAGTCTGCGGCTGTGGTTGTATTTATTTTGTTCTTTGTTATCTGCTCTGAAGAGAAACATGCATGGGTTTGCCACAACAACTTGTGCTTTCCATGAGAGATTTTCATGAAACCCACAGAACCACACGAGACGAACAACAAGTCAGACCAAAGTTTATTGATTGTGCAGAGAAACCAGATCTGTGCAGGAAACAGAAGCACACTTAGAAATAAAATACAAATAAGCGTTCAAGTAAATACACTGAATTACAGTCTTACTTTTCTGATATCATGATGTTCTGCAAATTTGTCTGCTTGTTTAAGATCATCAAACATCAAACAAATGTTAACATTAGACAAAGACAAATCGAGAAAACACATAATGCACTCTTTAATTGATGATTTAATTTATTAAAAGAAAAAACTGTCCAAACTACCTGGTCCTGTTTGAAAAAGTAATTGTCCCTTTGTGAAATTGTGAAATAATTGTCATTATTCACATTTTTTGGATAACTGAGTTCAGTTTCACTAAACATACTCAGGCCTGATTACTGGCAGACCTTTTGAATCAAAAAATCACTTATATTATATTATATTATATTATATTATATTATATTATATTATATAATTCACTTAAATAGAACCTGTCTGATAAAGTGAGGTAGACTGGATCTCAAAAAGCAACACATCCTGCCACGATCTAAAGAAACACCTGAGAAATAAAGTCACTGACACATATCAGTCTGGAAAAGGTTATAAAGCCATGTCTAAGACTTTGGGACCGATGCTGCTCAGACTCTGCAGTTGTGGTTTTATTTGTGCTTGTTTGTTGCTATCTCCTCTGAAGAGAGGTCTGTATTGGTTAGCCACAATAATTCACATTTTCCATCAAACAAGTAGAAGAAGTGAGACCAAAGTTTATTCATCCTGCAGAAAAAACAGATCACTGCTGAGGTTGTAAGAGCATATTTAGTGAGAAGAACAATGAGAATGTATACAAATCTGTTTTACAATAAATGTCCTCAGTGTTGAGGACCAGCAGCTGGATTTGAGTGTTTTGGTCTGGTGGATTACTTCAGTGAGGAGTAGACAACATTTGGCTCTGGTAGAAACTCTGAAAATAAAAACACACACAGTTCAAACAGTATGAGACCAGTGAAAGGGAAAATAATAATAATAATAAAAAATAAAATAATCCAGAAGTCATTTTTGGGATAGAATTTTCCTCCAGTTCAACAATTCTTCCCTGTTTTCCTGTTGTTCTTATACGTTTTGAAAGCATCAATTTATTTGAACAAAAAAAGCATCAGCTGCTCCTCAACACCTGAATCATATCAAAGTTACATGAATGAAACTCAGCGCTTTCTTCATTAGTTTCATATTAAAGGCCTTGCAGTCAAACCTTTTAATGTGAAAGAAGCCCACCAGGAAGTGTTATGTAGTTCATATAAAGGAAGACAGTCTCAGCACATTGTAGACTCATTTTACTTCAACATGAGGGAGAGTGATATATGTCAGAGTAGTTAAAATTTGTTCTGGCTCACACCAAGTGAATAAATGATGTGAAAGGGAACACTGGTATGCACTCAGTACACCTTCAATTATCATAATCCCAATGTTGCAGCTAAAATATAAAAAAAACAATTTAATTTAAAAAATGAGTTAAATATAAGGAACATTATATAATATTTAACATTTTTCCAATGTAGTACTACAGGCATTAGATTTATTTTGCAGGTTTTGTTTTCAGATTGTGATTTATGTTTGTCTTGAGAGAGGTGGGATTGAAAGAGAAGTCCTGCCATCCAGCCATTGGCCCGGAAGGCCACCTTGGCAAGCATGCCTTCAGTGGGAGCAAGGAACAACATCCAGAGCACTGAGAAGCAGTTAGAGCTAGGGTACTCTCCTCCCCAGGTCCATCCAAACTCTACTGGGTAATACTCATACTGTAGGATCAGAGACTCAGACTTTTTAAACAGATTGTCAGTTCCAGACTTTCCTGTACTCGGGGTCATACAATTACGGGCGATCATGGCGATTAAGAGCTAAGATCGTGGCTAAAGAGTTGGGAGTTTCCCTTGTAATCGGAAGGCTGCCGGTTTGAGCCCCGGCTTGGACAGTCTCGGTCGTTGTGTCCTTGGGCAAGACACTTCACCCGTTGCCTACTGGTGGTGGTCAGAGGGCCCGGTGGCGCCAGTGTCCGGCAGCCTCGCCTCTGTCAGTGCGCCCAGGGTGGCTGTGGCTACAATGTAGCTTGCCATCACCAGTGTGTGAATGGGTGGATGACTGGATATGTAAAGCGCTTTGGGGTCCTTAGGGACTAGTAAAGTGCTATATAAATACAGGCCATTTACCATACAATACACAATCTCCATCAGCTCTTTCCAGACTCCTTCAGTTCCTAGAAAGACTGAGGCACACGCGAGAGATACAAATAGTCTCAAACCTAGTCTTTTTTTTAGCTTAAAAAAATGGCCATTGTGGCTGTTTTACCAGGTGTTTAACACATCCAAGTTTAACATCCAAGCATCAATGAAAAAGTTACTTTACAAATATTTGCCAAGTTAGATGTTAGTTTGTTATTAAGGAAGTTTTCATCCAAAGATGATTTATCTTGTTCCTATTCAGGGGTAAAAACAAAAACATTTTTGCTCTGTTTGTACTGGCACTTGTTACATGTTGGAGTCAGTAAAGTCTTCTCCTGAACAACTGATGTCGGCAGCTCATGTTTTAAAAAAGGAGCAGTTCCTTATCAGACAACAAACTAATTTTCTTTCTCAGTGAACAAAGAGCATCAGTTACCTCTGGGTCTGTTTGGTCTGATGGTGATTTCTCCATAACTGATATAATCAGTTCTCACTTCTTTTTTTTTTTTTTTTTTTTTTTTTTTTTCTAAATGACATCAGAAACAGCAGTATGCGACATTACGTGATGGCAGAGCTTCAGTTCATCCTTTGTCATTTTTTTTTTTTTTTAATAAATAGGACAGGGGGAATGAATGAGAGAAAGAGGGAGAGAGAAAGAAAGAAAACCAAAGGGGAGAAGAGACGGTGAGAAGGGGGGGGAAGAGAGAGAAAAAAAAAAGAACTCCTGGGTCACCTGTATGGAGAAAAAAAAACAAACAAACAAAAAAAACAAACAGAGGAGACAGCAAACAACAAAGAGTAACATAATAATAGAGAAAACAAAGCATCATCACAATAAACTAGCTAGTCATAGATATCAATATTTACTAAATAATAAACGATATTGTGCAGCACGCAAGATAGACAGCGCACAGTGTGCTTTGAGGCAGCAGCCAAGAAAGCTTTAGTCCGCGTCTGTGAATACCCATGTGTGCATACCTGTGTGGATCAGCATGCTTGCATTCCAAAGGTTTCTCCATGTAATGATCTGCTAGGGAGTGTGGGGGGGCCACAGCCCCGTCCTCCAGGGTGTGAAGCGGGTATGGAGGAGATCAAAACTCCAGACATCCAGAGGCCCCCAGAACACAAGAGACCATGGAAGACCAACAGAGGGGCAGCCGCGCCACTGTTCCAGTAAGAGCTGAGGAGAGTCCCAGATGAGGGCTCGCCCAGCAGCCGCGGAGCAGAAGTCAGGGGGAGTTGCAGTGACGCGCCCGTGAGCTCCGCCGGCCCCCAGCTGTGCCTGAGTGACCGAGCCCCAGGCCGAGAGGCCGGGGGCACCCCACCTCCAAAGGGGCCCGAGCGAGCCCCAGGCCCCAGGCCCCGACAAGCGGCCGCCAAGGAGTGAGCCGGTGTGTACCCGGACGCCCACCCCCAGACACAAAGAACCACCAACACACCGACACCTGAGGGAGTCCGCCACCGGCAGGGGAAGTGGTGGTGGGTGGAGATAGGCCTCCAAACCTTGGAGGGCCTGAGGTGTCCCCAGAGAGGTGGCGTCTGATACCCAACCTGACATATAGACACAGACATACAGGCACACACAGACACAAACATCCATTCCCACCCTCATGCTCTCATATGCACTCACTCCACACTCAACCAACGTGGAGACAGACATAAAGAGACGCTGTACACACGATCACACTCCCCAAGCGTACTCTACAAACCCGGTCTAGGTACCCTTGCCCCTGGAGGGGGGAATTGCACCCAGACCCAGGTGGTGTTACCCTTTTCCCTGCGGTGGGGAGAGGCAGACCACCCCGACTCCGCAGCAGCAGGGAGGCCCCACACCCCAGACCGCAGTCGGACGGCCAACTCCTCCTACTAGCCCTCCCGCTCCAGCAGGCCGCAGAGAATGGGGGTGGGAGAAGACTCCAAACCTCCCTCCACCCGCTCATTGTAGTGTTGATGCATATGTGTTCTAAGGTGCAATTAAAACCCAGGAGGGCATGGAGCTACCTGCCAAGGAGCAGCAGGTAAGCGCATAGTCCCTCCTGCTAGCCCTCAATGACTAAGTGTATTTAAAATTGAGAGGTGGGCAACGACGCCAGGGGTGAGGTATACACCCTGATGGAGATTTGGACTCCGTGATTGTGCCCACCCCCAAGATCCTATATGTATGTGTAATGAGAGTGTGAATAATGTGAATGTCTAAGTTGTGGGATAAAATTGAGGCAGAGGCAGCCAGAAGGGGACGGGGGGGGGGGGGGGTAGCCTCCTCTGCACCCTGGTGACATACCCCCACTCCAAGGCCCTGCATGTGTGGGTGGTTGTGGAGGAGCGGGAAGAGGGAGGCAGCTGGAGATGGGGAGGGAAGGAAGGGAGGGGCAGGTAACCCCTCCCTGGGGCCAGCTCCCCCGCTGACCCCAGTAGGCACTCCCACCCTCCGCGACCCGCCAGGGAAGGGGGGCCCAGGCCCATCAGACCGGGGCCCAGTGCAGTAGCGCCCCCCGGCTCCACAGAGCCCTGGACAGTCCACCCAACCCCACCACAGAGAAAACTGCACCCACCCCACCATCCACACATCTTCCAGACTACATAAGACAATAAACACCCAGGCTGAGATCTTCCTCCACCTCTCCTGTATCTCCCCCTCCTGCAGCGAGTTCCTGAAGAGAAGAAAGCTCCTGCAAGATGTGACCATCCCCCCCACCAGTTGAAGAGCCCCCCAGGCGGCTCGACGCACCGGTGGCACCCTGCTCCAGGGCCGGGCCCCCATGCACCCACCCGCCCACAACCCCGGCAACACACCAACCAGGACCCAAGCCCCCGAGGCCCGGCCCGGGCCCCAGCCCAGAGACGGAGCGCCCCCAGAACCTCACGCCCATCCCGGACCCACCCAGGGGCAGCCAGGTTGCCAGGTCAGTAACCCACGTCCGTCAGCACAGACCCTCCCCTAGCCCCGCTGCACGCAGCCGCGAGGAAACAGTCACCTGAGAGCCAACAGAGCCCCCAACCGGACGTGACCGCTACCCCGGGTTGAGCTCCCCAAGGAAGATGCCTCCGGGGAACCCCCCCGACGCCCTAAGCCTGTCCCTACCCCCCAGTTCTCACTTCTGAGTAGATTGCAGTTGGATCACACTCTGCAGAGTAAAACACATACAGAAGACGTCACTGCACATACAGCAGGTTATAAAAAATACTCTTAGTGCACAGGATGTGCGTTAAAAGAAGAGTTATCATTTCCCAGGTAGCTCTATTAAAGCCTTTCACAGAAACTGTCAGCGGCTTTCAGAAGCTCTGTGGTCATCTTTCCTGTTTCAGACAAACAGCCACATTATTTTTGGTCATTCGTATTTAACACCAGAGGAAGATAAAATACACATTTTACCACAAAATATAAACCAGACTCACACTTTTTCACACTATATGCACACTATCATCAACACTATGATCAGAATTCTGCATTCACATGTCAGTTTCATGGAAACAAAAGAAGGAAATAACCCTTTGTGGTTTCACACAAGTTTAAAACACACAAACCTACTAATTTAGGTAAAGAACAGTTGCTGAAAACACATTTATCAACACGTTAAGTTCTGGTCTAAATAAGCAGAATGTAAAATATGATGATGTTTGTCCATCATTTAAACAGTTTTAATGTCCATTTAAAATCCGACTTAACATGAGAGCTACAGATAACTCATTTTGTCTCTGTTGCTTCATAAACATCTTCTAACTCCTTGCAAACATCGCTGAGCAGCTCTGCAGGTTTCTGGAGCTTAATTTCAGCTTTTAGTGACCTGTTTCTGTTAGTCATTGTGGAAACAGGTTTAATACTCAGAGAATTTAGAATGTTACCTTAACCTTATCCGTTGCTTAGTTTTGGTATTTGGCCTTCAACTACCTAAACACATACGCTAGCTTAGCTCCAGTTCCTACCTTGGCAGTACATGTGAATGTGACCTTGTCTCACTGTGTTAGCCTTGCTATGGGCTCCCACAATCAAACTGTTGAGGAGCTGGAAAGATGCATCTCAGAAGTCTGCATGGGGTATCTATGTAACAAGAGAGTTGTTTCTAACCTTTTCATACCACCGTAGAAAAAAACCCTTCCAGCTCATTTAGTATTCCAGTAAAAAATACCGCCTGCATTTATAGTGGTGGGATCTCATTTGTTTTCCCTTTAAGCACTTTGTGATTTTCTCTCCTGCATTAGAACTTAGAACTTTTTAGTTTCTTGCGCAATGAAATTGGGTATTAAGATTTATTTCTTCCTTGAACCCTCACTGGAGTTACACACTTGAGGCACTCCAACTATGTTACAACATGCAAGCAAACTGCTAACAGAATCCACCACAGATAATCAAACAGCATCCTAGTATTTACAACAAATATTGCCCCTGTGAAATGCAATCAAACCTCTATCAGGGCCCTGTTTCAGGAAGCCGGTTTAGAAAACTCAGAGTGAAAAACGATACGCAGGGTTGAGTAACCCCGAACTGTCCAACTCGGAATATTCGGTTTCAGAAAGGCTGATAACAAGTAGTTCAATCAACGCGGAGTTGCTTTAACCCCAAGTTAAAAACGCGCACGAGGATACATAAAGCCCTGATAAGCGGAGCACAGATTAAGCGAGTCACCATGGAGACGGAGGGAAAGTAGGCGCGGTCAATGTATTTCACAGCGCTTGAGGCCGAAATTCTGATGGCAGCATATGCCGAAAACATGCAAATTCCGCGGAAAAAAGTAACACAGCCTCAGCTGCGAAAGAAAGGGAGCATGCATGGCAAAACATAGCCGACAGAGTCAATGCGTGAGTGTTAATATAAACATTGATCTAGGGATTTCCACCCATTTAACACGTTATTTTATCATATGTTATTTTATTTGTTATTTTATACATTTTATTTTGTGATGACGTGAGCACAAGTGCAACCCAACAGGCCCCAAACGTTCCTGGCAGCAAGTAAAAATGAAATATAAAAATATAGTCCAAACAGGTAAGGTGTAATTGTATTATGAGCCATAGTGCTTGGTCTGTTTGTCCCATGTAAATCAATTGCAGTTAGAGGCTACATTAATTTTCTTTCTGTAAGCACTTATTGAAATTATCTGAGCACATTACAAGTACATATTTGCTTACTCTGTATGCTCAAATGTGACCCGTTATAGCCAACAGAAAAAAAGCGGAGGCCCGAAAAACAGGTGGGGGTCCTCCACCACCACCACTCACAGAGGCTGAGCAGTTGCTCTCAGCCAAAACAGTGGACGCCCTGTGGCTGAAGGCATCTCTGCGGGGACATCCTCTGAGTCAATAACCCCGCAAGACACAAGTGCCTACATAGGGGGTAAATTCAAAATAATACATGATGTGCATACATCCTTTCTTCACAGTCACCTTTGCAGTGCTACTCATTCATTTGATAAACTCTTTACCATAATGGATTATTTTGTAGTGAAGTTATTTTCCTACTGATTTTGCCTTCCCTCAGTCTTGGTTGTCTTTGAGAGCATAATGACAATGAAGTGTAAGGTGATTGGTATGTTTGTTAATTGCCATTTGGTCCCTTGTAAGTTATAAGTGACCTGTATAAACCTCATATTCTATCAGTTGATGGTGGTGGTGTACTGCATCTGGTGCAGCCTCCTGTTGAGCCAGACCAACATGCAGTTGTGAGTAATACTCCACAGATTATATGAGTTTACAGTAGAACAGCAATGTTGTCTATTTCTTTACTACAGGAAAATAATGAAGAAACATTGACAGCTGTTACAGAGGAGGAAGCAACAGAGACACTTTATGAGGTTTACATCTTTTAATACTTTGTGTACAGGAAATACAGGCGACCAATAAAGCCAGTTGAACAAAAAATCTGTTTATTCTTCTTTCAACATGTTGAGGTGATGGGTCAAAAGAAATGATTGTGACATATGGTGTCTCTGACTGCGCTTCCATCTTGTATGTCCGTGGGAGGGTCAGGATGTTCATGGTTTGGATCACTGCTGATGTTTGGTTCAGAAGGACAGTGTTCTCCTCTAATTGTGGCAATGTTGTGAAGAATCACACATGCCACAATAATGTCACATGCCCTTTCTGGGGTGACCCTGAGTCTTTGCAGGCACTGGAACCGGGCCTTAAGCATTCCGATAGTCATTTCAATTCTGGCTCTTGTCCTGCAATGAGCCAGATTATATCGCTGCTGTGGGCCCGGTTCAGGGTCAGGGTAAGGGGTAAGCAAATAGGGTAAACATGGATACCCCCTATCACCAAGCAAGTAGCCAGTGAACTCTCCTAAGACAGAAGGATACACTTCAGTTCAAATGTCCCTGAAGCAATTGGTCTTTATATATTTTAAAGTATTCTCAACTCACCATGTCCAAATTTTGTGCTCAGTGTACATTCACGAAAAATTTGTGAGTCATGAACAGAGCCTGGCCACTTGGCTTCCACATTTGTGATAATGTTGGCAGCATCACATATGATCTTCACAGTGCAGAGAACACAAATTAGCATCCATTACTATAATGAAATAATTTGTTAGTTTGAAATGCTACAGGGAACTATGTACCTGCACATTAATGCTGTGGAAAGACTTCCTGTTCACATAGTCTCCTTCATTTACTAAAGGAGCAATGATTGGAATGTGAGTGCCATCTGTACAGCCAATCACGCCTGGGAACCCTGAAAATAAATGTAAAATTTAAGTAGTAGTCCAAGTATCACCACATCATAAATTAAGTTTTGGTCATCCTGATACCTGCAATTTTGTGGCATCCCTCTTTGATGAATCTTGTGGGTCTATGACCGGGGAACACCACAAACGAGTACAGGAGACGTTTCAGTGCAACTGTAACATTCCTGACTGCCCGACAGACGGTAGCCTTGGAAACGTGCTCAGCGTCACCAATATTATACAGAAAGCTCCCGTTTGCAAAAAACCGAAGTGCAATACAAATAATATGTACAGAACTGAGAGCATGTCCGCGATGTGTCACATGCGTAATATATGGCCTGAGGATGTTATCCAAATAACTTATAGATTGTGCTGAGAAACGGTAACGTTCACACAGGAAATCATCAGGAAATGATAAAATGTCCAAACGCGCTCTGATCACTCTCTCCCGGCGGAGAGCTCTGCGGAGAATTTGGGCTTCAACATCTACTGGCTCTTCAAGGAAGTGGCACGCCATGTCTGACACTTCCTACTGTCAGGTTTCCGACAAAGGGGCGGAGACAGTCAGGGTTAGTTGAAGTAAACCTG
Source organism: Diplotaxodon limnothrissa (assembly GCF_057381915.1). Classification (NCBI taxonomy): domain Eukaryota; kingdom Metazoa; phylum Chordata; class Actinopteri; order Cichliformes; family Cichlidae; genus Diplotaxodon; species Diplotaxodon limnothrissa. The sequence goes on from NC_140598.1 coordinate 30,122,186, forward strand.
CTAGGGGGCAGGCTAGCTTCACGGAGTGTGTCGTCATAGTGACTCACTGAGGCTTCATCTGAACTCGCTTTGTGAAACCGAAAACCCAGAGTTTTCGTTAACTCAGGGTATACTTACTCAGTTTTTCCACTAAACCGGCTTCCTGAAACAGGGCCCAGGTCTTTCTTATTTGCTCTGAAGACCTGTTGCACTGTTTTTGTAGTTCTGAACCATGATGGAAACAAAGTAGAGTAGTTGTACCTATTCTCTTTGATTTTTTTCTCTTTTCTCTGATGATAATTTGACCATAACTGACGTCCTCTGTTCGCACTGCTGAGTAGACTGCAGCTGGATCACTCTCTGCACAGTAAAACAAATATAGCAGACATTACTGCAGTGGTGCAGTCATATATGTACTTGCTATTACATTAAAAATAACACAAAAAGTTTTATGTTTCTTTTTTCTGGTACTAATGTGTGAAAAATAACTGATACTGAAGGCTATACAGTATTTAAGCTAACTGACCACAGCTGTTTTCATGAAAACTTGCTGAAACCACAGGATGTAAATATGTTGTGCAACCTAGAACATAACATACTGTGGCGAGCTCAGACAAGGAGGAGACGGAGGTATCGTTTGGTCTTGCTTCCCGTGAGCTAGCCAGGGAGCACAGCCGTTTATTAACACAGGCAGACCAGGGGCCCGTTCTTCGTACGTCGCTCACTACATCCAAGATCAAACCATCGCGCTAACCGTGAGCTCGCTAATCCGGTTCTCCGAACACACCTTCCGTTGACGATTAGTACAGCTAGACGCAGTAATGTGACATCACTGGGTGTAGTAAAAGGGGCTACGCATCGATAGTAGAAGCATTGATCGGCAACCCTCTGATTGGTGGGCGAAAATGTCGAAGGAGCGCGCTCGGTATTTTTCGGCAGCAGAGCAAGAACTCTTGAGTGAGGGATTTCAGGAGTTTCAGAGTTTAATCAGAACGCAAGCGAACACTGCAAAGGCTGCAAAAGCAAGGAGAGAGGGCTGGCAGAAAGTTGCTGATAAATTAAACTCGTAAGTAATTTAATAATAATAATAGATTGGATTTATATAGCGCTTTTCAAGGCACCCAAAGCGCTTGACAATGCCACTATTCATTCACTCTCACATTCACACACTGGTGGAGGCAGCTACGGTTGTAGCCACAGCTGCCCTGGGGCAGACTGACAGAAGCCAGGCTGCCATATCGCGCCATCGGCCCCTCTGGCCAACACCAGTAGGCGGTAGGGTAGATTTATTATATTACACTATATTATCCAATATTATATTACATTATATTATGTTATATTATATCCTCTTTCACATTAGAGCCACAACAGGACCCACTAGAACATGGGAACAAGTAAAAGTGAAATATAAGAATATTCTACAGAATGGTAATATTTATCACTTATATTGCTTTTAGTCTCTTGGAAAGAGACCCTGGAATACTCTGTTTGTTTGTTCATAACCGCAACCAAGAAAAGGGCAGAGCAAAAAAAGACAGGTGGTGGTCCTGCACCCCCTCGTCAACAAGTTGGTTAAGTAAATAATACCCTCACGGGAAAATCGATATCTCTCAATGAGCACACTGTCGCGCTGAGCTAAAGGATCCTGTCTGTCCCGCAATATACGCTGAATTCTGAGGACTCTCCTTATCAATCTTGCACCTTCCGCAATGGGTGGCTCGCGTAAACGGACAGGACATGGCTGCGACAGACTTCCCAAATCCACCTTCGCTTTTATAGCCGTGGTCTCTCATCTTGATTACACGAAGTAATTTACAATTACTACTCTAAAATATGAATTACATCTGTAATAATCACATACATGTAATAGAATGTTAATAGTACATTTCCCTTTTTTCAGGGAATGACCTGTATGTATCTGTGTGACATCAATAAAAGGATCAAGTGCTGCATTATCTTTAGTTACATTGATGTTATTTATTTATGGTGAAACAGTGGTGGAATATCGCTGTTGCTTTCGTATAAATGAAGCGGACATACCTGCGTGGCCGCGATCTAATCCTGTTTACATAAAGTAAACCTGCTCCCGAGCAGGTTTACGCTTACGGCTCTGTTGCTATGACAGCAAGTCCCGGATGAGCTTCGGGGAACCGAACGATCCAAGATCACGCGAAATCGTCAACAATCTAATCCGGCTAACTTACTTAGCGAGGTACGAAGAACAGGCCCCTGGTCTCCAGAGGATATTTACTGTTTGTTTTTTATCCTGTGACATTAAAGGTCAGATGGAAATCATCACCTCCTGAAGCTCCTCTGCTGCTACCTACTAGCTCTTATCATTTTATGACTGATCTTTCATCCACAGTGCAAACACTTGCTGGCCACTTTATTAGGTATACCCTTTAGCTTACAGCACTGCCTTAATTCTTCATGGTATAAATTTAACACAGTGCTGGAAAAATTTCTCTAAGATGTTGGTTGATATTGACATGATTGGACAGAGCAGATATGTCAGTACACATGATTTAAATCTCCCGTCACATCACGTCCAAAGGTGTTCTGTTGGATTTTCATTTGTTGGAAATGAAAATTAAAGCAGGAAATTACAAAAGGCACAAAGCTCAAAGACATTTACATTTACAGATAGATAATTATTTGGTTAAAAGAGAAGACATTTATAATGTAACTGTGTTTCTGTAGTAACAAAAGTGGCTCTCTTTTGTTCCTCCTAAATAACTTGTTAACTTACACTGAGCTCATTAACCAGGAGCAGGTTATGTTCTAAGTTTTGATATAAAATCCCCGAAAAGGGCAACAAGATACACAGATACTTTACAGCACATTGCAGGTGAAATACACATTCTCTGACAGGGGAAATACAGTTTATATAATTCATACCTTACTGAAACTACATGTCAAAGGAAAGTACATATATTTATTTGATGACATACATACATACATTGTTGTATTTTTAATCTAATTTTAACCTGCTGCTAAATCTATTTTACACTAGAGCACAGAAAGCACATCAATAATACCTGATAAAAGTAATTTCACAAATGAAAGTGATTTCTATGTCTCCTTTATTTGGCTGTGAGACAGTAATGTTTAATGTCCGGTTTAAAGTCTCAGACCCTGACGTGCATGTTAGAAATAAAGTGCAGCACTGAGAGTGCACTTGATTTATTTTATCATCACAAGATTAGTGATTTCCTGCAGCATTTAAATTTCATCTTACTTGCAGTAATTTTTCATTTTAGTCTCATCCTCATCATCTGACCTTGTCTCTAGTAGAGTAGAGTACTACAGTAGTGGCACTCACAGGAATAATTGTGCAAAGACAAAGAGTCATGTTAACTTTTTTCTTTTTTTGCTCAGCGTGCACAGAGCCTGAAGCAGGGAATCCAGCTTAATAGAGAAAGTTCATAACCACGATCCTGATACCCGGTATCGTCTACTGAAGTTATGTTTAGTCAAGCCAGCGAACACTAAGGCTGTGTTGAACTTCGCTCTGAAATTAAATGCACATCATACATTGCATATATGTAAGTTACTTTTTGTGATAATACATAACATTTTTATTATATGAATTCTAATAACCACTCTCTCTGTGGTTTTAATAATAATGATAATAATGGATTGCATTTATATAGCGCTTTTCGGGGCCCTCAAAGTGCTGCACAATTCCACTATTCATTCACACACTGGTGGAGGCAGCTACAGTTGTAGCCACAGCTGCCCTGGGGCAGACTGACAGAAGCGAGGCTGCCAGACACTGGCACCATCGGCCCCTCTGGCCATCACCAGTAGGCGGTAGGTGAAGTGTCTTGCCCAAGGACACAACGACGAGACTGTCTGAGCCGCGGCTCGAACCGGAAACCTTCCGGTTACAAGACGAACTGCCAACTCTTTGAGCCACGATCACCCTGGTTTTAATTAAAATCAGAATCAGAAAACTTTATTTATCCCCAAGGGGCAATTAACAAACAACCGAGCAGCATAACGTTGAAGATAAGGACAATAAGAACAGGCAATAGGAGTGAAATAATAAATACACAGAATATACAGTATATACAGTTTTAAAATAACACAGTTTTAAAAATTAAAGTGACTGAAATGTGAATAAATAACTGTAAGTGACTAAATCTAAATGTAGCCAGGTGGAAGTTCGATATTATGGGACATGCCACTGGATGGCGCTGTTTCTTTTGGGGTATCCCTGAGAGCGCAAGGGATCATGGGTCTCTACAGAGACATTCACGGGAGTGCTAGCTTGCATTGGTGTTATGTGGGTGTGCAATGCCTTTTTTCGCTGCCTGATATGTTTTAAATGCAAAGTGTGCAACAGTTAAGGCACCAGGAGTGGCTGCAACCAACTTCGCCATTCATCTCAGAGGGATCTATATTCCGTTTTCTGCTGAATTAATGCACTGCATGTATTTGAGTTCACACTTGTATTATACTATCTCTGTGGGTAAGAGGGAAATGTACCTTGTTAACTGTTTAATCTTGGCTCTGTATCTTAGCAGGAGAAGCCACTACAGTTACTTTTGCACTGCTAAGTTTGTTTTATTTATGTTTGGGTTTATATCAGACACAAAATGACGCTAGACGTCCTTGAGTTCCAGATGCTGATAAAGTTGGGGAAATAACCTGCAGTAGCAGTGGGTTACCAGTGCACAAAGCTGTTACTGGATAAGAACTGTCTGTAACAATTTTATTTCTTTATTTTTACAAGCTTTTTTATTTTCTTCTGAGCGCTTACTTTATCATTCAGATTAAAAGAACCCCAAAGATAATCTGTGTTCTGGGCTGGTTAATTTAGCCAGGCTACATAAATTTAATCAGAAGAACACACAAACAAATGAATATTACAGATGAAGTTCCGGAGGACCAGCAAAGACCATCAGCTGGATTCCAGTGGTTGGACTAATGGACTACTTCTGTAAGGAGCCGATGACGTCTGGGTCTGGTTTAAAGTCTGAACACACACACACACACTGTAGAGACTAAAGCCCTCACCGTCTCTCCCCGATCCTTTGATACTGGCAGAAGAAGTGCGACGAGACAATTGACTAGGTTCAACTTTTATTGCAGACAAATTAAACAAATGTGCATTTGGAGATCAATCAGTTGCACACAAACTCTGGTATGCCCTTACATAACACCAGTTGATCTGAACCCCCCTGACTCAGCAGTTACACTTTGCACCCTCACCTCCTGTCACCTGACTCTTTACCTTAGTAAAGGGTCTCTCTCTCTCTCCCTCTGTGTGTGTCTGCGCGTGTTAGACCTACTGACCTATAATCTATTTAAATGACTAACAAGTATGATGCTTGCTAACAGTTCTGCAGCTAAATCTCTAAAAGCACCGCAGCAATTTCCTAATGTTGTAAACCTGCTCAACATTTGGCAATAAAACCCTTTCTGATTCTGATTCTGATTCTAAAGTCACAATAATATATTCCCACAACACAAACTCTGCATTTCATGTTTTCCTGTTTTCTGGAGCACTGATGAACTCTAAACAATATCAAGCTGTCATCAGTGAACCTCAGCATTTCCTCCAGAATTTTCACATTAAAACTCTTGGAACATTCCTTCATTAATGAGCTTTTAATGTGAAAGAAACCCACCAGGAAGCGTTTGGCAATTTATGTCTGAAGAGCCTCAGTAGGGTTGTGACTCTGCAGCTTTAAATATTACAATGAATATTACCTTCTTCATAAATGTGATTCCTTTATCGGCTCTTTATTTGAAAAGCAGCTTTTCTATCTGCTACAGTCTGCTCTGTCGTGAGAAAACTGCAGCTGTTTCACCCTCTGCATAATAATAGTAAAGATACCACAACTTATAAATGTAGTGTTAGTGCATGATGATGACATGGAAATGACTAGTTTCATGTGACATTATAAAAATAAAAAACAAAATTCCATAGAAACTAATGTCACTGTGGTTTTTTTTATGTCATTCGTCATTAACGCCAGAAGAAGAAAAAAAAAAAAACCACAACACATTTTACAGCAAGGTACAAAACAGCACTATGTCATGTCTCATACTATGATTAGAACCGTAGTGTCAAATCTCTCTGTAGCATCACACAGTCCATTTGAAACAAGCTGAAGCTGTTCTATTTACACCTTTTATGCAAACATTGACCATCCAGTGATTAATACATGGGGTTTAATGAAAAACTGATAACAATTCAATACATTTAAAGTGATTTTCAGACTTACAAATGCTAGAAGTGTTTTAATGATACAGGGTAATCATCTCAAATGTAGGTTTTCATACCAAAATCTTTCTCTTCTGAATGTCTATGATATAATGTGTTTATGTTGGAGGAATCTCCCATATCATATATCTGTAAAAACCCTGATTGCTTTTATTTATTTATTTTTACTGGGACATTCATGAACAGCTGCAGCTGTGTTAGAACATGTGAGCAAAAGGACATGAATCATAACACAGAGCATCTGCAGCTGAATCTGTCTCTGCCTGGGTCGTTGACCCAAGGTTTTTGAGTTTATTATTTATTATTTCCAGTCTTTGGTTTCTTTGAATTCTGTCATATGGTTTATGTCTCCGTCTTCTCTAGTTGCTTTGTCTCCCCTGTCAGCTGTATCCCCTTGTCCCCTTGAGGTGGTCACCTCACTGTTTACCTAGCTGTGTGTTCTGTCAGTCCTCCGGTGTAAGTTTAGTTTGTTCCCCCCCCGTTATGTTATATTTGAGTTCACATCTGTCTCCTGTCTGCACACAGCCTACACATAACAGAATCAGTCTCTGCACGGTAAACACACACAGGACATCAGTGCAGGTGGTACAGTCATAGATATTATATAAATCAGAGCAATGCTGCAGCAGAAAAACATTTCCACACTTCCAACTGACTGCTGGAAAAGTCAAAACCACATTTTTTTGGCTAATACTTTTTATGGTATTTAAATCATAAAAACTTGTAATTTCATTTTTTTTCTTTGATATATTGTAAAAATTAGACTCAATACTTGAAATGTGCAATTCACTTGTATTTTTATTTTTATTCCTATTTATTCTATTTATCCCCTTCGTATATTTTATTTATATTGTCTCTGTATTTATATTTATGTGTGTGTGTATAACTCTGTAACTTCTGTCGGTGCTGTGCTTTTTTGGAAATCGAATTTCCCAGAGGAACCCACCCGAGGGATTAATAAAGTTCTATCTTATCTTATCTTATCTTAAAAACAATTTTAATTCCCCTATTTATAAAAAGACACGAAAAAGTAGTTTGGGGGCTGAGCTGATACTAAAGGCTATATTTAAACAGACTGAGCACAGAGCTGTGCTGAAACCACAGGTTGAACGTACCAGCTGGTCAACATGTCAGGATGTCACTGCAAAAAGAACAAAAAATGTACTGTTAGATTTCTTGTTTGTCTTTCTTGTTTCTTTCTTTATATATTTTAAATTTTTATTATAGTTGTGCAAAATTTAGTTTTTCTGTATGTGCATTAACAGCCCTGCAGTAAAACATGAGAAGCTGAAGTGTTTTTATCTGAAACAGGAACTCGGACGACCACAGAGCTGTTAGTTTCTGTTAACCACAGAGTGAAAAACATGCTTGAGGATGTTGAGCAATGAACGGCTCTCACAGTTAACGGTCATCTCCAAACACAGAACAACTATAGTATTCTTTTATTTATTGGCTTATATTGATAAAATATATCACACCAGGACACCCAGCTGTCCTAGTGTCCTAGTGATAAGGATTATTTAGACCTAGGCTCATACCGGTAGTCGCCCTGTGTTTCAAAACCCCAGGCAGTAGGACAGCATGCTCTCCAATGAGGCAAGCTGCAGCTTCTGGTCCAGGTTATTCTTCCTCGAGAAAGAGGTGATGATAGTGCCATCTGCAAACATTACAGTCCATGGAGACTCCTGTCTGACCTCACTTAACCACTGCAAACACTAAACACAAGACTTAAACCCACCTGTTGCGCCTGCTGGACAATAGGGCTGGATTGGTAATGTGCAACCAATTCAGTTGGTAAATGGACTGAATCTTATGTAGTGCTTTTCTACTCTCCCGACTTTCTACTCTCTCACATTCACTTTCTTCTATGCTGTTTAAATGCTCACTAACTAACAACATTCACACTCAGATGGATGCACCTTAGACCAACTTGAGGTTAGTATCTTGCTCAAGGATACTTGGCATGCAGACTAGAGAGCCAAGGATCAAACCATCCGATCAGTAGATGACCTGATCTACCACCTGAGCTACAACCACCTTAGTTCGATTCAGTTCCACTGTATTAATATAGTGTCAAATCACAACAACAGCTGCCTCCAGGCACTTTATTTTGTAAGGTAAAGGCCCTACAATAACACAAAATAGCTGGACTGTGGTGATCAGAATCAGAAAGGGTTTTATTGCCAAATGTTGAGCAGGTTTACAACATGAGGAAATTGCTGCGGTGCTTCAGTGCAAACATACTGGCATAAATTGCGCTTAAATAGACATGAAAAAAATAAAAGTAAGAATAAGAATTAAAAGTGCTACGTAGAAAGATATATACATGAGTGCAGGTGGTGATCAGTGCCAAACATGGAATGATGCAGTGAACACAGCGTAGGGTCATGTGTTAGTGGTGGGAACAGTCATACGGTTATTGTTCATGTGTCCAACAGCAGAGGGGAAGAAACTGTTCTTATGGCGAGAGGTTCTGGTGCGAATGGACCGGAGCCTCCTGCCTGAGGGGAGCAGGTCAAACAGACTGTGTCCAGGGTGAGAAGGGTCAGCTGAGATCCGAGCTGCACGCCGCAATGTCCTGGAGGTGTACAGGTCCTGCAGAGATGGGAGTCTGCAGCCAATCACCTTCTCAGCAGAGCGCACAACACGCTGCAGTCTCTGTTTGTCCCTGATAGTGGCTCCAGCGTACCACATGGTGATGGAGGAGGTGAGGATGGACTCGATGATTGCAGTGTAGAACTGCATCATCGTCCGTGTTGGCAGGTTAAATTTCTTCAGCTGCCTCAGGAAGTACATCCTCTGCTGGGCTTTCTTGATGACGGAGGTGATGGTGGGCTCCCACTTCAGGTCCTGGGTGATGGTGGTACCCAGGAAGCGGAATGAGTCCACAGAGGTGATGGGGGTGTCAGTCAGGATGATGGGGGGGAGTGGGAGTGGGGATCTGAGGATGGTAGTACTTTCTAACATGAAACAAATATAATAGCAATGCTATATCTATGAATAGGACAAACATTTATCAGCATGGCCTCCTGCTTCCACCAGAGATGAATGCAGAGGAGGCGAGAAAGACACATGAGGAGAGAGGAGTCAGAATGAGATGTCAGTGAAATTTGAGTTCTAACTTCATATTTATAGTTGTTTTTGCTCTTGTGACACTAAAGGTCAGAGGTCAGATTAGCTCACATGTGTTAGGTGAATTCTGCTGCCACCTATTGACCTTTATTATTGTGTGACTGGTGCCTTTATACACAGTACATCCACTCATTGGCCACTTTATTAGGTACACCTTGCTAGTACTGGATTTAACCCCCTGTTGCCTTCAGAACTGCCTTAATCCTTCATAGCAGATTTTCAAAAAGGTCCTGGAAACATTACTCTAAGGCTACGTTCACACTGTAGGCAAAAGTGCATCAAATCCGATTTTTTTGACCCTATGCGACCTATGCTGGTATGACAGTGTGAACAGCACAAATCCGATATTTTCAAATCCGATCTGGGTCACTTTCATATGTGGTACTGAATTTGATACATATCTGATGTTTTAGAAAGCGACTGCTGTTTATGCATTAAATGCGTCTTTTACGTCACTGACACAAGACAGATGCCAATTATCAGCTCCGGAGAAGACATCGCGAACGCTTCCTGGCCATCCCGTGTAGATGTCAGTGAAACTGTTTGAAAGACAACGTTGGAGAAACGTGAACATTTTATTTGTAGTGTATGATCTGCAGATTCTGACAGAAAACTGCAACTATCCTTTGAAGCACCACTCCTCTAAAACAGCAATAATGATCATTATTAGGTTATTTACATTATTATGTAAATAACAAAATAACTTAAAGCAAAAATTGGGAAACGTAAAGTCCGAAGTCTTTATATTAAGGGCCATCAGTCAAACAATATTTTGTTTGCTCTTTGTCTAAACAGAGCACTTTGTGTGTGACGTCTTCTTTTGCGCATGCGGGCCGCTTTGAAGGTTCACACTAGAGCGCGTTTGCTGTCACATTTTATTTGTAGTGTGAACAAGCAGACAAAAAAAATCGGATTTGATCAAAAAATCGGAATTGAGCATCAAGACCTGCAGTGTGAACGTAGCCTAATGTTTAAAATGAATCTTAGAAATAGGTAACAGCTTTTTGTGACATGCTGTAAAAAACAGTTTGCTGTCTTGTGGTGACAGCCGAATGGGCAGCCTGTGTGTGTTCATGTTAAATATCACAGTTTACTCCTTCTCTCATGGGCAGTATGGATGTTTTAAATGTTTATTTGTCTTATTAACAAACTAAGCTGGGTTGTTTACGTTCACTGTTTGCAGTGTTAAATTCTTACATGTCAGGAGAGAGGCCTGGTTGATACCAGAGAAGGACGAGCTTACTTGTTGAGGGCTAAATATCACATTGTCAGAGTCAGACTTGAAGTGAGAGCTGCAAATGACTCGTTTAGTCTTCTTTTTTCCATGAATGCTTTCTAACTTTATTAAAGTACATGTGAACAGTGTAGCTCTAGAGCTCTAGTTCAGCTTCAAGTTACTGCTAACTGTGCATAACTTTATTGCCATCAAACACATTTAACACTCAGAGAATAAATATAAATTAATATAATATATATAACTATATAAGAAAGTTCACTGTGTGCCAAAATAAACTGGGATCAAATAATCTGAACTTTGATTTGACTGGTTAGTAATATCAAAAGAACAAGTCTTTGATACTGCTTGCTCCTGTGTATCTCTTTGGAGGTGTTTCAGGACCTCTAAAAGAGACCCCAAGGTACACCCAGACCCTCCAGGCACTCAGAGCAGAGGTTATGTTTCTTGTCTTTCCAGGGAATGCCTGGGGATCCCCCAGAAGGAAATGGGAAGTGTTCCTGGGAAGAAGGTTGTCTGAAAACCCTGCTCAACCTACTGCCACCTCAACCCAATATTATCACTCAGGCGCCTTTGTAACTTTGTAACTCTCTTCTTCTCTCACAGTTTGGACTTCCTTGATCCTTTTCCTCGTGTCTTACTCGCTTCCACCAGAGATAAGAGCAGAGGAGACAAGGAAGAGACACAAGGAAAGAGAGACAAGGAAACAGGTGTTTTTTTTTCTTTTTTAGATCTCAGCTAAAACTGGATTTTATGAACTTAACAGGCATAACAGTGCTCATAACTCAGTTTTTTTTTTACTATAGCCACTTAATTTAATTGACAGCTTGTTTTCACTTTTAAGCTCAAAATCACAGTTACTCCTCGTGTTACATTAAAGGTCAAAGGTCAGACACATTGTGTTGGGCAAACTGAAGCTCCTCTGCTGCCACCTACTGGCTGTTGTCATTCTGAATGTGACCTTGTAAGGCAAGGCAAGGCAAGTTTATTTGTATAGCACAATTCAACAACAAGGTGATTCAAAGTGCTTTACAGAGACATTAGAAACAAAAACAAATAAAAAGCATGATTTAAAATTGATTAAAACAAGCAAATAAACTAACTAACTAATTAACAAACAAACAAACAAAACAGTATATAAAATCAAAACAGATAAAATCAGAACAGTAGATAAAATCAGTAGTTAAATGTAAGTTTTGAAATTTAAGCTTAAAGTGTGGATTTGGTGCTTTATTCAAATGCAGCTGAGAACAGGTGAGTCTTCAACCTGGATTTAAATAAACTGAGTGTTTCAGCTGATCTGAGGCTTTCTGGGAGTTTGTTCCAGATATAAGGAGCATAAAAGCTGAATGCAGCTTCTCCGTGTCTGGTTCTGACTCTGGGAACTGATAAAAGACCGGATCCAGATGACCTGAGGGATCTGGAAGGTTCATACTGGGTCAGGAGGTCACTGATGTATTTTGGTCCTAAACCATTCAGAGCTTTATAGGCCAGCATCAGAACTTTAAAGTCTATCCTCTGATATATATGTACATGTATACACAATGCACACTCTAACTGGCCAGTTTTTTAGGTACACTTTCATAGTAAAATGTCTAGTTTTAATAAATAATTATCAGAATCTTACAACCAAAGTTTTCATCTGATGTAAAATGTATATGTTACAGAGTATAGCATGGTGGAAAAGGATGGAGAGAATCCCCCACTAAGCTTTTGGGTTGGCATTACTTTAGATTCTGTTTTGTATTAATTGCATGCTTTGGTGTTTCTTTGTGTTTGATGTGAGGTGTAGGCCACACCCATGTGGGAGTGGAGATTCTACTCTAGTCCAGCTGCCAGCTATTTGGAGTTGAATACAGGGAGCAGCTGATTGGGGAGGATTGGAGCCCTACTCTATAAAGGGGAGAGGAAACAGGAAGTAGGTGTTTTGGTTGTTTTTTTTGTAGGACACTGGTGTAGCAGGGAAGCCGCGAAGATCCAGGATGAAGTGTGCACATTTTAATGGAAAAGATTTTTAACCTGGCCTGGTTTTTCTTTTAAAATAAACTGAGGATGTTGGAGGGAGGACTCATTCTTATTGGGATGTGAGTGGATGTGCTGGAAGGCAGGAAAACAAACACTGGACTGGAGACTCTCTGTGTCCCTGACAAGGAAACTGGACCAGTTTTGGGGAAGTTCCAGCTCCCAGGATGTGATGTGGAGACCCAGCCTCGAACGAAGTCAGGCCTGAAAAGGTGGGTGGCAAGCCTTTTTGAGGAAGATGCAGGATTGATACGTTTTGGCTGCTTGTTTTTCCTGTTTGTAACCAGGCTAACAACCCTGACCGCGGTGGCTTTGGGCCTTGGATTCCTGGCCAGAGTTGTCTTCAGCCAGTAGCTTTACCTGGAGAAAGAACAGATCTTGTGTAACCCATTACAGTGTGCGTGTGGTGGTTCGTTACTGGTCAATATTAGAGCTACTACTTTTTTGTACGGAGGCCATTTTGGGCCTTACGTAACATATAGAAAACACTCATATACCAAAAAGACAGTGTACATCACTGTCACAACAGCGTCTGTTTTCATTCAAAGGCTTTATGGCTTTTCCTATAATACCTGGTGGGCCGGTCTCTAGTCAAAATGCCTGGGCCGATTTTTTGTCCCAGTCCAGCCCTCATACGACCCAGTACTGGTAATATTTCTTAAGCAGATGAGGCATTATTTCTGTGTCATTATTTAATTCCAGAGGTTTATATTAAGTTGGGTTTTTTTGCACTTATTGACTTGTAAAAGCCTATATGACATATTTTATTTCAAAAATTATTAACCACACAGAGAAGGCATCGTTTAAATATGTTAAATATGTTTCTTTAAGCAAGTTCTTCATGACTGAGCTAAGTGTCCTCTTTTTTTGGAAATCAAAATATGGTCACCTTATTATACAGTACAAATAAAATGTTCACGTCCAAACAGTTTCACTAACACTGGATGGCCAGGAAGCGTTCGCGATGTCTTCTCCGGCGCTGATAATTGCCGTCTGTCTTGTGTCAGTGATGTAAAACACGGATTTAATGCGACTTGACCATTCAAACAGCAGTCACTTTCTCAAACATCAGATATATATCGGATTCAGTACCACATACGAAAGTGACCCAGATCGGATTTGTGCCGTTCACACTGCCATACCATGATCGGCTATGGGTCACATAGGGTCAAAAAAGTCGGATTTGATGCACTTTTGTGTGCAGTGTGAACGTAGTTTTAAATATTACCACACACCTGAAATTATCATGAATTTGATTCCTTTACCACATCTTTATTTGAAAAGCAGCTTTTCTATCAGCTGTCTGCACACTGAAACTGAAGATATTACAACTTATACAAATGTTAGTCCACAGAAGTGCTTTAAAATATGACACTTGCTGTTTTCATGGACATTATAACACATATTTTAGAAATTAAGCAGCTCTGTGGTTATTGTTTGTTTTGGAAAACCCACCCGTTATCTTTAGCAATTCAACGTTAACACCCGTGGAATCAGGCAACAGTTCTACCAGTAAGCAAACGGATGTTAAACCAATACAGAGTGTATCACTACAAAAATTCAGTCCTGAGAACAACAAAAAATGCCATAAGCTCATCTTTGCTCTCCATTATTTACCCGTGAGCTAACTGTGTCCTAACAGACACAAAGAAAAGCAGCTGTACCTCTTGGTTTTGTTCTTGGTTTTTTCCTTCTCTTTGATGATGATTCGTCCATAACTGAGCTCTTCTGTTCTCACTGCTGAGTAGACTGCAGCTGAATCAGTCTCTGCACAATAAAACACACAGAGGACATCATTGCAGGTAGTTCAGTCACATAAATAATGCCAGTCACATTAATCATAGCACAAAGGTGACATTATTTATTCTTCTTCCTATTTGTACAGTTGTGAAATAGGAAAAAGTTTAGAACAATGCTATAGCAGACAAACATTTCAACAACTGACTGCTGGAGAAGTCAGAATTATACACATTTTGTACCCTTTATGGTATTTAAATGATAAAAGCTTGTCATTTTTTTTGTATCTTTGATATATTATCAAGACAAATTTTAATTCCCATATGAGAAGAGAGAGGATGGTGGCACAGAAGTAGAAAAGAACTAGCTCTTGGAATTGATATTTTTTTTATTGTCATTTGTGCTTAGAAATATATAATCATTTATGCTTACATATTCATTCATATGCTGATAAAAATCTTATCCTTATTAGATAAGATTCTGTGTGCACTTGTGTACCATGAGATGAGAGGAAGCAGGCTCAACGTTATAATTCAATTATAGCTTTTGAAACCGGACTGCTGTTTCTTTTAAAAGTTTGACAGTTCACACCTTTAAATGTGCGTTTGAGACATGACCTGTTAGAAGTTCTTGTTTTTATAGTTTAGCGAGACGCTTACTTCTGCTTTTCTGCATACCTCATACACACGGTTTAAATTTATTGAAAGGTCATAGGTCTATTTATAGTATGGCTGGAACACACACACACACAGAATACAGACATTGATGTTGTTCAGATATGCCTGCTTATAAATGTCACATGTAATTGCATATTCATGAATGATTGTTTGCTGTAGCGAAGGAATCAGTCGAAGTTGGCTAAGGACAGGTGAAGGCCTGAGCTGACTTCCCTCGTGAGCCACAAAGAGCTCTGTCTTGTTTTTTTTTTTGTCGTGCAGTTTGTTGGTCTTGCTGTTCCAGCAGGGTTTGTGGCTAGATAAACCCAACACTACCCTTTTCGTTTACCTTTTAAACATCAGTGCACTAAATGACAATATAGAGTGCTAAATTTAAACTGACTGGGCTATGTGCTGAAACTACAGGATGAACGCACCAGCTATCAACATACCAGGATATCACAACACAAAAATTACGTTCATGTAAGTCGCATCCAAAATTGAATGTAAGTGCATTAACAGCCCTGCAGTAAAAACTGAGCAGAAACAGGAAATAGAAACCTGGACAACCACAAAGCTGCTAGTTTCTGTTAACCACAGACTGAACAACACAGTTTGGCATGTAAAGAACAACTTTCACTGTTAATGGTTGTCTACAAATACAGAACAACTACAGTACATTTATAGGCTTTGATTGGACAATGATATTTCTGAAACAAATCAAAGGATTGTAGGAGGGTCTTGTGTCTATGCCCATGAAAGCAGACTGCATATGCAGGGGAAACATGCAAAATGGTCCTGGTTCCTCAACACCTGACGCGGACCTTGTTAATACAGGCGACCTCCAAGCCGCTATGGCTTCATTTTTCTGTCTCTCTCTTATATCTGAGGTGGGTTTGCTTAGCATTTGTGGGTCTAGCCTTAGGACCCTAACAGAATACCGACTTCTCAAAGGCATCTAGTCTTACTAAACCAGCTGTACACAACCAAATCGTCTAAGGTATTCTCTCAGTGGCAGGGGAACAATATGACCACAGCCCCACCAAAGTTGGAGATGGCGCAATACTGGAAGAATCTCAAAAAATGCAGAAATTATGGTTTTTAGAGCTTGAATTCAAGATATTTAAGCTCAGATTAATGAGACACACAGCCCACAAATAACAAACAGAAGTTCAAGAAGTTAACTTGATAAAAAGAACTAATGCAACTAGTAGTGAAATATATCTGTTGTTATAGTGTTTTATGATGAGTTTTAATGAAACCTGTCATGTTTTTACTGGGAAAACAAAATTGTTTCATATGAAATAAACACAACATGAAGGTTAAGGGATCTGAATCATGTTTAACATATTACTAAAAATGATACAGTGAGTTTTGGTGAGGAACACTGAAACGAAACAGGAAAACTCCACTGAGCTGTCTGTACCTTTTAACCACTTTTTGGTTTTCCTGTAGAAATTGCTAACAAAGATACAAGCATGAAACTTCATACATAAAGTACATACATAAAGTAAATACATACATAAAGTAAATACATACATAAAATGAAATATTACCTTTGCTTTGTCTTAATAGGTGTCGCTGATGATTTGAGATTTTGATGTCACTGTACATGATGTCACTTTTTTCATCTTCTCCCCCATCTGCTGAAAAACAAGATGAATGACTGTATAAGTTATTGTATGTTAATGTCAGTGGAAACATAATTGTTAAATGTATTTTAACTTTCTATTTTTTTGTTTCTAACTAATAAAGTCTGAGTTTCACCTTCAGGTTTTCTGTGAACACATCGTCCCACCAGCAGAGCCACAACACAGACTGATCCAACACATGACAGCACAGAGAGAACAGGAGGCGAGAGTGAGGAAGGGCAATATGTAGGTGGAGGTGTGGATGTAGGTGGAGGTGTGGTGGTGTGTTCCCCTAAAATAAAGCAAACACAGTCATTAAGTTGGACCTGCAGAAACACAGACAGGTGAGTGTGTCACCTGTGACAGTGATCCAGCTGGATGGAGACTCTCCATGACCGCTGATGTCACACTTGTAGAGGCCTTCATCAGACCTGGAAACATGCTGGATGGTCATGTGACCTGTAGGCTGCTTCCTGATGAGGGAGCCATCTTTATAGAAAGCAGCTGGGAGGTTGGAGGGAGTGGTCTTTGTTTTACAGAGCAGAGTGACGTCATCTCCCTCCATCACAGGGAGGACAGGACTCTGCAGGATCACTGATCCACCTCAACACAGAGACAAACTACAGCATTTCATCCATTTACACACAGCTTCATCAACACTAACTCCACACACTCAGCTTACCAGTGACTGTCAGGTTAACCATGTTGCTGATGGGACCCTCTCTGGACTCACACCAGTAAACTCCACTGTCATGAGGGAACACAGTGATGTCACAGGAAGAACCAGCTGGTTTTCCCCACCCATCTCCACACTGAGTCCTCTGTTGTTTGCTTGTGTTTCTCCTCAGAGTCCATCCAGCAGAGCTGTCGTCCTCCTCACAGCTCAGAGACACAAAGTCTCCTTTAAAGAACTGAGAGCTGCTGGGACTCACAGTCAGACGAGCTTGGTTTACTGTGCAGCACAGAAGTGAGATCAGAACTACAAAAGATTAAACTTACATTCAGTTCAGTCAGAAAAAAGTGCACCGTAATGTTTTAGTATATCATGAAATCATTAAAAATAACAAAGAGTAGTAACAATAAGCTTTGCTCTTTTAATCAGATGAAATGAAATCAGATGATTTATCCCAAAGTGACAAAAATACAAAAAGAAAATCACAATGTTTTTAAACTTTATACTTATTTATGCTTCAGCTGTTGCAAGCCCTAACTGAATAATGAATGTAAATTAAATATATTTAAACAGTGTATATCTAACAAAATGCTAGATTAACTCTATAAAGTATAGTGTAGTTACAGTGTAAGATGAGGAATTTTCTTTTGTGTTTGCCCCACATTACAATGAAATTATCCACTTCTTAAAATTACTTCTGTCATAATGGACTTCAGGAGGCACAGATGGGTCTGCTCCCCTCTGATGGAGAATGAGTGGATTCTGTCTCCACCTTAAGGTTTCTGGGTACCCACATGTCTGTTGATTTCACCTAGACCCACAACACCAATGCCCTGGTAAAGAAGGCCCAGCAGCAGCTGCACTTCCTCCGTGTCCTGAGGAAGAATAACCAGAAGCTGCTGCTGGTCTTCTATCACTCCTCAGTGGTCCTACTGTCTGGGTGTTTGTTGAGCAGGGGCCACAGCTGAGAACAGGAAAGCTGTGCCGAGGGTAATTAACACTTCCCCAAAAATCACTGGATACCCTTTGCCACCTCTGGGGGCCATCACCAGATCCTCCTGTCTCAGGAAAACAAGGGCCATCACACGCAGCCCCTTGTGCCCTCCTTACCACCTGTTTTACCCGCTGCCTTCTGGTCAGCGCCTCAGGTCAGTCAGGTCCCACACCTCCAGAGATAAAATCTCTTCAGTCTAAATTTTAATTCTAATGAATATACTCAGTTTTGAACAAATGATGTAGAATATCAGCAAAGACAAAGGAGAAAAACAGCATCTGAGATCTTTGTCCAGAAGGAACAGATGCTGCGCAGGACCCTCAAGCTCCCAGGTCTCTGGTAGATGATCCGAGCTTGAAGGATAGACTACTCACAGGGGCGAGGGGGGAATTTGTTTTCTTTTTAAAATATATAACAGTTACTCTGGTTTCGAGTCAAAACAGAGGAGAGAGGACCCCTCCTACACCCCTGCTAATTCTACTTCATACCCTTCCTTCTGTACCTCAGGTCCTAACACTGAGCAGTGCTGATTTTCTATCCCTGGAAATTAACTAAAAATTCTAGTAATATTTCAATGTTAGAAAAACAACACTGCTTATGTTAGTCATTGTTAATCTTTAACTAGGTCACTGTTAGAAATACAACACTGTCAAAATTGTTAATTTAACACTCAAAAGAGTGGACACATTTCTTTCTAGTGTCAATTTAACACTGGAGGTTTTGCATAGTACCTGAACATTTTACTGAAGTACAATAACTATGTATTTGTGCATCATTGATTATTATTATAAAATGATTATATTATTGTAGGGTCTTCACCAAACAATATAAAGCACCTTGAGTCAACTGTTTTTGTGATTTGGCGCTATATAAATAAAACTGAATTGAAAGCAACTGAATTAATTACCAACTCTGGGACTGTGTGACAGAGTGCATGGAAAATCATCAATCCTGACTGTGCAGAGCAGTGGGGGAACCGTAGCTGAACTGTGTGGAGAGCTAATCTGAGCAAAGGAAAAGTGAATTCCAGTGCAAAGCAGCTTAATCGAATGGGATAAAGGCCTGAGCAGGAAAAACTGCAGACTGAGGCGAAGCAATGTGGAGGCTGGATGAGAGGCTGCAGGCCTGCAGGGAAATGTGGATGACATTATAAACTCTGTTCTACTTTAACCATAATTAATACATTTAAAATGTGTTTCTTATATTTTTGTGGCCGCCTGTGAGGCCAATACCACAACACACATACAAGCACACATACAGGCACACAAACACACACACACAATGCTTTTAGTGTTAAATAAATGTAATGCAAGTAGGCAGGTGTATTTATAACTTCATGACTGAGTCTTTCTAAGTCTTTCACAGCTTGTTTCCTGGTTAAGAAAGTAAAAGCAGGTCCTATATCAGACCTGCAGTTTGTCCTGTCCTGTTTTTAACTTGAACTGTTTTTAATGTCTTGTTCTCCATCATACTGATCAAGAATACATAGTAATTACAGTATTTAAAGAGAAACTGTGTACTTACAGAGCCAAATTTGCAGAGATGATTCCTTCATTGTGCTCGACAACTTCATGATGTGACTTTGTCATCATTTCCTAGAGACATTAAAGTAATCCCGCCCTCTTCCTCTGTGTGTGAGCGTATGGTTCCCCCCGCTAGCCCAATGTACTTCTTGCAAGACAATTGCTGAAAACTAATTTCTGGACTATACAAAAATACAGTGCAGCTCTCTGTGAGGCCTCAGTACCTCCTTTTTGTAATACACACTCTTTATATTTAGTAATAAGTAATTTAATAATAAGTCGTATAAACTGCTAATTTAACGATGGTGTTGGTGTCCTGAGTTGGTCTAAAATTACGAGTGTACAAAGGGTAAAGGAAGGGGCTCAACACACAGCTCTGTGGCACTCTGAGTGGCACTCTAACACTGTTAGAGTGGATGAGTGGTGTAGACCAACCCACATTAAAAATCCTGAACCCACAGGCAGATGTTGTGGGGAACAATCTGCTGGGTAGGATGGAAATGAATTCAGAGCTGTAGTCACAAACAGAGCTGTGTGTGTGCCCTGTGTTGCTCCACAGTACAGTGTGGAGGGTTGTAGATGGTGTCATCCATTAAAACACTGGTGGGAATCCAGGATCGGTCTTTCTATGCATTTCAGGTGTCAGTGGCCTCAGGGCCTTATTAGTTGGTCATTGGGTGGGTTATTTTGTTGTTGTTGTTTTTCAACTTTTCCCCCATCTGCTAAAAACCAAGATGAACAACTGTAAGTTATTGTACAGTGGGGCAAAAAAGTATTTAGTCAGCCACCGATTGTGCAAGTTCCCCCACTTAAAATGATGACAGAGGTCAGTAATTTGCACCAGAGGTACACTTCAACTGTGAGAGACAGAATGTGAAAAAAAAAACCATGAATTCACATGGTAGGATTTGTAAAGAATTTATTCGTAAATTAGGGTGGAAAATAACTGTTGCCGCACAGCAAGAAGGTCCTGAGTTCAATTCCACCATCAGGCCGGGGTCTTTCTGTGTGGAGTTTGCGTGGGTTCTCCCCGGGCACTCCGGCTTCCTCCCATAGTCCAAAGACATGCACTTTGTGGGGATAGGTTAATTAAAAAATCTAAATTGCCCATAGGTGTGAATGCGGGAGTGAATGTGAGTGCGAATGGTTGTCTGTTCCTGTGTGGTAGCCCTGTGACAGACTGGCGACCTATCCAGGGTGTACCCCGCCTCTTGCCCTATGACAGCTGGGATAGGCTCCAGCGACCCTGAAAAGGATAAGCGGAAATGAATGGATGGATGAAATATAATTATAATAATATAACAATAAATAGTAAGAATTACTGGAATAAGTAAATGAGGGGACATTGCTGTGAGTAAGCGCCTGCTTATTTTCATTTGTACTTTTTACTATTTTACTTTGAGTACATTTTCAAAACCAGTACTTTTTTCACCTTTTCTTGAGTAAAGAAGTTCAATTAGTACCTCAACTTTTTCTGAAGTTTTTCAAAATTAGTATTTGTACTTCTACTGAAGTACAGCATGTCTGTAATTTTGCCAGCCCTGACTATCCAGCCCAAGGTGAAAACTTCTTTATTTGGTATTAGAGACAAAAGACATTTAACAATAAGGAAAAAGGCATAAAAAACATTGCTTTTACAATCCTACTTGCACTGAGAAGAATATTCCTGTATTGGAAAAAAAAACAAAAAAACCTAATGTGTCCCGGTGGTTTGGCAAGCTGGTACAATTCATTCAATTAGAAAAAGTCAAATACACTGTCAGAGGGTCCAGGGACAGTCTTCTCTGTCTGGGATCCATTGCTAACATACGTTAGTAGACCTAAAACCTTGCACACCTAGTAGTCCTCTCACACTCACACATCTGTGTTTTATGTGTATATGTGCATACAGCACACAGCTTCATCAGTGGTGACTATGGGATCAGAACGATGCCAGCTTGAAATTTCCGTTTCAACACTTCCTGTTCCTGCTCAAACACAGTGGTGTTTCTGAGTAGCTTATCTGCTTAGCAATTTAATTAAAAACTTTTAAATACATTCTTTTTTTCATAGTATAATCTTCACGTGCTTCATCCGAAGCACACTTTCTGTGTACTCACTACCTAATTTATAGCCAAAGTATTCACTCACTGTGTCTCTACTGTTTCGCTAGCTTAGCTCATAGCCGACTCGTTAGCACCATGGCTACTTCACCTGTCCCTCCTGCACTTTCCTGCTCATTGTGTCAGATGTTTAGTTACTCCTCGACCTCCTTTAGCAGTAATGATATCTGTAACAAATGTAGCATATTTGCAGCACTGGAGGCCAGGATTACTGAATTGGAGACTCTGCTTCGCATCCTTCATTCACTCGTAGCTAGCCAGGCCTCTGTAGCTGGTGCAGCCAAAGATAGTGTAGGCCCCACTAGCTGTTCCCCGGCAGACCCTAAGCAGCTGGGGAAAGAGGGCGGCTGGGTGATGGTAGCGTTGCCAACCGTCCCTTAAAAAACGGAATCGTCCCGTATTTAGAAACAAAAGTACACGTCCCGTATTGAGCTAATAAGGGACGCAGTTTGTCCCGTAATACAGTGAGAATCAAAAGTAGTCTATAAATGTTAATGGAATTAACGCTTTGTTTGAAAACATAATTCCCAGCCCCTCTCCTGCTTTGTGACCAATGAGCTGACAGCACACTTATGACAATTCAAGTATGACCGTTCAGATTACCGCTCATTTCATTGGTCGAGGAAAGGTCGCTTACGGAGAAAATACCAGAAGACAACAGATGACCACAACAAGAAGCATGGCCAACAGGGAAACAAACGCCGACACTGCGGTGCAAGTCTCAGACGACATACACCTAAAGCTGGGCAGACACTGTGTGATTTTTTCAGTCACGTTATTCAGCTTCTGCTCAAACTCCACGATTGACTCGCAGGGGTTATAAGTTGGTAGGTCATGATGCAGGGTCTCCGCCCAATGCTCTGATGCGACCTGAATGCTCAAACTGTGCGTCCATAAAATGAAGGTTATAACAGAAAATCTGTCACTCGCTCCCCCTCTCTGTCTTTCACTCACACAGACACAACACCACCATCAACTTTGCTAAATTGCTAATGAAAAACATTGATCAGGCAGCTGTGATTGAGCAACAATGTAAATCCAACTATTTTCACGGTTGTTGTTGTCGTAAAAATTTTGTGAGGTCACATCGAAAAGGCTCGGATGAGCTTTCCATAGTTCTACAAGTTGTGCCTCCATCGCTTGTGTCCAGATCACACGCCGCACAGCCGTGCTGCTCCATCTTTTTCACCGACGTTTACGTGTTTGCGCGTGAGCAGTGTGAGCGGCTGTGGTGACACCCTCACGACCAAGCGATTGATGATCGGGAGCTGGTGTTAATCGCTTCCCGTTACCCCACGTATACTACACGATGCACGATGAAGGCCAAAATCGGGCCGATCACCAAATTGGTCGCACGACTCAAAAGTCGGCTCAAAATGGGCCAAAAATCGCACAGTGTAAGCCCAGGATTAGACCAGCAATGTTTGTTCTTCTCAGAGAAAGAAAAAAAAAGGAGGAATGGGAAAAGGAAAACACCTGGCTGGAAAAAGGTCACCATAGCGCCTATAAAGCGCATTGCACTGTGTGCCGGCGCACTTTTTCCATAGGCATGCTTCTAATGGTGGGCACATGAAGAACATGAGGGGCGTGAAAGCTCGGGGAACCCTTTACCAATTTTTTGTCCACCAGGCCACGGCAGAAGCAGATATGGTATGTAAACACTGGTTTGTTTGTTTTTTAAACCCTCTGGTTAAGGTTAATATGGGCATGTGCAGTGAATATCAGCGCTATGTGGCCAGAAGTGTGATAATATAATTTATTTTGTGTAATAAACAACTGCAAGGATTGATGATTACAACAAATAGATGACTAATACATAAAAGTAATACATAGATGAATAATGATGATGAGTTATGATGCGTAATCATGGGAAAGAGCGGGTTTACAAACGGGAGCAGCTGATTAGCATTAAAAAAGCTGAAATAATACCTCAACTGAAGCCAATTGCACTAAATGCACTAAATGTGCACTGTTACAAGAATGTTTTTCGATCTATTGTTTTCTATTAATTTATATAATTTTAAGTTAAGCAGGACAGAGTTCTTTTAAAGAAAGATTTACTTATATTCTCAAAAGTTAAGAATATGCATCTACTTAAATCAAATTCAAATCAAATGGTTAAAAAAAACAATTTCACACACAAAAAAAAAGAGCTACAAAATTCACCACACTGGAAAGGGTGAAGACAACTGGGTCGCCCGGCCCTGGCCACGAGGTGTCCCTTATTTATTTTTCAGGGAGTTGGCAACCCTAGGTGACGGTGAGGAGGAAGCATAGTCCTAAACAGAAGCCCCAGGTACACGACCAACACGTTTTTCCCCACTCGGCGACACACCCGCCGGGGATCAAACTCTGGTAATTGGTGATTCTGTTCTCAGACATGTGAAGCTAGAGACACCGGCAACCATAGTCAATTGTCTTCCAGGGGCCAGAGCAGGCGACATTGAATGAAATTTAAAACTGCTGGGCAAGGGTAAACGTAAATTCAGTAAAATCATAATTCACGTCGGCAGTAATGACACCCGATTACGCCAATCGGAGGTCACTAAAGTCAATATTGAATCGGTGTGTAACTGTGCCAAAACAATGTCGGACTCTGTAGTTTTCTCTGGTCCCCTCCCCAATCGGACCAGGAGTGACATGTTTAGCCGCATGTTCTCCTTAAATTGCTGACTGTCTGAGTGGTGTCCCAGAAATGATGTGGGCTTCATAGATAATTGGCAAACCTTCTGGAGGAAACCTGGTCTTGTTAGGAGAGACGGCATCCATCCCACTTTGGATGGAGCAGCTCTCATTTCTAGAAATATGGACAAATTTATTAAACCCCCCAAAATATGACTATCCAGAGTTGGGACCAGGAAGCAGAGTCGCAGTCTTACATGCCTCCCTGCAGCTTCTCTCCTCCTGCTACCCCCCCAAAAACCCATCTCCATAGAGACTGTGTCAGCTCCCAAAAATACATAAAACAAACTAAAAACCAGCAACAAACAACTTAAACATAAACAATCACAAGGAAAGAACAACACAGTATCCACATCTGAACCAAAGAGTAAAACAGTGAAATGTTGTCACGATCGGGCGAATTACACACAGTAATTCGGCGTGTAATTGTAGGCGCTGCGTAGGTCTAGTTTGGTGAAGATGCAGGCCTGGGAGAGGGAATCGAGTGCGGTGGATAGCAGAGGAAGAGGATAGCGGTTCTT
Source organism: Diplotaxodon limnothrissa (assembly GCF_057381915.1). NCBI lineage: Eukaryota > Metazoa > Chordata > Actinopteri > Cichliformes > Cichlidae > Diplotaxodon > Diplotaxodon limnothrissa. The sequence goes on from NC_140598.1 coordinate 30,147,307, forward strand.
GATAGTGACTTTATTCAAGCCCCGATAATCTATACAGGGGCAGAGCCCGCAATCTTTCTTCTTGACAAAGAAGAATCCAGCAGCAGCAGGAGAGGTAGAAGGGCGAATAAAGCCCTGTTGGAGAGCCTCAGCAACGTACTCCTCCGTGGCCTTATTCTCTGCAGGAGACAGAGAGAACAGGCGACCACGAGGAGGGACCGCTCCTGGGAGGAGCTCAATGGCCATGTCGTAGGAGCGATGAGGAGGTAGAGTAGAGGCTCGCCTCTTACTGAAGACCTCAGATAGGTCATGGTAAGCCGGAGGGATATTATCCAGATCAATGGGCTTCGGGGGAGAGGTCTCTTCTGACTTTGAGTTCTTTTTGGTCCGAGAGAGAAGGCAGCGGCGTGGACACTGGGGACCCCAATCCAGGATCTGGCAGGAAGACCAGGAGATGTGGGGGTCATGTTGACGGAACCAAGGGTATCCAAGGATGAGAGGAGAGGAAGTGGCCGAGACTACTAGAAACCGGATCTCCTCCTGATGATCCCCAATAGACATGCTGATAGGTTTTGTATTGTTGATTGTCATTTATGCTTAGAAACATTTACTCATATATGCTTAGAAGAGTATAATCATTTTTAGATTGAAAGAATGTCTCATCCTAAAGAGGTCTGTAAGAACTCTGTGTAGCTGAAGAGGGGGTGCGTTCACTCCTCTGTACAGAGTGTGTTCTGGCATAGATCACACTCCCTAGGAGAGTTTATCTTTTCTTGTTGATTTATGGTATAGCAAGCACACGTATATCTGTTTAAGTATAAGAGCCTTTTGTTAGATGGACTTAGACGTCCTGGCACTAGCCTTGGGGAGTCTTCACAGGGTCACATCTTGACCTCACACACACACACACACACACACACACACACACACACACACACACACACACACACACACACACACACACACACACAGGCAAGGTACTCTTTGTGTGTATATAGACGTCACATGTTAGTGAACCTATGCATATTCATGTAACCTCAATAAAAGGATAGTGTACGGGAGAACGGACGAGAGCAACTGGGGCCAAGCGAAGGGACGGCGCTCTGTCCGGTTCTCTCCCGTGCACGAGTAACATGAAGCCTGCCTACTTTGTGTCTTGCTTTGCAGTGTAATTATATTGTCTTCAACGTTCCAGCGAATAGGTTTATGCTATAAACCTAACACATGCGAACTGGCTGCGTCTGGAACTGGATCGGGTAGGGTTGGAGGGGTCACCCATCTACTGAGGTCACTGGGAGAAATCGATCAACAGGAGTTAACGGAATGCGAAGTCAAGAGGCTAGTTTTTGGTTGATGAAGTTCTCAGCGGCTCTGGTGTCCAGGAGGGCTTCAGATGAGAACTGTTGGTGTTTCAGGTGAAATATTACTGGTAACAGAAAACGAGAGTGGTCAGAGGAATGCGAAGGGCCAGGTGGGACTCCCCCCGCAGTCTACCTGGCGTCGTCGTTTCCCGGACGTAGCGGGCACTGGGGACGACGGTGTCGAGCTGATCCACAGTAGGCACAGAGACCCTCACGCCAGCGTCTCTCTCTCTCCTCTTTGGAGAGTCTACCCAGCTGTATGGGCTCCTTGCTGGATGTACTGCTTGGGCTAGCAGCGGCTCCTTCAGAGGGGGGAGGAGGCTGCGAAGACGTGGCCCTCTGAGGTTGGAAGGGTTTGAAGGCCCAAGGGGTGTGGCGAGGCCGCGACATCACTCGTTGGTCGATCTTCAGGGCGAGGTCCACGGCCTCATCCAGAGTTTTTGGGGCCACACCGCTTAGCGGTCAGGGTACGGAATTGGGAGGCAAAGTGACAGACGGGTCGACTGCCCTGGCGTAAATGAAGCAGCTGTGACTCCACTTCCACTTCACTGCTCGGGGGAACAAATATCTTTTTTAATTCCTCCACAAACAGGGCATAGTCATTGCAAGCTGCAGATTTATTGTTGTAGAGAGCCGCGGCCCATTCCTTTTTTTTTTTTTTTTTTTTTTTCCTGAGCCTGGCCAGACAAGAGAGAGGTTAACATTGCAACTTTTGCACGGGCGGTGGCATATTTAGTGGGCAGACATTCAAACAGCATGTCTAAAGTAGCAAGCAAACGATCAGGCCAGCCATCAACTCCGTTCCACTTATCTTGTAGTCCGATCCGGGGCTCCGCGCTCACCGGCGCTGGCTGACGTTGCAGCGAGGTGACGGAAGTGGAAAGTTGGAGGACAGTTTCGGTGAGAGACTCCATTTTTGTGCTCATCCGATCTACCACACCGCGAAGATATAGTACTTCGGCTTTCAGCCGTTCGAATTCCGCTGGGTCTATATGGGGCTCAGACATCCTGTCACGATCGGGCAAATTACACACAGTAATTCGGCGTGCCCGTGTGGCGTGCTGGCTAGACCCAAACGCGGCGAAGGCTAGCGGTGGGTTGGAACAGACACGCAGTTATTCTAGTAACGATCAGTGCACGAAGCGTGGCTTCGGAACTGGCGTTACAGACGGAGAGCGAGCGGAGCCGGGATGAGAAAAAGAATCGAGAGGAAAAACACTCACAGTTGCTGAATCAGCCGATGACTGACGTCGGCAAGGTTTCGAAGCTCCTGACATGAAGAGAACGATGTCTGAGCAGCAAACAGGTGGGTGGCGTCTCTCTTTTAAACCCAGCCCCGTGATCAGCTGATCACCAGCTGACAAATGTGGATTATTAAATATTAGGTCTCTCTCCTCCAAGTCTCTGTTAGTACATGACTTAATAATTGATCAACAAATTGATTTACTCTGCCTTACAGAAACCTGTAACTAAGTTTAAGAATATAATCCACCCACTGTTATCATCTCCAATGCCCTGTACCAACAGGGCATTGAAGGGTGATTATCTTGTTAATAATTTTATCTCCTCACTAAGTACGACTCTGACCGTAGTTAAACCTTTACTCAAAAAGCCATCTCTAGACCCAGCAGTCTTAGCTAATTATAGGCCAATCTCCAAACTTCCTTTCATATCAAACATCCTTGAAAGAGTAGTTGTCAAACAGCTAACAGATCATCTGCAGAGGAATGGTTTATTTGAAGAGTTTCAGTCAGGTTTCAGAGCTCATCACAGCACAGAAACAGCTTTAGTGAAGGTTACAAATGATCTTCTTCTGGCCTCTGACAGTGGACTCATCTCTGTGCTTGTCCTGCTAGACCTCAGTGCAGCGTTCGATACTGTTGACCATAATATCCTATTAGAGCGATTAGAACATGCTGTAGGTATTACAGGTACTGTGCTGCAGTGGTTTTGTATCATATCTATCTAATAGATTCCAATTTGTGCATGTAAATGGAGAGTCCTCTTCACACACTGAGGTTAATTATGGAGTTCCACAGGGTTCAGTGCTAGGACCAATTCTGTTTACACTATACATGCTTCCCCTAGGCATCATCATTAGAAGACATAGCATACATTTTCACTGCTATGCAGATGACACGCAGCTCTATCTATCTATGAAGCCAGATAACACACACCAATTAGTTAAACTGCAGTCTTTAAGACAAACTGTCTTAAAGACATAAAGACCTGGATGGCCGCTAACTTTCTGCTTCTTAGAAAGTGGACGGCAACATTTAAAGCCTTAATAATTCATTTAATTATCCATTTTAAAAAAGTGAATAAAACAATTACTGTATTCCATATGACTGCTCCCAAATTCAGATAAAACTGAGGTACTTATTGAGGTACTTACTAAATGCAAGTCTCACTTTTCCACCTGAACCAGTGTCTAATCTTAGATTTTCTCTCCTGATTCATTCCAGATTATTCTAAATTATGAATGAATGGTTTACTTCACCTTTTTGATAATAAAATGGTAGGTCCCAGTGGTATTTGGTATTGGAGAAATTCAAAATAAATTAAAACGAAATCAATTAAATGCACTGCAGCACTGATTGTTAATACAACACGTCACCTTGATGAACGCTAATTAATTTCTTTCATAATTTCATCAGTAGAAGTTACTCTCTTTCAGAAACATATGATTCATGTTAGTGTGCATTTGTTATGGCCGCTTAATCTGACCCAGATTTTGACTGAATCGACACCGAGATCATCATGAGGTGAGACGCCTGGCCATGTGGTGTGTTGACAACAATCTCTCTCTGAATGTGGAGAAGACGAAGGAGATTGTTGTGGACTTCAGGAGAATGCACACCCAACATGCTCCTCTGACCATTGACGGAGCGTCTGTGGAGAGAGTGAGCAGCACCAAGTTCTTGGGTGTGCACATCACAGAGGATCTCTCCTGGACGTACAACACCACAGCACTGGCCAAGAAATCACAGCAGCGTCTCTTCTTTCTCCGCAAACTAAGAAGAGCAGGAGCACCAGCCCCCATCATGTACACTTTCTATAGAGGCACCATCGAGAGCATCCTGTCGAGCTGCATCACTGTGTGGTTTGGAGCCTGCAATGCGTCCTGTCATAGAACCCTCCAACGCATAGTGAGGGCTGCGGAGAGGATCATTGGTGTCTCTCTCCCCTCCCTCCAGGACATTTACAGCACCCGTCTCACTAAAAAAGCCCTTTGCATAGCGGCTGATTCCACGCACCCAATGCAAAGCTTCTTCAAGCTGCTGCCGTCAGGGAGGAGACTGCGGAGTCTCCAGGCCAGGACCAGCAGACTGAAGGACAGCTTCATCCATCAGGCTGTCAGGAAGCTAAACTCCCTCCCGATTCTGCCCCCTCTCCCCTCTTCTCCTCCACGGTCTCACTGAACTCTGTCACACACACACACACACACACACACTCTCTGACTCACTCACTGGCCTGCACTAGTTACCAGTCACTTTGTGGAGCATTGGACTGCCATTACCTCATAAGACTTTGTTGTTACACTATCTCTTACTGTATATTACTAAATCTCCATTTGCACTATTTGCCTATTTGCACTACTCTGCCTGGTTTACACTCAATGTCATTTACCCTTACTTGAATATTGTATATTGTATATTGCATAGCTTTTTTGTTATACGTAAAATTGTATTGTATTATTAAATTTTTACTTTTTAATTATTTTATTTGCATTTTTTAATCACTCTCTTATATTTAAATGTTCATTTGCTATTTCATCTAGGGTTTGAGAGTAACGGAATTTCTATTCTATACACCATTTCCATTGAGAAAAATGGACATTCAAAGTTTGAATTTTTTTTTTTGAAAGAGCCATGGCTTGAAAAGTGAAAACTGCAGTAATAAAGGCCCCAAGTTGAAAAGTGCCAGAAAAATAAGTTTCACTCTGTACTGCAACTTTACCAGTGCTGGCTTAAAAGAAAGGATGGTACATATTCGAAGAGGTAAACATGTTGTTCCCACATCATAACTGGAAAACTGTTCAATCGTACAGTCTGGTCCTGAAAACCTGGGCCTTCTTTGAAAGGCTGTTCCTTTTGAGCTCCATAACCAGTTTCTATAATACCTCGAAGGTATACTTTTCCAGTGGGTAGGTGAGGTTCAAAGTGTACATTAGTCCAAACAGCATTGCAGCTGCTAGGGTATAGTTATCCAAATCCTGCCAGACTCTCTGGCCTTCAAGGATTATCCCGATGTCCTCAGGGCTGCCATTGCCATCTCTTGACTTTATGGTGTAAATTCCCATGGTTGTTTCCTTATTAGATCGTTGGATAATGGCTTCATCTGTGGCCTAGAAAATGCAGAATTCCAGAATTTTATTAAACAGAACACTGGTCAAAGAACATTAGACCAAATCTTATTTTAATCTGTGTCACTATTCCAAAAAATGTTAACATTAACACATTAGGTGAAAAAAAATGGATTCATTAGAGCATGTGATTTGAGTCCTCAGAATGCTTAAAAAGGTAATGCATTTCTGAAGTGAAATCTCCATGCAAAGAAGCAGAATACTGTTAGAGCATAGAGAGGTGTGCAACTATGAACTCCACACATAGTTCTAATGCAGGTAAAAGAAAAAAGAAAGAAAAAACGCACCCATGGTAAATTGTAAAGATCCCAGGTGATTTTCAACATACTCATGGCATAGAGTGACAAGCAGCATTTTGTTAAAATTATTATTTTCCCTGAAGTGTATACACAAATTAATTTTTTTCTTACCTGGGCCGTGGGCTCCAGAATGTTCTGCAGTCTTCTTCCTATTTGTCCTCCTCGCCTTTTGAAGACCTTTATTAGTTTGTCAGATAGCACATCTATCTGCGAGAGTAATCTGGACTGCAGTGGCATGGTGGTAATGCGCTTAAACTCTGCATTTATCTAAAAAGAGAAGTTGTCACATAAAAATGCTGTCAAAATCTCAACTCTCACAAGGTTACATCCACACAAAGTTATATTACATATTACTATTTATTAGCTATGGGTCCCATGTTGCTGAGCAGTTCCATAGTTGCCCTTACTTCCATACCACCCAAAGCCTGTTTGCAACCACAGCAGTTGCCTCCTTCTGGCCATTTTGCAGTTCTGCCAAATGACCCAGAAACTACATCTATTATTGTCATATACACATCAAGGTCTTTCATTAATACTTAGTTAAATTAGTTAATTTGACCTTTCCAGAAAATTTACCTTACAGAAGGTGAGATAACATATGCAAATCTTCACTAGTAAATAAAATAATGTTATTAAAACCTTAACTGTAACACCTCTACGTAACAGCGCTAGAGAATAGTTCTGAAGCAACAGCAATCTGCCCTTCAGCAGGGATAAGCACCATATATCGATACAGAAAAAATAAATTTAACATATTTATATTGTCATTATTTTTATCTCTTTAAGCCTTCCTCTCAGTCTCTCTATAAATCAGTTAAAACAATTTGTTGGGTTTTTGTGTCTTTAACATGTTATCAGTACATTACATTCACTGCCCCAGAACATGAAATAAAGCCCCACGTCATGCACTTCCTCTCCTAATGAGTACTGCATAGGTGTCATGCCCTAAATAAACCGACTTTAGTGAAGACACCCCCCCCCCCCCCCCCCCAAACACACAGAGCCCACCCCATGGCAAACTAGCTTATTTAACTGTTTAACTAAAACATTTTAGGTACAACCAGTTAACTAAATGGACACGAGTTTGTTAGTCTGTATTCACTGAGAAAAAACAAGCGAATGTGACTGGGCACACACTGAAAAAAAGCTAATGCACATAATAGTGTCCCGCAGCTTAAGCTAGCATTATCATTAGTTAACTTAAGGAATGACTTGTTTTTTCCATTATGTTGCTCAACAGCAATTCATGAGAAAAACTTCCCCATCTAATGGATGTTCTCTTCGTTTCCTCTCAAACATGTAGTTTTCAGTTTACCTCGACAAAGTAAAGCTCAGCACCAAACGTAAACGAAGCGAAGACAAAAAATGGCGGACCGCCACAGTGAATTTTCCCTCGCAGAACACACCTGGGGGGGTGGGGTTTCAACAGAAAACATAACTATTTTCTGTTATTTTGATATGACTGGTTTTAAAAGACTGAACATCCTTCTAAAACAAGTGAAAGGCGTGAGACTTAATTATGTTTAGACCAAAAATATAAATGATTCATGTTGGATATATTTACTGTATTTTTACTAATTTAACAACCTCATCATTGCATTAGTTGCTTTATGCCATAGCATTACGCTTACATTACAGGGAGTGCCGAATTATTAGGCAAGTTGTATTTTTGAGGAATAATTTTATTATTGAACAACAACCATGTTCTCAATGAACCCAAAAAACTCATTAATATCAAAGCTGAATGTTTTTGGAAGTAGTTTTTAGTTTGTTTTTAGTTTTAGCTATTTTAGGGGGATATCTGCGTGTGCAGGTGACTATTACTGTGCATAATTATTAGGCAACTTAACAAAAAACAAATATATACCCATTTCAATCATTTATTTTTACCAGTGAAACCAATATAACATCTCCACATTCACAAATATACATTTCTGACGTTCAAAAACAAAACAAAAACAAATCAGTGACCAATATAGCCACCTTTCTTTGCAAGGACACTCAAAAGCCTGCCATCCATGGATTCTGTCAGTGTTTTGATCTGTTCACCATCAACATTGCATGCAGCAGCAACCACAGCCTCCCAGACACTGTTCAGAGAGGTGTACTGTTTTCCCTCCTTGTAAATCTCACATTTGATGATGGACCACAGGTTCTCAATGGGGTTCAGATCAGGTGAACAAGGAGGCCATGTCATTAGTTTTTCTTCTTTTATACCCTTTCTTGCCAGCCACGCTGTGGAGTACTTGGACGCGTGTGATGGAGCATTGTCCTGAAAATCATGTTTTTCTTGAAGGATGCAGACTTCTTCCTGTACCACTGCTTGAAGAAGGTGTCTTCCAGAAACTGGCAGTAGGACTGGGAGTTGAGCTTGACTCCATCCTCAACCCGAAAAGGCCCCACAAGCTCATCTTTGATGATACCAGCCCAAACCAGTACTCCACCTCCACCTTGCTGGCGTCTGAGTTGGACTGGAGCTCTCTGCCCTTTACCAATCCAGCCACGGGCCCATCCATCTGGCCCATCAAGACTGACTCTCATTTCATCAGTCCATAAAACCTTAGAAAAACCAGTCTTGAGATATTTCTTGGCCCAGTCTTGACGTTTCAGCTTGTGTGTCTTGTTCAGTGGTGGTCGTCTTTCAGCCTTTCTTACCTTGGCCATGTCTCTGAGTATTGCACACCTTGTGCTTTTGGGCACTCCAGTGATGTTGCAGCTCTGAAATATGGCCAAACTGGTGGCAAGTGGCATCTTGGCAGCTGCACGCTTGACTTTTCTCAGTTCATGGGCAGTTATTTTGCACCTTGGTTTTTCCACACGCTTCTTGTGACCCTGTTGACTATTTTGAATGAAACGCTTGATTGTTCGATGATCACGCTCCAGAAGCTTTGCAATTTTGAGACTGCTGCATCCCTCTGCAGGATATCTCACTATTTTTGGCTTTTCTGAGCCTGTCAAGTCCTTCTTTTGACCCATTTTGCCAAAGGAAAGGACGTTGCCTAATAATTATGCACACCTGATATAGGGTGTTGATGTCATTAGACCACACCCCTTCTCATTACAGAGATGCACATCACCTAATATGCTTAATTGGTAGTAGGCTTTCGAGCCTATACAGCTTGGAGTAAGACAACATGCATGAAGAGGATGATGTGGACAAAATACTCATTTGCCTAATAATTCTGCACTCCCTGTAGCTTGAAGCTCAAGGTCGTCATTTTATTTAATTTCTTTCTCTGGGCTTACAAACAGGACACACAACATTTAGATAACCGTTACACTGAATCTTGGGTCTGTGTTGAGTCTTCCAGCTGCTGACTACAGAAGCTAGATTGACCTTTCAGCATGTTTATAGCGGCTGTGGCTATGTGCTGGTAATGTTACCATGTGTGAGCAGTCACATTGGCAGCAGACATGTTTCAACAAACTAGTCATATCCCAGCCCTACATTAGCTTGTTTAATGGTCAAGACACTGCAGGTACCACCACTTACTACAGACACCGATGCAAGTTTGTAATAGTCTGTTAATTTAGACTGAAAGAATATACAAACAATATTAACTCACATTATATATGTTAATTACTAATTTGCTTATCGCATAATTTCGGTTACCATTAGCTAACTGGAGCCTAACATTAGCCTTTCATGGTTTTCGATAAACACCCCACATACCTGTAAAATAACAACACCCCAGTAAAAGTCCACATATATAAAGGGTCTACACTCTTTCTCACTGGTGTGTTAGCTTTAAAATCTTATTTACCTTCAAGTGTAAAACTCCAGATGGTAGTAGATTTTCCAAAGCGAGAGACAAAAATGGCGGACAGGGCAGCCGATTTTTCCTTTCCAGGGGGCGGAGCTTGAGGATAAAACACGACTAACTTGTTTCTTTTCAACATGATTTGTTCAAAAAGAATGAATATTCTTAAAGAATATGTGAAAATTAAAAGACAAAAATATGTTTAGATGTGAAATTTAAATTAGTCATGCTGGATATATGAAGTAATTCTATGCAAATTCAACAACCACCCTATTGCATTTTTTTCAATGTACATGTTTCAGATCATCAAACATATTTTAATATCAGACAAAGACAAATCGAGAAAACACAAAGTGCACTTTTTAAATAATGATTTCATTCATTAAAGAGAACATTTATCTAAACTACCTGGTCCCTTCCGAAAAAGTAATTGTCCCTTTGTTAAATTGTGAAATAACAGATTTACATTTTTTTGGAAACATCCTGCCACAATCTAAATAAACACCTGAGAAACAAAGTCATCAACACATATCAGTCTGGAAAAGGTTACAAGGCCATATCTAAGGGTTTGAACCGATGCTGCTCAGACTCTGCAGTTGTGGTTTTAGTTGTGCTTATTTGTTGTTATCTCCTCTGAAGAGAGGTCTGTATCGGTTAGCCACAATAATTCACATTTTCCATCAAATATTTGTATGAGAACCACACAAGAAAAATAAGAAGTGTGACCAAAGTTTATTGAACCTGCAGAGAAAACAGGTCACTGCTGTGGAGCACACATAGAAATCAAATATAAAGAGCGGGGAAGTTACTGAGTATGTTAAATAAACAGCAGTGTTTGGTTTTTTTTAATACTAGTTCTATACTATATGTTACTGCTTAAATATTAATAAACGTGTGATGTGTATATATATATATATATATATATATATATATATATACATATATATATAGTGGTTAGACTACACGCCTTTGGAACACAGGATCGCAAGTTCGATTCCTGCCTGGGGCGTCTGTATCCAGTAAGGCTAGACCCCCTATGCTAAGCAAGCCTACCGCAGACATGAGCGAGACAGATAAATATGAAGGCATGCCGGCTCGGACGTCGCCCGGATCAACAAGGTCCGCGTCAGGTGTTGAGGAACCAGGGCACCCTGACGAAAAGTGGGCTACTTGGAACAAGAAGGCATCGGTGGGCAAGAGACAAAAGGTACCCTGCTGGGGTAATAGGCTGGCCAAAGGAGGAGATAGAAGCCACTGACATAAAGACAAGAAAGCTCCTTACCATGCATGGAGGGTTTCACCCCAAGTCCAGCACCCTGAGGCTGTATGCTAAGCGGAAGGAAGGGGGCCGGGGACTGGTGAGTGTCAGCACCACAGTCCAGGATGAGACAAGGAACATCCACGAATACATCACGAAGATGGCCCCAACTGACCGAGTGCTCAGTGAATACCTCAGGCAGCAGAAACCCAAGAAAGAGGAGGGAGACGAGGAACCATCATGGAAGGACAGGCCCCTGCACGGTATGTACCACCGGCAGATAGAGGAGGTGGCTGATATCCAGAAATCCTACCAGTGGCTGGACAAAGCTGGACTGAAAGACAGCAAAGAGGCACTAATCATGGCAGCACAAGATCCATAGAGGCTGGGGTCTATCACACCAGGCAAGACCCCAGGTGGAGGCTGTGTAAAGATGCCCCAGAGACAATCCAGCACATAACAGCAGGGTGCAAGATGCTAGCAGGCAAGGCATACATGGAACGCCATAACCAAGTGGCCGGCATAGTGTACAGGAACATCTGTGCCGAGTATAACCTGGAAGTCCCGAGGTCAAAATGGGAGATGCCCCCAAGGGTGGTGGAGAATGACCGAGCTAAGATCCTGTGGGACTTCCAGATACAGACGGACAAAATGGTGGTGGCTAACCAACCGGACATAGTGGTGGTAGACAAACAGAAGAAGACGGCCGTAGTGATCGATGTAGCGGTTCCGAATGACAGCAATATCAGGAAGAAGGAACACGAGAAGCTGGAGAAATACCAAGGACTGAGAGAAGAGCTCGAGAGGATGTGGAGGGTGAAGGCAACGGTGGTCCTCGTGGTAATCGGAGCACTAGGTGCGGTGACTCCCAAGCTAGGCGAGTGGCTCCAGCAGATCCCGGGAACAACATCGGAGATCTCTGTCCAGAAGAGCGCAGTCCTGGGAACAGCTAAGATACTGCGCAGGACCCTCAAGCTCCCAGGCCTCTGGTAGAGGACCCGAGCTTGAAGGATAAACCGCCCGCAGGGGCGTGCTGGGTGTTTTTTTTTTTATATATATATATATACACACATTGTTTTATTTGTTTCGTTTTTCTTTTAGCTTTTACATTTGCAATATCTTTACAAAAATCTCTTTTTGGTCTCTCTGGCCTTTTAAGAGCGTATTTAGTGAGAAGAACAATGGGAATGTGTACAGTCTGTTTTACAATGAATGCCCTCAGGGTTGAGGACCAGCAGCTGGAAGTTTGGTCTGGTGGATTACTTCAGTGAGGAGTAGACCACATTTGGCTCTGGTAGAAAATCTGAAAATAAAAACATAGACAGTTCAAACAGTATGAGACCAGTCAAGTCAAAGTGAAGATAATGCAGAAGTCATTTTTTGGATAGAATTTTCCTCCAGTTCAACAAATCTTCCCTGTTTTCCTGTTGTTCTTATACATTTTGACAGCACTAATTTATTTGAACAAAAAAGCATCAGCTGCTGCTCTACACATGAATCATATCAAAGTTACATGAATGAAACTCAGCTCTTTCTTCATTAGTTTCACATTAAAGGCCTTGCAATCAAATCTTTTAATGTGAAAGAAACCCACCAGGAAGTGTTAGGTATTTCATGTAAAGGAAGACAGTCTCAGCACATTGTAGATTCATTTTACTTCAACATGAGGGAGAGTGATATATGTCAGAGTAGTTAAAGTTTGTTCTGGCTCACATCAAGTGAATAAATGATGTGAAAGGGAACACTTGTATGCACCCAGTACAGCTTCAATTATCATAATCACAATGTTGCAGCTAAAATATAATCATTTTTAAATTTAAAATAAAAAGAAGGTAAATATAAGGAACATTATTTAATATCTAACATCTCTGCAATATACTAGTACAGGAATTAGATTTAATTTGCAGGTTTTGTTTTCAAATTGTGATTTATGTTTGTCTACCGAGAGGTGGGATTGATAGATAAGTCCTGCCATCCAGCCTTTAAATCACGGGTCCCCAATCCCAGTCCACAAGAGCCAGTGTCCCTGCAAGTTTTAGATGTGTCCTTGATCCATCACAGCTGATTTAAATGGATAAATTACAACATGTCTTGAAGTTCTCCAGAGGCCTGGTAATGAGCTAATCATATGATTCAGGTGCGTTGACCCAGGGTGAGAGTGAAAACCTGCAGGGACACCGGCCCTCGTGAACTGGGATTGGGGACCCCTGCTTTAAATCATTATGGCTGAGGGAACTGTGCTTATCCAGAAGGCCAACCTGGCAAGAGACTTTAACTTTTTATACAGAGAGCCAGCTCCAGACTTTCCTGTACTCGGGGTCATACAACACAGAATCTCCATCAGCTCTTTCCAGGCTTCTTCAGTTCCTAGAAAGACTGAGACACACCCAAGAGATACAAATAGTCTCTTTTTTAGCTTCAAAAAAGTGCCATTGTGGCTGTTTTACCAGGTGTTTAGCACAAAGTTTAACATCCAAGCATCAATGAAAAAGTCACTTTACAAGTATTTGCCAAGTTAGATGTTAGTTTGTTATTTGGGAAGTTTTCATCCAAGATGATTTATTTTGTTCATATTCAAGGATAAAAAAACAAACAAAAAAAACCCATTTTGCTTTGTTTGTACTGGCACTTGTCACAGGTTGGACTAGGTGAAGTCTTCTCTTGAACAACAAAAAAAAAATCCTCTATACCACAAGTAGTACTGAAGTAAAAGAAGTCCAAATAGAGAGTTAAGAATTTGGAGAGGTTTTTCAAAATTTTCTCCAGAAAGTCTCAGTTTTTCACCCACCTGCTTTACTGCCGCTCCTTAATCTGGCAATCTTAATCTCTGTCAGTTCTATTCTGACAGTATAGGTTTCATTGACAATCATTTGGCATTTATTACCTGGACAACTGAACATGCATTTAGATATGCTGACATATCATTGAAATAGTGACAAAGACTGACAGACATCCATGCAGACGGAGGATAGTGGAGCACGATAACAGTTTGTTATGGAAACTTTTATTTGAGTAAAGGTTGTGCATAGTTTTCCCACCACTAGTGTAACTTCCAGACTTTCGATTTGCCTCTTTGAACCTGAGGTTCCTCGTGTTGTCTTGGCTCATGTTTTCAAAAAGGAGGGCTTCCCTTTCAGGCAACAAACTATTTTTCTTTCTTAGTGAATAAAGAGCAGCTTTACCTCTGGGCCTGTTTGGTTTGATGGTGATTTGTCCATAACTGATATCTTCATTTGTCACTGCTGAGTAGATTACAGCTGGATTACACTCTGCAGAGTTAAACACACACAGAGGACGTCACTGCAGATACCACAGCTTATAAAAAATACTCTTAGTGCACAGGATGTACGTTAAAAGAAGAGTTATCATTTCCCTGGCAGCTCTATTAAAACCTTTCACAGAAACTGTCAGCGGCTTTCAGAAGCTCTGTGGTCATCTTTCCTGTTTCAGACTAACAACCACATTATTTTTGGTCATTCGTGTTTAACACAAGAAGACAAAATACACATTTTACCACAAAATATAAACCAGACTCACACTTTGTCACACTATATGCACACTATCATCGACATAGTGTGTTCACATGTCAGTTTCATGGAAACAAAAAGAGGAAATAGCCGTTTGTGGTTCTACAAAAGTTTAAAACAAGAAAAACTACAGATGTAGTTAAAGAACAGTTGTTGAAAACACATTTCAAACCCCATTCGTTGTTGTTATCAACATGTTATGTTCTGGTCTAAGAAAACAGTCCTTGCGAACATCACTGAGCAGCTCTCCAAGTTTCTGGAGCTTAATTTCAGCTTTAAGTTACCTGTTTCTGTTAGTCATTGTGGAGCCATCAAACAGGTTTAATACTCAGAGAATTCAGAATGAGGAATGTTACCATAACCTTATCCGTTGCTTAGTTTTTGGCATTTGGCCTTCAACTACCTAAACACATACCCTAGCTTAGCTTCAGTTCCTTGGCAGTACATGTGAATGTGAGCTTGTCTCACTGTGTTAGCCTTGCTATGGGCTCCCACAACCCTGAACTGATTAAGCAGATGAATGAATGGTCTGAGCCAATCAACAAACTGTCGAGGAGCTGAAATGATGCAACAAATATTGCCCCTGTGAAATGCAATAAAACTTTCTTCTTTGCTCTGAACACCTGATAGACTGACTGAAATGATGCATCTCATAAGTCTGCATGGGGCATGTATGTAATACAGGAGTTGTTTCTGAGGTTCTTATACCACCATAGAAAAAAAAACTTGCAGTTTATTTAAAGTAAAAAATTTAAAGTAAAAATTGTTTACTGCGTTTATGGTGGTGGGATTTCATTTGTTTTCCCTTTAAGCACTTTGTGACTTCTGCCCTATATTTAGATTTATTTCTTCCTTGAACCCTCACTGGAGTTACACACTTGAGGCACTCCAACTATGCTCAACATGCAAGCAAACTGCTAACAGAATCCACCACAGATAATCAAACAGCATCCTAGTATTTACAACAAATATTGCCCCTGTGAAATGCAATAAAACTTTCTTCTTTGCTCTGAACACCTGTTGCACTGTTTTTGTAGTTCTGAACCATGATGGAGACAAAGAAGAGCAGTGTACCTCTTCTCTTTGATTTTTTTCTCTTGTCTCTGATGATAATTTGACCATAACTGACGTCCTCTGTTCGGACTGCTGAGTAGACTGTGGCTGGATCACTTTCTGCACAATAAAAAATATATAGCAGACATTACTTCAGTGGTGCAGTCATATGTGTACTTGCTGTTACATTAGTAAACACACAAAAGGTTTTGTGTTTTTTTTACTGGCACTAATGTGAAAGTATCAAATAGAACTGATACCAAAGGCTATACAGTATTTAAGCTAACTGACTACAGTGCTGTTTTCATGAAAACGTGCTGAAACCACATGACGTAAATATGTTGTGCAACCTACAACATTACCTAGAATGACCTACAACATTCTGTGCTTCTGTTGTTCTTTTCATGTTATTGTCTCAGATTGTGTGATACAAAAAGACATTTTTAATAAAATAATGACTGAAGCAATTGTCTTGAAGAATTGATGGCTACAGGTGGGAGTGGAAATGGAGCAGAGGTTTCTGGCACAATCTCACTTACCGTATTTTCGCAACTATAAGGCACACATAAAAGCCTTAGATTTTCTTTAAAAAGTGCGGCGCGCCCTATAGTGCAGTGCGCCCTGTGTGTTGTAAGGAGGACATAGTAGAGAACACCATGAGAACGCTAAAGGGTGAAGTGTGGGCGTTGATCGTATATACAGGGACAATCGCACATACCTGTATAAAAGAACAGGTATGTGCATTATGCAGAACATCATTGTTTTAACAACCCTGAAAATGGCAAAGAGACACGTTTACGAAGCACAGTTTAAACTGAAGGCCATCAGCTACGCGGAGGAACATGGAAATCGAGCAGCGGCGAGAGAATTTCAGATTAACGAATCGATGGTTCGCAAATGGAGGAAGCTGGAAAACAAGCTCCGGCAGGTCAAGAAAATGCAGCTGAGTTTCCGCGGACATAAGGCGAGGTGGCTCGAGTTGGAGGAAAGACTCGAGCAGTGGATCATCGAGCAAAGAACGAGCGGGAGAAGCGTTTCGACGGTCACCATTCGGCTAAAAGCAGTTTCACTAGCTGAAGAGATGAACATTGAACATTTCCAAGGAGGTCCGTCTTGGTGCTTTCGTTTTATGAAACGGTGCCATTTTTCCATCCGGACCAGGACTACGGTAGCGCAGCAACTTCCAGCGGATTATAAGGAAAAGCTGGCCATCTTCCGCTCCTACTGCAGCAAACACATCGGCGACAAAAACATCCAGCCCAGCCACATCACAAACATGGACGAGGTCCCGCTCACTTTTGACATCCCAGTGAGTCACACTGTGGAGAAGAAGGGGACCAGCACTGTAGCGATACGCACAACGGGGCACGAAAAGTCTTCTTTTACTGTTGTGCTTGGCTGCCATGCTAATGGACAGAAACTGCCGCCTATGGTGATTTTTAAGCGAAAGACTTTGCCTAAAGAGAAGTTTCCAGCAGGAATCATCATTAAGACAAATGAAAAGGGCTGGATGGATGAGGAAATGATGAAAGACTGGCTGAGGGAGGTGTATGTAAGGAGACCAGGTGGTTTTTTCCACGCATCACCATCGCTGTTGATCTGTGACTCTATGCGTGCCCATCTCACAGCCGATGTGAAAAAACTAGTGAAACGAATGAACTGTGAGCTTGCTGTCATTCCGGGAGGCCTGACAAAGGAGCTCCAACCGCTGGGCATCGGTGTGAACCGCCCGTTCAAAGTAAGGCTGCGAGCGGCCTGGGAGCGATGGATGACCGGTGGAGACCACAGTTTCACCAAGAGTGGAAGGCAGCGCCGGGCGAGTTACGCCACAATTTGCCAATGGATTGTAGATGTTTGGGCTAACATGTCTGCTGGCACTGTTGTTCGAGCTTTCGCAAAAGCCGGCATCGTTTCCGAGGAGCCGCACGGCACGGAAAGTGACTCTGACAGTGAAGAAAGTGAACCTGGCATGTTTGATGGAGATTTAGCGCAGCTGTTCAATTCAGACACAGAGGATGAGGACTTCGATGGGTTTGATTGATGATAAAAATGTGAGTACCAAACTTTGTTTTGCTCCTGCTTTATTTTTAAATACGCACACTTGTATGCTTGTGTGTTGTTGATGATGACGATTACCGGTAATAGAAATGTGAGTAAGGTACCGAACTCAGGTTTGCTCCCGCTTTATTTTTAAATACGCATACGGTACTTGTATGCGCCCTATGATCCAGTGCGCCTTATGTGTGTGTTAAATACAGTAATGGCACACATAACTGAGACTGCGCCTTTTAGTACAGTGCATTTTATGGTCGTGAAAATACGGTACATCCATCTAAGTTGCATAAAGGAGATTCGAGTTACTTTATTTGTACCTGTAGGTACATTTGGTCTGTATTTGTCAGTCATCCATCCTTACATGCACAGTTTTAATACAGCCATAACAGACAATGATTGCACATAGTACACACACACAAAAAAAGAAACTGAAACTCACTATACAATGGGTTTCAGTCAAGGAAAATTGAATGCTAGGTTGCTAGGTTCATCTGTGGTTTCCCAGTCAGTCTCTTAGATGTCTTTCACGATTTGACTGAGTGAGTTTCTGTTCTTTACAGATAAATATACAAACCATGACACTAAAGAAAAAGACAAAACTAATTCAAGGAAAGAATGAATAAAATAAAATCATAATGATTTTGGCAATGTGGAAATGAGAAAACCCTCAAACACGGATCACTGGCGACCTTACTGCACACAGCATCACGGTTTGCTTTAAAATTAAGCTTTGAATCATTAACTATTCCAAGATATTTAAAACCCTGAAAACATTCCACAATGTGACCTCTGATAAAAGTGACTTTTTGTGTATGAGTACTTTTTCTAAAATCAGTGAT
This sequence comes from Diplotaxodon limnothrissa, assembly GCF_057381915.1. Taxonomy (NCBI): domain Eukaryota; kingdom Metazoa; phylum Chordata; class Actinopteri; order Cichliformes; family Cichlidae; genus Diplotaxodon; species Diplotaxodon limnothrissa. Next base: position 30,165,805 of record NC_140598.1, read on the forward strand.
ATGTTTGTTCTTCAGTATGATCAACTGAAGGTAGGACTCATCACACCATATCACAAAATCAGCAAAAGCTGGGTCATGGCTGCATTCATTTTCCTGAAGCACACCAACAATAAAAATCTGCATATTTTAAAATGGTCCTATTTTCATAATTACTTGACAAATATTTGTTTAATAGTAAGAACGAGAGCTGGCATCCCTGTGGAGAGCCACTTACATTGTCCAATCAGGTCTTTGGGTCCTGTTAGTTAAAAAGTCAAGAATTGAATCAACAATATTTTTATTCATGGTGAACTGTTTTAAAAGCCTTCTGATTAAATTAGGAGGCTAAATTATGTTAAGGCTGAAGAAAATCAGCAAACAGTAATCGAGCATGAGAAGCTTTCTCCTCCTGGTCTTTAACAATTAGGTTCAGCAAGGTTACGGTTACATCTTCCATTCATCTATGTGGTCTGTAAGCAAGTTTCATGGGGTCAAGCAAATGTTCAGTTTGCCTTTAAATCTCTCACTTCACAGAGAATATTCAAATATATGTGGGCGATCGTGGCTCAAGAGTTAGGAGTTCGCCTTGTAATCGGAAGGTTGCCGTTCGAGCCCTGGCTCGAACAGTCTCGGTCGTTGTGTCCTTGGGCAAGACACTTCACCTGTTGCCTACTGGTGGTGGTCAGAGGGCCTGGTGGCGCCAGTGTCCGGCAGCCTCGCCTCTGTCAGTGCGCCCCAGGGTGGCTGTGGCTACAATGTAGCTTGCCATCGCCAGTGTGTGAATGTGTGTGTGAATGGGTGGATGACTGGCTATGTAAAGCGCTTTGGGGTCCTTAGGGACTAGTAAAAGCGCTATATAAATACAGGCCAGGCAAAATATAATGGAAATCAGGACTCAGTTGTTGAGCAAATGACCACAAGTATTAGCAGGTCCATGACACTCATTCACTTTCATGAAGTGGAAGGCCTTTTCGACATCTGCTTGATGTTAAAGTGCTCAGTATGTTTAAGGTTACACTACAATTGCTGGATCTCATTAAAAGAGTCAAAAGTGTTAAGACTAAAAAGAAAAAGAGGGGAATATGATGATGATGATGACCCCAATCCTGGTGCTAGAGCTTTAACTTGCATAGATTAGAGTGGAAATCAGACTTGTACATGTGTATACAATTTTCACAACTTACAACAAATGATGAGCACTCATACCTTTTATCTTTGATTTATTTTTCTTGTCTTTTATGATGATTTGTCCATAACTGACATCTTCTGTTCTCACTGCTGAGTAGACTGCAGATGGATCACAGTCTGCACAATAAAATACAGACAGAAGACATGATTGCAGAGACACAGCTATACAGACCCTTCTGTTGTTATATTAATTTCCATCTGTTTTTTTCTACTCATTCTTTTTGGTAGAGTAGTCAAATTGGAGAGAATGAAAAACTAATGAACTACACTGCAGTTGAACAGTTCAACTGAACTCAGTTGAACCTACCATAGACTTGGTTCTATGGTAGGTCTTAAAGGGTTAAGGGCACTTATAAATGTTGGTGTAAAACTTAATAATATCTTTCTTAAGAAATATTGTATATAACTAGGGATGGGTACCGGTGTCCGGTGCCATGATGGCACCGGTTCTGACATAAACGGTAGTAACCAGACCGAAAAGCAGTGCACATTTCGGTGCTTTATTTCGGTGCTTTTTTTTCCTGAGCTGTGATACACTTCTAGCCAATCAGGATAGTAGGCGGGGCCAGGTACGTACGTTCTTTTAGAGCAGAGCTACAGATTAAAAATGCCCAAGGAGGACCAGTCAAAGTCTGGCTGTACTTCACAGCCAAAAATGCAAACTCAGCAGCCTGCAACAAGTGCTTTAAGCTGATACTGTGATACTGTCAAAAGAGGTAACACCTCAAAGCCGATGAAACGGCTGGCGACGCATAGCGTTTTTTTTAAAAGCCCAGAAATGCGCCGTATTTGATAGCTTGCTGCGAGAACTCACACCGAGCACATCTACTGCGGGTGGGTTGCCTGTTAAGCAACATCCCCCAAAAACACGAAGAATAGAGTCCTGGCCCCTAGCCCTGCCAGTGTAGCAGAAATGATGAGGATGATGATGGCAGCAGCAGCCGTTCTTCTCTGCGTGAGTAGGCTAACCACGTTATTACATTAATGCATGTAAGGTGAACTAGCAAACATCATCATAGCTACATGCGGCTGTCCTCTTGTTTGATGGCAGATGCTCCCTTCACCCTGGCCAAAAAGGCTAAAATGCCCAAAGAAAAAGTGGAAAACAGCTAAACATGAGAGGTTTTTGGACAAAGTTTGTGTTTTTTCCATTGTTTAAGCACTGCTTCCAGCCAAGAGTGATACCATATATGCCCCATAGCTGCAGAAAAGGCTAACATTGTTATCTTTTTACAAAAAAACAGCTGAACATGGGAGGTTTTTGGACCAATTTTGTGTTCTCCATTCTTTAAGCACCGGTTTGAGCACCGTTTGAGCACCGGCACCGTTTCAAAAGTACCAATTTGGCACCGGTATCGGATAAAACCTAAACTATACCCATCCCTATATATAATTAAAAATGTTTAAAACTATAAAAAATATACTTTACATATACACACAGTACACACACAGTATATAAAAACACTACCTCTGCTCCATCTGATTGGCTTTTGTCGGTGATGTAATATTTTGAGGTCACTGTAAGCGATGTCATCTTCACTAACTTTTTCAACGTCATCTGAAATAAACCAAAATGAATATCAATATAGTTTTTTCTATAGTAAACTTAATGAACACTTAAGATAAGGAAACTGTTGAACGTGTTTGTAAATTGCATGCCAAAAATAATTTAAATTCATTTTTTAAAGGAATCATTCTTAGTCTCACCTTTAGGCTTCCTGTGAACAGATCGTCTCACCAATAGAATTACTAACACCAGCAGAACCACAACACAGACTGATCCAACAGGCAACAACACATAGAGAAGCGAGAAGGAATCAGGAGGTATAGAGGTGGATGTAGGTGGAGGTGTGGTGGTGTGTTTCTCTAAAATAAAGTAAACAGTCATTAAGTTATTGTCACATTCTGAACAAACTACAATGACAAACTACAGCATTTCATCCATTTACACACAGCTTCATCAACACTAACTCCACACACTCAGCTTACCAGTGACTGTCAGGTTAACCATGTTACTGATGGGACCCTCTCTGGACTCACACCAGTAAACTCCACTGTCCCACTTGAAGATGTAGCTGATGTTACAGGAAGAACCAGCACCTTCTCCCCACCCATCTCCTCCACACTGAGTCCTCTGTTGTTTGCTTGTGTTTCTCCTCAGAGTCCATCCAGCAGAGCTGTCGTCCTCCTCACAGCTCAGAGACACAAAGTCTCCTTCAAAGAACTGAGAGCTGCTGGGACTCACAGTCAGACGAGCTGTGAGGGTTAAAAAAGAAAAAACTGATGATTATTTTACTATTGTCAAAAACAGTCAAATTGTTTAATTCTTGAAATAGTGTACAGCAAAAAAGCTTGAACCGAATAAATTATTAAGCTGTTGAATTTCCTTCATTCACATTGCCTTTGCTGTTTTAGCTGCTCAGACACACATATTTCTCAACTTTGGGGCAAATAAAGTACATATTATAAAATTATAAAGGTTTTTCTGTGTGAATGAGATTTTCAGAAGCATATCAATTAGGTTTACTGACCTTGGTTTGTCGTGCAGCAAAGAAATGAGGACAAAGCTGAAAAGAAATTATATTTGGGTTAGTTTAAAGTTATTATTTGATAAAATTTTGCCACCAAAAAAGGTACAAACCCAGGTGCACATACAGAAAGACTTCTGTTGATGCTGGACACAAATGGAGTTTCTGAAGAACGCTACTAAACTACAAACTAAACTGCAATAAAAACCAACAAACATTTTTTATCTGTTAGGATGCAGCTTTGCATTGGAAAGCACAGCCTTGTTTTAACTCTAAAAAAAATTATTATTAGCATCAGTAGCTCTTGCTATACTTGTGAGTGTTATTATTATTAGGAGAGAATGGAAACATTTGATAAATAAATTTTTTTGCAAAACTCTGCATACTACATTGATTCCAATTAACTCTGATTAACAATGGGACTAATCTTGATGGGGGCTCAAAACATCAGGTATAGACCATATCGGTTTTCCGTAATTTGAAAAAATGCAAAATTAGACATAAATTTGCATCACTGAAGTATGTTAGCTATGACAGCTGCTCTGTCCTCTTTTTTGTAGCCTTTTGGGCTACAATGCAACAAACACTGAATTACAAAAAAGTGAATGCATGTCTACATTGAGGTTATATTGATAAAGTCATTGACTTAACCTCTCTTTCTTGTTTCCTGGTTAACCAATGAAAATTTTCCTTGTAGACTTGCATTTCATTCTCATGGTGTTTTGAACTTGAATTCAGCCTGATTTGTTTTTCATGTCTTCTCCTCCATCATCAGTTATCAGGAGAGCAGACAGTCAAAGTACAAGAATGCAAACAAACACAGAGATTCTACTTACAGAGCAGACACAGCACAGATGTTTCCTTCATCGTCCTTCTCACTCATTTGAGCTTTTTTTCATTTCTGTCACTGACACCAAGGAAAGCCCGCCCTCTTCCTCTGAGTCTGTGTGTCTCAATGGTTTCCATCATTTCATAGTAAAAGTGTTTAAACTACATAAAATATACTGACTTTTTTTTGTGGTTACTCAGGTCAAAAAATGTTTTGATGCTTGTTTTAATGTTAGTTAATCCAAGGTGATTGATAGGTTTTGTATTGTTGATTGTCATTTATGCTTAGAAACATTTACTCATATATGCTTAGAAGAGTATAATCATTTGTATATTGAAAGAATGTTTCATCTTAAAGGAGGTCTGTATTAACTCTGTGTAGAAGGAAGTGCATTCATCCCTCTAGAGTGTCCTTGGTATAAATCACATACTCCCTAGGAGAGTTTATCTTTTCTTGTTGATTTATGGTATAGCAAGCACACGTATATCTGTCTAAGTATAAGAGCCTTTTGTTAGACAGACCCAGACGTCCTGGTACAAGCTAGCGCCAGAGTCTTCACAGGGTCACATCTTGACCTCACACAGATCTCACACACACACACACACACACACACACACACACACACACACACACACACACACACACACACACACACACACACACCCACCCACATACACAGGCAAGGTACTCTTTGTGTGTATGTAGACGTCATATGTTAATGAACCTATGCATATTCATGTAACCTCAATAAAAGGACAGTGTTACGGGAGGACGAACGAGAGCAACTGGGGCCAAGCGAAGGAACGGCGTTTGTCCGGTTCTCTCCCGTGCACGAGTACCATGAAGAACTTTGCCTACTTGCGTCTTGCTTGCAGTGTAATTATATTGTCTTCAACGTTCCAGCGGATAGGTATAAGCTACAAACCTATCAGTGATCACATCACATTTAAATTCTTCTGACATTTAGTTGTTTTAATGCCACTTTTTTAGCAATAAATACATAAATAAATTTAAGCAACAACATTTTATCATTAAACAGATATATTTACCATTTTACAACTTTGTAGTACAGTCATATTGGAAGCACTGATAAATGAAACGAATACCACTCCTCCAGTTGGTTTGATAAGACCAGCAGAGGGTAATGTTTAGCTTAGGGAAGTTTACTTGTTCTGTGGCAATGATCAGTTGCTCTGCCACAGTTTGCTTGAGTCAATTTGTAAAACTGATGAACCCTTTAACCTTTTAGCATTCTAATTTACATCTGGATTCAGCTTGTCAGAAATAAATAAATAAAGCATGTGACAAAATTCAAAACTGCTGGAACTAGACAGACTGACAAGAGGACTGCATTGATTACTAGCCCCATCATGTTGAGGAAAATGCCAGGAGGACATTGCAAAGAATGTGTATTTCAGTGGTTGAAAAACACAAGGATTTGCTGTGATTTAACCATTTAGATGTCAGTATATATTCTTCTAATGCAGACATAACCTCAGGAGATGATGGAAATGATCATAATGGAAAACATCTAAAAACTGTTTGATTTTTTGTGGGGTCAGCAATATTATATTTTATCAACCCATTTATGTCGTGGTACTGTGTCTGTGACCCAGTGTGTGTACTTTCTGGTTTGAGTTAATATTCTTTGATTTGATATTCATGGTCTTTGTCCTCTTTATGGTTTTGTGCTTATGTTATAGTTTTTAGTCTTTAGGTTTCTGTCTTTGTGTCTTCCTATGTTTCACGTTTTTCGTGCCTTCCATGTTCTGTCTCTCCAGTCAGTCATGTGTCCTTGTCTTACTGTAAAGTCTCTGTGCCTCTAGCGAGCCTGCCTATTTGCCTAACGCGCTGTCAACTTTACAAAACAGACACAATTGAAAGGTACAAATGTGTTGTGCATGAAACGAATTCAAACGTGTTGCAGATGTGTGTCACAAGTTGATCTGGCTGCAGGCTGTGGCACTTGGCCAGAGGTGGCGCTGGTTGACTCGACTCCATGTTAGTGCACAAAGCAAACTGCTCGCTTTAGTTGTGAAGCAAAAACGCTGAAACCGGAGAAATAAACCGTGCGAGGGGAACGATAATGACGACTGAAGGAAACGGTTTCCAAGGCCTAATCCGTGGATCGACTTCCTTCGAGGCGTGGACGTCTATCAGCAGAGAATGTACCTTCACCTATCAGCAGAGAATGTCCCTTAGTCTGTAACACAGTCAAATATATTCTCAAGTAATATTCAAGCATGCCATTCAGCGTGTTAGTACGAGCTCGGGAGCAGCTTGGGAGAACAAGAAAACAGAGACTGCTTCAGGTTGTCTTCCCAAATTGACTCAACTTTATTCACAAGTACAACAGTTTATATAGAGGGTAAAATTCATGAGACAGCAGATTATCAGTTTAAACCAGTACAGACCAAGATAAGGCAGCGTCTTCCTGCCCGTGGGTGAAGAAGCATCCTTTGTGTAGTGTATCAGTTCAGCTACAATTGTGATTATCTCAGCGACATATTTTCAAGGCACAAAACAAAGAGTTCTTACATTAGTGAAATCTGAAACAAACCATTTGGCCTTCAACGGGCATCTCCTAAAAGATTAAGAAACTAATGTAGCTGAGGGAGTGATCTCTGTGGTATTTCAACCTTGTACCAGCCTGTGATTCTCACACATCAATTCTTGGGTCAAAGAGAAAAATAACTAAAACAAAGGGGCCTTATTGAATGACAGAGTTTTCCTGCATAATGTCACTATAAAACAATATCCAGTAAATGCTCCCATGGTACTAAAATACCTAACAACGACAAGAGTCTCCTGATTGTTTACTCTTGCTGTCCTGTGAACAACATCGGCGTGGTATTACTTGTTTGCTGTTTTCGCGATCGCATCGCGCATGAGAATATTACCAGGTACACTCGCCACATTTTTAAACATTTTGTTGTTCAGCAGCATCAAGACTGACGGAGTGTGTTTGAGATAACCTCAGAAGTGTCACAGATGACACATTTGGCGTTTTTTTTTGCTGGTTTGTCGGTAGCAGCTCCTGAAATGCAAGACTGCCACACATCTGTTCGACCGACGCCAGTTGATCTGAACGCCAGTAGATCACCGGCCAAAGTTCAGACACATCTTCTCACTTAATGGTTTTTCTTTATTTTCACAACTATTTCCATTGTAAATTGCGTTAATCTCATCTATATTGCACATTTCATAAGTGACGGTCTGACTACACCTCATGAAAAACAACGTCAACACCCATTCACTGTTCAGTTAATGGAGTCGGGCGGTTTCGGCAGAAAGAAGCGTCACTGTTCGTGGGTTTAACCGTGTGGTCTTGATTTGAAGGCAGAGACACCTAGTGATGGGCAGATGAAGCTTCATGAAGCACTGAAGCTTTTCATCCAATTGGTTCGCCCCAGCCCAAAGTTTCTTGAAGCTTCATTTGCTCTAGTAGGACACCTACTGGACATAAAAATATTAGTTGGCATAAATTTGAAGAGTGTGGCCTTTTGCACACAGCCTGTAAATGTCAACAACAAAAGGAGTGTGTAAAAATTATTTATTTATTTAAATTTTACTTTTTAATTATTTTACTTGCATTTTTAATCACTCTTATATTTAAATGTTCATTTGCTATTTTATCTAGGGATTGAGAGTAACGTAGTTTCTATTCTCTGTATGTCCTGTACATGTGGCAGAATTGACAATAAAGCTGACTTTGACTTTGACTAAAACATGTATATTGTAGTGATGCAGTATACTTTGTATATTTATACTGGCAGTATGGAAAATGATCATTTGGAAATGCTTAAAATGGAAATGATCATTTACTGTGAGGTGAGGTGTGGACAGTGGTTGTGCTTTTGTAACGTCGAGGTATGGACAGCTATATACTGAGGCGTCAGTCCTGCCCATATTTTATTCTGTAAAAACTAAATTTTCACTGCTTCTATAACCTTTAGTGGGGAGAACATAGCTAGGATTTAATGATTTAACAAATCTTTTGAATCCTTTGTCCTCCACAATGCTAAATGGCTGGGAGTCCTCAATCACCATGCTAACCAGGTCTTCATCTATTTGAGATTGTTCTCCTGAGGAAAGACAATAAAGACAAAGCACAAATATAAATATTACAGACATAACTTATAACAGTTGTATAATATTGTTATATCATTTAGTGACATTACTGCATGCTATTTTATCATTGCATTTGATGGCTCACCTGGTCTTGCTCCACAATCGGTGTTCCCCTTATTCTCATGCAAAGCTCTGTAGTGCCTAAGCATGGATGAGGTGTTGTTGTTATATCCCAGCTCCCTGGCACCAGTGTTGGGACTAACGCGTTATTAAGTAACGCGTTACAGTAACTACATTATTATTGTGGTAACGAGCACGGTAACTAGTTATTATGCCAAAATCAGGAACGCGTTAGTCGTTACTGGGCTTTAGATAGGGTCGTTACTCGTTACTTTGTGTGGTGGCTATCGCGGAGCTTCCACAGATTCAGTAACATTAGCAAGTGGTGGAGGCCAGCAGGTGAATGAAGGAAAGGGGACGCAGAAGGAAAAGAGACCCGAGGCGGCCGCCGGTCCAAGTGTGAACTGAACTTCAGGTAAGAAGTTATGACCTGCAGTCTCTCTGGGTCAGATATAAACCAAGTTTAGGTGGAGTTTATTTTCTTTATTCTGACTTTTTCCATACTGCGTGCTAGCTAGCATGACGGAGTTTCTATACAGCTGGGTGGTGCTATGAAGTTAATGATGTTGAACTTTATTTTGTTCATAACTTATTAGAGTTGCCAACAGTCCCGTCTGGTATTCAGAGAAAATATTACGCGTTTCTTATTGAGGTGAAAAGGAACAGTTTGTCCCGGACTTCAGCTACAACGAAAAAGGCACAAAGCTGGAGTTATTCTGTGTCTTTGCTACACAGCTGCCTCTTCTCCTCTCATTCTCTCCCCCTCCCTCTCCCGTTTCTACTTCAATCATGAAAACTGATCAGTGATCAGCTGATCGGCTCTCTTGTTTGTTTATCGCTCACTTTGCGCCGAAAGAGGAAACCAGCGGATGTCGCGCTAAACAACAGCAGCACGTTTAAGCTTGATCAGCTGTTGTTAGAATTTATTTAATATTAATTTCTAGTATCAGCTGATGTTTGCTGGAGCCACAGCTGCAAAAAAGCTGCTGGTCATGATATGGTTTGGTTATCTGGTGAGAGGGAAACATGAAGATGAAACCAGGAGATGTCCTTACTGAATCATCAGAGCTGTGATGGAGAAACAGGTTTACCTTTTAGGTGACATGAATGAGTTGAAGGGAAGTTATGAACTGTTTCTGAGAGACAAATTGATAGGTTTGTAGCTTGAACCTATCCGCTGGAACGTTGAAGACAATATAATTACACCGCAAAGCAAGACACAAGTAGGCAAAGTTCTTCATGGTACTCGTGCACGGGAGAGAACCGGACAGACGCCGTTCCTTCGCTTGACCCCAGTTGCTCTCTCCGTCCTCCCGTAACACTGTTCTTTTATTGAGGTTACATGAATATGCATAGGTTCATTAACATATGACGTCTACATACACACAAAGAGTACCTTGCCTGTGTGTGTGTGTGTGTGTGTGTGTGTGGTCTGATTTGTGTGAGGTCAAGATGTGACCCTGTGAAGACTCCCCAAAGCTGGTGCCAGGAGTCTAGCGGGTCCATCTGAACAAAAGGCTCTTATACTTAAAGAGATATACGTGTGTTTGCTATACCATATATCAACAAAGAGAAGATAGGACCTCTCTGATGTTATTAGGCTGTGGGTGTGCATTCTAGCCTGTTAGAGATCACACAGCCTACCACTACACAATTGATTATACACCTCTAAGCATATCTGGTTAAATATTTCTAAGCATAAATGACAATCAACAATACAAAACCTATCATAAATAACCCCAGGATCCTTTTTTATGTAGCTGACAGCTGGTAACTGTGCAGGTGTGGATCTAGCAAAGTGTTGCCAGGGGGCCATGTAGGGCATTAACAGGGAAAGGGGGACACAAAGAAATACTTTTCTTTCTTATTCTCATTTAAAATGTCTAGCTTTTAAAAAATAATTATCTGAATCTTACAACAAACGATTGATAGATCGATACATATATACCATCAAAACAGTGTACATCACTGTCACAACAGTGTTTATTTTCATTCAAAGGCTTTATGATTTTTCCTATAATGATGGGCCGGTCTCTAGTCAAAATGCCCGGGACGATTTATTTGTCTCAGTCCAGCCCTGTATGCAGCTCATCTGCAGTCTGGTGTTACCTACATCTTCCTATTCAGAAGGCAGAATTTCCGAGTTCTGAGTACAATCGAAAGCACCACGACTGCAGTTTTTGTGTTGGATGTAAAAGGCGCACATGACACTGTGACGTAGGCTAGAATCATGGCAGTAGTCAATGACGGTCCAGGCGTGGGATTTCTCTCGTGGAAATATGTACATTATCTTTTCCTTTCTATTGGTAGGTGGCACAGTGCACTTGTGGCAAGTAAGCAAGCTAGAAGACTGGCAAAGTTATGGAAGCAACACATTAACAAGAGAATTCTGAGTAAAACCAAAGTTACTTTCCCTAGTAACTAGTTACTTTGAAAGTAACGAGTAACTTGAAGTAACTGAGTTACTTTTGAGAGAAGTAACTAGTAATGTAACTAAGTTACTATTTTAAAGTAACTTACCCAACACTGCCTGGCACATAGCAAACACTTCACCTTGTACAAAAGTACAGACAGCTTAACATAAATTGTATTGCACCATCAGTATTATGAAAATACATCTTCTGTAGAAATTTACATACCTTGTTGGGAGGAATAAAATCAACATGTTCCCACACAGGGGAGGACATCCTCCTCTTCTTAGCTGGCTCCATTCTCTCCTGACTTTCTCTCCTCACTCTCATAAACCTCCAAACTGTCTCCAAACTCACTAACCGCAACTCTCCATCAAACACCCACATTTTGAATGAAGTCTGAGGGGTTTATATCGCTGTCATAGCTCGCGGCAAAGTTCGAACCACTTCATGAACCAGTCACGTGGTACAGCCGGGCAGCGAGGCTTCGGACGTCATCATTTTCAGCTCCTCCCATGAAGCAAGCCTCGATACGCGCATCGCGGAAACGCCCCCTCCATTACTCGACACAAGCTTCGAAGCCTCGATACAGAACGTCACATCACTAGAGACACCCACACTGTAAGCGAAACAAACAAGGCTGTTCAGGTTTTCGGGCTGAAGCTGTTTCAGCAACACTGTGTGTATTTCGCTCCCGCCTCGTGTGAAATCAGCAAAAATGGCTGCTTTACTATCATTGTCACTTTGGTGGATTTGGCTGTCTCTCTCGGTTCTACGTTCAAATGCTTCAAAAGGTAGGCTGAGTGTGTATTCGCAGTATGTTCACAGCATCATGAATCCTAGTTGCAAATAGCCTTTTATATTTAACTTTTTCTTCATGTTATTGTGTTAAGAGTTTTACATTTAGATTTTTAAAATGTAAAAATTTGTTTGTTTCCTAACGATATTCATGTAAAATCTATCTCCACGATGTTTCCATAAAGTGTAGAGGTCTAAATATGTTATGAATAGATTGTGTACACGCTGTAAAATACGATATATTAAGAAATATTTACAAATTGAAAACAAAAAAAAATCACTTAACTGTAAACATAAACATTATTAACATGATAAAGAAAATTGATATTTTTAAAGTATGTTTTATCATTCTTATTCTCTTCTGGGTTTCATATGATGCTAGATGTTAAAGGTTCACCATGAATCACCCCAAAGCCATGCTAAAACACAAGCAGCAATGACAGATACAGGAAGTAAGAATATTGTGTCCTGGCTCTGTCTTGGTTTAAATATTTTTAGAGTAGAAATAGGTTCAGATTACGGAACAGGACCTAAGATATTATGTGTGTGGGTGTGTGTTCCAAAGTAACATCTGACTTTCATCCAGTTACATTTTTCAGGAGGCTAAGGAAATAATGTCTGTTTCTGTACTAAACTGAGTAATTACATTACAGTTGTTTCATGACCTGCTTTACAAAGGTTCTTCAGCAGTAAACAATTACATGAAGAACAGATAGAAAAAAAGAAACTTATATGCTTATTTTCTTTTTTGGTGTGTGGAGACTGTAGCCTTATATTGTTAACTCATAATTATCAAACAATACTTTTCAGATCATTTTATGTGAAAGTAATGTAATGAGGCCATGGTTCTCAGCCGGAAAAGGGTGGAGTGCCCACTCCGGGTCGGGGATGAGTTCCTGCCCCAAGTGGGGGAGTTCAAGTATCTCGGGGTCTTGTTCGCGAGTGATGGGAGAAGGGAGCCGGAGATCGACAGACGGATTGGGGCTGCAGCTGCAGTAATGCGGACGTTGCACCGGTCCGTCGTGGTAAAGAGGGAGCTGAGTGTAAAAGCGAAGCTCTCAATTTACCGGTCGATCTACGTCCCTACCCTCACCTATGGCCACGAGCTGTGGGTAGTGACCGAAAGAACGAGATCGCGGATACAAGCGGCAGAAATGAGCTTCCTCCGAAGGGTGGCTGGCCTCTCCCTTAGAGATAGGGTGAGAAGTTCGGCCATCCGGGAGAGGCTCAGAGTAGAGCAGCTGCTGCTCCACATCGAAAGGAGCCAGCTGAGGTGGTTCGGGCATCTGACAAGGATGCCCCCTGGGCGCCTCCTGGGTGAGGTGTTCCAGGCATGTCCCACCGGGAGGAGGCCCCGGGGCAGACCCAGGAAACGCTGGAGAGATTATATCTCTCGGCTGGCCTGGGAACGCCTTGGTATTCCCCCGGATAAGCTGAAGGAGGTGGCTGGGGGGAGGGAGGTCTGGGCCTCTTTGCTTAGGCTGCTGCCCCCGCGACCCGGCCTCGGATAAAGCGGATGAAGATGGATGGATGGATGGAGTAATGTAATGAGTATTATAATAAATTACTTTCTCTGGTGAATAATTAAATAAAGATAATGTATTATGTATGAGAAAAGTAATGTGCAATGCATGACTTTTTTTGAATAGTGACCACAACACTGATAATTTAAATACATCTGGTATGGATATTCAATAAGCACACATCACAGTTCTTTATTTCCTCTCACTGGCTGCTGTAGAAGTGAACAGTTGTACTTTGGCCTTTAACCTCTCGGCTCTGTGTTGTTTCCTCTTTCAGACAAGATAAACATCACAGCTAAGTCTGGACAGGATTTCACTCTGACATGTCGAGCTCCAGGCAAGGACAACGCTATCACAGTTGTAGAGTGGAGCAGAGATGACCTTGGGACAGAATATGTCTCTTTGTACCGTGGCAGGAAATTTGTTCCAGATCACCAGCATCCATCTTTTAAGAACCGGGTGGATCTGCAGGACAGACAGATGAAGGATGGAGACGTGTCTTTGATTCTGAAGGATGTGACGACTACAGATGCTGGAACATACGAGTGTCGTGTCTTCAGTAGAGGAGGAAATCGCAGGAAGAGAGCTAATCTGAAGACTGACCCCATCACCATCATCAACCTGAGTGTTGTTCCTTCAGGTGAGTGAGTAGAGTTGAGTGTGTGTGATCAGAGGTGAAGCTGCTTCCTGGTTGTTGATGTTTGTTTCTAAAGATGTTGTTGATGAGACTTTGTAGAAAGCAGCTGGTCTGAGTAGTTGTTTTAACCTTTTAAACCTCTCTGCTGTGTTGTTTCCAATTTAAGTCAAGCAAAACATCACAGCTGGAGAGACTGTTGTTCTGCCATGTCAAGCTCCAAATACCAACAACAATCCTAACACAGTTGTAGAGTGGAGCAGAGCTGACCCCGGCCAGCAATATGTTCTCAAGCACCAACATAACCATACTGAGTTGAGTCCCTCCTTTAAGAACCGGGTGGATCTGCAGGACAGACAGATGAAGGATGGAGACGTGTCTCTGATTCTGAAGAATGTGACGGTTAATGACACTGGAACATATGAGTGTCGTGTTGAGACAAATACAAATCGCAGGAAGAGAGCAAATCTGGAGACTGACCCCATCAACATCATCTACCTGAGTGTTGTTGATCCTCCAGGTGAGTGAGTAGAGTTGAGTGTGTGTGTGATCAGAGGTGAAGCTGCTTCCTGCTTGTTGATGAGACTTTGTAGAAAGCAGCTGGTCTGAGTGATGTGATCAGAGTGCAGTAGATAATGTCTGACAGCAGTTTGAAGAGGAAATGGATTCTGTTCTGTTCTTCACTCATCACCTACCTGACAGCTGACACCTCACACCTGTTTCTCACCTGCAGGTCAGACAGGAGGACACACAGAGGATGGAGGGAAGGAGGATGGAGGGAAGGAGGATGGAGGGAAGGAGGATGGAGTCAGTAGAGGACATTTTGGGCTGGTAGCTGGTCTCTCAGTTTCTGCTATGGTTTCTGTGGTTGGCGGTGGTTTTCTGATCTATAGAAAAAAAAGAAAGGTGTCTTATAACTCTGCCATTGCCTGGTCCCAAGCCCAGGATGAGAAAAGAGGAGGGTTGGGCGTGGGGCTAGCAACCCCACCCTCTTTAAAAAAAAAAAAAAAGGAGTCTACATGTTTGATGATGATGGCAAGAGGACACATAAAGGATGGACAGGAGGAGAATGGATGAATGGATGTCAACAGAGTACATCTTGTACTGATAGTGCCGTATATTGTATATTAACTGCTTCACACTGTTGATGTGTATTTTTTTTTTAAAAACATAAAAAACAAAATCGGTGTAGATAAAGGAGGTTCTCATCCCCTGCTATTGTCAAGTGCTTTATCTACTCATTTAGGAAAAATAAATGTACTATATTTTTCTAAAGTACATGCAACACACCCTCTGGGCTTTGCTCCAAGTAACCACAGATGGAAAAACACAGATATCCATTCATTATCTACCAAGTTAATCCTTAGAGCATTTTTTGAAAACATCCTTGCGTGTCACCTGATAATAATCCTCCTAGCTAGTCTGGGACTGCTCATGTAATTAGAGACAACAAAGCGAAGCTCTTATTACAAAGTGCAGGGGTTGTAGTTTGCAGTTTGTTCCTACCACAGCTTGATTCAGCACTGGGTTTTAAGGGAGAACAAAGCAGTTCCTCTTCAGTATGATATAAGTTTTCTCTTATTTCCTTTGTTTATTAACAGAAAATAAGGCAGACTTTTCAAATCATGTTGCAAACAGTTGATGTGTGAACAGATAAACAGTAAAAGGTTTCTAGGGATCTTGGTTTATTTTTACTCCCTGAGTTTATTTATTTATTTTTAAAGAACTAGAATAAATGTATTTTTTCAGTATCAGAAATTTTACATTTAATATTCCCTTATACAAATCTTTAGATATTATTTAAAAACTTCTGGTTAAGTTTTTCATTCTGACCTTTTTCTTTATATCTGATATTAAAACATAAAATTTGTTTCATAATAGTCATTTTTTTCCATGATCCATGTGTAAAACAGCCTTTACAGTTTTACAAAGTCCTGTAAAACACTAAGACCCAATGGTAAACTGATGGCAGTGACTGTGGCACTGTCTTTAATGACATTGTGTCATAAAAAAATTAAAATATAACTTGCAGAGCATATGGGCGTTAGTTCAGAACAAGTTCAACTCCAGTCATCCCAAACTTACATGCTTCTGTCTTTTACATTTGAGAAAGTGACGTTTAAAAGAACAGATTGCCATCTTGCCACTTGTCATTTATAATTCAAAGAAAGAATCTAAAGAACAATGTGATCAGACTAGTTTTAATCAGTGGGATTTTCTTTGTTTCCCTTTCCTGACACTTCTTGTAAATTCAGTTCTCAGAAGAGGAACCACACAGTTCCTGTTAGTTATTTGGGGGGTGGGGCACTCTCTCTAAATGGCCTGACTGGGCCTGTCCCTGTCCCTGTCAACACAGCAGAGAAAATAAAATGAAATGAAGGGCCTTATTCAGTGGAGGTTTTGTGGTTTGAAGTGTTTAGAAAACTGCTGCACCTCCCACTCCACAGTCTGAATCAGATGTCATTGCTCCGTTTGGAGCTGAGTCACATGAAAAGTCCCGCTGATCACATTTTCCTCCTGCAGCATGACTGTCAAATCTCCCCTTTAGATCAAATTATAAAAATATTCATTACACTAGCTATCATGTACAACAAGTAAGCCTGCAGTGCGAGAGCGAAGTGCTCTAATAGGGTGATATGGTACTACAAGGTCTTTAAGATAAGATGGGGCCTGATTATTTAAGACCTTGTATGTGAGGAGCAGGATTTTAAATTCAATTCTGGATTTAACAGGAAGCCAATGAAGGGAAGCCAAAACAGGAGAAATATGCTCTCTCTTTCTAGTCCCTGTCAGGACTCAGAAACTCCTGAGTAGATATCACATGCTCTATGTTTCATAAGATAGCACCTTGGGACTGATTATATAGATATATATAGATATATATATATATATAAATACAAAACACACCAAAAAAATACATTAAAGAATTATAAAGAATCGCTGCATTGTTCTGTTTGTGTTATGTCGCGTTCTACTTCTTTGTTTAAAAAGGATTCATACATTCAATGGTGCTGGGTGCGGTCACGTTTGTGCAGCTCTCATCTCAGTTCAGCTCCAGGCAACACGAGGTGAAAAACACGCTGACAGAGACTGCAGCACTGAAGGCTTATAGATATGTGTTTCATATTTATTTATCTAATTTTTTAGATGTCATTTTAAACATGTTGGGTAAAGGTTACACTCTGTTTGACTTACGTAAAAGTCATAAAGCAGGATTCAGATAAGTTATTTATTGAACAAAGTCCCACCTTTAAAACACAGGATTATTACTTAAGGCTGATGATAAACCTGGACTTTGAGCTTCTTTTACTGCAGTATATATTTTTATAAAACGCATTAAAATGTAACCTTCACAGCTCCTAATGAGCCTGTGACTGTAAGAAGAGAACAAAATGGAGGTTGTGGTTTGCCGCTCAGCTTCACCTTCAGTCACTGTTGTTGAAACGGGGAAGTGTTTTTTTTTGTTGTTTTTTTTTTTTTTTTTACAGAGAACAGAAATCAGAAACTAGTTTCAGAATATCTTCAGACTTTAAAACCATTTCATCATTCAAATCTTTACAAATCTCTCCCTGAGACTCTGAATGTCAAAAATGAGATCCGGTCGCTTTTATCAGTCATGCGTTTCCAGTTTGAACCGGTTCTTTTCTTTCCTGTAATTTGTCTCTCTGTGTTTTATGAGAAGCAGACTGTTCCTCTTAAAGTCATCATGTGGTCAGAACACAGCTGCTGATGAAAGACTTGAAATGCAAAGAGCAGAGCTGAATGTAATAACTGGATCACATGGAGTTACAGCTCGAGGTAACTGACATTGTGATATCTGTGGGACTCATTTACTCAGTAACTCAATGAGAGTTCTAGGCTGCCTCATGTAGGTCAGCTTTTCTGTGACATTTGAGTCACATCTGGCCCACACAACTCTTTTTAGCCTTCCTCTGCTGTCTCATATTCCCAATGTGAGACTCAGAAAGATGAAACAGAAACATTGCTGTGGAATTTCTGTGGTTAATACAGAGACTGTGCGACTAAGAATTAAAACTGTGTTTCAGTCTGTGTTCAGGGCCGGGCTCTCCCAGGGAACAGATGACATGTCTGTGTTTGAAACTGTTTTGCAGTGTGGTTTCAACACCTCCCCGTCACCACAGAAACAGCAGAGCGCTGCCTTCTACACAGAGCACAGAAACTTCCTCTTTAACCCTCTCGAGGCAGGCATTGCCGATTTGCAACAGTTAAAAACTAACAACCTGATTACCCCACATACATATTGTATGAGTTTTTTTACTCAGAAATACCACTGCAGGACTTGGTTGTGCATTAGCAACAAAAACTTAATTTGAGCCTGAGAGGGTTAACAGGACTGTGCAGGACAGTTAGATGAACTTTATAAAAACCACTTTAAACTAAAATAATTTTTACAGTTTTTACAATTTTTATAGTGGTTTTTCTTTAACTCAACACATAAAACAGGGTTAAAGTATCACACTTTTAGTATTATGCAGTATGCGACCCAAGCAGACTCAGCCTGTCTATATGATGCATCTACGTGGTATTAACACCACACTGTCACACCTAACAGAAACATCTACAGCATGTTGCAAGTGTGCATTAGATTCATCTGCTGTAAGCTTCCCTTTAAAACTACCTCCGTCCTGCACAAACAACTGAAGTATATGGGTGGAGTATAAGTACTTCCCTGTGGAGCTCAGCTGAACTCAGTTTTGGAAGTTGAAATCAAGAGAAAATGTTTAATTTTAAACATAAACACTTCCCCTTTACTGCCATAATGGAAGTATTTTTGTTTCTCTCATACCAAACCAAAAAAGGAGTGAACAGCACACAATGCCTCTAATGTCTGTCCTCTGACTCATGGAAAGTGTCTCATTTCCCTGGTAAATTTCCCAGCCATGATGACTGCCTGCACGTGCTTGTTTTATCTGTCATCATCCCCTATCACTGACCACAGCTCATGGTAAAAGTCTTGATGTTGTATAACCGTGTTTGTGTACATAAGCAGAATAGAGAACTATACTATTTACCTGTTAAACATCATTTATTTAACACAAGTCACAGGTGATGTGTTGTCCTTCAGAGCAGGTAGATGCTGGTAAAATATTGTTTTTACAGCTCAGGGTGGAAATTTTCCCCCGCGTCATTCTGTTTCATTTAGCAAACAATACATGTCATCTGTTCCCTGCCTGCTTTTGTTTGAGTTCATTCATTCTCTGTTTACTGTGCAAACACTAGAGTCGGTTTCAAGGTGAAGTGTTCCCAGTGGCTCTCACATGTCGATCTGCTGTTTTCTCATAGCCCAGAGTCACAAACTGCAAAACATGGCGAAAATATTCAACACAGAATCGAGATTATTTTCTTCTCAGGACTGTTTCTAGAAAAAAAGTAACTTAATCAGCTGAGGTGACACCAGAGTGTTTTGAAAGGAGAAGCAATAAGAAACCATCTCACCATCAGACCAGACAGTCAGCATGACTGATGAGTGACACATCATCATGCGTATGAATGCTGCAGTCATGATGTTTCTTACAGCAGATCTTGATATATAGTGGGTATGTTTTAACATTTGACAGGTTGTTAAACTCACAGGGCAACTCAGTTAAACGTGGTTTAACAAGGACAATGAACTAAATGACATAAAATGGCCCAAGTGGAGGGTGTAGTTTGGTGACAGTCTGTCCTCAGGTTAGTTTCTTTTGCTCATCATTTCCTCAACTTTTAAACAGCAAGGATTAAAGGTGATCAAGAACTGAAGAGAAAAGTGCTGGATATGAATAA
Source organism: Diplotaxodon limnothrissa (assembly GCF_057381915.1). Lineage (NCBI taxonomy): Eukaryota > Metazoa > Chordata > Actinopteri > Cichliformes > Cichlidae > Diplotaxodon > Diplotaxodon limnothrissa. The sequence goes on from NC_140598.1 coordinate 30,185,670, forward strand.
AGTTGAATAGAAAACACAAGTTTTTATTCTGCTTTTGCTGTTAAAATAACTTAAGTAAAATAAATATTATGACTATGTCTAGTCAGACACTAAAATGGAGAGCAGAGGAGAGTCAGATCAGGATAAGTTAGGCAAATCACATCACATATCTTAGTAAAACATGAATGATTTGAATTTCAAATCAAATGCAAAGTTTGTGCTCATGTCATATTTACAGTCTCTTCTTTGTGTTGTTGGTACTTCAGTGCCAAGATAAACTCAGAGCAAATAAAAAAAGTTAATTCTACTGAGGCCTTTTCGAGTTCAGGGGATATTATAATTTATTTATAATTCACTATAAGTCTGAAAAAAAAAAAGATTTCACAGAGGAAACGAAAGTAATGCTGTAAGTTTTGTTTTACAAGAAATGAGAGAGGGGGAGGGTTGTGCTCCACCCACATCCTGCAGCAGCTGCGTCACGTGGAAAATTTCCAACATTTATTCTCTGATTTTAATCCATTAGAACATATTGGTGACATATAACTCATTGTGCATTACTCAGATGGAATATCATGAGCTTTGCTGCAGGTTTTACCCTGTCAGAAAAAAAGTGCACAAATTATAAAGTTGCAACAACTGAGCTCAATACAAACAGCAGAAGCTATGAGGCCCTCTGGAGGTCAGATTTAAACACTATGAGCTGTACTTTTAAACAGGACAGACATTTATTTATAGATATTTATAGATTTCTAACATTAATGATATTTATTCTGCTCTTTAAGCATATCTATTAAACCCAGAGTGCTGACTGTCAAGAGAAATATGTGAATGCGTCGAAGAGTAAAGAGAAACACGCAAACATCAATCAGTCTTGGCACACAAAAGCATACACCCAGTATACACGTCTGAACTTGACTGGAAGGCATTCAGCTGCTGGCTGATGAGAAGTCATGTGTTCAGTGGTTTGAAAAATATCATGTTGGGTCTGATTACCTTCAAATAAATAATTCAGTTAACTTCAGCTATTTAGATCTAAGTTTCTACTTGTGCTGCTTCCCTCCTGTCCCTGCATTTATCACATACATGCCATAAAGACCCAGCAGTGAAAACAGAATAGACCTATTTTTCACAATAATCAGTTAACAATGATGAGTTTTCTAGTTCAAGGTCAGAAGCTTTAAATAAATGTAACTTCTTTGCACATGCACGCACACACAGAGTCTGCGGACTCAAAAACACATGCAAGAGGAGTATGAACTCATCTCAGACACAGACGTGCATCTTGTGTGCAGAGATCACAGAAACAGACCTCAGCTTATAAATTAACCAGGTGATGGTGCATATTTAAAGACACAGAAGCAACCTGTTATCAGACTGAAATGTTTACTCTCTGACTCCTTGAGGTCTGCACTCACATAAACACATATAGGAGAGGATCGTGTCTGTATGTGACATGCAGCAACAGAAAAGCTGCACACAGAATGGGTGTTTTTCTGTGTGCATATTGTTTTAACCAGAACTCTGTGAACAGGTTTGCACAAGAAAACACGTCTCACTCTCTGAGGGCTGTGAAGATTTACAGCAGCTGTTTTTACAGATAAGCTCTGCAGGCACCGACAAGAACACTGAAGTCCGTTGATTGTTCTTCAGGCAAGAAAACATTCAACCTTTGAATCAGAATGCAGGACTGTGATTGGCTGCATGAACTTACTTGAGCAAGTGACTGAGTTGTTGCATTATTTATTTTTTATTTTTTTAAAGAGTCTGAAGTCTAAATTTAAGCTGTTTATTTCAGTCCAACTGTAACACTGCAAACACACACAGCATGTGATAAATACATAACATATGATCCACAGACGTGTGCAGGACTGTATTTAGCAGCCAGCCTGTCATCACTGGTCAGACTGGTTTAGCTGTTTTGAAGGTGTCCTCTTTGACTTTAGTGAGGAGTAGGTGACCCGTGGCTCTGATGGAGGATCTGAACACAAACACACAGATTAAAGAAATATTTCGATTTCAGGTGATAAAAACTTCTTGGACCCATCAGAAAACTGGCTCTGTTTTATTTCCTCATTGCTTCATGAGTCTGTGCCAAGTTAAACTGAAAACAAAACAATCCAACAAACGACTTTTAACTGAAAGTGGATCCAGAAGATTTCATTGGTTATTCAAGACGTTATTATGAATTGAAAGAAGAAGAAAAAATATCCCTCTTCAGAGAAAATGAAAGTAGAGAAGTACATTTCGTTTGAAAAGAAAGAGCACCTGCAGTATGCAGCAGGTGAAAGACCGTAATTTTTCTTCTGATTTAAGTCATTTGAAACCTTTTTAATGTCATAAAGATCACTGTGTGTGTGAGATGAACAGAAACTTCACTGCAAGTTTTCTCTGTTTAATATGTAGATAGAATGAAATCAGTTTTGACATGAGGTAGCATATAACTTCCATAGAGAAGCTTTGGGATCCTCTGTAGGTCAGAGGTCAGATTTACTCACCATGAGGCTCCTTGTGAGAACAGTAACTTTATTTATTTATGAATTTCTGACATTTGGGGAAATGTAAAGAAAACCCGCTATGAATGCAGCTCCTAATACAGCTATGACTGCAGCTATGAATGCAGCATTCATTAGCTGTGACACACACACACACACACGCACAAACACAGATGGCTTTGTTAGAAAGGCATCTGTGTTTCAGTCATATAAAATGCAGTTTATCTGGAAGCTTCTGGAGGTTGTTTATCAGAAATGACTCCAGGTGACACATAATCTTTGCAAAGCTACCAACAATTTTATGTCTAATCTGTCTTTAGACTTGTCCTCCTCTATAAGAAGAGATGTACATGTGTGATCAACATAACTTTCATGTTTATCTCTGTGTATCAGAGAGTCTGGATGAGATCAGAGCTGTACTGATTAAAGACTTAAGACTTTGCAGACATTAAATAATTAAAAAAAACCTCTTTGCTAGCCTGTGAAACATCTTTCAAAGCAAAGGCTTTACAATACAAATGTTTAAATGGAATTTTAGGGGGAGTGTAACTGCCTCCACTTACCTTCACTTCATATGGGACAAATGTGAGACGTGACACAGAACTCAAGTCGGTGGTGTAAGGGTGTCAGAGCAGGTTCAAATAATATTAATGTTCAAATAAAAGTAAAATGTCACGAACTCCTCAGGGACAAGTCTCGTGTTTTAGTGATTATATTCCTTTATCAATGCATTTCTATAACCCATCTTATAGAGTTTTAGGAGGATACTAGATGAACAGTAAGAAGAGAATTTAACAAGCTCATAAACTTGTTGAAATTATTTCACGTTTATATATTTTTAAAAACATAAACACTGATCAGTCAATGACTGACTTCTCACTTCATTTTTATGATTTGTGGGGCTCAGGCTTTAAATGCAGTAATGGTTAGGCTTGCTCCTACTGCATCTCTTACTAGGTCAGTAAGTATCAGCATTTACACATATTAGCAGTAAGTTAACACAGAGATTCAAATATTACTACCTATAAATATATCACTGATGAACATGAGGCCTGTTGAAGGCAGACAAGCTGGAGCCAGACTCAATGTCAGATAAAAACCATCACGTGTTGAGCTCCTCTGCTGCCACCTACTGGCTGATTGGTTCATTACACGAGAGCTACAAAGTGATTGGACCAGACTGATGACAACACAAAGGAGTTTTACAGCACGGGGAAGGATGGTTAGTGTTTGCCTAAAAGCCTACACACAATGCTTGTCCTGTTATCCTCCCCTCACCTTCAATTGTTCACAGCAGGTTGTCGCTCCCTAAACCTGATTCGAAGATTTCTTTCTGCTAAAAGAGAGTTCCTACCAACTGTCACCAAGTGCATGATGTGTTATTGCAGGGTATTTATAGCGTCTGTATAACTAAAATCAATTGAATTGTATAAGGTGTCACCTGTTCCGTTCAGCTGGTTCTATTTATTGTCTTAAGGCCAAATACTCCCAGCAGTCTCACGTATCAGAGAGTCTGCTGTTTTCTGTGTTGCTCTGAGAATTTGCAACTGCAACCAGGATGTACAAATTAATTGTAAGCTGGTTCGATTCTTTAAATAACAAGGGAACATCCACCAGTGCTTCCCTTATGACTTCTATTAGCAGACTGAACACTGGAGCATCCTTTATGAAAATAGAGCAGTAAAAAAACAAAAAGACAAACTTGCATCATTCCTGCACCTCGTGATGTTTTCTTTAAAATTCCAGGAAACAAGACAAAAGAGGGAAGTTTGAAAATATTCGTTCCTGCCATTGTTCCTGTAATGAATAAAGGGGAAATCTTCTGTTAATGTGAAAGGAACTTTAGTCATATAAATACTTTAACAGCAGCTACTCACAGACTAAAACCTGAGAGCAGAGCAGACTCAGGATCACAGATTATGATGAAAACAGGCTTTGTGCACAGTACTCTAATATATAGAGTAGTGTGCAAAAGTTTTAGACAGTTGTGGAAAAAATGCTGTAAACATAGAATGCTCTCAGAAACAAAAGTGATTGTTCTTTGGTCCCTAAACCTGATTCTAAGATTTCTTTCTGCTAAAAGGGAGTTCCTACCAACTGTCACCAAGTGCATGATGTGTTATTGTTATTGCAGGGTCTTTATAGGGTCTGTATAAATAAAATTGAATTGTATAAGGGGTCACCTGTTCCACTCACCTGGAACAGGTGACCCCTTATACTCTCTTAAGGTCAAATACTCCCAGCAGTCTTACGTATCAGAGAGTCTGCTATTTTCTGTGTTGCTCTAAGAATTTCTTACAAACTGCAACCACGAGGTACAAATACAACTCAGATTTCAGTCGATTAATTGTAATCAGAGCTGGTTCAGTTCTTTAAATAATAGGGAAACATGCATCAGTGCTTTCCTTCTGACTTCTTTTAGCAGAGTAGATACTGGAGCATCCTTTATGACAATAAAGCGGTAAAAAACAAACAAAACAAAAAAAACCTTGCATCATTCCTGCACCTTGTGATGTTTTCTTTAAAAAAACTGTGTGCAAGTGTACCTAGAAGAATAGATGCTGTTTTGAAGGCAAAGGGTGGTCCCACTTAATATTGATTTGATTTAGATTTCTCTTTTGTTCATTTACTGCGTTTTGTTGGTTGATGACAATAAATGATTAATACTGTCATTTTTGAAAGCCTTCTTAGTTTTCAGCATTTTTTTCTGCACCTGCCTTAAACTTTTGCACATTACTGTATATGTAAAGTTTCTGCTCTCATGTCTGTGTACTCTCTCTGTGTGCTGACTGTTAAACCCAGAGCGAATAAACCAAATGAGTTTAATTGGAACTGTTTGGGATTCAGAGGATTTCATTTATCATTGTAAGTTGTTATAAATTATTTAAAAATAAAACTAGAAGAGATTAAAAAAGTAAAGCAGTAAGTTTTGTTATACATGACATGAAAGCAGGAAAGAGAAAGAGAGAGAGGTCCTGCCCACCTATTTGTCTGTCACTTTTGTAAAAAATATCTGAATGATCAGTAATTAATGCTTTTCTTCAAACCTCAACACAGAAAAAAAGTAAAAGCTAAATGTGAAATTCATCACTTCACTGTTTGTTTTTCGCTTGTTTTTCTTTAGTGCAGGTTCATGGATGATAAATTTTCTGTAACAGAAGGAAAAAGGGAAAGTTAATAAAAAGCATTCAAACACTGAAAAATTCAGACATGCAAACACCCAATAAATATGCTTTAGTTTTGTCAGAGAGTGTGTTTGGTGGACCAGGTGCGGACACAGACGCAGGACGCAAAACTTTTGCTAAGCTCAAAGCGAGCCTTTAATCAGGTCTGATACAGAAGGCAAAATAAACCATAAACTATGGGAATGACCAAAGAAAGAACCTAAACTGGGAGTAACTAAAGGCTATGAACGAGGACTGAACTATGACAAAGTACTGTGGACAGACTATGAACACGACATGAAAAACTGTGAACAAGATCTCGGTACTGGCACATGAACGTGCAGGGAAACATGACTGAGAAAGTGACTATGAACATATCCAATGCCAAATCTTGCAGGCTAGACTCCTGACGTGCAGCTAGAAATAACAGGGTGCATGAACAGATGACACAACACTGACACAAAGACACACTGGGCTTAAATACACTGAGGAAGTCATCAAGGAATTAGAGACAGAAGAGGAACACAGCTGGGAGGAATAAGACCTAATGAGACTGGGGGGAACAAAGCTAGAAACACTGACATAAGACAGGAACATGAACCTTCAGAGTAAAACAGGAAACAAGACACCACTAAACAAAGACGCAGACATGACATTGAGAGACAGAGTAGACACTGAACTAAACCTGCAATAAACATGAGAACACAAAACCTACGAACTAATCCCTAAACAAGAATAACTGAAACATAGATTCATCATCATCATCATCGGAAAAGAATCCAAAATGCAAAAACACACCAAAACATAACAACTCAAAATACTGGGTCAAACTGACCCAGAACCGTAACAAGTTTGCTTGGAAAATAGTTTCTGAATGTCTCTGTTTTCATAAAGGACCTGAATGTGAACTCACCTTCACCTTTTATATATATATATATCAAAAGCGTTTAATGTTCCAAAGAATTAAGGTTAAGTAGTCATTTTGATTGACTCAGTATATTTTTGTTGTTTTTTTTTTGTTGTTGTTGATTTTTTCAAATGTTATCATTAATAAAAGCTAAATATAGTTTAATGTGCTTTAAAATAACATTGAACTACTGTACACCTTTGAATCACTTCAGGTCTTTCAGTGTGGAGTGTGCATGCTCTCCCTGTACCTCTATGGATTTGTTTCCTCCCACAGTCCAGATACAGGCCTGTTTGCTTAACCAGTGATTCCTAATTGGCTTTAAGCGTGAATGTGTGTTGGTCCTGCAACAGACTGGTGGCCTGTCCAGGTGCTTTTCACCTTATCACAGCTGAAGCACCTTCAGGTACTTCTGATAAAGTAGAATTTTTTCTTACCCAAGTAAGATCAGGGTTAACCCGAATGGTGAATGGTGGTTTATCATTATGCTGGAATCTAACCTCCCCGGGAGCAGGTTAGATTCCAGATTAAACCCTATAATAATGCAGAAAACTGAGACAACCTCGTATGGGTAGGCACTTTGGTGACAGAGGGGAGGAAAAGCTCTTAAATATGTCTTAAGGAATAAGAAATCACCTCTAGTGCTGCAGCTTCTCTTTCTGTCGTTCTCACCTGGTGTTGCCTGGAGCTGATTTCAGGTGGTTTCCAGTGAGATTAGACCTACATGATCATGATCACTGCCATTTTTTTCACATTTATTTTTAAAGAAAAGAACCCAAACAGAAACAGTAATGGTTTTACACGATTTATTTTTGTTTTACAATCCATTAATCCATCCATTCGCTTCCGCTTATCCTTCTCAGGGTTGTGGGGGTTGCTGGAGCCTATCCTAGCTGTCAAAGGGCGAGAGGCGGGGTACACCCTGGACAGTTCGCCAGTCTGTTGCAGGGCTAACACACAGAGACAGACGACCATTCACTCCTGCATTCACACCTATGGGCAATTTGGATTAATGACTTAACCTAGCCCCACAGCACAGTGGTTAGCACTGTTGCCGCACAGCAAGAGGGTCCTGAGTTCAATTCCACCATCAGGCCGGGGTCTTTCTGTGTGGAGTTTGCATGTTCTCCGGGTACTCCGGCTTCCTCCTGCAGTCCAAAGTCACGCAGCTTGTGGGGATAGGTTGTTTTACAATACTAGGATTACTTACAAGCAGATAAATTCAAAGGCTCATTTTCATCAAATTTCCATGTGTTGAATGTCAGCACTAAGAAGTTGGAGCAGTAACAGGAGACTCGTAGTTAAGCTGGAAAAAGCTCTTAGACATTTCAAACATCTTGCAGTTCAGCTGGAGGCTGGTGTGGACTTCGACTGTGTTGTTGTTTATATTGACTGTAGATAAAAACAACAATAACAAAAAGCACAGCAAGAACTGTCACACCAGCTGCAGGTCCAACAGATCCAATCTTCTCTCCTCCATCCTCTGTGTGTCCTCCTGGCTGACCTGCAGGTGAGAAACAGGTGTGAGGTGTCAGCTGTCAGGTAGGTGATGAGTGAAGAACAGAACAGAATCCATTTCCTCTTCAAACTGCTGTCAGACATTATCTACTGCACTCTGATCACATCACTCAGACCAGCTGCTTTCTACAAAGTCTCATCAACAACATCTTTAGAAACAAACATCAACAACCAGGAAGCAGCTTCACCTCTGATCACACACACACTCAACTCTACTCACTCACCTGGAGGATCAACAACAGTCAGTGTGATGTTGCCGCTGTACAACCATGATTGCGTTTCCTCCATGAAGACACGACACTCGTATGTTTCAGCGTCATTAATCGTCACATTTTTCAGAATCAGAGACACGTCTCCATCTTTCATCTGTCTGTCCTGCAGATCCACCCAGCTCTTAAAAGATGGATGCTGCCTGAATGGCTCAAAGTGCTCATCCCGGTATAAAAGGACATATTCTTCATTCAGATCAGTTCTGCTCCATTGTACAGCTGTGAAGCTGATGTCTGGGACTCGACATGTCAGAGTGACGTTCTTTTGACCAGATTTAGCTGTTATGTGTTTCTGATCTGAAAGAGGAAACAACACAGAGCAGAGAAGTTACAAAGGTCAAAATGCAAAAAAATTTCCAAATTTACGTAACAGTATGATGTTTGGTAAGTAAATTAATGTTGGCCAAAATAATACTGAGGAGGTTTCAGTGGAGATTTGTTTATCATGGTAGTACATAAAGACTGAAACACAACAAAATATTAAGTAGCCCCAAGCCTTTCAAACAGTTGTTATGGTAACTGATAGCATATTTTCAATGAATAGTCCAGTAACACATATCGGTTATTTAAAATAATACAAATGAAGGGCAAAAATAATCTGTTGTCTAGGGTCTGAACATCCAGAGTTTATAACCACTAAAACTTTTTTAAGTTATCTCTGATCCCACGAATAGAAACACGTGTAAAATCTCTCATGCTAAATGGGTATAAAATCAGTTTTGAATGTGTGCCAGTGTCAATCTCACCTACAGCAGCAGAAACCAGCAAGAAGACGGAGACCACGCCCCCGAAGAGCGACGCATGCGCAATCGTAGCCATTTTCTAAGGACACAGACCAAGAGATGTGTCCGGGCAATCATTTTGTACTGAACGCATGATGACATTTTTCAATTCAATTCAATTCAATTTTATTTATATAGCGCCAAATCACAACAAAAGTCGCCTCAAGGCGCTTCATAGATACAGAGGAAAACCCAACAATCATATGAACCCCTATGAGCAAGCACTTTGGCGACAGTGGGAAGGAAAAACTCCCTTTTAACAGGAAGAAACCTCCGGCAGAACCAGGCTCAGGGAGGGGCGGCCATCTGCTGCGACCGGTTGGGGTGAGAGAAGGAAGACAGGATAAAAGACATGCTGTGGAAGAGAGACAGAGGTTAATAACAGATATGATTCAATGCAGAGAGGTCTATTAACACATAGTGAGTGAGAAAGGTGACTGGAAAGGAAAAACTCAATGCATCATGGGAATCCCCGGCAGCCTATGTCTATTGCAGCATAACTAAGGGAGGATTCAGGGTCACCTGGTCCAGCCCTAACTATATGCTTTAGCAAAAAGGAAAGTTTTAAGCCTAATCTTGAAAGTAGAGATAGTGTCTGTCTCCCGAATCCAAACTGGAAGCTGGTTCCACAGAAGAGGGGCCTGAAAACTGAAGGCTCTCCCTCCCATTCTACTTTTAAATACTCTAGGAACAACAAGTAGGCCTGCAGAGCGAGAGCGAAGTGCTCTAATAGGGTGATATGGTACTACAAGGTCATTAAGATAAAATGGGGCCTGATTATTTAAGACCTTGTATGTGATGAGCAGGATTTTGAATTCAATTCTGGATTTAACAGGAAGCCAATGACGGGAAGCCAAAACAGGAGAAATATGCTCTCTCTTTCTAGTCCCTGTCAGGACTCTTGCTGCAGCATTTTGGATTAGTTGAAGGCTTTTCAGCGAGTTTTTTGGACATCCTGATAATAATGAGTTACAGCTGTCCAGCCTGGAAGTAATAAATGCATGAACTAGTTTTTCAGCATCACTCTGAGACAGGATATTTCTAATTTTAGAGATGTTGCGCAAATGGAAGAAAGCAGTCTTACATATTTGTTTAATATGTGCGTTGAAGGACATGTCCTGGTCAAAAATGACTCCAAGGTTCCTCACAGTGTTACTGGAGGCCAAGGTAATGCCATCCAGAGTAAGAATCTGGTTAGATACCATATTTCTAAGATTTTCAGGGCCGAGTACAATAACCTCAGTTTTATCTGAATTAAGAAGCAGAAAGTTAGCGGCCATCCAGGTCTTTATGTCTTTAACACATTCCTGCAGTCTAACTAATTGGTGTGTGCTATCTGGCTTCATGGACAGATAGAGCTGGGTGTCATCTGCATAACAGTGAAAATGTATGCTATGTCTTCTAATGATGCTGCCTAAGGGAAGCATGTATAATGTAAACAGAATTGGTCCTAGCACTGAACCCTGTGGAACTCCATAATTAACCTCAGTGTGTGAAGAGGACTCTCCATTTACATGCACAAATTGGAGTCTATTAGATAGATATGATACAAACCACTGCAGTGCAGTACCTGTAATACCTACAGCATGTTCTAATCGCTCTAATAGAATATTATGGTCAACAGTATCGAACGCTGCACTGAGGTCTAGCAGGACAAGCACAGAGATGAGTCCACTGTCAAGTCGGTTTTCTTGGTGCCCCCGTCGGCTCGTTTTTCAGTTTGGCTTTAGCCTCTGACGGTAAGCTCACGCGCTTTACAGCCTCGGAGCTCTTTTCGTTCAGATTCAGCTTTTTACAAATGGTCTGTGGACTCCTGAGTCTTGACTAGATTTTTATAATAATTTCAGTGTTTGTTTTAGAGTAATTAAAATCATATTGGGCTGGTTGTGGGTTCACACGGATTTTCCCCATTTTCGGACACCGGTTTTCTAGTTGTAGGCCGTTGTGTGTGTGTGTGTGTGTGTGTGTGTGTGTGTGTGTTTCTTTATACATTGTACAGTTTAAGTTTGTTTGTTTTATTTTTTTTGTTATTTGTTGTTGGTTTTCTTTTCTTTCTTTTTTTCACTGGAGTACGATTTTTTTTCATCTGACCTCACTGACCATATAACCTCACCATCCAGCGTAGTATTAGGGTCACATTAAGAAAAAAAAACATATTATTGATAATTTTTAAAGTAAAGTCGAAATAAAAATTCGAGTGTGCAAATTACGTTGTTGTTTTAAGACAAACTGCCTCGCTGTACCCAAATCCCATGTTTAGATGAGTTGAAACAAACAAACTGACCAGCCGTTTTGTGGGACAACGTACATCTAATTTATTGCACGAGTGTTAATCATCGATAACCTTGCATCGGTCCGTTTTTGTACAAATCCACTCTTTCGAGTTTGTGTGTGTCATGTCTGACCAGAGGGTGCAGAAATTTATAACGTCCAGATCACCAAACTGTGTTTGTGTTAAAAGATAAATGATCATTTCTACGAATTCGCGCTAACTCAGATGATGTATCAACCGTGGCAGTTTATCTTGAAACATGTTTTGACTTTTTTTTTCTCTCGAAATTTCGACTTTATTCTCAAAATAGTCGTTAATATTATTTTTTTGTTAATGTGTCCCTAATACTCCTTCCTACCGACTCATATCCTTGTACTGGAATAACTACTGATTTTATTATAAATGAAATTAGTATCTGCAGACAATATTATTTTTATAATTTTTAAATTTGTTTAAAACAAAGTCTGGAGGCCTTTGTGATCGGCTTAATGCAGTCTGAATGTTTGATGTGAAACTTTGTGTGTTTAAAATATGCAAATGTTCTGCAAATAATATTTTTGCTGCAGTGATTCATAAAGACAACCAGCACCCAGCTGACGGACAGCTTTTTCCCAAGATCTGTGAAAGCCATCTGTCCACCCACCCTTCCCTCTGCTCCTGTGGAAACACCGTCACATAGACCCATTGGCCCCCTGTGCGTACACTCACATCCTGTTACTGTACTCTAAAGAATGCTAAGCATTTATCTTTTTTTGCACTTTCTTTTTCACTGAGAGCAACACTGTAATTTTTATTATGTTCTAGCAACATAATGACAAAAAATAAATCTTCAGTCTTCAATCATGACTCTGACTCTAATGGGATAACCCCATATGAGCAAAGTGGAGAATACCTGAGTGACTCAATACACCTGGTGCCTGATTTCTCGTATATGAATCATAAACAGATATAGATTCACATATCGTTAGCTTCATAGCATAAGTGCCTAAGTCATTGACTTAGTCAAATGACTTAGGCAATTATGCTATGAAGCTAACGATATGCAAATCTTTACAAAGTTCAATGTCTGGCCAGCACAAATTAAAGAAACTGACATCTGAATATTTATTTTTTCGAAAAACATGATGATATCATGCCTGAATCAAAACAAAATGTCACAAACTCATCAGGGACCATTCTTATATTTTAATGATTATATCTCTGTATGTATGCATGTAACAGGACACTGCCATGAATGGTAAGTGTATTATTTAAAAAGTTCCAACAAATTATTGAGATTATTTCACTTTATTTTTCTAAAAAGATGAACATCCATCAGTCAAGAATTAGAGAACAGTTGTCAGTAGCAACTGGTGACATGTCTGTCTGTCTATCTCTGTGAATCTCTCTCTGGTCACTGTTAACAAGTCATTATGAAGAAAAATTAAACACCCAAAAGACTCCAGCTTCTGTCATGGACCCGTTTTCACTGACTTCCTGCCGAGGTGTGTTCTCTCTCTTTCTCTTTCTCGCCTTCTGTTTGTTTTGATTTTACCACCTGCTGTGGAAAAGGTTAGGTGAGTAAAGTGAACCAACATTCAGTACAGAAAAATCCAGGGTTAATCCTGAAGTTACCTGCATAAGACAAAATTCTGCTTCATACTACAGGCCTTTGGTCTTCAGCGTCTTTGTGGAGGGCAGTTTATAAACTTCTACCACCTGAGGAGCAAATGCCTCATCATCCTCGCCTCAGAACAGATAGCAGAGATGAGCAAAGCCAAAATTAAACAAACTAAAAGTTCCACAAATGTAATCGTAATTAAAAGAATAAAGAATACGAATAAAACTGTTGGATCATCAGTCTGAGCCAATTCATCTCTTTGGATCAGGAACTAAAAATGCACAAGAAACAGACTCATCTGCTGTTGACAGTGAGACAGTTTTTAAATTATTATCAACAGACAGGTCAAAGGTCAGATGAAAACCACCATTTGTTGAGCATTCTGAAGCTCCTCTGCTGCCACCTACTGGCCCTATGACTGATGTCTTTCTACACAGTGCATACACTCATTGGCCACATTTTTAGGTACACTTTGTTAGTCCTGGATTGAACCGTCTTTTTGCTTTCAGAACTGACATAATCCCTCCTGGCATGGACTCAACAAGGTGCTGGAAATATTACTCAGAGGTCCGTATGATAGCATCGCACAGCTTCAGCACATTTGATGATGTTAATCGCACACGTCACTAAAGTGCTGGACTGGATTTTCAAGGTTTGGTGCAAATGTTAGACATGTGTTTATGATAAAAATAAGGCTTTTCACCCCCACGATGTTCTTTTTGTTGAAAGTAACTGTAATAGCTTTATATTCTAATACTTGTTTACTGTTTACTCTTCTGTCAGAGTCCAACTTCTACAGAGAACTGCAGTCGACTCATTTAGTTGTCAGCACTTCAGTGTCACTACACTGGCAGCACAAGACCATGTTTTGGTCAGTAGTTGGTAATTTGTTCGTCTGTTGATGTTATAGCGATTTTTACAATAATACAAATGTTGCACAAGAACACAAAGTATTGAATTACAAAGGTTTTGTTTAGTTCCCACCATTGTCAAAGTAGAGTTAAAACAATGCTTTTCTCAAACCACAAAAGAACTTAAAATACACTGAGGTCAGTGTAAACAGTGACCGACACCTTAAGTCCAACAGAGGAAAAAAGTTTCACAAACACTCAGGTTAAAATTCACTCAGACTGAGTACTGAGGAGTCCACAAAGCATGAGAAGAAGCTGCTACATGTCTAAATACATTGACTTGCTGCCATGTGATTGGCTGATTAAATATTTCTAGTAACATGCAGTTGAAGGGGTGTACCCAATAAAGTGGCCAGTAACATTGACCTAAATGTACATCACTGCAAATTTGAAACCAATCCAGACCTGGTAGAGCAAAGTCAACTGCTAATCGTGGAGGTCGGTGGTTCGATTCCAGTCTGCATGACAAATATGCCAAAAGGGGCTTTGAATGCTCAGTTGGAGCAGAAAAGCTGAGCATCACATGAAACATAGATGAAGAATTTTCTGCAGCATCGACATGCAGAAAAGAAACTTTGCATTAACATTATATAGGACACTGTGAGTGGCAGCATCTATTTGACTTACACAAATATTTTATACAGATGCTGTAAACATCTGTGCTTTTCACAGTGTAGTTGAGCAAAGAATGAAATGTCAGATTAAAGTGAGTCACACTATAATGTCCATACCATCATATTATAATGATTGTAGTATAGATGTGTCTGTCTGTGTACTATAAGTTTTTTTAAACATAGATAAAAAGAAGTCGAAATTACACGAGGCAGTTAAAGTCACTCAGAATGATCCTAAAATCAGTGGTTGGAGCTCTTCAGTGTCACTAGATGGCAGCACCAGACCGTGTTTTATGCTGTGGTTGGTGCTTTTTACTGTCTGTGGATGCTGCTGGAATCAGCAACGTACAGTCAGCTGTAAACTGACCAGTTATTGATTGTATATAATTAAAGTGGCCGGAAAGACCGTGGGGACAGTTTAGGCACAAAACTGACGTGATCACATCTACAGACAGATAATTTTTTGGGTTTGAACAGATGACACTCATCCTCATACCTATAATAACAAACATGTAGAGCTCAAACCTCTTCCTACCTCTCTGAGAACAAAGTTAAATTCATGTTTTTACTGAGGAGCGTGTAAGCATGGATTGAAGGAAACCAGAGAGACACTGTATAAAAATCACTCTAACACAAACTCGAGGATCTGCTTTGAAAAATGAAGCAAACAAAAAAGCAACAACAAGCGATGCAAGAAAACTTCCACACAGACTGTTGCTAAATGCAAGTCTCACTTTTCCACCTGAACCACTGCTAATCTTAGATTTTCTCTCCTGATTCATTCCAGATTATTCTAAATTATGAATGAATGGTTTACTTCACCTTTTTGATAATAAAAATGTGTCATATGACAGGTCCCAGTGGTATTTGGTATTTTGCAGAAACTCAAAATAAATTAAAATGAAATCAATTAAATGCACTGCAGCACTGATTGTTAATACAACACGTCACCTTGATGAACGCTAATTAATTTCTTTCATAACTTCATCAGTAGAAGTTCTCTTTCAGACACACATGATTCATGTTAGTGTGCATTTGTTATGGCCGCTTAATCTGACCCCGATTTTGACTGAATCGAAACCGAGATCATCATCATCACACTGAATGACGACAGATGTCCTCACTATGTGTCCTGTGCAAGCACAACCACACATATCAACAACACAGTAACTAAGATGCATCTGAAAAATATCTGTTGATGGAGACGTATTTATTTCAAACAGCATCTAAAGTCTCACATATTTCATTTCCTTGAATCTAAACTTACTGTACACAGACACATACGAGCTTCTCAAGCTTTTGTGTGAAGTTTCCAGCCACTGAGTGATCTTAGTGCTGCTCTCAGTCTGAGGTTGTGGTTTTATTGATATTTGTTGTTTTCTATCTGCTCTGTGGAGACGTGCATGGGTTAGCCACAGCAACTCATGTTTTCCATCAGAGAGCTTCATGAAACCCACAGAACCACACGAGAAGAACAACAAGTCCGACCAAAGCTTATTGATCCTGCACAAAAAAAAAGATTTCTGCTGTGGAGACGACAGCAGGGTCCCACAAGTTACTGATTATTTTAAATACATTATGTTTATTTATCAGTTATAGATATAATACATAGCATATACATACAGTATAATGTTTCTGTTTTGGCCTGAGAGACATAGAGAGGCAGTGTGACAAAAATACATTTACTTGAGCTTCTTTACAAAAACGTCTCATCACCACATTCAGTTTTTCTTTGTCCGTCTGCAGTTCTGTGAGTGCATTTAATGAAGAGATCAAACAAAATACATAAACATCTGTTTTATAATAAAAGCCCTCTGGGCTGAGGGCCTGTGTGGACCAGCAGCTGGTTGTCAGGTTGGACTTGCAGATTTCTTCAGTGAGGAATAGACAACATCTGGATTTGATGGAAGCTCTGAAAACACAAGAACACACAGTTCAAACAATATGAGACCAGTCACAGTTAAAATAACTCACTCATTTATTTTTTTTTAAAAATCCACATCAGTGGTGCCTCAATTTTCACAATAGTCTTGGAGCCAAACTGTGAAATAGACCAACCAGGAAGTGCGACTCAGAGCCTCCCTGTTTCAAAAAAAACACACTGATGAGCGCCACGAAAATTTAAGTTGGAGGATCCAAATTGGAAACATATTCACATATATAGGTAATCTTTTTATTAGGTGTTCTATCCAAACTCAAAGAAAGACAAAATCTGAAAATATTTCCAGCAGGCGGCTCAAAAACCTGAATTCTGATAACAGCAAAAAGGCTGCAACTGACCGAAGAGTGCAAAACAACCAGGCAGTGGTTTCCTTCCTGACTGCCTGAACTTTTAGACTTTCACCTCCCTTAAATTCAAACTCTTCACTAAGTTCAAACCACATCCTGTGCTCACACTGAACGTTAACATGGGACTCATAAATCATTAAATATGAGCATAAATCCAAACTTCAACATTATCCTTTGGCAAAGTAATTTGCCCAAGACCCACAGCAAAAGATTCAATCACTTTAATAAACTGTATCATTTGTAGTATTATACACTGAATCCTGGGGCCAAATTCTTTCAGCTGTTTGCCCGGGTGTTACGATAAAGTTCAGCACCCAGACATATAGATGATGTAATGAAGCAACAGCATACACATGGTGTGTGTATGCTTTTCTGCCTGTTATGTGGTTTGAAATCCCACATGATATTGTGATATCGTGAGTCTAGCAAACTAACACACTTGCTAGATTGTATGACGTCAACTATACAAGAATAAATGAAACCAGTTTTAAGTTGTTGAATGCAGATCCTATGATTTTATACATTCACCACAGAAACAAAATTATTTTGTTCAAATTACATGTTCGACTCTTGTAAATGGAAAAACCACCCAATATCACAGAGGGGAAATATTTCCTTAAAATTTTAAGTCGCTGTAGCTGATAAGAGGACAAGTGAAAGTAGGTCCAGGGGAAGCTTGTCTAGCATGATAATTCTCTTCCAAAGACTAGAGGCTTATCCAAAACGTGCCAACAATCAGTAAAGCAGCTGGCATCTTAGCTCCGCATCTTAGCTCCACCATTGTTAAAAAGAGATGGACACGCCTGTGAAATGAACATGCTACTGTCTCTATGGGAGGCAAACTTGCTTCCAACAACAATCAATTGTTGATAGCATAAGATGGCATTAATGTAAAGGATGGATGCAAATACATAAGAGGCTTAATGATCTAATGCTGTCTGAGCTAAAAGCAGAGAGATCATTGATATTTTTTTAATTGACTAGACCTTCAATATTCTGACAGACACACAGCACACAAAATAATACCTCTGCTCCGGTTGGTTGGCTGGTGGTGGTGATGATGTAATATTTTGAGGTCACTGTATGTGATGTCATCACCTCCAGATTTTACTCCATCAGCTGAAATGAACACACACACACACACACACACACACACACACACACACACACACACACACATATATATATATATATATATATATATATATATATATATATATGACTGGATAATAAATTTCACTGGAAACTTAAGAATGCTGGCCTTCCTTGTTTTTCTTGTCTAAAGATGTAGACGAGCTGCAAGCTGTGTGTATAAATATGCATGTATACACAGACGAATAGAGAAAACAAGGAGAAAACAAAACTTTTGCTTTGTTTCTTTTATGTGTAAACACAAAAGTGGCTCATTCCTAAGTGCATTTCTTGTATTTCAGTGATTTATAGGTTGGGGTTATGTGGCTTAACAAATAAACAAAAAGAGAAATGTCCCTCTGAAAATGGAAACTAGAAGGATTGGGATGAAAATGAGTGAAAAATAAGCCAATGTCCAGAACAAAACTTCAGGAAGCCTGAAGAACTATTACTCAAGACCACTATAATGTATTACAAGAAAATAATTTCTTATTTTGCATCTCCTTGGATACAAAATGTTAATAAAGAGGGATGGCTCAAGACTTTGCTCAATACGAGAAGTATATTAGAAACATCATTTTAAAATTTTGGTGTTTTGGTTCTTTAGGCGCTACAATTTCTTTAAGGTTGTGATTTAGGTTTTATTTTGTTGCATGTTATATTAAAAACACTTGTTAAAATTATAACATATACAATTAGCCCATTTCAAGCTCCTCCAGTTCCCATTTAAAAACATAATTCTTTCAGCCCCAAGAAAACCATCTCTGTATCTGTAGGAGTTCGGAAAGAATGTGACTGGACTTCATCACGTTTCTTGACATCACACCTTTCAACTAAGAATCTTCTTCAGTTCTAACACCAAATGCCTCATCACAGGTAATGTCTCACAATGGTTTTACTCTAAACTTCTGCTGATAATGACTTACAGCCTGATGAGAGATAAGTATTTCTCAGTAAACGCTCAAGGTGCTGGACAGAAATGGGCACAAATGAGATATAGAGCACCATATGACCAGATAAAAATAAATAATAATGTCCAGGCTGAAAGTTGACCCAAGACTCATTCTTAAACATGTGAGAAACATCCAGGGCTTTAACACTGATTGTAGGCGACCAGACTTCAGAAGTTGGCTGTGTTCTCCTCATGGTTCCACATAAGGGTCAATAATCTATTAATGCTATTACCTCTACTTTTTAGTCACTATGTTAGTTGTTGCATGCACTATCAACAAATTAAAAGGTTTTTGAGGCTTTTTGAGGAACAATGACTGAAAAGACATGAATGCAAGTTGTGAAACTTAAAGTGCTGTCAGTATACAGGATGTGTGTTAAAAGAACAGTTATTATTTCCCAGTCAGCATCATGAGCAGATTTCTTAGAAACTGTCAGCAGGTTTCAGAACCCCTGTGGTCATCTTTCCTGTTTCAGAAAAACACCCACCCGTTATTTCTAGTCATTCATGATGAACATGAAAAAAACATGCATTTTACCACAAAGTACTGTGTAGATCAACACTCTGTCAGACTATATATACATGATCATCAGCACTGTGAATTGAAATCACTCTTTATCTACACACAAATTCCGTGTGCAGATAAAGACAGGAGGAAGTAGCTTGTATGGTTTCAAATACAGAGCTTAAAACATTAAAAACTTATTAATGTTGTTAAAGGACAGTTTGACAGAAAATACACATTGTCCATTTACTATATTACTATATTATACTATTATTATTATACACTATATTTACTATATTTTACTGAACTCATTTTCATGAGTTTTGCTGCAATCTTGTCTGCTATTAAGACTCAGAATTTTCTGGGGTAAAAAAACCCTGTAATGTGCTAGATCCTGTCAATGCCCTAGAGCATAAAGAGCTGTATGTCCGAACCATGAATCTAGTTTGGGGCAGCACTGACTGTCAGGCTCAGATCACAGTTCAAAAAGCGCTTCAGAAAGAAGAGGTTATAGATATGTTATTGTGAGTCACCTTAGAGCCATTGAATATATTTAATCCTGACTTTTTAACACAATAACATATAGGATAAATCATGGGCGTAGATTTGGCATGGACGGAAGGGACACGTCCCCACCAATATCCAGCGATTATTGAATTGTCCCCACCAATAATTTGATCTCTTCGAGTAAAGAAAAATAAATCCGATAGAAGGAAAAAAAAGATATGTCAACGTCTCATTCACCCAAAAAGCAAGAACCTAGATATAAGAAAGTATTTTTCAAAGAAACCTGTAAGTCACTTAAAGTCAAGTTCAACTCATAAAATGTGTCCCTCATAGTATCGTTACAGGCTATGCTAGGCTTTGGCCCACATCAGTCTAACCACGAATAACGTGTTGCCATGTCCACTAGGAGAGACTGGGTAGTATAGATGTAAAACAAATATGCCAGCAGTTTATCTCAGTTAACGAGAGGAGAACTATAAATTGTAATTTTAAATGGTTTAAAAGCATGTAAAATAGCATATGCAGGCAAGCAGTGGCGGTCCTAGCCTGTTTGGCGCCCTGGGCGAACACTCCCTCTGGCGCCCCCCCCCCCACACACACACACACAGACAAAACATGTTAAGGATTATACATTAACATAAAGCTGTTGTACACACACACACACATATGAAGAGAGAGAGAGTATGCATAGTATGCAAACAGCCATCATATTTCGTCATACAATGAGAACAGGACAAATCAACAATTGACACTGACTAATTAATATTAAAATCTGTAACATAATGTATTGTTTGGAGTTTAGTCTGTTACTGATACTATTTTTTACCATTTCTTCTTGGAGCAACTGTAACCCACATAATTTCCTTAGGGATTAATAAAGTATTCTGATTCTGATTGGTTCAGGATGACCTGCCATTATCCAATCACACATCTGCTTACCTGTATCTTTTGCTCATTTCTCCTCCTCTTCTTTTCTCTTTTTTCTAAACTGAGCACCTGATGGCTTTGAGCTTTTCTTGTCCATCTTCCATTGGTTTTAATTTTGCACTCCAGTATGAACACCCATCTCAACCCAAGGATCACCACAACATAACCAAACACACCTACACCTTAGTTCACAGATTCACTTTGTCTAGGGTGCATTTCTGAGATTTCACACAACCCAGAATTCAAATCATGAATACATAATGGGCTTGGATTTACAACAATATAAATGAAATGTGCTCTATTTGGAAGCATCATGTCCCCCTCCCCTTTTCAACAGGTTGTGTGAGACTTTAAATCATCAAACTGTAAATTATAAATTTTAAATTGTTATTGATCCCTTTACTACGGTGGCCCCTAGAGACAAAGCACGTACAAACTCCAAAACACTTGCAAACTCCAAAACACATGCAAATTCCAAAACACATGCAAACTCCAAAACACTTGCAAACTCCAAAACACATGCAAATTCCAAAACACGTACAAACTCCAAAACACTTGCAAAATCCAAAACACTTGCAAACTAAAAAACACTTGCAAACTCCAAAGCACGTACAAACTCCAAAACACTTGCAAACTAAAAAACACATGCAAACTCCAAAACACGTACAAACTCCAAAACACATGCAAAATCCAAAACACTTGCAAACTCCAAAACACATGCAAACTCCAAAACACGTACAAACTCCAAAACACATGCAAAATCCAAAACACTTGCAAAATCCAAAACACTTGCAAAATCTAAAACACTTGCAAACTCCAAAACACGTACAAACTCCAAAACACATGCAAAATCCAAAACACTTGCAAACTAAAAAACACTTGCAAAATCCAAAACACTTGCAAAATCCAAAACACTTGCAAACTAAAAAACACTTGCAAACTCCAAAGCACGTACAAACTCCAAAACACTTGCAAACTAAAAAACACATGCAAACTCCAAAACACGTACAAACTCCAAAACACGTACAAACTCCAAAACACATGCAAAATCCAAAACACTTGCAAACTCCAAAACACATGCAAACTCCAAAACACGTACAAACTGCAAAACACATGCAAAATCCAAAACACTTGCAAAATCCAAAACACTTGCAAAATCTAAAACACTTGCAAAATCTAAAACACATGCAAACTCCAAAACACGTACAAACTCCAAAACACTTGCAAAATCCAAAACACTTGCAAACTAAAAAACACTTGCAAACTCCAAAGCACGTACAAACTCCAAAACACATGCAAAATCCAAAACACTTGCAAACTCCAAAACACTTGCAAAATCCAAAACACTTGCAAACTCCAAAACACTTGCAAAATCTAAAACACTTGCAAACTCCAAAACACGTACAAACTCCAAAACACTTGCAAAATCCAAAACACTTGCAAACTAAAAAACACATGCAAACTCCAAAACACGTACAAACTCTCGCGCTCCCTTTTCGCGTATAGAATTTCGAAAAAACATTGGTGCAAATTATAAGTCTGTATCATAATGTCTGGTGTTTTTGTGTTTGTTGGTTTGTTTTTATTTTGTTTTATTTTGTGAGTTGGTTATTAGATGCTGCTCCAGCCGGTCAGAGAATCCCCGCCGCCCCGCCCTCTCCTCTCTGCGCCGCAAGCAGCAGGCGCACCTCGCAAACGGAGGCCGCCCTTACTCCCAGCAAATGGGAGATAGAAAACCGATTAGTGCCTGTGACATTCCCAATATGCGCTGGCATGATGTCGGGGCAGCATGAATACGAGCATTGGTTTTTTTTTTGCCGATGCCCGTGATGCCGCCCCCCACCACGATGCCACCCCGGGCAACTGCCCGTGTCGCCCGTATCAAAAACCGCTACTGTAGGCAAGTATATTTCTCCCTTTTTTTTTTTTATCAAGAAGCAAAGACAAAAAGGAAAAAAAAGAAACAGGGTTTGGTGGTTGAATCATCCGTCCCCACCAATGCCAAAACCAAATCTACGCCCTTGGGATAAATATGATTTAAAGCATCTTTGTGATGAAATTATGTGAATTTAAACATTTGAACTAAGCCGATATTTGTTTAATTAAGTTGCTGGACTTAATTTTGCTGTGTTAAAAGCAGGATTACTTATTGTGTTATGGCATGTTCATAACATAACACAACTTATTCATAACACAACTTGTTCATAACTTGTTCATAACACAACTAAAATCACTGACTGCACTTCACAACGTCTGTCCTGTATGGATCTCTTGTTTGAACTCTCACCATCATCACACTCATGGAGAACTCATGCTGCAAAATGTGACAGCTAACAGTAACCGCTACAGATTGTCAAATAGCATCTCAATATTTACAACAAATACCATCTTTGTGAAGGACAAAAACACTTGTTCTGAACCATGATGGAGACAAAGAAGAGCAGCTGTACCTCTGGTCTTTGATCTGTTTTTCTTCTCTTTGATGGTGATCTGATCATAACTGACGTCTCCAGTTTGCACTGATGAATAGACTGCAGCTGGTTCACACTCTGAACAATAAAACACACAAGGAAGACATCAGTGCAGTAGTAAGATCATACTGGTACTACATTAAATACAACACAAAAACAATTTTGATTATTTACACTTCTTTTATATATTGTACAAATAGGAAACACACACACGTGTGTAATGCTGCTGCAGAAAGCACCAAATAAAAATGTTAAATAGTTGACAGAAACCGTTAACATTTATAGGTATATTGCAAATTTATTTGACTCTTTTACTGTCCTGAAAACATGCTAAAATCACGGGATGTGTGTACGTGACACAACATGCAAAATTTCTAACTGTGCTGTGCTTTTATTTTGCAGATATTTCTATGCTATATTTCTATTCTATTTCTATATTCTATTATAGGTTTTGATGCAAACCTATAATCACTGTCATGTGATTAAAGATAGGAGTCAAGACTTCTGCCATAACTTCACATGATGCACAGAAATGATGAACAAAGTATGGGGGTGTTACAAGCCTAAACAGACAATAAACTTCGTGTCTGTGCTTCAGCTGTTGCTGAACCTTTCACGTCTATAGATAAGAGCGGAAATCACACTTTTTGCATGTGTGAAGTTAATTAAAGCTGAGGCATGTATGCACGCAGCTTTGTGAATCTGATGAAAGGAATGTGTCTGCATCAGTTTTTATCAGGGAGAGAAAACTGGTGATCTCACTCTTAAATGCAAGTCCCTGTTAATCGATTCATGACTTCACCCCTGTTTAAATAAAGATGCTTTGATCAACAGTAATTAGTAAACAGTGTCACACTGATTCAGACAGAAATCTCAACACCTGCTGGACTACTTTTCTCATTTTTTATCCATGATGAAGACAAAGAAGTACAGCTTTACCTCTTTTCTTTGATTTTCTTTGCTTCTCTTTGATGGTGATTTGCCCATAATTGACGTCTTCAGTTCTCACTGCTGAGTAGACTGCAGCTGGTTCAGTCTCTGCACAATAAAACACACATGGAGAAAATCACTGCAGGCAGAACAGTCATATAGCTACTAATGTTAATATCTAAATTATATTGCAAAATTATTATTTTGTTTCCAGTATTCAAATTTAAATTGGACATAATGAAAAAAATGAATGAAAACATTTCTTCCATCAGCAACTAGCAGTGAAACAGCTGCTTTGTGCAGATCTTGCAGGCACCTTATCCCAGGTACAAGTAAGACAGATGATAGGTATGAAGAACTGGAGAGTTTTTCTTACATAAATTTACTATTTTGAAAATGAAAACAGATCTGATACTCACTCTGGCCCAGATCAGAGTGTTTATAGAGGATGGAGAGATGCTGATAATGGTGGGAATGCACCAACTGGTGAAGATGTTAAGATCTCATACCACCTCAAAAATAATTAACTTCATAAAATTAAGATCGCAAATAGTCAGTAACTTTTTTAATATTTATTGTGCCTAAACAGAGTTAAAAAAAAATATATATATTTTACTGCCCTGCAGTAAATCCTGAGCCGTTGAAGTGTTACATCAGAAACAGGAAAGTGGACAACCACAGAGCTGCTGGCTTATGTTAACAGACTAACCACCGGCTGAAACACATGCAGTCCAGCATGTAAAAAACAACCGTGTAATTTGTTGACATTCAACGTTTGAACGCTGTGAACATTTATAGGATGAGTTTTGAATGCATCCCTAAAACACATTTTATCTAAGATAAATACAGTTAATTATTTAAGATGCACATTAATTGAAATTGAATAACATAAAGGATTAAGAATAGGCAGTTTGTGTGGCGGATATGTCCAAAAAATGATGCCAACAGACTATCTGAATATACTGAATACCTGCTTTTTCAATTAATAGATGTTTGTTTTTCTTCTTTCTCTAATGGATTGACCAAGATGACAAAACCAAAATAACAGTAAATGGAGGTGGACAGACTTTAACTCTAAAAAAGATGTACTTTTAAGCCTATGAAACTCACAAAATCTATGTCTATACTTCTATACTCTATACGCTTTATTCATAGTGTAACAGAGAAAATAATACATTTTCTAAATGAGGGTTTATAAGATTTTCAAATGATTGCATTATGCTTTTATTTATATTTTGAAAGGCTTAAAAATGCAGTTTTACCTCAAACCTCACCCATGGCACTAATCCTAAGACTTATTAAATATTACAGGAATTGGCTCTGTAAATGTTGCTTGCGAAAACCTCGATTGAAGCTGAACACCAAAAGTGAATTTTGGCGAGAAACTAATTTGTTTAATGGAAGACTCCACTTCTTTAGGTTGTAATTATATGTCACACCATTGATAATTCAATTGCACTGCCTCCCTATTAGCTTCAGAGACACATATACGATACTGGTTTTGATTTTTAGAGCTCTGCATGGAGACAGTGGCTCATAGACTCTGGAGCTCGCTCCCACAGAGATCTGTGAACTCAGTGGCATTTTTTAAAAGCAGCTAAAACCTCAGCTTTTTAAACTTACTTTTTGGTCCATTTCTGTTTAAGAAACAGGTCATTCTGCTCTAAGACACTGTGATATTTATCTTGAAAATGTCTATATGAATCACATTTCACTTTACCTTCTTTACTTTAACTATTAAATCAAACACATACAAAGGACATAATACAGTACCTCTGCTCCCCCTTATTAGCTTATGTTAACGATTTGAGATTTTGATATCACTATATGTGATATCCTCTGTGATGTCATTTTCTTCAAGTTCTGATGAAGAACCACAATGAACAGCAATATAATTTACTTTGTACATGTCTTACTGGGGACTTTATTTATTGCCAAGAAGAATAACAGATGATGTTTGGAACCAAATGCATGTATATAAACTTGACAACTGGATAAACGAAAAGCCCAAAATCTCATCACCTTTAAATTTTTTGTGAACAAGTCGTTTCACCAGCAGAACCAGTAACACCAGTAAAGTCACAACACAGACTGATCCAACAGATGACCACACAGAGACAACATGAGGAGAGAGCAATGGAGGAAGAGTGATGGAGGTGGAACCAGGTGGAGGTGTGGTGGTGTCCTTCTCTAAAATAAAGCAAACACAGTCATTAAGTTGTCGTCACATTGTGAATGTTGAAAGCTGCAGAAACACAGACAGGTGAGTGTGTCACCTGTGACAGTGATCCAGCTGGATGGAGACTCTCCATGACCGCTGATGTCACACTTGTAGAGGCCTTCATCAGACCTGGAAACATGCTGGATGGTCATGTGACCTGTAGGCTGCTTCCTGATGAGGGAGCCATCTTTATAGAAAGCAGCTGGGAGGTTGGAGGGAGTGGTCTCTGTTTTACAGAGCAGAGTGATGTCATCTCCCTCCATCACAGGGAGGACAGGACTCTGCAGGATCACTGATCCACCTCAACACAGAGACAAACTACAGCATTTCATCCATTTACACACAGCTTCATCAACACTAACTCCACACACTCAGCTTACCAGTGACTGTCAGGTTAACCATGTTACTGATGGGACCCTCTCTGGACTCACACCAGTAAACTCCAGTCTCCCATTTGTAGATGTGACTGATCTTACAGGAAGATCCAGCTGGTTTTCCCCACCCATCTCCACACTGAGTCCTCTGCCGTCTGCTTGTGTTTCTCCTCAGAGTCCATCCAGCAGAGCTGTCGTCCTCCTCACAGCTCAGAGACACAAAGTCTCCTTCAAAGAACTGAGAGCTGCTGGGACTCACAGTCAGACGAGCTTGATTTGTTGTGCAACACAGCAGAGTGATCAGAACTAGAAGAAATTACACTTACAGTCAGTTGTCAGAAAAACAAAGTACAGTATATCCGCTTTCAAGTCTAACGTTTTACATATAATCAATTCATAAAAAAAAGTCATTTGGTATTCAGATTAACTGTGAAAGTTTAAATCCTTATTGATTGTTGTTAAAGTTAACAATGCCATAATATAAAGAAAAGAGGAGGTGAGAGTAGTGGTTGTAATTGCAACAAAGCTGAGCAATACTTCAGTTAAATCCCCAAATTAAAACATTGAATTGAAATAAGTTTTGATTACAAATTAGGCGTTTTTTACAAAAAAAAATCCATTATGGTGGTATGAATGCATTCATACCACCATAATGGATTTTTTTTTAAATGGGGAAAATTAAAAGAAAAAATAAAAAGCATCTTTTTACGCAGGAAATCGTGGCTCTGACTACATATATGTTGGTTGACCTGAGAATAACGCAAAACATTTTTACACTGTTTTCAACTTCCAGGTACTTTTCATGAAAGTGAATCATAAAAATCATAAAAAAAATCAGCTGTCCAAGCTCATACAAAAATTTACAATCTGAACCTTCAAAACAATTTTTTAGGTCTTTTATGCCTTTTATGAATGTGATCACGGAAATTGGTGTAAATAAAACTACACTGCAAAATGCAAATTGTACATCTGAGAATTTTCAGTTTGTGCTTCACTTCTCACCTTAGTTCTGAAACAAAAGAACCAACAGGACCAACCCCAGTAGATAAGCAGAATTAAAACCAAATATAATTATCATCTTCGTTTTGCTATTCTTGTTGTCATCATCTTATTTCTTTTGATCAGAGCAGACAGTACAGTACAAAGGCATTTAAACACATTTTTACTTACAGAGCAGGCATTGCACAAATATGTTCTTCATTTTCCTTTTCAGTAATCAGATTTTTTTTCCTGTGATATCAGCTAAACCCGTCCTCTTCCTGCAAACAGTGGGGACGGGGCATAACACATATATAGATGTTATGCCCCGTCCCCACTGTTTGCTTCCTTCTTCACTCATTTTGTAACAGAGTATGTCCCTCTCTCACTCTCAGACTAAGCAGTGTTATTAGTCTTAACAATGTTTCAAAACAATCTAGCATCTATCACACAGCAACACCCAATGGACAGTTTTTGTAATGTCACATTTTAATAAGGCGATAACGTGAAACAACACAGCAAAGACTTGCACAATTCAAAATAAAGCTATACAATATATCAGACTATCATTAATTTCACAAATACTATTTTCCCCATGTTGCCTGTTTGTTCAGATGCTCAATCTGAATGTTGATTACTTTAGTGTAGGCTGCAGTGAGCTTTAGTTACTACAGTGGGAATTATTGTTTTTACAAATTACCTTCCCACCCTTAAAGAAAAAGAAGCATTCACTTCGCATACTTGATGTGGGTACGCATTGCACTAACAACCTCCTCCTTTTTGTCAATTTTCTTTTCACCTTGGCTAAATTTTATTATGAAAGCAGCACTTTTCCAGTTTAGGTGGAAGTGTTTAAAGTGGTCCGTATTCAGTTGAATTCCATTTTATTTATATAGTGCCAAATCACAACAACAGTCACCTCGAGATATTTCATATTGTAATAATATAAAAATCTTACCATAATGCAGGAAAAAACCTCAACAATCAGATGAACCTTTGTAAACAAACACTTGGCAACAGTGGGAAGAAAAAACTCCCTTTTAACATTAAGAAACCTCCAGCAGAATCAGGCTCAGGGAGAGGCGGCCATCTTCCATGACTAGTTGAGGGTAAGGGGATAAAAACAGGACAAAAGACACACTGTCAAAGAGAGCAAGAGGTTAATAATGTCACAATTTCCAGGGGCAAATCGTGCAGAGAGAGAGGAGTGGACTCAAACGCAGACATGGATGCAGGAGAATGATTTAACAGAAAACAGGCCTTTATTTTGGCTGATAAAATACACTACAAACGCGTGGAACACAGAAAACTAACCTGAACCCACTGACACACAGAGACACGGAGGGAATGAAAAAAGAGAGAGATACTGAAGAAACGCAGCTGGGAGAAATCAGAGCTAGTGAGACAAGGGGACGAAAAACCAGACCCACAAAAAAAAATTCCTGCATATTTTTTAAGTGAAGGACAACCTGGTTACCTGGTTCAAAACGACTTCCTCATAGTATTACTGGAGGTTAAGGCAATGGCATCCATATCAAGAATCTGGTTAGATACCGTATTTCAAAGATATTAGGTTACAGCTTATCGATTTAGTGATATAGTATTTGGAAGGTTCAAATAAATACAGGCCCCCCTTTTTATTTACATTCTGGTCCAGTGTGATCTACGTATAAAAATTTCACAAATGACTAAACAGAAAGGTTTCTCGGTTTCCCAGCTGGCCGCCCTATTCTGTATAAGTCACCAGAGGGCAGCAAAATACAAGGGGAAGAAAAACGTATGGGCTCCTGTGCTATTGTTACTTTAAAACCTGTGATGTAGCTTAAAAGCACACTATGCTGCCTTTATAGGTTTTAAACATGTCGACGGGTTAAAGATGGTTAATAAAATTTTACTTTGACATATTCTACGCAGCAGTGTTGGTGCAGACTATACACACCCCCACCGCAGAACAGACAGCAGAAAACGTAAACAGCCTCTCTGATTGGTGGATTCAAATTTAGCAGTTATGTAAGCGAATACATTTACTATCAACAACAGATATGTCTGTATAACATTAGGCTACTGGTTGGTCATTAAATAACATGTACAACTAAATTCAGTGATCTGCGAGTAAGAAAAACTATCATCGAAATGAAGTAGAGCAACAGAAGTAGCAAAACATTTGAATCGCAATGTGATCACGTGATTTACAGGAACGGGTGCAGCTCAGCAAACCTCCTCGAAATAGCACTCAACGTCCACACGCACACGCGCGCGCGCCCAATCGCAGGATCTACAGTTCAGCCGCTTTTCGGTGGCTTTCAACTGAAGTTTAATCAAACTTATTATTAAACTTCAATTGTTTGCTGTGATGGTCGTTATCACACTCACACAGCTGAACAACATGAAATGAGAGCGAACATGGTGCCCTTCCTGGTTTTGCTGTTTCTCTGTCAACGGATTTCTGCCACCGAAGGTACGGAAGTATTAGGTTAATGTATGTTATATGTGCCGTAAACTGTGACACATCTTTTTTGGTACTGTTCTTTTACACAGAGATTCTGGAAGGAATTTAGCAGGTTTGTTATTGTCCATATTTTAAGGGAGTTTTCTTTACGATGGGAAAATGTTTTATTCTGTTTCTTTAAGTTCCCAAAGAAGTATGATAAATGTTTTTTTATGATAAATTTGTTAATACTTTTAGCTAAATTTTTTATCCATAAATGTAAGTTTACTAACAAAACACCATATTTCTGTCATTATTTTAAGGATGTGGAAATGTACATACAATCAATATCAGACTCCACCAACAAAAATATGGAACGCCAGGACTGCCATAATGAATTAATTAAATACACCATTAAATAATTAATTAAATGTGGCAATAATTAATTAAAAAAGGAATTAATTAATTAAATAAATAGTTATGACACATGTAATTAATTAATTGTTGACACATTTAATTAATTATTTATGTATTTCACATTTTAATTAATTGTTGACACATTTAATTAATTATTTATGTATTTCACATTTTAATTAATTGTTGACACATTTAATTAATTATTTATGTATTTCAC
This sequence comes from Diplotaxodon limnothrissa, assembly GCF_057381915.1. Lineage (NCBI taxonomy): Eukaryota > Metazoa > Chordata > Actinopteri > Cichliformes > Cichlidae > Diplotaxodon > Diplotaxodon limnothrissa. The sequence goes on from NC_140598.1 coordinate 30,216,525, forward strand.
ATTTTAATTAATTATTGACACATTTAATTAATTATTTATGTATTTCACATTTTAATTAATTATTGACACATTTAATTAATTATTTAATGATATATTTATTTATTTCATTTTGGCAGTCCTGGCGCCTGGCTCTTATCATGAAATAATTTTATCTGTCAGCCTCACCCATCAAACTCAGGGGGCGGGGTTAACGCTGCCCATGCAGCTTCTCTAACATTTGATTGGTTGCCGTGCAAAGTAAGTCAAAACAGGTCGATCCTAGATAATCGATTGCTTGTGTAGACTTGGGGCAGCCAGGTATCCCAGAATGCAGATCAAATCACAGGCAGCAATGGTGGTGGTGTAGTTTTAAAATACCCCGTTTTTCTGTCACCAGCTACACTTTTAACAGTGTTTTAGCCGCGAATGTCGCGACGTATGTCTGGTCAGGTTGTCAACATAGAACATGTTTGCAAAAGTGCTCAGATGTTTTCAGAGATTTCACTAGCTCTGCTAACAGTTAGCATGCAGAGCGCACCGAGGGGGTTACGTTAACCGGTTTGTTTACATATTCCACTCTCCGTGTTCCACATGTTGCATTCGCAGATTCTCATTTTCACCGAACGATCGTCTCTTTCCGCCTGGTCTTGTGTCTCTGTGCTTCTGTAACATAAAGAACGAGCTGACATTTTTCTCACGAAACCAGCGATCAGCTCAGCAGACCCTCAGTTTACCTGCATGCATCCTCCTCCTCATCTGTCAGCTGTTTAACACCTGCTGCTAATTCAAGAAACACGCCTAGTTACCTGGTGATAGTCACAGTTTAACTGGGCAGCCGGTGCTCGATATAACGCAATGTCAGCGCATTTTTCTGCACAAGATAAGGAAATATAGTGTTTTCCCCGAGCGCAGAGCTGCTGGAGCTTGTTTCCTTACAGAGCACTTTATAGGCGAACAGCTTCATCAGCGGCTGATGTCCAATCACCGGCACACAGCTTTGAAACCTCAGCTGAGTTTTAGCTCTCAGTGGTTAAACGCTGGACTTCATTCACTCAGGTTCTGTCTGTCGGGTCACGTTTACTTCGCTGTTTTATTTACAACTGAGCAAATCGGTTTGGCTGAGGTTAAAGTTACGTTTCATAACTGCATAGTTTCACAGACGTTTAATGGTTCACTGGCACATGTGTTAGACTGAACTATCATCTAAATATCATCTGTTTTTTAATAGTTATTCAACTGTATTCTAAGCACCAGCTGTCTGTTAGAATGTGATTTTTTTTCTCTCTCTGTTGGCAGAGGTATAAAAATGCGCAGGAAAATCTGACGTGCATGGCAAACTTCACCGACGATATTTAGGGAGGAATAAACACACATCAAACATAAATGAACCATTTGCCTGTCTCCATAATTGAGAGAATTTTCTCTTCTTATGTCAACACTCTCTCTCTTTTTTTTTTGCTTTTTTTTTGCTTTTTCGGTCATGTTATGTTTACCTGTCAAAGGCTTGTTACAAACTATGAAACACATTGTGCAGACTTCTGGATGTTAGAAGAAAACCAATACTGCTCATGAAGGAGACTAAAGGCAGGAAGGTGTCCTTTAAAACTAAACATGTTAATAGGACCTCCCTGTTTATATCATAGTTTATGATATAGCACATGTATTTCAGTAATAGCCTGCTGATTTCAGTGTAGTGGTGAACAGTCGCACAGCTCACGTAGGCATTATCTGTGATACTCCTTAACTATAATTTATCCAAGTTAACTTCAGTTAACCATTCAGACAGTTCTTTTGCAATGAAAAACATAAACACAGCTGTTAACATTATAGCTGCTTATGCAGTAACCATGGTAACCACGGACTGAGCGGCTGGATCGACGGAGGTCAGACAACAATTTTACATGTATGATCTTAAAACAGGACACAGCCACTATACGTGCTGGCCTCATATCAAATGTGAAGGCAGACTGAGTCTATGTTTGACGTTTGTTTATATCTAATCTTCCTTTTCAAACATTTAAACAGCAGCGAGTCTGCAGCTGAGGGAATACAAATTCAAATTGTCGGAACAGGTTTGCTTGTTTCTTGGATTCATTTGGTGATTTATTAAATGTATAACTGTTATTCTAATCTGCTGCTGAGTCTCTTACACTTTTCTTTATGCTGTATATTTTCACGTCTCTGGAATAGTTGGCAGTTAGATAGTCAGCTGGGAAACTTTGTGTTAACTCATGGAGCTGAGGATATCGTGGATATGCTGACCTCGCTGCGTGGTGTACAGAGCGAGGTCAGCATGATTAATATTCACAATAAAAATATTAGCCGAACATCATGAAGTCTGTATGTGTTTCATAGTGTCGAACAACCTTTGTACAGTTAAAGCCAGCAGTTACTACATGACGGAAACACCAACGTTATCTCTTTTATGTGTTTATACACAGGTCACGCTGATTACTGAACAAAAACCCAAAGATCAGATGTTAAACAGATTTATTTGCTCTCTCTCCTCCTTAAACATGTTTTTAATGTTAGTTATAATTCAGAATTGGCGACTGAAACACGTAGGACACATAAGAACATCAGGAAATAAAACATCGATAAATATAACCTCAGTAAAAGAAGTCAGCGGGGGTTACTACAGCTGTGTACCGGGGCCTGCGCTTTGTCGGTGGGATTGCTTGCGAGGCGAGCGGGTCTATCCCACGCTTTGCCGTGAGACTGGGCAGACATCTCCGAAATCATCGAAGCACTTTTGCAAAGAGGCTGTATCTTGACAAACCGACCAGACACATGAAGATTAAACCACTACATTCTCGGCTAAAAAAATATTAAAACGGTATTTGGTAACACACAAACAGGGTTTTTCAAAGCTCAGTTCTGTTAGCTTCCACATGCCGGTTGTTGTGTGCTAGAAACAATGGCCACCAGGCCAAAGCAATGGTTTTGACTCGATCAGCGTTAACCCCGCCCCCTGAGTTTGATGGGTGAGGCTGACAGATAAAATTATTTCATGATGAGAGCCAGGCGCCAGGACTGCCAAAATGAAATAAATAAATATATCATTAAATAATTAATTAAATGTGTCAATAATTAATTAAAATGTGAAATACATAAATAATTAATTATATGTGTCAATAATTAATTAATTAAATGTGTCAATAATTAATTAAAATGTGAAATACATAAATAATTAATTATATGTGCCAATAATTAATTAATTAAATGTGTCAATAATTAATTAAAATGTGAAATACATAAATAATTAATTATATGTGTCAATAATTAATTAATTAAATGTGTCAATAATTAATTAAAATGTGAAATACATAAATAATTAATTAAATGTGTCAATAATTAATTAATTAAATGTGTCAATAATTAATTAAAATGTGAAATACATAAATAATTAATTAAATGTGTCAATAATTAATTAATTAAATGTGTCAATAATTAATTAAAATGTGAAATACATAAATAATTAATTAAATGTGTCAATAATTAATTAATTACATGCGTCATAACTATTTAATTAATTAATTAATTCCAATTTTAATTAATTATTGCCACATTTAATTAATTATTTAATGGTGTATTTAATTAATTCATTATGGCAGTCCTGGCGTTCCATACAAAAAGGCTCTCAAAACAATATATGTATGTGAATTTTTGCGTGTATTCTTATAATTGTTACCTTTTTCTTTTACCCCTGGCTTTGTGTGTTCATGTTCTGTTGTTTTGTATACTTCATCTGTTCGTTATGTGTGCGAGATCTCGCAAAACAAACTCGGGATCTCGCAAAAGTTTTAGCCGCATTCTTCGGACGCCGGCTCGAAGCCGACCGGGAGGTCAAGGCACGATGTGCCGGGAAAGCGGTGTTCCTCCCGGCTGTAGTAGGTCTCGACCTCCCGTTAGCTTCGAGCTAACGTACGATTCATCCACCTGTTATTTATCAGGTTCGCGGGGAGTTGGTTCCCAAACTTATTTTGGTATGTGCTTTTTTTCACGTCACGCTGTGTGCCACGTGATTGTTTACATGAGATGAATTGCAGAATGTAAGAATCATGTGCCTTAACTTGCCTCTTCCAAGCACCAGTTAAGTCGCCTATAGTCTGTTTATTTAGAGAATGTGACGTTATTCAGTGCTCCTCCCAAAGACCGTTGAGGCTGTTTGTGTCACTCCACAGAGCTTAGTGGTTCCTCTGGAAGCAGGTAGCTCTGATTGGCTGCTGTTGAAATAATAGCCTTTAACCTCTTCTGGGTTGTTTCCGCTTTCAGATCTGAAAATTATCACAGCTGAGTCTGGACAAAAGAGCGTCACTCTGACATGTCGAGCTCCAAACAACAGCAAGAACCTGATAGGTGTGGAGTGGAATAGAGCTGACCTGAAAGAAGAATATGTCCTCTTGTATCGGGATGAGCAGTTTGTCCCAGATTACCAGCATCCATCTTTTAAGAACCGGGTGGATCTGAATGACACACAGATGAAGGATGGAGACGTGTCTCTGATTCTGAAGGATGTGATTACTGCCGATGATGGGATATACGTGTGTCGTGTCCTCATCCCAGGAACAAAGCGCAGAAAGAGAACTGCTGAAACTGTCAGGAGCATCAGACTGAGTGTTGTTCCTCCAGGTGAGTGAGTAGAGTTGAGTGTGTGTGTGATCAGAGGTGAAGCTGCTTCCTGGTTGTTGATGTTTGTTTCTAAAGATGTTGTTGATGAGACTTTGTAGAAAGCAGCTGGTCTGAGTGATGTGATCAGAGTGCAGTAGATAATGTCTGACAGCAGTTTGAAGAGGAAATGGATTCTGTTCTGTTCTTCACTCATCACCTACCTGACAGCTGACACCTCACACCTGTTTCTCACCTGCAGGTCAGTCAGGAGGACTCACAGAGGATGGAGGGAAGGAGGATGGAGGGAAGGAGGATGGATCTGTTGGATTAATCGTTGGTCTGTCTGTTGCTGCTGTCGTCATTGTTGCCACTCTTGCTGGTTTTTTGATCTACAGAAAAAAAAAGAGTCAGAGTCCATACCAGCTTCCAGCTGAGCTGTAGTCTATTTGAAATGTTTCAAAGCTTTTTTTACATCTTAACTGTGAGTCTTCTGTTGCTGTTCCAAAGCTTCAGTGGAGACATGGAAATATGACCTAGCTCCCGAATCTGGGCCCTGCACTATGAAGTGCGTTCAATTAACACCAGGGTACCTTTTCGTCATCTGCATTAATTTACGCTAACATTGGCAATGAGGATGACCAGGTTCACATGAACGGGATAGCATGGGCGATATCTCACCATCGCATTGATCATTGTAGCCGATTGGCTGATTTTAACATTTTTTTTGTTTTGTTTTCTAAACTATTAGAAAAATATGAAGAGGTAACACATAAAACAGAAAAGTAGCACTGCTGCAAACAAGGCAGAGAAGGAGTTGAAAAGCAGTGCATTTCATTAGATTTCATTTTTAGTTTTAAAAGTGCTTTGTATGTGTAAGCTTGAACAGTATTGGTCAGTAAGACTGACCCTTAAAGGCAGGAAGTAAAGACAGGAAAATGGTGAGTGTGTGTGAGCAAGTGGGAGAAGATGTAGTTTTAGTACTAGCAGGCATTGTAAAGCCCAGAAGTACAAAATGTTTGCAGGCAGAAGGTTAGAATAATTTTTTTTGATTACATTAAAAAAAAAAAAAAGCTGCATCGAAGAATCTGTATATATTGCTGATGCTCATTGCGGAAACACAGACTTGTGAAACCTTCTATCCACTTGCACAGGTCAGAGGGATCCTCCAGGAATGATGATGGTAATTTCTGAAGACTTATTGGTCAGAAGCCAGTGATTTCATCCCTGCTGATCTCCAATCTGGATCTTAACCTGATCCGCAGGTATGAAATCACTGCTTTCTGAGCAATCAATTCTCTATGAAATAACATCACCGTTCCTGGAGGACCCCTCTAATCTCTGCACTGGTACTAGGAGAAATTTATCTAGCGTTTGTTTTTCTGATGAGCATCAGTAATAAATACAGATTTTTAGATGCAGCTATTCATTTTGTCCCCCCAGATTAACGATGTACCAGTAAGACGTGAACCATTTTTTTAGTATAGAAAAAAAACAGGTTTAATCATAAAGTTACCTGGATAGCACAAAATTCCGCTTCTGCTATGTAGAATAAAGCACTTCATGAACTTTTACCATCTACCTAATCATCCTCATCTGACAAACAAACAGCAGAGGTGATAAAAAATGAAAATGGATTTTGGATCCATGAATTTAAGCATTTCCATACTATTGGTGCAATAAGGGTGTGTTAGGCAAAAAATGAAATGAAAAATAAATAAATATAATAAAAACTTATAGAAATTAGATATAAATAAAAAAAAAACAGTAAAATATATCAACATAATCATGCATCAGCCTGAACGATGCAATTCATCACTTTGTGTGAGGAGCTGAAAATCCACTAGAGATCTACAGATGTGATGTTTGAATCAGAGAGTTGTCTGATAATGATCCAGAAACCTGGATCTGTCACACTGAGTCAATTAGAATACAATAGCCCTTTGTTGTCATTGTACAATTAAATTGTAAGTGTTCCACGCCAACTGGGAATAAAATATAAATGCTAATAGGAAGGAATAAATTACAAACAAGAGAAATATACATTAAACAATTATTTTCTTTTCAATATGAATGCCATGTTTGAAGCTAAAGCAGGTTTCTCAGCTAAACGTACTATACATACAACGTATACTATATATACAACGTTCTGACTCGTTGACATTCTTGACATTATTTAGCAGTGGCTCACAGTTATTCATAGGTTTAACAATGTTATCTCCCGCTGTCTCAAAAGTTAACACATACCAACTATGCTTATGAAGAAAACCAATTAAAAACCATAAAAATAATAAATATTAAAAAGTAACATGTATTGAAATTAAAACTAAAATAAATTAAAAACAATAACCCAAAGTACTGAGATCCCTTTGAGATATGGGATAGGCTCCACGTGCTCTTTCTTTCTTTCTTTTTTTATGGTTGTTCATATATTTCATGTTCATTGGCTGTCTTTGTAGATGTTATCTTGGATAATGGAGAAGATTAGCAAAAAGTGCATCCTGATTTAAAAAAAAAAAAAAAAATCCAATATCCATCTTCCTTCTTCCACTTGTCCAAGTCAGTGTTGCTCAGGGGTTGGAGTTTTCCAAGGTGTGATATGGATAGGTACTATGCTTGTATCTATATTTTGGTTCATTGGCTGTCTCTGTAGATGTTATCATAAATAATGGAGGAGATTAGCAATCTTTTTTTTTCTTTTCTTTTTTTAAATCAGTCTTCTTCCAACCCTCTCTCAGGGTTGTGAGGGAGGGGGCCTGGAGCCTATCCCAGCTGTCATAGGGCAGGAGGCTCAAATGCACATTGTTTCAGTAACAGTGCACCACTGTTTAAAGAAAATAACATTGGCTTAAACCAAATAAGGATGAAGCAAGGACTTTTGGCAGACAATGAAGGATTTGTGAACAACTGCTACAGCCTTAAAATTTAATGAAGCTCGTTCCAGATTTGTTTAAAATATAAATTTCCCCCATTAAGACTGAATAGGATTAATGTAAAACGAATAAAGTATCCTGCTTATTTTTGACTTCTATCCTGCAAAAGAAAACCTAAATAAATAAATAAATAAATAATAATATAACACAGTTCCTGATGTTTGTTGTCTGTTTTCCTGCTTTGGTTCTTTACTCTAGAAGTGAATTTGACATGTTCAACATGTTCATGCGGGTCTAAGAGAAGCTGCAGCACTAAAGGTTTAAAGATAATTGATCGCGCCTCTCCCTGAGCCTGATTCTGCTGGAGGTTTCTTAATGTTAAAAGGGAGTTTTTTCTTCCCACTGTTGGATAGAGGATAGAGGAGGGACGTTTACCATACTGTAACTTTGAAAGTATTTGTTCCTGTCATTCAGGGAAGTAAAATTTTCTGTAATCAATAAAGGGGGAAATCTGCTGTTGCTGTTAAAGGAACTTTAGTCATATTAGTGCTATAACAGCAGCTACTCAGAGACTGAAACCCCAGAGCAGACGCAGCACACAGATCTCTGATAAAACTGGCCGTGAGAGTGGAAACTTTGAATGTCAAACGTGCAAAGTTTCCGCTCTCATGTTTCCTCTGGTGGCTCTGTGAAGTCATACCAAAAACACCAAATGAGTTTAACTGAAGCTGTTTGAGAGTCAGGGGACTTCACTGGTTATTGTCAGTTATTATGAAATAAAACTCCAAGAGAGGGAAAAAGAAAGTTATGCAGTAAGTTTTGTTTCACAAGAATCGAGAGAGAGCGAGAGAGAAGACCACGCCCACTAGCAGTTTGTTTATCAGTGGAAAGTTTTCACAATTTGTCCTGGTATTTTACTCGTTCGAGGCATCTTAATGATATAAAGATCACTGTCCATGAATCAGATGGATAAACAGGTTTTTCTCTGTTTAATATGCAGATAAAAGTGAGTCACTTAAAACAAATGACCTCATTACAAATGAACCAGCTGGAGCTTTGGGGCCCTCTGGAGGTCTGATTTAAACACAGAGGCTGCTCTTATGAACACGACACGTATCTATTCATGGACTTCTAATATTTATGTTATGTCTTTAATAATATTTATAAACCAGAGTGTTGACTGACAAGTGGAGTGTTTGAATGTGTGTATGAAATATCAAGAAGCATTAATCAGCGCTGACTCACACATACACCCTGTCTTATCATAACCTGAATTCGGTTCAGCCCTTCCGTGGAAACGTATAACCTTCATTTGTATGTTTGTCCCTAACAGTCGGAGCAAATATAGAAAAACAGCTTTAAACACGTTCCTGGATTCATCTACAGCAGAGCTGAAGCTGGCTGAGCTGTTACTGGAATTCAAAGAACTGAGAAACACGTGTCCTGCACATGTTACTGTTAATCTGGATAATTTTCATTGATATAATTGGTGTGACTGCTTATAATATTTAGTGTCTGCTGGCTCTTTGCAGAGGGCACAGCAGAAGAAGCCCATTTTCTGTTTAATATTCACTGATTGTTTAACTTCTCTGATGTTTATTGATCCACTGTAATGTAGATTGTTTGCTCTCTATCAGCTCATATTTACAATTTTTATCATTTTCGGTTTTTTCCCTCTCATTAAAGGTCAGAGGTCACAGTGAACACCTTCACGTGTTATTGGTCGGACAGAATCTCCTGTGCTGCCACCTGCTGGTGATGAACTGTCAGAGGGCTTCATACACCAATCACTATAAGCATGTTATTCAGTTATAACCTTAATGACATAAACTACACACACACACACAAAACAGAAAAACAAAAACAAAAAAACCTACATGAATATGAAAGGGGTCTGAAAGATGTCAAGGACTTTTTTTTTACTACTGAATGGAAACTTATTACTATTCACATCGTGTGAACAGAATCTGAAGCTCAGTGATATATTTTGTTCATGTTTGACCTGTTTGTGTATTATAAGTATTTCATTTTGTTTCAACATCATGCATTTTTCTCCTCTAATAACAGGATCAGACGAGTTACTGAAAAGCTGTTGTACTCTAAGCCAACAATGGGAAACAGATGTATCTTTCTTTTTCAACAATGGGTTTTCTATGACCTTCTATGATGTATTTTGTCTCCGTGATACTGCAGGCTGACTCAGAGGTGACGTGAACTCATACGTTTGATGTCTCACATATTTGCTTCAGGTGATGCTGCCTCAGTAACTAAGTAGACTCAATAACACGTCCAAGAAGAACAAGATTTCTTTAAGCTTATCAGAAAAAGGATATGAGCAGAGATCTCGCTGAAACACACCTCAGGTGACCAGCAGAGGGAGAGAAATCCACTGAACAGGTGAGCATGCATATTTAAAGAAACAAAAGAAACCTGATGTCAGACTGAGATGCATCTGTTACTCTGACGCTGAGTTCTGGACTCACACTAAGGCTACGTTCACACTGCAGGTGTTGATTCTCAATTCCGATTTTTTGATCAAATCTGATTTTTTTGTCTGCTTGTTCACACTACAAATAAAATGCGACAGCAAAGGTGCTCTAGTGTGAACGCTCAAAGCGGCCCGCATGCGCAAAAGAAGACGTCACACACAACGCGCTCTGTTTAGACCCAGAACAAACAATAATGTTTGACTGATGGGCCTTAATATAAAGACTTCGGACTTCACGTTTCCCACTTTTGTGCTTTAAGTTTTGTTATTTACATAATAACGTAGATAACCTAATAATGATCCTTATTGCTGTTTTAGAGGAGCGGTGCTTCAAAGGATAGTTGCAGATTTCTGTCAGAATCTGCAGATTATACAGTACATAAAATATACGTGAAAATAAAATGTTCACGTTTCCCCAACGTTGTCTTCCCAACAGTTTCACTAACATCTACACTTATTGGCCAGGAAGCGTTCGCGATGTCTTCTCCGGAGCTGATAATTGGCGTCTGTCTTGTGTCAGTGATGTAAAAGACGGATTTAATGCGACATGACCATTCAAACAGCAGTCGCTTTCTAAAACATCGGATATGTATCGGATTCAGGACCACATATGAAAGTGACCCAGATCGGATGTGAAAATATCGGATTTGTGCCGTTCACACTGTCATAGCATGATCGGATATGGGTCGCATAGGGTCAAAAAAGTTGGATTTGATGCGCTTTCGCCTGCAGTGTGAACGTAGCCAAAGACAAAAAGGTTGCATCATATCTGGATGTGTGCTGAATCATCAGGAATAATAACATGCCAGAAAACTGAAGAATACCTGAGGGCCTCATTCTAGCTCACCTGGTCCCTTTACCTGAGTAACATCCCCCATAAACTGATGTAAAATGGTAAGATTGGTGCATAAAGATTCATCGTCTGACCCTCTGCTGAATGGGTCTCTCACAATGCTCAAACACAGAGCCTCCTTTCATGAACCGGGTTCTTATTTTGGACCAAGCTGCACAGAAGCGACATTTGACTTTTTTTCCCCTCTAAAAACATGATCATTGATCGATTAGGAATTACCTGAGTGTGAATGGGAGACATATCACATGACTTATTTATACTCAGTTTGTGTGATTATTTTTGTTAACTGATGATTTGTAAAATTATTGAAATTACTTTTTGATGAAAGTGTTAGTAATGACTGGTTGAAAGTAAGAATGTCATATTCATATTGTCATATTTTTCTACTCCTGTATGTGGATTCATCGTAAAGAATTTGAAGACGACACTCAGTTGAGCAGCAAATATAGGCTTCCTCACATCTCACAGGAGGATGAGGTGCATTTTGTTTTATGTATTTAATGTTCTAGTTTAATTTAGTTTACAGTACACCTGTTTAACTTGCTGATGTAAAGCACATTACTCCATCTACAGTTCAGATGCTGTGTGGTTGTGCCAGCTGCAGGCTGAAATCTGAGATTTATTGGATTTAGGTTTGGACATTTTTTTCATTTCTTAGGCAGTGAAGAAGGGGCAAAGGGCAATAATGTTCACCATGAACTGAAATAAATCAGCACAAATAGTTACATAAAAATTCAGTGTTGAACTCTGTTTGATGTGTCTACAACTGTAAAAACCAACCTCTGTCCATTAAGCAGCTTCTCTTATTATCATGAAAAGTAAACATGTTTTAGAGAAAATTCACTTTCTCTACATGTGTGTCACTGTCCACGTTGTGTGCATTGCACATTTGCACTTTCTGTGAACTTTTATTTTGTGGTAAAAACAAACAAACAAACAGATGAATGCTGCACTTTGTGTGCAGTTTCTTTTCATCATTACTCCCTCTGAAACAGCAAACAGCTATGACCCTGCGAGACCGCTGAAGGTGATGCAACATCTGTCTATGTGCTAGAAAAACAACCCAGTATGTGTGGAGTAGGTCGAGCTGGATAACATGCAGTGACTGTTTTCAAAGACAATCTCTGCAGGCATGGACGTGCACGCTTAGGTCCGTTGACATTGCCTTAGGGGAGAGTCTCTGATTGGCTGAAGCTGCATGACTGTTTGCAATGATTGGCCAACTGAAAAAAAAAAATCCACCACACCCTCAACTGTACATTCAAGTCATTTATTTCAGTGCAACTGTAAAACTGCAAACACACACACAGCATGTAATTAAATAACTAACATATGCTGCACAGAGGTGCAGGATGTATTTTACAGCAGAGCTTGATCCTATGCTGATACATTTTAAACAGTCAGCAGTTTGTTAAGTTCACAGGCAAAAAATAATAGAATATAATTTTATTTTTATATTTCAATATCACAATAATCTTCCAATTTAGAACTACAAGTTAAAAAAGACCTAACATAAATAAAATACACTTCAGCTAAATACTTCTAATTTATTTTCCAAAACCACGCTGAGCCGCAGTACAAGGACTAAAGAGCCGCATGCGGCTCCGGAGCCGCAGATTGCCGACCCCTGGTTTAGACTGACTCAACCAAAAAGTCCCGAGTGTCACCTTTCCTTTTTCAAACATGTCACGACTATTGACATTTGAAGTGCACAGAAAAGAGGCTGATTGGCTCATTACAAGAAAGCTAAGAAATGATTGGACCAGACTGCTGACAACACAAAGGCGTTTCACAGCGCGGGAAAGGATTGTTAGTGTTTGCCTAACACACAGTGGTTGTCCTGGTTTCCTCCCCTCACCTTCAATTGTTCACAGCAGAAGGTTGTCGCTCCCCAAACCTGATTCTAAGATTTCTTTCTGCTAAAAGGGAGTTCCTACCAACTGTCACCAAGTGCATGATGTTATTATTGTTATTGCAGGGTCTTTATAGGGTCTGTATAAATAAAATTGAATTGAACTGTATAAGGTGTCACCTGGTTCTATTTATTGTCTTAAGGTCAAATACTCCCAGCAGTCTCATGTATCAGAGAGTCTGCTGTTTTCTGTTGTTATGGACATTTTTAACAATAACCTGCAACACACCCAGTGAGCTTGATTTGATGTGGGTTTAATAAACACATTGCAATGTGGAGAGAGCATCCCAGTGAAACACCAGGACCATCTCTGAATTGTGGCCACCGCCCTTACATCTTATATACAGACACACAGACAAAGAACATTTCTCAAACTCTTACATGTTGGCCCCTCTCATGGGGTGGGGTGGGGGGCTATACCTCCTCCCTCACAGAGAGAATTATGACCTTGTTTTCTGCTTAGCCTTCACCTAAGGATTTACATCCCTGATAAGCAGGAGTCCCACTATCTGTTTAATGTCTCCCATTACAATGGCCTCACTGTGTTAACTTTCCACATGCATGTAAAGTAGTGGCAGGACTGCTCTTACTATGGTAAAGTGAGAAAGTAATATTGCTATAACTAATGTGATATGATTAAATATGTGATTAATACATGAGAAAAGAAATCTGCCACCACATTGCATTGCTCTAAGAATTTCTTACAAACTGCAACCATGAGGTACAAATACAACTCAGATTTCAGTCGATTAATTGCAATCAGAGCTGGTTCGATTTTTTAAATAATAGGGAAATATGCATCAATGCTTCCCTTATGACTTCTTTTAGCAGAGTAAATAATGGAGCATCCTTTATGACAATAAAGCAGTAAAAAAACAACAACTTTTCGTTGTTTTTTTTCCTATCAGCTTAGCTCTCTGACATGTCTCCTCAATGTGATGTTTGTGTAAAGTATGTTTGGTCAGAGGGTTCCTTCGTAAGTGTGCATGCGCCATTAGCGTGCTGCCTGCTGTAACCTATAATTTCTTTCGGGATTAATAAGGTATTTCTGATTCTGACTAACTTCCCAGATTGGAGTTGCAAAGAAATTAAATACTTGGAACATATATTAGAAGGAACAGACTTTATTCCGTTTGACAGACTAGTTATACAACATGGGATCAGCAAGAAAAGATTTTTAGAATATCAACAAATTAAATCCATAGTAAAAAAATAATAAAATAAAATAAACCCAGTCAAGTTGAATTACAAACACCACCAAGTGTGGTACAATGTTTTACTCTTAATCTGCCCAAATCATTGTCTAAAATATACAAAACACTTTCTAAAATAGATGAATCAAAAAAAAAAAGACCTTGCATCATTCCTGCACCTCGTGATGTTTTCTTTACAATTCCAGGAAACAAGACAAAAAAGGGAAGTTTGAAAAAATTTGTTCCTGCCATTCAGTAGAAGAATAAGGTTCCTGTAATGAATAAAGGGGAAATCTTCTGGTAATGTTAAAGGAACTTTAGTCATATAAATACTTTAACAGCAGCTACTCACAGACTAAAACCTGAGAGCAGAGCAGACTCAGGATCACAGATTATGATGAAAACAGGCTCTGTGCTGTGGCCTGATCTGAATTTACTATATAGAGTAATGTGCAAAAGTTTTACAGGTGTGGAAAAAATGCTGTAAACATAGAATGCTCTCAGAAATAAAAATGGTTGTTTTTTGGTCCCAAATGTATTCTGCAGCAGGACAATGATCCCAAACACACAGCCAAAGTCATTAAGAACTATCTTCAGCGTAAAGAAGAACAAGAAGTACTGGAAGTGATGATATGGCCCCCACAGAGCCCTGATCTCAACATCATCGAGTATGTCTGGGATTAGAGGAAGACACAGAAGGGGCCCGTTCTTCGTACGTCGCTTACTACATCCAAGATCAAATGACACATCCAAGATCAAATCATCGCGCTAACCGTGAGCTCGCTAATCCGGTTCCCCGAACACACCTGCTGTTGACGATTACTACAGCTGGACGCAGGAATGTGACATCACTGGGTGTCGTAAAAGGGGCTATGCATCGATAGTAGAAACATTGATCGGCAACCCGCTGATTGGTCGGCGAAAATGTCCAAGGGGCGTGCTCGGTATTTTCTGGCAGCAGAGCAAGAACTCATGAGTGAGGGATTTCAGGAGTTTCAGAGTTTAATTAAAACGCAAGAGAACACTGCAAAGGCTGCAAAAGCAAGGAGAGAGGGCTGGCAGAAAGTTGCTGACAAATCAAACTCGTAGGTAATTTAATAATAATAATAATAATGGATTGGGTTTATATAGCGCTTTCCAAGGCACCCAAAGCGCTTTACGATACCACTATTCATTCACTCCCACATTCACACACTGGTGGAGGCAGCTACGGTTGTAGCCAGGCTGCCATATCGCGCCATCGGCCCCTCTGGCCAACACCAGTAGGCGGTAGGGTAGATCTATCATATGACACTATATTGTCCAATATCATATGGCATTATATTATATTATAATATGTTATATTATATCCCCTTTCACATTAGAGCCACAACAGGACCCACAAGAACATGGGAACAAGTAAAAGTGGAATACAGGAGTATTCTACAGAATGGTAATATTTATCTCTTAGATTGCTTTTCGTCTCTTGGCAAGGTAATACTGGCCTGTAATACTCTGTTAGTTTGTTCATAACAGCAACCAAGAAAAGGGCAGAGGAAAAAAAGACAGGTGGTGGTCCTGCACCCCCTCGTCAACAAGTTGGTTAAGTAAATAATACCCTCACGGGAATATCGATATCTCTCTATGAGCACACTGTCGCGCTGAGCTAAAGGATCCTGTCTGTCCCGCAATATACGCTGAATTCTGAAAACTCTCCTTATCAATCTTGCACCTTCCGCAATGGGTTGCTTGCGTAAACGGACAGGACATGGCTGCGACAGGCTTCCCAAATCCACCTTCGCTTTTATAGCCGTGGTCTCTCATCTTGATTACACAAAGTAATTTACAATTACTACTCTGAAATATGAATTACATCTGTAATAATCACATACATGTAATAGAATGTTAATAGTACATTTCCCTTTTTTAGGAAATGACCTGTATGTATCTGTGTGACATCAATAAAAGGATCAAGTGCTGCATTATCTTTAGTTACATTGATAATATTTATTTATGGTGAAACAGTGGAAAAATATCGCTGTTGCTTTCGTATAAATGAAGCGGACATACCTGCGTGGCCGCGATCTAATCCTGTTTACATAAAGTAAACCTGCTCCCGAGCAGGTTTACGCTTACGGCTCTGTTGCTATGACAGCAAGTCCCGGATGAGCTTCGGGGAACCGAACGATCCAGGATCACGCGAAATCGTCAACAATCTAATCCGGCTAACCTACTTAGCGAGGTACGAAGAACGGGCCCAAGATCTGTGATTAGTTCTCCAAGATGTTTGGAACAACCTATCACCCGAGATCCTTCATAAACTGTGTGCAAGTGTATAGATGCTGTTTTGAAGGCAAAGGTTGGTCACACAGAATATTGATTTGATTTAGATTTCTCTTTTCTTCTATCACTGCATTTTGTTGGTTGATGACAATAAATGATTAACACTTCCATTTTTGAAAGCCTTTACAGAATTTTTTCTTCGTGTCTATGCTTTTCTTCAAACCTCAGCACAGAAAAAAAAGTAAAAGCTAAATGTGAAATTCATCACTTTGTTTTTGTTTTTGCTTGTTTTTCTTTAGTACAGGTTCATGAATGATTAATTTTCTGTAACAGAAGGAATGTGAGAAAGGAGTATTTTTCCTGGGAAAGGTAATGAAAAGCATTTGAACACTGAAAATTTCAGGCATGCAAACACCCAATAAATATGCTTTAGTTTGCTTGGAAAATAGTTTCTGAATGTCTCTGTTTTCATAAAAGACCTGAATGTGAACTCACCTTCACCTTTTTTTTGTTTATATCAAAAGTGTTTAATGTTCCAAAGAATTAAGGTTAAGTAGTCATTTTGATTGACTCAGTATATTTTTGTTGTTTTTTCAAATATTGTCATTAATAAAAGCTAAATATAGTTTAATGTGCTTTAAAATAATGTGGAACTACTGTACACCTTTGAATCTACTTCAGGTCGTTCAGTGTGGAGTGTGCATGCTCTCCCTGTACCTCTATGGACTGGTTTCCTCCCACAGTCCAGATACAGGCCTGTTTGCTTAACCAGTGATTCCTAATTGGCTTTAAGCGTGAATGTGTGTTGGTCCTGCAACAGACTGGTGGCCTGTCCAGGTGCTTTTCACCTTATCACAGCTGAAGCACCTTCAGGTACTTCTGATAAAGTAGAATTTTTTTTTACCCAAGTAAGATCAGGGTTAACCCGAATGGTGAATGGTGGTTTATCATTATGCTGGAATCTAACCTCCCCGGGAGCAGGTTAGATTCCAGATTAAACCCTATAATGCAGAAAACTGGGACGACCTCGTATGGGTAGGCACTTTGGTGACAGAGGGGAGGAAAAGCTCTTAAATATGTCTTAAGGAATAAGAAATCACCTCTAGTGCTGCAGCTTCTCTTTCTGTCGTTCTCACCTGCCTGGAGCTGATTTCAGGTGGTTTCCAGTGAGATTAGACCTACATGATCATGATCACTGCCATTTTTTTCACATTTATTTTTAAAGAAAAGAACCCAAACAGAAACAGTAATGCTTTTACAAGATTTATTTTTGTTTTACAATCCATTAATCCATCCATCCATTCGCTTCCGCTTATCCTTCTCAGGGTTGTGGGGGTTGCTGGAGCCTATCCTAGCTGTCAAAGGGCGAGAGGCGGGGTACACCCTGGACAGTTCGCCAGTCTGTTGCAGGGCTAACACACAGAGACAGATGACCATTCACGCTCACATTCACTCCCGCATTCACACCTATGGGCAATTTGGATTAATGAATTAACCTATCCACACAGCACAGTTGCACGGTGGTTAGCACTGTTGCTGCACAGCAAGAAGGTCCTGAGTTCAATTCCACCATCAGGTCGGGGTCTTTCTGTGTGGAGTTTGCATGTTCTCCCCGTGTTTGCGTGGGTTCCCTCCGGGTACTCCAGCTTTCTCCCACTGTCCAAAGTCACGCAGCTTGTGGGGATAGGTTGTTTTACAATACTAGGATTACTTACAAGCAGATAAATTCAAAGGCTCATTTTCATCAAATTTCCATGTGCTGAATGTCAGCACTAAGAAGTTGGAGCAGTAACAGGAGACTCGTGGTTAGGCTGGAAAAAGCTAAGAAATGATACATTGATGTTGCTAGCATTATGTAAACGTTTTATGTTAAAATTAATGTCACCAATTGATTTTTAACTCTAAACACAAGGATATTGTTTTGATTTTAATTAATAACACAATATTTCAATACAACAAAATGCAGTACATTAAATCCAACATAAAAAGTTCATTTAAAATGAACAGCACTTTAATTTGAAGAGGATTGTCCTAACAGGCTCTCAGTACTTCTCAGTTTGCACATGTGCAGTGTGGAAGTTTGAACAACCGCCATTTTTAACCGAAACTTGCATCATGCTCAGAAGCCTGGATAAAATCCATTGCCATTTGAGGATTATTTGGTAAGTACAACCATTTAAGGATGACAAATTTGGTTAATGTGTACTAAATGATAAACATCCGACATTTTCGGGAGTACTTCTGTATGTTTTATTTTAAAACAAATGATGTCTGGTAATTTTTTTTAGCATTCTAGCTTGTATGCCTCTCACAGGTGTTAGTAGTCAGGCATTTAACAAATATTATCGGGCCCACTTCGGTGTAATTTCCCAAAATGTTTTACGATTCATGTTAAGCTGCAACTTGCCTACTAAGAACTGCAGCTTTAAAATTACTCCCAACATCTACCGCGCATGCTCCCTGGTGTCAGTAATGAGCACCAGGAGCGCCAGCGATCCGATCCGTTTGAAGAATGAAATATATGTATAGTGTATTTTAGAAACATGCATCAAATAAGTTGCTACATTGTTTGAAGGAATTCTACCCCGTGTTGATATCTGGTTTAGTGTTAATATCAGTGATTAAAGTGTAAGACATGCATTTATCTTGTGTCATTAAAATGCAGCATTATGTGTAATATAGCTATATGTAATTTATTTAACTCCTTGTATCAGTTCCATTGATTATCAAAGTGACAATTTGTGTGTTCCCCCCTTCATTTTACGTTGGTCAGCTAGTTCTGTCTGTCAGTAGATGCAACAAAAGTGGCTCAGATGTGGTTGTGGTTACTGTTATCTTTTATTGTAACTCTTGTTATCGTAATAAATACCAGAAAATATTGTGATAGGATTTTGAATCCATATTGCCGAGTTCTAATCTTCTATTTCATTTTAACATTTTTAGGGGTACAATTAATAATTATATTGTTGAACAGTCTAGAATTGATTAAAGCAAAAGTGAAAGCTTTCATGTATTGTCAAAATTGAAAAGCTTCTACTTTTGTGTTCATATATTTGTTGATCTGACTCAGAAGAGTCAGTGCCTAACCAATCATTAACCTCACTGAATGTCACTAATGTGAGATGTGTATACATTGTTTAATTACTCATCGCTAATCACTCATCTGTTAATATTTTTGACTTTGGTTTGGGAAGAGGTGGAAAAGAACCAAAATCTTGTCTCACATTGAGTTCTTATCTCCACCAGAATATCAGCATTGATGTTCGACAGGAATGCGTCCCAAAAACTGTGTCTACTTAAATAAAAAGCCAGATGACCTGTTCAAGGAATTCTTGGTAAGTTAGAAAAGGGGAAAGATCAGTTTGTTTGTTTGTTTTTTTTAATTTGGGATAGTAAATTGAAGATGGGCTCATTTGTTCATATGTATCTATATGCAATTAGCTTTTTCCCCCCTTGTTTTCATTTTAAGGATGTGGATCTTAGTGCAAGAAGAGAAACGGAGCAGCTGACTTTAGGAGTCTGTGTTGTCAGACATGAAGGAGCAGACTCTGCAGATACACCTGAGGACATTTGTGTCATCATAGAAGGATACACTGTGCTGAAAGCTCTTAGTGATGTGGCAAAGGGGTGTGCCCTCCTGCTTGGACTAATCTACAGTCTAAATCTGAGGTACCCAAAGTACCTGAAATACACATTTGAATTTCTTCAGAAGGTGCTGATGGAGTTGGATGGGAACAACCTATCCATGAAGGTGCAAGTTCTGAAAAACAAACTGCTTGAGTGAAACAGCCTGCACTGAACTATAGAGGACACTGAACTGGTTACAAGATTCTCAAACCCATCTCCTTGCACTTTATAAACTGTTCAGTTTGAATTCCGCAAGAACTTCTGCAAGGCCTCTTACCTTTTGGCATGCTTTGTTCATGTTGAACTTTTACCACCATCCAGCTGCATTGAACAAGACTGCTCCTAAGTTTGGACTTCATTTTAAGTTTTGGAAAAAAAAAGTTTTTTTTAAATATGGACAAAAATGCCACTAAAATCATTTCTACTTGTTGTTTATAGGACTGTATTGTGAGTTTTCCATTGTATCTGAAGCAAGTTTAAATTAAGTCATGTTAATGTTAAAAATGTTGGAATCACAACACTTTCCAGTTTTAATAACTTGATTTTAACATTCTGTATTATGTCTTCCTGAACTTAATATGCACTTGGATACATGTGAAGATATTTTTGTTTAGGAAAAAGGCATTGATCTAGAATTTTGAACAGCTCAAAGTTTGCTTCAGCACATTTTACACCAAGTGTTATTAAAGTTGGGTTAACTGAATAAAATTGTTTGATTTATTCAATTTACTTTAAATAGAGTAAGTAATTTAATCCTATAGTTTCAGTAGAGCTCGTTTAGGGTTAGTCAATTTATCAGATGTACTTAAAATTTGTTGTTCAAATTAAATGTGTCATACATTTTAGATTTCACTAACCCAGTTATGTGGAACCGGTTGACATAACTGGGTGGAGTAAATGCAACATTTTATTTCTTAGAGTGTAGACATTTCAAACGTCTTGCAGTTCAGCTGGAGGCTGGTGTGGACCTCGACTGTGTTGTTTATATTGACTATAGATAAAAACAAAAATAACAAAAAGCACAGCAGGAATTGTCACAGCAGCTGCAGGTCCAACAGATCCAATCTTCTCTCCTCCATCCTCCTTCCCTCCATCCTCTGTGTGTCCTCCTGTGTGACCTGCAGGTGAGAAACAGGTGTGAGGTGTCAGCTGTCAGGTAGGTGATGAGTGAAGAACAGAACAGAATTCATTTCCTCTTCAAACTGCTGTCAGACATTATCTACTGCACTCTGATCACATCACTCAGACCAGCTGCTTTCTACAAAGTCTCATCAACAACATCTTTAGAAACAAACATCAACAACCAGGAAGCAGCTTCACCTCTGATCACACACACACTCAACTCTACTCACTCACCTGGAGGATCAACAACACTCAGTGTGATGTTGCCGCTGTACAACCATGATTGCGTTTCCTCCATGAAGACACGACACTCGTATGTTTCAGCGTCATTAATCGTCACATTTTTCAGAATCAGAGACACGTCTCCATCTTTCATCTGTCTGTCCTGCAGATCCACCCGGCTCTTAAAAGATGGATGCTGCCTGAATGGCTCAAAGTGCTCATCCCGGTATAAAAGGACATATTCTTCATTCAGATCAGTTCTGCTCCATTGTACAGCTGTGAAGCTGATGTCTGGGACTCGACATGTCAGAGTGACGTTCTTTTGACCAGATTTAGCTGTTATGTGTTTCTGATCTGAAAGAGGAAACAACACAGAGCAGAGAAGTTACAAAGGTCAAAATGCAAAAAAATTTCCAAATTTGCATAACAGTATGATGTTTGGTAAGTAAATTAATGTTGGCCAAAATAATACTGAGGAGGTTTCAGTGGAGATTTGTTTATCATGGTAGTACATAAAGACTGAAACACAACAAAATATTAAGTAGCCCCAAGCCTTTCAAACAGTTGTTATGGTAACTGATAGCATATTTTCAATGAATAGTCCAGTAACACATATCGGTTCTTTAAAATAATACAAATGAAGGGTAAAAATAATCTGTTGTGTAGGGTCTGAACATCCAGAGTTTATAACCACTAAAACTTTTTTAAGTTATCTCTGATCCCACGAATAGAAACACGTGTAAAATCTCTCATGCTAAATGGGTATAAAATCAGTTTTGAATGTGTGCCAGTGTCAATCTCACCTACAGCAGCAGAAACCAGCAAGAAGACGGAGACCACGCCCCCGAAGAGCGACGCATGCGCAATCGTAGCCATTTTCTAAGGACACAGACCAAGAGATGTGTCCGGGCAGTCATTTTGTACTGAACGCATGGTGACATTTTCATTTCAAGTCGGTTTTCTTGGTGCCCCCGTCGGCTCGTTTTTCAGTTTGGCTTTAGCCTCTGACGGTAAGCTCACGCGCTTTACAGCCCTTTCCGTTCAGGTTCAGCTTTTTACAAATGGTCTGTGGACTCCTGAGTCTTGACTAGATTTTTATAATAATTTCAGTGTTTGTTTTAGAGTAATTAAAATCATATTGGGCTGGTTGTGGGTTCACACGGATTTTCCCCATTTTCGGACACCGGTTTTCTAGTTGTATTGCCGTTGTGTGTGTGTGTGTGTGTGTGTGTGTGTGTGTGTGTGCGCGTGTGCGTTTCTTAATACATTGTACAGTTTAAGTTTGTTTGTTTTATTTTTTTTGTTATTTGTTGTTGGTTTTCTTTTCTTTCTTTTTTTCACTGGAGTACGATTTTTTTTTTTTTCATCTGACCTCACTGACCATATAACCTCACCATCCTGCGTAGTATTAGGGTCACATTAAGAAAAAAAACATTATTGATAATTTTGAAAGTAAAGTCGAAATAAAAATTCGAGTGTGCAAATTACGTTGTTGTTATAAGACAAACTGCCTCGCTGTACCCAAATCCCATGTTTAGATGAGTTGAAACAAACAAACTGACCAGCCGTTTTGTACAACGTACATCTAATTTATTGCACGAGTGTTAATCATCGATAACCTTGCATCGGTCCGTTTTTGTACAAGTCCACTCTTCCGAGTTTGTGTGTCATGTCTGACCAGAGGGTGCAGAAATTTATAACGTCCAGATCACCAAACTGTGTTTATGTGTTAAAAGATTAATTAATAAATTAAACACACCTGAATTCGCTAACTCAGATGATGTATCAACCGTGGCAGTTTATCTTGAAACATGTTTTGACTTTTTTTTTCTCGAAATTTCGACTTTATTCTCAAAATGGTCAAAAATATTATTTTTTTCTTAATGTGTCCCTAATACTCCTTCCTACCAACTCCTATCCTTGTACTGGAATAACTATTGATTTTATTATAAATGAAATTAGTATCTGCAGACAATATTATTTTTATAATTTTTAAATTTGTTTAAAACAAAGTCTGGAGGTCTTTGTGATCGGCTTAATGCAGTCTGAATGTTTGATGTGAAACTTTGTGTTTTAAAGTATGCGAATGTTTATAATATTTTTGCTGTAAACCTCAAGATAAAAACAATAAAACTCAGTTCGAAAATGATCACATAATGTCTTTATTTGCTTTTAACTTTCGGTGATAAAAGGATTCAAGTTTGATTTGTTGCTTGTAGCAAAGAAAAACATCACTTTCTCTCAACTCTGTGAAATTTAAAACAACATTGGCAGTAACAGCGTCACACTGTGTGATGGAGCGTCAGCGTCACATGGGCGCACACAACCCACTTCCCTGTTCACTCTGTTTGCACTAAGAAAGTTAAAACCACCATTACTGTTCTCCATGAACAAGAGTTTACAGTTACAGAACATACTACACTTTGACTTACCCTTCATTTATGAGGTGAGCACATTCTTACCTGATATTTCCTAACATCGGATTCAAGTTGTTGGAATAATGACCGAAATATTTAAGAAAAGCTAACTTATACAACTGAGTTTTCAGTAGTGATTTAAAAAGAATCAAAGGGCCAGTCAACCTGATGGGCCGATGAAGGCTTTTCCAAAGTTTAGGAGCTAGTGTGAATACAGTAGAAGATGAATAGAAGATTGAAATGGTCTGAAACAGTGGTATGTAGAGCGTGGTTTTATTTAAGCAAAAGGAAGACACTGGCATGCATTCAGATGATCTTTTAGAGGAGCCAGGAGGTGATGAGTATAATCTCCTTAAGGAGGAGTAATGGCAAGTTGTGGAGATCTGGATGAAAGTTAAATAACAGGGTTTGCTGAGACACTTGGATAAACTGACGGGTTCCACTTCCAGGCTTGTTCTGTGATCTGCTACTGCCCAAAAGATTAAAGACATTCTTCACAATCATCAAACAATGTGGCAGGAAAACCAGACTGAGTGGGATCCAAAGCATTTCATTGGTTATTAATAACAAGTTATGAAAGTAGAGATGCCATTGATGCCTAACATTTATGGAATATTATCTTAACTTGTGTTTAACAACCGAAGAATGTTGATTGACAGGGCGAGTGTCACAAAGATACCAGGGGCAAATGTAAAGAAAAACACAAGCATTCATTACCTCTGACACACACACACACACACACACAGTGAACATATTTTTTGTATGACTGAAGTGCAGTTTATCTGCCAGGTTTCTCTGCTGTGATTCAAGGTGAAGTGACATAACCTGTATAAAGCTACCATCAAGTTTATATCTAACCTGTCTCTATAAGAGATGTACATGTGTAAAAGCTGTGATCAATACAACTTTCATGCTTATCTCTGTATCACAGAGTCTGGATGAGAGCAGAGCTGCTCTGATTAGAGACTTAAGACTTCACAGACATTACATAACATAAAGAAAACACTTTGTAAACACTTCACAATACAGATGTTTAAATGGACTTTTAGTGGGAGTGTAACTGCCTCCCCTTACCTTCACTCCATATGGTACAGATGTGAGAGGTGACACAAAACACTAGTCAGTAGTGTGACGGTGTCAGAGCAGGTTTTAATATTCAGTTCAGTTTTATTATTTAAATTTGACATCAGAATCAGAATACTTTATTGATCCCTGGGGGAAATTATTTTTTGTTACAGTGCTCCATTTTAAACCAACATTAAGACAAGACAGACAATACGCTAACTAAGAATAGTACAATATATACATATATATACATACATACATAAGTCACTTATAAATAAATATTTGGAAAAGAAACATGTGTAGTTGTAGCAGCAAACAGTGTGTTAAGTGGATGCATTGTACAGGGAGATGGCCACAGGCAGGAATGATTTCCTGTGTCGTTCAGTGGTGCTTTTCGGTAATCTCAGTCTCTCACTGAACGAGCTCCTGTGACTGACCAACATGTCATGGAGTGGGTGGGAGGTGTTATCCAACATTGTCTTTATCTTGGACAGCATCCGCCTCTCCGACACCACCTTGAGGGAGTCCAGCTCCATCCCCACAACATTGCTGGCCTTACGGATCAGTTTATTAAGTCTGTTGGCATCTGCGACCCTCAGCCTGCTCCCCCAGCATGCAACAGCATAGAGGATCGCACTGGCCACCACAGACTCATAGAAAATCCTCAGCATTTTCTGGCAGATGTTGAAGGACCTCAGTCGCCTCAAAAAATATAAAGACATAAAGTCCACAGTGTCCTATTTTATGATCACATCGATAAATATGGAACAATAAGTGTAAAACTGTATGCAAGAGTCTGTATCGTGTTACTCATCATGGAAACAAAGACATTATCTAACACGGTGAATCACAGTGATTCATAAAGACCACCAGCAGCCAGCTGACGGACAGCTTTTTCCCAAGATCTGTGAAAGCCATCTGTCCACCCGCCCTTCCCTCTGCTCCTGTGGAAACACCGTCACATAGACCCATTGACCCCCTGTACGTACACTCACATCCTGTTACTGTACTCTAAAGAATGCTAAGCATTTATCTTTTTTTAAGTCTTTTTATTCATTTGTCTTTTTTTGCATTTTCTTTTTCACTGAGAGAAACAGTGTAATTAAATTAAAGAAACTGACATCTGAATATTTATTTTTTTGAGAAACATGATGATATAATGCCTGAATCAAAACAAAATGTCACAAACTCATCAGGGACCATTCTTATATTTTAATGATTATATCTCTGTATGTATGCATGTAACAGTACGCTGCCATGAATGGTAAGTGTATTATTTAAAAAGTTCCAACATATTATTGAGATTATTTCACTTTATTTTTCTAAAAAGATGAAAATCCATCAGTCAAGAATTAGAGAACAGTTGTCAGTAGCAACTGGTGACATGTCTGTCTGTATATCTCTGTCAATCTCTCTCTGGTCACTGTTAACAAGTCATTATGAAAAAACAAACACATAAAAGACTCCAGCTTCTGTCATGGACCCGTTTTCACTGACTTCCTGCCGAGGTGTGTTCTCTCTCTTTCTCTTTCTCGCCGTCTGTTTGTTTTGATTTTACCACCTGCTGTGGAAAAGGTTAGGTTAGGTGAGTAAAGTGAACCAACATTCAGTACAGAAAAATCCAGGGTTAATCCTGAAGTTACCTGGATAAGACAAAATTCTGCTTCATACTACAGGCCTTTGGTCTTCAGCGTCTTTGTGAAGAGCAGTTTATAAACTTCTACCACCTGAGGAGCGAATGCCTCATCATCCTCGCCTCAGAACAGATAGCAGAGATGAGCAAAGCCAAAATTAAACAAACTAAAAGTTCCACAAATGTAATCGTAATTAAAAGAATAAAGAATACGAATAAAACTGTTGGATCATCAGTCTGAGCCAATTCATCTCTTTGGATCAGGAACTGAAAATGCACAAGAAACAGACTCATCTGCTGTTGACAGTGAGACAGTTTTTAAATTATTATTAACAGTTATCATTATTATCAAGAGACAGGTCAAAGGTCAGATGAAAACCACCATTTGTTGAGCATTCTGAAGCTCCTCTGCTGCCACCTACTGGCCCTATGACTGATGTCTTTCTACACAGTGCATACACTCACTGGCCACATTTTTAGGTACACTTTGTTAGTCCTGGATTGAACCGTCTTTTTGCTTTCAGAACTGACATAATCCCTCATGGCATGGACTCAACAAGGTGCTGGAAATATTCCTCAGAGGTCCGTATAGAGATGATAGCATCGCACAGCTTCAGCACATTTGATGTTGTGGATCCGAAACATCGCTAAAGTGCTGGACTGGATTTTCAAGGTTTGGTGCAAATGTTAGACATGTGTTTATGATAAAAATAAGGCTTTTCACCCCCACGATGTTCTTTTTGTTGAAAGTAACTGTAATAGCTTTATATTCTAATACTTGTTTACTGTTTACTCTTCTGTCAGAGTCCAACTTCTACAGAGAACTGCAGTCGACTCATTTAGTTGTCAGCACTTCAGTGTCACTACACTGGCAGCACAAGACCATGTTTTGGTCAGTAGTTGGTAATTTGTTCGTCTGTTGATGTTATAGCGATTTTTTCAATAATAAAAATGTTGCACAAGAACACAAAGTATTTAATTACAAAGGTTTTGTTTAGTTCCCACCATTGTCAAAGTAGAGTTAAAACAATGCTTTTCTCAAACCACAAAAGAACTTAAAATACACTGAGGTCAGTGTAAACAGTGACCGACACCTTAAGTCCAACAGAGGAAAAAAGTTTCACAAACACTCAGGTTAAAATTCACTCAGACTGAGTACTGAGGAGTCCACAAAGCATGAGAAGAAGCTGCTACATGTCTAAATACATTGACTTGCTGCCATGTGATTGGCTGATTAAATATTTCTAGTAACATGCAGTTGAAGGGGTGTACCCAATAAAGTGGCTAGTAAGTGTGACTTAAATGTACATCACTGCAAATTTGAAACCAATCCAGACCTGGTAGAGCAAAGTCAACTACTAATCATGGAGGTCGGTGGTTCGATTCCAGTCTGCATGACAAATATGCCAAAAGGGGCTTTGAATGCTCAGTTGGAGCAGAAAAGCTGATCATCACCTGAAACATAGATGAAGAATTTTCTGCAGCATCGACATGCAGAAAAGAAACTTTGAATTAACATTATATAGGACACTGTGAGTGGCAGCATCTATTTGACTGATACAAATATCTTATACAGATGCTGTAAACATCTGTGCTTTTCACAGTGTAGTTGAGCAAAGAATGAAATGTCAGATTAAAATGATGAGTCACGCTATAATGTCCATACCATCATATTATAATGATTGTAGTATAGATGTGTCTGTCTGTGTAATATAAGTTTTTTAAACATAGATAAAAAGAAGTCGAAATTACACGAGGCAGTTAAAGTGACTCAGAATGATCCTAAAATCAGTGGTTGGAGCTCTTCAGTGTCACTAGATGGCAGCACCAGACTGTGCTTTAAGCTGTTGTTGGTGCTTTTTACTGTCTGTGGATGCTGCTGGAATCAGCTACGTACAGTCAGCTGTAAACTGACCAGTTATTGATTGTATATAATTAAAGTGGCCGGAAAGACCGTGGGGACAGTTTAGGCACAAAACTGACGTGATCACATCTACAGACAGATAATTATTTGGGTTTGAACAGATGACACTCATCCTCATACCTATAATAATAAACATGTAGAGCTCAAACCTCTTCCTACCTCTCTGAGAACAAAGTTAAATTCATGTTTTTACTGAGGAGCGTGTAAGCATGGATTGAAGGAAACCAGAGAGACACTGTATAAAAATCACTCTAACACAAACTCGAGGCGCTGCTTTGAAAAATGAAGCAAACAAAAAAGCAACAACAAGCGATGCAAGAAAACTTTCACACAGACTGCTGCTAAATGCAAGTCTCACTTTTCCACCTGAACCAGTGCTAATCTTAGATTTTCTCTCCTGATTCATTCCAGATTATTCTAAATTATGAATGAATGGTTTACTTCACCTTTCTGATAATAAAAACGTGTCATATGACAGGTCCCAGTGGTATTTGGTATTGCAGAAATTCAAAATAAATAAATATCAGTAGAAGTTACTCTCTTTCAGAAACACATGATTCATGTTAGTGTGCATTTGTTATGGCCGCTTAATCTGACCCAGATTTTGGCTGAATCGACACCGAGATCATCATCATCACACTGAATGAGGACAGATGTCGTCACTATGTGTCCTGTGCAAGCACAACCACACATAACAACACAGTAACTAAGATGCATCTGAAAGATATCTGTTGATGGAGACGTATTTATTTCAAACAGCATCTAAAGTCTCACATATTTCATTTCCTTGAATCTAAACTTACTGTACACAGACACATATGAGCTTCTCAAGCTTTTGTGTGAAGTTTCCAGCCACTGAGTGATGTTAGTGCTGCTCTCAGTCTGAGGTTGTGGTTTTATTGATATTTGTTGTTTTCTATCTGCTCTGTGGAGACGTGCATGGGTTAGCCACAGCAACTCATGTTTTCCATCAGAGAGCTTCATGAAACCCACAGAACCACACGAGAAGAACAACAAGTCCGACCAAAGTTTATTGATCCTGCACAAAAAAAAGGTTTCTGCTGTGGAGACGACAGCAGGGTCCCACAAGTTACTGATTATTTTAAATACATTGCATTATGTTTATTTATCAGTTATAGACTATATAATGCATAGCATATACATACAGTAGAATGTTTCTGTTTTGGCCTTGCAGACATAGAGAGGCAGTGTGACAAAAATACATTTACTTGAGCTTCTTTACAAAAACGTCTCATCACCGCATTAAGTTTCTCTTTGTCCGTCTGCAGTTCTGTGAGTGCATTTAATGAAGAGATCAAACAGAATACATACACATCTGTTTTATAACGAAAGCCCTCTGCTCTGAGGGCCTGTGTGGACCAGCAGCTGGTTGTTAGGTTGGACTAGCAGATTTCTTCAGTGAGGAATAGACAACATTTGGATTTGATGGAAGCTCTGAAAACACAAGAACACACAGTTCAAACAATATGAGACCAGTCACAGTTAAAATAACTCACTCATTTATATTTTTTTTAAAAAAAATCCACATCAGTGGTGCCACAATTTTCACATTAATAGTCTTGGAGCCAAACTGTCACAAATAATGTGAAATAGACCAACCAGGAAGTGCGACTCAGAGCCTCCCTGTTTCAAAAAAACATACTGATGAGTGCCACGAAAATTTAAGTTGGAGGATCCAAATTGGAAACATATTCACATATATAGGTAATCTTTTTATTAGGTGTTCTATTCAAACTCAAAGAAAGACTAAATCTGAAAATACTTCCAGCAGGGCAGCTCAAATACGTGGATTCTGTGGATAACAACAAAAAGGCTGCAACTGACCAAAGAGTGCAAAACAACCAGGCAGTGGTTTCCTTCCTGACTGCCTGAACTTTTACAGTTTCACCTCCCTTAAATTCAAACTCTTCACTAAGTTCAAACCACATCCTGTGCTCACACTGAACGTTAACATGGGACTCATAAATCATTAAATATGAGCATAAATCCAAACTTCAACATTATCCTTTGGCAAAGTAATTTGCCCATGACCCACAGCAAGGGATTCAATCACTATAATAAACTGTATCATTTGTAGTATTATACACTGATTCCTGGGGCCAAATTCTTTCAGCTGTTTGCCCGGGTGTTACAATAAATTTCAGCACCCAAATGCCAAACAGACTCAACTTTGTCACAAAATATATACACTGTACCGGATACTCTGAACAGTCAATCAGCATGTTTGAATAGACGACAGTAAGGACCCATTCCCCTGCTCAAAGTTGCAGAGAAGCAACCTTGTCGTCCCTGGCGTACAGCAAAACAGACAAGGCCATTTCTGTGTTGACTTTGTGTCTCCATGGGCAAGTTAGTGGGATTAGGTTAATGATTCTAAGTTGCCCACATGTGTGAGTGTGAAAGGTTGTCTGTCTCTCTGCGATAGACTGGTGACCAGGGTGTCTCTGGCCCTACGACAGCTGGAATTGACTCCTGCCTCCTGCATCCCTGATGTAGAGATGGACAGATGACAGCTGTGTCCTAAATCCATTAAATTGGAGGAAAAAAAGACGCACATGACAATTTTATGTCAACCAGAATTTGACTTTGTTGATCACTCCAAAGAATAACTCTTTAAACTCGTTTTACTTATCTGCATGATTGAGCATGCATCGAGACTCTTTAAATGAAGTTAGAATAATCATGGAAAGGATTTCCACATTAATAAATGTCTTTCTATTAAGTACTTTTATTGGACTAACACAATTTGCACGGGCTGGATCAACTCAACTGAATTCAGTTGGACTCAACTG
The DNA here is from genome assembly GCF_057381915.1 of Diplotaxodon limnothrissa. Classification (NCBI taxonomy): domain Eukaryota; kingdom Metazoa; phylum Chordata; class Actinopteri; order Cichliformes; family Cichlidae; genus Diplotaxodon; species Diplotaxodon limnothrissa. The sequence continues at coordinate 30,247,516 of NC_140598.1, forward strand.
CAGTAAACAAGTTCACTCATCATGAGTTAATGAAGTTGGTTCATAAAGTTGGAATAAAAGAATTGCATAATGCTCAAATAAAGCAATTTAACCGCGTGGAAATTCACTCAATGATTTTTTTAAACTCCACAGAAATGGCCTTGCCTGATGATGGATTTGAGCTTAGGAACTTCTTGCTTTGAGGCAACAGTGCTAAACACTGCAAAATCAAACTGTTAATCCAAACTAAAAAAAAAGTGGGAAAGCTGATTGATACCGAATTTTCTTTACTTTTCTGTCCTTGACAGGTTCAGCCACAATAAATAGAGATAGCATGCATGTGGTGTGTGTATGTTCTATCTTCTGTGTTGCATGTGATATTGTGATATCGCAAATCCAGGCAGTTACGCACTCTTGCTATACATGAATAAATTTAACTAGTTTTAAGTTGTTGAAAGCAGATCCTACATGATTTAATTACGTTCACCATAGAAACATAAAGTCATTGTGTTCAAGTTACATGTTTGTCTCTTGTAAATGTAACAACCACACAATGTCACTTTTAGTGTAGAAGGGAAATGATTCCTTAAATGTTTAAGTCCCTGCCCTTAAAAATGATCATTCTAGAGATTAATGTTCCCCTTCAGTTTTTCAAAAAAAGAATATCTGTGATAAACATAGAAACTCCTCTTTTTGCTGATCCTAGCTGTGTTTCCACACAAAGCAAGACTTGCAGCTGATCTCAGGACAAGTGAAAGTAGATCCAGAGGAAGCTTGTCTAGCATGATAATCTCCCCCCAAAGACTAGAGGCTTATCCACAACGTGCAAACAATCAGTAAAAGCAGCTGGCATCTTAGCTCCAGCCACTGTTAGCAGTAACGCCTGTGAAATGAAGATGCTACTGTCTCTATGGGAGGCAAACTTGACAACAAGCAATTGTTGATAGCATAAGATGGCATTAATGTCAAGGATGGATGCAAATACATGAGAAGCTTGTCTGAGCTGAAAGCAGAGAGATCACTTTAACCTTAGTTTTTATTGATATTTTTTATTGACTCGACCTTCCTTATTCTGACAGACACACAGCACACAAAACAATACCTCTGCTCCGGTTGGTTGGCTGCTGCTGGTGATGATGTAATATTTTGAGGTCACTGTATGTGATGTCATCACCTCCAGATTTCCCTCCACTGGCTGAAATGAACCAAAATAAACATATAGATATAGATGACTGCATAATAAATCTCACTGGACATTTAAGAAAGTTGGTCTTCCTTCTTTTTCTTGTCTGCAATGGGACACAAGCTGTGTGTATGTGTGCTTTTTAGAAAAAAATAGTTTTGCTTTGGTTTCTTTTATGTGTAAACACAACACTGGTTCATTTCTTAAGTTAGGTGATTTTTTTGTACTTCAATGATTGTTAAGTGGCTTAAGAAATTAACAAAAAGAGAAATGTACCTCTGAAAATGGAAACTAGAAAGATGAAAGATGAAAATGAGTGAAAAAGCAGCCAAAACAAAACTTTAAGTCTTCAGAGATCCTGGAGAACTATTGCTCAAGACTTTAATGCATTACAAGAAAATCACTTCTTATTTTCTATTTCCTTGCATATGAAATGTTAAAAAAGAGGCGTGGCTCAAGAAGTTGCTCCTACAAAAACTATATAAGAAACATAATTCTATATTGTTGATGTCTTGGTTGTTCAAGGTCTACAATTTTTTTAAGGTTGTAATTAAGGCTTTGTTTTTGTTCCATGTTATGTTGTAAACACTTGTTAAAATGATAAAATACACAATTAGCCCATTCAACGCTCCTTCAGTTCCCAGTTAAAACAGTCCAAATTCTTACAGCTCCAAAAACACCATCTGTGTGGTTCTGTGTCTGTATAGGAGCTCGGAAAGAAGGCGACTGGACTTCATCACGTTTCTTCACATTTCACGTCTCTTCTTCTTCAGTTCTAAAGTCAAATTGTGGAGAGTCCCAAGTATTTAATCCCTAGTGGGAGTTGTCCCACTGACCCACTATTGATCATGTGCCTCATCACAGGTAACGTCTCACAATCACTATAAACCTCTGCTGATACTGACCCACAGCCTGATGAGAGATAAATATTTCTCAGTAAAAGCTCAAGTTGTGATTCCCTGATGGGCGCAAATAACCATCGTATGACCAGATGAAGAATAAAAACAGACCAAATTTAGCCCTCGGATTTCTAATTATGAAAAAGTCCTGGTGCTAAGCTTAATGTCCAGGCTGAAAGGTGACCCAAGACTCAAACCTAGAGCTAGAAACATTCACGTCATTGTGATGTCACTTTAAACGTGATTAAAATGTGTCCACGTGAAAACAACAGTTGGCAAGAAATTCATCTTTTAAAAAAGTTGTGCTGGAAAAAAGTAAATGCATCCAGTTCTATCAGTTTATCTTCAGACTTTAGGATTTGTTGGCTGTGGTCTTCTCATGGCTGCATAAGGATCAATAATCTATTAACTCTACTTTATAGTCACCATATTTGTTGTTGCATGCACTAACGATGACGTTACCACAGGCCTGTCACTGGTGCACTACTGGTGCTTCAGGTGAGCCAGAAGAAAACAAAAATAAATCTCATGTCTTCAACCTGAGTGCATCTGTATGCACCAGGTTACAAAAATTAAAAGGTATGTAACGTCATTGCATAATGAGCAACAGTGTCTAACAGGACATGAGTGCTGGAAGTGAAACATAGAAAGTGGTGTCAGTATACAGGATGTGTGTTAAAAGAAGTTATTTCCCAGTAAGCATCATGATCAGATTTCTTAGAACCTGCCAGCAGGTTTCAGAGGCCCTGTGGTCATCTTTCCTGTTTCATTTTACCAGAGAGTACTGTATAGACCAATACGTTATCACTACATATACACACTATCATCAGGACTATGATGAGAAGTCAATCTTTAAAACTTTTTAAGCTAAACTCTACTGCAGCTCTGTGGTCATCCAGTTTCCTGTTTCTGATGAAACGCTTTAACTGAGTTCACGGCTTAAAAAGCATTTCAGAAAGAGGAGGCTATAGATATGTAAATATAGATGTTTATAATTCAGGTGTTAATGCAAAATGTTGCTTTTATGAAGATTGTAACTGTAATAGTCTATAGTATAATGCTTAAGCTCACTCTCAGACATATAGACCAACCTTTTTTTGTGATACTCTGCTAAAAAAAGAAGAACTTCTAACTTTATCAGACAACATCCATATGAACAACACAGAGCAGCTCTGCAGGTTCTTAGCTCACTCTTACTGCCTGTTTGTGCCCTGTGCTTATCTTCAACGTCATGCTGCTCTCTCGTATATTTCAGGTCTTTCTGATTCTGATGGAGCTACAATTCAGGTTCCAGTTACCTGTTATTGTGAATCACCTCAGAGCCATCAAATATATTTAATGCTCAGACTTTTTTATACAATAACACATAAATGATAAATTTAATTCATTGCATTTGTGTGAGAAATGATGTTAATTTAAACATTTTATCTAAGACACTGTTAGTTTGATTCAGTGTCAGGACTTAATGATGTCATTTTTAAAGCAGGGTTGCTTTAAATATGATGATATGGACAATTCATCACAGTTCTTACATGTTAAATGTTCCAGTGTTCCCTCTAAGCTGAGCGCGTGAGCAATCGCACACTGCTGACACAGACAATCTGCACTGCGCACAAAAAAAATCCAGCCTGAATTGAAATTGAAGTAAGTACATGTACTTATTTTAATTCCGCTGGTTTTCGGTGTGGAGACTGTGTCAGCAGTGTGCGATTGCTCACGCGCTCAGCTTAGAGGGAACTGTTACTTAGTTTTGCCACGTGGCCTCTGACATGCATGTTAAATTAGATGTTGATTTTAACTTGGTCATACATGAGAATTTGAGTTTGTCTTCCTGTGTTTGCCCTGCAATAAGCTCTCAAAACCTTCAACTTTTAAAACAGATGGATGGTAAATCAATCAGTAAATTATCAAACCCCATGAATGGTTGCAAGGATGTATCACACAAGCCTGGATGCATATGAGCAGAGGTGTTTCTGAGGTACTCATACAGCCTGCAGCTCATTTATCCCAACAAAAAATCCCTGACTGTCTTCATTTTGGCAGGATCTCCTCTAGTGTCCCTAAAAGAAATTCGTAACGTCTGTCCTGTATGTATAAAGGAGGATTTCTTGCTTGACCTCTCACCATCCTCCAACACAGGCTGCAACATGTTAGTAACAGCTGAGAGGATCCACTACAGATAATCAAATAGCATCTCAATATTTACAACAAATATCGGCCTTATGAAGGACAAAAACACTTGTTCTGAACCATGATGGAGACAAAGAAGAGCAGCTGTACCTCTGTTCCTTGATCTGTTTTTCTTGTCTTTGATGGTGATTTGTCCATAACTGACGTCTCCAGTTCGCACTGATGAGTAGACTCCAGCTGGATCACACTCTGCACAATAAAACACACAAAGAAGACATCAGTGCAGTAGTCATACTGGTACTTACCATTACATTAGAAGCAACAGAAAAACTATTTAGATTATTTACTTTTTTAAATTGTGTAAATAGGAATAACACTTTCACTGTCAAGAAAGAAGAGAACAGAAGTGATACTAAAGGTTATATTTAAAGCACTGATCACAGCACTGTTTTAATGAAAACATGCTAAAATCACGGGATGCGTGTACGTCACACTAAGTGCAAAAACTGTGCTGCGCTTCTTCTTTGCAGATATTTACAGGTTTTATAACTTTTGGTGCAAATAGTGATTTTCTATGCTTCTGCCATAACTTCACATTATGCATCTTTCATGATGAACAGAAGAGATTAAAAAGTATAAGGTGATGGCCTTCCAAGTCTGAACAGACAATAAATTTAGTGTCTGTGCTTCAAGTGTTGCTGGAGCTTTCTGTTCTATAGATGAGAGTGGAAATCACACTTGTGCATGTGTGTACAGTAACCACAAGCTGCATAAAGCTGAAGCATACATGCACATAGCTTTGTGAAACTCATAAGGGATAAGTGTCAGCATCACTTGTTTCTGGGGGTGGAAAAACTGTGATGACCTCACACTTTAATGCATTTCCCTGTTAATTATTTCAGGACTTCAGCCCTGTTTAAATAAAGATGCTTAGCTTAAGAGTAATTAGTAAACAGTGTCAGACTGATCCAGACAGGAGTCTCAACACCTGCTGGACTCTTCCTCGCATTTTTATCCATGATGAAGACAAAGAGGAGCAGCTGTACCTCTTTTCTTTGACTTTCTTTGCTTCTCTTTGATGGTGATTTGTCCATAACTGACGTCTTCAGTTCTCACTGCTGAGTAGACTGCAGCTGGATCAGTCTCTGCACAATAAAACACACACAGAGGACATCACTGCAGACAGTACGGTCATTTTTATACTACTTTTAATATTTTAAATATGATGCAAAACCATTTCAGCTACTGCTTTTGTGTCCAGTATTCAAATTAGCAGTGAAACAGCTGCTTTGTGCTGATGGTGCAGGCACCTTATCTGAGGTGCAAGACAGATGGCAGGTATGATTAACAGAACTGTACATTTTTATTTTTTAATACATAAAATTAATATTTTGAAAATGAATATTTTTGTCAATGTATTGTACCTACACAGAGTTTAAAAATCCCTTTTACTGCCCTGCAGCGAAACCTGAGCAGTTGAGGTTTTTCATTAGAAACAGGAAACTGGACAACCACAGAGCTGCTGTGTTATGTTAACAGACTAACCACAGGCTGACAAACAGGCAGTCCAGCATGTAAAAAACAACCGTGTGAACGGTTCAGCGGGTGAGCAGTGTGAACATTTATAGACTAAGTTTTGGTTGCATCACTTAAACAAATCTAATCTAAGATAAATAAAGTGAATTATTTCATTTGCATGCTAATGTGAAATTAAACCACAAGATATTAATTATAGACCATGTGTGTAGTGGAAAGGTGCAGTTTCTGCAATCTATGGTCCACAACCATCAAAACAAGTCTGGTCCCTGCAATAACCAGAACACTTTACGATGTTACACCTCTAGTATTAGGCCTCTGCTATTACACAATGTGTTGATCTGGTTTTGTAATCTCAGGTCCTGTCTCCTTATCTCTGCCTTCCTGTCTGTGACCTGAAAAACAATCAGTTTGTCATCTTGAAGTATGTCTCAACTCTTTAAAAGCATCTCAAGAACAAAGAATGCTGCAGGATGAGCCACTACTGATGTCACTGATGACAAATACACAGCCAGCAGAAAAAACGTCACCAAGTAGCTGTAAAATGAAGGTTTGGGTCCAGAAACGTGCCTAAAAAATGATGACAGCTGTGTATCTGAATACACTGAATAATCCATTTTTTCTATTAATAGATGCTTTTTTCGTTAATGCTGCCCTTGTCTGATTTTTACTGCACTAAAAACGTCTTATAGTATGTTTAAAAACTACAAATACAATAAAATAAATATATAAACACAATATAATACTATTCCCAAGTGAATAGTGCCTGGAGAGTGATGTGCCTTGTGTTTATTGATGAAGATAACATCTACAGAGAAGAGCTTTATTGTGTCCCCTCAATCAAAGAGATTAAACCTAGAGGCATATGTCACAGAAATTAAAGGCATTTCCAAGGCATTCACTAATAAGACTTTCTGAAACTAGTCTTCAACATTTGCCAAGGCTAAAGGTTTTTAATGTGTTTTTAAGATCAGGATAACCTAGGATTTTACCACCACACAAAAGCTTTCTTCCTATATTATCCATAGAGAGCAAAGAGAGAGAGAGTCTTTTAATTACACAGGTCTGCAAAAAAATTTAATAAATAAAAATTCAGCTCCATGGGATATTTTTAGTAAATTATATGTTTGATCTCCATTTCCCTCCACCACATACAGTTTTTTTTTGTAAAATATGATAAGTTTACATTTAAAAAAGCACAACACCAATACAAACACTATATTTTATATTTTATAGCTATGCATAATTTTTCTGAAATTCCTTACCTTTTGCTATTATTATTATTATTTATTTATTTATTTTTTTCATATAATTTCTAGTTAGAGAAATTTCAGAGATTTATCCCTCAAAACTGTAAATACAAAAAAGTTGGACAACGTAGTTTCCCACCTCTGGAATTTTTTTTTAGAGTGTCTTCATAGACACTCCTGAATACTGAAGGAAAACCGGAAAATTAATATAATGCAAATTTGCAAAAAAACAAAACAAACCATGTGTGTTCCAGCAGTGTGATTTGAGTTCTAAGCCTCCCAGAAACGATACAGAAAACCATAAAGTCAAACATGACTTTTAAAAATACCAGTGTAACTTATATGGCCCTGAAGGTAAAAAACTACATTTTCTCCATAAATGATGTTGCGTCCAGTTTCGGGCAGATAATCACGGACACGCGATAGTTCGCGCTGACGTCTATTCCAGTTAGGAAGTGTTACAAACAGCTGATCAGATTGGCAAAGCGTGTTTCTGGAATATTATGTTTTTGTTCCTGCAAATACTTTTTACAAAATTTTTGCAAGGCCTATGTGGACGGAAACCGTGACTTAGGACAAGCTGATGGCCTCTAAGTACAACTCCTCCGGTTTCATGTGCAAAACAAAAAATTGTTGCGCTAGCTTATGTGGTTGCAGTTCTACAGGGGTTTAAAAAGAATTACACAAAACAGAGTGTGCCCGCTCTGACCGGTCACTGCACATAAAATGTAAAAAATAAAATATAAAATACAAAAACCAACTATTTACATTTCAACTTTTAACTATTTAAATTTTCAGCGTTTTTCTTTTAAACAAATTTAAAGTGAAACAACACAAAACACTTCAAACCAGAACACAATAAAATATAAATTAAAATATGCAAAACAACAAGAAGATGCATATTCTGTCATATAGGTCTGGGATGATTTTTTGGGAGAGAGTTTTCCTGCTTGGAATTGCATACGTAGGATTCACAGCATGGATAAACTTTCTGAATCCTTTATCATCTGCAACTGAAAATAGTTGTGGATGATTACTATACCTTTCTAATGTGACGTTGTTGTCCCTGGCTCTCTTTCTCCCTCTCCTACCTGTTCCTGTGCTACTGGGAGTGTAACTACCGCCTCTCCGCCCTGTGTTCAGTGCAAACGCAAGACTCACGTGCGGCGTGAAGCAAAAAAAGTGTGAGAGAGACAGAAAGAAAAAAAGCACGTCTCCTTTGTTCACTTCAAAGAGCCGACTCTAAGAATCGTTTCATTTGGGACCGACACATCACTATTCACTATGAACAAAATATACCAGAATAAACCCATAACCCCGAATTCTGTGGTGCTCTCGCTCTAAGCCTGAAATCTGCGGTCTCTTTTAATCTGCAGTTTAAAAATCATCTTTTTAAAAGTGCTCTTGGTAAATTTACTGTTTCAATGTTTTAGTGTTTTTCCTCTGAAGCACCTATTTAGACATTTCTCCTGAAAAGTGCAACATAATATTATACTTTAGCCACTTTACATTAACCATCAAAACAAGTTTTCTCCTTCTTTTGAATGTTGTTAGAAAACACACACACAGAGACACAGTCACACACCTTTACGCCGCCTCATTGGCTGTTGATGAGGATTTGAGATTTTGATTTCACTGTATCTGATATCATCTCTGACGTCGTCTTCTTCAAGTTATGATGACATGAGCCAAAATAAAAAATAAACAACATATAAATAAACAAAATTACACACACACACGTATATATACGTATATATGAAATCTTCTCACCTTCAGGCTTTCTGTGAACAAATCGCCTCACCAGTAGAGTTAGTAAAACCAGCATGACCATAACACAGACTGATCCAAAAACTGACAAAATGCAGACAACAGCAGGAGAAAGGGATGCAGGAAGAGTGGATGTAGGTGGAGGTGTGGATGTAGGTGTAGGTGTGGTGGTGTGTTTCTCTAAAACAAAGCAAACACAGTCATTAAGTTGTCGTCACATTGTGAATGTTGAAACCTGCAGAAACACAGACAGGTGAGTGTGTCACCTGTGACAGTGATCCAGCTGGATGGAGACTCTCCATGACCGCTGATGTCACACTTGTAGAGGCCTTCATCAGACCTGGAAACATGCTGGATGGTCATGTGACCTGTAGGCTGCTTCCTGATGAGGGAGCCATCTTTATAGAAAGCAGCTGGGAGGTTGGAGGGAGTGGTCTTTGTTTTACAGAGCAGAGTGACGTCATCTCCCTCCATCACAGGGAGGACAGGACTCTGCAGGATTACTGATTTATCTGAGCACAGAGACAAACTACAGCATTTCATCCATTTACACACAGCTTCATCAACACTAACTCCACACACTCAGCTTACCAGTGACTGTCAGGTTAACCATGTTACTGATGGGACCCTCTCTGGACTCACACCAGTAAACTCCACTGTCCACTTGATATGTGTTACTGATCTTACAGGAAGAACCAGCTGGTTTTCCCCACCCATCTCCACACTGAGTCCTCTGTTCTTTGCTTGTGTTTCTCCTCAGAGTCCATCCAGCAGAGCTGTCGTCCTCCTCACAACTCAGAGACACAAAGTCATATTTAAAGAACTGAGAGCTGCTGGGACTCACAGTCAGACGAGCTGTGAGGGTTAAAAATCCTCATTACTTGTTGATAAAGCAAATAATACCATGATACCAAGAAAGCCAAAGAGAGAGCAATGGAGAAATACTGGTGAAGGTGCCCAGAAGTTGATTCTGTCCATCTGGATGTTGCGGGGTTTTATTTGTTTGTTTTTGTTTTTCTGGGGTGGAAAATGCTACGTCCAGATGAGCAGAATCAACTTTGGGGGATTCACTTACCTTATTGAGCATGCATCAAGAAGTAATGAAGGTGGCACCAGAAGATTCCACCTCCACCACTCCTTATCTGCTTAATTTATAATAGAATAACACAGGAACTGACCAGTCATTTTAAAACCTCTGAATATGAGGGACTGTCTATAAATATTGCTGTTATTCTAAAAAGCTAATGCAATACTTTTCCTAAAGCCATCAAATTAATGTCAAAGTCTGGAAAATGTTGAGGCAAAATTTAAAAACAAACAATAATCATTAAAACGTTTATTTTTCAATCCCAAAAAGTTGATTCTGTTCATCTGGACGCAGTGTTATCAGTGGGAGAAATCCCACTTTATTTGTCAAAAACATTTATTTGTCAAATTAGAGCCATGACTGTAAATGCATTTGGTTGATTTAAGAATAATGCACAAACATTTTTAGATCATTCATGTCTTAAAGTTATTTTTGCTTTGAATCTTAAAACATCAGCATTCAAAAATCCACAATCGAAATTTTCAAATTTCAAGCAGTTTTAGGATATTTGGGACCCCTGTGCCTTTTGTTGAACACGATCATAGAGAAACTGGTGTCACTGAAACTGAACCGAAAACTAAACGTAATATAAAAGATTTTCAGGTTTGGCTTCAGTTCTTGGTTATGAAACAACATGGCCAACCGTCCAGTAGATCAACAGAATTTAAACAATTAACTAATAGTCATAACTATTCCCACCCACACACGTGTGCGCTCTCTAACACTTAAATTCAAATTCTTCTCTATAATTATTGTTCATGCTCCACTGCTTGTGTAAGGCTTTAGCTCATATTTGATGCCATTAATGTTCATTTTACACCTTCTTCCTTTGCTATGCTTGTGACATGGGATGCACATAATAAAGCCACAACTTCTAAATCAAAGTTTAGACTCTGCTCTCTGTCATCATCCCAAACCCAGCCCTCAGTTACCAACCAAAGCATACAATCAGAGTACAAAGATGTATAAATATATATATTACTTACTTGGCATGGTTGTGTTCTTTATTTCCCTTTTCGGTAATTAGATTTCTTTTTCTTATTTTTAAATGACACCAACTAAAGCCCGCCCCCTTCCCCTAACTGTATGTAGGCCCTCCCCTGCGTTTGCTTCCTCTCTCTCTTACGCTCTCTCTCTCTTTGTCCTCCTTCACTAATTTTCCCCCCTATCAGGTCTGCCAGATGGGAATAAATAATGATTGCTCTGTCATTAGGGACGGGAGAGTGCCTCTGTCCCCCAGACCAAACATTCTTCTTCTATTGGTCAGTCAAGGTTTCAAAACCATCTGAACAGCGACACCCAATGGCCACTTTTGCTATTGTCACACATTGTCACTGGCGTTTGAACATGTGCAAATGTGAGACAGAAAGCACTTGGACCTAGAAAAAGTGCTTGTAGTTTGTGTGTGTGTGTGTGTGTGTGTGTGTGTGTGTGTGTGTGTGTGTGTGTGTGTGTGTGTGTGTGTGTGTGTGTCTGGGAGTTTGTGGCATCATAAATATTTTTCAATACTCTGGCAACCAAACCAGCGGGCAAGCCATGACTCAACATGCACCAAAACCTCAGTTACCCGTGGTCACCTGACATGGGTTTTTTGAGCCACACATCAATATTGAGCATGACATCCCTAGCATGTCCAATGTTTTTGAACGATTTTTTTGCTTAATTTACTATATCTATAACACACTGGATGAACACAGTATTCACTCAGATGCATACTGATGTTTACTGTGTTGAAACACTACACAACAAGCAGTCTTGTGTTATTGTCGGCTTCTCTTGTTGATACCATGTCCTGCAATATAACAGAGCTACTTTGCATCTGCCATTCGTGTGCCAGACACTGCCAAGCCACGACTCCTATCCACTGGTGATATTGGATGCCACCTTATAAATACAGGTGAGTGCAAATAGGCTTTACATCCTGTACTGTCACACAAAGCTACACTATATTGCCAAAAGTATTGTTTTGTGTGCGCTCACACACATGTGAACTTGAGTGAAATCCCATTCTTAATTCATATTGGTGTAATATGATTTACAGCTATTGCCGTTTCATCTCTTCCGGGAACTCTTTCCACAAGGTTTAGGAGCATGTTTATAGGAATTTTTCTTAATTTTTCCATTTGTAAGGTTAGACACTAATGTTTGACAAAAAGGCCCGGGTTGTAGTCTCCACTCCAATTCCTCCCAAAGGTGTTCTAATGAGTGGATGTCAGGACTCTGTGCTGGGCAGTCAAGAGAGTGGAGTGCAGCATTGTGTTAACATAGATGAGCATGTACTTTATAGAGCTCTGCCTCAGGTTTTTCCAGACTGGAAACACAGTATAAAGCTCCGGCATGATATGCTCGAGGTCGATGGATTGTGAAGCCCTTCTTACATTAAAGGAGATCTCCCTTCTGTCCACCTCCACCTCCACAGGTGGGTACTCACAGTGCAGAGTTACTTTAGCCTCAGGTGACGTCACCTGACAGGGGAGGACTGCAGGCCAGTTGCCCCTCAGCTGAATCACCTTGTAATACTCAGTTGATGGAACAAACAGTTGTGGATCTGGTCCGTACAGAGACCAGATATGACAAATTTATGATGAGATTATTAGGATGTAAAAAAGATTCATGTCAAGTCTGCAGTTCAGAGAAATGCAAGGCTAAGCATCAGTAAAATGTATTAATCACACCTGGCAAGAAGACGAAGACTAACAGCTTTGCTGTATTCCTTCCTGCAGTCAGTGTGTTCACAGTTCATTGGGTAGCATGTGTACTCCCCCGTGTCTGCACCAGAGGGGTTGACCAGCGTCAGAACCCCATATCGCTCATACTGAACAATTCTGCACAGCCAAAGCAAAAAGGAGCAAAAGAACACATTTTCTTGCTTACTCAAGCTGACACTGCACTTTATGAGTAAAGATCTGTAGACATGAAATGTTACCTGACCTTATGGACCTTGCTTTGTGCAAGACTATCACTGTCATTAATGGGTGTGTGTGTCTGTAACAACACTCAGCTGAGTAAAATATGTCAAATATAAAATTGATTAAGGAACTTTAACCCATCAATTGTTTAAAACTCTGAAGCTGTATCAGAGCACCACACTGTGCTTTGTTACATCACACAGCTTGACTGTAATGGATAACTATGGATATCATGCTTAAAGAGTAAATGGTTAGACTGGTTAGTCAGGTTAATGTGTACATTGTTGAAGAATATTTATATATTCTAAAGAGCTTGAAAAGAAAAGTGACTGGACTTTAAGTTTCTTGAAGATGTTTAACCTCTCACCTGAGAAGCTTCTTCAGTTCTTTTATATACATCAATGAATAAAGAAAGACCAACGAATAATTATGTCTACTAATCTGTATTTGTTACTAATGTTCAATTTCAGTTTTTAATGAAATCAAAGAAAAGACATCCAGGTTATGGTGGATTTGCTTTGTAGTACACGACCAAAGTGGGTTGAGTTTGCAGGAATAATCCAAGAACATTCTACTGGCTAATACGAGAGATATGAGAACTGAACCACCTTCATAGTAGAGAAGGTGGTTCTACAATTGACCTTGATGACTGAGCATCTTCACAGACACACCTTTGTAGTACTGTGAATGTGGAGTTACTTGAATAAGCCACAACCCTGCTTCATACACTCAACAAAAATATAAACGCAACACCTTTGTTACTGCTCCCATTCCCCATGGGATGGACGTAGAGACCTAAAATTCATTCCAGATACACAATATAACCATCCCTCCCAAACAGTGGTCACAAATCAGTCCAAATGTGTGGTAGTGGGCACATCTGCCATATTGAGATAATCCACCCCACCTCACAGGTGTGCCACATCAGGATGCTGATCTGACATCATGAGTAGTGCACAGGTGTACCTCAGACTGCCCACAACAAAAGGCCACCCTGGAATGTGCAGTTTTTTGCGCTATTGGGGGTCTGGGGACCCAGAACCGGTCAGTATCTGGTGTGACCACCATTTGCCTCATGCAGTGCAACACATCGTCGCCTGGAGTCTATCAGATTGTCAATTGTGGCCTGTGGAATGTTGGTCCACTCCACTTCAATGGCTGTGCGAGGTTGTTGGATATTCGTGGGAACTGGTACACGCTGTCGTATACGCCGGTCAAGCACATCCCGAACATGCTCAATGGGTGACATGTCCGGTGAGTATGCTGGCCATGCAAGAACTGGGACATTCTCAGCTGCCATCTGCCCTGAACAATGTGAACCATGATTCATCCGTGAAGCGCACACCTCTCCAACGTGCCAGACGCCATCGAATGGGAGCATTTGCCCACACAAGTCTGTTACGGCGACGAGCTGGAGTCAGGTCAAGACCCCGATGAGGACGACGGGCATGCAGTTGAGCGTCCCTGAGATGGTTTCTGACAGTTTGTGCAGAAATTGTTTGGTTGTGCAAACCAATTGTTCCAGCAGCTGTCTGGGTGGCTGGTCTCAGACGATCTTGGAGGTGAACCTGCTGGATGTGGAGGTCCTGGGCTGGTGTGGTTACACGAGGTCTGCGGTTGTGAGGCCGGTTGGATGTGCTGCCATATTCTCTGAAACGCCTGGGGAGACGGCTTATGGTTGAGAAATGAACATTCAATGCACGGGCGACAGATCTGGTTGACATTCCTGCTGTCAGCATGCCAGTTGCACGCTCCCTCATTGCTTGTGGCATCTGTGGCATTTTGCTGTGAGACAAAACTGCACATTCCAGGGTGGCCTTTTGTTGTGGGCAGTCTGAGGTACACCTGTGCACTACTCATGATGTCAGATCAGCATCCTGATGTGGCACACCTGTGAGGTGGGATGGATTATCTCAATATAGCAGATGTGCCCACTACCACACATTTGGACTGATTTGTGACCACTGTTTGGGAGGGATGGTTATATTGTGTATCTGGAATGAGTTTTAGGTCTCTACGTCCATCCCATGGGGAATGGGAGCAGTAACAAAGGTGTTGCGTTTATATTTTTGTTGAGTGTAGTACAGGACTTGTGTCTTTAAATACTGCAGGCTTTATGAATTGATAATGAACAGGAGCCACCCAAAAACGTGTAAAACCAGATTACAGTTCCATCAGAGAGGTGAGAGAAAAAGAATGGAAGGAAGAAAAGAAACCATCACACGAGGAGCTGCCTGTGCTCTTTCTGTTGTCAGATGGCCTCTGTTTCAAATGGACTTCAAGTCTTTATTTACGTGTTGGCTGATTGTTGTCTACACGTAAAAATATCCCAAAATATTACGTAACAGTAATTACTCAGTTGACTACTTTATTTTGTGTCTGTCACTAGAGAGCAGCAAAGTGCCATACAAAAAAAAAACTACAACCCTCCACATAATACAAATACATCCTAGTTTCATGCAGTTCTGTTTTAACTTCGTACCTACAACACTGCTTTGTTATTTGTCAGAACAAACACATGAAACGTCTTCAAGAAACTTAAAGAAGTCCAGTCATTTTCCTTTCCAAGCTCCTTAGAGTACATAAATATTCTTACACATTAACCTGACCGATAGTATTGTCCTTACCACCCAGACTAACTAGTCTAATAGTTTACAGTTAAAAAGTGTTATCCACGAATATTCACAGCTAACGAACGTGAGTGGATTTAAAAACACTCAGCACAGAATCGGCTACACCACACACACCTGACAACAGTGTGCGCTGCTGTAGGAGAACAGCTATTGGTCAATAAATTGAAGAAGAGCCAATCAGAGAGTTCAAATATGTGCGCGGTCTGTTGTTTCAGTCAAACTTTGTAATGTAACGTAAAAGCGCGTAAAAACTGCTGCTCTGAGCTTCCTGGTTTTTAACAGTTTAACAGGTCAAACCTGGTTAAACAATTTTAACTGTGAGATATTCTTAGACTATACACACCCATTAATGACAACGGCACCACAACACAACTTAAACAGCATAAAACTGTTTCCTGTTATGTAAGGGTACATACATATTATTATTATTATTATTATTATTATTATTATTATTATTATTATTATTATTATTTATTTATATTTTATATTTTTTTATCTGTATAAAATGTTCCCTTCCTAGCTCAGACGCCATATCTATCTATCTATCTATATATATATATATATATATATATATATATATATATATATATATATATATATATATATATATATATATATGGCGTCTGAGCTAGGACGGGAACAGAAGTAAGAATGCATGAAACCTATGTGTTATCGGCAATCACGTGGTGTGCACAGGGCGTGGATGTTCCCTTTGTGTGGAAAGGAAAACGAAACTTAACAACACTTCTTGCTGTAAGATTCTACAGCGAACAACTGAAGTTTAATATTAGAGGCGTAATATTACAAATTTAATATTAAACTTCAGTTGTTTGCTAGGTCTGGCTTTGGGGAGTACACAAAACTGGACGTGTACATAATGAAAAGAGAGAGAAAATGCTGCCCTTCCTGATTCTTCTGTTTCTAAACCCACTGATTTCTGCCGCACAAGGTGAGCATTGTATTAGTAGATCAATGTGAATGTGTGAAAAACGATTAAATAACAGGTTAATACATTTTATGTGAGTTTAATTTGTTGCTTTTTTATTGTAGTCTATATTTAGTCTTTTTGTTTTTCATAAAAAAAACCTTTACATGGGAAGTTAATGCGACAGTACAAAGTGCCTGTAAGATTCGTATGACATAAACGTATAAATATGTCTATTTTAAAAACAGTATCGATAGTGATGTGGAAAGAAAGGGCTTCGTAAAACACGGAAACGCTGACGCATTTGTTTCCTGCTATTTAAAACAGCGACATCTGCTGGCGTATTGGAAATCGCCCCATTTTGATGACGCTTTTCTGTGAGATGAGGCAGACAAGCCCTGCAAACCTGCAAACAAACTTATTATTATCAAACTGTCAATAACTGTGATGTGTTTTTTGTTGACTTCTAAGCTTCTAAGACTAGTTTGCGCCATCTGTTTTTATTTTTTCTAGACACTGGCAAGCAAAGCTAGAAGCTGCCATCGCCTTAGTTTTAATTTGTAGTTAATTCTAATTTATCTCCTTGTTTATAATTTCAGTTCAGTTTTATTTATTTAGCATCAAATCCCATCAACAGTTGTTTCAAGGTTCTCTATATTGTAAGGAAAAGACCCTACAATAATAGATGCAACTAAGGTATTAATACAGTATAGCCAATCATAATATTGTGGTACTTTGGCTGCTTCAATTTTTTTCCTCACTCCTATTAAAAATGTGGATCAAAAGGATACAAAGGAGCAAACTTAGTGGCTGTGGAGATTCATATCAAAGGGAACAGTCAACAGAAGGAGAAGTGTTTGTGTGTGTGCTTTTATGGTTTAGTCTAAAACTATAGTACAGAAGACGTTGATATGATTTTCCTGATTTTAATGTACAAGTTAAAGTCATTTAAGGTTAAGGTCTGGGAACACACATCAGTGCAGGTCCTCACAGAGAAAGAGAGTCGATTCTGTGTAAGTGGTGTAATGATTTATCCACCACACATCAGATGATTTACCCTTTTTAATTTTTCATATTTATTTCCTATCTTATTCATAGCCTTTTCCTTTTTTGTTTTCTTTAGGTCACGAGCAGTTGTCCAAGCATTTCACTACATATCGTACTGTGTATGACTGTGTACGTGACAAATAAAATTTGAATTTGAATTTGAATTTGAATTTGAATTTGATGCCAAGTATGTCTGTTGTTTTGTCTCTTCTTGCCCAGTTCATCAGAGCTTTGCAGTTCCTCTTTAAAGTTACTTGTTCCTATTGGCTGCTGTAAAAGTGAAGACCTATACTCTGACCCCTTTAACCTCTCTGATCTTTGTTGTTTCCTCTTTCAGACATAAAAACCATCACAGCTAGGCTTGGAGAGAAAGTCACTCTGCCATGTCAAGCTCCAAACAGCAACAACCTCGCAGGTGTGGAGTGGAGCAGACGGGACCTGGAGCCAGAATATGTTCTTTTGCTCCGAGACGGGCACATTGTTCCAGAAGACCAGCAACCATCTTTTAAGAACCGGGTGGAACTCCAGGACCAACAGATGAAAAATGGAGACGTGTCTTTGATTCTGGAGAAAGTGAAAGCTGCAGATAATGGAACATACGAGTGCCGTATCCTCACGCATGGGGGAGAACGGAGAAAGAGAGCTGTGAAAACCATCAGCAGCATAAACCTGAGTGTTGTTGATCCTCCAGGTGAGTGAGCAGAGTTGAGTGTGTGTGTGATCAGAGGTGAAGCTGCTTCCTGCTTGTTGATGTTTGTTTCTAAAGATGTTGTTGATGAGACTTTGTAGAAAGCAGCTGGTCTGAGTGATGTGATCAGAGTGCAGTAGATAATGTCTGACAGCAGTTTGATTCTGTTCTGTTCTTCACTCATCACCTACCTGACAGCTGACACCTCACACCTGTTTCTCACCTGCAGGTCAGACAGGAGGAGACACAGAGGATGGAGGAGGGAAGATTGGATCTGTTGGACCTGTACCAATTCTTTCAGTTTCTGCTCTGCTCCTTCTTCTTCTTGCTGCTGTTGTTGGCTTTTTGATCTACAGAAAACATAAACAACAACAGAGTCAGAAATCATACCAGCCTCCAGCTGAACAACCGCCTGTCTGAAAATTTTCAGAGCTTTTTTCAGCTTTACTTTAAATTTCCTGCTGCTGTTCCAAGTTCTCACTTCTGACATTCAGCATGTGGAAATATAATATAGGTCCGAATCTGGGCCCTGTACTATGAAGCAAGTTCAAAATACCCAGGGTATCTTTCCTGACATTGGTGGTCATAAGAAGCTTGTCATCTAGTTGCTTGGTTAACCCATGAGTGAATAAAGATAAGATAACCTGTATTAGTCCCACACGTGGAAAATTTGTTTTGTCACAGCAGAAAGTGGACAGTGTTATATAGTCAAAGGAGCTTGCAAAGAAAAGTGTCTGGACATCTTTAAGTTACTTGAAGATGTTTCCGAGAAGCTTCTTCAGAACTGAAGAAGCTTCTCAGATGAGAGGTGAAACATCTTCAAGTAACTTAAAGAAGTCCAGACACTTTTCTTTCCAAGCTCCTTTGACTACGATGACCTGGATGACTGAGAACCTTCACAGACAGTGTTATATAGCAAAGATAAGACTACAATATGAATAACATACTGTATACTGTCCAATGTACACTCTGTCCACCTGGAACTGATGTAAAATCTTATAAGATAATAATAATATAATATAAAGAGTTTGGACAACTACTACTATCCACACGCTGGTCTGAAGGCTCTTCCAGGAATGGTGATGCTGTTTGCCACAGACTTAGTTTGTCAGTAGGAAGTGATCTCACACCTCATTTCATACCTACAGATCTCTAATCTATGACCTAACCTGCTATTGAACAGGTTAGGTCATAGATTAACAAGGAACCCCAGGAAAAAGTGAACCACCTTCATAGTACAGATTGAACCCTGAAGTTTGAAGTTACCTGGATAAGAAAAATTCTCCCAATAGGCCTTTCATCTTCAGTTTCTTTGTACAGGGCAGTTAATAAACATTCATCATCTGAGGAATACCTCTTCATCCTCACCTCAAAACAGAGCAAAGAGAAAATGAAATCACTTAATCTAAATGTTAAGCCTTTTATTGCTGGTCTAGCAATAAAATGTCTGTTAAGGGCAAATAAATATAAAACAACAAGAAAAATGCAAGAATAGAAAATAACAAAAACTAAAACTTCCACAGTTTTACATAAATTATAAATTGAATGCATCCTGTACCTGTCTGTCAGAACATGAACTAAAGATTTGCTGTTCTGGTGTTTGGATTGAGTGTCTGTCTGGTAATGACGTATATAAGTAGATCAGTCACTGTGAGCCAATTGAAATGATTGAATGTTTAATATCAATGTCTTGTTTGAAGCAGAAGTCCTCTCATAAGCTACAGTTAAACATAGTATTCATTTCACTTCTTTACTGTTTCTTGCAATTTTATTTAGCATCAGCTTTTTAAACAAAATCCTGTTTGGGTGATATTACCTGTATGATTACCTTCTGATGCTTTAATGTGCCTTTTGAAGTACTAGTGTGAAATGAAATTAAAGGGAAAACTATCAGTTTATATTGTTTTTGTTTTTTTCTGTTGTTTCGTGCTCAGGTTCTTTCCTTTACTGGTGAATATGAAAAAAAAAGCAACAACTGGCTAATATCATGTTCATGCAGGTCTAATCTCACTGGGAACCACCTGAACTCAGCTCAGAGAGAGAAGCTGCAGCACTGAAGATTTAAAAGTCAATAATCTTTTCCCTCAAGACACATTTGAGTCTAAAGCTCTTTATACCTGATATAAAGGCTGCTTATCAGTTATTCCTTGAACAAAGTTCTCTGTGTAGAACACACGCTGATTATACTCAATAAAAGCTGGTGATAAAGTGATTGGACTGACTTTCATTAACTACAGTATGTAGCAAAAATACTTTGGATTAAACTTAAATTCAGCCAAAGCTCCTGATGAGCCTGTGACTGTAACTAGAAACAAAAAGGTTCATGCTGTTGTCTGAAGTTCAGCTTCAGCTGTTTCTCAGCTTGAGGCAGGAAGAAGGTTTCCGTTCTTCTTCTGTGAGTCTAAAGTGCAAACGAAGCCTGATGTGTAAACACTGCTGATCTTTGATTCAGCTGCTTCAGGTTATGGTTATGATTTAATCTGCACATTTATCAGCTCAGCAGCTCCTAGATAAGAGCAGGCTCCCTCTTAAAGGCTTAGCCATCGTCCTTAAAATATTTTGCATGTTTAAACATGCTTTTTAAAAGCGTTTGCACAAAATTAATTTGGTGCCTATTCCTGATGCCATGAACTTATTTGCAGAGTATCTTTTTACTGTAAAATGCTTGAAATCTTTAAGAACCGAAAGGTTGTTTAATCGTCTGACTGTAAGTATTAATATATGATCCTAAAAGAGAAAACAGTGGTTTAAATAATAACAAGGGCTGTATTAAAACTTTCTATTATGATGTTCTTAATACATACTCAAAAAACACACTATGAAAACAATTGTTCTGTTTCTGTATTGTACTGTGATGCATTTCTGTATTTAAAAAGGATTTATGCTTGTTTTCTTTTCTGTTGATGTGTTCAGTGCTGCGAGTGGGCGTGTTCATGCAGGTCTAGTTTTACTGGAAACCTGCTGATCCAGTTCCAGAGTCAAACACACCACCTGAGATCAGCTTCAGGCATCACCAGGTGAAAAACACTCAGAGAGCAGCTGCAGCACTGAATAGTGAAACATATTTGTTTGGTATTTCTTTATGCAGAGGCTGATACTAAACCTGATCATTGACCTGCTTTAACTGCAGTGTGCAACAAAGAAACTGAAATTAAAATGTAACCTGCACAGCTCCTAACAAGCCTGCGACTGTAAACAGAGCTCAAAATGGCCGCATGTGGTTTGCATCGTGTGGTTAGATCTGTTTGTGAAGGTTCTCAGTCATCCAGGTCATCATCACAGCAGAGATCATTCATCTGGATCAGAGGAAGTTAAAGCTGGAGGTCATGTGACACTGTGATATTTGTGGGATGCAGTAATTTGATAAGATGGTTTTAAATGTCAAATATGGACATGAACCTGAAGGGGAATGTATGTGAAAGTGACAAGTTGAGTGAGTCGGACTGTCTCAACTCAGCCACAGCTTCATCTCTTATAGGTCAGATGTACGCTGTGTTCTGACATTTCTACCACATGTGGCCCACACAGCACTCATTTTAGACCTCGTCAGCTCCTCAGCTATAAAGGTCTTAATGTGGGCCAGGTTAAGTTCCACATGTGCCGTCTGGTGTGTGTGGTTAGTCACTCTGTGACTCAGAAAGATGAAACATAAATGTTGCTCTGGGGGAAAAAATCTGCTTTAAAAAATTTCCTTGGAAAATACAAATAGTAAAGTTTGAAAGTAAGAATCAAAACTAAAATGTGTTTGTCTCTAAATGTCAGTTAGGGGGCCGTCCCTGAGAGACAGCAGTGCACACACATATGTGCACAGTGTTTGTGGTTGAAGCTGTTGCACTGTGGTTTCGAGCTTGCAGACTGAATCAGGAAGTTGCTTCATGCACATGACAAAGAACATGTTTCTCACAGACTTTAGGCTTTAAACAGCTGCAAGAGTTAAACTATTTTTATAGTTCATAAAACTGGGTTAGAGAAACACAGTTTTACTATGTTTCACTGTTAGTCTCCATAAAAGCTCAGCTTGCCCACATGACACGTCAACATTTTTTTTTTTTGCTTCCATAAAGGAAATATTTTATTCATATCAAGCAAAGTGAACTCCACGTAATGGAGAAACTCGACCCACACATGCAGAGAGCCTTCTGTTTAGGCTGACTCACAAAAAAATCCCGAGTGTCACATTTCCTCCTTCACACATGTCACACTCTGTGGCGAATCCCGCCCTCAGGTCTGTGTGACCAAGGCTCACATGAAGAGTGTTTATATACGGTTGTGTAATAGTGTTTATGTTTGTTCTGAGTCACAGGGTGAGTTTAATGAGGCGGTGTTATGAGGGACAGACTTTATTGGCATTTGAAGTGCACAGAGCAGAGGCTGATTGGCTCACTGAAGGAGGGCTGTGAGATGATTGGACCAGACTGATGACAACAGAAATGAGTTTTAAAGTGCGGGAAAGCCGAAGTGATGTAAACAATAGACCAGAAACCCCAAAACGAATACAGCTCTGCCTTATGAACTCTTTCATAGGTTCAACTCAAAACAATATCAGGATCCTGTGTTCAGGGTGATGTTATAAACAGTTTCCTGTTTCCTGCTGTGAGGTCCGTGTAATTTCTGCAAATACTCTGTGCGCTCTATTGGCAAAAACAAATAAAAATATTTGATAGAGAGAGTTGAGGTTGCGGTTGTTTCACATCACTGATGATGTGGAACTCGTGTTGGACTGTGTTGTAAGATTGTGGGATGCACTTTGTGGAGTCCTCTAAAACAGTCGCACACACGGGCGCCTCCATCCTTTCCTTACATCAAAGTCTGTCTGTTAAAAGAGCCTCAGCTCATGCATCACTCATCTTTCTGCTCAGCATAGCAGGAGAAGCTGGCGACACAAGACACAAAGAGAGATGAGATTTATAATTTCATTTCTAACAACTTTTTAAATATTAAATGGTGTATAATTAGGAGAAGAAGGTGCAGCCTGGTAGAATGTGAGTGTGTGTTAATACTTCAGAAGGACAAAGTGTACAGTAGTTTAACCCTGACTGTGTGTGTGTGTACAAAACACAGACTCTGAGGGCTTCAGTCCACAGACAGCCGGAAACATCGGAAGTGAGGTGTGTCTATTTCAACCATGTGTCTAAAGGTTATTCATAATTCTTCAGTTATTTTACAATTTGGTGTCAGTCCAGTTTGATTTCTATAGTCCCAAATTACAAGAACAGTCACCTCAAGGTGCTTTGCACTGTACGGTAAAGACCGTACAATAACACAGCGAGCACTTGGTGACGGTTGGAAGAACAAAAATCCATTTAGCAGAAAGAAACCTTAGAATCACATTAATGGACGGGTGGTCATCTGCTGTGAGCTTTTAAAGGTGAGCAGGAGGACAACAGGACAAGCATTGTGTGTATACGGTGTCACCTGTTCTGCTCACCTGCTTCTGTTTGATGGGCAAACAATGGGATTTGTCTCCAGGATCAAATACCAATAGTCTCGCATGTCAGGGAGTCTGTTTTGTCTGTTTCTCTGAGAATTTCTCATCCAAAAACTCTAAACCCAGGCACAATGTACATTTCAAATTCCTTTGATTTTAAATATGTCTATATTGTCTATCCTGTAAAATAGTCAGATGTCTATTTTTGTTAATGTACAGAATTCACCTGCTTGCTGCTACTATTGCACATTCACCCAATGTATATACTATATATATATATAATGTTCTTCCTCTACCCCCCCATTTTTGCACATGTCGAGGAGCGTGTCAGGTTACATTTCACTGTGTGTTATACTTGTATAACTATGCATGTGACAAATAAAGAACCTTGAACTGCAACCATGAGGTAGAAATATAACACACATTTCAGTTGATTAGTTGTAATCAGAGCTGATTTGATTCTTTAAATACTGGTGAAACATCCACCTGTGCTCTGCTTATGACTCCTAATAGCAGACTGAACACTGGAGCATCCTTTATGAAGGGAGACAGTAAGAAAACTTCACATCATTCCTTCTCCTCGTGATGTTTTCCTTCAAATTAGAGTAAACATAAACCAAAGATAGAGGAGGACGTTTATCATACTGTAAGTTTGAAACTTTATTCCTGTCAGAACAGGGAAGTAAAAGCTTCTGTAATCAAGGGGGGAAATCTGCTGTTGCTGTTAAAGGAAATTGAGTCATATCAGCGCTATAACAGCAGCTATTCACAGACATAAACCGGACACCAGAGCAGACTCAGCACACAGATGTCTTTTTAGAACAGGCCCTGTGCTGTGGCTGATTTGAATGTCAAATGTGCAAAGTTTCTGTTCTCACGTTATCGCTGTACTCTGTCCTCAGTGTGATGGCTCTGTAAAGAGCAAAAAACAAACAAACAAATGAGTTAAAGTGAAGCTGTTTAGGAGTCAGGGAATTTCACTGGTTATTATCAGTTATTCTGAAGTATTAAAACATAAAATTCCAAAAGAGGGAAAAAGAAAGTTACGCACTGAGCTTCGTTTTAGAAGAAATGAAAGTGAGAGAGAAGGCCACACCCACCAGCATTTTGTTTATCAGTGGAAAGTTTCCAACATTTATTCTGTGATTTTACTCGTTTTAGACATTTTAATGATATAAGGAACATTGTGCATGACTCAGATGGATGAACAGAAGCTTCGGTGCAGGTTTTTTAATATGCAGAAAAAAGAATCACTTAAAACAAATGACCTCATTATAGATGAGCCAGCAGGAGCTTTGGGGCCCTCTGGAGGTCAGATTTAAACACAGAGGCTGCTCTTGTGAACATGACACATATTTATTCATGGACCTCTAATATTTATGTTAGAAATTCTCTTTAATCAGAGTTTTGACTTACAGGAGTGTCTGAATGTGTTTATTGTTGGGAACTATCAGGAAGCATTCAATCCTGTCTCATCATGTCTGGAATGCAGTTCAGCCGTTTCTTAGAAATTTCAAGAAGTCGTGATGTTTCAAAAGAAAACATGTTGGCACTGGTTGACTTTCAGTCTGAGCGTCCTGTTTACATCTGATCTTTCCTTTGCCTGCCTCCTTCCTCCTCTATATAAATATATAACCTTCATTTGTATGTTTGTCCCTAACAGTCAGAGCAAATATAGAAAAAAGCTTTAAACACGTTCCTGGATTCATCTACAGCAGGAGCTGAAGCTGGCTGAGCTGTTACTGTGGGGGTGTTTAGCTGGAATTCAAAGACCTGAGAAACTCTTATCGCCTACATTACTGCTAATCTGGATTATTATTATTATATAATTGGCTGTTTAGAATATTTAGTGTCTGGTGGTGGCAGGAGAAGCCCATTTTCTGTTTAATATTCACTGATTGTTTAACTTCTCTGATCTACTGTAACGTAAACTCAAAAAAATCTGTTGTTGGATGAACACAATTTAATCATGGCACCTTTTTCCACGTGATTTAACCAAGTACAAAAACCTATTTTTGACAGTATCAAACCAACACATTTGGCATTTGGTGGTTTAATGTAATCAGATTACGTTGGATCAATGTAGTATACATACATCAGAATCAGAATCAGAATCAGAAAGGGTTTTATTGCCAAATGTTGAGCAGGTTTACAACATTAGGAAATTGCTGCGGTGCTTCAGTGCAAACATACTGTCATAAATTACGCTTAAATAGACATGAAAATAAAAATAAGAATAAGAATTAAAAGTGCTAAGTAGATAGATATATACATGATATATACATGAGTGCAGGTGGTGATCAGTGCCAAACATGGAATGATGCAGTGAACACAGCGTAGGGTCATGTGTTAGTGGCGGGGACAGTCATACGGTTATTGTTCATGTGTCCAACAGCAGAGGGGAAGAAACTGTTCTTATGGCGAGAGGTTCTGGTGCGAATGGACCGGAGCCTCCTGCCTGAGGGGAGCAGGTCAAACAGACTGTGTCCAGGGTGAGAAGGGTCAGCTGAGATCCGAGCTGCACGCCCCAGTGTCCTGGAGGTGTACAGGTCCTGCAGAGATGGGAGTCTGCAGCCAATCACCTTCTCAGCAGAGCGCACAACACGCTGCAGTCTCTGTTTGTCCCTGATAGTGGCTCCAGCGTACCACACGGTGATGGAGGAGGTGAGGATGGACTCGATGATTGACTTGAAGTGATTTATTTAAGTATGTAGAGTAAAATTTGTTTTAATTCATTCTACACAAGTTAAAAACTTTAGGAAAACACAATGAAATCTTGTTGTTTGAAGAACTACTTTGTTAATCAAGGCAATTACTGCTAGTCTTCCTTAATGAACCAATATGGGGGTTGATGGTTTTATAGAGACAAACACCCATTTGCACTTACATTCATGGGTAATTTACAATCACCAATTAACCTAACTCTAATTACACATTGCAAACCAACCAGATTGTGGATTTGAACCCCTTCTTAGTAAGAAGGGCCGTTTTTAGCCCATTTAAACACCCCCCAAAATGAATCAAAGCACCCCCAAAGATTTCTTACTTTTTTGACAATATTTGGTGTTTGTGTGATACACTACAAAAAATATAGAAAGCATATAGTACTTGGTTGAGATGTAATATTTTAACAACAAAAGTATAGTTACCCCCAGTCCCAAAATGGTTTGTTCCAGCTCGCCTCTCCCCATCTCTGGCTCTGGTGCCCTTTGTGCCAGAGCGATAGTGGCTGAGACGCAGCAGAGCGGAGGTGTAAGTGCCTGGCTTAAAACAGGACATAATAGCTGCAATTAACCTTCAGTTACTCTTTATATACTTTGATAGGAGTCAGGCCATGTTTCTTTTTAGCTGAAAAACATTACACCAGGTAACCTGCAGTGTTGAAAACATGTTTTCCGACGATGTTTGCTACCCTACAATCCGTCCTGTTCTGTAGTAAAATCAGCGACATTTGACCATCCTGTTACTGTGTGTGTGTGTGTGTGTGTGTGTGTGTGTGTGTGTGTGTGTGTGTGTGTGTGTGTGTGTGTGTGTGTGTGTGTGTGTGGTGTACAGAGAGACAGCCAGGTTCATAATGGATATAAGGACGTTTTTTCAAAAACAGGAGCCACATTCAGGTAAAATTGTAAGATCAAATGATCCGTCAATAAAGGATAATGTTGGATCAGTGTTTCAATATTTAATCTTTGGTTATTTGCCTTTTGGTTGAAAGTACACTGAGAGAGGACTTTATTATTAGTGATTTCAATAGTAATTTTTTTCATATTAATTTAATTTTTTCATCTAATACAATCTTGCGTATGATTGTCAGTCCAAAGAGGGAGAGAGGAAAGAGGAAAGTACAAGATCAGGAAGAATCAGGTAAGGAAACAGACAGGGAACAGTGACAGGCACAACACAAACTGTTAAACTGCTTGAGAGAGTTGATCACCAAACAGTGACAGATTTGCCAACCTCAAGGTGAGGTGACATAGGTTAAAATAAAAGACTAAATCTGCAGAGCCATGGTAGTAGCATCTGCAGTAAAGATCCTTTCATACATCATACCATAGGCACAGTTGCCTCCATTTTTATTATTTTTTTAATTAAGATTTTGTACATTTGTACATTTCAAGGGCTCTTCTATTTTTGCAGTGTATTTTCTATGTATCTGTATTATATTATTCGTACACTTTAAAAGTGAATCTCTGTCCAAAAAATGCACTCAGTTTACTTTTCACTCACTGTGAGCATCATTGATTATTCTCCCACAGTAAGTAAGGTTAGGATATGTAATTTTTTTATTCCAATCCATTCTTCTTTTGCAGCATTTAAATAACCTTTATCAGATTTGATGGTTTTGTTACAGACTTTTCAAAAAAGTGTTTTGCGTTTCTTTCACAAATGTGGGGATTCTATTTTTTTTAGAATGAATATTGATTTATTCATTAGCATTCAAATATCTTAGTGAAAACAGAATAAAGATCTACCACAAAGCAAGAAACCGAGACAATAATCAAAAGGTACTGGCTGAAGCATATGCTTATTAAATTGTGTTAAAATGTACAAAACAATGATGTCATGTTTTGAGACTTGATGAATTTAAGAATCTTATGATTTAATAAAGAAATTTGCAGACTTGCACAGAGATGGTAAAATTATGATGACTGATAACGGAGATGAAGACAACAGACGACGAGGACAGGGAGGGACAGGGGTTTAAATGCACCAAGGAGACAGTCAGAGGGAACCCGGGACAACTGGAGACATTTAAGGACGCAGGGACTGACAGAGACGGGGAAGAAGTCTCATTGTGACGAGTAAAGTTTACCCTGCCTGACTGGGCAGCTCTCCTGGTGCTCAGCACCCCCAAAGCTCTGATCCTAGAATCGCTCCTGACTATATTCATTAACTAATTATTAATTACAGCAATTTTGCACATAATGTGCCCTTTTTAACAACTGATTATATTGCTTGGGTGAAATTCTGAAGCACAGAATTCATGGACAGTGCCAAATGCTAGTGATGGGCAGATGAAGCTTCATGAAGCACTGAAGCTTTTCATCCAATTGCTTCACCCCAGCGCAAAGCTTCTTGAAGCTTCATTTGCTCTAGGAGGACACCTACTGGACGTAAAAATATTAGTTGGCATGAATTTGAAGAGTGTGGCATTTTGCACACAGCCTGTAAATGTCAACAACAAAAGGAGTGTGTAAAACATCTATATTGTAGTGATGCAGTATACTGTGTATATTTATACTGGCAGTATGGAAAATGATTATTTGGAAATGCTTGAAATGGAAATGATCATTTACTGTGAGGTGAGGTGTGGTTGGGGTGTGGACAGTGGTTGTGCTTTTGTAACGTTGAGGTATGGACAGCTACACACTGAGGCTTTGAGCCTCAGTCCTGCCTGTTCACATTTTATTCTGTAAAAACTAAATTTTCACTGCTTTTATGACCTTTTAGTGGGGAGAACATAGCTAGGATTTAATGATTTAACAAATCTTTTGAATCCTTTGTCCTCCACAATGCTAAATGGCTGGGAGTCCTCAATCACCATGCTAACCAGGTCTTCATCTATTGGAGATTGTTCTCCTGAGGAAAGACAATAAGGCAAGGCAAGGCAAGGCAAGGCAAGGCAAGTTTATTTGTATAGCACAATTCAACAACAAGGTGATTCAAAGTGCTTTACAGAGACATTAGAAACAAGAACAAATAAAAAGCATGATTTAAAATTGATTAAAACAAGCAAATAACCTAACTAACTAATTAACAAACAAACAAACAAACAAACAAACAAACAAAACAGTATATAAAATCAAAACAGATAAAATCAGAACAGTAGATAAAATCAGTAGTTAAATGTAAGTTTTGAAATTTAAGCTTAAAAGTGTGGATTTGGTGCTTTATTCAAATGCAGCTGAGAACAGGTGAGTCTTCAACCTGGATTTAAATAAACTGAGTGTTTCAGCTGATCTGAGGCTTTCTGGGAGTTTGTTCCAGATATAAGGAGCATAAAAGCTGAATGCAGCTTCTCCGTGTCTGGTTCTGACTCTGGGAACTGATAAAAGACCGGATCCAGATGACCTGAGGGATCTGGATGGTTCATACTGGGTCAGGAGGTCATTGATGTATTTTGGTCCTAAACCATTCAGAGCTTTATAGACCAGCATCAGAACTTTAAAGTCTATCCTCTGACGGACAGGCAGCCAGTGTAAGAACCTCAGAGCTGGACTGATGTGGTCCACTTTTTTGGTCTTAGTGAGGACTCGAGCAGCAGACAAAGCACAAATATAAATATCACACACGTAACTTATTACAGCTGTATAATATTGTTATATCATTTAGTAACATTACTGCATGCTATATTATCATGGCATTTGATGGCTCACCTGGTCTTGCTCCACATTCGGTGTTCCCCTTATTCTCATGCAAAGCTCTGTAGTGCCTAAGCATGGATGAGGTGTTGTTGTTATATCCCAGCTCCCTGGCACATAGCAAACACTTCACCTTACAAAAGTACAGACAGCTTAACATAAATTGTATTGCACCATCAGTATTATGAAAATACATCTTCTGTAGAAATTTACATACCTTGTTGGGAGGAATAAAATCAAAATGTTCCCACACAGGGGAGGACATCCTCCTCTTCTTAGCTGGCTCCATTCTCTCCTGACTTTCTCTCCTCACTTTCCTAAACCTCCAAACTCTCACTAACCGCAACTCTCCATCAAACACCCACATTTTGAATGAAGTCTGAGGGGTTTATATCGCTGTCATATCTCGCGGCTAAGTTCGAACCACTTCATGAACCAGTCACGTGGTACAGCCGGGCAGCGAGGCTTCGGACGTCATCATTTTCAGCTCCTCCCATAAATGAAGCATGCCTCGAAACGCGCATCGCTTCGAAGCCTCGATACAGAACGTCACATCACTACCAAATGCTGTGTTTCCTCCCTTGAGATGCTCTGCTAGGCCTTTACAGCAGCCACCTTCAGCAGCCATCACAAAACTGAACAGCACTTCACATTTCAAATGAATAGTGACCCATAGCACACTGCAAACCCACGAGTTTCTAAACAGAACTGGTTACAAATGCCAGCTACAGCATTTTTTCAGGGTAACAATTAACATATAATTATGTGAAGTTAAACTTGTAGTCTTTTACATATAAATAAATATAAATATAAATAAATAATTTAAAATGAAGATTAATCAGGTTTCAATGATGTCTTTTCAGCTATAATGGCACATGTCGGAAAATGGAAAAAGTGGCCAATAAGACCGACGTGCCTGGAAAGTTGAGACACATAAGTCAGAGTGGGTGCGCCCACACTGGGAGAAAGATATTAATAGTTTCACCTTTTAGAATTTTCATTATTTCAGTTATATTCTTTTGTCAGGCTTTGGACATTTGAGCGAGTTGCTCATTGTTGATGTGAAGTATGATGAATACACCCTGACTTACTCCATCAACACCAAGGGGAATGAAACCTATCTGCTAACAAACTAGACAGTAACAGTATTTAGGCATAATTTCACACTCTGACGAATCCTTTTTTTTAAGGGTTCGGGCGACCGTGGCTCAGGGGAGGAAGGTTGCCGGTTTGATCCCCCTGCTCTCTGTGTCCTGGTCGTTGTGTCCTTGGGCAAGACACTTCACCTACCGCCTACGGGTGTTGGCCAGAGGGGCCGATGGCGCAATATGGCAGCCTCGCTTCTGTCAGTCTGCCCCAGGGCAGCTGTGGCTACACCTGTAGCTGCCTCCACCAGTGTGTGAATGTGAGAGTGAATGAATAGTGGTATTGTGAAGCGCTTTGGGTGCCTAGAAAAGTGCTATATGAATCCAATCCATTATTATTATTAAAACGTCTAGCTGAAACACCTAATGTTTTCACAGGGTGCAGTGTGGACCTCAGTGCTGACGTGCAGGAGAAGTTCAGGCAGTTCTCCTTGCAGACTGACTTCCTTCCTGAAAATATTTTCATCCTTCCCAAAAGTGGTACTGTAATGTAATGCAATGCAATTTCATGGCAGGATGCTGTAAACGGACTAAACTTCAGTCAGGAGAACAACTGAGATCATCTATCCACAATACTAGGTTAGCTATTAAGTAAAATGTTAAAAATATATAAATACAATAAAATACAGGGTCGTACATAAAATTTGTAATGCAGTTGTGCACTGACCACCTTTCCAATGTTCCTTCCTCAGATGAGTGTCCAGCTGCTGAAGACATTAAAATCTGTTATGTAAACGTAGCCGAGAACCAACTTGAGTACTGCTGGGAAAATAAAAAGGCAAACATCAAAAGTGCTGTATTATCTCATTTATTTTTAATGTTGACTTGGATCCATACCATGATTTATGAAATTATAAAATACTAAACTAAAATACTAACTAAAATAACAAAAATTGTCTGCTTCTTTAAAATTTCTTTTATTACATCAAACCAGTGAAAATTGGAAAAACAAAAAAAAACAAAGACCTGTTAGCATGTTTTGAGACAGAGACTGTAAAGTTCTGCAGGCCACTTTAAATCCTGCTTCATGCAAATGATTCACACCGAAAGTATCTTAGTTTAGTATTAAGTGAGCCACAAAGCAGCCTAATAGCTTAAAAAACAGTAAAACTAAGTGAAATTGCCAGTTTCAGTGTAATTCAGACGAAAGTCCAGCTGCAGATAAGGAATACCATTAAGTCAACAGTGTCTGAGTGTGTACTTCCCCGGTTAAAGTCCCTGTTTTCTTTCACCGTATGTTTGTTTGTTTAGATTTGCAGTCTGTGTGTTAGGATGCCTGGGTCGTCAACCCAGGGTTTTTGAGTTTATGATATTATTTATACTGTCTAGTTTTTGGTTTCTTTGAGTTCTGTCTTATGGCTTAGGTCTCTGTCTTCTTTAGTTGCTCTGTCTCCTCTATCACCTGCATCCCCTTGTCTAGTTCGCGTCTATGTGTATCCTAAGTTCCTATATCCCCGTGTTCAGTCAGTGTTTGTGTCTGCCCTGGTCCCACGTCTCTGTTCCCTTTGTAGTGCCTGCATGTGAGTCTGTGTCTTTGTTCAGTCTGTGTTATGTGTTTCCTGTTTTACTTTGAAGGTCTCCGTCTTTTCTCAGTGTGTGCAGTTTACGCTTCTTTGGTCTCGTCAGTTCTGATTTGCCCCAGCTGTGTTTCCCTCCTGTTACTCATTTCCTGATTGCTCCCTCTGTGTATTTAAGCCCTGTGTTTCTTAGTGTCTGTGTCGCGATCTACCGTTTTCTTAGCTGTGTGTTCTGTCATTTCTCCAGTTTAAGTTTGTTTTGAGTTTTTTTCAGTTATGTTATATTTTTGAGTACCTAATTAAAGCCTTTTTGAGTTCACGTCCGTCTCCGGAGTCTGCACCTTGGGTCCTATTCCTGCCTGCACACAGCCACACCTAACACTGTGGTTGGGTAGATTTAAGATGAGTCATTGTTTTTCTATCCATGGTAGCTACCACTACTGAGGCTCAGGAAAAATGAAGAGGATAATTAAGAGGAACCATCAGTTCTGTCTCATCTAACTACACAGTATTATAATCATGCACTTATGTCTCAAACTAAGACAAAATGAGACAAAATTAGTTCTGTGAGTCTTTAGATTATCAGTAAATTCTGGTGATAATTTGACACTCAGTGGAGCCATTTTTGGTTTGTGATGAGTGTTTTGTGATGGTCAGCTTCTGTTTTGTGAAATGTTTTTTCTAATTTAGAAGATCACGCAGAAACGTGCACGCCCTTATCTGAGAGTGTCGCAAACTCGAGGTGAGAAGATAAACCTCGGATGGCCTGCGCGTTACCTATGTGCATCTCTCTTTTCAATGGCATCAAGTGAACCCATAATAAGCATTTCTATGTCTTAGACATCATATCCATTTCTAATGAGAGATTATTTTTTAAATGAGGGAAACCTGGTCTAACAAAACGCTTACAACAGAGCTAAAGGTTCATCACATGTGAGACGGTGGGACTCTCTGATAAGAACTGAAACACTGTGTGTAAACAGCTGAGACAAAACTATATATAAACACTCATTTATTCCATTTTAGTTTACAATGATTTTTAAAGTAATGTGGAATGATTCATGTTCATGAGCTGTTACAACCACAACCATTTATTTGTCTGTATATGGTTGGACTACAAGGCTTGTGTTGAGGGTCTTGGAATAAAAAGTGGAATAACATCAGCACAGCAGAACAAATAATGTTATTGTCTGCAGCTAAAATATATAGTGAACATGGTTTTATAATAATGCGCAAACACAACCTCACTCTGCAATATATGAGAAGCCAACAGCTGTCTTCATCCACGACCTCCGCCTTTACTCATCATCATTCACTTAATCGCTTAGGTTGGTTTAAATCAAACTCAGTTACAGGTTCAACTCCATT
This sequence comes from Diplotaxodon limnothrissa, assembly GCF_057381915.1. Classification (NCBI taxonomy): domain Eukaryota; kingdom Metazoa; phylum Chordata; class Actinopteri; order Cichliformes; family Cichlidae; genus Diplotaxodon; species Diplotaxodon limnothrissa. The sequence continues at coordinate 30,281,366 of NC_140598.1, forward strand.
ATATAAAAGTATGTTGACTTTGGATTTGGTGTGCAGTGCCACCTTAACAAAATGAGGAAACTAAGAGATTACAAAAAAAAAGAAGTGCAAGAGTTAACGAGCTACTGCAGATTAACAGTTTCTGAAAGTCACGTGTTAAGAAATAGGACGATTAGATGAGCTGAGGGATCCATCTACTGCTCAATGAAGCCTCATCAGAAACAGTCTCAATGGAAGGATGGCTCTATTCTTAAGGAAGGGACACAGGGAGAAAGACTGGCGTATGTCACATTACACAGGAACTGGACGGAAAATCAGTTGAAAATATTCATCAGCATGTGCAAACATATTATAGGTATGGAATTCAGGAAAGTACCATCAGAAGTTGATCCACTATGCAAATGTCTGATTGGCAGTGGCTTCATTTTTCACTATGACAACAAACTGCTAATGCAGTATGAAGCATCACAGGACTTCAGTCATGGATTAGCCTCCCCAGACCTCAACATTACTGAAACGTCTTAACAGAGAATGGAATAAAAGGGAACCAACATCCAAGAAAAGAACTGCTCCTGAATACTTCTTTACAGAAAATACAAAAAAGCTTGACTAAGAGACTTAAGGCTGTGCTGAATAATAAAGGTGGACTGACTTACAGGGTCCTTAGTATCATATAAGCTCAGTTTTTGTCTTGTATACTGTATTTCCATTTATATAACAAAATATATAGAAACGAGGGGTGGTTTAAGACGTCTTTAGAGTTATATTCATTATCTTTAAACAAACAAAGAAAGCACCATCCATTCGTCTTCACTCTGTATGAAAAACAGGGGAAAGGTCAAATTAAATGTAAAAGTTTGAAATTCCTTTCACAATAAATCTAATCATAAACAAAATAAAAAATAGAAAATTGTTTAAACACACTTTTCCATAAAGCTATCAATAGGAAATGTTCCAGTAAACTTGTCTTGTGTTTCTGTTTAACTTCTGCTGGTGTCCTTTCATGTGTCCACAGTTGACAGGTAACCCTATTGGAGCCGCCAATAGTAACCGGTGGCTTCTCAGCTTCAGTGTGTTGATGGGCACAGCCATTGTTACCACAGCTGCTGGTGGGGACCTGGAGTTGGTATACGCCGAGCTGTGAGAGGACAGAGATGGAGAACGGACATTTAACTATTTAACAGGAGATACGTTATGACTAATAGACGACTACTGTTTAAATGATGCCTTTGCAGCTCTTATGGCACACATTACACAACTTTTCTTCATGCCAACAAGACTGAGGTGCCCACATAGTTGACACATACAACTGATTATGATGCATATTTTACTATTCCTATTTTCACATATCTCCTTGGCTTTATTTGGGCTTTCTGTAGAGCAAGTATGTAAGAAGTACCTGAGCTAACTTAAATTTAGACGATATGAGGAAAAATGCCGCTTCCCAAAGTTTCCTACAAGTACCCAGTTTATATTTAGAGAACTGAAGGCTCTTTATCCTGACAGCTATTCCCTGGTGGATCCCTGTCCTGTCACAGTAGCAAAGAACGTGTATCAGTATTATCAAAGCCACTTCCCTAACCAATTTTAAAAGCTATCTAGCAGATGGACTTAAGTGCCAGTAGCCTCTGTCTGCTGTGTACAAAATGTTATATGATTAACCACACAGCAGATGCTGCACTACAACAGTAGCAGCAGTTCAGGTTCAGTTTGGTTCAACGCCCTTTTGACCTATGAAACAGCAGAAAATGAAACATTTCAACACGCTTTTGTTAGCGTTAGATACTCTGCTGTTTTTCATCATTTCACAGGTGAAATAAAATCATAGTACATTTACTTTGCTTCCTGTAGGAGTGATCATGTCCAGTCTGACTGAGACCATGTATTACTTATAAGGAAAGCCAACTTTGAGATTCCTAATCAGTCAGCTTTAGAAAAAAACTGTGTGAACCGGTTGGTGGGGAGATAATCTCACTCTTCTATATAAAGAGTCACCAGGCAGCAACTTCCAGATCTTCATTTGTGAACTCCCCCATTGTTAGGTATTTTAGTACCATGGGAGCATTTACTGGATATTGTTTTATAGTGACATTATACAGGAAAACTCTGTCATTCAATAAGGCCCCTTTGTTTTAGTTATTTTTCTCTTTGACCCAAGAATTGATGTGTGAGAATCACAGGCTGGTACAAGGTTGAAATACCACAGAGATCACTCCCTCAGCTACATTAGTTTCTTAATCTTTTAGACGCCTGTTGAAGGCCAAATGGTTTGTTTCAGATTTCACTAATGTAAGAACTCTTTGTTTTGTGCCTTGAAAATATGTCGCTGAGATAATCACAATTGTAGCTGAACTGATACACTACACAAAGGATGCTTCTTCACCCAAGGGCAGGAAGACGCTGCCTTATCTTGGTCTGTACTGGTTTAAACTGATAAATCTGCTGTCTCATGAATTTTACCCTCTATATAAACTGTTGTACTTGTGAATAAAGTTGAGTCACTTTGGGAAGACAATCTGAAGCAGTCTCTGTTTTCTTGTTCTCCCAAGCTGCTCCCGAGCTCGTACTAACACGCTGAATGGCATGCTTGAATATTACTTGAGAATATATTTGACTGTGTTACAGACTAAGGGACATTCTCTGCTGATAGGTGAAGGTACATTCTCTGCTGATAGACGTCCACGCCTCGAAGGAAGTCGATCCATGGATTAGGCCTTGGAAACCGTTTCCTTCACCCATCATCATCATTTCTTCACTCTTCAGCAGCTATGGCTTCACTTCGTGCCCTTCTGGGAGTGGTACTGTGCTCCCTCATGGTTTCTGCTTCTGAAATCCTACCTCAGGCGGACTTTGATTTACAGGCGGTAAGAGTCATCCATAATACTTTTTATTTTTTATTTCACCGCCCATCTGTTTTCATACAAATATCTCCGTCTTATGGAAAGAAGGGGTGCTGGACCTTATCCAACAAGGATAGGCAGGGCACCCCCCAGACAGTTTAGCAGTCTTTACAGGAGGCTGACCTTTGCAAAATTTACTTCTATAATGACTTCACCATTTAAGTTAATTGGTTATTTTTCACCCTGGATTTTGTGTGATAATATTTATTTTGTCCATTGCTTTAAAAACAAACAAACAAAAAAACTATATAAATATAAAACAGAGTGTGAACAACAAAATATAAGCATTGCAAACTTTGATGTAAAATTCTGCAAATGTTTTCTCAAGATATAGCATGAATAAAGCTAATATACATCAGTGTATTACAAATGCGCACACACACACACACACACACGCACACAGTGTTACAATAAACAGCTCTTGTGCTTCTCTATAATTCTCAATGCTTTCCATTTGTGTGTCCACAGGGTACAGGTAAGTGGTACTTGACTGGAATGTGCTCTAATTCCAAGTGGTTCGTCTGTCGCAAAGCCAGTATAAAGTCTGGCACGGTCACGCTTGAGCCAACTGAAGATGGGGGTTTTAAGGCGGCTTTCTCATTTCCTACGTGAGTGCGAGAGGACAGACAAAGCAAATACCATTTGGATAGCATTAAAATATTTACACTGATGATTAATGTTATGTCTTTGCACCCGTAGCGATAACTGTTTGAAAATAGACATGGTGGCATCCAAGACTGACGTGCCTGGAAAATTCACATACAGCATTCCCTGTGAGTACGCCCACAAAGCCAGGAAACATTTTAACCACCACGGTTAATGCTCCATCATCATCATCATTGAGTATTACTTTTTTTCCAACATCTTTTCTTCTGCTGTTTCCCTTTTTGTCAGTCAAGGGGTTAGCGATTGAAATGCGTGTGGTCGATGAGAAGCCTGACGAGTACTGCTTGAATCATTACATCAACACCGGACGGAATGGAACCTATGTTGAAAACAAATTATATGGTAAAGTTGCATTTAGCTGTGTTCAGTAAACTGTTAAGTAAAGTTGCAGCCACTGCAGCAGATTTACATCACGTGGTTTCACAGGACGTAGTCTGGACCTCAGCGCTGAGGTGAAGGAGAAGTTCAACCAGCTCTGCTTGCAGTCCGGCATCCTTCCTGAAAATATTGTTCATCTTCCTAAAACCGGTACTTTTACATTGGTGGTGAAGTTCTATATAAAAATAGCCTGAAATACAAATTGATGTGCACTGATTACCGTACACTTTCCATTTTTCCTTCTACAGAGGAGTGTCCGCAGGAGTGTTTTGCCTGACTGATCTGCTGCAAGATCGTCTCACCGACACTGCATAAAGATCTTACACCATCTGCTATGGAAATGTGACTGAGCAACATCTTGAGCAGTTTTTAACAATAAAAATGCAAAAATCTAGAATGTTTTTCTTCATTATTCATCCTTTATATGAAATAAACTGAAGAACATCCATAACAACACAACCAAAATTTCCCCCATTCACACGATTCTATCTCCACAACTGTGATCACCATTTTCGTTGTGTATTTGTAATAGTTTTAATGTTTTCTAGTATTGGACTGTTGAAAGATTAATAAATAATCATCAGATAGACCCATTATAAAAATAGTATTTGCTTCCATCTGATAGAGTTACCCTCAGCTCAAATAGCTGTGACATTAAAATGCTGTTTACAGTCTAAGTGCCTCGTTCATGAACAGTGAATTTCACACACAAAACATTCATACTTTCATACCTGAATTTGTCCGTACAAGTGTAGGACTGTCTCAGAAATGATCAAACATTTGACTGTTAGATGGTTTTCCCTCCATGAGCCTGGTTACGCTGGAGGTTTCTTCCTGTTAAAAGGGAGTTTTTCCTTCCCACTCTTGCCAAAGTGCTTGCTCATAGGGGGTCATATGATAGTTGGAGTTTTCTCTGTTTTCCCAGTATTGTTGTGCAGTCTTTACCTTACAATATAAAGCACCTTGAGGCAGCTGCTGTTTTGATTTGGTGCTATATAAATAACATTGAATTGAAATGATTTTTTTTCTTTTTTATTTATTTGCTAATTTAATTGAGCCAGCGTGTCTCAGGGAAAACAATATTATATATATCTCTCTGTACACACACACACACACACAGTAACAGGATGGTCAAATGTCGCTGATTTTACTACAGAACAGGACGGATTGTAGGGTAGCAAACATTGTCGGAAAACATGTTTTCAACACTGCAGGTTACCTGGTGTAATGTTTTTCAGCTAAAAAGAAACATGGCCTGACTCCTATCAAAGTATATAAAGAGTAACTGAAGGTTAATTGCAGCTATTATGTCCTGTTTTAAGCCAGGCACTTACACCTCCGCTCTGCTGCGTCTCAGCCACTATCGCTCTGGCACAAAGGGCACCAGAGCCAGAGATGGGGAGAGGCGAGCTGGAACAAACCATTTTGGGACTGGGGGTAACTATACTTTTGTTGTTAAAATATTACATCTCAACCAAGTACTATATGCTTTCTATATTTTTTGTAGTGTGTCACACAAACACCAAATATTGTCAAAAAAGTAAGAAATCTTTGGGGGTGCTTTGATTCATTTTGGGGGGTTTTCTTTTCTTTTCGTCCGCTCCGCTGGAGGAACATGGAGGAAAACAGAGAGCAGCACCACGCTTCGTTAATTCAAAAGTTTTCAGGCTTAAAGGTCAGAGGTCACAGAGAAAGCCTCCATGTGTTGTTGGGTCGACAGAATCTCCTGTGCTGCCACCTGCTGGTGAAGAACTGTCAGAGGGCTTCATACACCAATCACTATAAACATGTTATTAAATTATAACCTTGATGACGTAAACTACACACACACAACAGAAAAACAAAACAAAACTCCTACATGAATATGAAAGAGGTTTGAAAGATGTCAAGGACTTGTTTTACTGAATGGAAAGTTATTACTGCTGACATCATGTGGGCAGAATCTGATGCTCTGTGATGTATTTTGTTCATGTTTAACCTGTTTGTGTATTATACGTATTTCAGTTTCATCCAGTGGTTCAACGTCATGCATTTTTCTCTTACAAAAGAATCAGACAAGTTACTGAAAACCTGTTGTACTCTAAAAGCCAACAATGGGACACAGACGTGTCTTTATTTTTTTAAAACAGTGGGTCTTCTATGATCTTCTATGATGTATTCGTCATGTATATTGTCTCTGTGATACTGCAGGCTGACAGTATCAGTTTCAGAGTATGATGTGAACTCATACCTCTCATGTCACACATATTTGCTTCAGGTGATGCTGCCTCAGTAACTCAGTAGATTTAATAACACATCCAAGATGAACATGATTTCTTTAAGCTTATCAGAAAAAGGATAAGAGCGGAGATCTCGCTGAAACAGACCTCGGGTGTCAAGTCCAGCAGGGAGACAGAAATCCATTGATGACCAGGTGAGCATGAATATTTAAAGAAACAAACCTGATGTCAGACTGAGATGCCATCTGTTACTCTCTGACTCTGAGTTCTGGACTCAGACTAACACAACACGATTGCATCATGTCTGGATGTGTGTTGACTCATCGGGAATAATAACATACCAGAAAACGGAAGAATACCTGAGGGCCTCATTGTAGCTCGCCTGGTCCCTTTACCTGAGTAACATCCCCCCTCACAATGCTCAAACACAGAGCCTCCTTTCATGACCAGGTTTGTATATGTTGCAAAGAAGCTGCACAGAAGTGACATTTTTTTCTTCTAAAAATGTTCATTAATTGAGTAGGAACTAATGTCACATGAATTATTACTACTGAGATTGAATGTGATGGGCTTCATATTTTCATGTATTCTTGTCTGTCGATTCATCATAAAGAGTGTGAAGACGACACTGAGATGAGCAGCAAATATAAAGTTTTATGAAAGCACTTAAAACTGAAATAAATATTTACCTTTTCATTGCGTGCAGTTTTCACTTTCTGTGAGCTGCTTTTTAAGGAAAGAAAACTGGTATGACACGCAGCTAAATGCTGCTCTTAGATAAAATGTGTGTTCTTTGTTTGCAGTTTGTTTTCATCATCATCACTGTGACAAAGCTGTCACAACAAAACAGTTCTGATCTGTGAAAGAGATTAAACATTTGTTTGTTTTCAGAGATAAGACCTGCAGGCACAGACATACGCTGATTCTGCATCAGAAAAAAAAAAATCAGCTCTTATGAATCTGAACGCAGGACTCTGACAGACTCTTAAGTTTCATGGGTCTGTGTGGTGATTAACTGGTTATTTGTTAAATCAGAATCAGAATCAACCAAAATTGTATGCAGACCCGTTCAGTACATTTGAAAGAGGGTACTTTTAAGAGGAGGAAACATATATGTACAATAAATTAAAAATAAATATAAATAAATAAAATAAATAAATATAGCATATACAAGACTGTATATGAACAAGTGAGAATACAAACAAGTGAGGATACGGTTGGAGCACTGTGATTTAGTCCTTAGAATGTTGCACAGTTAAAAAGAAAATATTGCACAGTTGATTGTTGTGTTTTCGCAGCGATTTATCCCCCGATTGTATTTATTAATGCAACAGCCCTGGCATATGTGCTGTTTCTCAGTCTGTTTGTTTTGGCTTTAATGGTCCTGAACCACCTTCCTGATGGTAACAGCTCTGACAGGTGATGGGTGGGATGCGTCCTTCAGGATGCTGCAGGCTTTCCTGTGGCAGCAGGACCCCTACAGCACCTCCAGGGAGAGAAGAGCACAGCCAATGATCCTCTGTGCTGAAGATGTTTTTAAGACTACAGACCTGTCTCAGGTTATCCTTCATATCATATCTAATCTTCATCCATGAACAAAGTCTTCTTATTTTGCCAAGAAGCAGCAAAATAAATACTTTATTCCTAAAAAAATGAAAGACCTACATCAATAATGATCAATAAGTATTTTAGTCATACTCATGACATCACAAACATACTGAGCTTGATTGTGATTTTCTCCTCCTGGACTGTCTCACACTCCCCTGACAGATCACACTTGATGACTCAATGAACAACTGAAATTTGTAAACACTGTCTAATTACTTCCCCATGGAGGTCAGCAGTTCTTTCCATTTAAGGAAAACAAACTGCATAGAAACAGCTGCTGTGTGGAAAGACCTGCATGACTGATGACTTAGACTGAATGATTCCCATGAAAAGTTTCCAAATAATATTATATTATATTATAACTGGGATCAAATTGAAGCTAAGCACTTAGGAATCAACATGTAGCATGAAGCATCATAAAATGATACATGTCTAAATACATTGACTTACTGCCATGTGATTGGCTGATTAAATATTTCCATTAACAAGCAGTTGAACAGGTGTACCCAATGAAGTGGCAATGTTGGTGGTTAAATTCCAGCCTGCGTGGCAAATATCTTTGGCCAAGATTATACCCCAATGTGTGTGCGTGTTAGATAGGAAAAAAAAGTGCTTGTGTGAATGGGTCAATGAGGCAAGTTGTGTAAAGCGCTGTGGGTGCTCAGAGTAGAAAAGTGCTCTATAAGAACCAATCCATTTAGACAACTGACGAATTGAAACAAATGAGTGTGCTGTGTTTGCAACACCACAACAAACATCACCTATATTTTCATTAACTGCACAAATAGTGGTGGTCATTAGCTGCTAGCTAACTGGGTAACAGTGTCATGGGTCTGTAGCTCTGTCACCGTTTTAGGGAACATATTTAGTTTTAAAATAAGTTACAGGGCTTTTCCTGCCTTTCTGGAGGGATTATATTTCACTAAAAGTATTTAATATCCATATCACATAATTATGGATTAATAGAATTAAGATATTAAAAACACACCGTATTTTAAAGAAGGTTCCTCGTCTCCCTCCTCTTTCTTGGGTTTCTGCTGCCTGAGGTATTCACTGAGCACTCGGTCAGTTGGGGCCATCTTCCCAATGTATTCTTGGATGTTCCTTCTCTCCTCCTGGACAGTGGTGCTGACACTCACCAGTCCCTGGCCCCCTTCCTTCTATATCTAGAACTGTTGTTATATCTATCTATCTATCTATCTATCTATCTATCTATCTATCTATCTATCTATCTATCTATCTATCTATCTATCTATATATATATATATATATATATATATACATGATTGATTGATTGATTGAATCTTTATTTTGAACATGTTGAAAAAGTATAAAAAAAAATAGAATTAAAAGAGACAAATGAACAAAGCAAACAAAAGGAAAACGAGCAACCACAACTCCAAATAACGTCCATGTTCAAAAAGGAGCAGGAAGAAGCATAAGCTTATTTAATCCCACCCCTTTTCCACTATCTAGTATCAATAGACTACAGAAATACCTCCTTGTAATTACATTATATGTTATGTGTAATTTTTTTTTTTTTTTTTTTTAATATATACACATATATGTTTCTATCTATCCATACCTACGTATATACACACATACGCACATATACACATTTTCAATAACCCCATTAACACCTGAAGGATACACAACCAACAATTTTATATATATATATATATATATATATATATACATATACACATATATATATATATATATATATATATATATATATATATATATATATATATATATATATATATATATATATATATATATATATATATAAAAAAACACCCAGCACGCCCCTGCGGGCGGTTTATCCTTCAAGCTCGGGTCCTCTACCAGAGGCCTGGGAGCTTGAGGGTCCTGCGCAGTATCTTAGCTGTTCCCAGGACTGCGCTCTTCTGGACAGAGATCTCCGATGTTATTCCCGGGATCTGCTGGAGCCACTCGCCTAGCTTGGGAGTCACCGCACCTAGTGCTCCGATTACCACGGGGACCACCGTTACCTTCACCCTCCACATCCTCTCGAGCTCTTCTCTGAGCCCTTGGTATTTCTCCAGCTTCTCGTGTTCCTTCTTCCTGATATTGCTGTCATTCGGAACCGCTACATCGATCACTACGGCCGTCTTCTTCTGTTTGTCTACCACCACTATGTCCGGTTGGTTAGCCACCACCATTTTGTCCGTCTGTATCTGGAAGTCCCACAGGATCTTAGCTCGGTCATTCTCCACCACCCTTGGGGGCATCTCCCATTTTGACCTCGGGACTTCCAGGTTATACTCGGCACAGATGTTCCTGTACACTATGCCGGCCACTTGGTTATGGCGTTCCATGTATGCCTTGCCTGCTAGCATCTTGCACCCTGCTGTTATGTGCTGGATTGTCTCTGGGGCATCTTTACACAGCCTGCACCTGGGGTCTTGCCTGGTGTGATAGACCCCAGCCTCTATGGATCTTGTACTCAGAGCTTGTTCTTGTGCTGCCATGATTAGTGCCTCTGTGCTGTCTTTCAGTCCAGCTTTGTCCAGCCACTGGTAGGATTTCTGGATATCAGCCACCTCCTCTATCTGCCGGTGGTACATACCGTGCAGGGGCCTGTCCTTCCATGATGGTTCCTCGTCTCCCTCCTCTTTCTTGGGTTTCTGCTGCCTGAGGTATTCACTGAGCACTCGGTCAGTTGGGGCCATCTTCCCAATGTATTCTTGGATGTTCCTTGTCTCATCCTGGACTGTGGTGCTGACCCATATATATATATATATATATATATATATATATATATATATATATATATATATATATATATATATATATATATATATATATATATATATATATATATATATATATACACACACACACATACATACACACACATACACATATATATATACATACATACATACATACATATACATATATATACACATACATATATACCCATACCAACAAACCCGTGCATGCGCACACACATGAAAATATTAGACAAGAACACCCTATCAAATCTCTACCTTTTCCCTGTACCCTGTAAAAACCATATCCTTAAACCGCTTTTTAAACTGCGCCATGCTTGGACATTGCTTCATATCTTTACTTAGTCTGTTCCACAGCTTCACTCCACACACAGAGATGCAAAAACTTTTTAATGTTGTACGGATACGAGGATGTTTTAAATTTAATTCCCCCCTCAAATTGTATCCCCGTTCCCTTTTAGAAAACATTTTTAGAATATTGTCAGGAAGCAGGTTATTTATTGCTTTATATATAATTTGTGCTGTGAGAAAATGAACCAGATCTGTGAATTTTTGAATTTTTGATTTTAAGAATAGTGGATTTGTATGATCTCTGTAACCAGTTTTATGGATTATCCTTATGGCCCTTTTTTGTAATATAAAGATTGATGATAGCGAACATTTGTAAGTATTGCCCCAAACCTCTGCACAGTAATTCAAATACGGTGCAATCAGGGAACAATAGAGAATGTGGAGTGATTTGTGGTCCAGAATGTGTTTTACTTTACTCAAGATTGAGACACTTCTTGAAATTTTGTTATGTATATGATTTATATGAGACTTCCAGTTTAATTTATCATCTATAATCACACCAAGAAACTTATGTTCAAGTACTCTTTCAATTTCCACACCATCTACATGAATCTGCACTTGTGCATTTCTAAGGGAATTCCCAAATAAGATAATTTTAGTTTTACTTAGATTTAGCGATAGTTTGTTCCTGTTAAACCATTTTTTAATTTTGCACATTTCTGAAGTAATTGTATCCAGCAGCTCCTTTAGATTCCCCCCAGAACAAAAAATATTTGTGTCATCTGCAAATAATACTAATTTTAATATATCAGATGCCTTACAAATATCATTTATATAAATAATAAATAATTTTGGACCCAGTACAGAGCCTTGTGGAACACCACAAGCAATGTCCAAGCATGATGAGGAATGGACACCCAGCTTCACAAATTGTTTCCGGTCACTTAAATAATTTTTCACCCATTGCAGTACAACCCCCCTAATCCCATACCGTTCCAGTTTATTAATTAATATGTCATGATTGATTGTGTCGAATGCTTTCTTGAGATCCAGAAATACTCCAGCTGCATACTGTTTCTGATCTATAGCATTCGTAATCTCCTCAATTGATTCGATTAATGCCAGAGATGTTGATCTTTTTGATCTGAATCCATATTGACTGTCAGAGAGTAATTTATATTTATCTAAGAATTTGTCTAATCGTTTATTAAACAGGTTTTCTAGGATTTTGGAGAATTGTGGTAGTAAAGAAACAGGCCTGTAATTTGTGAAGTGGCGTCTATCCCCGGTTTTATACAGCGGCACAACTTTAGCTATTTTCATTTTGTTTGGCACTTTTCCCGTCTGAAATGATAAGTTGCAAATATATGTTAGAGGTCCTACAATTCCTTCAATGACCTTCTTGACGATTTTCATGTCAATATCATTACAATCAGTGGATGTTTTATATTTACACATGTGTACAATGTCAATTATTTCTTTTTCCTCCACTGATGTGAGGAACATTGAGTTAGGGTTCCTATCAATCAGGTTTTCACTACATTCTACTGATGGCAGTGACTCAGGAATTTGTTCTGCCAGTTTTGGTCCAATATTTACAAAATAATGATTAAAGCTGTTGACCTTATCAGCAGTGTTTTCCATAATATTGCCATTATCGATAAAGTATTGTGGATAACTTTGTTGTCCAGAATTATTTTTAATGATACCGTTTAAAACATCCCATATTCCTTTCATATTATGTTTATTGTTGTTCAATATTTTACTATAATACTCCTTTCTACATACACGTATAATATTGGTCAACTTATTTTTGTATTTTTTATATTTATTTTCAGCTTCTTTTGTTCTTTGTTTTAGGTATTCCCTATAGAGTGTATTTTTCTTTTTACATGCATTTTGTAAACCCTTAGTGAGCCATGGTCTATCTGAATATTTGTGCTTTCTGTTGTATTTTATTGTTGGACAGTTTTTATCGTACAACTCCATGAATATTCTTAAAAATATGCCATATGCAATATCAATATCAGCTTCTTTGTACACCTTGTCCCAGTCCTGATTTAATAGATCGTTCTTAAATGCAGTCATAGTTTCTTCTGTCCTTACACGTCTGTATCTCAGTTGTTCTTCATGCTGATTTTTCTTATAATTAGTGTCATAAACTGCAAAAACTGGTAGGTGATCACTGATGTCATTAATTAATATTCCGCTCACAATGTTGTTTTCCATATTGTTAGTGAAAATATTGTCAAGTAAGGTGGCACAATGTGGTGTAATTCTGCTAGGCCTGGTTATTTTAGGATGAGGATGTGCTAGTTTATGTGTAGGTCTATATGTAGATGACAGTGAGTGAGAGATGATGAACTGAAGGAGTTGGGAGAATGACAAAGACTCTGCATTACTCCATGACTGCTGTGTGTATCATACTGTGTTACAGTTTTTCTCGATTGGTTTGGCTCATTTCTTGAAACCGAGATGACATTCTCAAAACCATAAGGTCATTTGGCCAAACAGTCTTACAGTTCTGCCCAACATTATAGCTCACTAGCAAAATCAAATATCTTCCCCCAAACTCTTCGTCCATGCTTCAAAAGCAGATTCCTTTCCCATATAAAAGGTCAGTACAGTCAAAATAGCACAGATCCTTCTCAATTGCCTTGGCACATGTGCATTCATTTAGTGCTTTTGTCAAAATAACCTGGATGGTTTACCACAACACCATGGATCCCCTGCAAAAGCTCATATCTCTCCCAAAAGAGTTTATCCATGTGTCAAAACTAAATATCCTTCTCATATAAATAGTCAATGCCCCCAAAATGCATTATACCTTTGGCATGTTTAAGCACTGCAAGTCAAAATGCCTAGACGTTTTGTCACTGAGGCACAGGTCTAGCAACAGAATACCACTATGAATAAAACTAAAAGATTTTACAGTAAAATCAGCCTCCAATAAACCACTCATACTCAAGGAAACTGTAAACATTTTTATTCGTACAAAGAAATGTTAACATTAGAGAACATACTGTGAAAAGAAAACATATACAGGATTCTGTAAATGTGAACAGTTATAAACACAAACAAAAAACAAAAAAAAAACAAAAAAAACTCTAGCCTACCATACTGTAAATAAAGTTCCAGAACTATAGTACAGTAATATTTTCAGTGGTCGCCATTGTCACCCTCTTTCCTGGCCACCATCCCCATCCTCCTGGCCATCGACGCGCTGCTCTCTGTCAGGCCATAAATTCTCATCCACATCGCAACGGATATTTTCTCTTGCGAGGCAGCGAGGGAAGAAACGGCGTGAATGTCTCAACCATCCCCTACATTGATCCCCTGTGATGTCCTCACATGCAGCATCCATTGCATGCAGCAGGGCCCTCTGGTCTTGAGCCTGATGCTCATACACCCTCCACCTCCAAGCTGAAAAGAACTCCTCAATTGGATTTAGGAAAGGAGAGTAAGGTGGAAGAAACTCCATTAGCATCCGGGGATGGGTGGTGAACCAGGTTCTGATGCGTGGGCCGCGGTGGAAGTTCACATTATCCCACACAATGACATAATGTGGTAGCTGAGGTCCTTCTTCACCTCTCTCATTCTCTGGGATCAGATCAGTATAAAGGTGGTCCAAAAAATTGAGGAGCTTTTGTGTATTGTAGGGCCCTAAACTGGGAATGTGTGTGGCCACACCTCTTTCTGATATAGCGGCACACATTGTTATATTTGCTCCTCGCTGGCCTGGGACATCCACAGTGGCTCGGTGGCCAATGATGTTACGGCCACGCCTTCGACCTTTGGCCAGGTTGAAGCCAGCTTCATCAACGAACACTAGGATGTGAGGGGTTTTGTTGCCTTCTAATGCCATTATTCTCTACAATAGAATAGAAATAAATCTAATCAGTCAAGTAGAGACAGATACTGCAGGGACGATCTAAAGTACTGTAAAAACAGGGAGTGGAAAACTGAAGACAATTTCTAGGCAAAATGCTCTAGTCACACAAAGCTGGATTCTGAAGGTAAAAAGGATAACGCAAAACAACAAAACAGTGGTAACCATGTCTTCCTGTAATAGTGTTACAATGATAGACAACCAGTAGTTGACTTACATGCACATACTGGTACCGCAGCCCTTTCACTCTGTCAGTTTCTCTCAAATGGTACCCTGTAAATCTGTTTCATGGTCATCTGATGTTTCTTCAATACCCGGTCTATTGTGGAGATGCTGATAGAGTTTATATTTTGGAACATTACATTGTCTAGCAGGATTGCATTACGAATCTGTCTCAGTGTGATGGCAGTATTTGCAATGACCATGTTGCATATTTCTCGTTCTTGTTGTTCATTTAGAAGTTTTCTTCTGCCACCCACTTGAGGCTGTCGTCCAATCCTAGACATACAAGTCAAAGGTCAACACTGTAAATTTGTTACAAAATGAGTTACCAATGTAATTGTACTGCTGTTTTATGGTACTAAAAGTGTGATGCACTGCACAGTGACTGGAATACTATTCACAGTATTTTCTCCATTTTTTTTTCTTTGTCATTTTTATAGTATCATATAACATCACATGAAGATATTACAGTACTCTAGGCCTACACACACACCAACACTGAATAGTTCAATAGCATAGTTCTGTACCTGTTTTCCCTGCGAAAGGTTTGGATGATGGAGGAGACTGTAGACCGAGGCACATTAGGCTGCACTCGGCGACCTGCCTCTGCCATTGTGAGGCGATGGTTTATAACGTGGTCAATAAGGGTGGCCCGGATTTCATCTGGGACATCATGGTGCCTCCGTGCTCCTCGGCCTCTTCCCCCTATTCCTCCACGCATTCTCACTCCTCCTCTTCCTCTTCTTCTTCCTCCTCTTCCTCGAGCAGGAAGTTGCTGTTGTACTTGGCAAGGTGCTTCCATGTTCACACTGCAAATGAAACTGGCCCCGGGCCAAGCTCTGTCTATATACTTTTGGCAGCAGTCATAATCATAGACAACACCTGTCAGGTATCTGAACAACCTGTTTGATTGGTCATCTGAGATGTGGGAAACTGCTCCTTCGTTAGTTCTAATTTCACCTGATTGATTGTCAAGTACTGTCATAACTTTATCAAATGTTCCAAGATATTCTTTCATGGTATTATATCTTTGACTAATTTTGACAGTTGAACAGACAATTGTGCATATGATGACTTACACAATGAAACCATGCTGATATGTTTTGGAGTGAGTAACCATTTCACTGACAAATCAACTAATCAGTTTAGATCGGCAAGATCTATTTATTTGGAAAATGTGCTAAATGTGGGCTCATTGTGCTAACTGTAGCTACTTGTACATAATCATTTGAAAAGAAGCACAGAGTCACTTGAGACATGTACTAAAGCATTTGCAATTTGATAAAACCAATGGAAAATGACATTCTGTTGTGAACAATTGCAAGGTGGTTTGGAGATTTGTCCATGTTATTTTGAGAATGTCATCTCGGTTTCAAGAAATGAGCCAAACCAATCGAGAAAAACTGTAACTGCAGCATAGAAATGCATGTGTGACTGTGTGCTCCCTAAGATGAGTGGGCTGAGCTTGATGAAACTTTGCATTAACATTACATAGGGCACTGTGAGTGGCAGCATGTATATAACTTATACAAATACTGTATACATCTGTGCTTTTCACAGTGCAGTTGAGCAAAGAATGAAATGTCAGATTAAAATGATCAGTCACACTATAACGTCCACAACATTATACTATAATGATTGTAGTATAGATGTGTCTTTCTGTGTTCCCTGTGCGCTATACATTTTGTAAACATAGATAGACGAAATCAAAAATACGTGCAGCAGTTAAAGTGACCCAGAATGATCCTAAAATCAGTCGTTGGAGCTCTTCAGTGTCACTAGATGGCAGCACCAGACCGTGCTTTAAACTGTGGTTAGTGCTTTTTGCTGTCTGTGGATGCTGCTGGAATGCACCTATAGTTGGCTGTGAACTGACTAATTATGCATATAATTAAAGTGGCTGGAAATATCCTGGTGATTCTGGTAACTCTACTTGAGTATATCTCTTAGTACATCAGTCTTTCTCTGAGCATTTGTTTTTGCAGCATAATCTGACCCCGATTTTGACTGAATGGAAACTGAGATCATATCAGACTGAATGAGTATAGACAGCACATATGTCCTCACTGTCCTGTGCAAGGACAACCACAGATATCAACAACACTGTAACTAAGATGCACATGCAAACTGTTATCTACTGATGGAGAATTTTTTAGTTTAAACAGCATTTAAATTCTCACATAATTCATTTCCTTAAATCAAAACTCATTAACCACATCCACACTTTGTTCTTAAGCTTTTGTTGATCTGCACTGAAGACATGTGCATGCGTTAGCAACAACAGTTCACATTTTCCATCAGACATCTTCATGAAACCCACAGAACCACACGAGAAGAACAAGTCCAACTAAAGTCCTGCAGAGAATACAGATCACTGCAGTGGAGACAACAGCAGGGTTCTACAAGTAACTAAGTATGTTAAATATATTACTTTACATGTATATATTAGATATATACTAGATAGGATTGTTATTTATTGTTCACATAACATGTATTATATAGATACATGTTGCTGTTATGGCCATACTGAGATGCTGAAAGACAGGGTGATGAAAATATACATGTATTTTTTTTTTCTTTAAAGTCGTTAAAGAAGTTTAGCTTTTATTTTACCACAAACATTAATTTCTCTTTGAGTAGGAGTTGACTTGAATTTATTGAAAAGATTAAAGACAATATATACAGATCTGATTTGTAATGAATGTCCTCAGGTCACGTGGAACAGCAGTTGGATTCCAGCGGTTGGACTTCAGCAAGGACTAGGCGACGACTCTGAAAAGTTCAAACAACATGGGACCAGCCACAGTTAAAATAATGCATGGGTTTTGCTTTAAATACTCTTGATAAAATCGAAGAAGTACTCTATTACTTTAAGAATGTGCCTTCAGTTAAAATAATCAGTGTGGCTGCTTGCCCAGGTTTTACAATATAGTTTATTGTTCTGGCATCAGCAATACATAATAATAATAATAATAATAATAATAATAATAATAATCATCATTTATGAGGGTATTTGATTTGTTTTTAGTTTCTTTCCATTTTTCCGCTTTGTCATATATATATATATATATATATATATATATATATATATATATATATATATACAAAAAATATACATAATATATTGATCTACTGTCTCATCTTGTTCTGCTCTGAGTTTTATTTTTATTTTCTGTCCCACTGTTCTGTTTCCTGTTTTATTTTGTTAGGGCTCTTGACTCATGTACATCATGTTTAATTTAACGTCCTCTGTCACATTAATTTGTTCCTTCTGTGTTTTCCACCAGTTCAATCACCTGCTGTGTATTTATTGTCTGTCTCCCACTGCTTTCATGTCAAGTTGTCCGTTCTACTTTCACAGTTGTCTGCTCCTTGTTTCCCCTAGAAGTCTTTTTCTGTGGTTTGCTTTGAACTTGTTGAATAGCCAACAATAAAAGCTTTTTTGTTTCACCTCGTAGTCCTGAGTTCTCCACAAATTGCTTAGTACAGTAGTGATGGGTCGTTCGCGAACGAAATGGCTCTTAGAGCCGGCTCTTTGACGTGAACGACGCGAGCCGGCTCCTTATCGCGAGCCGTCATGTGGGTTTTTTTTTCTTTCTCTCAGCCTCTCTCTCGCACTTTTTTTCCGCTTCACTTCGCACCTGAGCCTTGTGCTTTACGCTGGGCAGAGGGGGGAGGGGCGGTAGTTACACTCAGTAGCACAGGAACAGAGCCAGAGGGAGAGAGAGAGAAAGAGAAAGAGAGCCAGGGACAACAACGTCACATTAGAAAGGTATAGTAATCATCCACAACTATTTTCGGTTGCAGATGATAAAGGATTCAGAAAATTTATTCATGCAGGTCCATATGACAGAGAATATGCATCTTCTTTTTGTTTTCATATTATAATTTATATTTAATTGTGTTGTGGTTTGCAGTGTTTTGTGTTGTTTTCACTTTAAATTTGTAAAAGGAAAAAGCTGAAAATTTAAATAGTTAAAAGTTGAAATGTGAATAGTTGATTTTTGTATTATATGATTTATTTATTACATTTTATGTGGAGTGAAAAAATAAAAGTATATTTACAGTGGCCCCTACAGACAAAGCACATACAAACTTCAAATCACGTACGAACTCTGAAGCACGTACAAACTCCAAAACACGTAAAAACACGTACAAACTCCAAAACACGTAAAAACTCCAAAACACGTACAAAAGACAACAGAAGTGCTCCAGGATGCTGGGCGCAGTGTTGAGCTTTTGTTACCTAGTGGCTACACAAGCCAGCAAGTACCAACGACCGGATTTGGTGTGTGGTAGTAACAGGTAAATGAACTTTTTTTTTAAATTATTTGAATATATATGAGTGCCTGTGTATAAATACACAAACAATACACACATGCTTTCAATTGTGTAATTTAAGTGATCTAGTAGCTCTGCTTTGGAAGTTCAGTTCATGCTAGAAATGTGTTTTGGAGTTTGTACGTGTTTTGTCTCTAGGGGCCACCGCATATATTTATATATAAACATATACAAATAAAACCACTTTTTTTTACGTTATTAATTCCTTTTGTGCATAATTTTATATTATTGTTAATAATAAATTAATTAAAGCAACAAAACAACCTGAAGAGCCGGTTCGGAGCCGAAAGAGCCGGCTCTTTTTAGTGAGCCGAACCGAAAGAGCCGGCTCTCTAAAAAGAGCCGGAAATCCCATCACTATAGTACAGTGTGACACAAGAAGAAGGGAAATCTCAAAATCTCAAACGCAGTTAATCATTAATACATTGCTGTGTTGTTTGGATCACTCACTATGACATCTTCATAGTGGGAATGATTTTCTTTTCCTGAAGTGTTCATATATTTGAAGTCAATGGGCTGTCTTGTACACCAACGTGACCAGGAGACTGGAAACATTTACATCATTATAATTTCGCCTAACAATTTTTTTAAAAAAGGACATACTTTGGATTTGGTCCTCTCATTTTCTCTGGATATTTGTAATATGAACATCGACAACGCTGGTATTTCTGACCATTTTTTGGTCATGTCTGATGTTGAGCTATGTGCAATTGTATTAAATTCTGAATGCTGTGGCTTGCCTTCTTACTCAAGCTAGAAAAGTTGATCCTATCACTCCAAACCCAAACACCAGCACTTTGTGACAAAATATACCCTACATGGTATAGTACTGTCTTTAATAAGCTAAAGTAGACTAAGGCATGCATTTCTATGGAGACAAAAAAGTGCAAACACATCTAAATATCCTCAGAGATCACTAAACTTACAATGATTTTAAAGCAAACTGAGTTTTAAAAAACTGCAAAACTGCACTAACACAGTATTTTTTTAGTTTTCAAAACAAAGTGCACACTTCAAATTCTTTGAAATGATGGTTAGCATAAAGGTAATGAATTAGAAGTTTTTGTGACGTTCCAATGAAAAGACGAATTGTAAAATAGATAGATAGATGATAGATAAACAGATAATCAAATAGCATCTCAATATTTAGAATAAATATCGGCCTTATGAAGGAAAAAAACACTTGTTCTGAACCATGATGGAGACAAAGAAGAGCAGCTGTACCTCTGGTCTTTGATCTGTTTCCTTGTCTCTGATGGTGATTTGTCCATAACTGACGTCTCCAGTTTGCTCTGATGAGTAGACTCCAGCTGGATCACACTCTGCGCAATAAAACACACAAAGAAGACATCAGTGCAGTTCTACATTCATACTGGCACTTACCATTACATTTAATATGACAAAAAAACTATTTCGATTATTTACACTTCTTTTTTTATGTTGTATGAACAGGAATAAGACAGACACACATCTGTTTAGTGCTGCAGCAGCAAACATCAAACAAAAATGTTAAACTGAAACTGTTGGCATTTATAGGTTTATTATGTATTCATATAGTATTTGACCCTTTTCTTTACTGTCATGAAAGAAGAAAACAGAACTGGAAGTGAAGGTTATTATTAAACCAAACAACTGATCAAAGCACTGTTTTCATGAAAACATGCTAAAATCATGGGATGCATGTACATCACACTAACTGCAATATTTTTAACTGAGCTGCACGTCTTTGCACTTCTTTGATATTTACATGTCTTATAACATTTGGTGCAAATAGTGATTCTCTATGCAAAAAAAATGAATATTGCAATGACTACACCCACACATGATTAAAGATATTAGTCAAGACTTATGCCATAACTTCACATCATGCATCTTCCATGATGCACAGAAAAGATGAAAAAGTCTGAAGGCGATGGCCTTACAAGCCTGAACGGACAATTAACTTGGTGTCTCTGCTTCAAGCATTGCGGGAGCTTTCACTTCTACAGATGAGAGTGGAAATGTAATTAAAGCCGAGGCATGCATGCACACAGCTTTATGAATCTGATGAAAGAAACGTGTCTGCGTCCCGTGAAAAAACTGTGATGATCTCACACTGACTTCAGCCCTGTTTAAATAAAGATGCTTTGCTCAACAGTAATTAGTAAACAGTGTCACATTCATGCAGACAGTAATCTCAACATCTGCTGGACTCTCTTTCTCATTTTTTATCCATGATGAAGACAAAGAAGCGCAGCTGTACCTCTTTTCTTTAATTTTCTTTTCTTCTCTTTGATGGTGATTTGCCCATAACTGACGTCTTCAGTTCTCACTGCTGAGTAGACTGCAGCTGGATCAGTCTCTGCACAATAAAACACACACAGAGGACATCACTGCAGATAGTCATTTAAGTACTGCTGTTAATATTTTGATTATGATGCAAAATTATTTGATCCCCTTCTTTTGTCTCCAGTATTCAAATTCAAATGGACATAATGAAAAACTAAATTTCTTAAATCAGCGACTAGCAGTGAAACAGCTGCTTTAGGGAGGACGCAACTGTGCAGATGATGCAGGCACCTTATCCCAGGTACAAATAAGACAGGATACAAGAACAGAAAAGTTTTTTTCATACAGAAATGTCTTGTTTTGAAACTGAAAACAGAGCTGAACCCCCGCCCCCCAAAGGATTAAAAGTAGGCCATGTGGGTAGTGGAAGCATGCTGCTTCTGCAATCTATGGCCCACAATCATCAAAACAGGTCTGTGGTCCCTACAATAACCAGAACACTTTGTGATGTTACGCTAGTGCTGTGTTGATCTTTGTCTTGTAATAGCAGGCCCTGTCTCCTTATCTCTGCCTTCCTGTCTGTGACCTGAAATCAGTTTGTCATCTTGAAGTATGTCTCAACTCTTTGAAAGCATCTCAAGGACAAATAATGCTGCAGAATGAGCCACTACGGATGTCACTGATGGCAAATACAAAGCCAGGCAAAAGATGTTTCATTTGGGCAGTATAGGTTAGAGCCTTCCACTGAACTGGAGGTTTTATCAATCACTCTTGGCATACGGCTTGATGCCATTCATATAGAAGAGGTAGTTCAGATTTGCTCCTTTCCTTAGTCAGGATCTGTAGCCAGTCTTGTTGATAATCACACAAAGTTATAACAGCAGTGTGGACGGGGCACCTTGGGAAATCCCGCATTAGATGGTGACTGATATTGGCTTGATTTCGGCTCCATTGTTGTTTGTCACTGAAAGTAAAGGGCAGTATATGACACCAGTTATTGCTCTTGCTTGCTTATGTTCAAGGTAGGCTAGGCTTGATTAGCCTGGGGACCCTTACTGGATCTAGACATCTTGGGGGGGAGTCAAACCCCTGACCTGAAGTTCCAAAGCTGAATACGCTATCCAGCTGCTATATATGCTTACTATGTGAGTGTGTTACTATGTGAATGAAGTAAGACTAAAAATTGAAGCTGAAAAGAGAGAAACCATGAAATCTCCTCACCTTTAAGTTTCCTTTTAACAAGTCGTCTCACCAGCAGAACCAGTACCACCAGTAAAGTCACAACACAGACTGACCCAACAGATGACAACACAAAGAGAACTGGAGGAGCAAGTGATGGAGGAAGAGAAGTAGAACGAGGTGGAGGTGTGGATGTAGATGGAGGTGTGGTGGTGTCTTCCCCTAAAATAAAGCAAACACAGTCATTAAGTTGTCGTCACATAGTGAATGTTGAAACCTGCAGAAACACAGACAGGTGAGTGTGTCACCTGTGACAGTGATCCAGCTGGATGGAGACTCTCCATGACCGCTGATGTTACACTTGTAGAGGCCTTCATCAGACCTGGAAACATGCTGGATGGTCATGTGACCTGTAGGCTGCTTCCTGATGAGGGAGCCATCTTTGAAGAAAGCAGCTGGGAGGTTGGAGGGAGTGGTCTTTGTTTTACAGAGCAGAGTGACGTCATCTCCCTCCATCACAGGGAGGACAGGACTCTGCAGGATCACTGATCCACCTCAACACAGAGACAAACTACAGCATTTCATCCATTTACACACAGCTTCATCAACACTAACTCCACACACTCAGCTTACCAGTGACTGTCAGGTTAACCATGTTACTGATGGGACCCTCTCTGGACTCACACCAGTAAACTCCACTGTCAACTGTGTCAGTGTAGCTGATGTTACAAGAAGAACCAGCTGGTTTTCCCCAACCAGGTCCACACTCACTACTGATGTCTTGACTTGTGTTTCTCCTCAGAGTCCATCCAGCAGAGCTTTGAACATCCTCACAGCTCAGAGACACAAACTCGTTCTCAAACAACTGAGAGCTGCTGGGACTCACAGTCAAATGAGCTGTGAGAGAATTTATTACACTCACTGTTATTGCATCATGTGTAGAATGTTCACATTCTTGTATTTCGTGTGAATATTTCATTAGTAATATAGCAAAAAAATATAGAAACACACACGCACTGAAAATGTTACTTTTTTCCAAGAGGTTTACTTACCTTGTGTTGATCTGCTGATGAGCAAAGATGTCTGCACTGCAGAGAAATGAGTCTGTTAGTTTTAACTCTGGTTAAGATCAGATACCATATTTTATAAAGGAAGTAGCTACTGTGACAGCTTGTGCAGAACAAACTAGACCATATTTGGCAAATTTGCACAAGCAGGTAGAACCAATGAGTTTTTCTGGGATTTGCTAGATAGCTCAGTTAACAAGATGCATTCATAATTAACAGTAGCTGTTTCCCCCTCGGATGTCAATTAATCGTTTTAATTTTTTTTTTTCTGCTTTCTGAAATGTGTGGGTTCTGTTATATTTCAGGCGATTCATTTTCATTTCATTTTCCATTAAAAATGGCTGGGTTTGATCTCTGCCTACATTTCACTAGGGCTACCCTTGGAAAAGCCATGATTATCGAACAATGTCTTTATTGATACATAGTAAGGTGTCCAAACTCATAATTAAGGAGTTCATCAAAGGTCATGTATATGAGGGAAATAATTTAATTTTGGCTAATTTTGGCTGATAGAACAGTCTTGAAACACTTCAACATGCAATTCCTTTGTTTTCTTTTCGTTCAACTTTTGAACAAAACAAAACTGCATCCATCTCCTTTCTATATAGTTTTGTATATACTCATACAACATGTAGAATTTTGAAACAGGTCAAAGGTAGAAGTACATCTTAAACACTGTAATTAATAACAGCTTTTAAACCACTTCAGATTTTCTTTGCACACTTGGCCCAATTTCATTTTATTGTCTTGAGATTTCATGTTTTGCCTCATGCATTTCTATCTGTCTCTTTTCCTTCTTTTCACTAAAGCTGCTTTCCTGTTGGATATTGTTGAGACTAATAGCCACAACCCCCGAATCCTGTTCAAAATCTGTAACTCTGTGATCAATCCTTGTCCGGGAATGTCAGTTTTGGCCTCCGCAGCTCTCTGTGAGCAATTTTTAAATCATTTTACAAGAAAAAAATTTATTATCAAGGGCCTCACTTTTACACCCTTCTGTGGTGAATCTTCTTCCTACTTTAGGATGAATGTCAACTTTCTATCAGTTTGAGCCAATTTCACTGTCCACCCTCAAGAGATTAATTAAACAGCTGAGCAGTTCGAATTCTGGATGGTGGATGGTTTTGTTGGAATTGGGCCTTATATTCTATCTTGGATGATGATGAACTATCATTACTAGTGGGCTGTGTGTCCCGCTTTAAACATGTGATAGTGCAACCTGTTCTAAAAAAAAGAGCAGCCAGAATGATCCTGCAAACTATAGGCTGATCTCCAAACTCCCTTTCTTATCTAAAGTATTGGAGAAAATTGTGTTATTGCAACTACAGGCCTACTTAAACACAAATAGTATTAGTGATAAATCTCAGTCTGGCTTTAAACCACGCCACAGTACCGAAACGGCTCTGCAGAGGGTCTTTAATGATCTTCTTTTAATTGCTGACTCAGGTCACCCCGCTGTTTTCATTTTATTGGATTTGCCATCCATCTTCATAGACTTCAGCTTGTTCAAAATGCTGCGGCTTGTCTCCTGGAACATTTGCTTCCATTACTCCAGTTCACACTGACTTAAACTGACTATCCATCAAATATCGTATTAATTTTAAAATCTTGTTGCTTACCTTTAAAATTATAAATAACATTGTGCCTAGCTATCTTGCCGACTTTCTTAGCTTGTATACTCCTAGTCGAGCCTTAAGATCATCTGGTCAATTTATTTAACCCACACTCCTGGTTTAAATAGTGCTTCCCATCTGATAGTACGAGTGCTTGTTTTTGTACTTTGTTAATGTTTAATAACAATGACTATTGCACTACTGTGAAGCACTTTGGTGTACTTTTGGTTTTAAATGTGCTATCTAAATAAAATTGTATTGTATTGTAACTTAACCCAAAGGAAGGCATCTGTGCATCCAGCTTAAATCCATGAAAACATCATCACATTCAAAAGAAAAGTTTTAACCAGTTTAATGTTTAGTGTTTTGTTTTACAGGTGACCTCTTCTGGTCATTTCAACGGTGATTGTATCCTGAGAGCTCTTTTCTTCTTTCTTGAAGTTTATGCCTTTCATACCTCAAATGTGTGAAAAAGATATAACAGTAAAATCCCCCCCACAAAAGAATATGTTATTCATCGGTAGCTACAAAGTTCATACACCAGCTTTTAAACAGTTAATATTTTTTTTTGCACATTTGGTCATCGCATTTGTTTCCTTATGTTGAAACTCACGTTTTAGAGTTCAATTTGTCTTGTAAAATTAAAGTCTGCAACTTTGAAAGTAAAAGCTTAGTGTTCTTTTTGTACAACTTTGACATTAGTAATGTAATTTTTATAATATAGACAGATTTTAATAATTAATTATTTTATAATATAGGCAAATGTCTATACTTACAGAGCAGGCAAAGCAGAGTGGTTTGTCCCATCGTATCGTTAAGTCACATGAGGTTCAGACTATTTCTTACAGCAGTTAAGCCCACCTCCTTCCTCTTTGAGATTTACAGTGTAGTGTGGTTTTCTCTCACCACTACTTGAGGTGCACAGCAGAAAATGTACCAAGAAAATTGGTGCAGTTTTTAAGAATGTCGCTATTCTATAGGAAAGACAAAGAATCTGAACCAATGAGATAAAAGGAAAAAAGAGAGCGATGCAATTAACGAATTAAGTAAGTGAAAGTGTAAGTGATTTAGCAGGTTCAGCTGTCATTTAGGCCCTGACATTAAATCAGGTTGTTAGTCAGGCAGCACTTCTTGAAATCCTAGTGGATCCAGACTAAGCAATATTCCTGGCTACTCTTTGATTCCTGCATTCCAGTTTCCCGCTTTCAGGTTTCACGGGTTAACCTGAACTCAGAACTTTAAAAAAAAGTATTTTACATGCCAAAAAAAAAATTATTTTAAGGTTCTTTCCTACAAATTTTCTTCTTGTTTACGTCTTTGAAATACCTTTAGTAAAAAGTCAGCCAGAAACACAGGTTTCTGTACCTTTTGCCTCTAACATTGTGTAACAGATTAAGATCAGATGGTGGCGTATTTAGGAAAATATATTTGTTATGGCCTGTAATGGGGTAACTGTGCCCCCTAGAGGAGTAAAACTGCACAAGAATGGCAATTTATATTGTTTTATTAAAAATGAGTTAGGCAGCCAAATACAGTTGTTGATTTAGTTCTGAGAGTCAGGCTTATGCTGCTTTGTACCATTCCTCACAAGGCAAGGCAAGGCAAGGCAAGGCAAGTTTATTTGTATAGCACAATTCAACAACAAGGTGATTCAAAGTGCTTTACAGAGACACAAGCATAAAATCCATATTTCTGGTAATTCTCCTAAGCATTTCCTAAATAATCATTTTAATTCTCTAAAATAATTAAACTAATGATGGCTGATATGAAACAGATACAAGCTTCAAACTCGAAGTTGCATTTTTCCTGAACCATTCAGGGAAAATGCCAGAAAAACACACATGAACAATAATTGTTCTTCCCCTGACTGATTGTATGGCTGGTCTAAACCAATGGGTACTGCTACACAATGTGAGATGCTTCGTAAAAATCAATGTCCCCTTCCACAGCACTGCTACTGTAGAGGTTCATGACAGATCCTCCTTAGTTACACAAGCAGCACCCTCTGTTCCCCAAGCACTTCTACAGCCAACTACTACATTACATAAGTTTATAGAATCAACTGACCAATCAAGCCATTTTCCCAAAATTACATATCATTCACCCAAACCCTAGTTACAATCATCATATCTACAGGCAGATGTTGTCCTATTACAAGAGACCCACAGACCTCTTAGAGGTTCGAATGAACTTAAAACACCTGAGTTTCCTAATGTGTTCTCAGCTTGTTATAATTCTAGACAAAGGGGAGCAGCAATTTTAATACATAAAAATATTAATTTCACAGTACTCGATACAGTTATAGATCCAGAGGGCAGATTCTTAATCATTAAACTATCTATACGTGATAAAAAGCTATGTATTGCAAGTGTATATGGTCCAAATGTTGATGATCCCTCATTCTTTCACGGTTTTTTCAGTGCACTCTCTGAACACTTAGATGGCACACTTGTTCTTGGAGGTGACCTCAACCTTGAACTAAATGAAGACATGGATAGGCTCAATACAGCGGGAACTCAGCGTAATTGGCAGTCCACAAATATAATCAAACAGTATATGAGCGACTTTGGTCTTTGCGATGCATGGCGCTCCCTTCACCCCACCAGTAAGGAATATACTTTTTTCTCACATGTCCATCACTCCTACTCTCGTCTGGATTATTTTTTGGTCAGCAGCTCACTGCTGAACGACATTTCAGACACTGAGATTCACCCTATAGCTGTCAGCGATCATGGTCCTGTATCTTTAACACTAATGCACAAGAATAATACTACGCCAAGAAAAAACTGGAGATTTAATATATCACTACTTAAAGATGAAGACTTTATTAAATATTTTAAAAAAGAGTGGACTTCATATTTGAACTATAATGACACTCCCGAAACATCAGCTTCTGTTCTATGGGAAGCAGGGAAAGCTGTGATGAGAGGTAAAATAATTTCTTTCTCATCACATAAAAAGAAAAAAGAAAACAAAAATATTCAGGAATTAGAAAAAAACATCAAATCACTAGAAGAAGCCTACGCGTCCCACCAAGATCAGGAAACATTGAACAAAATACGCAAAACAAAACTAGAATTAAATGAGATAATTGATAAAAAAAACAAAATTCTTAGTACAAAGACTACGCCTACAAAATTATGAACATGGTAATAAATCCGGTCAATTTCTAGCAAATCAGCTAAAAATAAATAAAGAAAAAACAACTATATGTGCTGTTCAAGATTCATCTGGGAACACAATATATGATCCGATGCAAATAAACAACATTTTCAGGGATTTCTATAAAACGTTGTATTCACCACAAATAAACCCATCTAAAAAAGAAATTGATCAGTTTTTGGACAACATAACTCTTCCAAAATTATTGGACACTCAAGCAATGGCACTGGATTCACCACTGACACCAGGTGAACTCCAGGAAGCCCTGATAAGTATGCACAATAATAAGGCTCCAGGTCCAGATGGCTTTCCTGCAGAATTCTACAAAGAATTCTGGTCGATTCTAGCACCAGTTTTCTACAGAACGTTGTTGGAAATTAAAGAAAAGGGCAGACTTCCATCAAATATGAATTCTGCAAACATTAATCTCCTGCTAAAACCAGGCAAAGACCCTGTATATCCCTCAAGCTATCGTCCAATATCCCTTATAAATGTAGACCTTAAAATAATCTGCAAAGCTCTCTCAAAGAGACTGGAGAAAATAACCCCCCTCTTAATTCATCCTGACCAAACTGGTTTCATAAAAGGTAGGCACTCATCAACAAATACACGTAGATTACTTAATTTGATAGACTACTCATACAGTAAAAACCTAGAAACTACAATATTCTCTTTAGACGCAGAAAAAGCATTTGACAGAGTTAACTGGAAATTTCTATTTGCAACTTTACACAAATTTGGTTTTGGATCCTCTTTCATAAACTGGTTAAAAATATTATATAATTCCCCAACAGCTTGTGTTAGAACAAATGACCAGACATCCTCCAGCTTCTGTCTCTTGAGGGGCACCAGGCAGGGATGCCCACTCTCCCCTTCACTATTTGCAATTTTTATTGAACCACTAACAGCAGCAATTAGACAGAATTCAGTAATTAAGGGCATAAAATGCAAGAACGTGGAACATAAAATCAGCCTTTATGCGGATGATGTGTTACTCTTTCTCCAAAATTCACAAACCAATATCTCTGGGGTGATTGAATTGATAAACTCTTTTGCAAGAATATCAGATTACTCAATTAACTGGTCAAAATCTACAGTCCTACCGATTAATTGCTCCTTCCATAATTCCTCTTCTACACCACTGCAATCGGGAAATATAAAATATTTAGGTATTAATGTTTCTCCCAAGCTTGCAGATCTAACTAAATTAAACCATATCCCACTTTTAAAGAAGGTAGAAGATGATCTGGCTAGATGGAAATGTCTACCCATATCACTCATGGGAAGGGTTGCCACTATAAAAATGATGGTCTTACCAAAAATAAATTATTTATTCTCAATGATCCCAACTAAACCGCCACAAGATTGGTTCAGATCTCTAGATTCATGTATGTCCAAATTCCTTTGGAAAAATAAACCCCCACGTATAAGCTTAAAAACACTACAAAAGACCAAGGATAAAGGAGGACTAGAACTGCCTAACTTTCAGCACTACTTCTTAGCCAACAGGCTTCAGTTTATCTCAGGATGGCTAAAACACACCCTCTTAGATGAACCTTGGCTAGATGTAGAACAAGCACTCTGCAATAATCTAGAGATCTCAGACCTACCATTTATCAGCTCAAACATCCAACGACATGAATGCTTTAAAAGCATCAACATCAGCTCTTCTCTGACAGCATGGTGGGAGTTTCTAAAATTGACGGCGTCTTCATTAATCCCATGCAAACGTACACCTATCTGGAACAACCCTGACATATTACAAAACAATAATATGATAAACTTTTCAGATTGGAGTGATAAAGGAATCAAATATTTAGAACATATACTAGAAGGAACAGAATTTATTTCATTTGACGGACTAGTTACACAATATGGGATCAACAAGAAAAGATTTTTAGAATATCAACAAATTAAATCCATAGTAAAAAAGAAATTTAAACCGGGTCAAGTTGAACTACAAACACCACCAAGTGTGGTTCAATTTCTTACTCTTAAACCCCCCAAATTACTATCCAAAATATACAGAATGCTTTCTAAAACAGATGAATCAATATCACTTCCTATTGCAAAATGGGAAGCGGATTTATCAGTTAACTTAGACCTAAACTTCTGGTCTCAGATTTGCTTAAAAACCTTTCATCTAATTAGAAATCCCAGTCTTCAATTAATTCAATACAAAATATTACATAGAGTGCACTATACAGGTCATCGGATGTTCAAGATGGGCTTTACGTCTACCAACAACTGCTCACACTGCCAAACCAATTCACCGGACAATTATATCCACGCTCTTTGGTTCTGTCCACCAGTTCAGAAGTTTTGGCGCGAGATATGTGAAGACTTATCGAAGTGTCTGAAATGTAACATTCCAACTTCCCCCTTAGTGTGTTTGTTGGGCAGCTTAGATAATGTCACTTCAGAAAAGAATATCGCCCATATGGTTTTCACTGCCCTATGCATAGCCAAGAAAACAGTCCTCATGAACTGGAAAAATAAAAATAATCTTAATTCTAACCAATATAGAAATTATCTATTAGATTACATTAGTCTTGATACAGCCTCTGCCACCACATCAGATCAATTGCTCTGGGCTCCTTTGATCAGCTCCATCACCTAGTGGGGGTGGGGGGTCATAGTTTGGTCCCGCCTTCACTGTTGTGATTGGTGTGGGGGTAGGGACAGGCTTAGGGCGTCGGGGGGTTCCCCGGAGGCATCTTCCTTGGGGGGCTCAACCCGGGGTAGCGGTCATGTCCGGTTAGGGGCTCTGTTGGCTCTCCGGTGACTGTTTCCTCGCGGCTGCGTGCAGCGGGGCTAGGGGAGGGTCTGTGCTGACGGACGTGGGTTACTGACCTGGTAGCCTGGCTGCCCCTGGGTGGGTCCGGGATGGGCGTGAGGTTCTGGGGGCGCTCCGTCTCTGGGCTGGGACCCGGACCGGGCCTCGGGGGCTTGGGTCCTGGTTGGTGTGTTGCCGGGGTTGTGGGCGGGTGGGTGCATGGGGGCCCAGCCCTGGAGCAGGGTGCCGCCGGTGCGTCGAGCCACCTGGGGGGCTCTTCAACTGGTGGGGGAGATTGTCACATCTTGCAGGAGCTTTCCTCTCCTCAGGAGCTGCCTCTGCAGGAGGGGGAGATACAGGAGAGGTGGAGGAAGATCTCAGCCTGGGTGTTTATTGTCTTATGTAGTCTGGAAGATGAGTGGATGGTGGGGTGGGTGCAGTTTTCTCTGTGGTGGGGTTGGGTGGACTGTCCCGGGCTCTGTGGGGCCGGGCGGCGCTGCTGCACTGGGCCCGGTCTGGATGGGCCTGGGCCCCCTTTCCCTGGCGGGTCGCGGAGTATGGGGGTGCCTACTGGGGTCAGCGGGGGAGCTGGCCCCAGGGAGGGGTCACTTGCCCCTCCCTTCCTTCCCTCCCCATCTCAGGCTGCCTCCCTCTTCCCGCTCCACCACAACCACCCACACATGCAGGGCCTTGGAGTAGGGGTATGTCACCAGGGTGCAGAGGAGGCTACCCCCCCCTCTGTCCCCTTCTGGCTGCCTCTGCCTCAATTTTATCCCACAACTTAGACATTCACATTACTCACACTCTCATTACACATACATATAGGATCTTGGGGGTGGGCACGATACACGGAGTCCAAAGTACCATCAGGGTGTACACCCCACCCCTGGCATCGTTGCCCACCTCTCAATTTTAAATACACGTAGACATTGAGGGCTAGCAGGAGGGACCATGCGCTTACCTGCTGCTCTCTGGCAGGTAGCTCCAAGCCCTCCTGGGTTTTAAATGCACCTTAGAACACACATGCATCAACATTACAATGAGCGGGTGG
Source organism: Diplotaxodon limnothrissa (assembly GCF_057381915.1). Classification (NCBI taxonomy): domain Eukaryota; kingdom Metazoa; phylum Chordata; class Actinopteri; order Cichliformes; family Cichlidae; genus Diplotaxodon; species Diplotaxodon limnothrissa. Next base: position 30,313,734 of record NC_140598.1, read on the forward strand.
AGGGAGGTTCGGAGTCTTCTCTCACCCCCGTTCTCTGCGACCTGCTGGAGCAGGGGGGCTAGGACTAGGAGGAGGAGTTGGCCGTCCGACTGCGGTCTGGAGTGTGGAGCCTTCCTGCTGCTGCGGAGTCGGGGCGGTCTGCCTCCCCCCACCGCAGGGAAAAGGGAAACACCACCTGGGTCTGGGTGCAGTTCCCCCCTCCAGGGGCGGGGGCACCTAGACCCGGTTTGTAGAGTACGCTTGGGGAGTGTGATCGTGTGTACAACGTCTCTTTATGTCTGTCTCCACGTTGGTTGAGTGTGGAGTAAGTGCATATGAGAGCATGAGGGTGGGAATGGATGTTTGTATCTGTGTGTGCCTGTATGTCTGTGTCTATATGTCAGGTTGGGTGTCAGGCGCCACCTCTCTGGGGACATCTCAGGCCCTCCAAGGTTTGGAGGCCTATCTCCCCCTACCACCACTTCCCCTGCCAGTGGCGGACCCCCTCAGACATCGGTGTGTTGGTGGTTCTTTGTGTCCGGGGATGGGCGTCCAGGTACACACCGGCTCACTCCTTGGCGGCCGCTTATCGGGGCCTGGAGCCTGGGGCTCGCTCGGGCCACTTCGGAGGTGGGGTGCCCCCAGCCTCTCGGCCTGGGGCTCGGTCACTCAGGCGCAGCTGGCTGCCGGCGGAGCTCACGGGCGCGTCACTGCAACTCCCCCTGGCTTCTGCTCCGCGGCTGCTGAGTGAGCCCTCATCTGGGACTCTCCTCAGCTCTTTCCGGGACAGTGGCGCAGCTGCCCCTCTGTTGGTCTTCCTTGGTCTCTTGTGTTCTGGGGGCCTCTGGATGTCTGGAGTTTTGATCTCCTCCACACCTGCTTCACGCCCTGGAGGACGGGGCTGTGGCCCCCCCACACCCTCTAGCAGATTATTACATGAAGGAACCTTTTAAAAAAACAAAAAACAAGCGCGTCCATGCTCACAGGTGTACACACGGGTGATCACACCCACAAACTACACCCTTTTTGGCTCCTACCTCAAAGCACACTGTGTTCTGTTGATCTTATGTGCTGCACAATAATGTTTAACATTTAGTATTTACTGTCATATTCCCATATATCATTGTGATGTTGTTTATTCTATTACTCTTGTTCTCTTCTGCTTGCTTTCTTTTTTCTTTCTCAGCAGGTGATCCAGGTGATTGATATATGCATTTTTTTCTCTCTGCCCGTTCTGTTGGTTTTTGTCTTTTGCCCTTCTCCCCCGTCCCTCTTCTCAGCTGTTTCTCTTTCCCTCTTTCTTTCTCCCCTTCTTTCCCCCAGTCAAGTCTGTCCCGTATTCAGTAAGTGAAAATAAAATAAACAATAAAAGGTGAATCAAATGGACCATTACGGCAAGGCTGGGATGGTCAATTTGGTAAAGTAAATCCGTTGGGCATCTTTGTTTGCCTTTAGACAACAATTCTGATGGCAAAAGAGCCAAACGGGACAGGCAAAAAAAAAAAAAAAAAAAAAAAAAAAACAATCATCATATGATTATTGAAAAAATGTTTTTCTGTCACCAGATGTCACTAAAACAAAGCATTGAATAAAGGAACCCATTTTAAATAAAACTGATAAAAATGTTCAATACTGGTTTACTTTTCTATTTGCACATCGCTAAATGTGGATCCAAATTCAGACTCTTGAGGCAGAATGGAACCTTAACTAAAAGTGAGTCTTTATATATGGGTGTGCAAAATACAAATGAAAAGTGCAGGCAGCTGGGGAACACAGAAGGAACTAACCAGCCATAACAGGACGAAGGAAGCAAAACAGGATGAGAGATTGTGAAAATAAAAAACGGCAATCGGCATGAATAATCAGGTCTAAACTACTGGTGAAAAATCTTTCATGACATTGCAGATTTCTGATATTTTGTGTAAATGCAAGCATGTAACGCAGGCCTGGACCTGGAGCCTGGGCCTGGAAAGCAGGGCTTGAAACAGTTCTGTTCTGTTTTCTAGCTTTCCAGGGCCGGTGTCCTGCAGGTTTTAGATTTGTCCTTGATCCAACACAGCTGATGTAAATGGCTAAATGACCTCCTCAACATGTCTTGAAGTTCTTCAGAGGCCTGGTAATGAACTAATCATTTGATTCAGGTGTGTTGACCCAGGGAGAGATCTAAAACCTGCAGGACACCGGCTCTCGAGGCCTGGAGTTGCCCACCCCTGATGTAACATTTTGATTATTTCAAATAAAAAACAAATGTGAAACATTTATTCTTGCATGAACTACCACACATTGTGTAGCTTTCGTACTTATTTACATAAAGTCAAAATTCACATGTTTTATGTAACTCAAATGTTTAATTATGTGGGCTTAAGAAAATAAAGTTATAGACTATATTTATATGAAACACGTGCATACTAACTGCATTTGATGAATTTTAACCATATATACAATGCATCTTTGATTTCCACCCTCTAGATCCCTCCCTGGCACTAAAGTCCCATATTGTTACAAGAAAGAGGTTGTCATATTTGTCATATGTCAAAGTCTGTTCTCCATGCCATTGTCAGGAACCTGGTGTCACAGTCCTGGGTCGGTGACGCCAGTGTTTTCTGTTTTCTATTATTAATCTTAGATTTCTTGATGTGTCTTTGTTAGTTCTTAGGTTTTGGTTCTGTGTTAGCATTGTGCCTCTGAGTTTAGTCTGTGGATTTTTACTTTGAAGGTCATTGTATTCTGTTTTGCTTCCTCCCCACCTCATATTTGTAATTACTGTCAGCCGTGTTTCCCACCTCTCTTTTTAATGTCTGCGTGTGTTCCCGTTCGTTGTTGCGTCATCCCCATCCTAGCCTGTGTGTTCTGTTTTCTAGCTTTCCAGTTTGGTTTCTGTTTTCCTTTTTGCCAGCAATAAACCTGAGATTCTTTGAGTTTAATTTTCCGCCTCTGTGAGTCTGCATATTGGGTCAGTTTCCTGCCTGCCTTCACACAGACCATGACACCTGGGTCTAAGGAACCGAGGGTCCATGAGCAGTTGGTGACTCATATTATATTATCTGTTTTTGCTGCACTGTGCTGCAGTTCCTGTGTTTTCATGCTTGTATGTATAGGCAGGTGTATGTGTGTCGGTGTGATAGGCACCTTCATGCCTGGTGGATGTGGCCCTGCCAGGTGGCTGACCACACCTGAAGATCATGCTACGCACCTGCAGCTGATCAGCCTGTAGGAGGAGCTACTTAGGAGTGTGGTGGAGCTCTCTTTGACGGTGGATTGTTGCGTGAGGTTCCACGTCAGTATTCTTAGTGAGATGCCTGCTGTAGAAAAGTGGCTTTATGGTAGTGATGGCCAAATGAAGCTTTCTGAAGCACTGAAGCTTGGATTGAAAAACGGTTCATTACTCGAAGCTTTTCAACACAGTCCTCTCTGGTGACATCTGGTGGCCAAAAATATGAAGAGCAGCTTGAATCCACAAAATAAAACCAACTGCTTCATAATGACTGCCCACTCTACAGAGTGGAATTCTGTCTGATGTTGGGCCACTTTGTGTTGCTTTAAACGTGTATTTTTTGGGGTGACAAAAATGTTGTTTTTCTTTAATACATAATTTTGAGCAGTAAACTCTGCTTGTTTAAACATGCACCATTGTGTGATTTTTCTTTGCTTGTGACTTCTTGATGTTGGTAAATACAATAATTGAAAAATACCACGTTACATATAATATACATATGATAATGTACAACACATTATGGAGTATGTTTCTGCTGTGAGGTCCCGCCTCCATGTACTTATGCAGTTAATCGCTAGACGGGTATTTTTATAAATAATATTATATTTTGGGAAATTTTCCCAGACATATTTTTGACCTGGAGGTAGATTTGATTGTGAACTGGAAAGGGAAAATGCTTATGAACTTGCAAATTAAAAACATGATGCATTTAAAGTAGCCCTTTTCCATTTGTATTTAAGAAGAGAATTTGTTCTAGTGTGCGTTCTAAGTTCTCTTGCCTTAAGGAAAATCCCTTCACATGGCACAGAAGAGGCTGGAGCGCACAGAAACTGGTAGAGATGCAGTTATATGGTCTATCTGGGCCCCACAAACTATCAGCTAATGAGAATAAATAAATTCAATTGCTGCACATTTTTTGCAGACTAGCAGTTTAAGATTATTTAAAACATAAATTATTTCTTTTTATAACATTAAATGTAAAGAGTCAAATAGAAGTCTTTCTAAAGTTATTTAATGATATTGTAGCGGCTCAGGGCTGTTCGGGGTTCTGTTTGTACAGTTATGTTTTGTGTATGTTGCCATGGTGACGGGTGACGCCCTCTCGCTGCGACGGTGTGTCCTTCCGGGGTCAGAGGGCGCCCTGTGTGTTGGTGTTGTTGCCGCGCTGAGCAGTTAGGTAGCGGCAGTGTGTTTTTCTGCAAAACGGCTGTGCTCCCTGGCTAGCTCACGGGAAGCACGACCAAACGATACCTCCGTCTCCTCCTTGTCTGAGCTCGCCACAATATTTATATTATGAAAAGCAGATTTTTGACATTTTAAGTTTGTCCCGTTGTCAGATAAAATAAACACGCACAAAACAAAAGCAAACAACAAGAACACAAAGCTGGAAAACCCACCCGATTGACCAAAATCAACTCAAAATATTCCCACACAACAGAACCTACTCTATTCCTCGCTGGCTCCAAATCTCTCAGTAGAAATATCAGTGGTTCGCTATCTGTCACCATCAAAACACTCCACAAATCCCGCGAATGATTCGCTTCCTTATAAACCATTGAATCAGATACCGAGGCAGTCAGATATGTAAAGAGCTTTGGGGTCCTTAGGGACTAGTAAAGCGCTATATAAATACAGGCCATTAAATGAAGCATCGGACGTCACTGATCACGTGACTCTGGCCAAACAAATCAAGCTTCGACACACGCACCGGAGCGTCAGCTTCAAGCGGGCCATCACTACTTTATGGCTGTCTCCCCCAGGAGGAGTGTGAAAGGCCAGAGAGAGGAGACAGGGGAGCAAAGAAAAACATGGACTTTTTGGAGACGGCACGACACGGGAGTCAAGGGAGTGCACGGCAATTTTTTGTGTGAATTATTTACACCACTGTAAATAAATGCACTGTTCATCACAAAGAGTCCAAGGTTTGTGTCTTCATTTCCCACATCCCCAAAGTGTGCCACACAGCCAGTGACAGCCATGGATTTAACACCTTTCCTCTGCTTTTTCCTTACTACATATTTTTGGGGATTTGCTTCTGCTCTCGATGGTAAGCTGAACAGCACAAGTATACGCAAACAAGTTTAGAAAATTATATAGAAAATAATTAATTGAAATATTTTTTTTCAGGTCAAGCTGTGCTTTCTGTAGTATACTGACAGTTGCTCTCATAACTCAAGTAACCGTTCTAAAATAACTTTGTCACTGATGTCTTCAAAAAGGTCATTATAACCAGTGTTGGGAAGGTTACTTTTAAAATGTATTCCGTTACAGAATACAGAATACATGCCCCAAAACGTAACGGCGGTACATGTATTCCGTTACTCCCCAACACTGATTATAACCCAGTAGTTATTAAGACCAGTAAAACCAAATGTCAAATACGTGCATGATTTGTGCTTCTTCCCTCTCTCCTTCTGTAATGCATTTTTGCTTGATGATATGAAACAGTATATTTAAACTTTATATTGTTTTATATTTTATTAAGCACTAGCAGTGTCTGCCTATTATTGTCTTTCTTTTTTACCTCTACTACTTTCGACCTTTATCTACTGGATTGAAAGAAAAGAAAACGAATTTCCTGTTCGGGTTTTTCCCCTTCTGTTAACAAGAAACTTGTGTTGCTTACTTCAGGCTAAGCAGGTATTTTGAGTCACTCCAAGGTAGACTTGACAACTGATATGATGATAATTTAATTTTAAAGGATTATGAACAGTCAGTCATTGCATTTCATTTGTAGATAAACATGGGAAAATGTTGACATTTGAATTAAGAACAACACTAACATGGAGTATAATAGTATAAATGGAGTTAATTATTATACTACTGGTTCTTGGTGGAATGGATATATAAGATTAAAAAAAAGGTTGAGCAGCACCGCCGTGACATTGTACATTTATGGCTCAGAGATATATTTCTTCTGGAAAGAGAACGTTAAACTGTCAAAGCGTCAAAGGCTCATTTGACAGTGACGTGCTTTATATAAATATTTTCTTTCTTTCTTTTCTGTTTGACTTAGACCAAAAACAAGTTGTAGAAGCTGGAGAGAATGCACTACTGAAGTGTTGTGATTCCAGTATCGGTAAAATCGAAAAGTTATCATGGATCAGGAGAGATGTGGGAACAAATCTGCATGTTTTCTTCTACCGAGAAAATCGCCTCTATGAAAACATCCAGCATCCATCCTTTCGTGGCCGAGTGAAGCTGAGTGATCCACAAATTAAAGATGGAAATGTGTCCCTCATTCTCTTCAACACCACCACTAATGACACTGGAACATATGAGTGTTATGTGGTAGGCACTCACGCTGGACGCCGTAAGAGAGCAGTTTCTGAAGTCCAGCATGTAGTGCAGCTGAAAGTTAAATCTATAAGTAAGTTTTGGCATCTTTAGCCTAAGTTAGATGAAATCTACACAATGAACCTTTTTTTTTCCTTTTTAATAAAGCAAAAGCCATCATACCTTAAAACTGTAAGAAGATCAGAAGTCTGTTTATATGATTTTAAATTGGTTTCATTTTAAGTATCGTGTCAAGTGTTTTTAATGTAAATTTATTGATCAGTGATGTTACAATTTACAAACAAATTAGAAACTAACACAAACAAATTCCAAAGTTTACTATGATCTTTCACTGCTTCTTCCATTTATTAATTGATAATGTCTGACAGCACCTCACGCATGTTTCTCACCTGCAGGTCAGCCACGAGGACTCACGGAGGATGGATCTGTTGAACTGATGGTTGGTCTGTCAGCTTCTGCTGGGCTTCTTGTTGCTACTGTTGCTGGTTTTGTGATCTACAGAAAATTTGCGAATTCAAATTATCGCTCTCCTTCTGAACAAAAGCCAGTTTCCAGGACTCCCAAGGAAACTGGAAAGATGACAATGGAAGTCCAACCCGAGAGTCCTCTCCTATTAAACAGTTAAATACAGACTGAAGAAGTCACTTGGACGAGAGATGAAACGTTTCTCCTACAAAACGCTACGTCTGAATGAACAGAATCAACTTTTGGAGAGTTAAATATATAAATTTTTGTTTTCAAGTCTCAAAACAGAGTTAAAGCTAATGTGCACTGTTGTTCTCTCAGCCCACTGAGAGGAAAAGCACATCTTTATCAAAAACTCCTGCAACAACCTCTTTTTGTGGATTGTGTGTTTTTATTGTCTACTTTTTTTTTATTTAGGAAAGTGCATGTTAATTACATGTAAAAAAAAATTACATGAATGTAAACATACCAGATTATAGCCAAGGGCTAATTTCCATCTGTTGTCCATAAAACATAAAAAATAAACATAATAATTCATAAAAAATTCATAATTCATTCATAATAAAAACTCCATCACCAAACTCACACATACACACCATTCTTTTCCCAAATAAAACATTAAAACTGTACAACTTATACATGATCACACACTTGATTTGTCCATAACCAGTTTTTAACCTGTGCCTTTAAGAAGTTGAATGTCGAGCATTCTCTAATGGATTGAGGAAGACTCTTTCACAGATGGCCACCCTGGACAGAAAGGACGTTCTGCCCAAATTCTGTCCGTCTGTGGGGTTGTAGCTCGAGTGGTCCTGTCTGAGCTTTCTTTATGCCTAATGAACTGCTTTAGTGGTGGTGGAGAAAGGGAGCGTGAGACTTTATATATTAAACACACTCTTTTAAATTTCACTAAGTTATTGAAGTTCAGTAATTTGTGTTTTTTTAACACATGACAGTGGTGGTGGGAAGTCGGTTTTTTGTCAAGTAGTTTTAAACTTCTTTTATAAATGTTTTCAATAGTTTTAAGTGTTGTTGGACAAGCAAGTGACCAGGACGTGAAACAATAGTCTATATGAGAGATGATCATACTAGCCATGGTTATTTTCTAGAGAAGTGATTATACAAGCCTTTGTTCTTCTGGTATGCTGTTGCTCGTGTTCAGGAAGATCTAATTACACTGGAATCTTGAGAATCTAGTTCCTGACTGATTAGAATTTCAAATGCATATTTAAAAAAGTTCCACTACCATCTCCTTTTATTTCCTCATTCCTTTAGTCTTAAAGTGCGCAAAGTTAAACTCACAATCCAACAAGTGACTTTATCTCACAGTGGGTAAATCCAGGGAATTTCTTGTTATTGTTAACAAGTTAATATGAATTAAAAGAAGGAAAAATCTCCAGCTTCAAATGGACAATGTTTATGACATTTATTCTGCTCTTACCTTGTGTTCTATGAGGCAATAATGTTGACTGACAGGAGGCGTGAACATTGGCAATGTTGGCAGAAAAAACACACAAGCCTTAATTAACACTAAAACAAACACACACACCTGACTATGACTGGAACTTAGTCTTAGTCACGTCTTTCACATTACTAAAGGTAAAGTCACCTCTTTGGTCTTGCAATGGGGATAAATAGAGTCCAGACGAGTACAGAGCTGCACAGATTTATCAGGACTGTTTAACACTTTATAGATATTACATTGCATAAAGAAAACACTTCACTTTGCTTAACCTGTAAACCATGTGCCAGGTCACATCTATAATCTTTGATATTTTTATAGAAGAGATTTAACTGTCAGCAGTTCACATTTATGTCCCTTTATTTATATGATTTGCGGTGCTAAGGCTTAAGATGTAATGTGTAGGCCTGCTCCTACTGCTCTAGGTCAGTAAATATCAGCTGCAATATGTACATTAGCAGTAAAGTAACACAAAGACTCATATATTACTATCACGGGGGTCTCAGGGACACAGGGAATAAAGCTTATCCCAGCTCTATAAACTAAACAGGTCACAGTTACAAATATGTGTGTCTTTGAATGGTGAGAAGATTAAAGAGTGCACACAGGTGAACTGTCCCTTTAAACGCTCCTGTCGTGTTCACCTCCCGCCCCTTACTTTAGTGTTCCCATTCTTCAAAATTGACCAGCCAGTTTTAACTGCTCTTAAATCAGCACAACAACCAACAAATCTTTTATTCAACATTCTTCATCTGTGAACAATGTCTCAAAGTAGTGTTTAATATTATAATATTAATATGAATTAACTGCAGTAAAAATACAAATGGGCACTGAAAACATATTACAAAACGAATGAATGAAAGTAAATAAAAAACCAAAGACCAAACTCAACATGAAGCCTTGTGTGTGTGTGTGTGTGTGTGTGTGTGTGTGTGTGTGTGTGTGTGTGTGTATCATGCACATGTGTGGCATGTGACAGTCAGGTGAGGGCCTTGCAAACATAGGCATCACATTTGCAGCATCTCAGGCTTGTTTTGTTGTCTCTCGGGGCACAGAGCTCACAGCGCTTCCTTTTCTGCTCGTGTCTGTGTTGGGGGAGAGCAGCCAGGCCGGTGGCTGGGGCTGGGGCTTGCACACTCTTCACCAGACTGGCAGAGGCTGGTGTGCGGGGAATGTGCTGGCGCCGTTGAATAAGAGGAGTCACCAAAGCTTTCCCCAGCTCTGCTAGGAAAAGTCTCTTCCTGAAACGCTTCCCCTGATTCCAGGTTGGGTTGATGGCTGTCCACACCACATATGCGTTGAAAGCAGACACATCAAGGATCTTGTGGAACAGTGCCACAGGCCAACGAGCTGTCATTAGCTTGCAGGTGTATGTGCCAGTAAACTGCAATAAAAGGAACAATAAATAAGAGATTGGGAACATATTGAATCTGTCGTACACAAAATGCTATGATTCACATAAATGAAAATGAAATACATGCAGGATCGATGAAACTTTACATTACCTTATCAAGGCAGTCAACAGCTCCTTTGTTCTTCTTGTAGTCCTGGATTATAAGGGGCTTCCTGTCCTCTGTGGTGCTGACCGCGGCGTCTTTGTGTGGCGTGCTCATCGGGATGACATTTCTATTCTCCGTGGGAAAATCCAACACAAGTGTGTGTGTGTCAGTGAAAGCACATGTTGATGAGAGTGCCTCTCTTCCTCTACTTTTTCTGCATAATCCATCATACAAAATGTAATCAAATGGAAAAGTCTCTTTTTAAAACTTGTTTTATTAGTTTTAATCTTTTAACTTTATGCATCAAGCAAAAATTTAATTATATGCAACATTCTCTGACTTGAAGAAATTAGTTTAACATTTAAACCTATTTTCTGCACATTCCAGCACATAAAATATTTTTTTTTTGTTTACACTCACTCTTTCAAATAGATGCAAGTAAAACATGGCAGAACATAAATAAAGTCAAAGACTCAGCGGTCCTGTTGCTCTATTTTCACCTGTAAAGCAGGAGTAGGGTAGGCAGAGGTGTGCTCTGGTGCAGGTGTGCCGGAGCGGTCAGTGGAAGAATCCGCGAGTTTCTCTGTGAGTTTCCCATTAAACCCTCACGCTGCACGAACGTGGCACTCGCTTACGTCATTGTCATGAGACATTTTCGCAAAAAAATCACGGTTTTAGTAACGCAGTAACTGAGCGTTCCTACGGGAAAGTAACGGTAATCTAATTACCATTTTTGCAATAGTAATCCCTTACTTTACTCGTTACTTGAAAAAGTAATCAGATTACAGTAACGCGTTAACGCGTTACTGCCCATCTCTGGTTGTCACATGTGGTATTATGCACTTGGAGACTGGTTGTTTTGTCCAGCACAACACACACGCCCTGGTTTTCGTCGGCTCCTCCACTACTGGGGTTCCCCGTGTATACCTGCATATTTCAGGCATAGCTGCTCCTGGCGTCACATGCTACCCAGACCTTTATTCCACTGTGGCGTGGGTGTGGTCTCTGGCCAGCTGCAGAGGAGGGGTGACGCAGTGAGCTCCTGGGGTGGCACAGGGGCGGGGTGAACAGGTGTGCTGGGATCTGACAGTGATTGTGTCTCTTTATATGTTGGCAGTGACAGTCGGAGGAGGGAAGCGGACGTGACAGCAGAGAGAGAGCGGGTGTGTCTGTGTCCCAGTAAAAACCACAGTATTAAATAAAAATTCTGCTGTCATCATATTCGCTCCAGCTTATGTTTCTTGGGTCCAACATTACATCCACATTTCCCTGGATTGCTTAAAATGTACACCTTGAAGGGACAGCGACCTCTGAAAGGAACCAGGCAATCATCAACCGTCACCTCAGGGCCTGGATTGTACATAAGCGCCACTGCTGCACAGTTCAAAAGCAAAAGTGGTTTTTATGGAGAACAGCTACCATCCAAGCTCTCTCAAAAATATCTGCTGAATCATTTTTTTCCTTTAAAACAAGTTTATCATTTAAATTTAAATGATGCCTAAAGAACGTGTAAGTGTCTGAGCACAAACTCTGGATGTTAAAAATGTGATCAGATGAGTCTATTCAGTAGTGCGTTGTCAGCTCGAACCTGTTTTTTTGTTGGGTCTTTTTTTCTTTTTCTCTATAGCTTTGCTCTTAGTGTTTTACAGTTCAATTCAATTGTATTTATACAGCGCCAAATCACAACATCATGTCATCAGGATAACACATCTCATGAAAGACTGAAATATGCTTTAAAGAAAAACTCCAGAGCAGAGATGATTCAGCTGGATCAGAGGGAGTTTCCTCAGCAAGCTGCCTGTGTGTAATTTTTGGCTCACACTTGCTTTCACAAGTTGGATAAATCAGACTGTATCAATTCAGCCACATCTTCCCCTCTTATATGTAAATTGTCAGCAGTGCTGTGACATTTGTGCCACATGTGGCCCAAACAACACTCATTTTCACTCTGTCTGTGGCTATTCGTCGAATTCGGGGACTACAGTGTTATTTTATGTAGCTGTTTCTCTTGTTGACAGTTGTGCCAAAAGTGATTGTCTGTAGTTTTTTATGTGTAATGTCTTTACTTATATTTGTAAATACATGTTAGTGAACAGTTTTTGCAAATTTAAAAATTGCCTATTTTAACATAACATATACCTTTATAAAGCTAGTGTTATATTTTTGTAATTCCTGATATCCTCTTGGCCAGATTACTTCAAAAAATACATTTTTAATTTAAATTAGACTTTTTAACTCGATAAATAAAGGATACATCAGTTTGACAAAAACTGATTGCAGCTTCTGCCTTCTGACAGGAACGTGGTTTGTGGCTCAAAATGACATGATATCATTACTTATATCCATCTGTAATGTGTTTCACGTATTATAGGTCATGTACATTTGTTTAAATATGGGAAATCCTTTTTTGGCATATACTGAAAATCTGTATTTGGTAGACAATGACTTTTTCGGCACAACACTGACGTTTTAAAATGGCGGATTGGATACTTATGAATGAGATGTTCTCATGACTTATCAAGTGATGCCACTGATCAGCCAATCGGTGGCATGCAGTCTGATAAGGTGACATTTTAATACCTTCTCAGATTGTTTGAAACCCCAGCCGAGCAGATACTAAAAAGTACCTGGTACCAGGAACTATGACTCAATGGAAAACCCGAAAAACAGTAGTTGTGATCAGAGCTGTTTTGATTCTTTAAATAACAGGGAAACATGCAGCGGTGTTTCCTTTATGACCTCTATTAGCAGAGTAAACACTGGAGCATCCTTTATGATAAGAGAGCTGTATGAAGGGCAGGGATAGCTCAGTAGGTAGAGTGGTTGCCCCATGATCGGAAGGTCGGGGGTTCGATTCCCCTTAACAGCTACCCTGAGGTACCCCTGAGCAAGGTACCATCCCTACACACTGCTCCCCGGGCGCCCAATGGCTGCCCACTGCTTCACTGAGTGAATGGGTTAAATGCAGAGAGCAATTTCCCCACGGGGCTCAATAAAGTACAATAATGTACACACTTTCTTCTTCTGAAAACCTCTCATCATTCCTTCACCTCGTGATGTTTTCCTTCAACGACAAGGAAACATGATGAGCCAGAGACAGAGTTTTAAACTATTTGTTTCTGTCATTCAGCAGAACAGCGAAATAACAGACTCAGAAAATCAATGATGGGGAAATCTGCTGTTGCTCTCAAAGGAAGTCATTTAAATGTTTCGAGTACTCCGAGACTTGACAAGAGAGAGAGATAGAGAGAGTGAGAAGGCCACGCCCAACAGCAGTTTGTTTATCAGTGGAAAGTTTCTAACATTTATTCTGTGATTTCACCCATTTGAGACATTTTAATGACATAAAGATCACTGTGCATGACTTAGATAGATTTAAAGAAGCTTTCCCTTATTAAAGGTCAGAGGTCACAGTCAAGGCCTTGTGTGTTGTCGGTCTGACTGGGCTTCCACCTGCTGGTGATATCCTGTCAAAGCACTTTACAGTGACACTCCACAAACAAAAAAAAGGAAATTGGGTGGTTGTTACAAAAGTCTAACTTTTAATTGGTACAAAATAATTTTACGTTTCTCTGATGAACGTAATTAAATCATGCAGGATTTGTATGAAATTTAACAACTTCATTTATTCTTGTTCAGATGACATGATACAATCTAGTAAGAGTGGTTAGTTGCCCGGACTCACAAAATTCACAAGATCACACAAGATTTCAAACAACAGGAAAAACACTGGAGTTATAAGAGGCAGACAACTATGCACGCATCACATGTATGCTGTTGCTATTTATTGTGGTTTAACCTCTCAAGGACAAAAAATGCTGCATCAAACCTTGCAATCATAGTTTTAATACTTTTGCGACACATATACTGGCAGCTCGGTGGTGCAGTGGTTAGCACTGTTACCTCACAGCAAGAAGTAGGAGAAGGAGTTCAAATCCACAATTGGGCAGTGGGTTCCATCTGGTTTGCAGTTATTACGCCTAGGTTAATATGTCATTCTAAACTAATTTTAATGTTTTTTTCTCTGTATGTGTTAGCCCTGTCATAGACTGGCGATCTGTCCAGAGTGTACCCTTCCACTTACCCTATCACATCTGGGATAGGCCCCAGCTCTGGGTCAAAAATGGGTCAAAAGAAGGAAAAGTCAAAAATAGTGAGATATCTTGCAGAGGGATGCAGCAGTCTCAAAATTGCAAAGCTTCTGAAGCGTGATCATCGAACAATCAAGCGTTTCATTCAAAATAGTCAACAGGGTCGCAAGAAGCGTGTGGAAAAACCAAGGCGCCAAATAACTGCCCATGAACTGAGAAAAGTCAAGCGTGCAGCTGCCAAGATGCCACTTGCCACCAGTTTGGCCATATTTCAGAGCTGCAACATCACTGGAGTGCCCAAAAGCACAAGGTGTGCAATACTCAGAGACATGGCCAAGGTAAGAAAGGCTGAAAGACGACCACCACTGAACAAGACACACAAGCTGAAACGTCAAGACTGGGCCAAGAAATATCTCAAGACTGATTTTTCTAAGGTTTTATGGACTGATGAAATGAGAGTGAGTCTTGATGGGCCAGATGGATGGGCCCGTGGCTGGATTGGTAAAGGGCAGAGAGCTCCAGTCCGACTCAGACGCCAGCAAGGTGGAGGTGGAGTACTGGTTTGGGCTGGTATCATCAAAGATGAGCTTGTGGGGCCTTTTCGGGTTGAGGATGGAGTCAAGCTCAACTCCCAGTCCTACTGCCAGTTTCTGGAAGACACCTTCTTCAAGCAGTGGTACAGGAAGAAGTCTGCATCCTTCAAGAAAAACATGATTTTCATGCAGGACAATGCTCCATCACACGCGTCCAAGTACTCCACAGCGTGGCTGGCAAGAAAGGGTATAAAAGAAGAAAAACTAATGACATGGCCACCTTGTTCACCTGATCTGAACCCCATTGAGAACCTGTGGTCCATCATCAAATGTGAGATTTGGGAAAACAGTACACCTCTCTGAACAGTGTCTGGGAGGCTGTGGTTGCTGCTGCACGCAATGTTGATGGTGAACAGATCAAAACACTGACAGAATCCATGGATGGCAGGCTTTTGAGTGTCCTTGCAAAGAAAGGTGGCTATATTGGTCGCTGATTTGTTTTTGTTTTGTTTTTGAATGTCAGAAATGTATATTTGTGAATGTGGAGATGTTATATTGGTTTCACTGGTAAAAATAAATCATTGAAATGGGTATATATTTGTTTTTTGTTAAGTTGAATAATAATTATGCACAGTAATAGTCACCTGCACACACAGATATCCCCCTAAAATAGCTAAAACTAAAAACAAACTAAAAACTACTTCCAAGAACATTCAGCTTTGATATTAATGAGTTTTTTGGGTTCATTGAGAACATGGTTGTTGTTCAATAATAAAATTATTCCTCAAAAATACAACTTGCCTAATAATTCTGCACTCCCTGTAAATCCTACACGTTCTTTGAACAACATTGCTTTTATTTTCACAGACTGTACACAAAAATGAAACAAACATGAAGGCAACAAAGAACCAAAAACTAGAGACAAAAGTAATTAAAACTCAGAGGTTTTGAAAAATGAAATATAATAATCATTTAATTCCAAAGAAGTGTTTTGGATTTTGTATGTGTTTTGTCTCTAGGGGCCACCGTAATGACCATATGCACAGAGCATGTACAAGAATTTAAATTTGCAATGCTCCCATGGCCCTCAGTGTATGAACAACAATGAAGAACTTAAAGATAAAAAGATCAAAATAAATGGTTTGGTATGGCTGTGGGGCAGGTGGTTCAGAGGGAAGAGGTGAATGCAGGTCTGGAGTTTTTGTGTGTGAGAGTCTCGAGAGGGACAGAGCAGGGATAGCCTAAAGGCCAGAGAGGGGAGGTGCATTTCACCATAGGTCTTGAATGCAGCTATGGACGAGTGCGCCGGACAACAGCAGCATGTGGAGCAGCTTTAAAGGTATGAAAAGTGATTAGATTTATTTTAAGTTTCTTATATCTATGTCTTAAGGTTTCTGTTGAATAGGAAAAGTACACCAAAAATCTAAATTTCAGCATTTTCTGTCTGAATGTAAAAAGTTATTTCACAATGATGCTAATATTGGTTAGCTAGTTGATAATTTGGAAATATGTTTTAGCCAAGTAGCCCGAATAAGCAAACCACATATAAATTAGACATTCAGAACTGACTTAGCTTAAAAATCAAGATACGTTTGATCAAACTTGGTCTTTGACAACCAAAGTTTCAATATTTTAGGGGATTTCAACTTTCTATGCTTTTATGATTTTAAAATAAAAAAGTTTATTAGCAGCCTTAGGTTTTTCACGTGCAAGCTAGGAATGAGTATTACTTTGTTGATTAAGAGGTGCTAATCAAAAAGAAAAAACTAGCCTAACTTCACATACAGGTCTATTATGATATTTGTTTTATTTATTTATTATGTCACCCATATGTCACAAAAATTTGATTTGCAAAATACAGATTCCTCAAGCGATGAGAGTGAATCAGCGGCTGCTTAATATGGACATTAAACAATAAGAGATCCAACATGTCCTCTTATCTGGACCGACAGCACTGATCACAGTGAGGATTACAGAGTCTGTTACACATACTAGTCGTTCTGTGGTGAAGGAAATGTGTCTCTATTAGAAGGACCAGACCTCAGACCTCATACTTCCATTCTTCTTGTTATCTCCAAACACCTTCTTGTCCCATTTACGTCTCTGTTCTAGTGTTCATGTCCCACCCTCTCTCTCTTTGCTCGTTTGTCACTTTGTCACGTCTCATTGCAACCAGGGAGATCTGCCTGACCCAGGATCAGACACTGAACCTCAGCCTGAGGCAAGGGTGGGCAACTCCAGGCCTCGAGGGCTGGTGTCCTGCAGGTTTTAGATCTTAACCTGGGTCAACACACCTGAATCACATGATTAGTTCATTCCCAGGCCTCTGGAGAACTTCAAGAAATGTTGAAGAGGTCATTTAGCCATTTAAATCATCTGTGTTTAATCAAGGACACACATAAAACCTGCAGGACACCGTCCCTCAAGGCCTGGATTTGCCCACCCCTGGCTGAGGTGTAGATAGTTGTTTACCATTCATTCAATTGAATTTGATTTATAGAGCACCAAATCATCACAGCTGTTGCCTCTCATCTTCTATCAATAAAGTTATGTTTTATATTCACTCTCATGTTGTTTACCTTTTACATTAGAGCAACCAAATCTATATTAAAAATACTGCAAACTTACTGAAGCTGCATGTATGACCATGTTTTTCTGCACTTGTGCACAATGGTACCTCTGTCGCTCTCTCTCACAAACAAGAACACACACACAGACACACACACAGCCTTTATCTTAAACGGTGCAATATAATAAATATAATTATCACATGTTTAGTCATTACCACAAACATAAATTATTTTTTTCTTTGATCGGAGGATCAATCAGTGAAAGAGATGCGCTACCGTAAACCTCAGTGTAGAAGCGCAAGGAAAATTAACCCGCAGCTGCCATCACCTGACCACATGTAAGTCACGTGTGTGGAGGCTCAAATGCAGCAATGCGTAGCTGTAGTGTCTCCGTGATGTACGAACATATATAAAGAGGATTGGATCCCCGCAAAATGCGCATGTCAGTGTTCGTGTTGGAGTTTAACTTGTGACGTAGAGCTCGTTACCATGGAGCCTGCCGACAGAAGAAGGGGTTCCCCTCTATGGCAGCACTTTGAGCTGATCTCTCCCAATAAGGTACTCCATACAATATACCTCCATCCTTCGTGCATCCTTCGTGCATCCTTCCTCCATCCTTCCTCCATCCTTCCTGCATCCTTTATCCATCTATACTCTTTCTATCCTCCATCTGTCTGTTCTGCTGATCCGTATCAGCGTCACGTGACCACAGTCTTTGCTCCATGTTAGAAACACTGGAGCGGAGTCACCATAATCATCTCATTTTCTGCTGGATTTATTTAAATGTTTATTGAAACCATAGCGACACATTTTTGATCTCAGCATCTCTCGCCCTTTAAACACGTTAAAATGACTGAATCTCACAAAATGATACGTAGCCATTTTTGTTTCCATGGCAACAGCTGAGCAGCATCTTCACCACCAGGTGGAGCACCAGTCTGATCATAGGCTGGAGGAAACATGGTGGATGATCACCTGAGCTGTACTCAGCTTCTGATAAACAATCAAATCAGATACAGAAAACAGGATTAATATTCATGAATGACAACAAGGGAAATGATGACATCATAACAGAAACGCAAACAAGACGTACATGAGTATAAAACATGCCAGACTGAAGATGAGACGTCAACAGCATCGCAAACATTAACTTTTAAAGCTTCCATGTGGTTTTACATTTCTTCCATGAAAACAGGAAGTGCCGCTTTTCATTTGAAGACTCACATTTATGGACGTGGACGTGGAAAAGTATAAATCTGGGAGCTTTGTTTGGACATGAAGTTGGTAATGTGTCTGTGTGACAGCTGTGTGGAAGCATGAGAGCAACGTTTGCGGGAAAATCCACAGACTGTACCACTCGGACGTGTTTCAAGGAGGTTTTTCACAATAAAATCAAAGCATCGGTTTAAATAAAACCTCCTTCACCTAGTAAGGAAACATTTTGTGGACACGATTTATTTCCATTTAACAAAGTTAGTTCAGTGAGAGATGGCAGGAGGAGCAGAGGTCAGCTCATGGTGACAGAGGTCAAACAGATGTGAGGAGGAACAGCACACACAGCACTGGTGTGTTTCATCTCCACACATAGACAAACCACAGCAACACTGACTCCACTCTCAGCCTCCCAGTGACCATGAGCTTACCCGTGTCACCGGTGCCAGCCTCTGTGGAGCCCAGTGTGTCATATGATGATGATACAGGACATTTTCCACACCCAGCTCCACGCTGAGTCCTGGCTTCAGTGGGTGAGTCCATCCAGCAGAGACGTGGAGACACAAAGACTGAGAACGGCTGGACAGGTCCAGGTGTTACACTTCAGTTCAGTGTTCATGAACGCAGGTTCATTGTTGTGCACTAGAACCTGATGTAGAAGTTACAGCATGCAAGCACACGGTGATGGGGCCGAGGAGCAGCTCTTTACTGACATCTAGTGGTTCTACATCTTTTTCCTGGTTAATAAAGTTCAGCTTTCTTCTCCTGCAGATCATTTGACAAATCTTTTGCTGTCCCCATGACTCGGGAGCCAAAAACGTCGGTGCAGCACTGGACCTGCAGCGTCTGTCTGAAGGCCTGAAACTCCTCCCACGCTGATCACAGGTGAGCATGGTGACCTTCAGTAAGGTAAACCTGTGGTTGTTTCTGTCCAACACAGCTGTAGGGCAGTAAAGAACGTCACCCAACCTCCACCAGAGAGAAAGAAAAATGTCTGTATCACGATTCATATTCTGTGAGAGTAATCACAGATCCCTGTGGGGTGTTTGAACACTCGTACACACTTCCAGCTGCACTGTGGAGGTGCAGTGATTGGAGTGTACCCGTGGGGATCTGTGATTTTGAAGGCTAGGACGTGTTTCAGCCTCTGCTGTCGTTGATGTCACAGAATAGTTAAATCCTTCCTGTTTCATGGGATCGTCCTTGTCTTCTGACAGCAAGCAGAAACATGGCTGTGGTATAGTTTTGTCATGTTGACGTCTTGTCACGATGTGAGCGTTTCATTTTATGACCAGTCCTGATGGACTGTGATTAGTGAAACTGGAGACTTGCTCCGCCTTCCACCTCTTCCATCATTTTCCTGTTTGTTATCCCAGTGTGTGTGTGCTTTGATGTGGATATATCGTCAACGTGTCCTTTAATGACGTGACTGTGTGGCTGCTGTTGCTCTGTCTCTCGTTTCTCTGGATCAGCTTTGTTTTCTCAGTCTGGAGGAAATGGGTGTAATACTCATGCCTACTCTAGGCCCCTCCCACAGGATAGACAGATTGACTGTGGCATCATCATGTGATAAAACCCATTCTGTTAAATCTTTCTGTACTTCCTGTTTAGTGACCTCATCATTTAGCACAGCCTCATTAAATCTGCAGTATTTAGATAGTTTACTCGTCCTGTCCTCACTGCCAAAGATACTGGTTTGTGTCCACACACAGTGGTGGGTTCTTTATTACAGTCACTGGTCCTATATAGTTTTTTACCAGGTGGTGTTGAAGAGCTCCCATGGACACGGGACATGAAGGTGACGTTAGTGGCCCAGTTCTGCTGGGAGCCGCTCCACAGTCTGTCTGAGAGCAGAGGCGGAGCCAGACATTTGAAACACCCGGGGCTTAGCCCAAAAGGATAGTATGCATGTGGGATTTTTTTTCCCTTGGGGGGGGGGTAGAAATGACTGAAAGATTAATTGGCTCTGTTTTGAGTTTTGTTCAAAAAAGAATGACTTCATATAGGGAAAAATATATATCACATGTGCAGGACACCTTAAACTAGTTTTTTAATTAAGCAGCAAGGCAGAACAAAATCAGGGCTGTATCAAGACACGAGGACTAACCCCAATTCAACCAGACCAAGAACTGATCCAGAATTAAAACAGGACTACAACAGTTCAAAATCAGGACTACTTGGGACTTAACCAAGACAGAACCAGAATCAGAACTAGATGATAGTAGCACTAAAAATCATCATAGACCTGCACTACACTTATTTTTTAATTTTACCAAAGTACAATATTTAGATTGAGAAAGGTTTATATAATTATTTATCCTTGTTGTGCAAACAAGCCTGCATAACTTAATAAATATAGAATTTGAAAAATAACAAACCTAAAAAGAAACACTAGGTACGAGATACATGAGGACCTATGATACGGTGATACTTTTAGTAAGCAACCATTTGACTAACATGTGTGTCTCACCTGCTCTTGTTCATCTCTGTTCTGTCCTCATTCTCCATCTCCCTCTCTGCTCCTCTCTCTCCCTCTTTGTGCTGACAATCATCAAATATACAGTTGAAACCAGATATTTACAAACTCTTCAGATCAAAACACAAACACTTTTTTAATTGTAACATCAAATCAGACTAAATGTTTATTTTTTTTAGATTGATAAATATAAAAAACATATTTGTTAACTTTAAGAGTAAAGAGAGAAACTATCTGTATTTCTTAATTGCAAATGGCACCAAATTGTATTCAAAACTGAGCCACACTTATGGAGCTCCACAGTTCTTTTCTGGGTGTTTTGGTTGACATCTCTTGATTTTCCCATGTCACAGAAACAGGCTCTGTGTTTTGCCTTATATGCATCCACAGCTGTGCCACCTGTTTACTCACATGGACTCTACTAACCAATCAGAAGCTTCTTCAGCTCAGAATGGAATCGTCTGGAGTTTTCTTATTAATTAACAATAAACTTAGTGTACATGTACTCCTAAATTTGATGAAAGTGATAAAAAACAGAAAGCTGTGTCTCTCTTTATTGTGACATTTAACTAATTCAAAAGATATTTCAATATTTATCTAAAACAAAAGTTTACTCTAAATTGATGTTGTGCAGTAAAAATGTTTTATGTTTTCTCCCTAAAGTGTAAATATCTGGTTACAAATGTGAATATCCTGCTGTGTACTGAAATCCCTCTTGTTTTGCATAGAAATATACTGAACAACATACAAAGCATAATATATAAAATAACATTTACCTGAGTTTTTTCTTTGAAAGAACCCTCTAATGTCCATTCTTATATTTCAGTACATAACTGAAACCGATTTAGTCGGGGAGGGTAAGAACTGAAAATATGAAATAAACACACGTAAGCTAAGACTCTAAAAAAAATAGCATTTGTTCGGCTTTTCATTTTGCCATTTGTTGATTCACTTGAAGAGCAAGTAACGTAATATTGGTCAAGTGATCAGTTTGATATCAATCTTTCGTGATGCACCGTCATATTTACATTATTTGTACGGTACGAATGATTTGCTTTGGTACCTGGTCAAACTTAAGCTCTCCTTAGTATGGCTGGCTCCGTTTCTCCAACAGTGCACACAGGCAGCAGCTGCCCCGCCCCCTCGCTCAGTCGCTTAGTGCCTGAGCTCGGATCATACCAATATCAGGGGGGGATTCACGCACAGTCGTAAATTCCCACAGTGTGCACTATGTGCTTCGAATATTGTGTGTACTTTTTGTTTTATACAGTTGTCAGTGTTGGAAACACGCAGTTCTTTGAATCTTTGGGCTGAAGGAAGGACAATACTCGGTGTATCAATGCTCAATCAACAATCATTTATTTCCATACAATTCAACAATAAGAGCATTACAACGTCCGGACGGGAGAGATGCTACCAGAGGGTCAGGCACATGTCTCAAAATGGTGACGGGTTGCTCAGCTTTTTATAGTCTCTAGTGGCCCCCAGCTAGTCGTAAAAGCCAAAACATCACATTTTTTCTCTGTTACAGCGCCTAAGTTATGACCTCGGCAGTTGTTTCTCTGCTTTCTGTAAGGTGGGGGTGTGGAATGTGGTCTATCTATCTCCCCTGTCTTAGACACAGAGTCTCCTGCTTACAACCTTCTCTTCATGATTCAACAATTAAGCATGTCAAGAAAACAGTGTAACACATTCCCAGCAGATCAAGGATACAGAGTGATGCACATTTATCTAATGAACTAATATGTGAATATGTTCTGTTAACTCAAAAGTATAATGAGAACTAAACTACATACAGCTCACACACTCTATATTAAAGGGTATAATGTGATCTAAAGCAGTATTCTAATTCAACTACTTTGATTACATATATAAGGTAACATATAATAACAGAATAATTTAATATCAGCCAGGCATCTAACTATGAAAAAATTGCACTCCAAAATACCCCGGGCTTCTGACAAAACAACCCGGGCTTAAGCCCAGTAAGCCACCCCCACGCTCCGCCCCTGTCTGAGAGCACAGCTGAAGTTAAATATACACAATATAAAAGTTTAAGACGTTTTTGTTTAAGCTCCCTCTTCTCACATGTTCTGTCTTCGCATCCAGCTGTTGGGTCCGCGTCTCGGTGCAGGAGATATCTGATCGTGCTTTCGTCTTTGTTGTTGACTTTGTTGTTGGTCTGTTCGTGCCCCTCTCAGCTTTCTGTCCTTATCTTTTCTCTCAAACTGATTTTCCACATATGCAGCCCGTTATGATCCAAAGCTGTCCAGCGGGAAAATCACAGTCCTTGACAGGCCAATTCTGGCCCCCGAGCCTTATGTTTGACAGCCCTGCTCTAGAGGATGCTGACACTGTAAAAACATTTAGTGTTGCAGTTTTCACTGAAGGCCAGCATATCAGGAATGGAGCTGGGCTTTTGTTGGCTCCTGAGAAGAAGAGCAAAGACAAACACATCTTCTCTTCCTCCTGAATAAACAGGAAACAGGAAAATCCTCCACTACAAATCAGAGTCAGTGGAGCATCGCTGCAGTTAGAACTGCTTCATTTATGCACAGGCAGGTGGAGGTTTTCCTGCTTCAGCTGCTGCTGGAGCTTCAACAGATGTGGTGATGGAGCAGAGGGTAGCTGATTACTGGCTGCATCTATAATAAGCACTGTTTGAATCAGACCCACAGCTGGGTTTCTGAACCTCACACTGCTGAGTGCCTCACTTGAACAGTGGACATTCATTTATAAGGAGCTCTATGAGCAAAAAAGGAATATAAAAGTAATATAAGGAGAAAAGCAGCACTAAGACACTTCACTGTAGCTTTGTGGAGCTCTTACACACAGTGTGTGTGTTCTAGTCCACATCACAATAAGACACTTACTGAGAAACAGCTAGTGCTGAAGATGCTGCAGCCCAGAGGTTGGAGGAACAGACAGTGACACACAGACATGAATCAAGAATCGGTTGCAGTGCGAGAAACAACACAGTGGCAGAAATAGAATATATGTTATTTATTTATTTTAGTATATATGTTATATACATGTCGATTCATCTGCCCATGGATACAGAATACAATTAGAAAATATGAAATATCAGTGATTATGAGTGGGGTGAGTGCAAAATCCAGGTAGGACATGATGTGCAAAGAATCCAGAGTGCAACCTTTTCACATAAATAAATAAGTGTGTTATTGTAAGTGTGTTGTTGTAAGTGTGTTATTGTAAGACGTTAGCAGAGCAGTGATCGGTGTGATTCTGTGGACAGGTGTGCTTCATCCACACCTGAGCTGAGATCAGGAGTATCTGTACTTGGTTTGACTCTGTGGGAGATCTATGCATTTTCTTCTGCTTATCCAGCTCAGGGTTACAGGAGGCTGGAGCCAGAGTACACCCTGGCCAGGTCACCAGCTTATCACAGGGTAACATTTGCAGTGACACCTGCAGAATCACCGGGTGACCTAACCCCACTAACTGCATGTCTGTGGACTGTGGGAGGAAGCCTCCAAACACAGAGAACCCAGAGAGAACATGCAGACTCCACACAGGAAGGCCAGGTGGGGGATTCAAACCCTGCTGTGAGGCAACAGAGCTAATTACTGCACCACCGTACTGCCTCTGGCTGGGTTGTAGCACATCTAATACTTACCTCACTCAGGGACATGAAAACAATTCATACACAGCCTTCATGCTTTTGTTGATGTTCTGTCTCTTTTAAAATGAAAAAAACATAACACAAAAGACTTCATTGTGTGTAACTTATCAGATAATTATTCCCCCTTCTGTGATTTAAGCTGTTCCTGCTTCTGCTGCTTTTATAAAAAAAAAAAAAGCAAATCAGACTTGGAGGAAAAGAAACAAAACAGAAGCATAAGTGGGCTACCAGCATTGGTGTCTCCATTAAAACATGATTCACCATGGTAACAGAGTCCTCTTGACTCAGAAGATACTGAAATTTGTTTTTAATGGATTTATTTTTGGTTTGTTTGAGACGGTCTGTGTGTGTGTGTGTGTGTGTGTGTGTGTGTGTGTGTGTGTGTGTGTGTGTGTGTGTGTGTGTGTGTGTTTGTCAGCGCTGATACAGAGACTAATGGGTTTGCGAGGATACCGTTTAAATCACTTACTGAGAACAAACAAAGTCTTTTCTTTGAAAGTTTTGAAGCTAAATTCAGACAGGGGGACGGATGATATTTATAAGTGCTTTATGAAACCCGTCCTCATCGTAGCAATCAAGTGCTTCCATCATCATGATGGCACGTTGTTTTAGAGCACAGTCAGCACGTGGCCTGTTGGCTCATATTCTACATCATTGTGTGTCGCTGTGATTGTCACGTCCATATGATACGACTTTCACCTGCTGGCAGGTAGAACAAATACTGTCCAACACAGCTGTAGGGCAGTGACTGTTACAGCCACAGGGGAGCTCCTTCATCCCCACAGTCACACTGTGCAGTGCACACACGCACACACACACACACACACACACACACGCACGCACGCACACACGCACACACACACACGATGTCACAGACATGTGTTTACACGATTACTTAGCCCTTGAGCTCAGCTCATGATCATTAACATGAACTGTTATGATCGCTGATCAAAGACCAGAATCAGAATCAGAATCGTGTTTATTGGCCATGTATATGCGCAGACACATACAAGGAATTTGGTTCAGGTAGATGGTGACTCTCAAGCACAGCAATGTAAATCTCAACAATATAAGCAACGCAATACACCCACCCTCCCACACACACACACACACACACACACACACACACACACAGACACACACAGACACACACATGGATCCCCCATTCAGAGATGGTCTTTCCCTTTTTAAATGGCCTTCTTGTTTGTTCTCAGTAAGAGATTCAAGCTGTATCCTCTCAAATCCATTCAATTCAATTCAATTCAATTTTATTTATATAGAGCCAAATCACAACAAAAGTCGCCTCAAGGCGCTTCATAGATACAGAGAAAAATCCAACAATCATATGACCCCCTATGAGCAAGCACTTTGGCGACAGTGGGAAGGAAAAACTCCCTTTTAACAGGAAGAAACCTCAGACAGAACCAGGCTCAGAGAGGGGCGGGGCCATCTGCTGCGACCGGTTGGGGTGAGAGAAGGAAGACAGGATAAAGACATGCTGTGGAAGAGAGACAGAGTGGTACAGGAAGAAGTCTGCATCCTTCAAGAAAAACATGATTTTCATGCAGGACAATGCTCCATCACACGCGTCCAAGCACTCCACAGCGTGACTGGCAAGAAAGGGTATAAAAGAAGAAAAACTAATGACATGGCCTCCTTGTTCACCTGATCTGAACCCTATTGAGAACCTGTGGTCCATCATCAAATGTGAGATTTGGGAAAACAGTACACCTCTCTGAACAGTGTCTGGGAGGCTGTGGTTGCTGCTGCACGCAATGTTGATGGTGAACAGATCAAAACACTGACAGGATCCATGGATGGCAGGCTTTTGAGTGTCCTTGCAAAGAAAGGTGGCTATATTGGTCGCTGATTTGTTTTTGTTTTGTTTTTGAATGTCAGAAATGTATATTTGTGAATGTGGAGATGTTATATTGGTTTCACTGGTAAAAATAAATAATTGAAATGGGTATATATTTGTTTTTTGTTGAGTTGCCTAATAATTATGCACAGTAATAGTCACCTGCACACACAGATATCCCCCTAAAATAGCTAAAACTAAAAACAAACTAAAAACTACTTCCAAAAACATTCAGCTTTGATATTAATGAGTTTTTTGGGTTCATTGAGAACATGGTTGTTGTTCAATAATAAAATTATTCCTCAAAAATACAACTTGCCTAATAATTCTGCACTCCCTGTAAATCCTACACGTTCTTTGAACAACATTGCTTTTATTTTCACAGACTGTACACAAAAATGAAACAAACATGAAGGCAACAAAGAACCAAAAACTAGAGACAAAAGTAATTAAAACTCAGAGGTTTTGAAAAATGAAATATAATAATCCTTTAATTCCAAAGAAGTGTTTTGGATTTTGTATGTGTTTTGTCTCTAGGGGCCACCGTAATGACCATATGCACAGAGCATGTACAAGAATTTAAATTTGCAATGCTCCCATGGCCCTCAGTGTATGAACAACAATGAAGAACTTAAAGATAAAAAGATCAAAATAAATGGTTTGGTATGGCTGTGGGGCAGGTGGTTCAGAGGGAAGAGGTGAATGCAGGTCTGGAGTTTTTGTGTGTGAGAGAGTCGAGAGGGACAGAGCAGGGATAGCCTAAAGGCCAGAGAGGGGAGGTGCATTTCACCATAGGTCTTGAATGCAGCTATGGACGAGTGCGCCGGACAACAGCAGCATGTGGAGCAGCTTTAAAGGTATGAAAAGTGATTAGATTTATTTTAAGTTTCTTATATCTATGTCTTAAGGTTTCTGTTGAATAGGAAAAGTACACCAAAAATCTAAATTTCAGCATTTTCTGTCTGAATGTAAAAAGTTATTTCACAATGATGCTAATATTGGTTAGCTAGTTGATAATTTGGAAATATGTTTTAGCCAAGTAGCCCGAATAAGCAAACCACATATAAATTAGACATTCAGAACTGACTTAGCTTAAAAATCAAGATACGTTTGATCAAACTTGGTCTTTGACAACCAAAGTTTCAATATTTTAGGGGATTTCAACTTTCTATGCTTTTATGATTTTAAAATAAAAAAGTTTATTAGCAGCCTTAGGTTTTTCATGTGCAAGCTAGGAATGAGTATTAGTTTGTTGATTAAGAGGTGCTAATCAAAAAGAAAAAACTAGCCTAACTTCACATACAGGTCTATTATGATATTTGTTTTATTTATTTATTATGTCACCCATATGTCACAAAAATTTGATTTGCAAAATACAGATTCCTCAAGCGATGAGAGTGAATCAGCGACTGCTTAATATGGACATTAAACAATAAGAGATCCAACATGTCCTCTTATCTGGACCGACAGCACTGATCACAGTGAGGATTACAGAGTCTGTTACACATACTAGTCGTTCTGTGGTGAAGGAAATGTGTCTCTATTAGAAGGACCAGACCTCAGACCTCATACTTCCATTCTTCTTGTTATCTCCAAACACCTTCTTGTCCCATTTACGTCTCTGTTCTAGTGTTCATGTCCCACCCTCTCTCTCTTTGCTCGTTTGTCACTTTGTCACGTCTCATTGCAACCAGGGAGATCTGCCTGACCCAGGATCAGACACTGAACCTCAGCCTGAGGCAAGGGTGGGCAACTCCAGGCCTCGAGGGCTGGTGTCCTGCAGGTTTTAGATCTTAACCTGGGTCAACACACCTGAATCACATGATTAGTTCATTCCCAGGCCTCTGGAGAACTTCAAGAAATGTTGAAGAGGTCATTTAGCCATTTAAATCATCTGTGTTTAATCAAGGACACACATAAAACCTGCAGGACACCGTCCCTCAAGGCCTGGATTTGCCCACCCCTGGCTGAGGTGTAGATAGTTGTTTACCATTCATTCAATTGAATTTGATTTATAGAGCACCAAATCATCACAGCTGTTGCCTCTCATCTTCTATCAATAAAGTTATGTTTTATATTCACTCTCATGTTGTTTACCTTTTACATTAGAGCAACCAAATCTATATTAAAAATACTGCAAACTTACTGAAGCTGCATGTATGACCATGTTTTTCTGCACTTGTGCACAATGGTACCTCTGTCGCTCTCTCTCACAAACAAGAACACACACACAGACACACACACAGCCTTTATCTTAAACGGTGCAATATAATAAATATAATTATCACATGTTTAGTCATTACCACAAACATAAATTATTTTTTTCTTTGATCGGAGGATCAATCAGTGAAAGAGATGCGCTACCGTAAACCTCAGTGTAGAAGCGCAAGGAAAATTAACCCGCAGCTGCCATCACCTGACCACATGTAAGTCACGTGTGTGGAGGCTCAAATGCAGCAATGCGTAGCTGTAGTGTCTCCGTGATGTACGAACATATATAAAGAGGATTGGATCCCCGCAAAATGCGCATGTCAGTGTTCGTGTTGGAGTTTAACTTGTGACGTAGAGCTCGTTACCATGGAGCCTGCCGACAGAAGAAGGGGTTCCCCTCTATGGCAGCACTTTGAGCTGATCTCTCCCAATAAGGTACTCCATACAATATACCTCCATCCTTCGTGCATCCTTCGTGCATCCTTCCTCCATCCTTCCTCCATCCTTCCTGCATCCTTTATCCATCTATACTCTTTCTATCCTCCATCTGTCTGTTCTGCTGATCCGTATCAGCGTCACGTGACCACAGTCTTTGCTCCATGTTAGAAACACTGGAGCGGAGTCACCATAATCATCTCATTTTCTGCTGGATTTATTTAAATGTTTATTGAAACCATAGCGACACATTTTTGATCTCAGCATCTCTCGCCCTTTAAACACGTTAAAATGACTGAATCTCACAAAATGATACGTAGCCATTTTTGTTTCCATGGCAACAGCTGAGCAGCATCTTCACCACCAGGTGGAGCACCAGTCTGATCATAGGCTGGAGGAAACATGGTGGATGATCACCTGAGCTGTACTCAGCTTCTGATAAACAATCAAATCAGATACAGAAAACAGGATTAATATTCATGAATGATAACAAGGGAAATGATGACATCATAACAGAAACGCAAACAAGACGTACATGAGTATAAAACATGCCAGACTGAAGATGAGACGTCAACAGCATCGCAAACATTAACTTTTAAAGCTTCCATGTGGTTTTACATTTCTTCCATGAAAACAGGAAGTGCCGCTTTTCATTTGAAGACTCACATTTATGGACGTGGACGTGGAAAAGTATAAATCTGGGAGCTTTGTTTGGACATGAAGTTGGTAATGTGTCTGTGTGACAGCTGTGTGGAAGCATGAGAGCAACGTTTGCGGGAAAATCCACAGACTGTACCACTCGGACGTGTTTCAAGGAGGTTTTTCACAATAAAATCAAAGCATCGGTTTAAATAAAACCTCCTTCACCTAGTAAGGAAACATTTTGTGGACACGATTTATTTCCATTTAACAAAGTTAGTTCAGTGAGAGATGGCAGGAGGAGCAGAGGTCAGCTCATGGTGACAGAGGTCAAACAGATGTGAGGAGGAACAGCACACACAGCACTGGTGTGTTTCATCTCCACACATAGACAAACCACAGCAACACTGACTCCACTCTCAGCCTCCCAGTGACCATGAGCTTACCCGTGTCACCGGTGCCAGCCTCTGTGGAGCCCAGTGTGTCATATGATGATGATACAGGACATTTTCCACACCCAGCTCCACGCTGAGTCCTGGCTTCAGTGGGTGAGTCCATCCAGCAGAGACGTGGAGACACAAAGACTGAGAACGGCTGGACAGGTCCAGGTGTTACACTTCAGTTCAGTGTTCATGAACGCAGGTTCATTGTTGTGCACTAGAACCTGATGTAGAAGTTACAGCATGCAAGCACACGGTGATGGGGCCGAGGAGCAGCTCTTTACTGACATCTAGTGGTTCTACATCTTTTTCCTGGTTAATAAAGTTCAGCTTTCTTCTCCTGCAGATCATTTGACAAATCTTTTGCTGTCCCCATGACTCGGGAGCCAAAAACGTCGGTGCAGCACTGGACCTGCAGCGTCTGTCTGAAGGCCTGAAACTCCTCCCACGCTGATCACAGGTGAGCATGGTGACCTTCAGTAAGGTAAACCTGTGGTTGTTTCTGTCCAACACAGCTGTAGGGCAGTAAAGAACGTCACCCAACCTCCACCAGAGAGAAAGAAAAATGTCTGTATCACGATTCATATTCTGTGAGAGTAATCACAGATCCCTGTGGGGTGTTTGAACACTCGTACACACTTCCAGCTGCACTGTGGAGGTGCAGTGATTGGAGTGTACCCGTGGGGATCTGTGATTTTGAAGGCTAGGACGTGTTTCAGCCTCTGCTGTCGTTGATGTCACAGAATAGTTAAATCCTTCCTGTTTCATGGGATCGTCCTTGTCTTCTGACAGCAAGCAGAAACATGGCTGTGGTATAGTTTTGTCATGTTGACGTCTTGTCACGATGTGAGCGTTTCATTTTATGACCAGTCCTGATGGACTGTGATTAGTGAAACTGGAGACTTGCTCCGCCTTCCACCTCTTCCATCATTTTCCTGTTTGTTATCCCAGTGTGTGTGTGCTTTGATGTGGATATATCGTCAACGTGTCCTTTAATGACGTGACTGTGTGGCTGCTGTTGCTCTGTCTCTCGTTTCTCTGGATCAGCTTTGTTTTCTCAGTCTGGAGGAAATGGGTGTAATACTCATGCCTACTCTAGGCCCCTCCCACAGGATAGACAGATTGACTGTGGCATCATCATGTGATAAAACCCATTCTGTTAAATCTTTCTGTACTTCCTGTTTAGTGACCTCATCATTTAGCACAGCCTCATTAAATCTGCAGTATTTAGATAGTTTACTCGTCCTGTCCTCACTGCCAAAGATACTGGTTTGTGTCCACACACAGTGGTGGGTTCTTTATTACAGTCACTGGTCCTATATAGTTTTTTACCAGGTGGTGTTGAAGAGCTCCCATGGACACGGGACATGAAGGTGACGTTAGTGGCCCAGTTCTGCTGGGAGCCGCTCCACAGTCTGTCTGAGAGCAGAGGCGGAGCCAGACATTTGAAACACCCGGGGCTTAGCCCAAAAGGATAGTATGCATGTGGGATTTTTTTTCCCTTGGGGGGGGGGTAGAAATGACTGAAAGATTAATTGGCTCTGTTTTGAGTTTTGTTCAAAAAAGAATGACTTCATATAGGGAAAAATATATATCACATGTGCAGGACACCTTAAACTAGTTTTTTAATTAAGCAGCAAGGCAGAACAAAATCAGGGCTGTATCAAGACACGCGGACTAAACCCCAATTCAACCAGACCAAGAACTGATCCAGAATTAAAACAGGACTACAACAGTTCAAAATCAGGACTACTTGGGACTTAACCAAGACAGAACCAGAATCAGAACTAGATGATAGTAGCACTAAAAATCATCATAGACCTGCACTACACTTATTTTTTAATTCTACCAAAGTCCACTATTTAGATTGAGAAAGGTTTATATAATTATTTATCCTTGTTGTGCAAACAAGCCTGCATAACTTAATAAATATAGAATTTGAAAAATAACAAACCTAAAAAGAAACACTAGGTACGAGATACATGAGGACCTATGATACGGTGATACTTTTAGTAAGCAACCATTTGACTAACATGTGTGTCTCACCTGCTCTTGTTCATCTCTGTTCTGTCCTCATTCTCCATCTCCCTCTCTGCTCCTCTCTCTCTCTCCCTCTCTGTTCCTCTCTCTCCCTCTTTGTGCTGACAATCATCAAATATACAGTTGAAACCAGATATTTACAAACTCTTCAGATAAAAACACAAACACTTTTTTAATTGTAACATCAAATCAGACTAAATGTTTATTTTTTTAGATTGATAAATATAAAAAACATATTTGTTAACTTTAAGAGTAAAGAGAGAAACTATCTGTATTTCTTAATTGCAAATGGCACCAAATTGTATTCAAAACTGAGCCACACTTATGGAGCTCCACAGTTCTTTTCTGGGTGTTTTGGTTGACATCTCTTGATTTTCCCATGTCACAGAAACAGGCTCTGTGTTTTGCCTTATATGCATCCACAGCTGTGCCACCTGTTTACTCACATGGACTCTACTAACCAATCAGAAGCTTCTTCAGCTCAGAATGGAATCGTCTGGAGTTTTCTTATTAATTAACAATAAACTTAGTGTACATGTACTCCTAAATTTGATGAAAGTGATAAAAAACAGAAAGCTGTGTCTCTCTTTATTGTGACATTTAACTAATTCAAAAGATATTTCAATATTTATCTAAAACAAAAGTTTACTCTAAATTGATGTTGTGCAGTAAAAATGTTTTATGTTTTCTCCCTAAAGTGTAAATATCTGGTTACAAATGTGAATATCCTGCTGTGTACTGAAATCCCTCTTGTTTTGCATAGAAATATACTGAACAACATACAAAGCATAATATATAAAATAACATTTACCTGAGTTTTTTCTTTGAAAGAACCCTCTAATGTCCATTCTTATATTTCAGTACATAACTGAAACCGATTTAGTCGGGGAGGGTAAGAACTGAAAATATGAAATAAACACACGTAAGCTAAGACTCTAAAAAAAATAGCATTTGTTCGGCTTTTCATTTTGCCATTTGTTGATTCACTTGAAGAGCAAGTAACGTAATATTGGTCAAGTGATCAGTTTGATATCAATCTTTCGTGATGCACCGTCATATTTACATTATTTGTACGGTACGAATGATTTGCTTTGGTACCTGGTCAAACTTAAGCTCTCCTTAGTATGGCTGGCTCCGTTTCTCCAACAGTGCACACAGGCAGCAGCTGCCCCGCCCCCTCGCTCAGTCGCTTAGTGCCTGAGCTCGGATCATACCAATATCAGGGGGGGATTCACGCACAGTCGTAAATTCCCACAGTGTGCACTATGTGCTTCGAATATTGTGTGTACTTTTTGTTTTATACAGTTGTCAGTGTTGGAAACACGCAGTTCTTTGAATCTTTGGGCTGAAGGAAGGACAATACTCGGTGTATCAATGCTCAATCAACAATCATTTATTTCCATACAATTCAACAATAAGAGCATTACAACGTCCGGACGGGAGAGATGCTACCAGAGGGTCAGGCACATGTCTCAAAATGGTGACGGGTTGCTCAGCTTTTTATAGTCTCTAGTGGCCCCCAGCTAGTCGTAAAAGCCAAAACATCACATTTTTTCTCTGTTACAGCGCCTAAGTTATGACCTCGGCAGTTGTTTCTCTGCTTTCTGTAAGGTGGGGGTGTGGAATGTGGTCTATCTATCTCCCCTGTCTTAGACACAGAGTCTCCTGCTTACAACCTTCTCTTCATGATTCAACAATTAAGCATGTCAAGAAAACAGTGTAACACATTCCCAGCAGATCAAGGATACAGAGTGATGCACATTTATCTAATGAACTAATATGTGAATATGTTCTGTTAACTCAAAAGTATAATGAGAACTAAACTACATACAGCTCACACACTCTATATTAAAGGGTATAATGTGATCTAAAGCAGTATTCTAATTCAACTACTTTGATTACATATATAAGGTAACATATAATAACAGAATAATTTAATATCAGCCAGGCATCTAACTATGAAAAAATTGCACTCCAAAATACCCCGGGCTTCTGACAAAACAACCCGGGCTTAAGCCCAGTAAGCCACCCCCACGCTCCGCCCCTGTCTGAGAGCACAGCTGAAGTTAAATATACACAATATAAAAGTTTAAGACGTTTTTGTTTAAGCTCCCTCTTCTCACATGTTCTGTCTTCGCATCCAGCTGTTGGGTCCGCGTCTCGGTGCAGGAGATATCTGATCGTGCTTTCGTCTTTGTTGTTGACTTTGTTGTTGGTCTGTTCGTGCCCCTCTCAGCTTTCTGTCCTTATCTTTTCTCTCAAACTGATTTTCCACATATGCAGCCCGTTATGATCCAAAGCTGTCCAGCGGGAAAATCACAGTCCTTGACAGGCCAATTCTGGCCCCCGAGCCTTATGTTTGACAGCCCTGCTCTAGAGGATGCTGACACTGTAAAAACATTTAGTGTTGCAGTTTTCACTGAAGGCCAGCATATCAGGAATGGAGCTGGGCTTTTGTTGGCTCCTGAGAAGAAGAGCAAAGACAAACACATCTTCTCTTCCTCCTGAATAAACAGGAAACAGGAAAATCCTCCACTACAAATCAGAGTCAGTGGAGCATCGCTGCAGTTAGAACTGCTTCATTTATGCACAGGCAGGTGGAGGTTTTCCTGCTTCAGCTGCTGCTGGAGCTTCAACAGATGTGGTGATGGAGCAGAGGGTAGCTGATTACTGGCTGCATCTATAATAAGCACTGTTTGAATCAGACCCACAGCTGGGTTTCTGAACCTCACACTGCTGAGTGCCTCACTTGAACAGTGGACATTCATTTATAAGGAGCTCTATGAGCAAAAAAGGAATATAAAAGTAATATAAGGAGAAAAGCAGCACTAAGACACTTCACTGTAGCTTTGTGGAGCTCTTACACACAGTGTGTGTGTTCTAGTCCACATCACAATAAGACACTTACTGAGAAACAGCTAGTGCTGAAGACGCTGCAGCCCAGAGGTTGGAGGAACAGACAGTGACACACAGACATGAATCAAGAATCGGTTGCAGTGCGAGAAACAACACAGTGGCAGAAATAGAATATATGTTATTTATTTATTTTAGTATATATGTTATATACATGTCGATTCATCTGCCCATGGATACAGAATACAATTAGAAAATATGAAATATCAGTGATTATGAGTGGGGTGAGTGCAAAATCCAGGTAGGACATGATGTGCAAAGAATCCAGAGTGCAACCTTTTCACATAAATAAATAAGTGTGTTATTGTAAGTGTGTTGTTGTAAGTGTGTTATTGTAAGACGTTAGCAGAGCAGTGATCGGTGTGATTCTGTGGACAGGTGTGCTTCATCCACACCTGAGCTGAGATCAGGAGTATCTGTACTTGGTTTGACTCTGTGGGAGATCTATGCATTTTCTTCTGCTTATCCAGCTCAGGGTTACAGGAGGCTGGAGCCAGAGTACACCGTGGCCAGGTCACCAGCTTATCACAGGGTAACATTTGCAGTGACACCTGCAGAATCACCGGGTGACCTAACCCCACTAACTGCATGTCTGTGGACTGTGGGAGGAAGCCTCCAAACACAGAGAACCCAGAGAGAACATGCAGACTCCACACAGGAAGGCCAGGTGGGGGATTCAAACCCTGCTGTGAGGCAACAGAGCTAATTACTGCACCACCGTACTGCCTCTGGCTGGGTTGTAGCACATCTAATACTTACCTCACTCAGGGACATGAAAACAATTCATACACAGCCTTCATGCTTTTGTTGATGTTCTGTCTCTTTTAAAATGAAAAAAACATAACACAAAAGACTTCATTGTGTGTAACTTATCAGATAATTATTCCCCCTTCTGTGATTTAAGCTGTTCCTGCTTCTGCTGCTTTTATAAAAAAAAAAAAAGCAAATCAGACTTGGAGGAAAAGAAACAAAACAGAAGCATAAGTGGGCTACCAGCATTGGTGTCTCCATTAAAACATGATTCACCATGGTAACAGAGTCCTCTTGACTCAGAAGATACTGAAATTTGTTTTTAATGGATTTATTTTTGGTTTGTTTGAGACGGTCTGTGTGTGTGTGTGTGTGTGTGTGTGTGTGTGTGTGTTTGGCAGCGCTGATACAGAGACTAATGGGTTTGCGAGGATACCGTTTAAATCACTTACTGAGAACAAACAAAGTCTTTTCTTTGAAAGTTTTGAAGCTAAATTCAGACACGGGGACGGATGATATTTATAAGTGCTTTATGAAACCCGTCCTCATCGTAGCAATCAAGTGCTTCCATCATCATGATGGCACGTTGTTTTAGAGCACAGTCAGCACGTGGCCTGTTGGCTCATATTCTACATCATTGTGTGTCGCTGTGATTGTCACGTCCATATGATACGACTTTCACCTGCTGGCAGGTAGAACAAATACTGTCCAACACAGCTGTAGGGCAGTGACTGTTACAGCCACAGGGGAGCTCCTTCATCCCCACAGTCACACTGTGCAGTGCACACACGCACACACACACACACACACACACACACGCACGCACGCACACACGCACACACACACACGATGTCACAGACATGTGTTTACACGATTACTTAGCCCTTGAGCTCAGCTCATGATCATTAACATGAACTGTTATGATCGCTGATCAAAGACCAGAATCAGAATCGTGTTTATTGGCCATGTATATGCGCAGACACATACAAGGAATTTGGTTCAGGTAGATGGTGACTCTCAAGCACAGCAATGTAAATCTCAACAATATAAGCAACGCAATACACCCACCCTCCCACACACACACACACACACACACAGACACACACATGGATCCCCCATTCAGAGATGGTCTTTCCCTTTTTAAATGGCCTTCTTGTTTGTTCTCAGTAAGAGATTCAAGCTGTATCCTCTCAAATCCATTCAATTCAATTCAATTCAATTTTATTTATATAGAGCCAAATCACAACAAAAGTCGCCTCAAGGCGCTTCATAGATACAGAGAAAAATCCAACAATCATATGACCCCCTATGAGCAAGCACTTTGGCGACAGTGGGAAGGAAAAACTCCCTTTTAAAAGGAAGAAACCTCCGGCAGAACCAGGCTCAGGGAGGGGCGGCCATCTGCTGCGACCGGTTGGGGTGAGAGAAGGAAGACAGGATAAAGACATGCTGTGGAAGAGAGACAGAGGTTAATAACAGATATGATTCAATGCAGAGAGGTCTATTAATACATAGTGAGTGAGAAAGGTGACTGGAAAGGAAAAACTCAATGCATCACGGGAATCCCCCGGCAGCCTACATCTATTGCAGCATAACTAAGGGAGGATTCAGGGTCACCTGGTCCAGCCCTAACTATATGCTTTAGCAAAAAGGAAAGTTTTAAGCCTAATCTTAAAAGTAGAGATAGTGTCTGTCTCCTGAATCCAAACTGGAAGCTGGTTCCACAGAAGAGGGGCCTGAAAACTGAAGGCTCTCCCTCCCATTCTACTTTTAAATACTCTAGGAACAACAAGTAGGCCTGCAGAGCAAGAGCGGAGCGCTCTAATAGGGTGATATGGTACTACAAGGTCATTAAGATAAGATGGGGCCTGATTATTTAAGACCTTGTATGTGAGGAGCAGGATTTTGAATTCAATTCTGGATTTAACAGGAAGCCAATGAAGGGAAGCCAAAACAGGAGAAATATGCTCTCTCTTTCTAGTCCCTGTCAGGACTCTTGCTGTAGCATTTTGGATTAGCTGAAGGCTTTTCAGGGAGTTTTTTGGACGTCCTGATAATAATGAATTACAGTAGTCCAGCCTGGAAGTAATAAATGCATGAACTAGTTTTTCAGCGTCACTCTGAGACAGGATATTTCTAATTTTAGAGATGTTGCGCAAATGGAAGAAAGCAGTCTTACATATTTGTTTAATATGTGCGTTGAAGGACATGTCCTGGTCAAAAATGACTCCAAGGTTCCTCACCGCGTTACTGGAGGCCAAGGTAATGCCATCCAGAGTAAGAATCTGGTTAAATACCATATTTCTAAGATTTTCAGGGCCGAGTACAATAACCTCAGTTTTATCTGAATTAAGAAGCAGAAAGTTAGCGGCCATCCAGGTCTTTATGTCTTTAAGACATTCCTGCAGTTTAACTAATTGGTGTGTGTTATCTGGCTTCATGGACAGATAGAGCTGGGTGTCATCTGCATAGCAGTGAAAATGTATGCTATGTCTTCTAATGATGCTGCCTAAGGGAAGCATGTGTGAGGGGCTACTAGCCCTGCTATGTAGGGGTAGAAGGGCGCACAGGCTGCCTTGAACGACTAGCGGGTGGTGGGATCTAAGTCCGTACCCCCCTCTAGCGCGATTGACCCGGACACTTACTTCAGTAAGAATGGGGTTAGTTACCTGGCAACAGTAGGCACAAAAGGAGGACTCCAGGCCCGGACCTGCAATGATAGCAGCGCCTGCACACGGAATACTAGCACGGTCCCACTTAACTCCGTCGTCCTGTGCCTAACCAAATAACTCGGGTGCCCCTACTCCAAGGCAACCTGGGTCGGACAAAAGCATTCGACAACGACTTTTTAAACCACGTGGCTCTCTTTATTTATCTGGAGAGCCCTCAAAAAAACCAAACTTGGTTAACAATGTCCACAGGGCCCTGGAGAGCAAAGGGAAAACAGCAAGGAGCCTCCCCAGGACCAAAGAAATGAAAGAAATAAAATGAGGTAAAATAAATCAAAACAGACTGGTGAGACCCAGAGTTGGGAGTCCTCGACTCCACACAACCCACCCTAGTCACAGGAAAAACACTCACAACACAGCAGAACAGTAAAAGTTAACACAGCAAATATTCTGTCTAAAATGGTCGACACAGTCTCATCACATCATTTACAATGTCCGACACACCAAAGGAACATTTTCAGTCTTTACAGTTCACTCCAGTAAATTGTCTCTGGGGTGGGACGGACAGATAGTTCTAGGGGTATGTGTCATTAACCGGAGTTGCAGTCTGTTAGGCTGTCCAGAACTTCCACAGCCGGAATAGAATGTTCATTCTCTGGTCCACATCAAAGCAAGGAAATAAAACACAGGAACTGTACCTTTGCCCCTCCTGAAATGGAGCGTAATGAACCCACAGGTAGGTGAAACTTTTACACACAGCCAGCTGAAGCAGGGTGAACAACCGGAGCGTCGTCTGGGTGGCAGGGTACTCCAAACACCGCCGACATCGGGGCCCAAGATGGCGGTCCCGCGGGCTAACGGAGCTACGGCAGTCCCCAGGCCGTGCGAAGTGAGGCCGCCCAATTCCTCTCCCGGAAACTCGCTGGTCCTTCGCCAGACAGCCAGCCGTGCTGTCTCGCTTTCTAAACGTTCTTGTCGCCAAACTCTACTGGCAAGGCCGGGAAACTGAGGCCGATTGGAGGGGAGCGGCCGCTAGCCTTAGCTCTCGATTAGCCCCTCTGCTAGCGCTATCTCCGCCGACACTTCGCCCCGACGTTACACCCGTAAGGCCGCTGTAGCCGGAGTCAGAGTGCATACACGGACGGAAACCCAGCCTAGACTCGCTGCGGTACCGTATACTGTCTCGCTAACCTCCCGTTTATACTTTGTTCGGGTCTCTTCCTGACCGCGGCCCTTTCCTAGCGTCTCTTCTCATCCGGACACGTGTGCTTTTTTTTTGTTCCGCTCGTCTTCTCTCCCACTGCGCATGTCCGTCTTCTTCACGCTACGTCACTCCCTCTTGGCTGCTTCAGGCTGTAAACAACCCCGTGACCGTTTTCTAAGGGTTGTAAATATGTGCCCTCACATTTCCCCCCAGCTAAACCCTGCCACACCAGCGACGACTCAAGCAGTTCATCCCTGTAACAAACACAGAATAACACATATTAACTCACATGTTCAGTAACACTCTATACCATTCACATATGACTCGCATTACATTGCAAATGAGCATAACAGTAATCCATGGCTTCATTTCGTAACATAATCTCTATACCTCGCAGGAGGTACCCCTCGGGTTCGCCTCAAAGGGCGTTCAGACTGCAAAACCTCCCCTCGCTCCTCGTGCACCTCATCACTCGCCTCTGAGGCCCCATCGCTGTCCTCTGGCTCACTTAGGGCCATAACTGGTTGTACCTCCCCCGCTAAATCCGGCTCTAACCCCTGGGCGACATAGTCGCCGATCTCGTCCGCCCCTGGGGCAACGAGAGCGCTCGGGTCCGACTCACATGGGAGTGGTAGAACACAAACCCCCTCCATGAAGTCGGTATCGGACTCCACTTCGGCTGGCAGCCTGTTGGCCTGCTTCGGCTGCCATGTCGGCGCTTGAAAGGTGCACAATTTGAGCTGATCCCTATGCACGACCCTCGTCGAGCCACCCTTCTCTGGCTTGACCGTGAACACAGGAATGTCGGGGTGGTTTTGTTTCACCACCAAATAAGGGTTGGGTTCCCACTTGTCCTGGATCTTATTCCTGCCTCTGGGCTTGTGGTTGCGCAACAGCACCCGATCACCAGACTGAAGCAGGGCGCCGCGGGACTCCCGGTCGTAGATCCTCTTCCTCCTCCTAGAGGCCTCCTGAGTAGCCGAGCTTGCTACCTCCACCGCGGTCCTAAGCCTCTCATGGTGGTCCCGGACCCAGTCGTCCAGATTGTCCGCCTCTGGTTCCCTCATGTCTTTCCCTCCCAGGAGGTCCAAGGGCATTCTGGCATCCCTCCCGAACAGGAGGTAGAAGGGCGCATAACCCGTGGAGGAGTGCTCACGAGAGTTATAAGCCATAACCAACTCTGGCAAGTATGTTTTCCAATCCCGTTTCTTCTCTGGTGGCAGTGTCCTGAGCATGTCGTGCATGGTCCTATTAAACCTCTCACACTGCGCGTTCCCCTGCGGATGGTAAGGGCTGGTGCGACTCTTGGCAACCCCGTAGGCCCTGCACAGCTCTTTTATCACACTAGCCTCGAAGCTCCTCCCCTGATCGGAGTGCAACCGGGCCGGGCACCCGTAATAGGTAAACCAATGTTTCAGCAAAGCATTTGCTGTCGTCTCAGCAGTTTGGTTTCTGGTGGGGACGGCAACGGTGAACCTGGTGAACATGTCTGTAAGGACAAGGACATTTTCGTAACCCCCACAAGACTTTTCTAGCACCGTATAGTCCATAGCGAGGACCTCCAGGGGTGCGGTGACATTGCTGCAGGTCATGGGGGCCCTGTGGTTGGGGAAGACATCCTTTGCCAATGCGCACCTCCTGCATTGCTGAACCCAATCTTGAACATCTCTACTCATGGTAGGCCAGTAATAGCTCCTTCTCATCACCGCGAGGGTGCTCTTTGCACTGAAATGCCCCCCATGCTCATGCTGGTTCTCGTATACCTTACGTTGTAAGGTCTCTGGGACAATGAGCTGCCTGATCTCCTCCCCATCACGAGGGTCACTGACATGCCTATACAGCACACCCTTATAAAGCCTAAGGCGGTCGAGCTGTTGGTGAAGCCGCCTCGCGTCCGGTGTTAACGCGTGGAGCTCGGCATGGCTCATCTCCGTGCCCCTCTCAACCACCCGATACACGGGCCCGACGACCGGGTCGCTTTTCTGAGCCCCTTCGACCTCCTCCCAGCTGTGCCCACCGAGAGCTTTCCCAGCAGTCGCTTGTACTCTGGCTTTCAGATCAGCCCTACCATCCTTCTCCAACCTAGCGGGCCACAGACACGCACGCACTTCTTCCGGGCCCACTTTGATAAAGTCCTTGCCTGTGTCCTCCTGCTCGGGTTCCTCTCGGTCGGGGATTCTGGAGAGGACGTCTGCATTCGTGTTTTGTCGCCCAGGCTTGTAACACACCTCAAAGTCATACTCAGCGAGTTGTGCTACCCACCGCTGTTCGACAGCCCCCAGGTTAGCCGTTGCCAGGTAGCGCAGCGGGTTATGGTCCGTGACCACTGTGAATCTGGCGTACATCAGGTAGTCCCTGAATTTCTCTGTGACAGCCCATTTAAGCGCCAGAAGTTCCAGTTTAAATGCGCTGTAATTCTTGTCATTCTTCTCGGAGCCTCTCAGCCCCCGACTCGCGTAGGCTACCACACGCTCTACGCCCTCCTGTTTTTGACTGAGCACAGCCCCGAGTCCGTGCAGACTCCCATCTGTGGTCAATATAAAGGGTAGGCCAAAGTTGGGATATGCCAGGATTGGAGGGGACACCAGGCATCGTTTCAGCTCGTCCAGGGCCTCCTGGCACTCGCCGGTCCAAACAAACGCCTGGGTGCCCCTCGACGTGGTTTTCAACCCTTTCCCAACCAGGGCATGCAGAGGCTTGGCCAACTGTGCAAACCTTGGCACAAACCGCCTGTAGTAGCTCATGAATCCAAGCACCTGCCTCACCTCTCGCACGCTCCTTGGAGCCGGCCATGCCTCCAGGGCCTTGACCTTTTCTAGATCTACCTGGACGCCTTTAGCAGAAATCACGTGGCCAAGGAATTTAACCTCCGGCCGCAGAAGGAAGCATTTGGTCGGCTTCAACTTCAACCCGTGCTGCTTCAAACGTTCGAACACCGTCTCAAGCCTCTCGCAG
The DNA here is from genome assembly GCF_057381915.1 of Diplotaxodon limnothrissa. Classification (NCBI taxonomy): domain Eukaryota; kingdom Metazoa; phylum Chordata; class Actinopteri; order Cichliformes; family Cichlidae; genus Diplotaxodon; species Diplotaxodon limnothrissa. The sequence continues at coordinate 30,356,289 of NC_140598.1, forward strand.
TGACTATCAAAGTCCCGGGAGAAGACTATAATGTCATCCAGGTAGACAAGGAGTATATCAAAACTGAGGTCCCCCAGTACCATACCCATCAGCCGCTGAAAAGTGGCTGGGGCGTTGCACAAGCCAAATGGCATCCGAGTCCATTCAAACAGGCCAAATGGTGTTGTAACCGCCGTTTTTCCCCTGTCCGTTTCGCTCATGGCCACTTGGAAGTAGCCTGCGGTCAGGTCCAGGGTCGAGAATAACAGCGCATTGCCGAGCGCATCCAACGACTCTTCGATGCGGGGAAGTGGGTAGGCATCTTTGCACGTCACTTCGTTCAGCCGCCTGTAATCGCAGCAGAATCGAACACTTCCATCTTTCTTAATAACCACCACCGCAGGTGAGGCCCAAGGACTGGAGCTCTCTTTAAGGATCCCCTGGCTAACGAGCTCCTGAACGTGCCTCTTAAACTCTTGAAAGACATGGGGTGGGACCCTTCGGTGCCTCTGTTTGATTGGGGGTGCCTCGGTGGGGATACTGTGTGTCACCGTGGTGGTGTAGCCGTAATCAACTTCGCTTGCCGAGAATACGTCTTGGTGTTGGGCTAACAGCCGACAAAGCTTTTGACGCTGTAGCTCAGTGAGGTCCCGGGTGTTAGCCTGTACAGGGACCGGCAACTGCCCAACCTCGCCCCCTGTCGCTATACTCTCACCCTGACCCAGCGGCTTAACCACGAGTGCCCCCTCTCTCTCCTCTACCCATACAACCTCTTTGGGGAGCACAGCTCGTGGTTTGCTTACAACGGCAAGCCTGGCTCTTGGCATCAGCTTGACAGCCCTCTCGCTTGTGTTCATCACTCTGAGAGGGATTCTTCCACCACTGGTTGTCGCAATAGTGTTGGCAACTAACAGTCCCCGCGGCAGCTCTATCTCTTTTGCCGCCTCTGCCAGCACTTGGCACTCAACCCTAGGTGAGACCCCGCAACGACCCTCCACCACTTTCTCGCTCCTCGGGGGGATGATGACGGGTTCCCTGCCAGCCACCTTGACGAACCCGATTTTGCCACCCGGACCCGTGCGCGGGAACTCCTTCCTCGCTCGGGCTATCAACCGACGGATGGTGGCCTCTGTCTCGTCTGGAGCGTGGGGGTCCATGTGGACGCGACCCCCATCTGCGATAAAGAGCGCTTCGAGGTCTTCTATAACATTCATCCCCACAATCCCTGGGAGCCCATTAGCTTTGTCTACCTGGGGGTGAGTATCGGTGAGTACAAAAATGCACTTCTTACCAACCACTCTCCCGGCGCATTCAACCTCGGCCTCCAAGCAGCCCAAGACAGGAATATCGAGCCCGTTTGCGGCTGTGAGCTCAATCCAGTCTGCTGACTTCAACTCCTGTGGCCCAAAACACCTACGGAAATGGGACTCCGTAATAGCTGTCACATTTGACCCCGTGTCCCAGAGGCAGGTGGTGTCTACCCCCCCTATCTTAAGGCGGACGGTGCGACACCTCCCAAGAGCACTCCTTTGGAGGCTCTCCTCCACCTCTGTCAGAAGACACTCGGCTGCTTGGCGGCCTATGGCCGGTGTGGTGGGGTGTTTCTTGGCCCCACCCTTGGCGTTTGGATTGCCAGAAAATGCCACCTGCGCCAGGTCTATGGGGATAGGGGCCAGAGCCCCTGCGTCTAGCTTTTTGGTACAATGCCGGCTAGTGTGGCCAGGCTCTCGACAGCTGTAGCAAATATATCGCCCTTCGCTGTCCCTCAGGGGTGTTCGCCTGCGCTGTGCACTCTGCTGGCTGCTCCCTCTTTCCCTGCTCTGTAGTGCTAAGTACAGCTCTTCTTGACGAGCAGCTAGTTTCCTAACCTCCTCGTGGAGCATCTCCAGGGTGAGGGGGGATGGTTTATCTTCGGCCGGTACTGCAGCGTTCACCGCACCTCTAGTTCTGAGCCTACTTTGGGAGGCGAGAGAGGACTGGGCTTCTTCTTCCTCGGACCAGTCAACTGCGGCTTGCAGCAGCCCGATGAAGGTTAGGCCTTTCTCCTCTTTGACCCTCCTTTTCATCTCTCGCCTCAAAAGGTCATCTCGCAAACCCAGCACTAGCTGTTCTTTCAACACCGTCTCTGAGTCGGGAACGCGGTTGGGTTCTCGCCTCTTAATCAAAGCCAGCTTCTCCTGTAGGTCATAGGCATAAGTTCTGACCGTCTCGCTGGACATCTGCCTTCTCTCATAGAACTCCTTCAACCTAGTACCTATGGGGACCTTGTCTCCATAGGTTTGAAGGAGAACCTCAAATATGCCCTCGACAGACTCTACTGCCCCATCCAACATGAACTTAACAGTTGCCCTGGCTTCATCTTTTATGTGTTGCTTGACCAGCTCTACACGGTCCGCCTCTGGCACCTTCATGACTTGGAACGCAGACCGCATTGCCGCGATCCACTCTTCCACACAATCATCTCCACTCTTTCCAGGGCAACCACTAAAATCTGCCAGTTTGCGGTCTCGGTGGACATAGATTGCCGCCGGGGCTTTTAAAGCTTGGGCCTGTTGATCAATCACTGCCCTTGCGAGGGAAAGAGCTTCTCTCTGTTCTTCTCGTGCCTGCTGTAAGGCACCCGCCTGCTCCGCAAGCCTCCCTTGTAGTTCATCAAAGCTCCTTTTCAAATCTTCTAGTTCAGACATGTTTGCCTTAACTCTATTCCTCCTCTATAACGACCCCGAGCCAATGGGTGAATCCTGTTCGTGACGCCAATTGTGAGGGGCTACTAGCCCTGCTATGTAGGGGTAGAAGGGCGCACAGGCTGCCTTGAACGACTAGCGGGTGGTGGGATCTAAGTCCGTACCCCCCTCTAGCGCGATTGACCCGGACACTTACTTCAGTAAGAATGGGGTTAGTTACCTGGCAACAGTAGGCACAAAAGGAGGACTCCAGGCCCGGACCTGCAATGATAGCAGCGCCTGCACACGGAATACTAGCACGGTCCCACTTAACTCCGTCGTCCTGTGCCTAACCAAATAACTCGGGTGCCCCTACTCCAAGGCAACCTGGGTCGGACAAAAGCATTCGACAACGACTTTTTAAACCACGTGGCTCTCTTTATTTATCTGGAGAGCCCTCAAAAAAACCAAACTTGGTTAACAATGTCCACAGGGCCCTGGAGAGCAAAGGGAAAACAGCAAGGAGCCTCCCCAGGACCAAAGAAATGAAAGAAATAAAATGAGGTAAAATAAATCAAAACAGACTGGTGAGACCCAGAGTTGGGAGTCCTCGACTCCACACAACCCACCCTAGTCACAGGAAAAACACTCACAACACAGCAGAACAGTAAAAGTTAACACAGCAAATATTCTGTCTAAAATGGTCGACACAGTCTCATCACATCATTTACAATGTCCGACACACCAAAGGAACATTTTCAGTCTTTACAGTTCACTCCAGTAAATTGTCTCTGGGGTGGGACGGACAGATAGTTCTAGGGGTATGTGTCATTAACCGGAGTTGCAGTCTGTTAGGCTGTCCAGAACTTCCACAGCCGGAATAGAATGTTCATTCTCTGGTCCACATCAAAGCAAGGAAATAAAACACAGGAACTGTACCTTTGCCCCTCCTGAAATGGAGCGTAATGAACCCACAGGTAGGTGAAACTTTTACACACAGCCAGCTGAAGCAGGGTGAACAACCGGAGCGTCGTCTGGGTGGCAGGGTACTCCAAACACCGCCGACATCGGGGCCCAAGATGGCGGTCCCGCGGGCTAACGGAGCTACGGCAGTCCCCAGGCCGTGCGAAGTGAGGCCGCCCAATTCCTCTCCCGGAAACTCGCTGGTCCTTCGCCAGACAGCCAGCCGTGCTGTCTCGCTTTCTAAACGTTCTTGTCGCCAAACTCTACTGGCAAGGCCGGGAAACTGAGGCCGATTGGAGGGGAGCGGCCGCTAGCCTTAGCTCTCGATTAGCCCCTCTGCTAGCGCTATCTCCGCCGACACTTCGCCCCGACGTTACACCCGTAAGGCCGCTGTAGCCGGAGTCAGAGTGCATACACGGACGGAAACCCAGCCTAGACTCGCTGCGGTACCGTATACTGTCTCGCTAACCTCCCGTTTATACTTTGTTCGGGTCTCTTCCTGACCGCGGCCCTTTCCTAGCGTCTCTTCTCATCCGGACACGTGTGCTTTTTTTTTGTTCCGCTCGTCTTCTCTCCCACTGCGCATGTCCGTCTTCTTCACGCTACGTCACTCCCTCTTGGCTGCTTCAGGCTGTAAACAACCCCGTGACCGTTTTCTAAGGGTTGTAAATATGTGCCCTCACACATGTATAATGTAAACAGAATTGGTCCTAGCACTGAACCCTGTGGAACTCCATAATTAACCTCAGTGTGTGAAGAGGACTCTCCATTTACATGCACAAACTGGAGTCTATTAGATAGATATGATACAAACCACTGCACCGCAGTACCTGTAATACCTACAGCATGTTCTAATCGCTCTAATAGAATATTATGGTCAACAGTATCGAACGCTGCACTAAGGTCTAGCAGGACAAGCACAGAGATGAGTCCACTGTCAGAGGCCATAAGAAGATCATTTGTAACCTTCACTAAAGCTGTTTCTGTGCTGTGATGAGCTCTGAAACCTGACTGAAACTCTTCAAATAAACCATTCCTCTGCAGATGATCTGTTAGCTGTTTGACAACTACTCTTTCAAGGATTTTTGATATGAAAGGAAGGTTGGAGATTGGCCTATAATTAGCTAAGACTGCTGGGTCTAGAGATGGCTTTTTGAGTAAAGGTTTAACTACAGCCAGCTTGAAGGCCTGTGGTACATAGCCGATTATTAGAGATAGGTTGATCATATTTAAGATCGAAGAATTAATTAATGGCAGGACTTCTTTGAGCAGTTTTGTAGGAATAGGGTCTAAAAGACACGTTGATGGTTTGGAGGAAGTAATTATTGAAGTTAACTCAGAAAGATCAATTGGAGAAAAAGAGTCTAACTTAACATCAATGGTACTAAGAGTATCTGTAGATAATATTACATCTGTGGGATGATTATTGGTCATTTTTTCTCTAATGATAAAAATTTTATTTGTGAAGAAGTTCATGAAGTCATTACTAGTTAACGTTAAAGGGATGGTTGGCTCAAAAGAGCTCTGACTTTTTGTCAGCCTGGCTACAGTGCTGAAGAGAAACCTGGGGTTGTTCTTATTTTCTTCAATCAGTGATGAATAGTAAGATGTTCTGGCTTTGCGGAGGGCTTTCTTATAAAGCAGCAAACTATTTCTCCAGGCTAAATGATGATCCTCTAGATTTGTGACACGCCATTTCCTCTCCAGATTACGAGTCATCTGCTTTAGGGTACGTGTTTGAGAATTATACCACGGAGTCAGGTACTTCTGATTTGAGGCCTTAGTTTTCACAGGAGCTACAGTATCCAGAGTCGTACGTAGTGAGGAGGTGAAATTATTAACAAGAAAATCGACCTCTGTTGGGGTAGCGTTCAGATAGCTGCTCTGCTCTGTGTTGGTACAGGGCATTGGAGATGATAACAGTGGGTGGATTATATTCTTAAACTTAGTTACAGTGCTTTCAGAAAGACATCTATTTTGATAAAGTCTACTCTTCACCGCTGTGTAATCAATTATTGTAAAAGTAAATGTTATCAGGAAATGATCAGACAGGAGAGGGTTTTCAGGAAACACTGTTAAATGTTCAGGTTCGATGCCATATGTTAAAACAAGATCTAGAGTGTGATTAAAGTGGTGGGTGGGTTCTTTTACGTTTTGAGAGAAACCAATTGAGTCTAATAACAGATTAAATGCCATGTTGAGGCTGTCATTTTTAGCATCTACATGGATGTTAAAATCACCGACAATAATTATTTTATCTGAGCTCAGAACTAAATTAGATATAAAGTCTGAGAAATCGGACAGAAACTCTGTGTAAGGCCCAGGTGGACGATAGATGATAACAAGTAAGACTGGTTTCTGAGTTTCACAGCTGGGGTGGACAATGTTAAGCATCAGGCTTTCAAATGAATTAAAAGTCTGTCTTGGTCTTTCATTAATTAATAGGCTGGTGTGAAAAATTGCTGCCACACCGCCCCCTCGGCCTGTGCTTTGAGATTTCTGGTAGTTAGAATGACTCGGGGGTGTTGATTCATTTAAACTAACATAATCATCCTGCTGCAACCAGGTTTCTGTAAGGCAGAGTAAATCAATTTGTTGATCAATTATTAAGTCATGTACTAACAGAGACTTGGAGGAGAGAGACCTAATATTTAATAATCCACATTTCACTGTTTTACTCTTTGGTTCAGATGTGGATACTGTATTGTTCTTTCTTTGTGATTGTTTATGTTTAAGTTGTTTGTTGCTGGTTTTTAGTTTGTTTTTTGTCTTTTTGGAAGCTGACACAGTCTCTATGGAGATGGGTTTTTGGGGGGGTAGCAGGAGGAGAGAAGCTGCAGAGAGTCGTGTAAGACTGCAACTCTGCTTCCTGGTCCCAACTCTGGATAGTCATATTTTGGGGGGTTTAATAAATTTGTCCATATTTCTAGAAATGAGAGCTGCTCCATCCAAAGTGGGATGGATGCCGTCTCTCCTAACAAGACCAGGTTTCCTCCAGAAGGTTTGCCAATTATCTATGAAGCCCACATCGTTTCTGGGACACCACTCAGACAGCCAGCAATTTAAGGAGAACATGTGGCTAAACATGTCACTCCTGGTCTGATTGGGGAGGGGACCAGAGAAAACTGGTCCGACATTGTTTTGGCAAAGTTGCACACCGATTCAATATTGATTTTAGTGACCTCCGATTGGCGTAACCGGGGTGTCATTACTGCCGACGTGAATTATGATCTTACTGAATTTACATTTACCCTTAGCCAGCAGTTTTAAATTTCCTTCAATGTCGCCTGCTCTGGCCCCTGGAAGACAATTGACTATGGTTGCCGGTGTCTCTAGCTTCACATGTCTGAGAACAGAATCGCCAATTACCAGAGTTTGACCCCCGGCGGGTGTGTCACCGAGTGGGGAAAAACGGTTAGACACATGAACGGGTTGGTGGTGTACCTGGGGCTTCTGTTTAGGACTATGCTTCCTCCTCACCGTCACCCAGCCTCCCTGTTTCCCCAGCTGCTTTGGACCTGCCGGGGAACAGCTAGCGGGGCCTACGCTATTTTCGGCTGCACCAGCTACAGGGGCCTGGCTGGCTACGGGTGAATGAAGGGTGCGAAGCCGAGTCTCCAATTCAGTAATCCTGGCCTCCAGCGCTGCAAATATGCTACATTTGTTACAGATATCATTACTGCTAAAGGAGGCCGAGGAGTAACTAAACATCTGACACAATGAGCAAGAAAGTGCAGGAGGGACAGGTGAAGTAGCCATGGTGCTAACGAGTCGGCTACGAGCTAAGCTAAGCTAGCGAAACAGTACAGAGACAGTGAGTGAATACTTTGGCTATAAATTAGGTAGTGAGTACACAGAAAGTGTGCTTCGGATGAAGCACGTGAAGATTATACTATGAAAGAAGAATGTATTTAAAAGTTGTTAATTAAATTGCTAAGCAAATAAGCTACTCAGAAACACCACTGTTTGAGCAGGAACAGGAAGTGATACTCTACCACAGAGCGAGTGAACACGAAGTGACAGCGCCTCCCAAGTGGACTCCAGCAGTCCATTAAAGTCTGTAACAATGCTCACACACACAGACCATCTCAAACAGACCAAAAATAAATCCATTTAAAAAATGTAAAGAACAAAAGTTTTCAGTAGCTTCTGAGTCAAGATGAGTCTGTTGCCATGGTGAATTCATGTTTTAATGGATATACAGGGTCTGAGCCGTCATACTCGTAGAATCCACTCACTGAGGGAATAAAAAGCGAGGTGGCAAAAGAGTCTGGAAAAAAACCCCTAAGGCAGCATGGTCTCAAAGATCCGGGCCCAGCGTATCCAAGCAGGGTCGTGGAAAACTGGTCCCCCTCCATGGAGCTTTTCAAAGCACAGGAGACAACGCACGCTCGACATCGCTTACCAGCCAAAGCTCGCCGCCAGTAAAGCCTGAGTTTTACCTGAATAGCTGCTCTTCTCCCTCTCCTTTTCCATGGTCTACAGGGACCGCTGAGATCACCTGATGAGGATCCAGCTAATGGTGGAGGGTGGGAAATGCAGAAGGAGGAGGAAGAGACATTGTGAGGCATCATAGAGGAAGAATGGACAGTAAAGCCAGGCGATCATACACCAAGGCAACTAATACATAGTTAAAACTAAGTGAGAACAGCAGAGCAGAAAAAAACGTAAGCGAGTGCGACGTTCATGACAACAGCTGTGTGCAGAGTATGAGCGTGCAGCGTCTAAAGTGTGGAAGTACCGACCTTACTTTGACTTTCTGTTAAAAGTGATAAAAACATTAGCGTCCGCTGTTCACAGCATGGGAAGAAAACTTCTTTTTACAGCGAATAAAACCCCTAAACTTCTGTGCAAGCACCGAGTACGCTGCCACAGGAATGTGAAATTCACAGAGAAACTCCCGGATTCTTCCGCTGACCGCTGCGGCACACCTGCACCAGGGCAAACATCCGCCTACCACACTCCTCCTATCCAGGTGAAAATAGAGCAACAGGACCGCTAGCCTTTGATTTTTCTTATTTTCTGCTGTGTTTTACTTGCATCCATGTGAAAGACTGAGTGTAAACAGAAAAACCTATTTCATGTGCAGGAATGTGCAGAAAATAGGTTTAAATGTTAAACAAATTTCTTCCAGTCAGAGAATGTTGAATATAATTAAATTTTTGCTTGATTCATAAAGTTAAAAGATTAAAACTAATAAAACAAGTTTTAAAAAGAGACTTTTCCATTTGATTACATTTTGGATGATAGATCATGCAGAAAAAGTAGAACTGGGCTGAAAGATCTATCACTTTATTACCTATTCAGGTTGTAAATTATGTTTTTAAAAAGTAACTAAGTAACTAATTACTTTCAACAATAAGTAATCAGTAAAATAACAGGTTTACTTTTGGGGGGAAGTAATCAGTAATTAGTTACGGATAGGTTTGTAGCTTAAACCCATTCGCTGGAACGTTAAGGACAATTTATTACACAGCAGAAACAAGACACAAGTAGGCAAAGTTCTTTGTGTTACTCATGCATGAGGGAGAGAACCACGACAAGAGCCGTTCCTTCGCTTGACCCCAGTCGCTCTCGTCCACTCCCCCGTAACACTGCTCTTTTATTGAGGTTACATGAATATACATAGGTTCATTAACATATGACGTCTACATACACACAAAGAGTACCTTGCCTGTGCGTTGTGTAAATGTGTGTGTGTGTGTGGGGAGGGTCCAGTGTGTGACCCCATAAAGACTTCCCTAAACCTGCTGGTCTGGAAGTCCAGCAGTTCATTTAAACAAAAGGCACTTAGCCTAAAACAGATATAGCTACATTTATCCTACCATAAAACAATAATGTGTATGCCCTCTCCCATGCTCCCAGGATGTTGGTGTGACTGCCAGAACACTCTGGAATGCACACAAAGCCTTTGCAGACTATTAAGGATCAAACCTCTACCAACATGACATTGATTATACAACTCTAAGCATATATGAGTAGATATTTCTAAGCATAAATGACAATAAACAATACAAATCTAACACTTACTGATTACTTTTTTCAAGTAACTTGACCAACACTGGTCACCAGGATTGTTCACCTCTCTGCAGGAACTTTGGTTCTCTCCTCTTTAAAGAAACTCTCTGCTGTGCACCTCCCAGCTTCAGCTTCCTCCACAGGTTTTCTATGACTGAGGTCTGGAGACTGATCCACGACTCATGTTCAGTATTCTGGCTGAGAGAACAAGGTTCTCGTCTCAGATTTCACACTGCATGTTCCTGTCCACTGACCTCTCAGTGTGTGATGTTGGCCTGCACCTTAAAAAGAACGACAGCCCAGAGCATCATGTTACCTCCTCCCTGCCTGACTGTGGGGACACTGCTCTGTGGGTCACGTCAGCGTTTCTCGGGTTGATGGCAGAGATCTTGATTTTGGTTTCATGTGACCACAGTACACTTCCAACACTACATTTTCTGAGTTATTTGTGGGTGTTTTCTTGTTAGTTCGTTTTTTTAGTACTTGAACACTAAAGTGGCCTTCAATGAGATGACAGAGCCAGCAGTGACCCACAGCATTTAAGTTTGACACTCCTGTTTTAGATGTTCACTGGCAAACTTGAAGGATCTGGAGCCAGAGTACACCCTGGCCAGGTCACCAGCTTATCACAGGGTAACATTTGCAGTGACACCTGCAGAATCACCGGGTGACCTAACCCCACTAACTGCATATCTGTGGACTGTGGGAGGAAGCCTCCAAACACAGAGAACCCAGAGAGAACATGCAGACTCCACACAGGAAGGCCAGGTGGGGGATTCAAACCCTGCTGTGAGGCAACAGAGCTAATTACTGCACCACCGTACTGCCTCTGGCTGGGTTGTAGCACATCTAATACTTACCTCACTCAGGGACATGAAAACAATTCATACACAGCCTTCATGCTTTTGTTGATGTTCTGTCTCTTTTAAAATGAAAAAAACATAACACAAAAGACTTCATTGTGTGTAACTTATCAGATAATTATTCCCCCTTCTGTGATTTAAGCTGTTCCTGCTTCTGCTGCTTTTATAAAAAAAAAAAGCAAATCAGACTTGGAGGAAAAGAAACAAAACAGAAGCATAAGTGGGCTACCAGCATTGGTGTCTCCATTAAAACATGATTCACCATGGTAACAGAGTCCTCTTGACTCAGAAGATACTGAAATTTGTTTTTAATGGATTTATTTATGGTTTGTTTGAGACGGTCTGTGTGTGTGTGTGTGTGTGTGTGTGTGTGTGTGTGTGTGTGTGTGTTTGTCAGCGCTGATACAGAGACTAATGGGTTTGAGAGGATACCCTTTAAATCACTTACTGAGAACAAACAAAGTCTTTTCTTTGAAAGTTTTGAAGCTAAATTCAGACACGGGGACGGATGATATTTATAAGTGCTTTATGAAACCCGTCCTCATCATAGCAATCATATGTTTCCATCATCATGATGGCACGTTGTTTTAGAGCACAGTCAGCACGTGGCCTGTTGGCTCATATTCTAGTGATGTGCGGATCGATCCTGAAATATCGATTCCTCCGATACCAGTCATTTATGTTCTAGAATCGATTCTCACATTAAAATATCAATATTTTAGTAATTTAGGGTATATTTGTAGTTTATCAGTGGAAAGAAACTATAACATTCAGATTGTCTACATTGGAAGCAACTACTTCCTCTTCCGCCTTTCATAGTCATGTGTGAAATACGGCTGTATAAATGTGTCGCAGACCCTTTGCGTGCGCACTCACAACAATGGCTGAGCGTGGAGTCATTTTACATCCACAAACGACGTGGTTTGTGATACATGTGGCAAGACCACTAACCTCGTCAAACACCTCAGAGTAAATCATATCACAGAATATGACGAGGATATGTTGAGGTGAACTGAAGAGGAGGAGAGAGTCAGGTGCTGCTAGGGCGAGACAGACGTCTCTCACAGAGTCCTTCAGTGCTGCAGGCAGGCAAGGTGTTCAAATAGCGCATAACTTCAGTTTTTTTTTTATTTCTATATATGATGAACTCTGCATTATTAAGTGATAAGAACAAGTAATCTGATGTCTTATAATCACTATGACGCTATAATTTGAGATACAATAAAAGATACAATGAATAAAATAAGCTTTTGTACAAAGTGTCGGTATCGGATCAGTATCGTCGATACCACCCTGAATATTACTTGGTATTGGATCGGAAAGGAAATCGCACATCACTATCATGTTCTACATCATTGTGTGTCGCTGTGATTGTCACGTTCATGTGATATGACTTTCACCTGCTGGCAGGTAGAACAAATACTAACTGACTTCCTAAAGTCATATGAGTGGGTTTGTTTGTTTGTTTGTTTGTTTTTTCTTTTTTTCACAAAAAGTAGTGAGAAACAAGTCTGGGCATGCATGACGCTGTTTGTGCCCGTTCAGTCATGACTTAGCATCTAAGGCAGGGATGTCCAACATATGGCCAGCGGGCCACATCCGGTCCTGATACACTTTTATATGTCAGTTATTAATGACCTGAGCAAATGTGGGAGCTGAATGTTCAGCTCTGCTGATCTCCATGCAAACAGGGGTGGAACCATAAAGCCAATCACATGCAAAGACAGACTGTCATACCATGGTTGGGTATAGGCCGGGTACACAGAGAGACGGAAGCCGATTTAAATACAAGAGTGTCAGGAAAATGTAAAATGAGCAGCGTTCGACTAATAATTGAATATTAGATCAAACAAAGTGAATACAAAGTGTGTTTGAATGGCAGAGATGCAGAAATGTGAGCATGTAACACAGAGCAACAGCATACATGCAAACCCTCCTGAATCTTTTCCAGGAGAATCTCGAATTTCAGTGCCCCTCCTGAAAATCTCCCAGAGCCACCATTCTCCTGAATTTCTGCTGATTTTCCACCCGGACAACAAAAATGAAAACCATATCCCAGAACCAAAACCCAGCAAATTCCAGTTTCCAACAATGGCGGCAGCTATTTAGTTTTAAGATTACTCCTATTACTCTTTCTGGGTCACAAAATAAACTTTTAGCATATTTTCAGGTGAGAATAAACTTCAAATATCTGAGCCGGCAAGAATAGCAAACTCCCGGCACATCGTTTTCAAACCCCTGCGGTCTTTCGCTACTCAGGTTAAACATGATATTTAAGTAACTCGATAACCTAAAAATTTTATTGTTGGACTTTTTCAGTGTTTTATTTGTTCCTGAGTAAATTGGTTTTGCTGAGATTAAAGTTATTAGATTAGATGAGATTAAATAAAAACTTTATTAATCCCTCGGGAGGATTCCTCCAGGGTTGTGACACTGCTGAAAAAAACGTCAAACAGAAAACTGATTAAACAGAAGTGTGAGACGGTCAAGAATTTACGCCAGCGTCCGGTTATATTTAGATAGCAAGGAGCAGACGGCAGAGTTTCACTCCACTGAGAGAGCCCGTGACGTAATTCTGAACGCTAGACCATCACAGTCGCTCACTTACGGCCTACCCGCCTTTCGGAGGACTTGGCCCACTTAGACCACGAAGGCCGGGTCCTTAGGTCGATGCAGCCTCTGAATTTGGACAGTAATAAAAGTGACATTTAACTTACTTTAAATAAATAATTTTAAATAAATAAACACTGTAAAATTCAAGTTTTTTGTATATGTGTATGTAATCCCCCCTTTTGAACGTCTCCCTAATTCTGAGGCTTCAAGGTTGGCAAGTATGAGCAACAGCTCAGTCTGAGTCTAAACGAGTCTCACAGGCTTGCTGTGCGTTTAAAGCTGTAAGAATTACAAATTACAATTATAAGTTATCATTCTTAACTTGTTTGATCCGCTGGTCACCACAGACAAACACAAGCAGACATTTTGGATTTTTACTGTATTATCATAGTTTTAAAGCTTTTCCTGCAGATACAAACCTCCCTTATGAACATTTATACTACACAAAGTCATTCAGCAATAAACAATTGAAGACAGAAAAGTTTGTTTTTCACTTTCTACTATAGAAATTTCAGTTTTTTGTGATGATTGATGAGCTATCAGAACTTTTTCTATCATTTTATTTCTTACAGTTTAAGGAGTCGTGCTGACAGGTTTCTGTTGTTGTCACAGAGCTTTTTCTTCATCATATAGAAAAACACTTAAATATGTGACTCCTTCACAGTGACAGGATGTTTCAGTGGTCCGGCCCAACTAAAGTCATGTGGTCCCCCATGTAAATTCAGGCTGTTTCTCAATCCTGTCTTTAAGTGATGATGTATGAACCCTGCTTCCAGGTCCAAATTACTCTGCGTTTAATAAGGCTGATGTGTTTTTAACATTTTTTAATGCTTTGTATCTTGTTCTATTTAATCACAACAAGTCCCTAAAAAAAGTCAGTGATCACTGTCGGCCTCTCTCGGTTTTTATGATCACTGCTCATTTTAAAGCTTGGTTTTTAAAACCTCACAATGTATCTATATGCAGTAGTATATTAATAACTAACCTCATATCATGGATGCATTGTCTCAGTTGTTCTCGTGGACTTGTGATACGTCATCAGTCATCAATTCAAAGTACGCATCAAGCCAAGCCCAAGTATGCTCAAAATTCCCAGATGTGTTCTCGCTCCACTTTATCGAGCAATAAAGTGGAGTCCACAGCTACTGTGAACTTGGTGCAGCTAAATCTAACTCAAAAGTGGCAATGGCAATTTTATTTGTTCCTGAGTAAATCGGTTTGGTGAAGACTAAAGTTAAGCTTGAATTCTTACTTGGAGAGTGGTCACTGTATTTTGAATTACACCCATCATATCCCCTGATGTAAAATGTTCTGTTCTTATTTAAACAGCTGGATCAGAATTACATCTAAGATGACAAATAATTAAATTCAGCAAAAACAGCATGTTAATGCATGGAGATCCTGAAGGCTGCTCCAAAAATGATCCGATTATATTTTAAACATTTGTTCAATTCTCTTCCAAACCCCAGCAGCTGTGTATTGTAAGTTTTAGTGTCTACTAAAATACAAATAAAAGTGTTCTAACATCTCACCTGTTTGTTTTTATTCAGACATACATGTGTACTATTTTATTAATAGAGACATTAGCCTCGTTTCTGTCATGTAGTGGTTGTGCTGAAGCTTATTAGACATTATGAAACTGATGATATGTAAAATTGATTTTTGCCAAAGTGCTTAAGATACTTTTTTAATTATATATTTTTTAATCTACTACATTTGTAATTTCTATTGCAAATATTAAGCACAGTTAAATTAAGAGGGGATGGCAGTGAAAACTCTGGAGCTGTGTTGTCACCATAGAAATTGTAGAGTGATCTGCTGCTTTCTGTGGAATTCTGGACTCCCGTGTGAACTTACAAAGTCCGTACTCGCGAACAGCAGAGGCTGGTGAGCAATGTTCCCTCTAAGCTGCGCACGTGCGCAATTGCGCACTGCTGGCACGGTCTCTGCGCACAGAAAATCTGTGTTGCGCACACAAAAAAAATCTAACCTAAATTGAAATTAAAATGAATACGTCAACAATTCTGTTTTGCAGTGTTAGTCAGTAAGTGACTGGCTGCTCCCGTATGGGATTAGAACGATCCCACGTTATCCCATAGTCCAGCGATTCACATTCGTATACGCAGCCAATCGATGTCGTTGACAGGCTATGACAGCGTCCTTATGTGCCGACACCGGAGCTGATGTGGAGTGAAGCCACGTTAATGACAACGTGGACAACCATTGGAGATGTGAGCAGGACAGACGAAACAATTGATGGAAAAAGTGTGGACTTTATACCAGTTTTTAAATTGTGTTGATAGGCCACGTAAAACCAGAGTTGTGATTTTAAAAAAAGAATGCAATGTTTGGTTTCCTTGCTGAATACTATCGTTGTTTATATTTACTGCGGGAAGAAACGGTAAAAACTGCGTTTTATAAGAAAAAAGCCTCGAAAGCGCTCTCCACCTGTGAGCAAAAACAAACCCCCCCACCCCCTCTCTCTTTCCTATTCGTCCAAAAAAGTACCATGTCGACCAATCAAAAAATGATATGGTAACGTGGCATCTAGTTGTTAAGAAACGGGGGGAAATTTTAGGAGTGACGGCGGTGCTTTGAGATGTGAGAGATTTGAGACGTGTAGCGCAAATCTTGTGTAGTTAGTGTGTAGTGTAGTCAGTAGATTTGTTGTGTGTGTCAGAGCAATGAGGCGACTGCTGAACGTTACAGGTGTTACAGCAGTGCTACATCTCCTGTTGTCAGGCCTGCAGGTATCAGGCTGTTGTTCTCCTTTATCTCACAGTGGACAGAAATTATTTTTTGGAGTGGCACAAATAATTTGTGTGGCATCAGATTTGATGCAGAACAGCTGATTGTTCTGTAAATAGTTTGAAATGTTTATTTAAAAATGCATTGGCTGCATTTAAAAAAAAATAGCTGCAAAAAACTTTGTTGTTTGCCAAACTGAGTTACTTTTTTGAGGAGTAACTATATAATTATTTGCCCAACATTGGTCATTATATACTGTATTTTGCAGACAGAGAGTTACAGGACTCTCTCCCAGACCACAGACGCATAATACAAGTCAGAGCTGTATATATAAAAAAAGAAAAGAAAAAAGAAAAAGAAAGTTGTGTTTTCGAAATTGGAGTTCAAGTCATTTTTACTTCCAATAGCGTTAACATACTACACAGGCCAATGGCTAGATTTTTTTTTTACATTTTCATTGTAAGTGGGCTAAAGCAGTTTAAAAGTAGTCTAACATAAATGTAAATGCTGTAATTTGATTATTTTAATAAACCATGAAACTTGGATGGATTTGATGCTGGCGTGACCACAGTGCACACGTCTGATGTCGCTCACAGTGGTCCAAGGGATCGCTCAGGGAGTTTGTGTGTTCACTCAGACACATGAAAAATTAGAGGGAACATTGCTGGTGGGTGGGGCTGCTGCAGTGACCTCATTCACCCCTTCACTGTTACCTACAAGTTACACATTGAAAGTCTTGGGGGGTTGGGGAAAGGAGTTGATCACTCAAGGGTGCCCCCCTCAATTTTACCAGCGCTCCAATTTTGTTCGCATCATATTTTAGTATAGTTTCTGAATTGAGGAGAATAAAAACATATTTAACATTCGATGTAGCTGCATTGTTGAGTAGAAAGCACAGATTAAATAAAGATGTTTAAATTTAGAATAGAATAGAATAATTGCCATTATTGTCACTATACAGTTGTACAATGAGATACAGTTTTAAATTTAATTTTGGAACTTTTTTAATTTAAGAATATCTGAGCAGATGGTGCAAACAGCAAACACCTGCTGCTGAAGACACTGCAGTCCACAGGTTGGAGGAACAGACAGTGACACACAGACAGGTCGGCTGCAGTAACACTTTAATACAGAACACTATCAACAGTAATTCCATCACATGGTCACAGAGTTATCACAGTACAGTCACAGGAACACGGTTACAACATGACAGTAGCTCCTGAGCCAGGCTCCCTGCATCATCTTGAGAAATAAAAGCAAACCATAAAATGATGCTGGAACAGACAGCACTGATGCTTTTGTCTGTCATGTGCCAGTCTCTTTGGATTTCACACTGCTGAGTTTAAAGACATATGAAATGAGCCTCCACCCTTTGCTTCTCCCTGAGCTCAGCTCACATCAGTCGTTAGGCCAGTGTAGCACCTGACTGCATGTTTGAGGCTGAAAGTTTTTTTCCTGTTAGTGATTCCATATTCAGTCACATTCCTGCTGTGTGTGCATGTCTGTCTCTGTAACAGTGACATTTGTGTCCTTGCAGTGCTGATAAATCAGGATGCTTAACCTTTTAAAACCGGTCGGAGCGGGCACGCTCCGTTTTGCATAACTATTTTTAAATCCCGGTAGCACTGCAACCACAGAAGCTAGCGCCATAATTTTTTTTGCATATGAAACCGGAGGAGTTGTGCTTACATCTTATGCCATCAGCTTGTCCTAGGTCACAGTTTCCTTCCACATATAGCTTTGCAAAAACGGCATAAAAAGCACTTGCAGCAACAAAAACATGATATTCCAGAAACACGCTTTGCCGATCCGATCAGCTGTTTGTAACACTTCCTACATCCATCAGCGTGGACTATCGCATGTCCGCCATGACCTGCCCGAAACAGGAAGTGACGTCATCAGGGCCTTATGAGCCTATACTGGTGTTTTTAAAAGTTATGTTTGACTTTATGACTTTCTGTGTCATTTCTGTGATGCTTAGGACTCATATTGCACTGCTGGAAATAGTTTATTTTGATGCACATGCTGGGGTTTTTTTTGCAAATTTGCATTATAATATTTATTTTCGTTTTTCCTGCAGTATATAAAAATTGGTGTATTTAAAAAATAAAACTATGAAGACACTCAAAATACATTTCCTGTGGTGGGAAACTATTTTGTGCAACTTTTTTGTATTTACAGTTTTGAGGGATAAGCCTCTTAAATTTCTCTAACTAGAAATATATGTTAAAAAAACAAAAACGATTTTAAATTTTTTTGTAGTTTATTGCACTTTTTTGCAATTTATGTAATTACCATGCACTTAATGCAGACATATTATTAAAATATGTCTGCATTAATGTATATCAACTTGAAATGCTCCCAATAATGGCACTACAGCATGTAAAAATATAATATAAGCTCTGGTGGACTTCTTCTATGGTACGTCTTAAAGGGTTAAGGAGCCGAAGTCAGCGGCAGCAGAAACAGATGGAGCAGCTCAGTCTCACTGTTACTGTCACAATATTCAACTTTAAGGACACTTTCTGCAGACCTGAGGGAAATCCCAGAGATAACACTGTGTCAGGCTGCACACAAGCGAATATGCATGAATAAGGCAGCTTTTTAAAAAGGCTTTTCTACAGTAAAGAACAGACGGTGACTTATCCAGAGGGACATCATCATTAGACCTGCTCAGTCTGCAGGTTTGCTCACAAACAAGTCAACACTTTAGAACTTTCTGGGGTGTTGGTTGATTTTCTTTCTCTCTCCATTAAAAAAAACTGCCGACAGCAATTAAACTTCAGACTAATACATGATGGTAATTATGTCCTCGTGTGTAATTTTCAGACTTGGGAAAATTATGATGCAGTTAGAGAAAAAAAAATAAGAGAAAAACAAGGCTAAAAACATCCATTCGTGCAGGGATTACCGTAGCAACAGAGTCATTTTCTTCTGACAACACTCATGTGTTAAGAATCAGCAGCGACACACAGACAGAAAGTATTAACACTTTAGTTTGAAAATAGATTCTTTGGTTTGTTTTGCATGTGTGTGTGTGTGTTGGTTGTAGAGAGTACCGTTTAAATGACTTACTGAGAACAAACACAATGTTCCTTGGCGAAGCTGCTCAGCAAAAAAGGAGTTGTAAAGCTAACAGGGACGGCTAAGTATTTGAGTGTTTCGTACGGCGCTTGCTGTTTCACGGTTCATCACAGGATAGTTATCGTACAGTCACGACGCTACAAATAGAGACACAAAGCAAAGGAAACATAAAGCAGCATTCAAGCTATGTTACAAAGAAATATCAGGCACACTGCAGCTGAGTCAGTGTTAAAGCTGCCTGCTCTGGCTCTGAATCAGCTCTAATGGCACTTTGTTTTAGAGCACAGTCAGTGCTGTGGCCTGTTGGCTCATATTCTACATTCTATGTCGCTGTGATTGTAAAGTGCATATGATACGACTTTCACAGATATTGTGTGTATAGCAAGCGAGGTGTTCAACTCTAAAGCTTTATTTGTCCCCCATGATAGACAGTACCTCCACCCCCTGCAGGAGGCTGTGGAGGCGCTGAGAGCTCCTTTAGCAGTGACTGTTACAGCCACGGAGCAGCTCCTTCATCCCCATAGTAACACTGTGACACAGATTCAAATGTACAATCTGAAGCTCATGGGTGGGTTTGTTTGTTTTTTTTCTTTTTTCAAAAAAAAGTAGTGAGAAACAAATCTGGGCATGCATGACGCTGTTTGTGCCCGTTCAGCCATGACTTGGCGTCTAATACAGGGCTGTCCAACATACAGCCAGCGGGTCACATCAGGCCCCTAATACACTTTCATATGTCAGTTATTAATGGCCCGAATGTATGTGGGAGCTGAATCTTCAGTCCTGCTGATCTCCATGCAAACAGGGGTGGGATGATACAGCCAATCACATGCAAAGACAGACTGGGTCATACCACTGTGTCAAAGAATAACAGTAAGTTTAATGGTACCATTTATAGCTATAATTGGGGCGATCGTGGCTCAAGAGTTGGGAGTTTGCCTTGTAATCGGAAGGTTGCCGGTTCGAGCCCCGGCTTGGACAGTCTCGGTCGTTGTGTCCTTGGGCAAGACACTTCACCCGTTGCCTACTGGTGGTGGTCAGAGGGCCCGGTGGCGCCAGTGTCCGGCAGCCTCGCCTCTGTCAGTGCGCCCCAGGGTGGCTGTGGCTACATTGTAGCTTGCCATCACCAGTGTGTGAATGTGTGTGTGAATGGGTGGATGACAGGTTGTGTAAAGCGCTTTGGGGTCCTTAGGGACTAGAAAAGCGCTATACAAATACAGGCCATTTACCATTTACCATTTATAATTGTGGTTCACCATCTAAAGTCAGTGTGCCACCCCTGCTCTAAATCATGAATTACAGGAACTGTTAACGCTAGGGTTGCCAACTCCCTGAAAAATAAATAAGGGACACCTCGTGGCCAGGGCCGGGCAACCCAGTTCACCCTTCCCAGTGTGGTGAATTTTGTAGCTCTTTTTTTGTGTGTGAAATTATTTTTTAACCATTTGACTTGAATTTGATTTAAGCAATCTAAAACTAATTATAAAACTAAGCATATAAAAGTAGATATTTCTAAGCATAATTGACAATCAACAATACAAAACCTAACAAAAAACAAAACATAAGCATAAGTGGGCCAGCATTGGTGCATCCATTAAAACATGAAGTCACCATGGTAACAGAGTCCTCTTGACTCAGAAGATACTGAAATATATATATATTTTTAATGGATTTATTTTTGGTTTGTTTGAGACGGTCTGTGTGTTTGTGTGTGTTTGTGAGCGCAGATACAGAGAGTAATGGGTTTGAGAGGATACCCTTTAAATCACTTACTGAGAACAAACAAAGTCTTTTCTTTGAAAGTTTTGAAGCTAAATTCAAACACGGGGACGGATGATATTTATAAGTGCTTTATGAAACCCGTCCTCATCATAGCAATCATATGTTTCCATCATCATGATGGCACGTTGTTTTAGAGCACAGTCAGCACGTGGCCTGTTGGCTCATATTCTAGTGATGTGCGGATCGATCCTGAAATATCGATTCCTCCGATACCAGTCATTTATGTTCTAGAATCGATTCTCACATTAAAATATCAATATTTTAGTAATTTAGGGTATATTTGTAGTTTATCAGTGGAAAGAAACTATAACATTCAGATTGTCTACATTGGAAGCAACTACTTCCTCTTCCGCCTTTCATAGTCATGTGTGAAATACGGCTGTATAAATGTGTCGCAGACCCTTTGCGTGCGCACTCACAACAATGGCTGAGCGTGGAGTCATTTTACATCCACAAACGACGTGGTTTGTGATACATGTGGCAAGACCACTAACCTCGTCAAACACCTCAGAGTAAATCATATCACAGAATATGACGAGGATATGTTGAGGTGAACTGAAGAGGAGGAGAGAGTCAGGTGCTGCTAGGGCGAGACAGACGTCTCTCACAGAGTCCTTCAGTGCTGCAGGCAGGCAAGGTGTTCAAATAGCGCATAACTTCAGTTTTTTTTTTATTTCTATATATGATGAACTCTGCATTATTAAGTGATAAGAACAAGTAATCTGATGTCTTATAATCACTATGACGCTATAATTTGAGATACAATAAAAGATACAATGAATAAAATAAGCTTTTGTACAAAGTGTCGGTATCGGATCAGTATCGTCGATACCACCCTGAATATTACTTGGTATTGGATCGGAAAGGAAATCGCACATCACTATCATGTTCTACATCATTGTGTGTCGCTGTGATTGTCACGTTCATGTGATATGACTTTCACCTGCTGGCAGGTAGAACAAATACTAACTGACTTCCTAAAGTCATATGAGTGGGTTTGTTTGTTTGTTTGTTTTTTCTTTTTTTCACAAAAAGTAGTGAGAAACAAGTCTGGGCATGCATGACGCTGTTTGTGCCCGTTCAGTCATGACTTAGCATTTAAGGCAGGGATGTCCAACATATGGCCAGCGGGCCACATCCGGTCCTGATACACTTTTATATGTCAGTTATTAATGACCTGAGCAAATGTGGGAGCTGAATGTTCAGCTCTGCTGATCTCCATGCAAACAGGGGTGGAACCATAAAGCCAATCACATGCAAAGACAGACTGTCATACCATGGTTGGGTACAGGCCGGGTACACAGAGAGACGGAAGCCGATTTAAATACAAGAGTGTCAGGAAAATGTAAAATGAGCAGCGTTCGACTAATAATTGAATATTAGATCAAACAAAGTGAATACAAAGTGTGTTTGAATGGCAGAGATGCAGAAATGTGAGCATGTAACACAGAGCAACAGCATACATGCAAACCCTCCTGAATCTTTTCCAGGAGAATCTCGAATTTCAGTGCCCCTCCTGAAAATCTCCCAGAGCCACCATTCTCCTGAATTTCTGCTGATTTTCCACCCGGACAACAAAAATGAAAACCATATCCCAGAACCAAAACCCAGCAAATTCCAGTTTCCAACAATGGCGGCAGCTATTTAGTTTTAAGATTACTCCTATTACTCTTTCTGGGTCACAAAATAAACTTTTAGCATATTTTCAGGTGAGAATAAACTTCAAATATCTGAGCCGGCAAGAATAGCAAACTCCCGGCACATCGTTTTCAAACCCCTGCGGTCTTTCGCTACTCAGGTTAAACATGATATTTAAGTAACTCGATAACCTAAAAATTTTATTGTTGGACTTTTTCAGTGTTTTATTTGTTCCTGAGTAAATTGGTTTTGCTGAGATTAAAGTTATTAGATTAGATGAGATTAAATAAAAACTTTATTAATCCCTCGGGAGGATTCCTCCAGGGTTGTGACACTGCTGAAAAAAACGTCAAACAGAAAACTGATTAAACAGAAGTGTGAGACGGTCAAGAATTTACGCCAGCGTCCGGTTATATTTAGATAGCAAGGAGCAGACGGCAGAGTTTCACTCCACTGAGAGAGCCCGTGACGTAATTCTGAACGCTAGACCATCACAGTCGCTCACTTACGGCCTACCCGCCTTTCGGAGGACTTGGCCCACTTAGACCACGAAGGCCGGGTCCTTAGGTCGATGCAGCCTCTGAATTTGGACAGTAATAAAAGTGACATTTAACTTACTTTAAATAAATAATTTTAAATAAATAAACACTGTAAAATTCAAGTTTTTTGTATATGTGTATGTAATCCCCCCTTTTGAACGTCTCCCTAATTCTGAGGCTTCAAGGTTGGCAAGTATGAGCAACAGCTCAGTCTGAGTCTAAACGAGTCTCACAGGCTTGCTGTGCGTTTAAAGCTGTAAGAATTACAAATTACAATTATAAGTTATCATTCTTAACTTGTTTGATCCGCTGGTCACCACAGACAAACACAAGCAGACATTTTGGATTTTTACTGTATTATCATAGTTTTAAAGCTTTTCCTGCAGATACAAACCTCCCTTATGAACATTTATACTACACAAAGTCATTCAGCAATAAACAATTGAAGACAGAAAAGTTTGTTTTTCACTTTCTACTATAGAAATTTCAGTTTTTTGTGATGATTGATGAGCTATCAGAACTTTTTCTATCATTTTATTTCTTACAGTTTAAGGAGTCGTGCTGACAGGTTTCTGTTGTTGTCACAGAGCTTTTTCTTCATCATATAGAAAAACACTTAAATATGTGACTCCTTCACAGTGACAGGATGTTTCAGTGGTCCGGCCCAACTAAAGTCATGTGGTCCCCCATGTAAATTCAGGCTGTTTCTCAATCCTGTCTTTAAGTGATGATGTATGAACCCTGCTTCCAGGTCCAAATTACTCTGCGTTTAATAAGGCTGTTGTGTTTTTAACGTTTTTTAATGCTTTGTATCTTGTTCTATTTAATCTCAACAAGTCCCTAAAAAAAGTCAGTGATCACTGTCGGCCTCTCTCGGTTTTTATGATCACTGCTCATTTTAAAGCTTGGTTTTTAAAACCTCACAATGTATCTATATGCAGTAGTATATTAATAACTAACCTCATATCATGGATGCATTGTCTCAGTTGTTCTCGTGGACTTGTGATACGTCATCAGTCATCAATTCAAAGTACGCATCAAGCCAAGCCCAAGTATGCTCAAAATTCCCAGATGTGTTCTCGCTCCACTTTATCGAGCAATAAAGTGGAGTCCACAGCTACTGTGAACTTGGTGCAGCTAAATCTAACTCAAAAGTGGCAATGGCAATTTTATTTGTTCCTGAGTAAATCGGTTTGGTGAAGACTAAAGTTAAGCTTGAATTCTTACTTGGAGAGTGGTCACTGTATTTTGAATTACACCCATCATATCCCCTGATGTAAAATGTTCTGTTCTTATTTAAACAGCTGGATCAGAATTACATCTAAGATGACAAATAATTAAATTCAGCAAAAACAGCATGTTAATGCATGGAGATCCTGAAGGCTGCTCCAAAAATGATCCGATTATATTTTAAACATTTGTTCAATTCTCTTCCAAACCCCAGCAGCTGTGTATTGTAAGTTTTAGTGTCTACTAAAATACAAATAAAAGTGTTCTAACATCTCACCTGTTTGTTTTTATTCAGACATACATGTGTACTATTTTATTAATAGAGACATTAGCCTCGTTTCTGTCATGTAGTGGTTGTGCTGAAGCTTATTAGACATTATGAAACTGATGATATGTAAAATTGATTTTTGCCAAAGTGCTTAAGATACTTTTTTAATTATATATTTTTTAATCTACTACATTTGTAATTTCTATTGCAAATATTAAGCACAGTTAAATTAAGAGGGGATGGCAGTGAAAACTCTGGAGCTGTGTTGTCACCATAGAAATTGTAGAGTGATCTGCTGCTTTCTGTGGAATTCTGGACTCCCGTGTGAACTTACAAAGTCCGTACTCGCGAACAGCAGAGGCTGGTGAGCAATGTTCCCTCTAAGCTGCGCACGTGCGCAATTGCGCACTGCTGGCACGGTCTCTGCGCACAGAAAATCTGTGTTGCGCACACAAAAAAAATCTAACCTAAATTGAAATTAAAATGAATACGTCAACAATTCTGTTTTGCAGTGTTAGTCAGTAAGTGACTGGCTGCTCCCGTATGGGATTAGAACGATCCCACGTTATCCCATAGTCCAGCGATTCACATTCGTATACGCAGCCAATCGATGTCGTTGACAGGCTATGACAGCGTCCTTATGTGCCGACACCGGAGCTGATGTGGAGTGAAGCCACGTTAATGACAACGTGGACAACCATTGGAGATGTGAGCAGGACAGACGAAACAATTGATGGAAAAAGTGTGGACTTTATACCAGTTTTTAAATTGTGTTGATAGGCCACGTAAAACCAGAGTTGTGATTTTAAAAAAAGAATGCAATGTTTGGTTTCCTTGCTGAATACTATCGTTGTTTATATTTACTGCGGGAAGAAACGGTAAAAACTGCGTTTTATAAGAAAAAAGCCTCGAAAGCGCTCTCCACCTGTGAGCAAAAACAAACCCCCCCACCCCCTCTCTCTTTCCTATTCGTCCAAAAAAGTACCATGTCGACCAATCAAAAAATGATATGGTAACGTGGCATCTAGTTGTTAAGAAACGGGGGGAAATTTTAGGAGTGACGGCGGTGCTTTGAGATGTGAGAGATTTGAGACGTGTAGCGCAAATCTTGTGTAGTTAGTGTGTAGTGTAGTCAGTAGATTTGTTGTGTGTGTCAGAGCAATGAGGCGACTGCTGAACGTTACAGGTGTTACAGCAGTGCTACATCTCCTGTTGTCAGGCCTGCAGGTATCAGGCTGTTGTTCTCCTTTATCTCATAGTGGACAGAAATTATTTTTTGGAGTGGCACAAATAATTTGTGTGGCATCAGATTTGATGCAGAACAGCTGATTGTTCTGTAAATAGTTTGAAATGTTTATTTAAAAATGCATTGGCTGCATTTAAAAAAAAATAGCTGCAAAAAACTTTGTTGTTTGCCAAACTGAGTTACTTTTTTGAGGAGTAACTATATAATTATTTGCCCAACATTGGTCATTATATACTGTATTTTGCAGACAGAGAGTTACAGGACTCTCTCCCAGACCACAGACGCATAATACAAGTCAGAGCTGTATATATAAAAAAAGAAAAGAAAAAAGAAAAAGAAAGTTGTGTTTTCGAAATTGGAGTTCAAGTCATTTTTACTTCCAATAGCGTTAACATACTACACAGGCCAATGGCTAGATTTTTTTTTTACATTTTCATTGTAAGTGGGCTAAAGCAGTTTAAAAGTAGTCTAACATAAATGTAAATGCTGTAATTTGATTATTTTAATAAACCATGAAACTTGGATGGATTTGATGCTGGCGTGACCACAGTGCACACGTCTGATGTTGCTCACAGTGGTCCAAGGGATCGCTCAGGGAGTTTGTGTGTTCACTCAGACACATGAAAAATTAGAGGGAACATTGCTGGTGGGTGGGGCTGCTGCAGTGACCTCATTCACCCCTTCACTGTTACCTACAAGTTACACATTGAAAGTCTTGGGGGGTTGGGGAAAGGAGTTGATCACTCAAGGGTGCCCCCCTCAATTTTACCAGCGCTCCAATTTTGTTCGCATCATATTTTAATATAGTTTCTGAATTGAGGAGAATAAAAACATATTTAACATTCGATGTAGCTGCATTGTTGAGTAGAAAGCACAGATTAAATAAAGATGTTTAAATTTAGAATAGAATAGAATAGAATAGAATAGAATAATTGCCATTATTGTCACTATACAGTTGTACAATGAGATACAGTTTTAAATTTAATTTTGGAACTTTTTTAATTTAAGAATATCTGAGCAGATGGTGCAAACAGCAAACACCTGCTGCTGAAGACACTGCAGTCCACAGGTTGGAGGAACAGACAGTGACACACAGACAGGTCGGCTGCAGTAACACTTTAATACAGAACACTATCAACAGTAATTCCATCACATGGTCACAGAGTTATCACAGTACAGTCACAGGAACACGGTTACAACATGACAGTAGCTCCTGAGCCAGGCTCCCTGCATCATCTTGAGAAATAAAAGCAAACCATAAAATGATGCTGGAACAGACAGCACTGATGCTTTTGTCTGTCATGTGCCAGTCTCTTTGGATTTCACACTGCTGAGTTTAAAGACATATGAAATGAGCCTCCACCCTTTGCTTCTCCCTGAGCTCAGCTCACATCAGTCGTTAGGCCAGTGTAGCACCTGACTGCATGTTTGAGGCTGAAAGTTTTTTTCCTGTTAGTGATTCCATATTCAGTCACATTCCTGCTGTGTGTGCATGTCTGTCTCTGTAACAGTGACATTTGTGTCCTTGCAGTGCTGATAAATCAGGATGCTTAACCCTTTAAAACCGGTCGGAGCGGGCACGCTCCGTTTTGCATAACTATTTTTAAATCCCGGTAGCACTGCAACCACAGAAGCTAGCGCCATAATTTTTTTTGCATATGAAACCGGAGGAGTTGTGCTTACATCTTATGCCATCAGCTTGTCCTAGGTCACAGTTTCCTTCCACATATAGCTTTGCAAAAACGGCATAAAAAGCACTTGCAGCAACAAAAACATGATATTCCAGAAACACGCTTTGCCGATCCGATCAGCTGTTTGTAACACTTCCTACATCCATCAGCGTGGACTATCGCATGTCCGCCATGACCTGCCCGAAACAGGAAGTGACGTCATCAGGGCCTTATGAGCCTATACTGGTGTTTTTAAAAGTTATGTTTGACTTTATGACTTTCTGTGTCATTTCTGTGATGCTTAGGACTCATATTGCACTGCTGGAAATAGTTTATTTTGATGCACATGCTGGGGTTTTTTTTGCAAATTTGCATTATAATATTTATTTTCGTTTTTCCTGCAGTATATAAAAATTGGTGTATTTAAAAAATAAAACTATGAAGACACTCAAAATACATTTCCTGTGGTGGGAAACTATTTTGTGCAACTTTTTTGTATTTACAGTTTTGAGGGATAAGCCTCTTAAATTTCTCTAACTAGAAATATATGTTAAAAAAACAAAAACGATTTTAAATTTTTTTGTAGTTTATTGCACTTTTTTGCAATTTATGTAATTACCATGCACTTAATGCAGACATATTATTAAAATATGTCTGCATTAATGTATATCAACTTGAAATGCTCCCAATAATGGCACTACAGCATGTAAAAATATAATATAAGCTCTGGTGGACTTCTTCTATGGTACGTCTTAAAGGGTTAAGGAGCCGAAGTCAGCGGCAGCAGAAACAGATGGAGCAGCTCAGTCTCACTGTTACTGTCACAATATTCAACTTTAAGGACACTTTCTGCAGACCTGAGGGAAATCCCAGAGATAACACTGTGTCAGGCTGCACACAAGCGAATATGCATGAATAAGGCAGCTTTTTAAAAAGGCTTTTCTACAGTAAAGAACAGACGGTGACTTATCCAGAGGGACATCATCATTAGACCTGCTCAGTCTGCAGGTTTGCTCACAAACAAGTCAACACTTTAGAACTTTCTGGGGTGTTGGTTGATTTTCTTTCTCTCTCCATTAAAAAAAACTGCCAACAGCAATTAAACTTTAGACTAATTCATGATGGTAATTATGTCCTTGTGTGTAATTTTCAGACTTGGGAAAATTATGATGCAGTTAGAGAAAAAAAAATAAGAGAAAAACAAGGCTAAAAACATCCATTCATGCAGGGATTACCATAGCAACAGAGTCATTTTCTTCTGACAACACTCATGTGTTTAGTATCAGCAGCGACACACAGACAGAAAGTATTAACACTTTAGTTTGAAAATAGATTCTTTGGTTTGTTTTGCATGTGTGTGTGTGTGTTGGTTGTAAAGAGTACTGTTTAAATGACTTACTGAGAACAAACAGTGTTCCTTGGCGAAGCTGCTCAGCAAAAGAGGAGTTGTAAAGTTAACAGGGATGGCTAAGTGTTTGAGTGTTTCGTACGGCGCTTGCTGTTTCACGGTTCATCACAGGATAGTTATCGTACAGTCACGACACTACAAATAGAGACACAAAGCAAAAGAAACATGAAGCAGCATTCGAGCTATGTTACAAAGAAATATCAGGCACACTGCAGCTGAGTCAGTGTTAAAGCTGCCTGCTCTGGCTCTGAATCAGCTCTAATGGCACTTTGTTTTAGAGCACAGTCAGTGCTGTGGCCTGTTGGCTCATATTCTACATTTTATTTGTCCCCCATGATAGACAGTACCTCCACCCCCTGCGGGAGGCTGTGGAGGAGCTGAGAGCTCCTTTAGCAGTGACTGTTACAGCTACGGAGCAGCTCCTTCATCCCCACAGTAACACTGTGACACAGATTCAAATGTACAATCTGAAGCTCATGGGTGCGTTTGTTTGTTTCTTTTTTCTTTTTTCAAAAAAAAAGTAGTGAGAAACAAATCTGGGCATGCATGACGCTGTTTGTGCCCGTTCAGCCATGACTTAGCGTCTAATACAGGGCTGTCCAACATACAGCCAGCGGGTCACATCAGGCCCCTAATACACTTTCATATGTCAGTTATTAATGGCCCGAATGTATGTGGGAGCTGAATCTTCAGTCCTGCTGATCTCCATGCAAACAGGGGTGGCATGATACAGCCAATCACAGGCAAAGACAGACTGGGTCATACCACTGTGTCAAAGAATAACAGTAAGTGTAATGGTACCATTTATAGCTATAATTGTGGTTCACCATCTAAAGTCAGTGTGCCACCCCTGCTCTAAATCATGAACTACAGGAACTGTTAACACTCTAGCATAGCATCAGTATATAGCATAGCAAGCATGTCCAGCCAATTGTGACACATGCAAGCAGTGCCTTCATTAGCAGCTAACGTTAGCCATGCTACCTGCCTGTTACTGACAGTGTTCATGTGCAACACCCTGATAGTTGATGTTGATGCTCCACAAACAGTGATTTGATTGGCTAACGTTGGTTTGTACTGTTAGTGGAATAAATTCAGTCTGTTCGTGAACGTGTGGAGAGTCTTTTGACAACAGCGTCTTTTAGTTTTGGTCATAGTCGATGAGAAACAGTTTCACTGTTTGCTAAAAGAGGTGGAGCGTTTGGTGGGAGCAGATCGAACGTGTGCTTTAAACTTACTGCACTTCTGATTGGATCTTGTTCACTGACAGAGGTGTTTAGTTATCGTCTTGTTTTCATCATAAACATCAGTGAAACTAATGTGACTCCTGCCTGTGAGTCCAAACATACTAAACAAGTACCTCCTTTAAAGCAACAGCCATGAAAACTGTAGATTATAAGAGGAAAACTGCAGTGAAATCAAAATCTGTGATTATCTTTAAAAACAAACCACAAAAAGAATACATACATATGAGTTTCCACCCTTTACATGTAATCTCAGCATTATCACTCATTGTAACAGCTGTTATATGAAAAAAACCAACGAAATGAAAAAAAAAGTTTTCTGTTTAAACTCAGAGGCAGGACTTTCAGGTCAGAGGTCGGTGTTAACAGAATCATCAAGATTAAACACAGAAACAGAAATATGAGAGAAGACCCAAAGTCAAAAGCAGATCACATGTAGGTGGAGCAAACCGCCTTTTGCCAGCATTCAGTGGTGGAGCTGCAAGTGAGAAACAGAAGACAGGTGTGAGACATGATCTACTTCCTGCTTTCTACAAAGTCTCATCAACAATATCTGCATAAAAGGACACGTTCCCCTCCCATAGCAACAACCCGACACCTTCTCTATGATCCATCCCGCCTGTTCCAGCTGCTGCTCTGGGCACATTTTCATGGCACATTTTGGACCCCTCAGTGTCTGAGATTGTGTGAACGTTACAACATACGTGAGCATTGCTGCTGACCATGTCCATCATATTTTGGTCACAGTGCACCATCTTCCAGCAGGACAAAACACTGTGAGACTAATTGGTGAACAGGACAGTGACTCAGTTCTCGGTCCAGTGGAGAAATCTTGGGATGGAACAGGAGATTCACATCGTGGATGTGCAGGAACTGTGCAACGCTTTCATGTTAACATGGAGCAAAATGTTAGAGGAAGGTTTCCAGCTCCATGTTGCATTTATGCCTTGAAGGATTAAGGCAGTTCTGAAGGTAAAAGGGGGCCAACCCAGTGCTAACAAGGTATACCTAACAACATGAGCAGTGAGTTTAGATTGATGAAAACAACTTCATCATGTTTATTGTAAGTCATGATTAAACTAATTGTGCTATAACTCCCAGAACCTCGGCCTCATGTGTGCAGACGTTTTATGAAAGGGGCTCAAAGGCTGATCTTCACAAGGGGCTGTAACTGAAGGAACAACGCTTCAGGTGTCCTGCAGTGCACCCCCACCCACTTAAGCAAACAATTTAGGTGACAGTGGGAAGGTAAAACTCCCTTTTAACAGGAAGAAATCCTCCAGCAGAACCAGTCGCAGAGAGGAGCAGCCATCTGAGACACCAGCTGAGGGGAGCTGACGTGGACAGGAGAAAAGACACGCTGTGGAAGAGAGCCAGAGATTAATAATTACTAATGATTCAGTGTAGAGAGGTGTCTAAACACATAGTGAGGTAAGAAGAAACACTCAGTACATCATGGGAATCCCCCAGCAGCCTAGACTGCAGCGTAACCAAGGCAACTGTAGTTGTGATTGTTGACGACTCTACAAACTTACCCACTGGAACAATCATCAGCTGGATGGTGTTGATGGTATCAGTATTCTCAATGTGAGTCTTCCATTGGTATCTTTCTTTGTCGACGGCCAGACACTCATATGTTCCATTCTCAGCCTGCGTCACATCCTGCAGAGCCAAGGACAAATTCCCACTGTCCATCCATCCATCCATCAGATGCAAGCGGCTAGTTGAAGATGGATACTTGTTGGCTCGATGAGACATCTTGCTCTGGTACAAAAGTACTTTTTCTCGCTTTAGGTCAGTTCTCCTCCACACTACAGCCGCAGTGGGATAATCTTTATGGACCTGACACGGCAGAATGACATCCTGTCCACACTCAGCTCTGATAATTGTCAGGGCTGAAGGAGAGAAGAGACAACACAGGACAGAATCAATCTTTTCTAAGTACATTTCAAGGCAAACGCTAACTCTCTCTCTCTCACACACACACACACACACACACACACACACACACACACACACACACACACACACACACACACACACACAAACCCATGCATGCACACACACACTTCCTGTAACAAACCCAGGAAGATAAGAATTGTGTCACCAACTCATCACTTGCATGATCCTGAATCTGAAAATAGAATTACTGTGATTCTAAAAACAGGCCTTACTGAGAGCTGTGTGTGTGTGTGTGTGTGTGTGTGTGTGTGTGTGTGTGTGTGTGTGTGTGTGTGTGTGTGTGTGTGTGTGTGTGAGAGAGAGAGAGAGAGAGAGAGAGAGGGAGAGAGAGTGTTCACCCTGACACGTGTTTGTGGGGACCAAAAATTGGACAATTAATATACTTGTGGGGACCAACAGACCTTATGGGGACAAATTCTTGGCACCATGATTTTGAAGACATTTGTTGAGACTCAAAATGTGGTGTTAGTGTCAGAGTTACAGATAAGCTAGGGTCAGGTATTCAAACTCACATTCGCACCTATGGGCAGTTTTTTGTTACCAGTTAATCTGACTGTGTTGAAAACAAACATGGGGAGACAAGCACAGAAAGACCCCAGCCTGATGGTGGAATTAATGAAGGAACTTTAAAGTTTAAATCATGTAAGTCTGAGTGAGAGCAATAAGGTGTGGTTGGACATCAGATAATTAAATATCAACAACTTGATTGTGACCAATCAAGTTTTTGGTGGTGCTGTCACTTGTTTTTTGCTCTCTTTGTGGTAGAGTATCATTTCCTGTTACAACACACACAGTGGTAGTGAGGGCCAAATGAAACTTTCCGAAGCTCGTATTGAAAAAGGGTACAGTACTCGAGGCTTTTCAACACAGTCTTCTTTGGTGACATCTGGTGGCCAAACATATGAAGGGAGGCTTGAATCTACAACTTATAATGAAGTTCTTCAACATGATTATCCACTTAACAGAACTGAGCTGACAGCTTCTGTTTAACATCATGTGAAAGTTCTGTCACTGTACATTTCAGACCTGGGGGCAGAATTGCTCATGGCAATAAAAAGACGTATAGAAAAACTTATTTCATAGTTTAATCTTGATGTGCTTCTGGAGCACACTCTCTGTGTATTCACTTGCTAATTATTGTCAGTAATTACTTATTGTGTCTTTAGGGTTTTGCTAGCTTAGCATAGCTCTTAGCCAACTCGCTAGCAGCATGGGCTCTTCACCTGACCCCCTACACTTTCCTGCTCATTGTGTCAAATTTAGTTACTCCTCTGCCTCCTTTATCAGTAATGATCATTGTATTAAATGTAGCCTATCTGCAGCTCTGGAAGCTGGGATCACTGAATTGTAGACCCGGCTTCGCACTCTTGATACACCCGTAGCTAGCCAGGCCCCTGTAGCTGGTGCAGCCGAAGGTGGTGTAGGCCCCGCTAGCTGTCACCTGACAGACTGTCAAGAACAGCTGAGGAAACAGGAAGGCTGGGTGACGGTGAGGAGGAAGCATAGTCTTAAACAGAAGCCCCATGTACACCACCAACCTGTTCATGTGTCTAACCGTTTTTCCCCACTCTGCAACACACCGGCCGGGGATCTAACTCTGGTAATTGGCGATTCTGTTCTGAGACATGTAAATGGACTGGTTCTTATATGGTGCTTTTTCTACTCTATCTGAGCATTAATGTGCTTTACTCAACTTTCCCCATTAACACCCTATCGCACAAGTACCTTTTCTATGCTCTTTGTCTATAAGTGCTTTCTATCTAATATATACACACATTCATTCTCCAATAAATGCATCAGAGAGCAACTTGGGGTTACTATCTTGCCCAAGGATATCTGGCACACAGACCAATCTTATGATTGGTCTGTGTGCGCAATCATGCGCTGCTGGCACGGTCTCCAATGACAATGTTTACAACCATTGGAGACGTGAGCAGGACAGACGGAACAATTGACGGAAAAAGTGTGGACTTTATACCAGTTTTTAAATTGTGTTGATAGGCCACGTAAAACCAGAGTTATGATAAAAATATGTGCAATGTTTGTTTTTTTCCTGAATACTGTCATTGTTTATATTTACTGTGGGAAAAATGGTAAAAACTGCGTTTTATAAGGAATGCGTTTGAAAGCACTCTCCACCTGTGAGCAAAACCAAAAAAAACTCACCCTTTTCTATTGGTGGAAAAATGTACCATGTCGACCATTAAAAAAAGGAAATGGAAACATGACATTTAGTTGTTTAGGAAGGGGGAAGTTTAGGAGTGACGGCGTTTGCAACGTTTAGCGTGTTTGGAGTCTAAAGTCAGTGTGTTGTCTTGTGTAGTTAGTGTGTAGTGTAGTCAATTGTTTTGTTGTGTGTGTCAGAACATGAGGCGACTGCTGAATGTTACAGGTGTTACAGGAGTGCTACATCTCCTGTTGTCAGGCCTGCAGGTATCAGGCTGTTGTTCTCCTTTATCTCATAGTGGACAGAAATAATTTTTTGGAGTGGCACAAATAATTTGTGTGGCATCAGATTTGATGCAGAACAGCTGATTGTTCTGTAAATAGTTTGAAATGTTTATTTAAAAAAACACCTTGGCTGCATTTTTAGATAAACAGATGCAAAAAACTTTGTTGTTTGCATAACTCAGTTACTTTGTTGAAGAAGTAACTATATAAGTAATTTCCCAACATTGGTCATTATATGCTGTATTTTGCAGACAGAGTTACAGGACTCTCCCCCAGACCACAGACTCATACTCATAAAGTCAGAGCTTTATAGAAAAAAAGAAAAAAAAAGTTGTGTTTTCAAAATTGGAGTTCAAGTTATTTTTACTTCCAGTAGTGTTAACATACTACACAGGTCATGAAAAAGATTTTCTTTTAAAATTTTCATTGTAAGTGGGCTAAAGCACTTAATTAAAAGTAGTCTAACATGAATGTAAATGCTGTAATTTGATTATTTTAATAAACCATGTAACTTGGATGGATTTGATGCTGGCGTGACCACAGTGCACACGTCTGCTGTTGTTCACAGTGGTCCAAGGGATTGCTCAGGGAGTTTGTGTGTTCACTCAGACACATGAAAAATTAGAGGGAACATTGCACATCATCATGAATATTAAACTATAGTGTATATATTGTATAATATGAGTGAAAAGTAAACCATGTGACATGTAAACCTGGGTTACTAGGAAAGACCAAAATAATTTCTTTGATGTTATAATTGATCGAGCATGTTGAATCTGACCAGAAAAGCCCCGAAATGAGAGCGAGCCACAGAGAGGATGAGGAGGAGGATACTGGCTGTGAGGGACACACAGTGGACCAGTCCTTAGACCTGTGTGTCTCACACTGCCCTGTGATGACACTCCATACACGCAGTTTCATTAACACTAATGAATAATAATGAAAAGATAAAGTAATGAGTTACTATAGTTCTCAGTTACAGCCTCATGTTTACTCCATATTCATCTCTTTTCAGACATCAGCAGGATCAAGGATGACCACCCCCCAAGTCTGAGGACGTTCCCCACCACATGAATGGGGGACGGGAGGCACAGCTTCCAGCCCAGCTGGTAGGAAAGTCCTCCTTGGGTGGACTTCTCTGTAACTATGGACTCTGCCTGTTGTCATGCGTGCAGACGTTTCAGTCCATAGACATTTCAGCCAGTGCTTTTTAAACATTAACTGTGCACATGTGCGGGATGTGAAATCTTCTGTTTCATTGTTAAATGTTCATTCACTTTGTTTGTGCTCCAAATAAATCCCCTTCATAGATGAAGCAGTTCAATTTTGTCCTCTTGGTTTGGTTCAATGCCCCCATGAAAAAACACCCTGAGCCCAACCTGCTAAATCTGGTGTGGAACTGCCACTGCTGTGAAGCTTCATCTTCATGTATCAAATTCTGTACTTAAAAAGTCCCCTTCCACTCATTTTCATGTCCATTTCCTGCACAATGAAACCTGAGGCAATGCTTAAACATGAGTCTGTCAACACCTATAAACACAACAGCCTTCATGTGCATGAATCAGGGTCTGTCATTTAGCAAAGAAACTTCAAACACTAGTACAAAAACAATCAAGCGGTCCTTCCAAATCTCATATTTGAGCGCACGGTAATAAAAACACTTGAGGATAATCAGTGCCCGTGTCTGAATCTTGACAGATGCAAAAATAAACAGAAAACAAAACAGCAGATTTTTAGTTAGAGAAGTGAAGAAAATGCTGTTTTCATTTTCTTCCCAACATTAGAAGAGTCTAACATGATGCACACGTGTAGAAACAGACACATATACCTGTGCATGAACACTGCTGTGCAGACAAAACACACGATTTCCATCTTTCTCATGCAAAAACTCACCTACAGATCTTGTAAACCGGCAGAGAAGAATCAAAGCCAACACAGCTTTGCTGAACATGGTTGTATTCTCAGCAGTGGAGGTGCAATGCTCAGAACTCCTTAGTCCTCTTGGGTTTGGGGGATATGAGCGCTCATAGCAAGAGGACTGCAAGGGTACAGACCTTTATACACTTGAGTGTGCTGACAGCAGTCATGTGCTCATGTTGCGTCTGGCCCTCACTGTCACACTCACTGTTTCCACCAACATATCCAACCGGCTGAGCAGCTGCACACACGTGTCTACACTCATACATGCAGCTGCTGAGAGTGACGTCAGGCTGCAGGTCAGTAACCATGGTTTCAGGTGACGCTCTGAAACTGATGATTCCAGCCAAAGATGTCAGGTTATTGTTTCCATGCAGAATCAAGACTGAAGACAAATAAATCCACTTTCTGTTTACATAGTGCTTTACTGTAATTTCCATGGTAATGCTGACTTATAAAAACAAAGGTGATCCATCAGTCCAGATGAATAATGTGAGCTCATTTAAGCGCACGTTTGTGTATTCAGAGCCATGAATGTTGATGTACTCTGTCCACTGATGACTAGTCATCCACCCATTCACACACTGGCGATGGCAAGCTGCATTGTAGCCACAGCCACCCTGGGGTGCACTGACAGAGGCGAGGCTGCCGGACACTGGCGCCACCGGGCCCTCTGACCACCACCAGTAGGCAACGGGTGAAGTGTCTTTCCCAAGGACACAACGACCGAGACTGGCAGAGCCGGCAACCTTCCGATTACAAGGCGAACTCCCAACTCTTGAGCCACGATCGCCCCCCATATAATACATATATTAGTAATTATTTTAAATGATTGAATATTTTAAATAAAAGTACAGTTATGAATCAGTTAAACAGCTAAGAGAGCGGGGTGAAATAAAGGCTTTAAGTCTGAGGCACCATGAAAGCGAGTTAATAGAGAAAGTTTAAACTCATGATTAAAGCTGGAGGACTGATGGATGGGGAGCTGTGTGTGAGCACACCTGCAGGGATGGGGCTGCTGGCTGGAAGTAATTACTGAGGTTGGGTCAAGGAGATCGATCAGAGAGACAGTCTGAATAAACATCAGCACTTATTCGTTCAGTTTTATTCACATAGCATCAAATCAAATCAAATCAACAGTTCATGCACTTTATATTGTAAAGACCCTACAATTACAGTTAAAACTGCTGTAACTAATGATCTACATGGAAACACATCTATGGAGAGGAAATCCACCTGCTGAGGGTCACATCTGCATCATTGTAGCTACAGTGGATGTTTCAGTGTCAGGACTGAAGGTGGAGCTTTGTGTGTGTCAGGGTGAGCCCGCAGCAGCTGCCTCCAACCGAGGACATGCCTCCATCACTCTCAGCACTGGAGCCCCCCAGGGGTGTGTTCTGAGCCTGCTGTACTCGTTGTACACATATGGCTGTGTGGCCACTACCAGCTCCACCACCATCATTAAGTTTGCTGACGACACCGTCGTGGTGGGCCTGATCTCTGATAACAACAAGACGGCCTACCTGAAGGAGATTAGGAAATATATATTTATATATTTTTCTTATATATTTGTATATTGTGTATTTGTGTATTGTGCATTTTGTTGTACAGTTATTTTATTTTTAACTTTAATATATTTTATTTTATTCCTTCCTAGCTAAATTTACCCTTCATTTTAATTTTCATATTTATTTCCTATCCTATTCAGTCTTTTTTTTTTCTTTAGGTCACGAGCAGTTGTCTAAGCATTTCACTGCATATCGTACTGTGTATGACTGTGTATGTGACAAATAAAATTTGAATTTGAATACTTTACCATCTTAAATCTAACAAATTCCTTCATGAATTACATTTAGTCAAAGGTCAAAGGTCAAATGCTTCTTTGTCTTTCTCCACAGAACCATTTCCATCCTGGACCACAGCTCTCCTGGCTTTTCTTGTTGTTTCTGGAGGTCTTTTATTCTATTTCTGGCAGTATTTCATGTCAGGTGAGTGTCTCCTACTACAGACAGCTGTCTGAAACATGCTAACACTGAACCCTCACACAGAACGTTTATGGCCTTTTTATCTAATAATGACAAAACAACGTCTGAGCCATGATCCTCATGTTGCTTTTAGAGAAAGTCATTAATACTTTTTATCAAGAGTAATATTACTATTATAATGATACTTCCCAGGTTATTGTCATGTGTTTTACAAGAGAAAAGGCATTTCTCTGAGCAATTCTTTCTTTGCTGTCCACCCACAGATGCCGATTAACATATACAATAGAAATAGAACATATAATACAAATAGTACAAATAAATAAATGAAGACAGAAAACAGACAAAATATGGAGATTTGAAACAGAGATGCGTGAAAAAGAGCTATAGCTTAATATGCTGGATGACCTGATGTGCAAAAAATCATTATTACTATTCAAAGTGGGTCGGCTGTTCAAGAGTGATGGCAGTGGGGAAGAAGGAGTTGTTGAGTCTGGATTTCAATTCAATTCAATTCAATTTTATTTATACAGCGCCAAATCACAACAAAAGTTGCCTCAAGGTGCTTCATAGATACAGAGAAAAACCCAACAATCATATGACCCCCTATGAACAAGCACTTTGGCGACAGTGGGAAGGAAAAACTCCCTTTTAACAGGAAGAAACCTCCAGCAGAACCAGGCTCAGGGAGGGGCGGGGCCATCTGCTGCGACCGGTTGGGGTGAGAGAAGGAAGACAGGATAAAGACATGCTGTGGAAGAGAGACAGAGGTTAATAACAGATATGATTCAGCAGAGAGGTCTATTAACACATAGTGAGTGAGAAAGGTGACTGGAAAGGAAAAACTCAATGCATCATGGGAATCCCCGGCAGCCTACGTCTATTGCAGCATAACTAAGGGAGGATTCAGGGTCACCTGGTCCAGCCCTAACTATATGCTTTAGCAAAAAGGAAAGTTTTAAGCCTAATCTTAAAAGCAGAGATAGTGTCTGTCTCCCGAATCCAAACTCCAAATTTCACACTTCTAAACCTTTGTCTCGAGGGCAGAAGTGTGAACAGTCCGTGTTGGGGGTGTGTGGGGTCTTTGAGGATGGAGGCAGCTCTCCTCTGGACTCTGCGATGGTAGATGTTCTGCAGAGAGGGCAGCTGAGTCCTGATGATCTTCTCCACAGTTGTTATCACTCTCTGCAGGCATTTGCGGTCCATAGCAGTAGTGCTGCCGTACCATGCAGCTGGTCAGTGTTCTCTCTACAATGCAGCTGTAGAACCTGCTGTAGTCCTTGTGGGTGTTTTTGACCAGTCAAATCTTTGTATTTCACTCTCTTCTCATTGTGTTTGCTGTTCTCTCAGGGTGTCGGGTGGAGGTGGAGGAGTCTGTCTGGTTGCCCTTTAAAACCACAGCTCAGCTGCCTGAAGACACTCTAGTAGAGTGGTGGCACCGTCCTGAGAAGCCTGACAAACAGGAGCGGGATTATAGAGACCGAGTGAAGATGAAAGACGAGCGTCTGAAAAGCAGACAGTTCAGCCTGACCTTTAAACGCTCCACAGAGAGAGACAGTGGCAGATACAGCTGTGTGGCCTGGAGCCGCGGACACGTAATCGGATGAAGAATCGTGCTGCTCACAATTACAGGTGTTTGTTCATTTTCATTTGGTTCTCTCTGCTTTCACTTATTATTTTATTGTATTTGTGTGTGGAGGTGTCGTGTCTCCTCTGCAGGGAGAGATCAGCACATCAGGAAGAGAAGCAGCTCCACTGATCCGACTCCTCTGATGGCTGATCGATCAATTTGATCTGTGTGTTCTTTGATTATTGATCAGTGATGTCAGAGTGGAATCAGTGTGATGATATGAATTCTACTGTAAACACTTTTTCCTTCATTTTCTCCTACTGATCACTTTATGTCTTTACTCTGTAGTCATGTCCTGTTTAAAGCTTTGTGAGTGTCGGGTAAGCAGTGAGCAATCTGCATGAGTGGGAGATGTGGACGCTGTTGCAGGAAGGCTGTATTTTATTTATTTATGTGAGTTTAATCCATTAAATTAATAAAGAGCCACTCTGATGTTCTTTGTGAGTCTTTCGGGTGATTCTGTTTTCACATGCAGCTCAGCTGTTACTATGAGTACAGCATGAAGAAGATAAAAGGAGGATTAGACATCAGTTGGTAGTTAACTAACATACAAAGTCCTGCAGCTTCCTAACCAGCTGGTTTCAACAAGTCTCACCTGTGAGGTGGACTGTTAACACCTCCTCCTCATCATCTTTCCTGCGCCTTCAGGGAGAAACGGAGGACTCCCCTCAGTTATTACATTCATTCATTATTACGTTCTTAGCTGATCCTACATTACAAAATGATTTTAACAATGAATGCAGTGGTGAATATGCGTTTAACCTTCCTGTCATGTTCGGTTTACATGTTTCGATTTACAACTTAAAACACTCATAAATATTGTGTTTTGCATGCCATTGCCTCAAGGCCTTATGACATCCTCCATACTATGCACTTGAACATATAACAGTGATTATCGCCTCTTTAATTGAAAGCTTGTAGACAAACAGCTTTTTACAGCTACAGTGTAATTACCTGTTTTTGTTCGGTAAGGGTTAATGACAGGATATCCTCAACTGCTGGTGAGCGAGCGAAAACACAGCAGAGACCTCTGTGTTTAAGAAGTGGACGGTTGTGGTCGCTGATGCTCTCAGCTCGCTCAGTTTCACACACAGGTACAAGAGCACAAGCCTCCACTGTGGAGTAGATACTACAGGGACTACATCTGAATGCCTGTAGAGCAGTGTGTAGTCACAGGAACCTGCCAGAAGGTAGCAGCACATCACCCCAGCGTCACCCTCCAACTAAAACCTCTGCAGAGACTCTGGCAGGTGTCTGCAGGTTCAAACCTGCAAGTTTTACATAAAAGCTGATTTGTCATCTGATTCAGGATCAAACTCATCAGGATGCGATAGGATAATAAGATTATTCCTTTATGACATCATAATTAAATAAGAAATGGTTTATTTATCTCACAAGTTTGAAAATTAGGCAAAATAATATGAAAAATATCTCAGTATAAAAAATAAAATGTCAGAGGAAATGGCTTGGATAATTAAAAATAATTAAAAT
This sequence comes from Diplotaxodon limnothrissa, assembly GCF_057381915.1. Lineage (NCBI taxonomy): Eukaryota > Metazoa > Chordata > Actinopteri > Cichliformes > Cichlidae > Diplotaxodon > Diplotaxodon limnothrissa. Next base: position 30,397,675 of record NC_140598.1, read on the forward strand.
ACTAACAACAAAATCCCTTCATCTGTGCATGTGTGTATATCTGCTGGTTCATGTGTAGGTCTGGGTATATGTGGATGACAGTGAGTGAGAGATGATGATTCCAGTGTCACTAGATGGCAGCACCAGACCGTGCTTTAAGCTGTAGCAACACTGAAGCAGAGCAAAGTTACAAAGGTTTTACCCTTGGTAGGACCTGGGACCATTTCGTGGCCTTTGCGTTTTTTAATTCCACGCCATTTCCACTGTGTTTAATGGAGTATAGCCAAATTTTCAAACATGTATTTTTTTCCCATTTTATTTTAAAATTTCAGTCTGAGTTTTTTAAATGAGCTTAAATGGCTGAATAAAAGGCATACATCCACTATCGAACCTCGTGGCCGATTTGTGCCCCATTGAAACCCATTATAAACGCTATTTTTCACGCCAGAAAAATTACGGTCAAAGGGATCGTCAGGTTTCCAGCTTAGGTTTCGTTTTGGACTACAGGCCTTAGAGTTGTAATTTTTTTATTTGTCCACCGGGTGGCGCCCTTGCTCCACATGTGACGCCTGCTGGAACATACACATGTTCTCCAGCGGCCTGCTCGAGACAGATACCCGGAAAAGGCAGACTAATTTCCCGCGTACAGCAGCAGCTTGGCCCGCTGCTCGTTCCGGACCATTTTCTGACCTTAGGTTCGTTTGAGGGTGCATTAATTTTTTTTAATCAACAGGAAATGACGTATTTGTTTTCACGTGGTAGCGGAAGTGTGTGCTGCAGACACGGGAACCGAACCATATGCTCCGGCGCTGCGCGAAACACACCCGCGGCAGAGGCACTCCTCCCCGGGGGAGCAGGAGCAGCAGCGCCGCCTGGGGACATTTTTGGCTTCTGCAAAAAAAATTAAAACCGGATCGAAATTAATGTTCGTGCCAATCTTTTGTCCATCTAAAGGCCTAATTATAATAACAATAAAATATTACTTCAAATGTTTTTTTTGGAAAATATTTTATGTTTTATGTTTTATGTTTTTGGGGCAAAAAAAGCAGTGCGCTCATGTGACGAAACCGGGATATAAAGGGTTAAAATCCGCGAAATGTAATTAAAACTTGACATGAATATTTCAAGGAGAAGTAGGTCTAAAAGATTGGCTAATTTAAAGTGGAATAAAATATTAATATATACATTTTTTATAGCACTTTTTGGGCGTGGTCGATAGTGTGCATTTTATGAAATGCGCTCCTGGAAAAAAAAAAAAGGCGATCGAAATGACTGTTGGTGCCAATCTTTAGTCCATCTAAAGGCCTAATTATAATAACAAACAAATATTACTTCAAATGTTTTTTTTGGAAAATATTTAGTTTTTTTGTTTTTTGGGGCTAAAAAAACAGGGCGCTCATGTAATAAAACTGGGATTTAAAGGGTTAAAACAATGAAAATATAATTAAAACTTGACATGGATATTTTAAGCAGAAGTAGTTTTAAAAGATTGACTAATTTAAAGTAGAAAAAAATATTGATATATAACATTTTTAGAGCACTTTTGGGGCGGGACCATTTTTTGGTCCCGAGGTTCACGAAAGGATGGGATTTTGAGGTCCTACATGTAGTGTGATTTTATCGTGGTGGCAGCAAAACAGTAAGAGGGAATTCATGACAATGTTTATGTGAAGCGTAGTTTGCTGCTTCTTTCGCTGCTGGTTCAGTCATTATTGTTTGGAGAGAGATAAAACCAGCAGCTTCAGAATCAGGTCAAAAAGGGCGTAAACACAAAGCGCGGACCCGCCAAAACATCAGAATCAGTGAGCTCACTGATTCTGATCCGTCGGCGGGTCCACGCTTTGTGTTTACGTGTTTGTGCAGAATCTGTGTTCCTGCTCTCATTTACTGTTTTAGCTGTTTGGTGGTTGTTGAAATTTTGTGAGGTTTAACCTGAGATTCTGGCGTTTTGGGCGAAATAAATTTATATTTAAAAAATTTTAATTGATAAATCGATAATCAAAACCCACCCCTATTTAGACTCACTCTTTCAAATAAATGCAAGTGAAACACAGCAGAAAATAAATAAAATCAAAGACTCAGCGGTCCTGTTGCTCTATTTTACCTGTATAGCAGGAGTGAGGCAGGCGGAGGTTTATCCTGGTGCAGGTGTGTCATAGCGGTCAGTGGAAGGATATGGCAGTTTCACATTCCCGTGGCAACGCACTCGGTGCTTGCTCAGAAGTTTAGGGTTTTTTTCGCTGTAAAAAGAAGTTTTCTTCCCACGCAGTGAACAGCGGACGCTAATGTTTTTGTCACTTTTTATGGAATCAAACTCAAAGTAAGGTCAGTACTTCCACGCTTTAAACGCTGCACGCTCATACTACCACAGACTGAATGAGGATGGATGGCACAGATGTCCTCACTATGTGTCCTGTTCAAGCACAACCACAAATATCAACAACACAGTAACTAAGAAGCACATGCACAAACTCTTATCTACTGATGGAGATGTCTTTAGTTTAAACAGCATCTAAAGTTTCATATATTTCATTTCCTTAAATCAAAACTCATTAAACACACAACTTTTTTTTTTACCAAAAGAAAAATCCTTAATCTTTGAGTTTTTAGTCGCTCAGCAGGTGTGTAATTGAATTTAATGACAAGATTAAAGACAATATATACAGATCAGATTCATGATGAATATGCTCAGGTCAGAAGGTGCAGCAGCTGGATTCCAGCAGTTGGACTGGTAGATCCCTTCGGTGAGGAGTAGGCGACGAACTCTAAAAAGTTCAAACAGCATGGGACTAGTCACAGTTAAAATAATGCACCACTTCACTACAACTACATCTATGTCATCTGCGTCACAACTTCAAACTTCCTCCATTTGTTTCACATTAAAAGTCTTGAAACCAAACTGTCACAAATAAGCTTTTCATGTGAAGGAGACCGACCAGGAAGTGTTCAGTTTGGAAGTTTTAGCAGAAAAGTCTCATCTGTGCTGGGTCTGTGACTGAGCGTACACATACAATTTAAGGATTCAAGAGGGAACATATTAACATTTCTGGGTAATTTATTCACTGGCCATTCAAAGCAAACTCAAAGAAATTAAATAGAAAAAAAAAAAAAAAAGTGAAAACTGGGCAGCTCAAAAATCTTGAATTGTTACATCAATAATAGCAAAAAAGCTCAGACAGACCAAAGAGTGAAAAACAAGGAGGTAAGTGAACTCTGGTCTCCTTCCTGTGCTTTTAGAGTTTCGCACCACTTCCTGTGCTCACACTGTTAACGTTGGCCTAGGATCCAGCTCAGCTTCATTGTGTAACTCAAAATGGTATTTACTGGCATCCTTTATTTTTGTGAAGACCTTTATCATTATCCTTCAGCAAAGTGAATTACCCATTAACCACAGCAAAAAAGCTCTGTTACTTTTAACGCCGTTATTCCCACCACTGGTTTTAACTGCTCTTAAATTAGCACAAAAAACTTTTTTCTTCCACCTACAAATTTTTTATTCAACATTCTTTAGCTTTGAACAATGTCTCAAAGTAGTGTTTAACATGAATTAGACATAAAATAACTGCAGTGAATACACAAATAAGCACTAAAAAAAAAATGTAATACAAAATGAACATGCAATGTAAAAAAATACATGGAAAACCAAAGACCAAACTCAACATGACGCCGTGTGTGTGTGTGTGTGTGTGTCATGTGACAGTCAAATGAGAGTGGGCCTTGCAAACATAGGCATCACATTTGCAGCATCTCAGGCTTGTTTTGTTGTCTCTCGGGGCACAGAGCTCACAGCGCTTCCTTTTCTGCTCGTGTCTGTGTTGGGGGAGAGCAGCCAGGCCAGTGGCTGAGGCTGGGGCTTGCACACTCTTAACCAGACTGGCAGAGGCTGGTGTGTGGGGAATGTGCTGGCGCCGTTGAATAAGAGGAGTCAAAGCTTTCCCCAGCTCTGCTAGGAAAAGTCTCTTCCTGAAACGCTTCCCCTGATTCCAGGTTGGGTTGATGGCTGTCCACACCACATATGCGTTGAAAGCAGACACATCAAGGATCTTGTGGAACAGTGCCACAGGCCAACGAGCTGTCATTAGCTTGCAGGTGTATGTGCCAGTAAACTGCAATAAAAGGAACAATAAATAAGAGATTGGGAACATATTGAATCTGTCGTACACAAAATGCTATGATTCACATAAATGAAAATGAAATACATGCAGGATCGATGAAACTTTACATTACCTTATCAAGGCAGTCAACAGCTCCTTTGTTCTTCTTGTAGTCCTGGATTATAAGGGGCTTCCTGTCCTCTGTGGTGCTGACCGCGGCGTCTTTGTGTGGCGTGCTCATCGGGATGACATTTCTATTCTCCGTGGGAAAATCCAACACAAATGTGTGTGTGTCAGTGAAAGCACATGTTGATGAGAGTGCCTCTCTTCCGCTGGTGGATACTTGTGCAGGGGAAAGTTCAGGCTTGTTGTCACATGTGGTATTATGCCCTTGGAGACTGGTTGTTTTGTCCAGCACAACACGCACGCCCTGGCTGTCTTCGGCTCCTCCACTACTGGGGTTCCCCGTGTATACCTGCATATTCCAGGCATAGCTGCTCCTGGCGTCACATGCTACCCAGACCTTTATTCCACATTTCCCTGGATTGCTTGAAAGGTACACCTTGAAGGGACAGCGACCTCTGAAAGGAACCAGGCACTCATCAACCGTCACCTCAGGGCCTGGATTGTACATAAGTGGAAGGCGCTCCACCCACCTGTCCCAAATGTTCCTGATGGCAGCCAGTTTGTCATTTTGTCCTGTATCTCTGTTATCAAATTGAATAATTCTTGAAAGGACACGAAATTGTTCTAAGGACATGGTTGCTCGGAATGTTGGCCTGCCAGACTCTGCATCCCACAGACTTTTTGTAGCCTCATTGTTTGAGCGATATACTCCAGCTAAAATCAACAGACCTATGTAGGTTTGGAGGTCTACCAGGTCGATTTTTCTCCAGGTGTCTCCAAACACACGCTTCCCCTCCAAGTTTGTCATCTCCAGTATAATTCCCTCAATGGACTCTGGTAAAAAGAGTTGGAAGCTGGATTTGATGTCATCCACACGAGATATGGCATAGTGTGTTGGCCCTGGCCTACTTCCTCTGTCCCGGAGGGATGAAGACCAGAGCAAGTATCCACTCTTGGACTGGAATGTTTCCTCAGGTGCCTGTTCTTCTGGTCCCTCTCCCTCTCCATCTGTTGACTGGTCAGTCTCGTCAAAGTCTGGATCAAAATCTGTGTTGTCTTCCACTTCCGAGACATCTTCATCTATCTCCTGTTTAATTTCAGTGCCCTCTTTATATCCAGAAACCTGGACCAGAACGTCTTCGACAGAGAACTGCTTGGTCAGTCGCCTACTCATTGTGCTCGGAGTAAAATGAGTGCAAGGCAAACATCAAGCTACATATATATGGGGTCTGTGAGAAGATGATACACTGATTAGTCTGGAAGGTGTGGCTCACGTGGAGGATAGGCACATAAAGAGATTTTTAGGCAGGATGAGTCTCGTCCTGCCTAATTACTCCCAGCTGTGCTCTCCTCCTGTGGCTCATTCCCCCTCGTTATCCCACAGTGTATTTAAGCCCCATGTTTCTCTTTGTCAGGGTTGCGTCCTCCCTCATAGCCGTGTGATTTTTCCCTGTGGTGCCTTGTGCTTTAGTTTTCCCAGTTTAGTTTTGTATTATTTTTCGTGTCCCACTCCACGCCAGCAATAAAGCTGTGTTTTTTGAGTTTACTTTTTGTCTCTGCGAGTTTGTGTTTGGGTCCTACTCTTGCCTGCACACTGGCATATTGTGACAGAAGCCTTCAGTAGTAGTAATAAATCACACAGCAATAGTACATTCATGTAGTTGTAAAGTATTCAGAATACATTACTTCTATAATCTTTGGTGGAATACATTTTAAAATTAACCTTCCCAACACTGTCAACAGGTTAGCACCTCATACCACAGTGCATCAAAAGCTAAACTAAAATGAGTGCAAGGCAAACATTGAGCTACATATATATGGGGTCTGTGAGAAGATGATACACTGATTAGTCTGGAAGGTGTGGTTCACATGGGGGACGGGCACATAAAGAGATTTTTACCCGTGTTTGTTCATTCAGTGGGTGTTGTTCAGTGGATCATTCACTGGGTGTCATTCAGTGGATCGTTCAGTCAGTGAGTGGGTGGATACCCATTCATTTCCTATTGTGGTCACTTTGATCGGGAACACCACAGATGTAACAAGGTTGATTAAAACACTCAAACTTCAATGAAAGTGGTGATCATCACTTTCATATGTTTAAGTTCATGGTGTGGAGGATATCATTAGGCCTTGAGGCAATCAGATGTAAAACACAATATTTATGATTGTTTTAATTGTAAATCGGTCAGATGTGACCTGAACGTGACAAGAAGATCTTGTATGTCTTCCACTTTCGAATAATTGCTCCCACAGTTGATTTCTTCACACCAAGCTGCTTACCTATTGCAGATTCAGTCTTCCCAGCCATGTGAATACAATTCAATTTTATTTATAAAGCAACAAATGAGGTGGCTGATGTTGTGTTGTGACATTTGTGTCACATTTGGCCCAAACAACACTCATTTTAGACCAACCTCAGCTCACACAACATTTCCAGAGTCATCACTGAGTTATAAGGTCCCAAAGCGGGCAAGGTTAGACACACATGTGCCTGCTGTCTGGCACTGATGTGTCTGGTTAGTCATTCTGTAACTGTGAAAGATGAAACATAAATATTGAAAAAGATCAGTAAAAAAACTCAGATCAAATGGTAAAATTAATTAATTTAATTAATTGAAAAATAAAAATAGTAAATCCCATTTTCACTTTGTAAGAATCCAAATTGAAATGTGTTTGACTCAATGCCGTTCAGGTCTTTTCCCTGAGAGACGGAAGAGATGAGAGTACAGTGTTAGCAGTTGAAGCTGATCCACGAGATGATTTCAAGCTTGCAAACTACAAACTGAATCAGATTCAGAGTTGTAGTTGTTTCACATCACTGTTAATTATAAATGTAGAACTATATTATGTTGTGTTCTGGTCAAATCTAACCGATTTAAAACTTTACAACAAAAATTCATAAATTTGAATTTTTTTTATCAACCTTGTTACATCTGTGGTGTTCCCGATCAAAGTGACCACTATAGAAAATGAATAGGAATCCACACCCCCCTCCCCATTGACTAAATGATCCACTGAACAGCCTACTGAACAACCCACCCATTTTAAAAATTCCTTGTTTACCTACGTTATAACCAATCCGGTCCTTTTTGGCCTTTTAAAATATCATTATAGAGGTATTGTTATATTTTTTGTGGGAATTTCTGATGTCCACTTGGCCAGATTACTCTTAAAAATACATTTTCTATTTAAATAAGACCAATTAAGTGGACAAATAAAGGATACGTCATTTTGCCAAAAGCTGATTGCAGCATCTACCTTCTGACAGGAATGTTGTTTGTGGCTCAAGATGACTTGATATCACTCATGAGGGATACATTTATATCCCTCTGTAATATGTTTCATATATTATATGTCATTTACATTAGTTTAAATATGGACAATCACTTTTTGGCACATACCGAAAATCTGTTTTTGGCAGATGATCACTTTTTGGCAGAACACCGGATTTCAAAAATAGCGGTTTGGATTTTCGCTCTCATGACTCATCGATTGCTGCTACTGACCAGCCAATCGGTGGCATGCAGTCTGACGATGTCACATTTTAGTACCTGCTGATGTTTTCCTTCAAAGACAAGGAAAAATGAGCCAGAGACAGAGTTTTAAACTATTTGTTTCTGTCATTCAGCAGAACAGGAAAGTAACAGACCCACAAAATCAATGATGGTGAAATCTGTTGTTGCTCTCAAAGGAAGTCATTTAAATGTTACGACTACTCCGAGACTTGACAAGAGAGAGATAGAGAGAGAAAGAGAGAAGGCCACGCCCAACAGCAGTTTGTTTATCAGGGGAAAGTTTCCAACATTTATTCTGTGATTTTACTCATTTGAGACATTTTAATGACACAAAGATCACTGTGCATGACTCAGATAGATTTAAAGAAGCTTCGCTGCAGGTTTTTCTCTCTAATATGCAACAACAACAGCAAACTTTATTTATGTAGCACATTTAAAAACCAGTGGTATACCAAAGTGCTTAACATACGAGAGGGTCAAACGTAAGTAGTAGAGAAAGATGAAGGACACGGCAAAGTACATAGTATTTATAATTATTCTCATTTTTGTTTTTCCCTTATTAAAGGTCAGAGGTCACAGTGAAGGCCTTGTGTGTTGTTGGTCTGAATCTCCTGGGCTTCCACCTGCTGGTGATATCATGTCAAAGCACTTTACAGTGGCACTCACACCAGGCACTATAAGCATTTTTTGAACAACATTGTTTTTATTTTCACAGACTGGACACAAAAATGGAACAGACATGAAGGCAAACAAGAACCAAACACTAGAGACATAAGTAACTAAAACTCAGAGGTTCCCCAAGGCAAGAACCAATCAGCTGAGTAAAGAGAAACAACAGACCATCATTACTTTAAGAACTGAAGGTCGGTCAGTCCGGAAAATTGCTAAGATTTTGAATGTGTCCCCAAGTGTAGTCACAAAAACCATCAAGTGCTACAAGAAAGCTGGCTCATGAAAGGAAGACCAAGAGTCACCTCTGCTGCTGAGGATACATCCATCCGAGTCACCTGCCTCAGAAGTCGCAAGTTAACAGCACCTCAGATTAGAGTCCAGATCAACGCCACAGAGTTCCAGTTGTTACATTGCTATGTCAACATCAAGCTTTTAGCCTAATAATAAGCAGAGATATTTGTGTGATGATCCAGTGCTGGTCTCAAGAGATGAAGACAGTCTGATCACCTTCTCTACAAAACAAGGTGAGTTTAATGTTATGATTGACTTAGTTTTTGAGGTATTTATGTTACTTTATTTATAATCTGCTTGTATTCCAACTCAATGCTATTATGTGTATGCAACTCTACATATATTATAAGAAAATTAGCAATGACAATCCACAGCAGCTCTGATCAAAACCAAAATAGTTTTTTTTTGCTGGCTTTCATGGGTGAAGTATACATATCCATTTTTTTTCAAGACATTTCCTATCTTATCTTTCTCAATATTAAACTTTGTATTTTTTTTCCTTTTATTTTTAGCTTAAATGTAAACAACAGCAACAAAAAACAAACTTTAACATTTTATTTTTTCCTGACCAGGAAATTCTGACCTTGGCAGAGATGGAGCAGTTACACGTTAACTTTGACTGCTGAAGTTCCTGAACAAAACAACACTGAAAAGCTGAGGAAAAGCTGAGTTAATATTCCTTAAAGTTCAGATTGCACTTAATGGACTAACATCCAAACTGAAGGCTGCATTAAGGACCTTACGTCAGGGTGAACAGTGTGGCAGGCAAGGGTAGGACCCTAGCTAAGGACTCCGAGACGAAGAATCAACTTAAAGAGGCAGCTTCATCGGCTGTGAACTTACACTCAAAAGTCCAACAAAACGCTAAAGAAGCAAACGAAAAAAGAACTAGAAGCAAAGACTCTGGTGACTATGACTACATTCACAGTACGTTCACACTGCAGGCGAAGCACATCAAATCCGCCTTTTTTGACCCTATGCAACCCATATCCGATCATGGTACATGAACAGCACCAATCCGATATTTTCAAATCCAACCCCGGTCACTTTCGTATGTGGTACTGAGTCAGATACAGTTTACAGTCTAGTTTTAGAAAGCGACTGCTGTTTGAATGGTCATGTCGCATTAGATCTGTCTTTTACGTCACTGACTGGAGCACACAACGACAAACAGAAGAAGACTAAACACTACATACACCTACAAAATGACAAAAGGATGGGAAACAGGTGGGAACACAGCTGGGGCTAATCCGACATGACAAGACAGAGAGGAAGCAAAACTGGATACACTGACACAGGACAGCGGACTATCAAAATAAAATGCGAATACTCCACTCAGAAAGTCAGACTCAAGACATGCAAGCTTGATATGTTGATAGGTGAGAATAAACAAAGATACAAGACTGACTAACTACAGGATCAGACTCTGAGGGAGGGAGAACTACGATCACTAAGAGCTAGAAACTAAACTAAATGATCTAATAATAAAACAAAAGTACAAGCAAACCAAACAGAGACTCTAACCTAACTTAGAAAATAATTTTAAACCAGTAACACAGTCCAAAAACTAAACCCTGGGTCACTGACACTTTATCACACTGGTACATGAAGATAGGTACCAAGAGCAAGCAATGACTCACTTCATGCTTGCTCTTTTCCTAGCCTGTGATGTAACTTTGTAGTCACTTTCATTGTGATTGTCTTATTTGTTGTCTGTGAGCACAAGCAGAGGTTTTTGCTCATGACCATGACCTCATTTTCAGGCGCTTCTTTAACATTTAATGGTCGTGAAATATAACTTTTCTTCTATATTTAAAAGGTAAAGAGCTAAGACCATTTTGAGCACAGTGGAGAAGAACATGTGCACTGAGGTATACGGAATATTGTGTTTATATGTTGTCACTGCTGAGAATTTATTCACTTAGCTGTGAATAATAAGTCTTCGTGAGAACAAGCACTTCTAATTGTACTTTGCTCCTTATTGTCTCTGAAAAGCAAGAGCTGACAAAACAAATCCAGCAAATTCACTTTCATCTTTGAGTTTGGTATAATAGTCTGTCTTAATATTTATTAAATAGGGAAAAATGCCATCAGTCCTGTGCTGAGAGGGCTGTGGTCATCCATCCATCCTGTTCTAATAAACCCACATTTCAGAAACACCTTTAGATCTGTTCAGTTTTATTCATAAAGCACCAGTTAACTGTCAGAAAATCTTGACTCAAGTCCCTTTATATTGTAAGGTAAAGACATTACTATGTTAATCTAGGACAAATGTTCACTCTAATTCACTGATGAAGTGAATGCGAGTGGCTATAACTGACTACATTTCATGGTCCTCAGGATTTGTATGCGTTGTGTGTTTCTGTGTTTTGTGTGTTTCACTATATATGTATACTGCATCATGAATAGACAGACATAAGAGGAGGAGGAAGAGCCAGCAGCAGCTGACAGATGGAGAGAATAGACAGACTGTACCCTGTTTGTGAAGGACTGCTAGGAAAGTTTAAAATATCTAATTGTCTGTCCTGAATCAGTCTCATTAGGCAATGTTCAAATAATTAATAATAATAATAATAATAATACATTTTATTTAAATAGCGCCTTTCAAAGCACCCAAGGACACTGTACAACAGATAAAAACTGGAAATATACACAATGATAAGAATAGAAGATAAAAGTTAAAACATACAGAAATTTAAGAATAGGCAATTTTAAACAAATGAGTTTTAAGGGTGGACTTAAAAAGAGAGAATGAACTAATATTTCTGAGGTCCGGGGGTAGGGAATTCCAAAGTCGAGGGGCAGAGCAACTAAAGGCCCTCCCTCCCATTGTGATCAGACGAGCAGAGGGAACAGAGAGAGAAAGAGAAGATGAAGATCTGAGGCAGCGGGATGGGAGCTTCATCTGTAATAAGTCAGAGAGGTACGGTGGAGAGAGAGAGTGAATAGCCTTGAATGTATACAGAATTATTTTAAAATGGATGCGAAATTTGACCGGGAGCCAGTGAAGTTGCTTCAGGATTGGGGAGATGTGGTGGGTAGAAGAAGTCCTAGTAATAATACGGGCAGCAGAGTTCTGGACACGTTGGAGCTTGTTGATAGATTTTTGTGTGAGGCCAAATAATAATGAGTTGCAGTAGTCAATTCTAGAGATAAAAAGATTATGGATGAGAATGGCAGTGGCGTAAGGTGTGAGGAAGGGGCGGAGGCGATTAATGTTACGGAGTTGGAAATATGCTGCACGTGTAATATTATTGATATGCGAGTTAAAGGATAATGTGCTATCGAGAATGACACCCAAGCTTTTCACAGAAGGAGAGATAGGGACCAGCGAGTTATTGATGGTGAGAGAGAAATTGTTAATTCTGGATAGCAGTCGTTTGGTGCCAACCAGAAGAAGTTCCGATTTATTGCTGTTGAGTTTAAGAAAGTTGGAGGAGAACCAAGAATTGAGTTCAGCTAGACAGAGGATAAGGGAGGGTGGAGGAAGAGTAGAGTCAGGTTTGGTAGAGAGATAGAGCTGGGTGTCATCGGCGTAGCAGTGGAACTGAATATTATATTTACGAAAAATATATCCGAGTGGAAGAAGGTAGATGATGAAAAGAAGGGGCCCGAGGACAGATCCCTGGGGCACGCCAGTGGATAAAGGAGAAAGTTGAGAAGTGAAGGATTTTAATTGAATGAACTGAGTGCGATCAGATAGATATGATTTAAACCAGGCTAGTGGAGTGTGAGAGAGACCAATAGAAGCTAATCTGCTAAGGAGAATGGGATGAGAGATGGTGTCAAAAGCTGCACTCAGATCAAGAAGAATAAGGATGGAGAGGAGACCAGAATCAGCTGCTATAAGAAGGTCGTTTGTTATTTTTATAAGAGCAGTTTCAGTGCTATGTAAAGGACGAAAGCCGGACTGGAACTGTTCGTAGAGGTTATTATCAGTTAGGTGAAGATGGACTTGTGAAGCAACTATTTTTTCAAGGATTTTTGAGAGAAATGGTAGATTGGAATTGGAATTGTATCATTCCAGTGTTTTCAGTGTGGGAGAAAGTACTCAGGGCCTTCAAGTTACACACTATGAAAGGCAGCAACAAGTTTAATGTCCAGAAACCTAAAGTATGTATCAGCAGCAGAATGGACCTAAAAATAAATGTTTGTTTCAGTTCTATGAAGCTTTGAGTATTTTGGATCAGTAGCACTGCTGTGTTTGTTGCATCATATTGCTGTAATTGTTTATATGCTTTATATATTCTGAGGTAAGTTGATCTATAGTGTTACATCATATTCTATAATGATGTTATGTGTTTGTATACTTTCTGCCCAGTTTGACCCATTTAGCAGAAATCAGCCTGTTTATAATATACAATAGTACAGAGTACAAATGTATATACAGAGTGTACCATAACGTATGTGAGTGTGTATTTGTGTTCTTACTTTGGTGTTTTAACGACCGGAATGAGGCGGTTTGCTTCGAATTTGACATTCATATCAAGTTTGCAGGACTACAGAAAAACAAAGTTTGATCATTTCTGCATATGTGGTTGAGTCACACTTCCAAGTAACTCGCATTCAAACTCTGTGGTAGCTTCAGCCAGCTCAAACAGGGGTTTCCATATAGATATTCACAACAGAAAGAGTCTGACAGTAGGCTGTTACAGCTGTGTGAGTTGTCAATTTTTTACATTTAGTCAAACTTTCACAGTAAAACCATCAGAGCTCTCTTTGAGCTGCTCTTTTCTGCAGAGCATCATGGATGTTCAGACACATGTCAATGGGTCATACTGAACGAATCTTAGAAGGCTGATTTGCAGTAGCTTATGAATGTGTTTCTGTCTGATGTATGCTCTTTCTCATTACTTTTAACTTCAAGGAGTGTTGTATAACTCTTTTATTGTTGTGGTTTGGTAAGTAGTAACATCAGGCTGCAGTGAGTGATAAAGTAGTGTCAAGGTTAGCTAACCTACTATCTCTATATTGGTTGTGTTTTGTACCCAGCTCTTACAGTAAACCTGCAGATAAAGTCTGATGCGGAGTTAATACCAGCACAGAGTTTGCTTATTTGTTAAACGCGGCATCTGCATATGTGCTCACCACAAGAACACTTTGTTGACCCTCAGATTGTGTTTCAATATCCACAGTGGCAGAGAGTCCAGCCTTACTGATTTGAATGATTGGAGCCTCAGTCAGCTTCACTTTCAAAAGACCCTATGTATATTATAAAAATGTTGTTAACAGTTTATTTTTCATGTAATGATGTTTGATGATGAATGAAGTTTAAGGTGAAATATATTTGAATCTCTAACAAATTTTTTGTAGAGTTTAGTACCGGTTGAATTCCCACAGCTCCCATGCTTCTCAGGCCTTCAAGCTGTAGAGAAAAAGATAGGAGGAAATCAGAAGAGAGCTTGGACCTTTGTTAACATCCATCCATCCATCCATTCGCTTCCGCTTATCCTTTTCAGGGTCGCGGGGGGCGCTGGAGCCTATCCCAGCTGTCATAGGGCGAGAGGCGGGGTACACCCTGGAAAGGTCGCCAGTCTGTCGCAGGGCTAACACACAAGGACAGACAACCATTCACACTCACATTGACTCGCACATTCACACCTAGTGGCAATTTGGATTATCCAATTAACCTATCCCCACAAGCTGCATGTCTTTGGACGGTGGGAGGAAGCCGGAGTACCCGGAGGGAACCCACGCAAACACGGGGAGAACATGCAAACAGAAAACAAACAGAAAGACCCCGGCCTGATGGTGGAATTGAACTCAGGACCTTCTTGCTGTGTGGCAATAGTGCTAACCACCGTGCCACCGTGCTGCCCCCCTTTGTTAACATATTTGTGTGGTATTACTGCTTTGACTAAAGAAATGGATCCTTAAAAAAAGGGCAGAAATCCTCCACAATGAGTTTTGGTCAGCCATTTGTAAATATACTATATTGCCAAAATTCATCCATCCAAATCATTGAATTGAGGTATTCCAATCCATTCGTGAAATTGCGTCACGAATTGGGAACAACAGAAACAGCTACAGACCTTCAAATGTCATGTGGCCTTCAGATTAGCTCAAGAACAGTGTGTAGACAGTTTGATGAAAGGGTTTAATGGCCATGAGCTGGATCCAAGCCTTACATCACAAAGCACAAAGCATCAAATGCAGTCGTGTAAAGTATCGATCGATCATCGCCAGTAATGGGAATAATGGCGTTTGTTGTGGAAGTTTACTAACAAAGGCTGGAGACAAGATGAGCCGTTAAAAAACCAACACCTTTATTTCCCATGCATGAGGAGAGACGTCAGTCAGGGGGCACTGAGGCTACGTCCACACTAATGTGTTTTGGTTTGAAAACGCAGCCTTTTCTCTTTTGAACTGCCGTCCACACTGAGACGGCATTTTCCTCAAGGAAAAACGCAGCGTTTTGGAAACGCTCTCGAAAACGCATACATTTCAAAACCGAGGTGTCCCGTCGCAGTGTGGTCACTTGAAAACGCAGACTTTCTAAAACGATGACGCATTTTAGTCATGTGATGCAGTCATGTGACCAATTAAACCAAGATAGTGGAGTGCACTATACAGAAGTTGTTTTGATTGCTCTCAATTTTGACTGCCCTGAAAAAGATTAATATCAGTTTGTACATGCTCCAGATAGCTTTTCTTCAAATTCTTTAAATCTCACTCGCTTTTGCGCATGCGCCGGACTGGAACGTAAGCGTTTTCGGCCGTTTCAATGTGGACACACAACTTTGTGAAAATGACTGAAAACGCTAGTGTGGACGCGGAGCGTTTTCAGACAAAAAAACGCCGTTTTCAAATCTATCCGGCCTAGTGTGGACGTAGCCTGAAAGTTGTCTCCAACAATGAACAGTTCAGGTCCTCTTTAAAACCATTGCTGTCATGGTCCGCGGCCCGGCGTCCGAGGAGCTGATGGGATGCCCAAGCCCACAGGCGTGGCTGTTAACTCCACACCTGCACCCCATCCCAGGCGATCATCAGGTGGACTATTTGATCGAGCCCAGCCTGCTGCTCCACGCCAGTCCGTTAGTCGTCTCACAGCGGTAACGTACACCTGCGGGAAAGCGATTGTGAAAACTCCTTTGTCTGAACGAGCGCTAATTCTGTCCTGTGCACTCAGATAACAGCTCGGCGTGTTTTTTGAGCCACCTGCCCGTCTGGAGTTTGGATCACCTTCAGTACTCGCCACCTCGACTTTCCTGGAGCTCCCCCGCAGACCCTCACCCCTCCTCTCCGGCTCCCACGGCCCCGCTGTCACCGTAAGACTCATACTTTCCCCCACGTATGCTGCTATTTCCCTGCGCCCCAATAATTATTTTCCTTTTTCTGTTGCAGCCTCCCACAGTCCCGTTTCACGCGTGTTTTCCTTCTACCCTCCCGGGACACCTTCAGTTAAGATAAACTTTATTTTCTCGTACTCCTGTGTGTGTTGGCTCTGCTTCTGGGTCCAGCTTGTGCACTGAACTTCGGTTCGGTGACATTGCAGTACAAAAGCTTTCACAGTTATCGCTCATACCTTGGATCTAACAGAGGATTCTACTACCTGTGGAGCTGTTCCCCGCACGCTGGTTCCTTCCTCTGTGAATGGCCCCCACCACCTTCCTGAAATAAACTCGCCCGGCTGAATACTATAGTTACGTTTATTGTCTGAGGACAGCACTAGCAAACGCTCTACTTGCCTCCAAACCCCCCCAAAATGAAACAAAAAACACCCCTTTCCTATTGGTGGAAAAATGTACTATGTGGACCAATCAAAAATGATATGGCAACATGGCATTTGGTTTTTTAGGAACAGGGGGGACGTTTTATGAATGACAGCAGCGAAAGAGCGAAAGAAAGAAAGAGAGCAAGTTTTGAGATGTGAGAGATTTGTGATGTTTAGCGTGTTTAGAGTGTCTAGTGTAGTAGATCGTTTTGTTTTGTGTGTCAAAACAATGAATGGACTGCTGAATGTCACAGTTGCTGCCAAAAAGCCACCAAAGGCAGATTACAGCGTAAACGCTGTCTCCAGGGGCAAAAGGGAGGAGTGATACATCTCCTGCTGTCAGGCCTGCAGGTATCAGGCTTGTAATGTTTTCCTCTGTTTTATTGTGGACAGAAATTATTTTTTGGAGTGGCGCAAATAATTTGTTTGACTTCTTTTTTGATGCAGAAAACCTGATTGTTCTGTAAATAGTTCTATCTAAAGGTTCTATCGGGTGTTTATTAGCTTTTCTCACCTTTGGAACGTTAACTTCAAATGGTCCCGATTTGTAGATTGCCATGGCGGCCCCATTGAAGAAGAACTCAGAGATGCCCACATAGACCATATGGTTAGTCTCTGTGAAAACTGGTTCTATGCCTGGCTTTATTGAATTAGTGTCCACATCCTTCCCATGCACAAACATTAAGCCCTGAAACACACACAAAATGATGATCTTTGCAGAGTAGAAACAGAAACAAGCAAAATAAAACTTCGAAGTCATAAAATCATGAAGGTGATCTGCCCAAGAATCTCAACGCATTTATACAATACAGCTTTATTTGTGTAGCACATTTAAAACCAAGAGGTAGCCAAAGTGCTTCACATAATCCAATAAAACAGTAGTAAGATACAAAAGCAGATAAGCTAGCAAATGGCAGGCATGTATGTGTGTATGTCATGATAAAAAGATGATTTCATTGTATCACATTACTATTAACCCAGATGCTAAGATTCTTTCCAACAGACTTAATGTTGTCCAGCAGGGAAACAACTGATGGTGGCATTTGTTTAACCTGGTGTCCACTGATAATCTTCTCTGATTTGTGTGAGATTTTTTATTAGACGTCAAATTTTCAACTTCACAACAGCTGGCATCAAGAAAACCGAATATGCCAGGGTCACTACACCTTAAAGTGCTCTGATTTTTAACCAGGTGTTAATGTCTGTAGGGTTGTGTTCAGAGTCAGAATAATTTAGTGTTTCTCTATATTACCTTGAAAGACATATCAAGGCTCCTCGATGTCACTGCAATATCACTGCTCAGGGAGTAGTCCAGGTCTAATTGGCGGCCTTCATGCACAGTCCTTATCATGGACAAGTCCTTCAGCTGGTTGTTTATCATAGGTTGAAGAGCAGGACAGATCTACAGACACACAAACACTTGTGAACCTCACAGATGTCATAAGATCTGTCATAAAAAAAATGTCTAATATGGGTTGACAGTAGTTCAGGAGGAGAGCAGTTCATTCACTAATTAGATGGTTGGCTATTCAATCCCTAGCTTCGCTGGTCTCCACAGGGGTTGGCAGTCCTTACACATTTGGCTGTCACTTGGTGTTCGCTCTCTCTGCAGTAGAGTATCATGTTCTATTCCTGTTTCAAAACACGGTGGTGTTTTTGAGTAGTTGTCCCAGAAAGAGCTGAGGAGAGTCCCAGATGAGGGCTCACCCAGCAGCCGCGGAGCAGAAGCCAGGGGGGGTTGCAGTGACGCGCCCGTGAGCTCCGCCGGCAGCCAGCTGTGCCTGAGTGACCGAGCCCCAGGCCGAGAGGCCGGGGGCACCCCACCTCCGAAGGGGCCCGAGCGAGCCCCAGGCTCCAGGCCCCGACAAGCGGCCGCCAAGGAGTGAGCCGGTGTGTACCCGGACGCCCACCCCCAGACACAAAGAACCACCAACGCACCGATGTCTGAGGGAGTCCGCCACTGGAGTGGAAGTGGTGGTGGGGGGAGATAGGCCTCCAAACCTTGGAGGGCCTGAGATGTCCCCAGAGAGGTGGCGTCTGATACCCAACCTGACATATAGACACAGACATACAGGCACACACAGATACAAACATCCATTCCCACCCTCATGCTCTCATATGCACTTACTCCACACTCAACCGACGTGGAGACAGACATAAAGAGACGCTGTACACACGATCACACTCCCAAAGCGTACTCTACGAACCGGGTCTAGGTACCCTTGCCCCTGGAGGGGGGAACTGCACCCAGACCCAGGTGGTGTGTTACCCTTTTCCCTGCGGTGGGGAGAGGCAGACCGCCCCGACTTCGCAGCAGCAGGGAGGCCCCACACTCCAGACCGCAGTCGGACGGCCAACTCCTCCTTCTAGCCCCCCCGCTCCAGCAGGCCGCAGAGAACGGGTGTGAGAGAAGACTCCAAAGCTCCCTCCACCTGCTCATTGTAGTGTTGATGCATGTGTGTTCTAAGGTGCAATTAAAACCCAGGAGGGCATGGAGCTACCTGCCAAGGAGCAGCAGGTAAGCGCATAGTCCCTCCTGATAGCCCTCAATGTCTAAGTGTATTTAAAATTGAGAGGTGGGCAACGACGCCAGGGGTGAGGTGTACACCCTGATGGTAAC
This sequence comes from Diplotaxodon limnothrissa, assembly GCF_057381915.1. NCBI lineage: Eukaryota > Metazoa > Chordata > Actinopteri > Cichliformes > Cichlidae > Diplotaxodon > Diplotaxodon limnothrissa. The sequence goes on from NC_140598.1 coordinate 30,416,686, forward strand.
GTGGATTCCGTGTATCGTGCCCACCCCCAAGATCCTATATGTATGTGTAATGAGAGTGTGAGTAATGTGAATGTCTAAGTTGTGGGATAAAATTGAGGCAGAGGCGGCCAGAAGGGGACAGAGGGGGGGGGTAGCCTCCTCTGCACCCTGTTGACACACCCCTACTCCAAGGCCCTGCATGTGTGGGTGGTTGTGGTGGAGCGGGAAGAGGGAGGCAGCTGGAGATGGGGAGGGAAGGAAGGGAGGGGCAAGTGAGGCCTACCTGGGGCCAGCTCCCCCTGCTGACCCCAGTAGGCACCCCCACACTCCGCGACCCGCCAGGGAAAGGGGGCCCAGGCCCATCCAGACCGGGGCCCAGTGCAGCAGCGCCGCCCGGTCCCACAGAGCCCGGGACAGTCCACCCAGCCCCACCACAGAGAAAACTGCACCCACCCCACCATCCACTCATCACCCAGGCTGAGATCTTCCTCCACCTCTCCTGTATCTCCCCTCCTGCAGAGAGGAAAGCTCCTGCAAGATGTGACAACCTCCCTCACCAGTTGAAGAGCCCCCAAGGTGGCTCGACGCAGCGGCGGCACCCTGCGCCAGGGCTGGGCCCCCATGCACCCACCCGCCCACAACCCCGGCAACACACCAACCAGGACCCAAGCCCCCGAGGCCCGGCCAGGGCCCCAGCCCAGAGACGGAGCGCCCCCAGAACCTCACGCCCATCCCGGACCCACCCAGGGGCAGCCAGGCTACCAGGTCAGTAACCCACGTCCGTCAGCACAGACCCTCCCCTAGCCCCGCTGCACACAGCCACGAGGAAACCGTCACCTGAGAGCCAACAGAGCCCCTAATTGGACATGACCGCTACCCCAGGTTGAGCCCCCCAAGGAAGATGCCTCCGGGGAACCCCCCGACGCCCTAAGCGTGTCCCTACCCCCACACCTATCACAACAGTGAAGGCGGGACCAAACTATGACCCCCCACCCCCACTAGGTGATGGAGCTGATCAAAGGAGCCCAGAGCAATTGATCTGATGTGGTGGCAGAGGCTGTATCAAGACTAATGTAATCTAATAGATAATTTCTATATTGCTTAGAATTAAGATTATTTTTATTTTTCCAGTTCATGAGGACTGTTTTCTTGGCTATGCATAGGGCAGTGAAAACCATATGGGCTATATTCTTTTCTGAAGTGACATTATCTAAGCTGCCCAACAAACACACCAAGGGGGAAGTTGGAATGTTACATTTCAGACACTTTGATAAGTCTTCACATATCTCGCGCCAAAACTTCTGAACTGGTGGACAGAACCAAAGAGCGTGGATATAATTGTCCGGTGAATTGGTTTGGCAGTGTGAGCAGTTGTTGGTAGATGTAAAGCCCATCTTGAACATCCAATGACCTGTATAGTGCACTCTATGTAATATTTTGTATTGAATTAATTGAAGACTGGGATTTCTGATTAGATGAAAGGTTTTTAAGCAAGTCTGAGACCAGAAGTTTAGGTCTAAGTTAACCGATAAATCCGCTTCCCATTTTGCAATAGGAAGTGATATTGATTCATCTGTTTTAGAAAACATTCTGTATATTTTGGATAGTAATTTGGGGGTTTTAAGAGTAAGAAATTGAACCACACTTGGTGGTGTTTGTAGTTCAACTTGACCCGGTTTAAATTTCTTTTTTACTATGGATTTACTTTGTTGATATTCTAAAAATCTTTTCTTGTTGATCCCATATTGTGTAACTAGTCCGTCAAATGAAATAAATTCTGTTCCTTCTAGTATATGTTCTAAATATTTGATTCCTTTACCACTCCAATCTGAAAAGTTTATCATATTACTGTTTTGTAATATGTCAGGGTTGTTCCAGATAGGTGTACGTTTGCATGGGATTAATGAAGACTCCGTCAATTTTAGAAACTCTCACCATGCTGTCAGAGAAGAGCTGATGCTGATGCTTTTAAAGCATTCATGTCGTTGGATGTTTGAGCTGATAAACGGTAGGTCTGAGATCTCTAGATTATTGCAAAGTGCCTGTTCTACATCTAGCCAGAGTTCATCTAAGAGGGTATGTTTTAGCCGTCCTGAGATAAACTGAAGCCTGTTGGCTAAGAAGTAGTGCTGAAAGTTAGGTAGTTCTAATCCTCCTTTATCCTTGGTCTTTTGTAGTGTCTTTAAGCTTATACGTGGGGGTTTATTTTTCCAAAGGAATTTGGACATACATGAATCTAGAGATCTGAACCAATCTTGTGGCAGTTTAGTTGGGATCATTGAGAATAAATAATTTATTTTTGGTAAGACCATCATTTTTATAGCGGCAACCCTTCCCATGAGTGATATGGGTAGACATTTCCATCTAGCCAGATCATCTTCTACCTTCTTTAAAAGTGGGATATGGTTTAATTTAGTTAGATCTGCAAGCTTGGGAGAAACATTAATACCTAAATATTTTATATTTCCCGATTGCAGTGGTGTAGAAGAGGAATTATGGAGGGAGCAATTAATCGGTAGGACTGTAGATTTTGACCAGTTAATTGAGTAATCTGATATTCTTGCAGTTTATCAATTCAATCACCCCAGAGATATTGGTTCGTGAATTTTGGAGAAAGAGTAACACATCATCCGCATAAAGGCTGATTTTATGTTCCACGTTCTTGCATTTTATGCCCTTAATTACTGAATTCTGTCTAATTGCTGCTGCTAGTGGTTCAATAAAAATTGCAAACAGTGAAGGGGAGAGTGGGCATCCCTGCTTGGTGCCCCTCAAGAGACAGAAGCTGGAGGATGTCTGGTCATTTGTTCTGACACAAGCTGTTGGGGAATTATATAATATTTTTAACCAGTTTATGAAAGCTTTAGTGAAGGTTAGAAATGATCTTCTTATGGCCTCTGACAGTGGACTCATCTCTGTGCTTGTCCTGCTAGACCTTATTGCAGCGTTTGATACTGTTGACCATAATATCATAATGTGGGGTGGCTGTAGCTCAGGTGGCAGAGCAGGTCAGCCACTAATCAGAAGGTCGGTGGTTCAATCCCAGGCTGCATCCTGGCTGCATGCCAAATATCCTTGGGCAAGATACTAACCCCATGTTTGCCTACTGGTGGTGGTCAGAGGGCCCGGTGGCGCCTGTATCCGGCAGCCTCGCCTCTGTCAGTGCGCCTCAGGGCACTGACAGAAGCTACAATGTAGCTTGCTATTGCCAGTGTGTGAATGGGTGAATGACTGAATGTAGTGTAAAGCACTTTGGGGTCCTATGGACTAGAAAAGCGCTATACAAATGCAGGCCAATATCCTATTGGAGCGATTAGAACATGCTGTAGGTATTACAGGTACTGTGCTGCAGTGGTTTGTATCATATCTATCTAATAGACTCCAATTTGTACATGTAAATGGAGAGTCCTCTTCACACACTGAGGTTAATTATGGAGTTCCACAGGGTTCGGTGCTAGGACCAATTCTGTTTACATTATACATGCTTCCCTTAGGCAGCATCATTAGAAGACATAGCATACATTTTCACTGCTATGCAGATGACACCCAGCTCTATCTATCTATGAAGCCAGATAACACACACCAATTAGATAAACTGCAGGAATGTCTTAAAGACATAAAGACCTGGATGGCCGCTAACTTTTTGCTTATTAATTCAGATAAAACTGAGGTTATTGTACTCGGCCCTGAAAATCTTAGAAATATGGTATCTAACCAGATTCTTACTCTGGATGGCATTACCTTGGCCTCCAGTAACGCTGTGAGGAACCTTGGAGTCATTTTTGACCAAGACATGTCCTTCAATGCACATATTAAATAAATATGTAAGACTGCTTTCTTCCATTTGCGCAACATCTATAAAATTAGAAATATCCTGTCTCAGAGTGACGCTGAAAAACTAGTTCATGCATTTATTACTTCCAGGCTGGACTACTGTAATTCATTATTATCAGGATGTCCTAAAAACTCAGCGAAAAGCCTTCAGCTAATCCAAACTGCTGCAGCAAGAGTACTGACAGGGACTAGAAAGAGAGAGCATATTTCTCCTGCTTTGGCTTCCCTTCATTGGCTTCCTGTTAAATCCAGAATTGAATTCAAAATCCTGCTCCTCACATACAAGGTCTTAAATAATCAGGCCCCATCTTATCTTAATGACCTTGTAGTACCATATCACCCTATTAGAGAACTTCGCTCTCGCTCTGCAGGCCTACTTGTTGTTCCTAGAGTATTTAAAAGTAGAATGGGAGGGAGAGCCTTCAGTTTTCAGGCCCCTCTTCTGTGGAACCAGCTTCCAGTTTGGATTCGGGAGACAGACACTATCTCTACTTTTAAGATTAGGCTTAAAACTTTCCTTTTTGCTAAAGCATATAGTTAGGGCTGGACCAGGTGACCGTGAATCCTCCCTTAGTTATGCTGCAATAGACGTAGGCTGCCGGGGGATTCCCATGATGCATTGAGTTTTTCCTTTCCAGTCACCTTTCTCACTCACTATGTATTAATAGACCTCTCTGCATTGAATCATATCTGTTATTAATCTCTGTCTCTCTTCCACAGCATGTCTTTATCCTGTTTTCCTTCCTCTCACCCCAACCGGTCACAGCAGATGGCCGCCCCTCCCTGAGCCTGGTTCTGCCGGAGGTTTCTTCCTGTTAAAAGGCAGTTTTTCCTTCCCACTGTCGCCAAAGTGCATGCTCATAGGGGGTCATATGATTGTTGGGTTTTTCTCTGTATCTATTATTGTGCGATCTACTGTACAATATAAAGCACCTTGAGGCGACTGTTGTTGTGATTTGGTGCTATATAAATAAGTAAGATTGAATAGGATTGAATTGAATAGAGTGCTCTGGAACGCACACAGTCTTTGCAGACTACTAAGGATCAGACCTCTATCATTATACAATTGATTATATACCTCTAAGCATATATGATTATATCTTTCTAAGCATCAATGATAATTCAACAATATAAACCTGACATTTCCACCCTGTATTGTCATTTAATAAGCCTATGTAGTTTATATAATCTTAGCTCTACACCACTTGTAAACATGCTCAGTGCATGCTTCATTTCATACACAGGTATTAGCCTTGGCATCCATATGATTGTTGGGTTTTTCTCTGTATGTATTATTGCAGGATCTACTGTACAACAATTGCCTTGAGGTGATTTGGTACTATATAAATAAAATTGAATTGAAGTGAATTGAATTGAATAGTTTGGAAAAATAAATTGTAAGTATTTAACCGAAGGGTATTTTATTTGTGTTAGTTCTTTTATTTAACTTGTAGTTCTAAATTGGAAGATTATCCTGATCTTGAAATATAAAAATAAAATTATATTTTATTATTTTTCGTCCTCAAAATAAGCGTCACACCCATTAAAACGCTGTGCATTTATCGAGACTTCCAACTCCAGGTAGGCCAAGTATGGAGAATTGTAAGAAAAGAAAAATATCTGAAGAAAATGGAACATTTAATGATGCCTGGGCAGATTTATTTGCATTTACTTCTGGCGAGAGTGGCCTACCAGTATGCTGAATTTTTTGATTGTCGATCTTCAGAGCTTGGTACGCGGTGTCCTTTTCGAGTTTTTCTTTGACTTTTAACGTATACTTTCTTGTCTTTTTATTAAAGTGAACTGAGGATGCACCAGTAGCTGTGGGACCTTCAGTGGTGGCTCGTTTTCCACACTTCCTTTGTTGTACAGTACCTGGTGTATAGACTAGACTTTTTGTATGGTTTTCTTTTGGTCCTTAGCTACTGGTAAGTCTAGTTTCATGTTTTATGTAATCCAAGACACTGTTATAGGACAGGCTGTGCCACAGTCAGCTTTGATTGTTTCATCCTTTGATTTATTTTATAAATACAAATAAAGAGATTGACATTGGAGCCAATCTGCCTCATTGGTGCATCCTTTAACTTGTGCAAACTTTTTAAGAAGATTTTATTTCCTGGGGGGGTGAAAATCCCCTAGGTGGCATTGCCATTTTACTATTTTATATATATTTTATATAACCCTTACTACTTGGGTTGCTGCATTTAGTAAATATCTCCCAAAAGCTTGGGTTGCCTGACAGATCTACCACTCATATCTGTGTAGGTAGTGTTTATCCTAAGCAGCACACTCCACGGGTTTCATTCAGACTGGCTTAAGCTGTGTTTCAGTTGGAACTGACCTTCTTTTTGAAGAAATGCTTGGCCACCCTTATGAATAAGTCCAAAACCTTCCTGAAAAACAAACAAATTTCAGAAATCCTATCATTCATCAGCAGGACTGGTCTAACAGACTGTTGATCCGCCAGCTGATGGTTCATGTTTCCCTGAGGATTAAGTCGAGAAACCGATCCTAAGTCATATTCTTGCTTTGATTTATTAACAAATAGCTGACATTTCAATCAGCCTCAGCTACAACAGGTGGATGGTGTTTTCGCAGAAAAAGAGTATTCTGACTAAATAAAAATTCATTTTTAAATTTGTTTGATTCACAGAGAAGTAGGAAGCCCCTGTTCTTAGTCTTGTTACCCTATGAAGCCAGTGGACTTTGTTTTGATGGTATCGGCACTGATTTTGCAGTCCTCTTTTCGTATTTCAACATTCAGGTGTCCTTTTGGGTTTTGGTTCATTCTCACTAGGATCATGGCTCTCACACCTTCTCCAGTGAAGACTGTCGTACCTTTGGCAATCCTGTATAGGAAAAGACAAACAGAGGGCTGAAATTTTTTTCTTTTTTTTTTGTGATGTTAAAGCAAAAACATCAATTACACTGTAGCTGGATGATTTTTTTTTCTTTTTTGTTGTTGTTTTTTCAATGCTCCTGTCACATCTGAGATCTGAGGAGACTCTCCTCAACAACATCAAATCATCTCAGCATGAATGTTCTGCGTTTATTAAACCAATCTAGTGCGAGTGCCATAAAAGCAGATGCAGTGTGTGTGTAATACAGAGATAAAAATGTATATTCATGTGGCACACCACATAAAATCAGGTGCAAAAAAGACTAAAAGCTCTGCATTCATACAGAGATACTTAAAGATAAAATCTGCATGTCCAGCTTAGAGGAGACCCCATTATCTCAGCAAACCATGTTAAAGTAATGAATGTTGCTGTAAATATAGTGTTGTTGTCTTCAGAGACTGTATCAAAGAGCATAATTTTCTTGACTATTAACAATGCTGAAGGTTTTCTGCAGGCAGAATCTGATTTGCTCTACGTTGTTTGCACACATCAGACATAAAATGAGAGGTTTAAGAGCATTTACACTGTTGTAGTTGTACGTACTTGAACTCCTTAAAAAAATGCACATTTTTTTCTCGTTGAAGTTCTAGAGCAAAGTTCAGGTCCTTGATTTCAAACTGGAGACCAATGTTTTGCTGAAATTTTAAATCCACCTGAGTAGGATCAACTTGTAGTTTAGTAAGGGTCACGCTGTGAGGAGGATAAAAATATATTGTACTATAAAATACTTAATAACATGTATTAACCGTAAATTAACACATTTACATTTTCAAATTAAAATGAAGAAACAAAATAATAATAACCCATAGAAACAATAACTTATTTTTACCTTTTGATTAGCAAATCTTTTTTTTCTATTTGGAACTGCTGGTTAACCAGCCCCTTTAAGTACATCAGACCAAGATCCTTCACTGCAAAACACAGTAAATGTACTACAACTTCATATGCTGGTGATACAGCAAAGACATATTAAATAGTAAAATAGTCTTTTCTACATATTAAAAAATGATAAAGGAAACCTACCAAAGATTGAAGGGCCAGAATCTGATGAAGCTAACATCATAAATTAAAGTGCTAATCGCAAAAAAATTACTAGTATTTATTTTAATAATAAATAATAGTATAATAACAAAGCAATTGATAATCAATGGCATTCCACTGCTGATGGTTGACTCGCCAAGTATATCATATCTGATATATCAGTTTTGTGGGTTTTTTAAACTTCTACGTCATCAGTGTGACTCACCGAAATAGCACAATACAGTTTTTAGCATGAACATTTGCAATAAATTGTATTTGTAATGCCAGATGTAGCAAATATGATACAAATGAAAATTCATATATACAAAATAATATTTAATTATTTTCTTAATTCTTAAAATTCTCAATAAAGTCTATTTTCAAAAAAATTGAACTTTTCTGGCAAGTATTTCACAGTTCAGGCTTTAAATGGTTAAAAGGTATAAGTGTTTATTGTGTTAGTGCAGCTCTTACAGACCTTACCTTTTTCCGTGATTCGTACTTTGATGCCGGGGGGAGGGGCAGCAGTGTCAGAGGAAATCAAAGACACCAAGAAGAAGAAGTGAACCAAACTGGACTTCATCCTGTGCCAAAAACCTGAATCATCAGAAGCAAAATGGAGCCAGGTTATTCTGACAGAATTATGTGTTCAGCGCTGAGAACAGCCATAAAAAGTAAGCTAAAGTATGCCCAAAGTCAAATCATCCAGTTAAACTTTCAGTAAAACTTTATCTAAATAGAACCAACTGAAAACAATATTTTCAGATAGTTATATATTTATTATTGGAGAAAAGATTCAATATCCTGCCTGAATTAATCATTTGTTTTTTTTGTTTTTTTACTTAATCTAAACAGCCACAAACACAACATCCTGAAGGCTTTGTTTGTTAATTATTCATAATCCAACGTCACTGCTCAGGTAGTAGCCCATGTGGTGCAGATTTGAAGATATAAACATGCTTAATAACTCATCATTCAGGATGACTGAAACATTTCACCTGGTACAACTAATGAAAAAAAATGTGGGGAGTTTCAGCTTTAATTCAGTGAGCTGAACAAAAAGATTGCATGTAAGTGTGAGGAACTAAAGCATTTTCAACACAGTCTGTGACCCAGCATTTTGAGTTTATTTTATATTTTTGATTTTCCTATATTAAGTTTGTGATAATATTAAGTTCCTGTCTTATTATTTAGTAAGCGTTTAGATGAGTTTTATTCTTGTTTTTGTTTCGTCGATTTCTCCTGTTTATGAGTCTTTCCTGTCTTCTGTTAAAGTCTGTCTTGTCCTCTGTTTCAACCGTTCATTCAATTTCAACATGGATATCTCAAGCCCTGCTTAGAGCTGGGCGATATGAGATTTTTTCATATCACGATATGTTTTTTTCATTTCAGGCGATAACGATATCTATTACGATATAAGCCACATAACTATATTTGTAAGATTTAAATGTGCCGTTGCTCACAAGTAAAATGTGAAATAATCAGCAGCTTGTTTTTATTTAAATATTTATTTCCCATAATAAGTTCAACAGGGTAGATGTACTTAAGGAACATGAGACTTTTTCAGATAAATAAAGGCAAATATTGCAAACTACACAAAAGGCAGCCGCTAAAGCGTTTAAGTTTCAAAATAGAACAAACGAAACAGACTAAATTGTCAATTCCACTTAGAAACAAAATATTAATTCTAAAAATAAATCTTAGTTTGTTTTACAGAAGAACAGACAAAACTGACTAACTTTTGTCAATATCAAATAAACTGAGAACTAAAAGGAAATTCTCAATCTCTCCTTGTTGTATAGCTTAGCTTTTCAAACAGTTTTAACAGTTACTTTAGTCTGACAAAAGCCGAATGACGAATTAGCGCTTCCAGTCAGAGACTGAGGCTACGTCCACACGTACACGGGTATTTTTGAAAACGGAGATTTTCCGTTTTCGTTTTAAAAAATAATCCCGTCCACACATAAAGGCAGAAATGAAGGAAAACGCTGCTATGAACATGCCAAAGCAGCAGGTGGCGCTAGATTCCTAACCGTGCAGAAATGTTGGCCAATCAGAAGTCTAGAAGCCTCGGTGGGAAAAAGTAAACAAAGCTGGGGCATAGAAGCAGAACCGAGTCGTATGTGTGGAGGGACAGTAACTGTGTGTATATGTAAGCATTTAAACACTGCAGAGAGTAGAATTAACAGTAACAGTATTGTAGAAATTCATTTCACCGAAACAATAACGTGGCACACAGTGTGACGCATGCACCAGTTTATTGTATTTCCAGACTTGCTTTCGGCACAATTTACAGTGCACGCTACACTGTTTTTTGTCAGACTTGGAATAGCAGAAATACCTTCACACTACGGAACTTCTATGGCTCTTCCGTTCGACAATCTCTCCGGCGTTGGAACCATCATCTGTTTTCTCTTCGGTCACGCTCGGTTGATTTTTCTAGTCGGCACACTCATTTCCTCCATTACGCGCTGGCTCCATTACCAGCTGGCTGCTTCCCAAACAAACACACGTGCGGCTTGGCACTTGTGCTGTACGTAACAAGTCATGCGACGTGACGCTGCGGCTGTGATTGGTTCGGCTCTGCGCTACTTAATTTGGATTGGCTGGCCTTTTTTTTTTTTTTTAAGAGGACAAGAGCGGCGAGGTCTATCGCGATAGCTTAATTTCTCTATCGAGTAAAAGTTATATCGCGATACATATCATTATCGTTCTATCGCCCAGCTCTAGCCCTGCTGCAGGTACATCCACCGAGGGCTCAGGCGAAACTTCAATACCGACGACACTAACTCAATAGTGTCCATCTGGTCAAGAACTCGTCGTCCTTCAGGGAAGACTGACCGGGCTGTTGACCACAATGTGCTGGCCCACCTAGTTAGGTCAGCTCTCATAACTGGTATTACCCACTCTTACCTTAACACTGGAATTGCTCATTCGTCTTTGAAAACTGCTTATGTTATTTCAATTCTCAAAAAGCCTGGTGCAGATCCCAATAATTTTGATAACCTTCGCCTTATATCAAATCTCCCCTTTATTTTGAAAATCCTTAAGAAAGTTCTTGCCTGCCAGCTTCACTCATACCTCAATGACCATCTCTATGAACAATTTCAATATGAATCCCCCCCCCCATTCTAGTACAGAAACTGCTTTGTTAAGGATTACTAATGACCTTCTGATGGCAGCTGATTGTGGTCTTTCAACCATTCTCATTGCTCTCCCCAACAAGCCCCATATTACCCAATTTCTTCAACAGCTCCACTAATTGCCCATAGAAGCTAGGATAAATTTTAAAAATGTATTTCTCACATTTAAGTGCATCCATAACCTTGCCCCTGCTTATCTGTGTGATCTTCTTCATATCACCACTGTTTCCCGCTCTCTCAGATCTTCATCTGCCATTAATCTTGTTGTTCCTTCTGCTCGTCTTATCACAATGGGGAACAGAGCCTTCGGTCACTTTGCTCCTCGGCTTTGGAAATCACTTCATTCAGTCATAAGAAATATAGACTCGCTTACTTTATTTAAATCACAGCTCAAAACACATCTGTTCAAAACACTCTGGAAGGCACACAGAGTCTTTGCAGACTACTAAGGATCAGACATCCTATCAATACTCAGTCGATTATACAGTATACCTCTAAGCATATATGAGTATATGTATCTAAGCATAAATGACAATCCAACAATATAAACCTAACAAGCTCTTTTCTGACAGAGAATCTGGACTCTGACTGAGATATGGACCTAACAGTATCCTTTTCTCTCAATGGAAATGCAGTAAAAGGCAATTATTTCATGTAAGAATGAAGAAAAGAGTTCAACTGATGCTGAGTGTTACATTTTGACTTTCACAGCTGGTGTTACCTAACATCATGACAAAGCTTAATTTTATCATTATGTCATAGAAAGAATGAATATGGGTACATTTATATGGAACAATAACAGAAGTGTAAATGTAGCAGCTCTAGAAATTCCTGGTCTTCAAGAAGTTTGACACTCACAGAGTGTATTTTAATACACGTAATATATAGTTTTTAAATATATATTTTTTTACCTCAAATTGTCTGAAAAAGCCAAAGCAGGTCAAGATGAAACAAAAACATGTAAATTAAAAAACATCTCTTAAAGTTTAATGGTACTTTATTTCAGCTTGTTTTATTTCTCATTATTATAGGTGTTGTGTCTCTATGAGTGGTCTAGAGTTTGAAGTTGTGTGTGTGTGTCCACATCAGGTTTTAAAAACTGATCTGATTTAGCTTTTACATAACACATAGTACATTGAACAATTTTTTTTTTTTTTACAGAAGTCTTGATCAACAAAACTCATATGGTTTTACTATTTCTAGTATTTTTTTACTATGTTTTTAAAGTAATTTTAACTATATTAAAAAAAAAACAACCTTGCTTTATTCTTAGAGACAAGTTAAAAATAAAGCCACCTCCATTAATTCTTCAAACAGAATAGAAAAAAGAGCAAGAAGTGTTACCTGTTGCTGTCGTTTGCAGAGTCTCCAGCAGCTGATCAGAAATTCCCCAAACCCCCTGATACTTATACAGTTATTTTCCTGTGCGTACTAGAGTAAGCACCTGCAGCTTTATGACCCTCAACAGTTTGACTAAAGAAAGATATGATGTCTGTGGGATCACTGCATCATTCCAGTACATTCAAATTCCAGCTGCTGCTACTCTGGCTGTAGTTCAACAATTTACATACTGGATATGCGATATCGCTTACTACTTTAACTGTTCAGTTACACAGCTGGTGTTAGCTAACTAACACTAATATGGAAGTTCCTCCATACCAAAGTATACAAGCATTCTGCTTAGTTAGAGCCATGAAACAATTTGGTTTTAAGCAATTAATGAGTAATGTATGTAATGAAGTATGGTTATTTAAAATAAGACATGAACCCACGCATTTTCATTTCATACAGCCATAATGACAGTTGCAGGTATATTACTTTTTGTTTTGTAGTAAAGCTGTTTGTAATTGTAATTGTCCAGAACTGAAGAAGCTTCTCTGATGAGAAATCCAGTCACTTTTCTTTCCAAGCTCCTTAGATTACGATGACCTGGATGACAGAACCTTCACAGACATAGTCATTTTAGTATCTCCCTTTTACCATATCACCAGTCTCCTGCACTATTATACAAATTAAAAACTTTAGCACTCTTAGTGACAAGCTTATCTTCATGCTGACATGCCAATAAATTACTATAGGAGATACCATGTATTTGTCTATTCAAATGTGAAGATAGCTGCATTCTGCAACAGTTAGTAAGAAATTTCTTTCATTACAAGATATTTAGGTATTTTACATTAGTTGAATGTATTTTGTCCAGAGAAAGTTAAAAGATGTCACCATGTCAATCGGAAAAATAAACCTTAACTGTTTGTATTTTCACACAAATCATGATCTTTTTCTAAACCCATCTATACAAAAAATAAATAAATAAATAAATACTAACATAAATAATAAGAATAAATAAATGAAATACATTTCTAATCAATGACATTTAAAAAAAAAATGTATGTGTAAGTCTGATATGATCCTCCCCTCCTCCAACTATTCACTACACATGACCAATGCAGAAGTGCAGAAACGTGTGTCAACACATGAAAAGTCACAACTATATTTCACAAAATCCTATAAAACGGCTTTTCTTTCTGATTATATATTTTATTCAAACTGACCAGCCAGACTGCATCTCCAGTCCTAAAAATTCTTTTGAATCCAGGCAGTACATGGGTTGGTCAGTCTGGTCTTACAATCTCGGCCAACTGCTGTACCAGTAGCTGGTGTTTCGCTCCTTCCCTCCCCCTCCTTCCTGCTCCTGAACAGCTGGGTCCACTGTTTCATTCACACTTTGTTTTTTATCCATTTGTATGTCACTTATAATGTCCTGGACATTAAGAAGGTCTGACATGCCTTCGTCCTCTGAGCGCTCAAGGTGCTTAACTAAACGTGAGACTAACTGACTGCACGTTTTATTGATCACAAACTCTTTTCCTGGTCCTGAGATTTGAAGTACATCACATAATTTAATCAGCTGCTCTAAAGTCAGTTGATACAGTGTTCCTTTAATCTCCAGCTGTAGCTTTTCTAATTCAGACTCCATGTTGTCAGAGGAGTTAGCACAAGCAGTTAACTGAGAAATTATCAGACTTAGTTGGATTTTACTGCCCCCTAGTGGTCACTTTTCACTTCAGGGTACAAACACCAATGTAGGTCTAGCGATGCCTCTGCTGCTTTGCTATGCTCCTTTCTGATGCCTGGGTCGTCTGGGGGGGGATGACCAACGAGAGGGTTTCTCTTACAGGTCAGGGATGGTCCTCAAATCAATCATCCCAGAGGTGCCTCCAAATGTTGTGCCCTTAAACAGGGGAAATAGTGAGGAGAGGTGAAAGAATGGCACGGACACGCAGCTCTCACTCTCACTCGTCTGCATTGAGTTTTAGAAGCAATACAACCAAAACAATATTCTTATGGATGCACTCAGTCTCAGGACAACTGTATCCAAACTAAGTCACTATTGTTCTCTGTATGAGCTTATCAGAATACGTTAGATAAGATTAGACAACATAAACATTAGACAAAAACATCTTTTTAACTCGCAGCTGTTAGCTGACACAGTCACTAACTTTCCACATCAACTACAGTGGGGCAAAAAAGTATTTAGTCAGCCACCGATTGTGCAAGTTCCCCCACCTAAAATGATGACGGAGGTCAGTAATTTGCACCAGAGGTACACTTCAACTGTGAGAGACAGAATGTGAAACAAAAATCCATGAATCCACATGGTAGGATTTGTAAAGAATTTATTCGTAAATCAGGGTGGAAAATAAGTATTTGTTCAATAACAAAAGTACAACTCAATACTTTGTAACATAACCTTTGTTGGCAATAACAGAGGTCAAACGTTTACTATAGGTCTTTACCAGGTTTGCACACACAGTAGCTGGTATTTTGGCCCATTCCTCCATGCAGATCTTCTCGAGAGCAGTGATGTTTTGGGGCTGTCGCCGAGCAACACGGACTTTCAACTCCCGCCACAGATTTTCTATGGGGTTGAGGTCTGGAGACTGGCTAGGCCACTCCAGGACTTTCAAATGCTTCTTACGGAGTCACTCCTTTGTTGCCCGGGCGGTGTGTTTTGGATCATTGTCATGTTGGAAGACCCAGCCTCGTTTCATCTTCAAAGTTCTCACTGATGGAAGGAGGTTTTGGCTCAAAATCTCACGATACATGGCCCCATTCATTCTGTCCTTAACACGGATCAGTCGTCCTGTCCCCTTGGCAGAAAAACAGCCCCATAGCATGATGTTTCCACCCCCATGCTTCACAGTAGGTATGGTGTTCTTGGGATGCAACTCAGTATTCTTCTTCCTCCAAACACGACGAGTTGAGTTTATACCAAAAAGTTCTACTTTGGTTTCATCTGACCACATGACATTCTCCCAATCCTCTGCTGTATCATCCATGTGCTCTCTGGCAAACTTCAGACGGGCCTGGACATGCACTGGCTTCAGCAGCGGAACACGTCTGGCACTGCGGGATTTGATTCCCTGCCGTTTTAGTGTGTTACTGATGGTGACCTTTGTTACTTTGGTCCCAGCTCTCTGCAGGTCATTCACCAGGTCCCCCCGTGTGGTTCTGGGATCTTTGCTCACCGTTCTCATGATCATTTTGACCCCACGGGATGAGATCTTGCGTGGAGCCCCAGATCGTGGGAGATTATGTTGTACTTGTATGTCTTCCATTTTCTGATGATTGCTCCCACAGTTGATTTTTTCACACCAAGCTGCTTGCCTATTGTAGATTCACTCTTCCCAGTCTGGTGCAGGTCTACAATACTTTTCCTGGTGTCCTTCGAGAGCTCTTTGGTCTTGGCCATGGCGGAGTTTGGAGTCTGACTGTTTGAGGCTGTGGACAGGTGTCTTTTATACAGATGATGAGTTCAAACAGGTGCCATTCATACAGGTAACGAGTGGGGGACAGAAAAGCGTCTTACAGAAGACGTTACAGGTCTGTGAGAGCCAGAGATTTTCCTTGTTTGAGGTGACCAAATACTTATTTTCCACCCTAATTTACGAATAAATTCTTTACAAATCCTACCATGTGAATTCATGGATTTTTTTTTCACATTCTGTCTCTCACAGTTGAAGTGTACCTCTGGTGCAAATTACTGACCTCTGTCATCATTTTAAGTGGGGGAACTTGCACAATCGGTGGCTGACTAAATACTTTTTTGCCCCACTGTATGGACCTGCAGCGGAGTTTAGGTCCAGACACGGCTAGTGACGTCAGACTGAACAATCGGATACAGACAGTAACAGAAAAATCATGACACAACATGACGGAGTAGTAGTGAAAACTAGAATACACAGCAATGGCGTTTAACTGGAACTTCTCAGGAAAAACAGTGCACAATTCACCTCTTTCGTTGCAATGAACTATGATAATGGCTAATAATCAACAGTAACACACATTTGTACAGTTCTGTGCATGGCAGTTAACTTAAACAGGGGAAATAGTGAGGAGAGGCGAAAGACTGGCACGGACATGCAGCTCTCGCTCTCACTCGTCTGTATTGAGTGAAGAATAGTGATGTGTCGGTCGCAAACGAAATGGCTCTTTGAAGTGAGCGAAGCGAGGCGTGGGTTTTTTTTGTTTGTTTCTCTCACCCTCTCTCTTTCTTTTTTTCACTTTTCACAAAACGTTCACTACTTATCTCCCTCTATATTCCCACTGTATATTCTATTCAAAAACACAGTCAAAACAACAAATAACACAATAATAAAGGCATGACACGAAATGTAAGGAACAGAGATGTACAAACTAATCAAATTTATGATCCACCACACAAAGTTAAACTGACAATCTAACAAATGACTTTATCTCACAGTGGGTAAATCCAGGGAATTTCCTTGTTATTGTTAACAAGTTAATATGAATTAAAAGAAGGAAAAATCTCCAGCTTCAAATGGACAACACTTATGACATTTGCTTTTACATTGTGTTCAATGAGGTAAAAATGTTGACTGACAGGAGGCGTGACAGGGAATGTTGGCAGAAAAAACACGCAAGCCTTAATTAACACTAAAACAAACACACACACCTGACTATGACTGGAACTTAGTCTTAGTCACGTCTTTCACATCACTCAAGGTAAAGTCACCTTTTTTTGTCTCTATGCATGCAATGGGGATAAATAGAGAGTCCAGAGGAGTACAGAGCTGCTTTATCAGGACTGTGTAACAGTTTATAGACATTACATTGCATAAAGAAAACACTTTATTTTGCTTAACCTGTAAACCATGTGCCAAGTCACATCTATAATCTTTGATGTTTTTATAGAAGAGATTTAACTGTCAGCACTTCTCATTTATGTCCCTTTGTTTATATGATTTGAGGCCTGCTCCTATGGCTCTGGGTCAGTAAATATCAGCTGTTATATATATATTAGCAGTAAAGTGAAACACGATTCATATATTACTATCACAGGGGTCACAAGGGGACAGGGAGTAAAGCCTATCCCAGCTCGATAAACTAAACAGGTCACAGTTACAAAGATGCGTGTCTAGGATCGGTGAGAAGAGTAAAGAGAGCACACAGCCAATCAGGAGATTCAAACCAAGAACCTGTGAAAGGTGAACTGTCCCTTTAAACCCTCCTGTTGTGCCCCTTACTTTAGTGTTCCCAGTCAAAATTGGCTGCTCCGTTTTAACTCCCCTAAAATGAGCACAAACATTTTTTTCTCTCGCAGTAGCTCCCTTGGAGGTAGCGCCAGTCTCCTGCACTAGTAGTCAAATTAAAAACGGTAGCACTCTTGATGAGAAGCTTGTCTTATGCTGAAATGCCAGCATAAGTTATTGTAGGACATACCCTATATTTGCCTATTCAAATGTGAAGATGGCTGCAGCCAACAGTTACAGCACCAATGTAAAACAGTCTATTCAATAATCTTTTTTTTAATGTCCACGTGGGCAAAAACTCTAGCTTTGGGGGCACGCAGAGGATTTTCAGTCAGGAAAATAAACCTCAACTGTTTGTATTTTAACACAAGTCATGATCTTTTTCTAAATCCATCTATACAAAAATAAACAACTAAATATTAATTGAAATAATGAGAATAAATAAATGAAATACATTTCTTGAAATTAATAAAAGAAAATTATGTGTAACTCTGATATGATCCTCCCTTCCTCCACTTCTATATGAAGGCTTTCTGCTTTGTGAATTTGGACATAATTCACTACACATGACTGATGCAGAAGTACAGAAACACGTATCAACACATGAAAAGTCACGACTATTTCATACAATACTATGAAACTGACCAACCAGATTGCATCTCCAGCTGCTTTGGAAGAGTCACAGCAGCTAAAAAAGCTTTTGATTCCAGGCAGTACACAGGTTGGTCAGTCTGGTCTTACAATCTCAGTCAACTGCTCTGTCTACCAATAGTTGCGATCGCTCCTCTGATATTCCTGCCAATTCCTTTCTGTGCCCCGCTCATGTATTGAGCCATATTGCATGTTAATCTTGTTGACTAAGCTGTTATGATGCATGACAGGAGCTTCCGTGTGGTACTGAGGCAGGTTATTGGCCAGTAGCTGGATGTGACCACTCCCTTCTCCCTTTCTGCCATTCTATTTTGCCTTGTCATGACACTTGTCACATGCATTTGCTTTCATGCTTTAAGTCCATGTAAGTGGAAGTGGCAAATCTTTGCTGTTGAATTAATTTAACCTTGATACAAGTGCCTTTCCAAATCGAAGGTAAAACTGGAAGCAGCCACGCATTTCCAAAAAGCCAACATACATCAAACACTTTTTTCTGGGTTTTGTGGTGGAATGATGGGCACTTTTCCATCTGTGTAGTCTTTTGTGATTTTTAAGTTGTAAGGTCAGTTCAAAATCAAATCACTTTTATTGTCACATCACATGTGCAGGTACTTATATATATATAATGTTCTTCCTCTACACCCCCCCCCCAAATTTTTGCACATGTCGAGGAGCGTGTCAGGCCACATTTCACTGTGTGTTATACTTGTATAACTATGCATGTGACAAATAAAGAACCTTGAACCTTGAACCTTGAACCATTGGTACAGCACATGTGAGTGAAATTCTTGTGTGCGAGCTTCACAAGCAACAGAGGTGTGCAAAATACAATAATGTAAACAAGCAAAATACAAGAATGGCTAAATCTGAAACTAATAAATATATGTACATTATATAATAGTATATGCATTTCTGGATGTGTATACTAAATATTTTCCTACGTGTGTGTGTGTGTGTGTGTGTGTGTGTGTGTGTGTGTGTGTGTGTGTGTGTGTGTGTGTGTGTGTGTACATATTTTACAAATTAAATAGAGTAAACAATAATAAATATATAAAATATACAGAGTTGAGACATGTGCAAAACAGTGGCATTACTGTACAGTGTGTAGTGCATAATGTTGAAGTTCCAGTAGTGAAGCTGAGGTGTCTATGACGTGTTCAGCAGTCTGATGGCCTGATGGAAGAAGCTGTCTCTCAGTCTGCTGGTACGGGACCGGATGCTGCAGAACCTCCTTCCTGATGGAAGCAGTCTGAACAGTTTATGGCTGGGGTGACTGGAGTCCTTGATGATCCTCCCCGCTTTCCTCAGGCACCGCTTCCTGTAGATGTCTTGGAGGGAGGGAAGCTCACCTCCAATTATCCGTTCAGAGCACCGCACTACTCGCTGGAGAGCTTTGCAGTTGTAGGCGGTGCTGTTGCCGTACCAGGTGGTGATGCATCCAGTGAGGATGCTCTCAATGGCACAGTGATAGAAGGTCCTGAGGATGCGGGGGCTCATGCCGAATCTTTTCAGTCTCCTGAGAAAGAAGAGGCGCTGCTGCGCCTTCTTCACTGTTTTGTTCATGTGTACTGACCACGTAAGATCCTCAGCCAGATGTACTCCAAGGAACCGGAAGCTGCTCACTCTCTCCACAGCAGCGCCGTTGATGGTGATGGGGGTGTGTACTTCTCTGCACCTCCGGAAGTCCACTATCAACTCCTTTGTCTTTGCGACGTTGAGGGTGAGATGGTTGTCTTGACACCAGTGGGTCAGGGCGCTGACCTCCTCCCTGTAAGCCGTCTCATCACCGTTGGTGATAAGACCCACCACTGTAGTGTCGTCCGCAAACTTCACAATGATGTTGGAGCTGTTAGTGGCTGTGCAGTCATAGGTGTAGAGTGAGTACAGGAGAGGGCTCAGTACACACCCCTGTGGAGCACCAGTGTTCAGTGTGATGGGGGATGAGGTGATGCTGCCCAGTCTGACCACCTGGCGTCTGTCAGACAGGAAGCTAAGGATCCAGCTGCAGAGGGAGCTGCTCAGTCCTAGATCCTGCAGTTTCCTGTCCAGCTTCGAGGGAACGATGGTATTGAATGCTGAGCTGTAATCTACAAACAGCATTCTCACATACGTGTCTCTCTTCTCCAGGTGTGACAGGGCAGTATGTAGTGTCAGGGCTATGGCATCATCAGTGGACCTGTTGTGGCGGTATGTGAACTGTAGAGGGTCCAGTGAGTCGGGTAGTGCAGAGCGGATGAAGTCCCTGACCAGCTTCTCGAAGCATTTGCTCACGATGGGGGTCAGGGCTACAGGTCGCCAGTCGTTCAATGAGGAGATGGTGGAGGATTTGGGTACAGGGACGATGGTGGCCATTTTGAAGCAGGCTGGGACTACAGACTGAGAGAGGGAAAGGTTGAAGATGTGTGTGAACTCTCCAGCCAGCTGAGCCGCGCATGACTTGAGGACGCGGCCGGGAATCCCGTCCGGACCAGTAGCTTTGCGCGCGTTCACCTTCCTGAAGCACTTCCGCACATCCTCCTCAGACACAGTGTGCGCACTGACGTCATCCGCGGTGCGCACACTGTCCGGTCTCATGGTGTTCGCTGTGTCGAATCTAGCGTAGAATACGTTTAGATCCTCACACAGAGAGGCCGTGGTCTGATATAACAGCATCAATAACAGTATAACAGTGTTTTTTAGGTATTTACAATTGGCATTTACTGTGCCCACATCAGTGGTGCCATTGGGGAAAACAAAACAATCAGTTACATTTAGCTGTGAACAAAAGTTCATTTTTTGGTGGATCAAAGCATGTTTGGGGCCTAGTAAAATCACTTGATGAAGCACAATGATCCCAAAATTCTATTTTTAGAGTTTTGGATGATGTGTCAGAATTGGATAGAAATCACAAAGGAGATTACAGCTATAGTTAGTATATTTACTGGGGAAATGCGGATTTGATGATGAGTTTTCTGAGGTGTTTGTCAACGTCTGAGAGAGTGCCTGGTGTTTTTTCATCTCCTCCTTTTCCTTGATCCACTTGGTTTCCTGGTAACTCTTACTCAGCTGCCACTCATCAATGACATTCAACGTGCTTGCATTTAAGCCACGACTTGGTCATCTCTTCTTTGCCAGTCTATCAGGCACCTATGATGACAACATGGCCTCAGTTTGTTGTGATTCAGTTGTTCCTGATTGTGTACTTAACTCATCTTAATGATGGTCAATTGAAGCTTTCTGAACCATTGAAGCTTTTCAACATAGTCATCTTTGGTGGCATCTGGTGGCCAAAAATATGAAGAGGAGCATGAATCTTGCATGTGAGTTGTCTGAACTGCAAGCTACGGGGATGGAAGCTGACAAGACAGCTGCAGTTAATAAAGTACAGCACAAACCAGGACGTGACACCACAGCTAGAAACAAAGGGACACCCTCATGACAGCCGAATAACCGCCGTCGAAACTGTGGAGGCAGGTATCCTCATGAGCAAGGCTGCCCAGCTAAAGGCAAAATCTGTAATGCTTGTGGCAAATTCAATCATTTTGCAAAGCAATGTTGCTCAAAGAGACACACTGTGGAAAGAAGTATAAGAAAAACTAACAGATAGCGCTGCACATGTGGAGACAGGGCACACGTCCAGCAGTGATGACGCTTATGTATATTTGGTGAACACAGCTCAACATCCTAAACTCCCACATATTGAAGTCAGAGTAATAGGCACCCAGATACAGGTGCTAATCGATTCTGGGGCCACTGCTAACTGCTTAACTGAAGCTACCTACAACAAACTGACACCACATCCTACGTTAACATCTACAGACATCAAGATTTACCCACACCACTCATCTACGTCTCTCCCTGTGTGTGGTGCATTCAGGTGCAGTGTGGAAAAACAAGACAAAACAGTTAGGTGTTCCTTCTTTGTCATTAGAGGAGACAGTTTCAATATTTTAAGTTTTGAAACCTCAAAAGCCTTAGGACTCCTTCATATTGTCACTGCGGTCTCTTCTCAGTCTCAACGTTCTGTTGCAGACAAGCTAGTAGAACAACACCGAGAACTTTTCCAGGGAATTGGGAAAGATTTTCAAGTGAAACTGCACATAAACACAGATGTAAAATCAACCTGTCAACCACACAGACATGTTCCCTTTCATTTACGTCAGAAAGTGGAGGACGAACTTCAGAAATTAGAAGCTGATGACATTATTGAAAAGGTTACGGGACCAACACCGTGGGTTTCACTCATTGTAACACTGCCAAAACCAAAGAACCCAGAAGAAGTACGGATATGTGTGGACATGAGACAAGCAAACACTGCAATCGAACGAGAACATTTCACGCCCACGATAGATGATGTAATCCATGAGCTGAATGGATCTACAGTGTTCTCAAAACTTGATCTCAGGGCAGGATACCACCAACTTGAACTACACCCTGACAGCCGCTACATTACGACGTTCACTACTCATCTGGGACTTCGGAGATATAAAAGACTGAGCTTTGGAGTCTCTTCTGCAGCTGAAGTGTTCCAAAATGTTATTCATCAGACGCTGCAAGGACTGGAGTCAAAAATCTCAGTGATGACATTATAGTCTTTGGCAGGGACCAGGCTGACCATGACAACAATCTTACAGCTCTCTTCAAACGACTATCAGAGTCAGGTCTTACTCTGAATTGAGAGAAGTGTGAATTTAATAAAACAAAACTTGAGTTTTTTGGTTTCATCTTCTCTGCAGGTGGCGTTTCAGCAGATCCTAAAAAGGTTACAGCAGTTCAACATGCTCCCAACCCAAAAACACCTGCTGATATCAAAAGTCTCCCTGGCATGGCCAATTATTGCTCGAGGTTCATCAAGGACTTCTCATCAATCTCTGAGCCGCTGCGCAGGCTCACACACAAGGACACCCCTTGGACATGGCGTCAGGACCAGGAAACTGCGTTGCAGGCACTCAAGGTCAGTCTCACAAGCGACACAACGATGTCCTACTTCTATCCCAGCAGACAGACTGAACTGATTGTTGATGCTAGTCCAGCTGGACTGGGCGCCATTCTGAAACGGGGATGAAGCACATTATTGCATATGCAAGCAGAGCACTGAGTGATGTGGAAACGAGATACTCGCAAACTGAGAAAGAAGCACTCGCCATTCACACTGGTGACCGATCACAAGGCACTCGAAATCATCTGGAATAACCAAGGTCAAAACAACCTGCCAGAATAGAAAGATGGGGACTGAGACTTCAACCATATAGCTGAGTGGAGGGAGTATGATGTGCAATGGATTTCGTTAAATCAGCTGAAACTACTGTTTCCATAATGTGTCAAAAATCATGTATCACCCCATGTGTTTACCTATGTTCTGCGATCACTGCACATCCTACTTGATATTAACTGGGGGCTTGGTTGTGTGATGCCAAATCATCCACAAATACCCTCAGATTAGAATTAGCCAGCGATGCCTCCTGTGGGTCAGGTCTGGATGAACAGATTTCAGAAATGGCTGCAATAAAATCCTGTCGTTTACCATCTGCTGCTGTGGGAGTAGTGATGCTGGTACGTCTTTTAAATGTGACATTTGACATCATTTCAGCTGTGACAACTTCTGGTCTCTGTTGTAATGCACTCATCTCCACAATAATTTGTTCGTAGATTCATTCATCTACCTGTGGATTTTCCTGAATTAAAATGAAAGCAGAGAAGAAATCGCTTGATAAATCCCATCCTCATTGCCAAAATTGTTGTGGAAAAATAATATGAGCACCAAAGCCCAACAGATTTTCTGAGATTCATGAAAGAAGTTAAAACCTTTGCAAAGGGATCAACACAGCACGAACAGGGTTTGTACCAACATTAATAAAAGGCAGCTCCTTTATAGCCCTCGTGTGGATACGGTCTTTCTCTGTTCAGCAGTTAGCAAGAAATTCAGACTATCATGTAGGCACCAGCTCAATAACGTATTGTGTCATGACCTTGAGCAAAGCTTACGGTCAGTTGTTTTCTCATCTTCATACACTGTCTTTGTACAAAAAAGTTACAATTACATATTGATGGTGCACAGAGGTTACATGAGGTGAAGCACTAATTTTCCATCACCGAGGTAACACTAAAAGCCTGTTGTTGGCCTGACTGAATCTCCAGTGCTGCCACCTGCTGGTGATATGCTGTCAAAGTGCTTAACTTAAGTGATGACGTTCACACAGCAGTCACTGTAACTACCTGACTAACAGTAATAACCTTATAGAAATAAGATGATGTAAACTACACACACACACACACACACACACACACACACACACACACACACAAGAGAAGTGTAAAAATGAATAGGAACATGAAGATGCCTGAAAAATGTCAAGGACTCAGACACTAACTTAGAAACTAATTTTAATAAGAAAAGGCTTAAAAAGGATAGAATACGTAAAATAATCAGTTTCAGTTCAATTCATTTTTTTAATGGATGGAAAATTATTAATATTGATGTAATGTTGATAGAATATGAAGCTCAGTGATATGTTTTGTTTATGTTTGACCTATTCATGTATTATAAGTTGTAAAATATAACTTTGTTATATGGTCTACTGCTGGAGTGATTCGGTTTCAGTTTTACCCATGGTTTCAATTTAATGACTTTTTCTGCTCTATTACTAGAATCAGAGGACTTACTGAAAAGCTGTTATACTCTAAAAGACAACAATGGGACAGAGGTGTGTCTTTTTTCTTCAACAGTGGGCCTTTTATTACTCACAAAAAAAAATGTTTTAATAATAATGTATTTATGCCATCTGAGTCAGCCTGCAGCAGCACAGAGACAAAAAGGATAAACAGGTCTGATGTCACACATATTTCCTGCCTGTTCTTCCTGTTTTCATTCGGTTTCAATAACACCTCCAAGATTAACAAGATTTCTAAAAATGCATTACACAGGCTGCATCACATGTTTTCAATATGTGGAAAAACTAATGATTAGATATCTTACTGAAACAGTGTGATGATTAACTGTTAGCAGCAAGGCTCCAATCGTTGTAGGCATTGTTTTTAATCAACATACAGGTATGGAAGTTGACAAGACGGCTACAGTTAATAAAGTTAACTGCAAGTTAACAAAATACTCCAGCAACATAACATGGCAGCTCTGTGGAGCACTAGTGGCATCTACCATCAGCACTTTAAATTAGCAATTGGCAGCCCTTCATACCCATCTGCTGATAAGCACGCCCTCCTCATAAAATGCCAGGGGTGTTTCCACACTTTCCAAAAAAGACCATTAATCGTATAAACATGTATATATTATATTTATAATTAAAACTATCATCCAAAACTATCCATAACCCTAAATATAAACCATATAACTCTACAATGAGACTTAGAAAAACCCCAAGCATCTCTCCGTCTCAACTTCCTCCTTTGTCTCTCCTGGAACCTTTAAATAGTTCAGAGACCCAGGGACAAAAACTACAGTTCAATAAAGCATTTGCATTTTAACCAATGCCCCCTGGTGGCCACATTTATTAATGAACCAGCAACACTATTCCTTAAATTCAATATAACACAGGTGAAGCAAAATTGAACATGATGCACACAGACTAAGTGACTATCAAAATAAAACTGGAAGCCACACACTGAGACGCAGACTGACAAAATACAGGAAAGAGGAGGAAGGAGACAGACATGACTAGGAAGACACAGAACGAGGGTGAGAGAGCCAGGGACACAGAGAGCCGGGGACACAGAGAGCCGGGACACAGAGAGCCGAGGACACAGAGAGCCGGGGACACAGAGAGCCGGGGACACAGAGAGCCAGGGACACAGAGAGCCGGGAACTGGGGAATTTGAAAGGTAAATAAAAATGCAGACAAGACTGACTAGGGAACGCAGGAAGAGATGCAGGGAGAAGAAGAAGATAAGAAAGGGAACTGACTAAACTAAAACAGTAGACTTTAAACTAACATTTGATACAAAAATGTGTATATATAAATTTATATCAGTTTATGGAGAACATGATTCAAGAAATCATGCACCAATGCCCATGAGTACCATTCACAGAGAGTTGGGGAATGGCTGCAATCACAGCATTGTAAGATGGTGACAGATGTACCCTTAGGCCCCCTCCTCGATTCAGAGATGATCTTTCCCTTTTCACGTAAATGACCTCCTTGACTCTGCGATCAAACCAGCGTTCCTCCCTGTCTTATCCTTGAAAGACTGTCCACTGGCCTGTAGGTGTGAATAGACTTCAGAGTCCTGGCCTGACGAGGTAGCTCTTCTGTGTTGTGCCATCCACTTCGCCAGAGGTTGTTTGGTTTCCCCGATGTATAATAGATCATATATATAATATATCATAGAAATCCTCCTGGCACTCAACAGCACTATGGCACTATGTTATAAAATATGCAAAAATTGGTCCACCTCTAGGATCCAGTCCCTTAGATTTCATCTGAGACAGCTGCACTCACCTCCTTTAAACATGCATTATAAACAGCAAAGTGTTTTCTTTACCTCTATCACTGATACAATATCTGTTGTTCTAAAACAACCCAGCATGTGTGGAGGGGAGTAGGTGGAGCTGGATAACATGCAGTGACTGTTTTCAAAGATGAACTCTGAAGGCATGGACGTGCACGCGCCGATCCGTTGATTCTTCATGTTTCCAATGATTGGCCAAATGGAAAAAGAAAAAAATCCACCTCAGCGTAAACTGTACATTCAAGTCATTTATTTCAGTGCAATTGTAAAACTGCAAACACACACAGCATGTAATTAAATAAATAACATATGCTGCACAGAGGTGTACAGGACTGTATTTAGCAGCCAGCCGTCATCTCTGGTCAGACTGGATCGGCTGTTTGGAAGGCGTCATTGTTGACTTCAGTGCGGAGTAGATGACCCCTGGCTCTGGTGAAGGATCTGAACACAAACACACAGATTAAAGAAACTTTTAAATTTCAGGTGATAAAAACTTCTGGGACACATCAAAAAAATAACTGCACACGCAACATTTTCCACAAAGAAAACATCCACTGAAGTGTAACAGAGCCGGGACACTTTTAGTCTTGTACTCACATGAATCCTCACAAAGATCAAGACAATATATTCATTTTTTCACTGACTTTGGATTTGATAAAGTAGATCAAATTAACCCTTTAAAGAGACTCAGATTCGTTAGCTTTGACTCAAATGAACTGTTTTCATAGGCCCAGGCTGCTGGGGGTTTCCCATGATGCACTGAGAGTGACTTACTCACTATGTGTGTATAAACCTCTCTGCACTTAATTATCAGTTATTATTAATCTCTGACTTTCTTCCACAGCGTGTCTTTTTTCCTGTCTCCCTCCCCTCTCCTCCAGCCAGTCACCAGAGACTCCCACCCCTCCCAGAGCCTGCTTCTCGTGGAGTTACTTCCTGTTAAAAGGGAGTTTTTCCTTCCCACTGTCTAAAAATGCTTGTTTATAGAGGTTGTCTGATTGTTGCTGTTTTCTCTGTGTTATCCCTGGGTTTTTTTACCTTGCAATATAAAACATACTGAGGTGAATGTTGTTGTGATTCAGCACTATATAGATAAAACTTAATTGAAATTACATTATAGAGCTCACAGTTGAATCTGACAGGACAGTAAACTGGTTTAAATAATGGAAGAATCTCATCACTTTGTACATTTCACACTCTACTTTTAGAGCAGAATGTCAATAATAAACTGTTGCTTATTTCTAAGATTCATTTTCAGTCTAAGAATATAAAACTATTACAGTTACTATTACACTCTGTGTCATAAATGCAGTTATAACATCTGTACCAAATCAAACCCTTGAAAATTCAGTGGAGCACTTTAGGGACGTGTTGGATTCACATCATCAATGTACAGCAGCTGTGTGATGCTATCATCTCTATATGGATGAAAACCTCAGAGGAATGTTGTCGAGCACCATGCTGAGTCTGTGAAGGATTAAGACAGTTCTGACGGCAAAAGTGGGACTGATCCAGTAATAGCAAGGCGTACCTAATAAAGTGGCCAGTAAGTGCAGTGCATAAAAATAAACGAGTCACAAAACGATATGAGCCAGTAGGTGGCAGCAGAGGAACTCAAATTTGCTCAACAAAAGACTTTTTTCATCTGACCTTTGACCTTTTTCCTGATACTAATAATGAGTCTGGCCCAAGCTGGGCCCCCTTCAGCAGGCTCATGTCAGAGATTTCTGGCTCCTCAGGCTTGTTCCCTTTAGGACATTTGTTCTTGCAGGATTCTTCTCCTTTAATAAAGCAGGCCTGGATCAGGTGACCCTGAACCCTGCCTCAGTTACGTTGGAATCAGTCTAGGCTGCTGGGGGGCTTCCCATGGTGCACTGGGGATTTCTTCTTAATCACTCACCTCTCTGTATTTAATTATTAGTTATTATTAATCTCTGGCTCTCTTCCACAATGTGTCTTTGTCCAGTCTCCCTCCCCTCACAACCAACCACTCGCAGCAGATGGCCGCCCCTCCCTGAGCCTGCTTCTGTCTGATGTTACTTCCTGTTTACAAGAAGTTTATTTTTCAGATGCCAACAGACTTAAAAAAAAACTGATCCCCAAGTCCAATAATGTCGTGGTGATGTATCTGTTGTCGGGGGGCTGGTTGTCATGATCCTGGTTTTTTAATTTATTAAACTTGTCGTTTATTTTTGTAGTATAGTGGGATTCTGGTGATTCTGATTCAGGATTGTGTCACTTCACTATTGACACATTCCTGTTTTTTTTTACTATTTACTTTTGAAATGTTACTGACATATTCTTATTATCATTACAGGACAGTTTGGGTGATGTGATACCAATACATGCATTTCCTTTATTGATATGTCAGCTTGTCCATTATTAATTTACTGTGTGTAACTTTGATTTTCCTTTTTTTAAATATTTATATCTTTATGAGTCGACTGTTTCTTTGAGGCAGAAAAAACATTTAACAACTTATCAAATTTGAAGTCATTTCCTTTGATTTATTTTCCTAAGAACATGAACACTAATCATTCAGGAACTGAAGATGTGTCAGCAGCAGCTGGTGACTTTTTTCTGTTCCCCAAAAAACCCTTCAGTGATAATCTTTCACTGATCATCCGCCTGTTTGTAAATACTTGGTATCCATAGAATTTCTAAATGTCCTGTTTCACCAATCCTACCTTTATCTGAATGAAACTTATTTAATGCTGTTTTATGAAGAGACGTAGGCATACCATGCACCACCCACTTGTCCCTGTTGTGTCCATGTGGGGCTCGTGCTTTAAATGCAGTAAGTGTGCGCACTTCTTATTAGAGAAATGATTTTATGAGACTAAACATGCTGTAACTGCTCCTGCTGCCTCTCTTTCTGGGACAGTTTACTTCAGCAGTAAATTATCTGCAGTCTGTTAATGTTTATCTCTGATAGTGGAATCAGAGGAAAGCAGCTCGCTTAGCTCTGTCCAAAGTACCAAATCTACCTGCTCACACTGGCCACACTTGTTGAAAACTTGTATGAATATTTGTTCAATCTGTACAAAAACCTAAGCGTAAAAAACATTTTTGGTTTAGTTATAAAATATTCCCTCCACACACTTCCCTAACACTCGATCCAACTTAAGCTCACACAGGATAGAGCTCTACAAACTAAACAGGTCACCAGTCCAGTGTAAAAACTGCACACAGCCAACCAGGAGATTCAAACCCAGAGCCTGTGAGGTGTCATTAAAGGCATAATGTCTTCAGATCTACAGTACAAAGCAGGGTTAAGGGCTGAAGAGCAGGTTATGGTCAACCTAAGAGATCAGCAGGTTAAAACTGCCACCAGATCTCTGCAGGATCCCGCTGAGCTCAGAGCACAGATAACACGATGATCTGAAATCTCTGTCTTTCCCAGATGAGCATCAGGAAGTTTGTTATAAGCATCTTTATATTTTCCCTTTTCATCCTGTTGGCTGAAGGTTAAAACCATTTTATTATTCTATAAACCTTACAACAGTGATATGATCCTACCTGCTGAGCTCATAAATAAGCCTCTGATTTATGTTTTATAAAATCAAAATGTGCTTTTTTGTGTTGTGTCCCAGCAGATGAAAGTATAAATTAATAGATTCATAGTTTATAATAATTCTATGAGAAATATTTAAATTTTCCAGTATCTTAAAAACGATTCATGATCCTGAGAGATGTGTGCTCGTACACTGTCCTCCTTTTTTCTACCTTTCTTTCTTGGCTTTAAACAAACATTAGATCTACTTTCAGTAAGTGAATAAATGATTGTGTTTTTTTAATGGTTCGTTAGGCTGTGGTTATGTTTGCTCCTCCTGAGCACTCAGAGGTGTAAGACACTCACACGTTCATATAGTATGTCATACTTACTGTGGGTCACACTCTGCTGCTTCGTCTGCAGCAGCTCTGCTACTTTCAGTATTTGTGTTAAACCTCAACATTTTCCTCATGTTACAGTTTGAGTCTCTCCTGTCTGCTTTGTGGAGCTCTACAGTGGAGATGCTGTCACTGCATCATCATCTTTTCACAGTGTTTATCACAGTGCCAGCAGCAGGATGAATCTGACCCCATTCTTCTGTTGCATTTAGGGTTTGATTAGGTTTTACAGTGTGGAGGGATCAAAGTGATCCGACTTCCTCCTCCTCTGTACAAACAGCATCTGTGCACTTAAACCAGATCCTGCAGAAGATCAGCGAGTATGAAAGAGGAGCAGCTGTACCTCTGTGCCTGCTGTTTTTCCTGATGGCGATTTCTCCATAACTGACTTCGCTTGTTATGTGCATCGAAGAGTAACCTGCAGCTGGATCGCACACTGAAAAAACAAGATAGAAGTCACGTGAGGGAAAATGTGGACTTGTCATGAGTAGGGCTGCACATAAAGTCACAGCACATCCTCTCTTCAACCTGGAGTGACTTTTTTTAGCACCTCTGCTGAGTTTAGTGCTCGAAACAGGAAGCTTAATGAGTGCAGAGCTACTCACATCTGCCAAGCCCGTTTAACACTTTGCAAACTTAACGTAACCCAAATAAAACACTTTGCTAACCTGTGAAAGCTGTTTCAAAGAAAAATTGACTTTTACGGTGAGTGTAGCTGCCTCCACCGATATTCACCTCATATTGGACAGATGTGAGTTTTTGCCATGACTTCTTGGCCTCATTTGGCCCAATTAACACTGGTCAGTCCTACAACGGAGTGAAAGTATATGCAGGGAAACTCTGAGGAAGAATGACCCAGTTTAAAAATCTGAATGAAAATACTGGTGCTTTATTATCAGTGCACAAAGTCTGAAAGCTCAAAGCCCCATGAGTCAAAAGGTTTGAACCACTTAAAGACACCTTCACCACATCAGAAGGAGTTCCTGACTTTATAGTAAAAGTGAGAACACAAAAAGAACAAAAGTTTGTGCTCACTCCGAGAGTCCGGTGGACACACTTCTGTTTTTTTCTTGCACACAAACAAGAGGGTGAATGTGAAGGGGTCTGAATCCTGTTGTCTGCATTGAACGTGCACAACTGTGTTTGTGACCCACACCCATTTTCACACCTTGGCTCATGTGATTAGGTAGAGGATCATCAGGGGGTCCTTTTGTCCCAAAATTCCTGCAGGCATAAATCTGGGACTCTCCAGAACTGAAGCTTCTTGGATGAGAGGTGAAACGTTTTCAAGCAGCTTAAAGAAGTCCAGACACTTTTCTTTCCAAGCTCCTTAGACAACAATGTTGTTACCATCATTAGATGGGACCAGCTTCCTAAATATGAGATTATCCAAGGTTACACTTTCAGTTCCCACCAAAGGATGCAGAAGTGGATCAGAAAGAATGTGAGCAACAGCACGTGCTTATCCAGACTTTCTTCTTGTTTCTGTAGCACAGAGACGCCACAGATCTGCTTCACTCAGCAGCTGTTTGTGTTGCAGCTCTGTCTGAGGAGGAAAATCATCATGGATGCATAATCTGTTTTTGAAACTGGACGCTGCACTCAAGATATAACTTGGAAGGAAAGCTCATCTTGAAGTGGATCAATTCTGTTTTTCTTCATTTCCTGACATAGATCTTGTTCCAGCCGTGGATAATCACATTAAACATTTCTAATAATGTGGTCAGGAGGGAGAGAGAATGAACTGAGGGCCTGCACCAAGACTCCATATCAAATAAAGAAGGATTATTTTGAGATGTGAATCATGCTAAGCTACTCAAGCAGAGTCAAAAGATAAAAAATATGGACCTGGACATGTTAAGAGTCTAAGATTCCATGTTTGGAAAGTTGGAAAGTCTCCAAGCACCTGGAAAAGTGAGGCTGATGTTCAGTGGACTGAAGATTTGAAAAGAGTTGATTTTTTTTGTCAGCTGATTCTTGTTTAGCTTAGTTTAGTTAAAGTTCGTACCATGTTGGAGCAACTGTGGCCACATACAGTGGGGCAAAAAAGTATTTAGTCAGCCACCGATTGTGCAAGTTCCCCCACTTAAAATGATGACAGAGGTCAGTAATTTGCACCAGAGGTACACTTCAACTGTGAGAGACAGAATGTGAAAAAAAAATCCATGAATTCACATGGTAGGATTTGTAAAGAATTTATTCGTAAATTAGGGTGGAAAATAAGTATTTGGTCACCTCAAACATGGAAAATCTCTGGCTCTCACAGACCTGTAACGTCTTCTGTAAGACACTTTTCTGTCCCCCACTCGTTACCTGTATGAATGGCACCTGTTTGAACTCATCATCTGTATAAAAGACACCTGTCCACAGCCTCAAACAGTCAGACTCCAAACTCCGCCATGGCCAAGACCAAAGAGCTTTCCAAGGACACTAGGAAAAGTATTGTAGACCTGCACCAGACTAGGAAGAGTGAATCTACAATAGGCAAGCAGCTTGGTGTGAAAAAATCAACTGTGGGAGCAATCATCAGAAAATGGAAGACATACAAGACCACTGATAATCTCCCACGATCTGGGGCTCCACGCAAGATCTCATCCCATGGGGTCAAAATGATCATGAGAACGGTGAGCAAAGATCCCAGAACCACACGGGGGGACCTGGTGAATGACCTGCAGAGAGCTGGGACCAAAGTAACAAAGGTCACCATCAGTAACACACTACAACGGCAGGGAATCAAATCCCGCAGTGCCAGACGTGTTCCGCTGCTGAAGCCAGTGCATGTCCAGGCCCGTCTGAAGTTTGCCAGAGAGCACATGGATGATACAGCAGAGGATTGGGAGAATGTCATGTGGTCAGATGAAACCAAAGTAGAACTTTTTGGTATAAACTCAACTCGTCATGTTTGGAGGACGAAGAATACTGAGTTGCATCCCAAGAACACCATACCTACTGTGAAGCATGGGGGTGGAAACATCATGCTATGGGGCTGTTTTTCTGCCAAGGGGACAGGACGACTGATCCGTGTTAAGGACAGAATGAATGGGGCCATGTATCGTGAGATTTTGAGCCAAAACCTCCTTCCATCAGTGAGAACTTTGAAGATGAAACGAGGCTGGGTCTTCCAACATGACAATGACCCAAAACACACCGCCCGGGCAACAAAGGAGTGGCTCCGTAAGAAGCATTTGAAAGTCCTGGAGTGGCCTAGCCAGTCTCCAGACCTCAACCCCATAGAAAATCTGTGGCGGGAGTTGAAAGTCCGTGTTGCTCGGCGACAGCCCCAAAACATCACTGCTCTCGAGAAGATCTGCATGGAGGAATGGGCCAAAGTACCAGCTACTGTGTGTGCAAACCTGGTAAAGACCTATAGTAAACGTTTGACCGCTGTTATTGCCAACAAAGGTTATGTTACAAAGTATTGAGTTGTATTTTTGTTATTGACCAAATACTTATTTTCCACCCTGATTTACGAATAAATTCTTTACAAATCCTACCATGTGGATTCATGGATTTTTTTTTCACATTCTGTCTCTCACAGTTGAAGTGTACCTCTGGTGCAAATTACTGACCTCTGTCATCATTTTAGGTGGGGGAACTTGCACAATCGGTGGCTGACTAAATACTTTTTTGCACCACTGTAATTCCCTCTCGGATTACTAAAGAATTCTGATTCCGATTATTAACAACCATCATAACGTAGTCGTGCACTTCAGTTTAGTGCTTAGCTTAGTTGCTGATCCAGAACACCAACATATGGAGCAGATTTCATCACAGATGCATCCGACACATGTTCGAAAACAATCAACCCCAGAAAACCTCCTGTGGAAACATCAGAACACCTTCAAAGATTTTTGAGTTTGTCGTGCCGGGAATTTTTCATACCTTTGGTCCCGTTTGCTCCATTTTGCTCGTCTGCTGCTGCTCGTTTCACCGATGAGTAGGTGGCAGCCGTTGAGAGATCTTTTTCTGTAAAGTCAATTTGAAATGTTGGCATTTGTGTCAATTAAAATGTCAAGTGGAAGAAAGCAATGGTAAATGGCCTGTATTTATATAGCACTTTTAATAGTCCCTAAGGACCCCAAAGCACTTTACATATCCAGTCATCCACCCATTCACACACTGGTGATGGCAAGCTACGTTGTAGCCACAGCCACCCTGGGGCGCACTGACAGAGGCGAGGCTGCCGGACACTGGCACCACCGGGCCCTCTGACCACCACCAGTAGGCAACGGGTGAAGTGTCTTGCCCAAGGACACAACGACCGAGACTGTCTGAGCCGGGGCTCGAACCGGCAACCTTCCGATTACAAGGCGAACTCCTAACTCTTGAGCCACGATCGAGAAAGATTGTGTTTGAGAAAAAGCTGGATGACTCTGACATTTCTTCAAATAACATTTGAATAAAAAAGTGTTTCCCCATTTTTTAAATCAGAAAAACAGGAAACTGAAGTGCAGTAGAGCTTCTTTGTTGTTGTCGCTCTTCTAGTACGCTGACGTGCAGAAACATGGATATCTGGCCGCAAACTAACGTACGCCAAGGGCTAACAGTACTGAAATGTTGAACTGATAGAAGAAAACAAAATCAGGACACCTGCAGTTACTTTCTAACGGAAGCACCAGGCTTTCGTCTGAAACCCCAAACATGAACCTTGTGGAACTTTTTAGGAAACATTGCACGTTTTAAAGCTTATCTTGCAGGAAACTCGGCGTACCTCTCGTTCTGTTTGAGGCTGTTCTTCTCACCGACGAGTAGGTTGCAGTTGCAGCTGCTGGGGGATCTTTCTCTGCATAAATCAAGTCAGATTTTCCTCTGAGAACAGATAACTGTCACTGCTGCTGCTTCAGCATTTGAAATAATGATATTAATAAATCAGCAATCAGTGAGAAGGGAAAACTGCAGTCGGGATGAATCTGATATAAAACTGTATTTCTTTCTTTCTCTGAGTCTTCCAGTGAAACAACATTTTAAAAAAATGGGGGGGGGGGGGGGGGGGGGGGGGTTAACACAAGATGTGATAACTTTACCTAATCTGATACAGGGAGGAGTCGCCTGTTTCAACAGCACAAGAGTCAGAAGGACCCTCAGCCTCTTAGTAGGTGGGCCAAAAAATAATAATGGGGCAACTTGTCCGTTTCTTGTAATTGTGTTTACCAGACTTTCAGAAAACTTGACCTCTGACCTTGATTTTAAAATCAAGGTTCCTGAGATTTGAATTGATCCCAGATTTTTTAGATGTATCTATGGTACCAATTTATAATTATACTAATCACTTTGTCGGAATCAGAATCTGACTATCCCAGCACTCTTTTAATCCCAGAAGAAATTATGTGGCTATGCTTGCTCCAAGGCAGTAAAGAACAGTAGCTAACCAAACTAAATGAAATAAAACAACATATTACAAAGTTACAAAATATAACAAAGTAGCTCTAATTATAAATATACTGGTAAATGACACATGATTGAGTGTAATGTAATAATATATTTTTGCGTTCTCGTGTTCACACAGTTGGATGTCCACGCTGCCTGCTGGTCTGACGGTGTGACAAAAATAAAGATATATTTAAAGTAATGTATAACATATACACTTAAAGCCATGTCACAGGGATTTGTTATATGTCCAGTGCAGTGGAAATGATAGCATATATACACATGATAAAATAGTAGCATGAGGACCTGCAGTTCACCCTAAAAGTATCACCGGTGTCTGAACAAGCACATGTTGGAGATTCTCTTCAAAAAAACCCAAAACACGAAACTTGAGTAACGTTTTGAAGAAACGTTGGATCATCAAAGAATCTAGATATTATCTAACAGGAAATGTTTCCTACCACTCGTCCTGTTTGACTCATACTGCTGGTTCGATACGGTTCTTCTCACTGGTGAGTAGGTAGCAGTGGCTGCTGCAGGATCTCTTTCTGCAAAAATGAGATGAAAAAGATTTTCCACTGATAACTGTACTGTAACTGCCGATGTTTCGATGTTTGGAGCACTAATATTCATAATCATCTAATGATGATTAAAATGCAAAGTGGAGGAAAGACTAAAGTCAGCATTACGGTGGGTGATCTTTGTGAGACCTGCGGTAAAACATGTAAAAGAAAAAAAACTTTTTTTTTCTCTTCTTTTAGTCAGAAAACAGGAAACTGGACGGCGGTGAAGCTTCTGTTCACTTCGATACCACAAAATCTCAAGTGCAGCATCACAGTTCACCCAGAGCAAAACAAAACATTTAGTGTAAACTATATTAAAAATATGGTATTGAACATGAAATGCAGAAGCAGAAAATGTTGCAGAACTGCAGTGTGTAGTTTCACTATAAATATGGTAATTTAACTGTTTAAAAACAAGTGCTCACAAAGATAGAAGTGCAAAAACAACACATCCTGTGCATCATGTGACTGTTATTAAAGGAACAGTTCACCCCATGGTCACACCTACATGTGTGATTATGTTTATCCACTTCAGTTACTTCAGTGTGAGTTTCCCACTGGGTGAGATATCAGCGTCAGTGTAACAGGACTGACTTTCACCCACTTTATACCACTCAGAGAAAAACACTGTAGATTGTGTTATTTTGTCACTTTAAGCTGATTTATATAGAAACATTAAATGTGAACAGAATGTGTGTCTCACCTTCAGGTTTCCTTTGGACACATCTTCTCACCAGTACAACCAGTACAACCAGCAGTAGCAGCCCAAATATGGAGGAAACTGACAGCACCGCGAAGAAGGAAACAGTAGAAAGAGAGGAGAGGTGGAGGGAGGCAGTCGAGGCTGATGGAGGAGGAGAGGTAGAAGAACCTGAAACTAAAGAGAAACACAAGTCTTTGTGGTCAGTTTGAGTCACTTTGGGTCTGAAATCTGCAAAAGAAACAGAAGCTTCACCTGTGACAGTGATCCAGCTGGATGGAGACGCTCCATGACCGCTGATGTCACACTTGTAGAGGCCTTCATCAGACCTGGAAACATGCTGGATGGTCATGTGACCTGTAGGTTCCTCCCTGATGAGGGAGCCATCTTTATAGAAAGCAGCTGGGAGGTTGGAGGGAGTGGTCTTTGTTTTACAGAGCAGAGTGACGTCATCTCCCTCCATCACAGGGAGGACAGGACTCTGCAGGATCACTGATCCACCTCAACACAGAGACAAACTACAGCATTTCATCCATTTACACACAGCTTCATCAACACTAACTCCACACACTCAGCTTACCAGTGACTGTCAGGTTAACCATGTTACTGATGGGACCCTCTCTGGACTCACACCAGTAAACTCCACTGTCTGATTTGTGGAAGCCACTGATGTTACAGGAAGAACCAGCTGGTTGTCCCCACTCCTCACACTCAACTCTGGTGTCTTTGCTTGTGTTTCTGCTCAGAGTCCATCCAGCAGAGCTGTTGTCCTCCTCACAGATCAGAAGCACAAAGTCTCCTTCAAAGAACTGAGAGCTGCTGGGACTCGCAGTCAGACGAGCTGTGAGAGATTATAGATTTTTTGAATGAACAGAAAAACATCCCGATCTTTGTTGTGGTGCAGGGTCAAAGACAGATAGAACATCTGAATCCAGTTTAATGCTTGAGTCTAAAAGTTAATCTGAAGCTAAAACAGTGCACATTATTTTATTAAACTGTAGTGACTTATGTACTGGAACATTTCTTTATTTGAGTAATGGTATCAGTTTCAAAATCCAATTCTTAGCAAGCACGAAGTGCGTATTTCCCCAAATTTTCCTCTGTTTTTAATTGCACGCATTTTCCTGACCGCTGCACACTTTTAAATGTAAAAATTACTCAGAAAAGGAAAAATACTGATGTCAAATCTATTTTCTGTGAAGAAAAACTTGTTTTTTTACATTTAACATCTCTAGGATGCCAAATTATGAGTTCACTCACCTCCATAGGTTATGCAGCTCAGCACCGAGAAGAGAAGTAAGCCGCAATCTGAAATTTGGAAGAAAAAAAAAATTCAAATCACTTAACTTAAACTGGTGACTACCAGCTAAAATTAATCTGGACATGAAACCTGGACTGAAAATTGAATAAGTGACAATTAAATGAGTTGATATATTTAAAGGCTTGGCAGGTGCCACTCTTTGCAACATAGATACACACAGAGATAAAAACGGGGGGAGTCTTTGCTTAAAAATGCAGCTTACCAAGACCTGTGACCACAGAGCACATGTATGACTGGTAATCATCAGTAAGATGGGTAAAAAGGACACGAATAAGATAACAGCATGATTTGCAGGAGACGGTGAAGTAGACGTTTAAACCCTGCTGTGGTTTGTCTGCAGCAAAAACCTGAAAATCTGAACTCTAAAGAGTTTAAAGAAGTAAAAGCTTGAATCTGGTGAAACCTTCAGTTAAAGAGAAGATGCAGCTGTTCCAGCTCAGTAAAGTGCACGGATTAACCACTGATATAATTAAAGCTGAATCCTGTGCAATTCATTCCTCCCTGTAGCTGCAAACATCTCTGTGTCCCAGATCCACTGCTCTCCAACAAGATCAACCTTTGCACATTTTACATTCAGTACATGCGGTACTTACAGAGCAGCCACAGAAGCGATGCGTGTCCCATTCTTCTGCACAGTGTTGTGTGATTAAGGTGTTTTTTTGTTTCATCACAGCAGTTAAACACACCTCCTTCCTCTTGACTTCAGCGGCTCTGTGGTTTCTATTCTGCAGTTCCAGGAAAAAGGCGTTCAATGTTTTTTAGTTCTTAGTTTTATAGCTTTGGTACGAACACAAGGCCTCGGTAGATCACAGAGAGACACTGAGTGGGATTAACACCACACAAACCCTGCAGAGTAGAGGCTAGAAAACAGATCTGCTCTACTCAGGGATCTACATAGTAAAGCCTGCATGCATGTTTTTAAAATGAGGGAACGTTATCATTAACCAGGTTAAGATGGTAACTGCTTTACTGCACATATTGCATGTGATGAATAGCAGATATCAAATAAATAGTAAAAAACAAGATGCATTCAAGTGTCAGAGAGAAATGACAAACAAAAATTATGAAATTCACCTGAAGTGACGTGAATGCGACATTAGAGTCGAAAGTATAAAGCAGGGCGGGTTTTGAACCGGTGGCTCATATGAACACACACAAAAAAAGAACTGGGGCAAAGCGGAGGGGCGTTTAAAAACATAAGGGAGGGGGTGCAGCGGAGCAGAAAGGGTTAAATGTGGCTATGAGCTGGAGAGCACATCAGAGGAGATGGCAGGGATGCAAAGAGGGAAAACTGTGTGTGATGAAGTTTTAAATTAACACAGAGAAACAAGTGTGTGCAAGAGCTGAATTTACTGGATTTTAGCAGCAGCAGCTGAGGGGAGAAGGAGGTGAACTATAAACTGTATGTATCTGTGGTCAGATGGTTAGTGGGACGGCTTCCTCTCATCCCTTGCAATTAATTTTCAAATTAGAGCCTTTTACTAACACTCCGGCCAAGTAAGCGGTGCATGAAAAAGTTAGACGACAGCTGTTGAGAAAAAAGGAAGAAGAGGATCAACGTTGCTTTCCACTTGTCCGCATGTTGCATCTCCGTCTCAGAGAGACCACTGTGGTTTGCCAATCACCGTTAATGCCCATAGAAGGAGGTGAAGAGGAGGAGGAAGAGGAGGAGCCGCGACAGTGCCAGTGTTCTGAGCTGGAGTTTTCCACGGCTGGGTGTACCCGTTTTTGGATGTATCAGTTGTTCCCCACGGGAGATGGATGTAATCAAATGAATTTTGGATCGCCGTTTGGATTTACTGAGCACGGAGTTTCTGGATTTTCTGTTCAGACAGCACCGACAGACATGGGCCGAAATACCCGGATATCTCGCTTGAAGGATCGGAATAAATTCCAGGTACGCCGAGGGTAACAAGGGAGCCCCGATAATGCCTCTAAAAACCCGTAAAAAGTGGAATTTCACAACTGTTGGTTCGTATGCGACAATGAAGTGGTGAGTAATTAAAAAAAGAAGAGGGGGGTAATGGCATGTGTGACATGCTTATATACACGTCATTCCTGCAGAGGCAGTATCGACATTTCCGACGTATTTGGCAGCAAATATAGAAAGTCAGAAGTTTCTAATATTTCTGTCAAAACCGCTTCTTTCAAAGCATTTCGGGGGTTCCTGGAAATAAAACAAACAAACAAACGCATTCATTCATTAGATAGACCGGCTGGTGTACGGAAGTGGATTGGAGGGGAGGGGTCATTCTTTTTGTTTCCCCAGAATTAAAGGTTAATGCCAGAATTCTTTAAAAGAAACAGACCCCCCCCGTCTTTTGTTTTTTTTTTTTTTGTTGTTGTTGTTTTTTGATTTGCTTCTTTTTATTGTCCCCAATCGTCTTCGGTACTGGTGCCATAAGCCAAGGGCGTAGATTTGGTTTTGGCATGAGGACGGATGATTTAACCACCGAACCCTGCCCCGTTTCTTTTTTTCTCCTTTGTGCGTTTGATAACAGAGAAATATACTTGCCTACATATGCTATTCTACATGCTTTTAAACCATTTAAAATAACAATTCATAGTTTTAAATGTGAAGTATATAATGTTAAATTAATATTAAAACAAGTATTTTAGAATTTAGTTTACTTCAGCCATAGCAAATACAGTAATGAACCAACAAGGCAAGGCAAGTTTATTTGTATAGCACAATTCAACAACAAGGTGATTCAAAGTGCTTTACAGAGACATTAGAAACAAAAACAAATAAAAAGCATGATTTAAAATTGATTAAAACAAGCAAACAAAGAAACTAACTAATTAACAAACAAAACAGTATATAAAATCAGAACAATAGATAAAATCAGTAGTTAAAATGTTAGTTTTGAAATTTAAGCTTAAAACAAGTCATCATCCAATTCCACCTGTGATCTTGTGTCACCATTACTCTCTGAGCTTTGTGTTGGTTCTTCTGTCACCTGACAAATAGGACAAACATGACAATAAGAATAAAATGTGGAGCTGCTTCAGTGTTTCTGTCACTTTGTGCAGATCTTGACTCATCAGTAATGTTTGTAGCATGAGTGCATTTTTAAAACAATTTGTGCAAACTGCACTCCAAGGTGGAATATTTGCAAAATCGTGACTACCTCATGATATTTTGACTCAAAAATGAACCCTATGAATATGTCAGCGCCATTAGGATGAAATTATTGTGTCACCAACATTTTAACGTTAAACATATAATTTTAACAGCCTCTGTAAACTAATATCCTGGCTTACTCAAGGCTGCCATTACTGTGTAAAGTAATGTGTAATGTATTTGCTTATATCGGTTTAAAAAATCCTTCTATGTAAAACAAGGTTTACGAGGTTTAGTATATAAAATAAAGAAATGGCCAATTTTGCACGTAGCTTGGTTACTGCGTTACTGTACATTATAATCCAACCAGTCCTCTTTTCCTTTTTTAGTTACTTAAAATAACTTTATCGAAAATATTTGTCATAATTTCCGCAGCCCTCATGATCAGATCTCTCTTGAAAAACACTTTTTTTATTATGTCAGTGACACTTTTACCTGGATAAATGATGGATTTATGAAAGCAACCTTTCCAAGAGCAAACAAACAAACCAGATGTTAGATGAGCCATCACAGCTGTTTTCCGGCCAGTGTAGCATGGGTAACTGCAGGTTCACTCAGTTTATTTAAACTAAACTGTGACCTCTGATATCCCCTGACCGTGAACACCAGAGGATGTGGTGTAGCTGTACCACATTGTTTATCGAAGCTGCACCTGCATAAAGAGACGTGTCACAATGATCTCACCAACACAGATTCAGTGAAAATCCAACATGAATTAGAACCTTACAGGTACTCTTTATATTTGTAGTTCTGTAGTACTTACCTGCCAAGATAACCCTCATCTTCCTCTCCTTTCTTCTGTCTTACATCTTAAAACAATTAATGTTTCTTTTTCCTCCCTGATAATTACAGCCTCAGTCCTGCAGACACGCTGCGATCCGACTGCACAGAAAATATTATTCCAGCAGAGGGCGCCATATATAAAAAAATAAAGCGTTAAACATCCCACTTTTAAAAAGAACTGTTGTACCAAATCCACTGAGCCACGAAAATGCACAGGACACCAGTTACAGAAACGACAGTCTTTATATATCATTCCTGTGCCTTCTGTTCATTTAACTGTATCGTTAGGAAATCTAACTGGAGCTGCATTAATATCTCACCTAATAATAATAATAAAACTGGATGAAGGCCTACGTGAAAGCTGTGACTATGATTTATTTTCTGGGGGATTTCTGTCATTACAGGAAGTGAAATATTGACTTACAGGGTTTTCGTTTTTTTAACACATCTTCAGTTAAAATGCACATAAAATGTAACAAGTGTAAAACGCAGCAGTTTATTTGCTCCCTATATAACGCCATTCAGAAATACTGTTCGCTGCATTCTTCTTCTACATTCATATTCCTCTCACATACTTGGAATTTCTTTCGAAAATAAAACACAAAATTCGTAAAATGTCAGAAAATAAGTAGATGGCGCAGTCGCTTGTTGTGATGACGCAACAGGTTTGGGCAGGCGTTTTTCGAAAACTTTCAAGTCTTTCAACTCCGCCCTGTTCGTCCTTCCTCTGCTCTGGTAAACAACTTGTCGCCGTGCATAAAGCTGTCATGGATTTAACGGCAGACATGGGTTTTCTGTGGTTTTTTGCACATTTGCTGCTCTTCCATCGCGCTTTTGCGTCTGAAGGTGAGTTTTGTGCGTCTGTCGTTGTGTGTTTGTGTGTGTCACAAACAGCATATGGAAGAAATGGGAGTTGGTTTCCGTGATCCTGCTGGTCAGTAGCATTCCGTACAAAGGCTTCAGTGGCATTATCTGCCTGGTAACTGCAGGCACTGCGCTGCAGGCGGGCTGCAGGATATTTTTAAGCCTTTCTTTCTTTCTTTTTTCCTCCTGCCCTAATATGTGTTTGAATTTGCAAAATCCCAGGCTGTGGTGCAACCTATGCTGTTACCACACTCAGTTTTCTGTGAGCTGGCAGTATTAATAAGTTAGAAGTGCCTACAGGATGTTAACACATTTTTGTCGGAAGTCCAGCGGGGCGCACAAATCACCTTTGGACTTGTGT
This sequence comes from Diplotaxodon limnothrissa, assembly GCF_057381915.1. NCBI lineage: Eukaryota > Metazoa > Chordata > Actinopteri > Cichliformes > Cichlidae > Diplotaxodon > Diplotaxodon limnothrissa. Next base: position 30,460,183 of record NC_140598.1, read on the forward strand.
CATTGAGAACCTTTGGAAAGTCAAACAAACCCCACATTAAGCTTTAATCAGCTCTTGCTGTTTTGTAGTTTCGTTCTCACTGTGCTAAATAGACCTTTGGTCAAGCTGCTGTCTGTGCATGTGTTTTATAGATAAACCTGACCATTGCATGTAATAAAAATATAATTATAATCTTCAGTCGCCTGTGTTTGAGAATTTTTTACAGTCTTATTTTATGCAGTGTATTTTGTTCTTGAGTTTTTGTTTTTCAAACTGAGCTCGGCATTCATGTAAAAATGCAACCGAAAATGTTCTGTATGTGTTATGACAGGTATGACAGAGCTTACTGTAAACCTGTCCGTGTGTACTGAAAATGTGAAATGAAAGGAGCGCCTGGAAGATCAGTCCAGTCATGACTGACTGACCGCATGATCAGATCTGTCACATGTGTTGGGTTTCTATCCCTGACATGACACAACAAGAATTTTCCTAAAGAGAGGATTTGGTTAAAAAAAAAACCTCACAGCTTAGTCTCCACTACAGCCAGGCTACATGATGCTTCTGATAACTGTAAATGTTCCTGACCCAGGTGGGCTCAGGTTTCATCATAGACTGGACTTAATCACTTGACGGCACAGATTGGTTTTGGACTCTGCATATTCAGTCAGTGTTAGAAAAGAAACTGTACAGCAGATAAATTCTTTCTTTTTCCCCCTGAGGCAAATATTTGAACAAGAGAGTACAGTCCTCCCTTTTTCAGTTGGTGTTATCTGCATGTGGGTGTGTCGCACTGATATCTTCTAAATGCTGAATTAAATAACTGACTTGGGAAACACTCCAACTTCACTCACCAACACTGAAGCACAGACATCTTGGACAGTGAGCACATTTACGCGCACAGTAAACAAATTATTAGTCTCATAATTGCATTAAAAATGCTTCTAAAGGCTCCAGTAGGACAGATATGGTCCAGAGGCTCCAGTACAGATACCCCAATTTATTCAAAATTAAGAAATCACCCCATGTAGAGTTCTTATAAAGAAAGAAACAATCTATTAAGGGTTAGTTGAATTATATCTGAATGTTGTTCTCTGATTTTAGACCAGTACGCAGCGACGATTGGAGAGGATGTCACTCTTCAGTGTCGGGCTCCCAGAGATGCAGTCGTCACCGTGCTGGAGTGGAGCAAACCTGACCTGAGTGTGGACGATTACGTCTTCTTCTACCGCAACGAACGCTCACACGAGAAGTACCAGCATTCGTCTTTTAGGGGTCGAGTCACGCTGCGAGAGGCCTTCATGAAGGACGGAGACGTTTCCATCGTGCTGAAGAACGTCACCGTCAGCGATGCTGGAAGATACAAGTGCAAAATTATAATGAGCAACGCAGCAAGCAGCGAGAGAGTCTTAAGTGAGGAAAGATCCCTCAGTGTCACAGAAGCAGGTGAGCTTGAGTTTGTTTTTGATGAGACTTGTTAGAAAGCTGCAGGGTTTGATTCCAGGAAGCATGTGAGTTTATAAACCCTGAGATGAAGGAAACTCAGGTTTTCTGCTCCTGGAAGAGAGCCAGCTTCAACTCTGATTCAGTTACCACGGTAACAGACTGAGCTTAAAATCCTGGCGGGATTTCTTCAACAAAGTCTGAGTGTCCCTCTCGCTTCCCCTCGTGGTTCGCCAGCCGACTAGTTTTATTTCCCCTTATTTGTTCTTATCAAAGTTCAGAGCAGTTTGTTTGTGCAGTGAAACCTACTTTGTCCCACTTGGACATCACTTTTCTATTTTTTGTGCTTTTTAAAATAGTTTTCGTGCAAATGAGTGCTTTTTCAGTCATTCACAGATTTATTATCAGCTCAAAATAAAATCTGCAGCTGTCGGCCAGTTTCTCTGCAGGGAAGGATGAGCTTCAGATACATGACAGGCTCATGTGTCGTGTTCAGCCACACTCATGGAAACATGTCTGTCACACTTGGATCTTGTAGACTACGTGAACCGGCTGATTACATTTCACGTTGAGTTTTGTTCGCATTTTCGATTGAGTCATTATTCAAAGAGCATTTTTAAAGGAACAGAGTCTGAAGTTCACACTCGGTGTCAGTGACCCAGATCCACCTAAACGTATCACAGGATCTTGTGTGAATCAGTATCAGCTCCATGTTGGAGTCCGCTTACACTGCAGGATGCAAAGCAGATCATGATCATGGACAGAGACCAGATCTGACCAAAGGCCTGAGTTTCTTCTGGTCGTTTCACAGCTCATCCCTTCTGGATCTGCTTTGGATCCATTCACAGTGTCTTATTTTGTCCTGACATGATCTGTTTTCCATATTTTAATGACTCTCAAAAGTAAAATGTGACTCAGTAGAACATCCCTGCTGTAGCTGCAGGAGAGCCATCGACTATCAGTGAAGGCTGGTTAGAAATGGTTAAATTGGAAACGTTAGTATGACGGGCGCGTCAGTAAACTGTGTCCCATCTGTTTCACCAGGTTTTCAGCTTCAGTTTCAGTTAAAAAAAACAGCTGTAAAATCAGGATGCATAATGTAACTTGGGTAAATCACGGCCATCGAAAGTATAAAAAAAAACCGAATTCTGAGACCTACTAATTTCACTTTCTTTCTCACGCACGCATTTAACTCTGGGTGAACGAACTCTGAGCTGTTTGAGCAGGACACTGAGAGCTGCTGATCTCAGATAAACTCAGACTTTTTTGTTGTTTTTATCTCAGAGTTTGTTGAACAGGATTCCTGGAATAGAAACCTTTTCTGAGTGCAGCGTGTAATGTCTGATGTTTGTGATCTGCAGAGCACACGGATGAAGTCAGCGAGCCGGTCGGACGCGTCGGGAAAGCATTTCAGAGAAACGAGAGTCATCAAGGTGGACAGAGTGTCGCAGTCGGAGTTGGAGTCGGAGGATTTTGTGTCCTTGTTCTTGCTGTTGTTGGCTTATTGGTCTATAAAAGAAAACGCAAATCCCTACCGACTTACAAGTGTCCTGAACTAGACAACGAAGCCCAGAAAAATCAAAAAGGATGATTTGCTAAAAAAAAACAACGAATTAGAAAATCTGAATATGAAACACTGAGAATCCTGTCTACGTGTATATAACAGTGTGATTCCACTTCCCAGAAAAGGGGACCATGAATATTTCTCTGCTGTGAGAAACTAAAAAAGCAGATGCAGGTCATGAGACTGTCCACAAATATGTAGCATTAAGCACTTTATTCCTGTGAAACTGACCACTAATCAATTTAACAATGACAGAGCAAGTTTTATTTTTGTGTGTTGATTGAGAACGAAACCTCTTTAAACTGTGGAGACTGGAGGTTAGACTTCCATGGGTTTGTGGGATTTTGATCACATGTCAAGTAACCATGACTACGTCACGTGAACATGAGGATTTGGGGTTTAGCGTGTCTTGTGTTTAGGTATAAGCCAGATAGATAGATAGATAGATAGATAGATAGATATATATATATACATATCCCTTTTAATACTAATGACATGTGTAACACTGACTTTTAATAAGAGTTCTCTTGTAATGTGAAGATTTTCTGTAACTGTTTCTTGTTCATGTTGATCTTTCACTTTTGTTTCTTGGCAATGGCCACAGATTTAACCCCTACGTGTACAGCATTATGTTCTGATGTTAATAAAAAACTTCAATCAGCTGGTTTGGTTTGGACGGAGTTTGTTTCATGATGATAAAAGGCGTCGGTACAACGTGAAATAACTAAAACTGGTCAGAGAATGAATGTTTTCTGCTGTGGGCGGTGCTGGGGGAGGGCAGGATCGCTGTGTGTCTGAAACAGCCACAGGAATGCAAACGGCTGCACAATAACACAGCAGGAAGTCTGTGCTGGAAGAGCTTTCGTTCTTCCTTGTGCTGTTAGTAGGAATAATGGGTAATCAGATTACTCTGCAGGTGTGGCCTGGAAACGCTGTGTTGCGGAACAAAGTTGTTGTGGCGTTGGCTTTTCCAACATCTGGAAACGATGAGTTCAGCTCCACAGTTTGAATATGCAAGAAGAAGAACAGCTGGAATCCCCCAAATATGTTTTCTTCTCCTGAGGGTTAATGATTTAACTCTGGCAATAAACAAAAGAAGTTATTGTGCTCATGTCAGCTGACTGTAATTGCAGGGCCAGGACCGCCACCTGGTGGCTGCTTTTAGTCACTGCTCATCACTGAAAGAAAGCTGTGTGATCCACATCCTTTATTAAAACACTGTTAAAACTTTTAAGGTAAATGATTGAGTCATTGCAGTTTGGCTTCTCTGCACTGTGTGATTCACAGATGTGCTGTTACCTTCAGTGTATGAAAGAGGTGTGGCGAAGCAGCTGTATTATTCAAATGCACTGACACACCTTTAAACGGTTCTGTGTTTTTAAAGAATGAAAAACAAGACCTGAGCTCTGCAGGCTCAGACATGCAGGTGGAAGTCTTTCGATTCTGCTCAAGGCGAGAACACAACCAAATAAAAGCTGAATGGGTGAGGAACTGCATTTAAGATGTTTTATTAAAGGATGTTTCCACTTGATCCTGAGCTCTGAGCGGCTTTGCAGCAATTCTTTAAATGTTGTTCTGGGTTCTTTTGTGACCTGCTGAATGAGCCGTGGATGTGTCACTCCTGTTTCCACAGGCTTGTGGACGACGGCTCTCATATTGGTCCCAAAACCTTAGAGATGCCTTTCTAACACTTTCCAGACTGATAGTTGTCAGTGATTTGGTTTCTCGGCTATTTCATTAGATCATCATCATGTCTGCAGCCTGCTTTACTTTGTCAGACGAGTTCTATTTAAATGATTTCCTGATCCAGCGGGTCTGGCAGTAGTCTGGCCTGAGTGTGGATGTAGTGAAATTAAACTCAGCTTTCCAAAATAAAATGTGGTTAATCACAGTTAATTCACAATTTAACACCAGGTTGCAGTCAGTCTCACACAGGGGCCTGTAGGGTTGGACAGCTTTCAATCCTTAATAAATGAAATCATCTGCATTCAATCTGGTTTTCTTAGTCTAATATTAAAATGTGCTTTATGGCCTAAAACATTTATGTATGATAATGTAAAAAAGAAACTAAACAAAACATAGAAGTCACCTCCTTATGACCTCACTGACTAATGTGCTACTGTCTCCTGTTTTCATGTCTGTTCATTGTTTCTGCTGCTGCAGGCTGAGATCGGAGCCTTTTTCATTTGTGCATCTACAGTTCATCCATAACTGACCTCACTTGTTCTGTGCCCTGAAGAATAAACTGCAGCTGGATCGCTCCCTGCAAAACTAGACAAAGCCACGTGATGGAAAATGTGGATTTGAAAAGCGACTTCGACACCTCTGCTGACTGAGTTTAGTTTTCAAAACAGGAAAGTAAATGACCAAAGAGCTGCTCACTCACTCAAAACGTTTACACAGTGCATCACTTTCACAACAACCTGTGAAGCCAGTTTCAAAGACAACCGTTTACGTCTCGATGACATTCCCACGTTCACCCTCTAGCACAGCATCTCCACAGAGCTGAACGGCTCTCAGTTTATTTGAGACACACAAAACAAAAAGTAAAGTGTCCTTTAAGCGAGACTTCAAGAGACTTCTGAGGATGATGCCGCTCCTTAAAATGATTCTAGGCGAGTTTCTTCTCTTTGAAGAATAAAATGAAATGATGCCTGCTGATGTGCTGCAGCTGTTTCCAGAGTCTGTGACTCTGGATTCATGTAAAGAAACAATTTCCCTTTTTGAATCTGTGATTGGCCGATGTTGCACAGGTGTGTTCAATGACCAGGAAACTGCTTTGTAAGATGTTTTATTAAAGTGAAAATTAAACTTTCCATTTCATCCTGACCTCTACATTCAAACTGGTCCAGTGCAGCTGTACAACTGTAAACACACACAGAATATGATTAAATAAATAATATATAATATAGAGAGGAGTGCAGGGATGTGTTTGGCAGCCAGCTGGACGTCACTGGTTAGACTGGTTAAGCTGTGGTGAAGGTGTGCGGGTCTGCTTCAGTGAGGAGTAGATGACGGCTGGCTCTGGTGGAAGATCTGAACACAAACACACAGATTACCGAAAGTTTAGATAAACATGAGAAAAAAAAACACACACACTTTGTTTATTACAAAGAGGATATCCACAAAACTGTTTTACACAAATATAGATAAATGAATCTCAGAATTCTAATAATTAATATTGAAATATATAAATATGTCTTAGTAGTAGTCAGATCTTTTGTTTTTGAATGACAGAACTGATGCTTTGCTGAATTATATGTCGCCCCTGTTTCCATCGCACGTCATCATCAACCTTCAGCTGGACCATCTCTGATTTGCAATAAAATAAAAAATTAAATAAGAGGCATCAACTGTGTAGCATTTTCATATGTATATATATATATATATACATATATACTACAGTGTTATAAAGAGCTGTTCCAGTCTTACTGACCACTCAGAGAATTTCACAGCTGTACCTCTCTGTCTGCAGTTCGTCTTGATGGGGATCTGTGCGTAGCTGATCTCAGGTGTTCTGTGCACTGAAGAGTAAACTGCCGCTGGATCGCTCTCTGCAAAACATGACAAAGTCAGGTGACTGACCCAGAACCTGTGTTTTACGGTGAGAAAAAGTTTGACATTCCAGGAACAACAGCGGCAAATGTGAGGCCACAGCACAGCCTGTCTTTAACATGCAGCAACCTTAACACCTCTGCTCGGTTTAGCTCTCAAAACAGGAAACCTAATGACCACAGAGCCGCTCACTTGGCACAATGATGTAACAGTCTTACACAATGCATCATGTAAAGTAAACACTTTGCAAAAGTGTGAAAGTCTTTTTTTTTTCCAAATTTAACCTGACCTGACTAGCATGTGGCAGTAGTTACAGAAGTGCTGCACCAAAGATCATTATAACCTGTAAATATTCCAAACTACACTAGTGTAATCCAAAAATGAAAACATGGAGCTAGAAATAAGAATAATAAGCCTGCTTTAATGTGAGAAGCACAAGACATTACTCTTTCTGGCTCTGGTTCAACATCTTTAATACAGGAGATTTTTAATGATGGACTGAAATCTTTGTCCCTTATGTGCGAGCAATTTACAAACTGATCAACCTGACCTGATGAAAAACCAGCCATGCATCTCACAGAGCCTCATGTCGAAACACGAGAGGATTAATGCTGTCCTTTACCTCTCATCATCTTTGACCCATTTCGTTCATCTGCAGATGTTCTTCCCACTGATGAAGAGTTGGCAGCTGTTGCTCTCTCTGCAAAATCAAATGCAAAGATTTTCCATTAATAGCAGAACTGTAAATGCTGCTGATTCAGCAAGATTAATATTTGAAAGAAGGCGAAATGTGTTTAAAATGCAAAGTGAAGAAAAGACTGCGGTCAGAATAAAGTTAATTTTTTTTTAAAAGTGTTTCTGTCTTTTCTTTCAAAAAACAGGAAACTGGACTGAACCGCTCGCATCAGCTTTCTTTGACCACAACTTCTCACTTCACACACACTGGAAAAACTAACCAAACTGTGTACAGTGTACAAATGTATATATTCAAATATGACATTAATCATAAAATGCTATTGTAGAAACTGATGCACAATTTAATTAATCACGATTAATATTTATAAGAAGGCGAATGTGTTTAAAATGAAAACTGAAGAGAAGACTGCAGTCAGAATAAAGTTGGGTGAAGATGAAATATAAAAAAAATCTAAATTGTTTTATTTTCTTTTACAACAAGTCTCACATACAATATCTAATTTCACACACACAAGAAAAAAATAACCAAACTGTGTACAGTGTGCAAATGTTCATGACATTAATCATAAAATTCTATTGTAGAAATCGATGCACAAGAAGTGCGTGTAGCTTAGTCATAATAAGCCTTATTTAAGTCTCAGTTAATAATGTAAATGGTCTGTGGCTCAAACTGGTCCTCACAGAGACAGATGTGTGGAAATAACACGTGCAGCATGTTGCAGCTTTTAAAGAAAGCGATTGTGTTTGCTGTTTCCACTTAGATGATGTTAGTGTGAGCTCTGACTGTTGGAGATGTGGGCTGTAGAAGTGAGGCTCAAAGTGCCAGAAACACAAAAATGGAGATTATAATTTATTGATTTTTTTTAGGTGATTTGTTTAAAAAAAACAGTGGTTTGATGTGTCATCATAAAGCGCAGAATGTGTCTCACCTCCAGCTTTTCCCTGGATGCATCGTCTCAGCACTAGAAGCAGTATGACCAGCAGGAGCAACCCAGTTATGGAGGGAACAGACACCATCACAGAGAGAGGAGGAGAGGAAAATGAGGAGTAGAAGGAGGCAGTGGAGGCTGATGGAGGAGGAGAGGTGGGAGAACCTGCATTTACTAAGAAATACAAAAGAAATACAAATCGATGTGGTCAGTTTGACTCACTTTGGGTCTGAAATCTGTAAAAGAAACAGAAGCCTCACCTGTGACAGTGATCCAGCTGGATGGAGACTCTCCATGACCGCTGATGTCACACTTGTAGAGGCCTTCATCAGACCTGGAAACATGCTGGATGGTCATGTGACCTGTAGGCTGCTTCCTGATGAGGGAGCCATCTTTATAGAAAGCAGCTGGGAAGTTGGAGGGAGTGGTCTTTGTTTTACAGAGCAGAGTGACGTCATCTCCCTCCATCACAGGGAGGACAGGA